>NC_135547.1:76386419-77586419 GCF_045843805.1 Urocitellus parryii
TCTCACCTCCCTCCCGTGGGTGGCCATGGGTGAAGTCCTCTTCTGGCTCTTTGAAATGTGCAGTAAATAATTGTTGTGTATATTCACTCTACCACGCAATTGCACACCGGGACTCCTTACCCCTACCTAACTGTATCTGAGTGCCCATTGACCAACCTTCCCCCACCCCTCCCTCTACTCTCCTGGGCCTCTGGCAGCCACCATTGGACTCTCAACTTCCAGGAGGCCATTTTCAGGCACCAATACATTGTTATTAACTGTAGTGACCGAGCTGAATGACAGAACTCCCTAAATTGTTCCACCTGTCTAAGTGAAATTCTACATCCTTGACCAACTTCCCCACCATTCTACTCTGCTTCTAGGATCTTGCCATTTTTTTTTTTTTCATTTCAGATGCTGGTGAGATTCATACTATCTGTCTTTCTCCGGCAGAAAAATCAAAAAGGAGGGACACTCCCCAACTCATGTTATGAGGTTGAAGTTACCTCCATACCAGGATCCTGACCAGCTCAGTTTAGGAGACAAAAATGCCAGGTCAATCACACACAGGAACAAAAGGCAGAAACAGTATGTTATAAACAGAATCCTCTGGGATACGAAAAGATGAATACATGCGTACCACTTTAGAACCATCACTACAATATCTACAGCATTTATATCACCTCCCCAAATTCTTTCATGCCATATGGTAGTTAACCCTTCATTCAACACCCATGGCCCTTCCACTGATGCCTATTTTCTGTCCCTGTACTCTTCCTTTTCCATGTCATGTAAATGGGATCATATAGGATGCAGCCTTTTGCATTTGACTTCCTTCACAGGAAGACACTCAGATGTGGACTTTCCTAAGGTACCATTTGCAGTCTCTACAGCACAGTAGTGGTTACCTAGCTTCATCTCTATAATTACTTGCCAAATTGTAGGCTTATGCTTCCTGCATGTGTCATGTTACATGTAACCTGATCTAATTTAATTTTTTGTATCGTGAAGGGTTTCATTTAAGAGCAATCATTCATCCTTTAAGCAGAAGTTGAGTGATTTTTGGAAAAGTCAGGAGAGCTGTAAAAGTCAACTGACCCCAGAGGTCTAGGGAGGGGATTGTGATTGGGATGGAGCACACAGGAAGGTCTCAAGGCTGCCAAAGCTGTGATTCTTACTCTGAGTGGTCGTTACAGTGGACTTCCACCCTGTGCAACCACTGGACCCCATTCACACTAGTGTCACACTAAAGGTGCACCCTGGTTTCCCACATGACCACCCTAGTGGCCACAACATGCAAAGTTGAACCTGGCAAACATCTGGGCTGCCTTCATCCTAGCAGGAGATGGATGATGAGGAACTATGGATGGGGAAAGAAGATCTTGGAGATTGAGGACAGATGGGCATGAAGTTGTCCAAGATCACTCAGGAGTTTATGACAGCCAGGACTAGAATCCATGGTTGTGACTCTCCATGACAACTCTGATGCTGTGCATGTCACCTCACACCCCAAAATGTAGCCTGCTGGACCTCCACACAGCCAGAGATGGCTGCTCTGGCTGACTATCGCTGGCTGATACCCCTTCCACCCAGGCTGGAGTCTGGCAGGGGGTGGTGGGGTGGGAGGGGTGAGTGGCGGTGACCATCCATTGTGCCCACAGATTAAAGCTCTTTGTTAGAAATGAACGAGTGGGAGTCCACACACCTGGTCAGGTGGGATTTCACTCCAAGGTTCATCTGCAATTAGGCACATGCACAAGGTTCAGGCCAACCTTCAGAACTCACTGAGTGGAGCAGCATGAAGAGGCAGGATGCAGCCTAGGGCTCTCCAAGCCAGCCTCACATCCACTCTGGCTGGGAGAAGAGGATACAGGGAAAGGGGGTGCACTGAATGAGAGAAGGGGCACAACAAACATTCCATATGGGCACAACAGAAATTTGTGATCCAAGCCTTATAACCTGCCACTTAATTCCCCAGGGCTGGAAGGTCCAGCCCGACAATGGCCAGTGGTGTGGGTGTACTCATTACAGCAATATTATCATGCTGTAGTTGCTATGAATATGGAACAGACAGAATGGAACCTGTGTTCAGAGGGAAGAAGCAGCGCAGATGAAGCTAGTCGCCAAGGATCAGGTTTGAGCCCTGGCAAGGCTCGGTTGATATGTTGCCCCCCTCATAAAGATGGCCCCTTGTTTTCCTGGACAGTGCCCAGTGCTGAATTTGTCCCAGTTAGAACCAGCCTAGATGTCTCAGGTGGCAGAAACCCCAGCTGCAGAATCTCTGACCAGCTTCCTCAGGCAGATGTCAACTTGCTGTGTTATCCTTCCAAGAAGTAGCTACTTGGGTCAGTGTCTCAGCCACAGCCTGAGGAACCCAGCCCCAACCCTCTTAGGTGGAGGTGTGAGCTGGATGGTGTAAGTACCCTCTGCCAGTCCTTTCTGGCTCTGAGGACTGTGGTTGCTCTACCTTGTGTGTGACATTCTTTCTCTCTGAGCCCCACCCCCACGGGGCCCAGAAAGGACACAGAGTGAGAATGTGGGAAGAAGGGTGGCCCCAAACCTGACCTGCTCTCCACGGGGAGTCCCTCTCTCCTACTTGCCATCCTTACTGTGTCCATCCCGCACAGGCCTCAGTTAGCTCAGTCCAGGGCCATCTCCCACAGGAGCTTCGTACTTCCAAGATGAGGTGAGAACCAGCTACTCTGAGGTAGCCAGCTGGTATGCCACTCCATTGACAACACAGGACTTTTGAAAGACAATATTCACACCAAAGAAGGATCAAGAGCCTATGCCAGAGACTCCCCAGATTGTAACAGCACTGAGTCTCTGGCCTTCAGTTTGGTGACTTCCACTTCATTCCACCCATGCCCTCTGTTATCATTATGTTCTAGGAATGTCCCCAGGAAACTCATGTTAGGTAATGCAGCAATGTTCAGAGGCAAAAAGATTGGATTATGAGAGCTGTAACCTCAGCAGTGGATTAAGCCACTTGACAGATTAATAACTTGAAAAGACTACCTGAGCAGGTGGGCGTGGCTGGAATACATAGGCCACTGGGGGTGTGTCCTTGGCTCTTGGCTGGCTCTGCCTCCTGGCCGCCAGGAATTGAGCAGCTTTTCTCTACCACACCCTTCTGCCATATTTCTCACCTGGAGCCCGGGGAACATGAATTGAACCTGAGCCAAAATATCTTGTGTTCTCTGTGTTTTTCATGTTGGGTATTTTAGTTGTAGTAACAAAAAGCTGATAAACACACCCACCTGTGAAAAACACCTCTCCTA
The DNA here is from genome assembly GCF_045843805.1 of Urocitellus parryii. Lineage (NCBI taxonomy): Eukaryota > Metazoa > Chordata > Mammalia > Rodentia > Sciuridae > Urocitellus > Urocitellus parryii. The sequence goes on from NC_135547.1 coordinate 76,389,680, forward strand.
AAAGAGAGATGCCAAACTTACTCTTGTGCCTTTGATCCCCTATGCTTTCTAGGCCCTGCCTCCACTGCCTCTATTCCACAGGTAATGTTGTCTCTCAAGGGCCATCATTCCCAATTCATTTGATACATACACACACACACAGCTTAAATGCTGTATCTTCATGTGTTAGAGTTGCCCATTAATCACACAGCCTCTCAGGAATGGGAGCTGCAGAACCCACACTTGCCTCACCTCACTCAAGCATGAATCTATCCCTGAGTCTTAGGCACACCTAGCCCAACTATCTGTCGGTGAGGGTGACATCACAACATGGAGCTCAGACAAAATCTCATGTGACCTCAGGAGGCTGGGACCAGGAATTTGTCATGTCCAGAAAAACGGTGCCATGGGGGTGGTCAACCTGCATCTGGATGGGAACCACCCATGCACACGCAGACCTATCATCCACATATGCCCTAGAAACTAACTGTCCCTTTTCAAATGAGCACCATGGAGCTGACAGGCTGGGAAGGGGCTGTTTTGCTGGCTAGGATCTGGAGGATGTGGACATTCCGATTCTTGACCATCCATTCCAGATGTCAGTGGGCAGTTTTCCCCAGGCTGGCCCGGAGACTAACTGCCCTCACCTCCAACCCAGAGACAGACCCACACTTTTCTCCAAGTGCCCTGTGCATTTGCACTTGTCTGCCACCCACTGGGATGTGACCTCTGCCACTACCACCACCACCACCCCCACCCCCCCCTACGGGAAGGAGGAAGGAAAACTGACAGGATTTGGCAACTGAGCTTCAAAGGTGAGGGCTAAGCAGGAACTAAGGACAATGGGCAATTTCTAGCTGAGCTGTCCCCCTGCGGGGTGTCACCAGAGGAAGTGTTGAGTCCAGAGAGAGGACTGGGCCCTCTCTCTGGGGAAGATGAGCTCAACTGTGACCTCTGATGCCTGCTGAAATAACTCGTTTGGTAGGTGCCACCAGGAAAGAGCCATGGGAGGGATCAGGATGCCCAGAACAGAAAAGAAGGGTGAGAGAGGAGAGAAGAGGGGCAGGTAAATGAAGCAGGAAAGGCAGAAAAGACAAGGGCTCTGGAAGAGGCTCATTAGTTCCTGCCAAAGCGGGGAACAGAAGGCAAGAATGGGTCCTACATGACGCCCCAAGAGGGCCGGTGTGGCTGGGCCCAGCCCACACATAACCCAGACCCAGAGCACCATGATAAGCTTGAGCACAGGGTTCCTGCTCAGAGGCCGGCCTAGACTCTCCTCAGGAAGTGGCCCACCACCAAATGCCAGGGGCACTATTCTTACCCGGCTCTGAAATGGGGCAGCTCCCCATTTTTCTGTCCCTACCCTCGAGTGCCCACCCTCAGACAGAGGGCAGACCACAGAACATGAGAAGCAATTTAATTTGAAACTGCTGTGAACTAGAGTGGGTGAGGGCAGAGAAGAAGCCCTGGCTGGAGAAAAACCAGAGGGAACCAGGTTGGCTGCTGCTCCTGGGCTCCACAGTCTTGTAGAGAAGGCATAGGCTCTGCTCGCCTTGTCCGAAGATGCTGGGTTCAACCTGTCAAGCAGAGCAGAGTCAGGAAATGGCCCTGACCAGGGCCAGCCCAAAGCCCTCCCAGACAGCCGGGGCTGTGGGAAAGGGGTATAATAAGCCTTATACTCACTTCAAAGGGCTTGGAACTTATCAGCAAGGGACTGCATGACCGCTGAAAGAGAGGCATAAATGGGCACTCCAGAAACAAGGGTACCGGACACAGTCCCACTGCCCAACTTCCCCACTGCCCTGTGAGGAAGCATCACCCATGCATCCTGATACACCTACAGCCCCTGTCCAAACAGCCCTGAAACTGACTTGCCCGCCTACCACTGGAACTCAACATGGAAATGTCTTGTACAAGGGAACAACATGTACTCATAGTGCGCGAACACTGGGCCATGGCAAGAACCATCGAGAAATGTGTTAAAAACAAAACAGGCAAGCAAACACACAGGACAACAAACACCAAACAAGTCACAGCAGTCAGCCCTTAAAGGGAAAATAAAGGAGGTTTCTGTAAAAGTCCTGAGAGAGGGAGACTTCTGGGACTCAATGGCAGAGCACATGGAGTTCAGACAACGCACTGCTCTTTGTTCACAGCCCCAGCAGTCAAGGCACAGAAGGCTCCCGGGCTGGCCACAGGAAAGTCCCTCCATGTGGTACTGCCTGTATCTGCAGTCCCACCCCACCCCAAACCCCTAGGTCTGCCTCTGCTCTGCTCTGTCCTGCCCCCCCCCCCTGTACCCACCCCTGCCCCCGCCCAGGGCTCCTCATACCTAGTTGCTCTTTGAGGTCATCTCTTTCTTTCTGTAGCACCACACACTAAGCCAACAGACACCGGAGAACAAAAAATGAGGAGTGATATTCTGGCCGCCTCCTTCCTCATCCTCCCACTTTCCCCCCACTCCCCATATCCCCCATATCCCAGAGCCAGGTGGCAACACAGGCAGAGGGAACCTCAGTGGAAAGGAGGAGCTCCCCTCCCCCTTCTGAGTTGTGAGATGTGAGGCTGCACCTAAGCCAGCTTAACCTGGACAGAGAGCCCACCATCTAGCTGGGGCCAGCATTTCTAGGAGCCAGAGAAAGCAGTACCCGGGGACAGCCCTGTGCTCCAGGTGGTTGCTGCTGCCTTTCTGGAAATGGGTGACGAATGGCTGGTTCCTGGTCACCTGAAAGAGAACACAAAATCCAGCTCCCCAGCCAAGGTGTGAAGTGGAAAGGGGTCTAAAGTGAGGCAGCAAGTTGCACCTGCTCTGCCCCACAGCTCCACCCCTCTCTTTGGGCCTGACTTCCCTGCTGCCCAGTGTCAGCCCCAGCTGCCACTGTGGACCCCTAAGCACTGTGGCTCTGGGTTGGACACTAGCAGAGTTGCAGTCACAGCCAGCCCCTGGTAGGAGCCATGTGGCTGAACAGGACCCAACAGGGAAGGCCTTGTTCTGCTGAAAGGCAGGGAAGCCTGGCAGCAAGTGACAGAGCCAGTCTTTCCTCCCACACCCATCTCCCCTGCTATCTAATCCATAAGACTCACCAGAGGTGGCAGGGCCTCTTGGAGTGAGGTCCCCCGGGCTCAGGTCCAAAAGCTGGGAGCTTCCTGGAGATTGGGGGTTGTTGGTGCTGGGGTCACCACTACCAAATTCTCCACGATGCATGCCCAGACCAGGCGACCCTGGCCTCTGTGTTGGAAGCTGACACAGAAATATCTCACTGAGTCAGGTTAATGGGTGTGCTTGTTGAGGGTGAAGATGCGCATATAGGGGCTCGGGTGTCGGGGTGAGGGGGGGGGGAGTCAAATGGTCCCATCGTCAGCACTGTCTCCCTCAGTCAGCCCCAAGCCTGGAGGTAGAGCTGAGTCAGGGAGAAGCATGGGAGCATTGAGAAAGGTCAGGCACCTCTGAGGGAAGAGCTGGGAGGGAGGAATCAGGAGGCAGATGGGACTAAACACCAATCCGTGCAGCCCAAACTGTAAGGGTGGGGGGGGGGCGCTGACCAAGTTAGCGGCCAGACCCACTTCCCATCCCAGCCCCTGTCTGGGAAGGAGGCAGGAAATGCACAAAGTGTGACCAAGATGGAGTCACGCTTACCATGTACTTTCTTGATGTCTGCCACAACTACAGAGACCCTCCTCCCAAATATGGCATCCCAATGACAGTGGGCTCCCATGGACAACCCCTGAGCAAAGGGCCCAGGGAGCAAGGGCAAAGAAACGCAGCCTGGTAGAGCAGAAGAGCAGAGGGAGGAGGAGGGAGAGGGGCAGGGGGAGGAGAGTCTACTCACTTGGGCCTGTGGGACTGCATCTCTATTTGGGTCATTATCTTCCCTGGCAACAGGCTGGGACTCCCGTGTCTTCTTAGCCATAGATCTCTTCCCAATGCCACTGTGCTTGGACTGTTTGGGCCCCAGAGGCAGCAAGGAATACCTCTTGGACCTCCCAAGCAGTGGAACTCCTGAGATTGGGGGGAATGTGGCTGGTTCCAGGGGAGCTGCCTTGAGTCTCTGCCCCCATGAAGGGAAGGCCCTGCCCAGGCTAACTTTTGAGCCACCCCCCAGGGATTTCTTCTCCTGGATGGCCTTCTTCTTAGAAGGAGTGGCCCTGGGTAGGGCCCCTGCAGCAGCAGGAGTGGCGGCAGCAGCAGCAGCAGGAGGAGGAGGAGCTCCCGGGTTGCTGGACCTGCTCCCTCCCTTGCCCCAGGGCATGCTTTGAATTTTCTTGGAGGAGCCAGCTTCCAGCTCTCCCAAGGCCTGCCTGTCCATGCCTGAGGGGAGTCCTCGAGGAGAGGCGGTCGGCAGAGGGCCCGGCATGTGAAGGAAATTCTCCCTGCTACGAACACTGGAGCGTCTGGCTGGGTCTCCGGGTTCCCTGGGGCTGCAGGACCTGGCCTGGCCTCCTCCTTTGGGGCAGATGCTCACCCTCATCAGCTGTATCTCACTGAGCTCATCTGAAGACTCAGGGTCGGAAGAGGGCTGCTGGGCTTCCCCGCTGCCCACCACCCGACTTTTGGTGCCTCTCTTGGGCTTCCCCCAGGCCCGGCTCCCCTCGGGCCCACTGGGGTGGCTCAGCGGGGCGGCAGAGGCCTGTGGCACTTCCACACAGCTCCGGGACAGCGAGCCTCTGGCGCTGAAGCCCGCCTCTGCATCCGCCCAAATGGCGGACAGTTCAGTGGCAAAACTTTCCGGGGACGGGTATCTGTGAGTGCCCCGGTGTTCCTGGCCTGTCAGCTGCTGCACAACGGCCACAGATTCCACAGCGAGGTGGGGCACAAAGTCCAGAGCGTCCCCCTTCTCGTCAGCCAAGGAGCCAGGCCTGCCTTCGTGGCCGCGAATCATTGCCCTTCCTGCCTGGATCTCCTCCCACGGGGCCTCCAACTCCAACTCATAAGCCTCGGGGTCTGGGAGGCTGCCCTCACCCTCCCCGCTCCGTGGCGGCCCCAAATCAAGGCCCTGGGCCCGGCTCCGTGGGGCTCCACGGCCTGCAGGACGGGCACCTGCGGGCTTCCCACCCTCCTGGCTAAAACCGTCCCCATGAACAGAAGCCTCATCGGCAGAACTCATGTCACCAGTCTGCTCAGCCAGGTTTGAGGAGAGACCGTAGCCAGAGCCACCACGGGAACAGCTAGGCTTTCTAGAACTCCGTCACCACTGGCAAGGCACGCGATCGCCTCAAACACCGAGTGGCTTCCCGCGCCTTTGACGCCCACGTCGCAGCCTTCCCATTGGTCCAGCCCCGGCCAACCAGAGCGTTGTTTGTTGGGTCGTCCCTCTGGGCCCTCGCCAATAGGGGCGAGGGCGCTTGGACTGCTGCAGAGCCCAAGTTGTACAGGTTCTTGACAAGCCACTTTGGGCCGTGGGGTCCGCTTGTGTGGGCACCCCTCCCTCCGTTTCCTGTCCTGCTGTCTGTGGTCACGAGCCTCTTTTCCTGTTGAGAACCTCATCTCTGAGCCTTGGTTTTCCATCTGTAAAATGAGGGACATAATACCACCTGGCTCAGCAGCCGGTGAGGATTCAATTAATGATGTATGTGGAGCACCCAGCCCAGAAAGGATTTGCAAGCCCCTGTTGCCCAGGAAAACAGCAGGTCAGATAGGAAAGTAGGCGAGGAAGTCCACAGTCGGCGATCAGTGGTCCTCCTGCTTCCCGCCCCCCCCCCCCATGAAGGGCCAGACAGCAATTGTTCTGTGATTGGCCATCTGAGGGGGATCTCTCTCTACTGCTCGATTACCATAGGTAATCAAAGCAGCACGTGGATGTGTGCCCAGGGCACTTTATTGGCAGTCTGTTGTTTGCCCACCTCTCTCAGACCCTATTCTACTCCCACCACCAGTTAATGCAAAGTAGCGGGAATCCCTGTGGCCAATGACCCCAAGAGGTCCTAACCATCACTGATCCTGAAGATACAAATTAAATCACAAACCATTGTTCACATACCAGGTTTACGACAATGAAAGGACTTTACTGTTCCATGGGTGGAAGAGGTTATGAACAAAACGGTGCTTTTGACTTCCCCTGGGGTGCAGGTGGGGCAGAGCCATTGGGAAGAGTGCTTTGACAGAATGAGCAGAGTGCTAATTCTAGAAATTTCATTGTGTGCCAGCACTTTTCTAAGCACCGTAGATAAAATATTAACTCATCCTCGCGACAGTCCTAGGTTTAGGTAACCACTAATGCTGCCTTTCTAACGCAAGGAAAAAAATTTAGAGTAATTTCAGCAAGGGCTGGGCACATCATCTGGAGAAAGGCTGGTATGTGTAGTGCACAAAGACACACACACAAGGAAGCTGGTGCAGGGAACAATCTGGGAATGCTCTGTACTCCCATTGGTCAGGGGATGCAGGAATGCCGTGTGACCCATGCATCCAGTAGACGAAAATGAGGAAGTCCAAAGAGATGCACCAGGCTCTGTTAATACATTCCAAAAATAGTCTCGTGGCTGCACATGCCAAGTTGTAGAACAACACGTGGATTTGGGTACACATTTGTAAATCTGAAAGCCCAAACCAGTCCTCGGTTTCCTGTGAGAACACACATAAGCGTGTGTGAAAATATGTACTAAAGGGGCCCGAACGGACACACAAGGAAGCCCTACCAGTGTTGGTGGGGAGCCAAATTTCAGTCAGACTACTGGTTCCCAGCTTCCCCAATCCGTGCAGTCTGGTATCTGGGGAGCAATCCCTTCCTTAGTTTCCATAAGGTCCCGGAGTGCTAGAATTTCCCTTGCTTGCCATGCCATTCCTACTCCAGTGACCCCCCCGATTAGTTTCACACCTGCCAGTCTCGGTTCACCTGTCTTTCCTTGCCTCGCCCTCATGTCCTATTCTGACTGCTCTCCAATAGAGGCCTGGAGTGTGTGAATGCCTCTTGGCTAGAGGATGTCAAAGGCCCAACTTCTCTGAATCTGCACCCGTGATGCCTTCCCTCCCGGAGAAGGTTACACAGCAGGGTAGATTGGGTCCACCACACATCTGCAGTCACCCACGTCCAGCCATACCCACACAATCACTGACTTTGTGGCACAATTCACAATAGCCAAGCTACGGAACCAAACTAGGTGCTCTTCAACATGTGAATGAATGGAGGAAACGTGGTATGTATGTGTGTGTGTGTGTGTGTGTGTGTGTGTGTATACACACACACACACACACACACACACAGTGGAGTATTACTCATCCATGAAGAAGGATGAAACTATGGCATTTGCTGCTTAAAGGATGGAACTGGGGCTATCATGCTAAGTGAAAGAAGCCAGGACCAAAAGGTCAAAGGTCATATGTTTTCTCTGCTACATGGCAGCTAGTCCGTAATGAGGCAGGGAGGAGAATGGGAAAAGGAGGCAGAAGGATTCCATCAAAATAGCAGAAAGATCTGTGGACTAGATGAAGGGTATTGATGGGGAGCGGGGAGAGACGGTATAAGGGAAGAACAGTAGGAGGAATCCGACCTAACGTACCTATGCACAGTTATGAATATACCACAGTGAATCTCATCTCACCATCATGTATATCCACAAGACACTAACAACAACAGCAACAATAACACAAACTAAAAGTATATAGCAGAAACATAAATGTAGTGGGGGGAGGGAGGAGGAGGGAACGGAGAGTACTGGGGACTGAACTAGAGCAAATTATATTCCATGGTTTTATAATTATGTCAAAATGAATCCTAATGTTGGATATAACAGCAACAACAACAAAAAACCAAGTAGCAGGACAAGAAATCAGTGAAGTGCACACCCACAATTGGACTGGCTTGTCAAGAGCCAGTACAAGCTGGGCACAGTGGGGCAAGTCTGTAATCCCAGCCACTCAGGAGTTTGAAGCAGGAGGATTGGGTGTTTAAGAACAGCCTCAGCAGCTTAGTGAGGCCCTATGCAGTTTAGCAAAACTTTGTCTCGACAAAAAAGAAAAAAAGAAATGCTGGGGATTCAGCTCAGTGGTAAAGTGTCCCTGGATATTCAATCCCCAGTTAAAAAAAAAAAAAAAAGAAAGAAAAAAGAAAAAGAAAGAAAGAAGGAAAGCAAGCAAGGAAGGAAGCAAGCAAGCCAGTAGCATCAGAGCCTTCCCCCAGCGCTAGCGCCCTCATCCGTATTGGCGAGTGCACGGAGGGAGGCCCCAACAAACTGCGCACTGGTTGGCAGGGAGGTGGACCAATGAGAAGGCCGCGAGGGGGGCATCGAAGACTCGCGAAGCTGCTAGAAGCCGAAGCCGGGTGGTGTTTGAGGTGATCTGTGTCTGGCTTGTGGTGACTTTGTTCCCCGAGGCCTAAGTGCTCCCGCAGTTAACCGGTCTATCATCTCCCCTCGAGCGAGCTTGGCTGCCGGGATTGGCAACATGAGCTCCGCTGACGAGACTTCCCTTCAGGGAGACGGTTTGAGCCAGAACGGTGGGAAACCGGGAGGCGTCCGTCCTGCAGGCCACAGAGCCCTACGAGGCCTGGGCCGGGGCCTCGAGTTGAGGCCGCCACGGAGCGGGGAGGGCGAGGGCAGCCTCCTAGACTCCGAGGCCTATGAGTACAACTTGGAGGCCCCATGGGAGGAGATAGTGGAGGGAAGGGCGGTGCTTCCGGGCCGCGCAGGCAGGCCTGGCTCCCCAGCTAATGAGAAGGGGGACGCTCTAGACTTCGTGCCCCTGGCTGTGGAGTCTGCGGCCGTTGTGCAGCAGCCTATGGGCCCGGAGCCCCGGGGAGCCCACAGATACCCATCCCCGGAAAGCTTTGCCACCGAACTGTCCGCCATTTGGGCGGATGCAGAGGCGGGCTTCAGCGCCAGAGGCTCGCTGTCCCGGAGCTGTGTGGAAGCGCCACAGGCCTCTGCCGCCCCGCTGAGCCACCCCAGTGGGCCCGAGGGGAGCCGGGCCTGGGGGAAGCCCAAGAGAGGCACCAAAAGTCGGGTGGTGGGCAGCGGGGAAGCCCAGCAGCCCTCTTCCGACCCTGAGTCTTCAGATGAGTTCAGTGAGATGATGAGGGTGAGCATCTGCCCCAAAGGAGGAGGCCAGGCCAGGTCCTGCAGCCCCAGGGAACCCGGAGACCCAGCCAGACACTTGAGTGTTCGTAGCAGGGAGAATTTCCTTCACATGCTGGGCCCTCTGCCGACCGCCTCTCCTCCAGGACTCCCCTCAGGCATGGACAGGCAGGCTTCAGCAGAGCTGGAAGCTGGCTCCTCCAAGAAAATGCAAAGCATGCTCTGGGGCAAGGGAGGGAGTAGGTCCAGCAACCCAGGAGCTGCCACCACTGCTGCTGCTGCTGCTGCTGCTGCTGCTGCTGCTGCTGCTGCTGCTGCTGTCACTGCCACCTCTGCCGCTGCTGCTACAGGGGACCTGCCCAGGGCCACTCCTAGGAAGAAGGCCATCCAGGAGAAGAAGTCCCTGGGAGGTGGTTCAAGAGTGACCCTGGGCAGGGCCTTCCCTTCATGGGGGCAAAGACTTAAGGTAATGCCCCTGGAACCAGCCACCTTCCCCCCAATCTCGGGGGTTCCACTGCTTGGAAGGTCCAAGAGGCATTCCTTGCTGCCCTTGGGACCCAAACAGTCCAAGCATGAAGCCACTGGGAAGAGATCTGTGGCCAAGAAGACACGGGAGTCCCAGCCTGTGACCAGTGAAGATAATGACCCAAGTGGAGATATAGTCCCACAGGTCCAAGTGAGTAAGCCTGCCTCCTTTTCCTTCTCCTCCTGTCACTCTGCTCTGCTCCTTTACCAGGACACACTTCTTTGCCCTTGCTCAGGGGTTGTCTTTGGGAACCCACTGTCATTGGGATGCCAAATCGGGGGTCTTGGTAGTCAGGGCAGACACTGAGAAAGTACCTGGTAGGTACCAGTCCGTGTTGGCCACATTTTGTGCACTTCCTGCCTCCTTCCCAGACAGGGGCTGGGATGGGATGGAAAGTAGGACTGGCCACTGACTGGTCTGGTGACCCCTTACAGTTTGAGCTGCACATCGTGGGTGTTTAGTCCCATCTGTCTACTGATTCCTCCCTCCCAGCTCTTACTCAAGCCTGCCTTGCTGGGGGCGTGGGATTTCTCTGCCGCAGCACCCCCCACCCCCGCCACTGTCCCCCTTGCTTCTCCCTGACTGAGCTCTACTTCTGAGCCTGGGGCTGATTGAGATAGACATTCCTAATGAGATGAGCCTTGGAAGTCCTCCTTTGTACCCTGCCTCACTCCAGCCCCTGTGCACACAGGATCATACTCAACAGAAATTTCTGTGTTAGCTTCCAGTACACAGGCCGGGGACACCTTGCTTGTGCATGCATCGTGGAGAATTTAGCAGTGGTGACCCCAACCCCAGAGTCCTCCAACCTCCAGGAAGCTCCCAGCCCTTGGACTTGAGCCAGGGAGGCCTTGCACCCTCTGGTGAGTCCTGTGGGTTTGATAGCAGTGGAGGGGAGAGGGTCAGGGGAGGGAAACTTCTGGCTCTGCCGCTTCTGGGGGTGCAGTCTTGCTCCCAGGCTTCCATGCCTATACAGGCAACGCCCCCAAGGAAAGCTGGATGTGGGCAGGACTGGACTCAGGCTACTTGGTCCCCTGCATTGGGTTTATGTGCTAGGGGTGATCTGTAGCACTGCCCCAAACACAGACTCCAGAAGGAGACTTTCAGAGGAACACAGCCTTTTGTTTTGTGTCCTCTTCAGCTACAGGGCTCCTCCCAGAGTCTGGCTGCGACTACAGCTCTGCCAGTGTCCAACCCAGAGCCACAGTGCTAGGGTGTCACAGTGGCAGCTGGGGCTGACACTGGGCAGCAGGGAAAGCAGGCCCAGAGAGAGAGGTGGAGTTGCTGGACAGAACAGGTGCAACTTGCTGCCTTCAGAGGGGGCTGCTGCCTCACTTTAGATCCAGCCAGGCCCTTTGCACTTCACACTCAGGCTGGGGAGCTGGAGTTTGTGCTCTTTTCAGGTGAGCAGGATCCACCTGTGCAGACCCCAGTTCTGGAAAGGCAGCAGCAACCACCTGGAGTACAGGGCTGTCCCCGGGTAAGTCTTTCCCTTGGCTCCAAAAACGCCGGCCCCAACTAGCTGGTGGGCTCCATGTCCAGGTTAAGTTGACTTGGGTGTCCCCTCTAATTCCACACCCTAGGGAGAGAGTGTTCCTCCTTTCCACTGAGGATGCCCTACCTCTCTCTGTTGCCACTGGGCTGTGGGATATGTGGGACATGAGGAGTGGGGAGCAGGAGAGTTGGAGGGTGAGGAGACAGGAGACCAGGATATTACTCCTCATTTCTCTTTTCTCTGGTGTTGGCTGGGTCAGTGTGTGCTGCTACAGAAAGAAATCGATGATCTCAAGGAGCAACTAGGTATGACAAAGCCCAGGCGGGTACAGGGACTGGGGCAGAGGCAGACCTCAGTGTCTCCATGCAGGTTCCTGGGGCTGGGCTGGGCTGCAGGTACAGGCATCACAGTGGGGCGGGATGTTCCTGTGGGGTGGGAAAACCAAGCTGGCCTGGCCCTGGTGCCTTCTGTGCCTTGACTGCTAGGGCTGTGCACGAAAAGCAGTATGTTGTCTGACCTTGCCATTGAGTCCCAGAGACCCCTCCTTTATTTTTCCCTTAAGCCCTGATTGGTGTGGCTTGTTTGGTGTTTCTTGCCCTATGTTTGCTTGATTGCTTGTTCTTAACAAGTTTCTGGGTGGTTCTCCCATGCCCCAGTGTTTGAGCACTACTGGTACATGTTGTTTCCTTATAGAAGACATTTATGTGTCGAGTTCCAGTGGTGGTAGGGGAGTCAGTCCTAGGGCTGTTTGGACAGGGGCTGGAGGTTCCCCACGGAGCATGGGGGAGGGGGGCCAGGGGGCAATATAGGGCCAAGACCCTCTATGGACCTATGTCCAAGTGTTCAGTTATGCCTCTCTCTTTCAGCGGTCATGCATTCCCTCGCTGACAAGTTCCAGGACCTTGGAAGTGAGTGTTATGCTTACCATACCCCTTCCCACAATCCCAGCTGTCTGGGAGGGCTGCATGCCAGCTCTGGCCAAGGGGAAGCCATGACTCTGCTCTGCTTAACAGATTGAACCCAGCATCATTGTACAAGGCGAGCAGCTGGTGCCGGTGGAGCCCTCGAGCAGCGGCCAAGCTGTTTCCCTTTGGTTCTTCTACAGCCAGCTCCCCCTTCCTGCCCACTCCAGTTCACAGCATTTTCGAATTAAAGTACTTCTCCTGTTCTATGGTCTGCCCACTCTCTGAGGGGGTGAGGGCCTGCAGGGGCCAGGAGAAGGGTGGGGAGCTGGTTAAGAACAGTACCCCTGGCATTTTGTGGTAGGCCTCTCCCTGAGGGGAGTCTGGGCAGGCCTTTGAGCAAGAGCCAGGTGCTCAGGCTTACCATGGTGCCCTGGGAGTGGATTCTGTGTGGACTGGACCCAGACACACTAGAATTTTCTCCTTTTCCCCTCTGGCCTTCTCTGGTGGTGCTCTCTGCTAACAGGCTTCTCTCTGGAGTTCTCATAGGACAAATTGTTGCCTAATATCCCCCCCCCACACACACACCTTTCAGGGGAAACTAATAAGCCCCTTCCAGAGCTCCAGTCCCTCCTGTCTTTATTCCTTTGGTTTGCTTCCAGGATTTATTCCTTTGTTTCTCACCCTTCTTTTCTGTCCTGACCATCCTTGATGTCTCCCATGGCTCACCCCTGGAGACCTCTTTCTAGAGAGTTATTTCAACAGGCTTTGGGAGAGCACAGTGTAGCTCATTTTTTTTCCCCCTCTCAGGCCCAGTCCTCTTTCTGGACTCAGTATCTTCTGGTGGCTCACCACAGAGGGAAGGCTCAGCTAGAAATCCCCCATCATCCCTAGTTCCTGCTTAGTTAGCCTTCACCTTTGAAGCTCAATTGCCAGATCCTATCGCTTCTCCCTTCTTCCTTTCAGTAGGGGGATGGAGGCAGAGGTCACATCTCATCAGGTGGCAGAGCGAAGTAAAAGAACGGGGAATGCAGGAGGAAAGAGGGGTATAGAGAATGTGAGAAAATGTGGGTTGTCTCTGGGTTAGAGGTGGGCAGGTGAATCTGCTCTGGCTCCTCTCTGCTTTCTTGAGCAAAACTGCCCACCGGCAGCTGGAATTGGATGGTCAGGAATCAGAATGTCAAGTCCTAGCTGCCGTCCAGCCAGCCCTTCTCCAGGTTGTCAGCTCCATAGCTCTCATTTGAAAGGGGCAGATGTGGGTGGTAGGTCTGCATGTGCACGGATGGTCCCCAGCAAGATACTGTTTGATCACCCCCATGGCACAGATTTTCCTGGATGTGATATTTGCATGTCCCAGCTCCATCTCCCAGACTGCCTCCTGCGGTCGCATGCGATTTTTGTCTGAGCTCCATGTTCTTATGTTGCCCTCATTGATGAACTGTTCCTTGCTTTACCCAGGGTCCAGGCTAAGTGTGCCTGAGACTCATGGGTGTGCATGGACAGATCCATGTTTGAGTGGGGTGAGACAGTTCCCATTCCCAAGAGGCTGGGTATTTAACGGACAGCACTGACAAATGAAGATACAGCATTCAAGGGGTGTGTGTGTGCGTGCGCGCGCGCGCGCACGCATGCTTCCACATGTGCGTGTGCCTGTCAGAGTGTCTGTGTGGGCTTGTGAATCAAATGAACCAGAGATGGTCTCCCTGGACAGAGGATGATCTGACTCTGTGAATAGAGGCAGTAGGGGCAGAGCCTGTAATCCATAGGGAACCGAATACACCAGAGCAAGGTTGGCATCTACCTTTTAGGAGGGGTGTTGTTCAAGACCTAAAATGTAGGAGGGCATGGGATGGGATGAAGTGTAACACCAAACCCAGCAGCGGGGTCAGTGTTGTCACAATGTTGGGAGTCTCTGGCACAGGCTCTTGATCCTCCTCTGGGACGGATAACGTGTCTCAAATGTCTTGTGTTGCCAGCAGAATGATGTGAAGGCTGGCTAACTATGAGGTGGCTGGTTCCCACCTCATCTTTGAAGCAGGATGCTCCCATGGGAGACAGCCACACCCTGAGCTAACCAACACCTGGGTGTGATTGGCACAGCAAGGATGGCAAGTAGGAGAGAGGAATTGCCTGTGGAGAGCAGGTCAGGCTTGGGACCACCCTTCCTGTATTCTCATTCTGTGTCCCTTCTGGGCTCCTTGGGATGGGCTCAGGGAGACGGATTGTCACACAAGTGGTTGGGCAGTCAGTCCTGAGAGCCAGAAAGGATGGGCAGTGGGGACTTAACATCATCCACTTCAAACCTCCACCTGAGCAAGGGGGCTGGGTTCCTCAGGCTGTGGCTAAGATTACCCTGACCTAAGTTGCTTGTTTCATGGAGAGGTTACACAGAAAGCTGATGTCTGCCTTAAGAAGCTGGGCAGAGACTGCAACTGGGGGTTTCTGCCACCTGAGACATCTAGGCCGATTCCGACCAGGGTGAATTCCGGCTCCGGGCACTGTCCTTGGAGGCGAAGGACCATCTTCACGAGGGGAGCAGCATATTGACCAAGCCTTGCCAGGGCACTAGCTTGACCCTTGGTGACAAGCTTCACCAGTCCCACTTCTTCCTTCAGAGCTCAGGTTCTCTCTTGTTCTGTATTCACACCAGCTGCAATACCATAATGTTGCTGGACTGAGTACACCACCACACTGGCAGTTGTCAGGGCTAAACCTTCTATAATAAGTGGCAGATTCTGAGGTTTGTATTAGAAAATTCCTTCGGGCCCGAATGGAAAGGAAGTCACATCCCTTCCCTCATTCAGCATACTGGCCCCACCCTGCCCTTTCCCTCAAGCCTGCCCTTTCCCTCAAGCCTGCCCTTTCCCTCAAGCCTCCCCTTCCAGCCAGGAAGACTGGGTGCTGGCCTGGAGAGCCGTTGTCCCAGTCCTGCCTCTTTGTGCTGCTCCCCTCAGCTCAGGAGGTTGGCTGAGTCATGTGCCTGTGCTTGATGCAGCTGCACCTTGGAGCCCTGAGACAAACTGCATGTGTATCAGGTGCCCAGGCTCCTGCTTATTCATTTCCAAACAAGAGCTTTCACCCTGAGGGCAGAAAGATGGACTCCCTGTCAGACTCTAGTTCGTGTGGAAGGGGTGTCAGCCAGCCAATGAGGGGAAAACATGGTGGACGTTCCCAGGTGTGTGGAGGCCTAGCAGGCTGCATCCTGTGGAGCGAGGTGACATCCACAGCATCAAGAGTTGTCATGGTGAGTCACAGCCACGGATTCCAGTCGTGGATGAACTTGGGCAACTTCGTGCCTGTCTGTCCTCAATCTCTGAGAACTCCTTTCCTCATCCACAGTTCCTCACCATCCGCTTGCTGTTAGGATGACGGCTGCGCCAGTGTCTGCCACATTTGGCTGTGCATGTTGTGGCCTCTAGGGTGGTCATGCGGACCATTCCCGAGGGAATCCAGGGCACGCTGTTTGCTTGACGACAGTATGAACCGCACCCCAGCAGTTGTGCAGTGAGGAAATGCCTGGTAACCACCACTCAGAGTAAGAATCACAGCTTTGGCTGCCTTGGGACCCTCCTGGGTGCCCCACCTCCAGTACATACCCCTCCCTAGACCTCCAGGATCACCTAACCTTTACAGCTCCCCTGGTGATTCCAAGAATCACTTATTTTTGCTGAAAGGATGAAACATTGCTCTTCAAGAAGAACCCTCACCAAGATACAAAAATTAAATTAGATCAAGTTATGTGTAAGTTCAGGAAACACAAGTTCAGGAAACACAAGCCTGCGATTTGCCCAGTAATTATAAAGAGATGAAGCCAGGTAACCGCTACTGTGCTGTAGAGACTGTGCATTGTACCTTCAGAAGTCCCATTTGAGTCCCTTTCTGGGAAGGGAGCCAAATGCAGAAGGCTCCATCCTGTATGATCCCATTTATGAGACTCGGAAAAGGCAGGAAAAAATGGATCAGCAGTAGTCTGAGCATGGGGATTGAGTGAGGCTGTGTACTACCACATGGCATGAAGGAACGTGGGGGTGATGCAAATGCTGTTGAGATTGCCATGGTGCTTCCATAATGGTATGCATTCAAAGAAAGCATAGACCTGTAGTCAATTATATCTCATACTCCTGACTTTGTAGAAACACTGTAAATGTGGCTTCTCAAATGGATATTGAAATTTAGTAACTCCTTAAAATATGAGGATCATGCTCTCTCCTTTAATGTGATAATGTGCTGAATTATATCACTTTATATTCTGAAGTAAATAAAAATTTTCTTGGATGGATACAATTTAATCATGCCATATTCTTCTCTATTTTCCTGTTTATGTCCTGTAGTTTTAGGATTCCATTTGCTAACATTCTTTTTCTGTTTTTTTTTTTCTTTTTCCTTTCTGTGAAATGACTGTGTATGTCATTGACTGGAGTTTTCCTGCCTCTGACCCTTTGTGTCAGGATTCATTATGGATGTTTTATTCTTATCTCATCTGATGAGGTGGGGAATGTCCCTCCTTTTCAACTTCCTAGAGGAATTTGTGTCAAAGTTTAGATATTTATTCCTGGGATATTTTTAGAATTGAGTGGGTAGGTGTGGCTTTTTTGTTGTTGTTAAAAGCATTCTGGGGTTTGGGTGTAGCTATGGATAGGCCACTTGCCTAGCACACATGACGCCCTGGGATCAAACCCCAGCACTGACAAAGGCAACACACCAACCACAACCCCAAACGTTTTGACTCCTGATATATTTATTTCACTGGGTATGGAATGATTTGGTTTTGTTCTTTCTTCTTACATCAGTTTTGGCAAGTCACATTTTCTAGAAATTTGCAACCTTCTACATTATTGCATTAATAGGAATAAAACGGTCCATATCATCCCTCTTCACACCAGAGTTTTCATTTTAAAATTTCCGTCTGACAGAGGAGTTGCAAGGAAAGGGCAAGGAGCATCCATGTATCCTTCAACTGGATTCACCAGTTAACTTTTTATTCCCATTGCTCAGCCCTCCCATCATCACAATCTTTGTGTGTGCGTGTTTTTTGTGTGTGACTTTTTTAATCATTTTGAATCATTAGTTACTTGAAGGTATTGTGATACATCATCCCTAACATCTTTAGCATTTATCTCCTAAATAAGCAGTCTCCCATAGATCCTGAGCGCAGTTGTCACACTAAGAATGTTTAACATCGAGCCAAGACGGTTTACTACTATATGACCCCAGGAAACATTTTGTGATTGTCCAAATAATATCCTTCATAGTTGCTTTCTCAAAAACCTCTTTGTAATCACAGATCATGCATTACATTTAGTGGCCAAGTCATCTAATGTCCTTTGTCAATTATTATTTTAAATTGCATTTTCCCTTTTAATTAGCACAATATTTGTACATAGTAAGGTGGTACTGTGATATTGCAATATGCAAACACAAGGGGCTGGGGTTGTGGCTCAGTGGTAGAGTGCTTGCCTAGCATGTGTGAGGCACTGGGTTTGATTCTCAGCACCACATATAAACAAATAAATAAATAAAGGCCCATAAATAACTAATAAAAATAAATTAAAAAACCTGAACACAATGTGTACTGATCAAGTCAGGGTGATTACAATTTCTATCTCTGTGTTCTTTCGGGTTTTTTTTTTTTTTTTTGAGGCTTTGAGCTCCTCTCTGCTAGTTCTTCATAAAATCTAATTTACTTTGAAGCATAGACACCCTACCATGCTTTATGACTCTAGAACATCTTCCTCCTTTTTGTGCTTTGGTATCCTTTATCCCTCTATCCCTTCTCCCAATAACCTTCCTCGCCTCTATGAATTATCATTTTGCTCTCTTCTGCCTTGAGATCCAGAGAACTTGTGGTATTTATTATTTCTTCTACTGCCTTCCAGTTCCATCCTTTTTGCCATCAGTGAGAGGATTTTATTCATTTTATGAACGAACAGTATTATGCGGCATATATATATATATATATATATATATATATATATATATATATATCACACTTTCATTATCTGTTCACTGGTCAGTGGAAATCTAGAATGTGTGCATATATCAGCTATTATGGATGGTTCTGTAATAAGCACTAGAATGCAGACGTCTCTTTGATGTGCTAATTGTATTTCCTTTTGGATATATACCTAGGAGAGGAATCCCCGGATAATATGATGGATTAGTTTTTAGTTTTTAAAGGAACTTCAGTACAGTTCTCCATAATGGCTGTGGTGATTTACATTCCCATCAAGAGCATATGAGAGTTCCTTTTCCACCACATCCTCGCAGGCACTTGTGAGCGTCAGTCTTTTTCATAATATCCATTCTTACTGGGCTGAGGTGGTATCTCACTGTGGTTCTGATTTGCATTTCCCTGATGATTAGTGATGTGGAGCATTTTTTCATATGCCTGCTGGCTGCTTGTGTGCCTTCTTTTGTAAAATGTCTTTTTAGGTCTATCGGCTATTTTTCAGTTTGGTTATTTTTGTTGTTGCTTGTGAGTTTTCTTATATTCCTTGTACATTCCAGATATCAGCCCCAAAGTACCATCTCATCAGATGTACTGTTTGAAAATAAAATATTCTCTCCCACACTTTTGGTTGTGTCACCACTCTGTGGACTGCTTCCTTTGCCATGCAGGAACGTTTTAGCTTCATGTAATTCCTTTTGTCTAGTTTTGATTTACTTTTCAGTGCTTTGGGGATCCTACCCAGAAAATCATCAAGTGTACCGATGTCTTGAAGTATTTCCCCTGGGTTTTCTGCTAGAAGTTTTGGAGTTTTAGGTCTTATGTTAAAATCTTTGATCCATTTTGTGTTGGTTTTTGTACAGGATGAGAGACAGAGGTCAAGAATCAATCATCTGCACATGGATATCCAGTTTTCTTAACACCATTTATTGAAAAAGCTGCCCATTCTCGAATGTACGTTTGGGGTGTTTTTGTTGAGAGTCAGTTGGCTGCATATTATGGATTTTGGCTGTCTTGTAAATACATTCATGTAATATGTCTTGAGATCAAGTAGTATGAGGAGGCATCACACTTGTGATTGTTCTTGTTGCTCGATATTGCATTGGCTATTCAGGGTCTTTTGTGCTTCCATGTGAAGTTTAGGATTGTTTTCTCTGTTTCTTTGAAGGTGTCACTGGTATTTTGATGAGGATTGCACTGAATTTGCAAATCACTTCTGTGGACAATTTCCTTCCTTCCTTCCTTCCTTCCTTCCTTCCTTCCTTCCTTCCTTCCTTCCTTCCACACAGCCTCTCTATGTTGCCCAGGCTGGCCTCAAATTCACTTTCCTCCTGCCTCAGCCTTCTGAATACCTACAGGTGCGCCTCACTGTTTGTGGCTTACTATGAACATTTTGACAATATTATTTCTTCCAATCCAGGAACATGGGAGGTCTTCCAATTTTTTGTGTGTTCTTCAATATGCAATTCAAATGCTTCCATGATTTCTTTCTCAACAAATCTGTAATTAGTATAGAATAATGCTTCTGAGGTCAGGCACCTGTAATCCCAGTGACTTGGGAGGATGAGGCAGGAGAATCACAAGTTCAAAGCCAGCCTCAGCAATTCAGCAAGGCCCTAGGCAACTTAGGGAGACCCTGTCTCAAAATAAAAAGTTAAAAGGGCTTGGGGTGTAGCTCAGTGATAAAGCAGCCCTGGGTTCAATCCCTGGCACTAAAAAAGAAAAGAAAAGAAAATGCTACCGAGGCAGGCAAGATGGCTGAATAGAGGTACCTAGCACTCACCTGCTCCTCCACAAAGAACCAAGGCAACAGGTGAACAGGGGCATGTTGAGGAAAGTGACCATGGGAGGACACTGGAATTCAACAGTAGAGAAATTAAAAACTTGTAAAATGGGACCGCAGTATAGCAGGAGAAATGAAACATCCCACCACCTGCCTGCTGGTTCCACAGCTGGGGTAGGCGGAGTGTCCCATGGCAGGAGTAAAGGTGAAAGAGGGAGACCCAGCAAACTCTTGTCTGTACAAGTACTGATAACCCTTGCTTTTGGCAATTTTCATGGCCCCCATCCTTGCAGGCTTGAGTACTTTTAAAATATGGACCACAGGGCACTGTCCCCTGACCTCACTTTCACACTTCCAGGTAGGGATCCGCCAGCCTGGGAACCTGACTTCCCTCCAGGCCCCACCCAAGCAGCCCTGGGAATGACTCTCCCATCCACATGGTTTCTGTAAGAGAAAAACCTGTACCAATAGTGCTCAAACACTGGGGCATGGTGGAAACGCACAGAAACGAGTTCAATCCAACAACTAAGTAAAAAATCAAAGAAAACACAGAAACCGACCCTTATAGGAAAAGCAAAGGTCTTGAGTAAAGGAGTCATCTGGGACTCAATGGCAGAGTACATGGAGTTCACCTGATGCACAGCTCTTTGTACACAGCCTCAGCAGTCAACACCCAGAGGACTTCCAGGCCAGCTGCAAGAAAGTCCATGTTTGTGGTGCTGCCTGTTTCTGCAGGCCCAGCCCACCACAGGCTCATCCACTCAGAGACACCAAGGTCTCCCTCTGTCAGGCCCCTGCCCCACCTGGGAGTCCTCATGCCTAGCTGCACTTTGAGGTCTCTTCTTTCTTTCTGTGGCACCACACACTAAGCCAGCAGACACCAAAAAGAAATGAGAATGGGATTCTGGTCTCCTCTCTCCTCATCCTCCTGCTCACCCCCACCTCTCACATTCCCCATATCCAAAAGCCCAGCTGCAGCACAACCTGAAATCCATAGAGGAAAGGAGGAGGCCTCCCTCCACCCTCTCATCCCTATGGTGTGGGATGGGAGGGGGCACTTAAGTCAGCTCATCCCGGGCAGGGAGCACACCCTCTAGCTTGGTAGGGGCATTTCTAGGGGCTAGAGAAAGAAGTACCAGGAAACAACCCTGTGCTCCAGGTGGCTGCTGCCGCCTTTTGGGAACCAGGGGATGCACAGCAGGTTCCTGGTCTCCTGAAAGAGAACACCAAATCCAGCTCCCTTGCCCTCCCTGGGAAATGGAAAGGGCCTGGCTGGGTCTCAAGTGAGGCAGCATCTCCCTCTGTGGGCAGCAAATTGCACCTGCTCTGACCTGCAGCTCCACCCCCTCTCTGGGCCTGTCTTCCCTGCTGCCCAATTTTGGCCCCAGCTGTCACTGTGGCCCCCTAGCACTGTGGCTCTGGGTTGGACACCAGCAGGGCTCCACCCACAACCAGGCTGTGGAGGAGCCATGTGGCTGAACAGGATCCAATTGAAAGGCTCAATTCTGCCAAAAGTCTACTTGTGGAGCTGGTGTTTGGGGCACTGCTGCAAATCACCCACACCACATGAAACCCACACAGGGGACCAAATTGCGTAAAGCCACTCTTGACCACACCCAGTTTCTTTTTTTTTTTTTCTTCTCTCTTTTTCTTTCTTTCTGCTTTGTTGTTGTTGTTGTTGTTGTTACCAGGGATTAAACTCAGGGGCACTTAACCACTGAGCCACATCCCCAGCCCCTTTTTGTGTTTTATTTAGAGACGTGCTTTGGTTAGGGTCTCACTGGGTTGCTGAAGCTGGCTTTGAACTCAGGATCCTTCTGCCTCAGCCTCCCAAGCTGCTAGGATCATACCCAGTTTCTTATATGAGAACTGTCTGGGCAAAGCAGGAAACCCTGGGACCAAGCCTGGGTCCACAGAACCGACAGAGCCAGAGGTTTCCAAATTCTGCACTTCTCCACTGCTACCAAACCCACAAGACTCACCAGAGGGGGGCTGGGCCTCTGCCACTGAGGCCTCCCCGGCTCAAGTCCTTGGGCTGATAGCTTTCTGGAGGTTGAGAGACTCTGGTGTTGGGGTCACCGATGCTGAATTCTCCATGATGCGTGCCCAGACAAGGAGTCCTGGCTTGTGTGCTGGAAGCTCATGCAGAAATTTCTCACTCAGCCAAGTAGGTGTGCCTATTGAGTATGATCCTGTGTGCACAGGAGCTAGATGAGGTGGGGAACAATGGAGGGATTCCAAGGTTCATCTCATTGGCAAGGTCTCTCTCAATCAGCTCCAAGCAAGGAGGTAGAGCTGAGTGAGGCAGAAGCATGGTAGGTGGGAGTGTGGGGGGCACACTGAGAATGGTCAGCCCCTGCCCCCCCAGGGGGAAGAGCTGGAGGGAGGAATCAGGATGCAGATGAGACTAACACCCAAGATGTGAAGCCCAAACTGTAACTGGTCATCATCTGACCAAGTTAGCCTCCACACCCTCTTTCCTTCCCAGTCCCTCAAGGCAGCAGGCAGGAAATACACAAAATGTGATTAGCAGGGACCAGCACATACCAGGTACATTCTTGATGTCTTCCCTGTCTACAGAGACCCCTAGTTGACATTCCAATGGCAGTGGACTGCCAAAGACATCCCCTGAGCAAGGGGGAGAGGGAATAAGGGCAAGCAAGTGTAGGCCAGGGGAGGAGGAGGGAGCAATGAGAGGAGGAAGACGATGAAGGCCTACTCACTTGGGCCTGTGGGACTGCATCTCTATTTGGTCCATTATCATCATGGGCCACTGGCTGGATTCCCATGTATCCTTAGGTCCAGATCTGTCCCCAGTGCCACTGTGCTTGGAATGTTTGGGTCCCAATGGTTCCAAGGGATATCTTTTGGAACTCCCAAGCAGTGGACCCCATGAGATTGCGGGGAAAGTGGTTGGTTCCAGGAGAGCTGCCTTGTGTTTCTCACTCCCTTGAAGGGAAGGTCCATCCCAGAGTAACTTCTGAGTCACCCCCTAGTAATTTCTTCTCCTGGATGTCCTTCCAAGGAGTGGCGGTAGCAGGCCTTTTAGCAAGGCTCTGGGTATGCCCCCTGCAGTATCTGGTGGATCTCCTGCATTGCTGGGCCTGCTCCCTCCCTTGACCCAGAATATGCTTTCCATTTTCTTGGAGGAACAGGCTCCCAGGTCTCCAAAGGCCCACCTTTCCATGGTGAGGTGAGTCCACGGGGAGCAGAGATGTTCAGAGGGCCCGACATGTGAATGAAATTCCCCCTGGCATAGACACCTGAGTGTGTCCTTGTCTCCTGATTCCCTGGGGCTGCTGGACCAGGCCTGGCCTCCTCCTTGGGGGCAGATGCTCACCCTCATCAACTGTATCTCACTGAACTCATTTGAAGACTCAGGACAGAAGAGGGCCGCTGGGCTTCCCCACTGCCCATCATCCTACTTTTGGTGCCCCTCTTGGGTTTCCCAACCCATTCCTCCCTCAGGCCCACTGGGGTGGTTCAGAGGCCAACAGAAGTCTGCTGCACTTCCAATATCCTCGAGGTCAGTGTGCATCTCCCTGCTGGGATCTGCCTCTCCTTTCGCCCAATGGGCATAGAATTTGGAGGCAAAGAATTCAGGGCATGGGTGCCTGTGGGCATGCCGGGGCTCCAAGCAGGTGAGTGGGTGCAGGATATCCACAGGCTCCACAGTAAGGGGCAAAACGTCCATATCATACCCTTTCTCATGAACCTGGAATCCAGGCTTGCCTTCCCAGCCTAGAAGCAGCACCCCTCCTCCCTCTATCTCTTCCCATTGGGCCTCCAAGTCGAACTCATAGCCCTCGATGTCTGAAAGGAGGCTCTTGCCCTCCCCACTTCACAATGGTCCCAATTTGAGGCAAACTGGGCCCAGGGCCTTCCCCATATGTCTCTAGAATCTACAAGACAGACACCTACGGACACCTAGGAGCTTCTCACTGCCTGTTCCAAACTGTCTCCCTGAACTGAAGCCTCATCAGTGGAGCTCGTGTCACTGGTCCCAGCATCAAGGTTTGAGGTGAGAGAGTCAACAGAGTCGCAGCAAGAGCAGCTAGTGCTTTCAGAACTCCATCACCACAGACAAGGCAGGAGATCCTCTCAAACACAGCCTGACTTCCCATGCTTTGGATGCCCACATGGCTGCCTTCTCATTGGTCCTGCCCCAGCCAATCAGCACGCCCCTTTCTGGGGCATCCCTCAGGTCCCTCAACAACAGCACTGCGGTGGATCTCTGATTATATTGACTCTTGGCAAGCCAGTTCAGACTGTGGGGTGGCATCGTAGGTGCAGTACCAATGCCCACCCACCATTTCCTGTCCCAGCTTTTCTTTTTTTAAAGCTTCTGACCTACAGAGGAATTGCAAGCAAAGAGTGAGGAGGCACCATATATATCCTTCATCTGGACTCGCCAGTTGTTAACATTACATCCCATTAGTTTCATCGTGTCACGGGTTTTGGGTTTTTGAGTATTTTGAATTTTATCCCATTAAATTTCATTTATTCATTGTCTCTGGCAGGGATTGAACCCAGCAGTGTTTTGCTAGTGAGCACATCCCCTGCCCTTTTTTTATTTTTTACACAGGGATTTGCTAAGTTGCTTAGGACCTTGCTAAATAGCTGAGCCTGATTGGAACAAGTGATCTTGTCTCAGCCTCCAGAGCCGCTGGGATTACAGGCAAGCGCCAGGGAGCCTGACCTCATTTTACATTTTTAGGGGTGGAGTCTTGCTGCATTTCCCATCCTGGTCCTGAACTCCTGGGCTCCAGCTGGCCTCCTGCCTCAGCCTCCCAAGTAGCTGAGACTATTGGCGAATACCACTGAGCCTATGCGAGTGTGTGCTTTCTAACCAATATACCGAATCGTTTGTGTTACTTGAAGACATTATGATACACCATCTCTGAATATGTCACCATATTTCTCAGAATTGTCTCATACAAAACCTTAGTGGAATTAACACACTGAGAAAGTTTAACCTTGAGGTGATATTGACTTCTAGTATAGGTCTCCATGAAATATTTTCTGATTGCCCCAATATCAGTGTTGCTTCTAAAACCCCTCTTTCCTATCACAGGCTCATGCAATTCATTTGTCTTTCAAATTCTTTAGTCTCTTTAAACTAGAACATGACCCCAGATCCTTTGACTTTCATGTCAGTGAGATTTTGGAAGACTGAGTGCAGTTGTTTTACAGCAAGCACTCATGTCTGATGGCTCCCTCCTGTTTGAATTCAGGTTAGGCATTATGGGCATTTGGCCCATTTTCTTCTGGGTCTGTGGTAAAGAAGCACATCATGGTGGGGACATATGACAGTGGAAGCCAATCCACCTCATAGTGATCATTGCATGTGAGTAACATGCTCAATTTGTGAAAACTTCCTCGATTCTAAGAAGAGCCGCTGTCAAGCTTAAACTCCACCAGGTGCAGAGGGAGTTCATGGGAAGAGCTTCTGGGCACCCAGGCCTCATGGAGCACCATTGCATACTCCCTCCTGTGCCCACAGGATCCCTGGGCTGATACCCAGCCCCTGGGAGAATGACTACTTCTCATGTGACCATGGGTCCTGGGGCCCAGTGCCCACCAGTTCTGGCCACTCCTGGCCTAGAGTCCTACCCCAGACCAGCTGAGCCCACCCCTCTACCAAACCCCACCTGATCATGAGATTCTCGGTTTCACCTTGTCCCTTGGCTGGTGACCACGTGGTCAGCGTGATGTTCCAGCTCATTCCATTGTGAAGGAACCAATTTCCTGCTGTGGTGCTGCATGGAGAGAAAAGAGATCAATCACATCCAGGTTTGGTGGGTTGTGAAAATTATTTAAATACAAAGGTGTATTATTGTTCTAAACAACACCCTCTATTTTTGTGAAATATGCAGGTGGAGAACTGTGACACATATGTACACGTTTAGTAAATAAACTTCAAGGACACTGATACAGAGTCACACAGTCCCTGGTCATAGAAGCAAGCACTCCCAGAATCCCTCTATACTCCTAGGGTGTCCTTGTGTGATCTCCTCCCTCTTACCCCTCCAGGAAAAGACACACATCCTTTCTTGTGTGATCATTCTTTGTTCACTGTTCTTCATGGCATTCATATCTCATGTGTACACCATAATGACATAGTTTGGTGTTGCCTGTTATTTACTTTGTAGAAGTGGCATCACAGATCATGTCCACATTGTTTGCTTCTTGCATTCCACATGAAGACTTCACCTCTGAACATGTGAATTTGGGTTGTCTGTCTGAATTCCATGTGGCGGTGTTGAGTTGGTAGAGATCTGACTCTGGATGTGAGAAAAAATATGGATATGGGAGTCATCGTGCTATCAATGGCTTCTTTTTCAGGGTCCACTCTGCAGACAGAAATCACACCAGTTTTTATTTAATTGTGGTAAGAGTAACATAACTTAAAATCTGTCATCTTAATCATTTTTCTTGATCAGTTCAGTATTGTTAATTTATTCATGCGACTGTGTGACCAGTCTCCTGAACTTCTTATTTACAAAACTAAAACATAAGTCCATTAAACAACAACTCTCACGTTCTTATGCCTCCAACCTCTGAAATCCAGTATGCCACTTTCCATGTGTTCATGATTTCACTCTTTCAGACACTTCATATAAGTACAGTCACATATTATTTGTCCTTTTGTGACCAACACATTTCAAATACAATGTCTTCCTCTCTGAGGATCTACTATAGGTTTCCTTTTTTTACCCTATTTGTGCCATTTCAAGTTGCCACCAATAGCTTATATGGGTTTTAATTCATATATGTCTTCACCAACATCACCCCAGTTTTATTGTGAAATTCATTTTATTTTATTCTATTTATTCCTTTTCCACTGTATGGTTATATAATTCAATAGAAACATAAAATTGTACTATTATGGTAGAAAATGTGATTTTTCAAACATTATAGTTTGTGGAGTACCAAAACTGAGCTGATAACATATACATAATCTCACAGTTCTACCTTTTCGTGCAAAGAATTCTTAACATACATTCCCATAGAGATTTTGAAGTGTACAATAGATTTTTATTAAATGTTGGCAATATATTACACAATAGAACTCTCCAACTTATTACCCCTAACTGAAATTTTGTATTATTTGACCAACATCTCCCAATACTCCCTCCTGTCCCAGCCCCTGGTACCACTCTTCTGCTCCCTTTTTTTCACTAGATTCAAATTCCACACCTAACTGAGATAGTGAGTATTTGCCTTCCTGTGCCAGGCTTCTTTGACTTAACATGATATCCTCCAGGTTCAGACAGGCTCTCACAAGTGCCAGGGATTCCCTTTTGAATGCTGAATAATATTCTATCCTGCACATGTATACAGGTTTTCTTTGTCCATTTATCCATTGATGGGCACATAACTTGATTCCATGTGTTGACTGTTGTGAGTGGTACTGCGATGAACAGGGATATGCAGATGTCCCTTTGACATACTGATTTCATTTCCTTTTGGTTTACACCTAGTAGTGGGTTTGGTGAATCATGTGGTCTTTTAGATATGAGTTGATGAAGACCATATACAGTGTATTCCACAATGGCTGTGTTAATTACATTCTCACCAAGAGTATCCAGGATCCCTTTTCTCCATGTCCTTGACAACATTTGGAATCTTTTGATTTTTGTCGTCATAGTCCTCCTCCTCCTCCTTCTCCACTTCTCCGTCTTCTTCTCCTCCTTTTTTTTTTTTTTTTTTGGACGTGTAGTTGAACCCAAGGTCTCATGCGTGGTAGGCAAGCACTGTACCACTTAGCGACATCCCCAGCTCTTTTGTAAAATTGTATTTTGAGACCTGGTTCCATTAAGTTGCCTGGGCTGGCCTTGAACTTGTCATCCTCCTCCCTCAGCCCACCAAGCAGCTGGGATTAAAAGCATGTGCCACTGTACCCAGCTCTTTCATCTGTTTCATAAGAGCCTTGTACTAGGTAGGAGGGGATTTTCTATTGTGATTTCATTTTGCATGCTCCTAATGAGGGATGCCACTGAGCATTTTTTTCGTATACCTGCTGGTCACCGTAAATGGTCTTTCAAGAAATTTCTATTCAAATCCTTTCTCCATTCTTCTTAGGTCATTTTCTTTATTTTGATATGTTTGAGTTCCACATATACACTGGATATTAGCCCCTTATCAGATGTAATTAGTGTTCCTTTTTTCCACAAGTTGTCTCTTTACCTTGTTTATTGTTTCCTTGGGTGTGCAAAAGCTTTTTAATTTGAGGTACTCTCAGTCCATTTCTGTTTTTGTTGCCCATGCTTTTGAGGTCCTATGAAAATTTTCCTTTCATGAACTACTGCCATGGAGATTCCCACACCCCGTAGCTACTTTAGTTTTAAAGTTTGGTTTCTTAGATTTAAGTCCTTCATCCATTTTCGGTTAATTTTCCATACAGTGTGAGGTAAAGGTTGAATTTAATTCTCCCACACATGAAGAGCCAGTTTCCCAGCATCATTGACTGAGGACACTATCCTTCCCCTTTCTTGGGTTCCCAGAATTGTTGTCAAAAATGCCTGTAGCAAAGAGCACCCTCAACTCCTGTCTGCATGTGGTCTTCCCTATGTGTATATCAGTATATACACAGGATTCTCAGAAACCTGAATCCCATGTTTGGATATGGCTTTATTCTAGGGATGTCTGATATATAATTGCAAAAGAGGCAGCTGAAAGTTTGTGAACAAGGGCAGAGCTTCCATATACTAGAACAATGGTTGGACAAAACGTGGAATACAAGACCTGCCAAGAAGGTTGGCAGGATTATCTCTGCCATCTTTTGGTTTGCAGTCCGGACTCCAAGCTATACCAGATCAAAAAGAAAGGAAAGCCCATTTACAAATCATCTGAAGCTTACAAATAGACAGGGAGGCAGAGAGGGAAGAGGAAGAGGAGAAGGAGGAGGGGAAGGAAGAAGAAATAACAAAAGAAATTAAAGCCTCTTCCAGTCTCTGCACATGGCGACTGTGCTGTGGCACTCCTTCAATGCTTAACTTGGTCATTTTCACCTCTATTATGCTTTCCACATGCATTGAGGCCAGATATCAGTCAGAGGTGAAACCTTAGGGTCTTTTCAGGACTTTGCTATGCACACGATTTGCCCTGCACATGCAAGGTTTTCTGAGATCCCCAGTAATCACGGGAGTTTGAAGTGCCCTAAATTCACTCTTTCCCATCCTAAAGTTTCAGCAGTCTTGACTACCTCAAGCATAAATCTTTTCCTGGGAATGGTGGCAGTTAGCCTGCCTTTTATTGTTTTCAAGAATTATTTGCCTGCTCTCCTGCCCTGGGTGCGTTCTGAGTAAGATGCACTGGTTCTTCGGCTGGCCCTAGACAGACAAGAAAGGACAAATATAATTCTTCAAGATGTGTCTAGTCTGCTCTCTTGGGAACCAGAGACCAGAGTCTCACACCAAGGATATGGATGGCAGTATACAGGGCCGCCACTGAGCTAGGAAGGGGCACAGAGCAAGGATAA
Organism: Urocitellus parryii; assembly: GCF_045843805.1. Lineage (NCBI taxonomy): Eukaryota > Metazoa > Chordata > Mammalia > Rodentia > Sciuridae > Urocitellus > Urocitellus parryii. Next base: position 76,418,805 of record NC_135547.1, read on the forward strand.
GGGAGAAAACCACTATTGTTTCCAACCATTTTAAACCTGCCTCTGTCTTGGTTCTGCATTGGCTTAGTTGCTGTAAACGTCGACCATTTTCTAGATTTCTGAGAATGATGATTGTGATCATTTTTTTCTAGATTTGTTAGAAGGATGATTGTGATCATTTTTCCTTGATTTCAGATGTTTCTCTGTAGTTCCTCAGAACTATCTGCTTCACCAATAACGCTGATTTGCTTATGCCAGCTTAGATTTTTTTTGCTTTGTTTTGGTTTTGGTTTTGGTACCGGTCTTTGAACCAAGAGGTGCCTGACCACTAAGCCACATCTCCTGCCCTTCTTTTTTTTTCTTATTTTGAGACAGGATGTCAATAAGCTGCATATGGCCTCACTATGACTGGCTTTGAACTTGTAATCCTCGTGCTTCATCCTCCCTAGCCGTTGGGATTACAGGTATGACCCACTGCAACCAGCTTCTCTGTTGAGGTTTTGAAATGTTGACAAATAAATTCAATGCAGAAAGTAAAGTCTTTCCTAAATGGCAGCACAATATTTGGGTATCCATATGTTCAAAAAGAAAGAAGAAAAAACAGAGGAAGAAAAGCATTGAACTTCAGAAAAACTACAAAACTGTGACTTATAATGTATCATTGGTAAAAATGCAGAAGGTAAAAATGTAGACATTTTAAGAATAAAATGTAGGAGAAAGGTTATTGTGGCTTGAGTTTAGGTGAAGTTGTAGAAATAGTAACTGTTCTGTACAAATGTAAGAAAAATTATTAAATTGGATTTCCACTAAATTAAAAACTGTTTCTCTCAGAGAGACTCTGCTAAGACAATGGAAAGATAAACACAAAATGGGGGAAGATAAGTATAAATAAAAACTATACCCAGAATACGTAGAATATATAAAGAACTTTCCAGTTCTTCAATGAGAAAAAAAAGCTACACAATAAAATATTGAGCAAGGACATTTATTAGATCATCAACAAAGAGGATATACTGATGGTAAATAAGCACATTAAAAGGTATTTGAGCCAGTAGCGGCAGCACGTGCCTCTAATTCCAGTGGCTCTGGATGCTGAGGCAGAAGGATTGCGAGTTCAAAGTCAGCCTCAGCAACAGCCTGTTGCTAAGCAATTCAGTGAGACCCTGTCTCTAAAAGAAATGCAAAATAGGGCTGGAGATGTGAATCCCTGGTTTGAGTGACCCTGAGTTCAATTTCTGGTACCAAAAAAAAAAAAAAAAAAGAGAGAGAGAGAAAAAAAGATATTCAACATCATTTCCACTAGGAAAATGCAAACTAAAACCACATTGTGATATCACTGTACGACTATTTGAAGGACTAAAATAAAAATTGTACTCTCAGTACCACGTGATGATTATGTTGAAAATAAAAAGCGGGAACTCACATATTTTGATGGAGAGAATCAAATGGTACATCCTCTCTGGAAAACACCTGCAACTTCCCATAAATTTAACACACATTTTGTCATAGAACCTAGCAGTCTCACTCCTTAAGGCTTGACCAAGACACCTCTTCATACAAAAACTTGCTCATGAATGTTGGCGGGAACTTTATTCATAATCACAAGAAAACCAAAAGCAATCACCAGATGAAGAAATAAATGCCATGTATCCCTACAACAGGACACTATTTAACAATATAAAGGAAGAAACTAGTGATACATTCAATAACAGGGTGAATTGCAAGGGCTTTATTGCTCAGGGAGAGAAGGTTGTACAAAAAGGTGACATTCTGTATACTTAAGTTTGTAGAGCATTCTCAACAGGAAAAATTACAGGGATAGACAGCAGATCACTGGTTGTCAGAGCATCAGGATAAGTGAGATGGTTTGAAGATGCAGGGTCAGAATGAGGGAGACTTTTGTGATGGTGGAACCGCTGTGAGTCACCTATCCATGTGTTAAAAGTCTTGGTACTGAAATTTGAAGCAAGTTAATTTTACTGGATAATAATTTTACGGTATATAAGTTTGAAAATTATAAAGATGAAGCACACATAAGTGATTAAGAATCAAAATGACAGGCTTTTCATTTATATGCTAATTAGTATTCATTTTGACATAATTATAAAATCATGGGTTATAAATGACTCTAATTTGGTGCTAAGTACTTCAGTTTCCCTCTCTTCATTCCTCCCTGTTTCCTTCCTGTTACTCACTTATCTTTTGCTATGCTTTTAGTTTAAAATATTAATTAGTGTTTCAAGACACGTGCTGGAGACAGATCATTTGGCAGGACCTTTTGTAGTCCCTGCTGGCATCCTTTGAATAGTCCAGCTTAGTCTTCCTATGTTATTCTGGGGAGTGGGAGTAGGGGCTTTCCAGATACAACAGCAATTGTGCGAGTAGAACTGAATGGGTGACTGCAGACATGCAGAAGACCCAGTCGACCCTGAGGTGGAACCTTCCCCAGCCAGGCAGCCAACTCAGGTGTAGATCCGGAGACATCAGGCCTCTGACATCTGCCAGTGAGGAGGCTTTCTCACTCTCCAGGCCTCATTGGAGATCAGTCAGAATAGGATATACGAGGGTGAGGCAAGCAAAGACAGGTGAATGTGAGTGGGAATTGGAGGCAGGCAGGTGTGAAATTAATTGAGTGCTGCTGTGTGGCAAGAGAGGAAAATTCTAGCATTCTAGGGCCTTCCACAAATCAACGGAGGAACATATGATGGAAAATTTGCACCCCAACACCACTGGTAGGGCTTTCTTTTGTGTCCATTCGGGCCCCTCAATGCGTACTTTGTTGGTGTTCTCACAGGATACCGAGGACTGTTTGGGGTTTTCAAATTTATGAATGTGTACCTAAATCCATGCACTTAGTATATGCAGTCCTTAGATTGCTTTTTGAATATACTAAGAGAGCCTTGTGTGTCTGGACTTGCTCATTCTCATCTCCTGGATGCATAGTTCACAGTGCATTCCTGCATCCCCTGAGCAGTGGGAATCCAGAGCATTCCCACACTATTCCCTTCACTCGATTCCTTGTGTGTCTTTGTGCACTACACATACTAGCTTTTCTGCAGATGATGTGCTCAGCCTTTGCTGAACTTCTCTATTTTCTTGCCTTAGAATGGCAGCAACAGGAGTGACCTAAACCTAGGACTGTCTCAAGGATGAGTTAATATTTATCTACAGTGCTTAGAAGAGTGCCGGCACACAGTGAAATTTCTAGGATTTGCATTCTGCTCATTCTGTCAAATCACTCTCCCCAATGGCTCTGCTCTACCTACACCCCAGGGGATGTAAAAAACATCGTTTTGTTCCCAAAGGCTTCCACCACGGAATGGTAGTTCTTTCGTTGAAGTAAACCTGGTATGTGAACATTGATTTTTTGATTTACTTTGTATCTTCAAGATCAGTGATGTTCAGCATCTCCTGGGATGTTTCCTGATTCTAGGGATTATCACTACTTTGCATGAACTCACTGTGGGAATCCGATAGGATCTGCCAGAGGAGGGCAGACAGCAGACTGCCAATGAAGTGCCTAGGGAACACTTTACATGCTGCTTTGAATGCCTACTGTCCCCCAGCAGTTCTGAATGATCCTCTGGGGATTGCCCATCCAAACTTCCCATTCTCTTGCCCTTTTGGGGAAAAAGTACAAGGACAACAGATCACTGACTATGGACCTCCTTGCCCACATTCTATTGAGCTGGAGGTCTCGCGGGAACAGGGATTTGCTAACCCTTTCTGTACTTTATGCTTCACATCCACAATTACTTTGAATCCTCATTGGCCCCTGAGCCAGGTAATATTATTTTCCTGTTCTACAGATTGGAAACCGAGGCTCAGAGGCAGTGGTCTCATAGGAAAGCTCCCTGCCACAGGTGGCAGACCAGGAAGCAGTAGTTGCAGTGCACCGAGAACCAGACTCTACTGCTGGAAAGGACCTTTCCAGAGCCAGTAGAACTGTGGGCTTTGTGGCAATCTCAGCGCTCTCACGTTTATTAGGAAGGACCCGGAGGGTGGACCCAACAAGGGGCACAGGGGTTGGCTAGGGCTAACCAACCAGAAGGCTGCGAGGCAGTCATAACAGGCACAGGAAGGCCCTCAGGGTTTGCTGGGCCCTTGTTTCACCTGTGGTGATGGCGTTCCGAAGGTCTAAGCACTTGCGCTCTAACAGGGGCGAACTTCTCCCCTCCACCAAGCGTGGTAAAATGGGGTCCACTGCTGAGGCCTCCCTTCCAGGACACAGTCTTTACTCGGAGAGAGGGAAGCCCACCGGTGTCTGCAATGCAGGTCCTGGAACTCCACAGGAACTGGGCCTCGGCCTTGAGTTCTGGTCACCTTGGAACCCAGAGGGTAAGCGAGGACTCCCAGTCCAGGGATGTGAGCTCCTGAGGGAGGAGGAGGACATGCAGTCAGGAGGATCTGTGCACTGGGACTGTGGAGCGAGTCCTGGCTCTCCAGCACACAAGGAGGGGTATGCTCTTGACTTTGTGCCCCACCTCCCTGTGAAGTCTGCAGACATCATGAAACAGCTGACTATCCAGGAAGTCCAGAGCAGCAGAAGACACCGATCCCAGGAAAGCTGGATCCCTGAACTGTCCGGCATTTGGGCTAACGCAGAGGCTTGCCCCAGCAGGAGAGGCGCGCTGACCCCAAATTCATTCAAAACAACGCAGGGCTCTGCTGCCCGACTTCAACATCTCAGTGGGCCTAGGGCGGGCCTGGTGTGGGGCAAGCCCCAAACAGGCACCAAAAGCAGGAGGATGGGCAGTGTGGACGCCCAGCAGCCCTCTTCCAACCCCGAGTCTTCAGATGAGCTCAGTGAGATACAGCTGACGAGGGTGAGCATCTGCCCGAGAGGAGGAGGCCAGGCCAGGTCCTGCAGCCCCAGGGAACCCGGAGACCCAGCTAGAAGCACGAGTGTCCACAGCACAGAGAATTTCCTTAACATGCCGGGCTCTCTGCCGACAACCACTTCCCCCAGACTCACCCCAGCCATGAACAGGCAGGCCTTCACAGAGCTGGAAGCCAGCGCCTGCAACAAAATGCAAAGCCTGCTTTGGGGCAAGGGAGGCAGCAGGCCCAGCTACCCAGGAGCTGCAAGTGCTGCTGCCGCAGGCAGCCTGCCCAGGGCAACTCCTAGGATTAAGACCATCCAGGAGATGAAATCCTTTGGGAGTGGCTCAAAGGTTACCATGGATAGAACCTTACCTTCATGGGGGCAGAGACTCAGGGAAGAGCCCCTGGAAGCAGTCACCTTCCCCCCAGTCTCCAGTGTTGGGAGAGCCAAGAGATTTTGTCTGCTGCCCTTGGAACCCCAATGGCCCATGCACAGTGGCCCCAAAAGGAGATCTATACCAGATACGCCACAGACAACTTGGGAGTTCCAGCCTGAAGCCAATGAAGATGATGATGCAAATAGAGTTGCAGTCACACAGGCCCAAGTGAGTTTGCCCTCCTCCTTCTCCTAGCCCCTATTTCTTTGTCCATGCTCCTGCCGCTGCTTAGCCAGGGTTTGTCCTTGGGAGCCCACAGCCACTGAGATGCCAAATTGGGGGTTCTACTACAAAGTAGAGGCAGGTTTGTTGGCTATATTCTGTGCCTTTCCTGCTTCCTTCCCTGACAGAGGCTGGGATGGAAAGCAGGGCGGGACATCAAATACGTGGTCAGTTGGCCCTATCCAGTTTGGGCTGTGCAGTGTGGGTGTTCAGTCCCATTTGCCTCCTGATTCCTCCTTCCAAGTTCTTCTACCTTGGGTCCTGAGCTTTCTCAATATCCCTCCCCACCCGCTGCCCGAGCTTCTCCATGACTCTGCCCTCTCTTCAGGCATAGGGCTGAGTGAGCGAGACAGTGCTGATGAGATGAGCCAAGCTTGGGACTTCACCATTGTTCCCCACCTCACCCCAGCCCCTGTGCACACATAATCATACTCATCAGGTTCACTCTCTGACTCAGTGAAAAATTTCTGTGTTAGCTTCCAGTACACAGGCCAGGAAAACCTTGCCTATACACGCATTATGGAGAATTGGGAAGTTGTGATCCCAGCATCAGAGTGCCCCAACCTCCAGGAATCTCCCAGCCCTTTGATCTGTTCCATGGAGGCCTCATGCCCAGAGGCCCTGTCCCCTCTGGTGAGTGTTGTGGGGTGGGTTTGATTGCAAGAGAGAAGGGCAGGCTCTGTCACTTCCAGAGGCCCATCCTTGCTCCCAGGCTTCCTTGCCTCTGCAGGAAGTACTCTGCTAGAAAGCGTATGATCAGAATTTTCCCTGGGCACTTGTTTTCTGCATGGGGTTTATGTGGCGGGGATAATTTGTAGCAGTGTTCAAAAGAATTCTAGAAGTAGACTTTTAGAGGAATACAGCCTTTTTTTTGGGGGGGGGGGTCCTGATGAGCCACAGGCCCCTCCCAGGAACTGGCTGTGAGTGCCTCTCTGCCAATGTCCAACCCAGAGCCCCAGTGCTAGGGCTGCACAGTGCCACCTGGGGCTATCACTGTGGATCAGGGAAGACTGAGAGAGGGTGGAGCCTCGGGGGAGAGCAGGTGCAACTTTCTGCCTGCAGAGGGACTTGCTGCCTCACTTTAGACCCAGCCGGGCCCTTCCACTTCCACTGGACAGTGGGCTGGATTTTCTGCTCTCTTTCAGACAACCAGGATCCACCTGTGCCTCTCCCAGTTCCCCCTGTGCCTCACCTGGTTCCAAAAGGGCCATGGCAACTATTTGCAGAACAGAACTGTCCTCGGGTAATGCTTTCTCTGGCTCCTAGAAATGCCTGGCCTAGCTGGATGGAGGGCTTTGAGGAAATGGAAACTGACCATGTTGCTATGGGTCTTTGGGATATGGGGAACATAAGGATGGCAGTGGGCAGGGGGGTGAGTGGGAAAATGAAGAGGGAGGGGATCAGAATATTATTCTCATTTCTTCTTCTCTGTTGTCTGCTGGACTAGTGTGCGGCACTACTGGAAGAAATACAGATCATGAAAGAACAAATAGGTATGAGGAGCCCTAGACTGGGGCAGAGGCAGACCTAGGTTGTCTCGTGGTGCAGATGCCTGGGGTGGGATGGGACTTCAGATTCAGGCAGCACCACAAGGAGGAACTGCCTGTGGCTGGCCCAGGAGCCTTCTGTGCCTTGACTGCTGGGGCAGACGTCAAATGTGTACAAAGAGCAGTGCGTTGTGTGAACGCCATGTATTCTGCCCTTGAGTCCCAGAAGTCTCCTTCTCTCAGGACCTTTATTTCCTCCTTTATTTTTTAAGAGTTGGTTGGTGTGGTTTGTTTGGTGTTTGTTGCCCAGAGCTTTGTTGCCTGCTTGTTTATTTTTAACACGTTTCTGGATGCTACTGCTATGCCCCAGTATTTAAGCACTACTGGTACATTTTGTTCCCATATAGAAGATATTTCCATGTTGAATTCCAGTGGTAGTTGGGGGAATCATTGTCTTTTAACTGGGACTGGAGAGGGGTCAGTTTGTAGGACTGGTGCTTCCCCCAAGGCATGGGGGAAGTGTCATCAGGGGGCAATCTCCTGTATCCAAGTGTCTGAAGTGCTGGGTTCTGCCTGTCTCTTTCAGCAACCATGCACTCACTCCATTACAAGTTCCAGGACTTTGGGAGTGAGTGATAGGTTCAGCACCACGCCCATTGCCCACAGTCCCAGCTTGCTGGGAGGGCTTTGGCTGTCCGTGGTCCAGTGGAGGTCCTGCCCCTGCTCAGCTTGACAGAATGAACTCAGCATCTTTGTACAAGGCAAACAACCGGAACCCAGGAGAAGCAGCCAAGTTCATTCCCTCTGCTTTTTCTTTAACCAGGGATTCTTCTCTGCCCTTGCTTTTGTCCTTGATTCCCCTGCAGTTCACATCACTTTCAAATTAAAAGACCTCTCACATCCTGTGCTCTGCCTCCTCTCTGGGAAGGTACTCGTGGTGGGGGGATCAGGAATGGATTGGGAGCTGCCTGATGTTAGTGCAGGTTAAGAAAAGGATCCATGGTTTTCTGTGGTGGACCTCTCTCTGGGGGTAGTGTGGGCCAGCAGCTTTGTGTATCTGAGCCAGGAAGCTTGTGCTCAGGCTTACCATGATGCCCTGGGTTGTGTGGGCTGGGCCCAAGCATCATCTCCCTTTTCCCACTGGCCCTTTGGGGGCTTTTTGCTAACCTCCCTTTCTCTGGGGTTCACAGAGGAAACATTCCTGCTTTCTATAGCCCTTCAGAAGAATCTAATGGCCCCCTTCCACATCCACTGGCCCCCTACCATTGCTGCTCTGTTTTCATATCCTGCTTTTACCCTCGAATCCTTTTCTGTCCTGAGCATCCCTGATCTCTCCCGTGGCTCTCTCCTGGTGCTCTCTTCTGAGTGAGTTCTTTCCATGGGCATTTAGAGGGCAGAGTTGAGCTCAATTCCCATGTCCCAGACCCAGTCTTCTTTCTAGATTCACTATCTTTCTGGTAGCACCCCACAGAGGGAAAGCATAGTTAGAAATTGCCCATCAATTTTAGTTCCTGCTTAGCCCTCACCTTTGAAGCTCAGTTGCCAAATCCTGTCAGTTCTCCCTTCTTCCTTTCAGGAGAGGAGTGGAGGCAGAGGTCACATCCTAGTAAGTGACAGACCAATTTGAAAGCTCAGGGAACATGGGGAATCGTGTTGGGCTGTCTCTGGTTTGGAGGTGGGGACAGTTGGTCTCTGGCTTAACTGGGGGAAATTGCCCACCTGCAGCTAGAATGGATGGTGCAGAATCAGAATGTCCACATCCACCCAGTCATACACAGTGTCGGCCCTTTTCTATCCTGTGAACTCCATAACTACTGTTTGAAAAGGATCAGTTTGTTTCTAGGGCAAATGTGGATAACGGCTGTGCATATTCATGGATGGTCTCCCTCCAAAATACTATTTTACCACCTCTATGGCACAGATTTTTCTAGACATGATAATCTGGGTCCCAGCTTAATCTTCTAGAATGCATCCTAGGATCACATGAGATTTTTGTCTGAACTCCATACTCTGATGTCACAGTCACAGAAGCATAGTTAGGGTGGGTGTGCCTGAGACTCAGGGTCACATTCGTATTTGAGTAAGCTGAGACAAGCGTGGGTTCTGCAGTTCCAATTCCCAAGAGGCTGGGTGTTTTTAATGTGTGTTTTGGTCAACTGTTTTGCCACTGTGACTAAAAAAAGTGACAAAAACAATTTTAGTGGCAGAAAAGTTAATCTGGGACTCATGGTTTTGGAGGTCTCAGTCGGTAGACAGCCAACTCTCCTGCTTGGGCCCAAGGTGAGGCAGAGAATCGTGGTGGAAAGGTGTAGTGGAGGAGTGCAACTCAGAACATAGCACCAGGAAACAGAGAGTGTTCCCCAAATTGGGGACAAAATATGTACCCCAAAGACATGCCTGCACCCCATACCTGCCTATAGTTACCACTCAATTTATCCCTATCAGCAGTTGTTGCATTGATTAAGTTTAGGCTCTAATAACCCAATCATTTCACCTCTGAACTTTCTTGCATTGTCACTTACATCACCTTTGGGGAGACACCTTTTATCTAACCCATAATACAGAGAACTCTGGCAAATCACGATGGAACCTTCAAAGTGAGTGTGTACATCTCCTTGTGTCAAAGTGTGCCTGTACATCAAGTGAGTTTTAATGATGACCCTTGAGAGGATACCTGGTGTGGGGTATAGAGGAACTGGAGCCTGGGCCTAGAAACCATAGGCCATCAAATGCACAAGAGTAAGGTTGGCATTTCTCTTTTAGGAGAGGTGTTTTTATGGTCGTAAAACGTAAGAGAAGGTGTTGTCAGCTTTCTGTCACCATGACCAAAATACTTGAAAGAATAACGTGGAGGACAAAATATTTATTATGGCTAAGGGAGTTCAGGCTACCTTTCCCAGCCTCCAAGGCTTGCAAACCTTATCCCTTAGATTCCGGGGTGCACTATTCATGTGACAACAGCATGAAGGAGGCTCTGGTATTTGTGCTGGGTGTCTGAGTAACCACCACTCAGAGAAATAATCATAGCATTGGGACCCTTAGGAACCTCCTGTGTGCGCCACCCTAGTCATATCCCCCTCTCCAGATCTACATGGTTACCTGACTTCTCCAAGAATCACTTTCTTCTGCTTAATGTATAAACAAATGCTCTTAAAATAGACCCTCACCAAGATCCAAAAATTAAATTAGGTCAAGTTATGTGTAAAATTACAAGTGCAGGGGGAAAAGCCTACTACTTGGCAAGTAATTATAAAGAGATGAAGCCAGGTCACCACCACTGTGCTGTAGAGACTGTACATGGTACCTTCAGAAGTCCCATTTGAGTCCCTTTCTGGGAAGGGAGCCAAATGCAAAAGGCTGCACACTGCAATATTCTTTTCATGGGACATGGGAAAGGCAAAAATCTAGTGGTCAAAATAGTGAATTGGTTGTTTCCAGGGCATGGAAGTTCCACGAAGGGGTTAACTACCCTATGGCATGAAGGAATTTGGGGGATGATATAAATGTCATCGAGATTATTGTTTTAATCCATTACCATTGTGCATTCAAAGGAGCCATACACCTGTATGTAAATTATGTCTAAGTACTTCAGACTTTCTAGAAAATATCACACACATTTCATATCAAATGGATATAGAAATTTACTAATGAAGACCTTTAAATATGGGGATTTTGTATTTCCCCACCTTTTATGTTGGTACTGGGGATTGAACTCAGAGGTGCTGAGTCACTGAGCCACGTCCGCAGCCCTATTTTATATTTTATTGAGAGACAGGATCTCACTGAGTTGCTTAGTGCCTTACTTTTTCTGAGGCTGGCTTTGAACTCATGATCTTCCTACCTCAGCCTCCCAAGCCACTGAGATTACAGGTGTGTGCCACTGCGCCCAGCTCCCTCCTCTAATCTCTCAATGTGCTAGTTATATTACTATATTTTCTTAAGTAAATGAAATTTGTGCTGGGATGTATCCAATTTAGTCACACCATAGCATGTATTCATATCTACATATCCTCAAGTGTCGCCATCTATCCTAGCCGACCTAATGCTGAGTTCACAAAATCTGACTATTCCAATAACTCAAGAAAACGGCAAAGAAAGCACACAAACACAGTAATACCTTTTCAACATTCTGGAGATGGCTCTGCGACCTTAAGGGTCCAAGGAAAGAGAAAGAACCATTGAAATTCTTTATTCTTATATAGGGAACACACAAGGGGAGGTTCCATGGAACATTCTATCCTAAAAAGGGCAAAGGAGTAGGATTACAAAGGAACAGGGGAGTGTAGGTCAACCCCTGCAGGTGAAGCCTACGCCTGGAGCCTGCCTTGCTCTGGGAGCAGGGACAACGCCACATCACTACCAAAAGTAGTAATTGGTCAGAGCCCCAGGGCATCAGGACTTGAAGGCATGTTCATCCATGACAGCTCCTGACACTGGAGGATTCAGTTTGATAATATTCTGTTTCAGCCTTTTGCTCTTATTTGTGGTTGAGATTTTCTTCTCTAAAACTGATGTGGTCAGGATCTGGTATGCAGGTAACTTCAATCTCATAACATGAGTTGGGCAGTACCCCTGATTTTCTATTTTTCTGCCAGAGAAAGAAAAATACTATGGATCTTGTCAGTATTTGAAATGAAAAAAATGGCAAAATCCTAGAAGTCAGATTAGAATGGCAGGGAGGGGTGGTAAAGTTGGTCAAGGATACAAAATTTCAGCTATAGAGGGGTAATAAGTTAGGGAGTTCTGTCATCCAACCCGGTCACTACAGTTAATAACGATGTATTGACTGCTTGAAAATGGCCCCTGGAAGTTGAGAGTCCAATGGTGGCTACCAGAGGCCCAGGAGAGTAGAGGGAGGGGTGGGGGAAGGTTGGTCAATGGGCACTCAGATACAGTTAGGTAGGGGTAAGGAGCCCCGGGGTGCGATTGCACGGTAGGGCGAATATACACAACAATTACGTTCTGCACATTTCACAAAGCCAAAAGAGGACTTCATCTGTGGCCACCCCACCGGAGGGAGGTGAGATAACAGGTGACATCACCAACTCTCAGGCGACATGGACTGGTGGCAGCACAATGTTTGGGAAGATCACCTGCAAGCAAATCCCACTCAAACTCATTTTTGAGGATGAGCAGGTCTTGCTTCCTGTGACCTTTCCCTGAAGCAATAACTTGTTTTCTGGAGGTCCCCAGAAAGGGTATTTCAGATTTCTGGAGCAGCACGGATGTCGACAAATGTATTCTTGGACCTTTCAAGGTTGTTGGCAGGAAATGTACTGTTGATTTGGGTCTGAAGAAGCGTATTTCATGTTGGTGAATGAAGTTTCAGGGGGGGGGGATCCATCATGTTCATGTGCATGTCCTTGGAGGTTAGCAGTGCATTGTCCTCCTGGCTAAGCACGATTTGGGGATGATTTTCCCTTTATTAGGCTGTGATCCAGTTTGCAAGATCCACCATATTAAGCACTACACTCAATTTTGCCTCTGTTTTGAGAAATGGAGGAAATGATTTCTAAAAAATATCCATAGTATATATTTTAAAGTCTGGTGAAAAAAATCTGGAAAAAAAGGATTTTGAATATTTTCTCTATATGGAAATTATAAATGTGGAGATTGACGTTTTTGACCCAATTTACACATTACCCAATGTATACATGTATTGAAACATCATATGGTACTCCAGGCATTTGTAGAGCTTTCATGATTTGATGTATCAGTCTGAAACTTTGTAAAAAATTACATTTCTATGAGAAAGTTTGTTTACTCACCAAAAAAATTGTAAGCATGTGAAATAATGCATGTCAACTAGCTCAATTTAGACATTCAACGATGTGTACAAATTTCAACACATTATGCCACACACCATAATTAAATATGATAGTTGTCAGTAAAACATAAATAAAAATAGGCTGGGTGCAGTGACCCACACCTGTAATCCCAGGGACTCTAATCCCAGGGACTCAGCAGACTGAAGCTGAAGGATTACTTGGACAACATCATATAACCCTGACTCAAAATAAAAAGTAACGCTGTGTGTGGTTGAGCACCCCTGGTTCAATGCTGGCATAATACTAATAATAACAACAGCAATAATAATAACGATAAAAAATAAAACTATAGACCTGGGGGTGCAGCTAAGACATAGAGTGCCCCTGTGACTGAGGCAGGGCACCTGCATAGGTGTGGAAGCAGGACAAACTGAGATATGCATTTCTGCTGCTTCTGTGAATATGCCTGTCCAGGAAATGGACCTCAGTACCCTAAACCCAGGTTTGCACATCTGGTAATGGAGGGACAGCTGAGGGTTTTCTGTCCCCATTTCTTTCAGTAGTAGTGCCCATCACGGATTGAGCTGGAGTGGGTGGCAGCTGAAGCTGGGAAAAATCTGAGGTGCTCGCACTAGAGAGAGAGAGAGCAGAATGCAGCTGGCACAGCGGGGCAAAGCTTCTCTCCATACGCATTAGGCTGAGCACGCTTATGTGAAGCCGATGGCTGGGAGCTTTTCTCTCCCTGTTTCATTTAGGGTGCCCACCCAGGATCTGGTGGGGGTGAGTCATGGCTGCAGCTGGGTAAAATTCCTCTTGGCTGAGGTGCTCCTGATGCAGAGTGAGAGCAGAATGCAGCTGGCAGAGCTGGGCCCTTTCCCTCCACACCCTCCTAGGCTGAGCGCTCTGATGGCAAGGTAATGGCTGGGGGCTTTTCTCTTCCCTCCCTTTTCATGTGTAGTGCCCACCAAGGATAAACTGGGGGTGGGTCACGTCTTGAAGTGGGTAAATTTCCTCTGTGCTGTGGTGCTTGCAGGAGGGAGGGAGGGAGGATGAGTACAAGGCAGACCTTGGCTGTGGGCAATGTCTGTCTCTGGACGTTCTGAGGCTGTGCACCTCAGGAGTAGGCCTACAGACCAGGCCACAGCTGAGTTGCTCAAGTCTGCCCCAGTAGCCTCTGTGGGTGGGGGCACAGTGGAAACTCAGAGTTCCTTGTCTACCCTGCTAGTGACAGTGGCCCTTGTACAAGCTGGGAGAGAAGCAGTGGCAATCCTGAGCAGTCCAGGCTGCCATGGGGCAACACACATGACTGGCCACATTCTCAGTCTCACAGGGCAACCTGGTTCATGTGAACAGCACACTCTGTGGCTCTCTGTATTATAACACCTGTTCCCTACTATGTAGCACTTTCAGTGGATGTGTGTCCTAGTCACCTCCCTGAGTTAAATCTGGTTCTTGAGGCAGTCACCTGCTGAGCCAGTGCAGTGGAACAATTGTGAGGTCCCATAGAGGTGCATATGCATGGGATTCTGGCCCCTAATGCAGTCTAACTTCAGACAATAGTTCCATTCTCTGGAGGCAGGCCAAACATGGCTACAGTTAGGTTCATTCAATGAGGCGTCTGGCAAGCTATGTTATGGTTTATGTTATGTTTTTAGTATGTAGCCTATGCCATGGATAGGCTATGTTATGGTCAGTGTGTAGTCAATGTCAGAAACATTGGTTCAGTGTATGTACTCCAGATTATAAACATTTTGCTTATGAGTGTGCTCCCACTTATGTAACCTGATTGCAGTGAGCCTTCTTTGGCCTGCAAATAAAAAGGGCTTACAAATAGGACACAACTTTCTGATGTACATATGTGTATTACGCTGCAGTGAATCTTACCTTCTAGTGCATATGCAAAAATTTAAAAAGTAACTATGGGTAGATGGCAGAAAGACCAATAGAGGGAAGGGAGCAGGGAGTGAGGAGAGGGAAGGGGAAGGAGAAGCACTGGGGACTGGATTAGAAGGAGATATATCCCATGCTGTTTTATGTCATGATGGATTCTCCTGTCATGTATAAATAAAAAGAACAAATTTTAAAAGGCCTATGAAAAAGACTTGGGGGACAATTGGAACTGATGGGGGCAAAATGGACCTGACAGGGGCTAAAGATGAAGCTGGAAGCTAGAAGCTGTTGTCATCTCTGAATAAAGCATGCCCACTATTCTATCTGCATCTTGCATCTTCTTCTACCAGATGGGATCCCAAGTGTATCTCCTGGTTCTGAGCTCCTGCACGACACCTTCTAAAGATGACAGTTGGTTATAGGCTCCTTAGGATTCACTGAGAACTATGGTAAACTTCTGTACCAATGCCAGACTACTGTGCACATTTCAGGCCTCTTCTGCATTTAGTCTGTGAGCCTGCAAGGCCTGGGCCGTGGAACAGGCCCTTAGCTAGGATTTTTAGTATCTGTACTGATAGAGATTGTGGGGACTCTCTATTTCAACTTCACCCCTTTGAGGGGAGATTCCACTCTCTCATGGCTGTGGAGTCAGCAGTCTGTTGATGGGATGTTTGGTTTCTCTTATCATAGGGCTGCCCCAGGTCTCCACATTTTACAAGGTTTTCAATTTCTCTGCTGTTGAATTCCAGTGTCCACCCATGGTCACTCACCTTGACATGCACCTGTTACTTTGGTTCTTTTTGGAGGAGCAGGTGAGTGCTAGGTACCTCTATTCAGCCATTTTGCCTGCCTCAGCAGACAATAATAACAAATTTGCTGAGAAAGAAATCATGGAATCAGTTCCATTCAGCATAGCTACCAAGAATGCCTAGCAAAAATTTAACCAAGAAAATAAATTGCCTCTAGAATGAAAATTTTAAGACACTGATGAAAGAAGATAAAACATTGGAAGAACTCCCGTGTTACTGCATTACAAGAGTTAATAATGTAAAAATGTCCATAATTAACCAGGCATAGTGAGGTACACTTCTAGTCAGAGGCGTGTAGAAGGGTGAAGCAGGAGAATTGTGATTTTAAGGTCAACCTGAGCAACCTGGTAAGATTATGCCTTGAAAAAACTCCCTATTTCCCAAAGTGATTTACATATTGAATGCAATCTCATTAGAATATCAATGACACTCTAAGAACAAAGCCTAAAATTCACAGGGAAGAAGAAACAACCCTGAATAGCCAAAGGAATATTGAGCAAAAATAAGAAACCTAGAGACACACCAGTACTTGACTTAAAGTCATACTACAGGGAGTGTAGTTACCAAGGCAGCATGGGGCTGACATCAAGATCAATCACAAAGTAATGGAACAGAATAGGGATCCCAGAAATATATGCCTACATCCACATCCAAGTGACTCTCAGCAAAAACACACATTAGAGGAAGGACAACTTCTTCAATAAATAGTGCCAAGGAGAGTGGACATTCATGTGCAGAAGATGGATTCTTGATCCTTTTCCTGTACAAAAGCCAACACAAAATGGGAAAAAGATTTCAACATAAGGCCTGAAACTCAGAAAATTTTAGCAGAAAACGTAGGGGAAATACTTCAAGACATTGGTACACTCAATGATTTTCTGGATAGGGTCCCCAGAGCACTAAAAATGTAAGCAAAACTAGACAAATGGAATTACTAAAATGTTCCTGCACAGCAGAGGAAGCAGTCCACAGGGGGGCGATACAACTTACAGAGTGGAGAAAATATTTTCAAACTGTACATCTGATGAGCTGCTACTTTGGGGCTGATACCTGGATTATATGAGGAATTCAAGAAAACTCATAAGCAAAAACAACAACAACAAAAATAACCAAATTGAAAAGTGGCCAATAGACCTAAAAAGACATTTTGCAAAAGAAAGCACATGAGCGGCCAACAGGTATATGAAAAAAGTACTCTACATCACTAATCATCAGGGAAATGCAAATCAGAACTGCGGTGAGATACCACCTCAGCCCAATAAGAATGGCTACATCAAAAAGACAGGATAACAAGTGTCAGCAAGGATGTGGTAGAAAAGGAACCTTCACACACTATTGATGGGAATGATTTAAATCACCAGAGACATTAGGACAACTGTATTGAAGTTCCTTTAAAAACTAAAACCAAGTCCATCATATTATCCAGGGATCCCTCTCCTGGGTATATATGCAAAGAAATACAATTAGCATATCAAGGAGATACCTGAATTCCTGTGTTTATTGCAGTACGATCCATATAAGCCTACCAAAACACTGACACACCTGCTTACTTAATATTTATACTGTCCCAGGACTAAATATCTTCACTAGAATACAAAATCCTCCAGGAAATTGCAAAGGGGAGACACTTCCCACCCCATCTGATGAGGTAGGAATAAGACATCCCTAACATAATAAAATAACATAATAAATGTCCATAATCCTGACACAAATGGTTGGAGACAGGAAAAACCCAGGTCAATGACACACTAATTACATAGAAGGAAAAAAAAAAAAACAGAGACAGAATGTTAGCAAACTACAGGCTGTAACCAGGAAGACAGAGAATAATAAGGCATGATTAAACTGGATTCATCTAAGAAAACATTTACTTCAGAATACAAAGTAATATAATTCAGGGCATTAACACATTAAGAGAGAACAAAATCCTCATATTTAAAGGAATTACTAAATTTCAATTTCAACATCCGTTTGAGAAATAAGGTTTAGGCAACAGTGTTTCTACAGTCAAGATTATGGAGAGATAATTGACATACATAGATCTTTGCTGGTTCCAGGGATTGAACTCCTGGGGCACTTAACCACTAAGCCACATCCCCAGCCCACTTATTGTATTTTATTTAGAGACAGGTCTCACTGTGGTGCTTAGGGCATTGCTAAGTTGCTGAGCTGGCTTGAACTTGGATCCTCCTGCCCCAGCCTCCAGCACGGCTGGGATGACAGGTGTGTGCCACCGCACCTGGCTAGATCTTGGCTTTCTTTGAGTGCATACCATTATGGAAGCACCATCACAACCTCTGCAGCATTTCCCTTACCCCCACGTTCCTTCATGCCAGGAGGTAGTTAACCACTTCACTCAACCCCCATGCTCAGGCAAGTACCGATCCATTTTTCCTGTGTTTTTCAAGTCATATAAATGGGATGATATAGAAGGAGCCTTTTGCATTTGGCTCCCTTCCCAGAAAGGGACTCAAAGGGGACTTCTGAAAGTACAATGTATGGTCTCTACAGCACAGTAGTGAACACCAGGCTTCATCTCTTTATAATTACTTGCCAAATTGTAGGTTTGTGTTTTGTGCACTTATCATCTTACACGTAACTTGATCTAATTTAATTTTTGTATCTTGAAGATCTAAGTCTCATCCTTTTAGAAGAAATAACTGACTCTTGGAAAAGTCAGGAGAGCTGAATTTTAGGGGACCGTAAGGTCTAGGGATGGGGAGGTGCTTGAGGTGGGGCACACAGGAGTGCCCAAGGCTGCCAAATCTGTGATTCTCACCCTGAGTGGTGGTTACCAGGGACTTTTGCCCTGTGCAACAGCAGGGCCCAGTTCACGATGTCATCAGGAAACACACACCCTGGATTTGCACCCTGGTATAGTTTGCAAGGCCACCCTGGACGCCACAACATGCACAATCAAACCTAGCAGACCCTGGCACTGCTGCCATTCTAACATGAAGTGGATGATGAGGAACTGTGGCTGGGGAAAGGGGTTCTCGGAGATTGAAGACGGACAGACCTAAAGGTATCTGAGTTGACCCAGGAGTTTGTGACAGTAAGGACAAGAATCCACAGTTGTGACACACCACAATGACTGATGGTGTGGATGACACCTCACACCCGGGAATACCACCTGCTGGGTTTCCACACAGGCTGGAATGGCTGCTCTGGAAGCCTCTTGCTGACTGCTGGGCTTCTTGCACCCCTTCTGCCCTAGTTGGGTCTGGGATGGTGACCATCTTTTCTGTCCTCAGGGTGTAAGATCATGTTTGAAATGAACAAGCCGGAGCCCGGGTGCCAGCTGAAGTGACATGTGGCTCAAGGCTCCAAAGGTGCAGCTGAATGAAGCACGGGCACATGGGTCAGCCACCTCTAGACCTTACCCTGAGTGCAACAGTGTGAAGAGGCAGGCCAGGGCCTAGGGCTCTCCAGGAAAGCCCAAGCCCACACAACCTGGAGTGCATGACCTCTTTCTATTCAGCTCTGAGGGAATTTTCTAGTGCACGATCTTATTCCCCTAGAGTTGGAAGTTTCTGCCCCAACAGTGGCTACTGGTGTAGTGTATTCCTGAAATGAAAAAGAACCAACGTAATGCCATTTTGTTCTGACCTGACTCCATTGTATGTTTGCTTAACGTGCTTTCTCCTCAGCCTCCTGACAGCTGTGTCTTTGCTGACAGTACAGTAGGACCTTCCTGCATCCCTGACTATGGCCCTGGTGTATAACAAAATGACTCAGAAATGTGTAATCAAAACAATTCTCACATGTTATCAAAATATGTCTCAACGTGGTCTTTCTGACCTACATGTGCCTCAATTGTTCTTGTGGGTTTTGTGGCTTTTGCCTAATTGTAAACTCTGTACTTCCAAAATTCAGGTGCTGGGAGATCTCTGAGCTATTAGCCTGCTCCCAGCTGCTTGACTGGCTGCTCATTAAAAGACCCTTTCCCTTTTAATTTGGCTTAATATGCATGGTGACCTTTAATTTTTGCACACTCTGTAACATTTTGCAGGCCCCAGAAAGACCACCGGACACCCAGGGGACTCAGCCTTACTCTGGACCTTCCATATCAGTGATGAAGATGCAGGGGACGTGCCCCCTGATGAATCTCCGGAGCCCTATACCTTCTAGTGAATCTCGCAAGGTCTGGAGTGACTGCTGTATTCCTGGACACCAAAAGCATTGGGTCCTTCTAACTCTCCTAGGGGGTAAGTCAGCTCTGGTTTTGCAGTAGAAAGGGAGTGCCTGAAACTTCCCCAGTTCTCTGGCATTATACTGGGGCACCAGTAGAGGAGGATTTTGGTGTTCTGATTCATATTCTCTCTCTCTCTCTCTCTCTCTCTCTCTCTCTCTCTCTGGATATATTTGGTTTTGGTTTGGTTTTGTTTGGTGCTTGCTTTTCAATTTGTCTGACTACGTGATTTGCTGTATTGCATGAATGACTTAATAGGTTCTGGGTAGATACTTATCCTAAAATCGACTCCTTGTCAATGTGTTTGTCCTGTCTGGTCTCTCGTTATTTGTTCTGAGGAAAGGAGAGCTGGACTTCCTCTGAGCTCACTTTGATTTAGGGGTGACTGGAAGCCAACCTGAGGTACTCACCTCTCCCTGTGGGAAGAGCTCCTCTGCCCTCCTGGGCTGTACTTTGTGAATGGTGATAATCCCTATCTGGTGTCATAGTGACAGTTCCAATAAACTCCTCCTCTAAGTCTGTCTTCTGTTAGTTTTGTCCTGTCCATGTAAATTCTGTCCTCTGAGTTTGTCTGTCATTTGTCCTGTCACTTGTCTTCGCAGTTGTCCCTCTTTGCACTGCTGGCCAGTAGGTCCCAGAGGTATGTGGCAGCTGCTAGGATGGGAAATTTCCAGTCACACCAGCTTGCTCCTGGATCCGCCCCCTCTGGCTCAGATGGATACCCACTGCCTCACACTGGGGGCCAAGGGTCTTGGGCACTGCACAGGCCCAAAGCGGTCAGCATCAGGGTCAAGGCTAAGCGGGTTTCCCCCACACCACCCTGGATGCTGGCATGGGCAGGGATATTCCTGCAGGGCAGCAGTGCCAGAACCTGAAGAGCACAGAACTAGGCCCAAGAACCAGCCAAAGTAGCCTGGATTGTAAAAAAAAAAAAAAAAAAAAAAAAAAATAGCCAAAGAGAACCTGGCCTCTGCCCCGCCTTCCAGCCACTTTTGTCCTTGAGAGGTGGAGAATGCGGGCCACCAAGGATGCGGCAATAGGTTCCAACACTGTTAGTTTATAACGCAGAGACAAGAATAGTCTCCCCTTGTAAGATCACACAGGACACCCCATTTGGCCAGAGGATACCCATCTTTGGGACAAAAACAGTTCTTGCTAAAACAGTACCCCATCATTGTCCAACCCTCTCCTGGGATGAAATCTGTTGTGTAAGCTAAAGGCACAGATTACATTCATAAGGTCTGTTTCAGATATAAATTTAAGAAAGGGTCCAAACATTTCAACTGAGTTTCAATTAGAGTACTGAAAGTAACCTATAAAGTATTTCATCTTATTAAAATGGAGTAATTTGTATAAATTCAAAATTTTATGAAGGTTGTTTACAAAATATAAATGTAAATGCAGAGAAATAGATATAAGATTGCTTGTGATGGGGAATTACTTATAAGATTGTTTGTGATGGGAAATTAGATATCAGCCAGGTGGAGGGAATTAGACATAAGTTTTGTGTTGGAAATTAGATATAAGGCTTGTATTAGGATGTAAGGGAAAGAGAAAAGGTTTGTGTAAGTGACAAGAAGGTTCGTGTAAGTGATAAGAAGGTTCATGCAAGTGACAAATAGGTCTGAGTAAGTAAAGGAGGGTCTGAGTAAGTGATCAAAAAGGGACTGAGTAAGTGATAAGAGGGTATATGTAAATAAAGGGTATATTTCAAAAAGTTTGTATTTGTGATTAAATTGGTTCTAATTAGCACAGTAAAGTCTGAAACATTGGTCTACTATTATCAATATTATCAATATAATTTCTTGCATTTGTTAGGCTTTATTACTTGGGAAAGTAAATTCTTAAGGAAATTAAGGTGTGTTCCTGTTTTAAGGTCTTAAATGATTACTTTGTAACTGGTTAAACAAACAACTGTCATTTAGGTTAAAACAATATTGTTGACACCCAAAATGTATGTGAGTAGGTATATATATATGCATCTGAGAACTATATCTGTCTAAGCCTTGTCTAAATGTTCTACGAAATTTTAAAGACCTGTCTTATACCTATTTGCCTTGACTAAGTCAATTTCTACACTGTTCCCTAAATGTATAAGAGATTTAAGGCTATCCTTTTGTTTTTGTTAACCCATACAAATCTGTGACTGTTGTTACTCTGTTTTCTAAAATGCACTTTAGATAAATGTAAGGATTAGGAGAACTGGTTGCCAAGTTGATGTTCTCCAAACTAAAAATTATGTGTAACAAAAGCTTTAGATTTTTATGAAAATAACAGATTGGTTGGTATTAATTCATGTTACTGGATGTTTGATAACTGGATCAAGTTACCTGTTATCAACACGATATATCTATATATATATATATCTCTATATATACATATATATATATATAATTTTATGTTATAATTAATACTGAAATTTAAATTTAAATGCATTTTTGAAAGATAATTAGAAGATCCTGATGTGTTTAAAGGTGACACTGTAATACATGGAAACATTCTTCCACTTTTTCCACACACAAAAGGAAAGTTAAAAAGCTCTCTTAGCCTTTCCTTGATTCTTATTTCAGATGTAATGTTGTATTGTGTTATTTGTGAAGAGCCCTGCCTCACTAAGATAAGCCCCTCCCACCCACCTGACTCCATGTTAAACGGCTGCAAAATAGGCTAAACTTCAACTCATTTAGAGTTATGTTCAAAAGATTGATTTTTGTTGTAAAAATCACTGTGATCTCAAACAGGAGATATAATGTATAACTAAGTAAAGGTTCAAGATGATAACAATCATTTTTCTTGGTTCATAGCTATTACACAAATGAAATATGTTTTTGCTCTGTTACTTTTGTTTTGTATTTCCTTGCAAACTTTATAACTGCTGCCTGTTAGTGTTTTGCAGAGGTACTGCTTCTACAAAAACAACCTGGGTTAATTTGAGATGATAAGTCATCACCTAAAAGACAGAGAGTATATAATGTTGACTTGAAGTACTAGTACTGACCCCAATTAAATAAAAGGGGTAATTATAAAATTGTAGATATTAAAGTCATAACCTATAACCCCCTCTTTAAGACCGGTGAAACTGGTTTACTGGATGTTTAAAGCCCAAAACTTGGAGACCATAGTCAAGGAAGTAAAAGGGCTGAGAAAAACTTAGCCTTTGCCCTCTGAGGTCAGCAGGAACTCAGGGAATAATGGGACTTCTCTAGACCCTGCAACTCTGTGAGTCACCAGATCTGCTCTCAGGGAGATTGAGGGGAGACCTTAGAGAACAGGAAGCCAATCGGTGCACATTTTGCAAAGAGGAGGATCATTGGGGACAGAAACAGCCCTGATGCTTATAAGAGAAGGCAAATATTCTCAGCCAGAATCCAACCCATCCTTGCAGGTGGTAACACTGGTAGAGAAAAGCTTAAGGAGCCAGGAGGCTTCTCACAAGTTCCCAAGAACAATTCCTGACAAATTTCAGCTGAATTTTTAAGAGTAGATAGAGGGGCTGGGGCTGGGGCTCAAAACAAAACAAAAGTAGAGCACTTGTCTGGCATATGCGAGGCCCTGGGTTCCATCCGCAGCACCACAAAAATAAAGTAAAAAGGTATTGTGTCCACCTACAACTAAAAAAATATTTACAAAAAAAAAAAAAAGAGTAGATAGAAACAAGGTCAGTTTTGAACGACTTGGTCTTTACCTGGCAGGTGAGTGTAGCCTGAGCACAGTCCTACATGGACATTTAGAAAACAACAACACATTTTTACATAAGAGATGTATATTTGTGTCAGCCCTACCAAAAATAAGTCAAGCTTAAGGCTATAAAAAGGTTTCTTATGTAAAAGTACATAAAAATAATGATCCTCAGGACCCAGTATCTGGCACTAAGCCAAAAATCAAGGATTTTGTGAATTGTGGTGCTATAAAAAGAAATGGGGGAATGAAATGGAAGAGCCAAAGTAATTCCATTTTGTTCTGACCTGACTCCATTGTATGTTTGCTTAACATGCTTTCTTTTCAGCCTCCTGGCAGCTGTATCAATGTTGACAGTACAGTAGGCCCTTCCCACATCCCTGACTATGGCCTTGATGTGTATATATAACAAAATGACTCAGAAATGTGTAGTCAGAACAATTCTCACATGTAATCAATATATGCCTCAACAGGTTCTTTCTGACCTACATGGGCCTCAATTGTTCTTGAGTGTTTTGCCTATTTATAAATTCTGTGCTTCCAAAATTTAGGTGCTGGGCGTTCTTTGAGGTGTGAGCCTGCTCCCAGCCGCTTGACTGGCATGCTCACTAACAACCTTTCTCCCTTTGAATTTGGCTTAATATGCATGGTGGTCTGTAATCCTTGCACACTCTGTAACACTCCTTCCAGCATGAGTATTGCAGTGCAGATAGTGTGAATGTGGAACAGAGAGAGTATGTGCTTAGAGGGAAGAAACCGGGGTGTCGAGGGTGGGCAAGGGTCGAGTTTGTGCCTGTCAGGGTTCCATCGATGTGCTGCTTCCCTGATGAAGATGACCCATGTCTACCAGGACAGTGCTGGGTGCCAGAATTCACCCCAGTGGGAACCTAGATGTCTCAGGTGGCAGAAAGCCCAGCAGCAGAGTCTCTGTGCAGCTTCTTCAGGCAGGAGTCAGCTTTCCCCTCCAAGAAATACCAACGTGAGTCAGGGTTTCAGCTGCAGCATAAAGAACCCAGCCCATCTGCTCAGGTGGAGGTTTGAAATGGATGTTGTAATTCTGCACAGCTGATCCTTTCTGGCTCTGAGGTTCCTGATTTCCCTGGACATGCATGCTCATCTGTTTCTCTCAGCCCATCCCCCGGGGGTGAGTGAGACTATGGGGAGTGAGACTATGGGGAAGGGTGGTCCCAAGTCTGAACCCCTCTCCAGGAGCAGACTCTCTCTCCTATTTTCCGATTAAATAATTGAATGCAGGGACAGGGGTTGTGGCTCAGTGGTAGAGCGCTTGCCTAGCATGTGCGAGGCCCTGGGTTGGATCCTCAGTACCACATACAAGTAAATAAAGAAAATTAATGTATTGTGTACAAATAAAAAAGTTAAATATTAAAAAATTGAATGCATTATTCTGTAGCAAACATAGGTAGGTGGGCAGAGCTAGAGTAGGTAGGTCACTGGGGCGTACCCTTGGGGATGATATGTTTTACCCAGAATGATCTCTCCTTCCTGGCTGACACAAGCTGACATGCTTCCTTCTTCCATGGCCTTCAGCTATTGTTTCACCATCTGGACCTGGAGAACATGCACCGAACCGATGACACAAAATCAACTTCATACCCTCCAAGTCGTTCTTTTCGGGCATTTTACTCAAAGTGATAAAAAGCCCTAGTCCATCAACCCCCCGCCCCTGCCCCGCCATTGGATCTGGGTACTCCAGAGCCAACAGAAACGGGTATTCCAGACAATCAATGGGCCCTCATCACTATTGTCCAGGGCCCCCAGGATGACACAACAAGGGGCATGCTGATTGGCAGAGAGTGGACCAATGAGAACACCACGTGGCATGCATCAAAGACAACTGAAGCCTACTGGTGTTCCTGGTGATTTAGCGCTGCCCCTGTGGTGACAATGTTCCTAAAGGCCTAAATAGTCCTGCTGTGATTCTGACCACTATGTCTCATCACACCTGGCTGCCAGGACTGGTGACAATGGCTCCGTGGATGAGGGGTCAGTTCAGGGAGAGGGTATGTCATGGAGCATGGGAGGCGGGCTGGAGTCAGTCCTGCAGGCCCCGAAGCCCCACTTAGCATGATCTGGGCCTCGATTTTGGGCCACTATGGAGCCAGATGGTCCAGGGTGGGCTTCCACAGACCCTGAGGGCTAGGAATACAACTTGGAGGCCAAGTGCAAAAAGGTAGAGAAAGGAGCAGCAATGCTGAGGGGCCACAGAGGCAGTCCTGGATCCGTGACTGAGAGAACCAGGGACTTCTGGACCTAGCACTTCACCTTGCTGTGGAGCCTGTGGCAGTCATGCTGCAGTTGACCAGCCTCCAGGGTGCTCACAGATTCCTGTCCCCGTAAAGCTGTCGGACCGAACTTTACACCGTTTGGGCAGACACAGAGGCAGGCCCCATCTTTAGAGGCAGCTGGCGCGAGCACCTTGGAAATGCAGCAGGCCTGTGCCACTCCACTACACCATCCCAGCAACCCAGAGGGGGCCGGGCTCTTGGAACTGCAGAGAGCCACCAAAAGTAGAATGATGTTCAGTGGGGAAGCCCACGGGCTGCCTGTGTCTCAGATGAGTTCAGTGAGATAGAGCTGATGAGGGTGAGCTTTTGGCCCAGGGAAGGAGGCCAGGCCAGATCCAGCAGCCCCAGGGAAGCGGGAAGAACAGCCATTTGCTCCGTGCCCTTAATGGGGAGGATTTCCTTCCCATTCTGTGCTCTCTGCTGACCTCTGCTCCCTGTGAACACACCTGCTCCCTGCGTCTGCAGCTTCAGGGACCTGTTTCCAGTCCTAGGAAGAAGACCCTTGAGGAGAAGGAATCCCTGGCCAGTGGATGTAGAGTTAAACTGGGCAGGGCCTTCCCTTCATGGGGTTAGAGACTCAAGCCAACTCCTCTGCAACTGGCCACCTTCCCCCCAGTCTCTGGTGTTGCACTGCTCGGGAAGTTCAAGAGATATTTCCTGCCATCCTTGGAACCCAAAAGGTCCAAGAAGAGTGTCAGTTGGAGGTGATCCGTGGCCCAGAAGACATGGGAGTCCCAGCATGCAGCCAGTAGGGAAGGGCCCAGTAGGGATGCAGGCCTGCAGACAATCTTCCTCCTTCCCACTCTGCACTTCTTCTCCCCCAGCCTACATTTCTTTGCCCTCATTCCCTCTGCCCCTTATATTGGGGGTTGTTGCTGGGAGCCCCCTGTCATTGGGATGTCAATTTGGGGATGATTGTAGTAGGGACAGACACCCAAAAAATATCTGGTATGTGTCAGTGCCCATTGCCACAACATGTATGCTTCCTGTTTCCTCCACAGGCAGGGGCTGGGATGGAAAGCACAGTTGGCCACTCATGTGACAGTGATCCCTTGCTATTTGGGGTGTACTGCTTGGGTGTTCAGCCCGTCAGACGCTTGATTGCTCCCTGCTAGCTTTTCCCCAGGGTGGGTGGCCATTCTCAATGCCCCCTCCCCACCATGATTCTCCCTGACTCAGCTCTAACTCTTTGCCTGGGACTGATGGAGGGAGACAGTGCTGATGAAATGAGCCTTGGAATTCCCCCCTTGTTCCCTTCCTCTAGCCACTGCACATACGTAATCACACTCAAGAGGCATACCCCCTGACCCAACTCAGAAATTTCTGGGTTGGCTTCCAGCACATGACCTGGGGAGACTTTGTGTGTGAATGCATAATGGAGAATTTGGCCGTGGGCACCCCAACACACACACACTAGAGTCCCCCAACCTCCAGGAAGCTCCCAGCCTTTCATCCAGAGCCAGGAGTGGACCTCACTTGTAGAGAATGTGCCTCTCTGGTGAATCTTGTGGGTTTAATAGGGGAGGAGAAGAGCATGGGAGGAGAAATCCTGTTTCTGGCACTTCTGGGGTCCTAGCCTTGCTCTCAGATGGGGTGGTTTGTATTGGGAGTCTCCCAGAGAACTCCCTGGGCCTTTCAAACATGGCGGTGGGCAAGTTGCCAGTGGGCGGATAACAAGTTGTTTTGAAAAACTTCTAATTGGCTCCTGAACAGTTCATGCCGCCATGAATCTTATGCAGGGCGGACGTGCGTGCACCTTAGGTGATGACCTGACCTTTACTATGATGGGCCCCGGGAGCTTCCTGGTTTAAGATAACTGACTCTCACTTTCTATATAAGCTAGCACCAGCTTGCAGTAAAGTGCTTCATCTTTGTCACTGCTATCTGTGTGTGTGCATTTTAATCTCTGACGACAAACCTTGGGCTTTCAGTTTGTACCACTGCCCCCAAACAACAACTCCAGAGGTAAAACTTTCAGCAGAACACAGCTTTTTCTGTTGGGTCCTGTTTGGCCACATGTCTCCCCCTAGGGGCTGACTGTGGCTGCAGCTCTGCCAGTGTCCCACCCAGAGCCACAGTGCTGGGGGCCCCATTGGCAACTGGGGCTGACACTGGGAAGCAGAAAGACAGGGAGGGTGGGGGCAGAAGAGTAGCTGGGCAGTGCAGATACAACTTGTTTCCAGCAGAGGGGGACGTCACCTCACTTTAGTCACAACCAGGCCCTTTCCACATCACACCCAGGAAGGGAAGCTGGATTTGTGTACTCTTTCAGGTGATCAGGAGCCACCAGTGTGTCACCCAGGAAAGGAAGGGCAGGAGAAACCATGAGGATCACAAGGGTGTCCCACAGAATGCTTAGTTTGGCTGCTAAAAATACCATCCCCAGCTCGATGGTGGGCTTCATGTGTCCGGATTAAGCTGATTTAAGTGCCCCTATCTCCACTGCACCCACCCAAGGGATCTCACGAGGGCTCTGCTTTGCCACTGAGGAATACCAGTGTTGCCAGTGGTCTTTGGAATATGGTTAACATGAGGAGTGGTGGTGAGTATGAGAATGGGGAATAGGCCAGAATACTATATTATTCCTCATTTCTCTTTTTCCAGTGTTTGCTGAACTAGTGTGGCACGACAAAAAGATAGAGATGACGTCAAAGGGTAAGTAGGTATGAGGGGCCCTTGGCAGGGGTTGAGGTAGAGGGAGACCTTGGTGTCTCCCAGTGAATGTGCCTGTGGTGGGGTAAGCCTGCACTTCCAGGCAGCACCACATGGAGGGAATTTCCTGTGCCTGGCCACTCCTGGGAGCCTTCTGTGTATGGACTGCGGGGGCTGAACAGTCTGAACCTCATGGACTCTGCCGTTGAGTCCCAGAAGTCTCCTTCTTTCAGGACTTTTACAGATGGCGTCTTCCTTTTCCCTTTAAGTTCTGATTGCTGTGGCTTGTTCAGTGTTTGCTTGCTTATTTGCTTGAAACACAGTTGTGGATGGTTCTGCCATGGCCCAAGGTTTCAGCCCTACCTGTATGTTCTACTTGTGCGCCTGTGTTTTGTAAAATGTGTGGTAATTTTATCACTTGATCAAACACTGGCAACCTCCTTACCTTCGAAAGACTAGATGTTGTAAAATTTCTCCATTCTATACACTAGGCACATGGCACAACAAAATGCATAAAACCTGGAGAATTGATGTCCGAAAATGTCCAAGTATGCAAACACTAACATGTTAGCTTTTGTAATTGCTTCCCTTCCACCTCCTCCACATCATTCTGCATGTGTGGACAGGCCAGGTTCCCCAGGTTCCAGGAGAAACATCATGGTGGAAGGGTGTGTTGGAGGAAATCTGCTTCACTTGGGGTAGATGGTTCAGAGAGAGAGAACAGTCCAGTAGTGAAGGATAAAACACAGTCCCCCAAGGCATATCCTCAGTGACCCACCAACTTTAGCCATGCCTACCTGCCCTCTAGTCTTTTCAAGGTATTAATCAGTCAAATGGATGCATCCACTGCTGAGGTTACAGCTCTCAGTATCCAACATTTTCACCTCTGAGCATTGCTGTGTTGCCTGGCACAAGAGTTTTGAGGAGACATTTCGAGATCTAAACCGTAACAGAGGGATCGGGTAGTAAGAAGCAAAGTCCCCCAACTCAAGGAGAGGGGCTCATTTCTGTTCAAAATTGGGAGTCTTTGCTGTAGGCTCTTGATCTACTGTGGGATGAATATTATCCCTCAATAGTCCTGTGTTGCTCATGGAATGATGTGCAGGCAGGCTACCTCACAGTAGCTGGTTCTCGCCTCATCTTTGAAGCATGGGACTCCTGGAGGAGATGGCTGAGCCCTGACTTGAGAGAGTCTGGGGTGGATCGGGCAAAGTGACGATGGGAAGGAGGAGAGAGGGTCTGCTCCTGGAGAGCAAGTCAGGCTTGGGACAAGGACCCTTCCCTGCGTTCTCACTCTGTAACCCTGCTGTGCCCTGTGGGATGGGCTCAGGGAAACGATGGGCATGTATGAGGTAGGACAGTCACAGACCTCAGAGCAAGAAAGGATCGGCAGTGGGGGACTTACACCATCCACTTGAAACCTCCATCTGAAAAGTCAAACTGGGTTCCTCAGGCTGTGACTGAGACTCTGACCCAAGTTGCTGTTCCTTAGAGAGGTAACACCACAAGCTGATGTGTGCCTGTAGAACCTGGGCAGAGACACGGTAGCTGGAGTTTCTGCTGCTTGAGACATTAGGCTAGTTCCAAATGGGATGCATTCGGGCACTGGGCACTGTCCTTGGAGGCAAGGGGCCATCCTTACTAGGATGGCAGCATAATGATGAATCGTCTCCAGGCATGAACTTGACCCTTGGTGAGTACCTTTACCAGCCCTGCTTCTTCTCCCTGAGTGTATGATCTCCCCTTGCCATATTGAAACTAGATTCAGCACAAAAATGCTGCAGTCTGTGTATACCACACCACGGGGCATTGTTGGGCTGAACCTTCCAGTTCTGGGGGGATAAGTGTTAGATAATGAAATTTGCATTGGAAAATTCCATCATAGTCAAATAGATTGCACCCCTTACATCAAGCAGTGACCCCCACCCAGCCTTTCCCTCCAGCCTCCACTCCCACTCAGTTAGAAGTGAGGTAGCCTGGAGAGCCCTAAGCCCCATCCTGCCTCCTCATGGTACTCTGTTTAGAGTGAGGTCCTGATGTTGACTGAACCATGTGCCTATGCTCGACATATCTGCACCTTTGGATCCCTGACTCAAATCTCACCAGTACCAAGTGCCCTGGAAGAAGGGTGTGTTGTGGGAAATCCACTCCACTTGGGGTAGATGGTTCAGAGAGATAAGAGAGCAGTCCAGTAGCAAAGGATAAAATACTGTCCCCTAAGGCATATCCTCAGTGACCTACCTACTTTAGCCATGCCTACCTGTCCTATGCGTACCTTTCCAAACATGAGCTTTCACCCGGAGGGCAGAAAAGTTGGTCTCCTTGCCTGATTCCACTTAGGGAAGAAGGGATGTGAGCAAGCCTCCCAGGCAGAGAGAGGCAGTGAGGGTGGCCGTCCCCTGCTAAGTGAAGGCCCAGCCAGCTGCATCCTCGGGTGTGAGACGACATCCTCAGCATGACAGTTGTCAGGATATATTAAAACCATCCATCCATTCTAGCATTTTCTCTCACAAACTCTTGGGGACCTTGGACAACTTGATGCCCATCTGTCCTCAGTCTCCAAGAACCACATTCGTCTTCTACATGTCCTCACCATCCAATTTCTTTTCGGGTCATGTCTGCCAGGGTCAGCCTGGCACATCATGAACTCCAGGGTTGCCATGGGTACCATACCTGGGGAAGTCCAGGGTGAACTGTTTGCCCTACAACAGTGTGAATGGGGTCGAGGTGGTTGTGCAGGGGGGAAGTTCCTTGTATTGCCTCTCAGAGTAAGAATCACAGAGCTGGAAGCTCTGGGGTCCTCCTGTGTGCCCCACCCCCATGACCTTTACAGATCTCCTGACTTTTCCAAGCATCGTGCAGGATTAAGAATTGCTATTTAATGAAGACCCTTGACCAGGATACAGAAAATTAAACTGTTTCAAGTGAAATGTAAAATTAAAAGTGCAGGA
The DNA here is from genome assembly GCF_045843805.1 of Urocitellus parryii. Taxonomy (NCBI): domain Eukaryota; kingdom Metazoa; phylum Chordata; class Mammalia; order Rodentia; family Sciuridae; genus Urocitellus; species Urocitellus parryii. The sequence goes on from NC_135547.1 coordinate 76,450,000, forward strand.
AACCTAAGCCTACAGTTTGGGAAGTAATTATGAAGCAAACCAAGTCACCACTACTCTATTCCAGAGAATGCACACTACCCCTTCTGAAGCCCCATTGCAGTCTCTTTGTGTGAAGAAAGCCTCGTGCAAAAGCCTGCATACTATGTTAGTCCATTTACAGACATGGAAAAGAAAAGACACGAGGATAGAAAAAGAGATCAGTGTATGCCAGGGTCTGGAGTTTGAGTGAAGGGATAAACAGATGGTATGAGGTCTACTTTGGTCATGATGGTGCCTCTATGTCAGTGTGTGTTTATAGACTTTATAGACCTTTAAGTAAATGATATTTTCAGAGTTTTAGAAATAAGCTAAACAATGTATCTCACTTGGTTCTTGACGTTTCCGCGGCACCTTTTCAGAGCACGCAGAGCATGTATTTCTCTTCTGTAAATGCACAGAACTATGGTACTTTATGTCCTGAGGTTAAATCCAGTTTGAATTCCTGTAATGAGGCAGATTTAATCTTGGCATATCTATATTCTCCCTTATGTACCCTGTAGGATTAAGTTGACTAACATTTCTTTCTGAATTCTTTGCTTCTAGGACATGAGTGTGCGCTGGACCTGAGATTTTTCCTCTCCCAAACCAAGTTTGTGAGGATGTGGTATGGAGGTGGTTCCGACCTCGTAACATGAGTTGGGGAGTGTCCTTCCTTTTGTCTTTTTTCCAGGAGTTTGTGAAATGTGAATATATTGACTCCTAGGTTCCTTGTCAGTTTGGTGAGGAATCTTGCAGGTTTTCGTGTGTGTGTGTGTGTGTGTGTGTGTGTGTGTGTGTGTGTCTGAAGCATTTTGATTCTTTCATGGTTCTGGAATGATTCCGTTTCACTATTTCTTCTGTCATGGTCATGGAAGATATTTCTGTCATGGTTATGGAATGCTGTTCCTTCTGGTGTCTGTTTAGGCCAGCTATGTTGTCTCGAGATTGGTGACAATTGTCCATATTTTCAAATACACTGGATAAAATGGTCCATAACATCTTCCTTTATCCCAGGTTTTACTTTTTGAATTTCTGACCCTTAAAGGAGTTGCAAGCAAAGTGTGAGGTGCCACATGTATCTTTCATCCAAACTCACCGGTGGTTATTATTCTTTCACAATATTTTCATCTCTCCATCCCCTTTGGGGTTTTAAGTACTTTTAATTTTATCTAGTTTCATTTTACTATTTTTAAGACATGAGGTCTCACTGCCTTGCCCAGGCTGGCCCCCAATACCTTGGCTCCAGTGAGCTTCTGCCTCAGCCTCCCAAGTAGCTGAGACTATATAGGCAGATGCCACTGTGCCTGGCTTTGTGAGTGTGTACTTTTAATCATGATACTGAGTCTTTTGTGTTACTTGAACACCGCATGACACATCACCTCTAAATATGTCGGCACATATCAGAATGGTCTCCTACAAAACCTTAGTGCAATTATCACAGCAAGACCATTTATTTAACCTTGAGGCAATACAGAAGCCTACGGTATGCCCCCATGAAACATTTTCTGATTGTTCCAATAATCTCCATCAGAGCTGTTTTCTGAAACTCCCCTTTCTAATCAGAGGGTTGTGCACTGCATTTGTGTCTCAAGTATCTAGTGTCCTTTCAACTGGAACAATGCTGCTGATGTTTTGCCTCGCAAGCCGGTGATGTTTTTGAAGATGGTTGTTTTGCAGGACGCCTCTCAAGTAGAATTTGCCTTATTAGTCCATCATGTTTAGATTCAGGTTAAGCACTTTTGGCAGGAACCCTGTATAAGGTGTGCGCCATCCTTTTGAGTTCATGACTTAATGAGCGTATTTTACTTTTTGAAGGAGGGTTCCTTGTGCCTGGCAGTTTTATTGGTTTAAGTCTATTGTCAGTGGGCCCAGATGCTCTGAGGTTTGTGATGAGGCAGCACATCATGGTGGGAAGGCAAAACAGAGGAAGCCCATTCACCTCATGGTGACCATTTTATGTGAGGCATCACAGTAGATATGAGCACTGTCACCTTCTTCCCTACTGAAAACAGCCCATTGCCAAGCTCCAGCTTTAGTAAAGTTTGCATCCTCTCCTAGTGGCAGTGCAGGCATCATAAGGTGGCCACAGCAGAAGCTGACGTGGCCAGGTGACTGGGCCCAGGTGTGTTCTGCCAACTCCACCAGCAGCCAGAGGATTCCTGGTCCAATACCCCACCACTGGGAGATCTGACCACCTCACATGTGACTAGGTCAAGTTCCTGGCCATGGGTTCCAGTCACTATTGGGCCAGAGTCAGACCCCAGGCCAATAGAACTTCCCCTCCACCACCACCATGCCCGTTCAGGAGATTCTTGATGTCAGTTTGTCCCTTGACTGCAAGAGTTAATTTTCACCTCCCGCTCAGGGTGTTATTCCAGCTTATTCCATCATGAAGGAACTGTTTTCCCGTTGTATTTACTAAAAAATTCATGTATTCCTACTGTTGGAGAGAAAACACATCAGTCATATCCAGGCTTGGTAGGTTTTGAGGATTGTTTCACTACAAAGATGTATACTGTCATTAGCACCCCTCTTTTCTTGTCAAATTGTAACATACTATGAATGGTACTATATATATACAGTTTAATAAATGAATTTTAAGGACACTTATATGGAATCGCTAGCTTCATCATATGAGAGAACTCAGCCAGCCCCCACCCCAGTATTCTTTGGGTGTTCTCATATGATCTCAGCCCCATTACCCCTCGAGCAGGAATCATGACCTCACCTTTATGCTCATCCTTTCTTCACTATTTATGGTTTTAACATCCCACGGGTATCTCATATTAATGTAGTTTAGTGTTGCCTGTTATTTACCTTGGTAGTCCTGTCAAACTGTGTTCTTATTGTTTGCTTCCTACCCTGCATGTGAGGATTTCAGGTTGGACATGTGAATTTGTGATGTCTGTGGCAACTATGTGGAGATCTATGTGACTCTGGTTTGGAGAGACAGAAATTTGGGTATGTGATTCATCATAATATAGATGGCTTTTCCAGGGTCCACTATGGTGAGAGAAATCACACTAGTTTTTCTTGAATTGTGGTGAGAGAAACAAAAAATGAAATTTGTCATCATAATCATGTTTCCATGTTCAGTTCAGCCACGTTAAATATATTCACATTATTGTGCATCTTCCAGAACATCTTCATTTACAAAACCAAAGTCTATGTCACTAAAGAACAACTTCATTGTCCTGTGCCCCAGCCTCTGGAAACCAGCATTCTACTTTGTTTCTTTGATTTGAATCTTTCTGGTACTTCATGTAATTGGAATCATGTAGCATTTGTCCTTTTACAACCAACACGTTTCACAGCAAAGTGTCCTCAAAGTTCATCCGGAACGTGGCATGTGCAAGAATTTCCTTCCTTTTCAACAGTAAACAATATTCTATGTTCAGGCCAAGCAATATATCATACTTTGATTATCTATTCATTCATCAATATACACTTGGTTTGCTTCCACCTCTTGGTGGTTGCTATGAACAGGAATTTAAAATTATCACTTTGTAAACCAACACTCTATTATTTTGGGTATTTCCCAGAAGTAGAATCACTCAATCATGTGGTAACTCTTTTTAATTTTTTTGAGGAACCACCATAAAGTTTTATTTTATTTTTTTTAAAAATAGTTGGGCCATTTCACATTGCCACCAATAGCTCATAAGTTCTCCTTTTCCCCTAATATCCTCATAAACATCACACGAGTTTTTTTTTGGGGGAAAACATTTATTTTTTTTTCTGTTCTCTCTTTCCAATTCACTTTTTTCAGGTAATTTAAAATTAAAATAGTATACATTTTTGTTGTACAGTGTGATGTTTTGAAATATGTATTCTTTGTGAACTAGCTTAATTGAAATAATAGTGCACACCTTATGCCGCATACTTGTCATTTTGTGGAAGGACCTCTTAAAATCTGTCCTCTTTCCAATTATTAAGTATATGATACATTTTTATTAACTGTAGTCCCCTGTGTTGCACAACAGCTCTCTTGAACTTTATTCCTCCATTCTAAATGAAATCTTGGTATTATTTGACTAACATCTCTTCATCCTCCCTTCTTCCTCAGCCCCTGGTACCACTATTCTGTCCCTTCTGCCATGAGTTTAACTATTTAAATTCCACATGCAGGTGAGATCATTTAGTATTTGTTTGCCTGTGCCTATCCCATTTGACTTAGCATAATGTCCTCCAAATTCATACACTTTGTCACAAATGACAGGTTTTCCTTCTTTTTAAAGACTGAATTGCATTCTGCTTCACACACAGTTTCTTCATCCATACATACATTGGTGGGCTCATAACTTGATTCCATGTCTTGAGTGTTGTGAGCAGTGCTGTGATGAGCACAGATGATCATCACATCTTTAACATAGTGATTTCATTTCCTTTTGATTTACAACTAGTAGTGGGATTGCTGAATCGTGTGGTAGTTCTAGTTATAAGTTTCTACGGAAAGTACATAATGGGGTCTGGGGTCATGGCTCAGTGGTAGAGCCCTCACCTAGCATGTGCAAGGCCCTGGGTTTGATCCTCAGCACCACATAAAAGTAAGTAAATAAAATAAAGATATTCTGTCCAACTAAAAAAATTAAAGATTTAAAAAACATAAAGTACATAATGTTTTCCATGATAGCTATTAATTACTTTCAACAGTGTCAAGAGTTCCCTTTTTTCCCTAGTCATGACAACATTTGTAATCTTTTCTCTTTATTTTAATATTTTTGGTACTGGAGATTGAACCTAGGGCCTGGTGCAAGGTAGGAAGTGTTGTATCAGTGCGCTTCATCCCCGGCTCCTTTGTAAAATTTTATTTTGAGGCTATGTGCAAGTTGCATGGGCTGGCCTTGAAGTTGTGAAGCTCCTATATCAGCCTCTTGAGCAACTGGGACTATGGGTATGTGTCACTGAGCCCAGCTCTTTTTTTTTTTTTTTTACTTTAATAGTTCATTTTAATGACACATACTATTGGGGTTTATTTTGACATAATTATATAAGCGTGCAATATAATTGACTCTAATTCAGTCCCGAATACTTCCACTGTCCCTGTCCTTCTCCAGCCCTCTGTTCTCTCTTCTTCACTGACTTTTTTCTGTTAATTTATATCATATATATTTTAACTAGTACGTTGTGGATAAATAAAAAAGTGAGATTCACTGTGGTATATTCATATATGTACATGGGAAATTTTGATCAGATTCACTCCACCTTTCTTTCATTTTCTTGTCCTTCCTCCTTCCCCCTATGATCTCTTCCATCTACTCTACTGATATACCTTGTATTTTCAGGGAATCCCACCGAACTCTGCAGCTTCTCTCACCCTTTATTTGGTCTGGCTTCCACATATCAGAGAACACATTTAATCTTTGACTTTCCGTGTCTGGCTTATTTCACTTAGCTTGATATTCTCCATTTGTATCCATTTACTGTGACTCCAGTTCTTTCATCTTCTTTTCTAATAACCATCTCATTGTGATTTTAATTTTCATGTCTCTGATGATGATTGATGCTGAACATTTTCTCCTATACCTGTTGACAATCTGTCTTCCTTTGAGAAATGTCTGTTCAAGTCCTTTGCCCATTTTTAAATTGGGTTGTTTTTTTCTTTTGAGTTGTTTGTGTTCCTCATATATTTTGGATAATAACCCCCTCGTCATGTGTATAACTATAAATATAATTCTCCTTTTCCATGAGTTGTATCTTTATTTTCTTCTTGCCTTGCAAAAGCTTTTTAGATTCATGAAATCTCCATTATTCCTTTTGTTGCCCGTGCTTTTGGGGTCTGATCCAAAATTTCATTGTACAAACAAATGTCACAGAGTTTTCCTGTGTGTCTCTTCTATTATTTGTATAGCTTTAGGTGTGATGTTTAAATCTTTAATCCAATAAGAGTTCATTTTTATATGGTGTTATATAAATGTTCAATTTAATTCTTCTGCACATGCCTTTCCAGTTTTCTCAGCATCTTTAATTGTAGAAATTATCTTTCTCCCTTTGCGTGTGCTGGGCATCTATGTCAAAGAGAAATTTACCACAAGGCTGACTTATCCTTCTGTCTTCACACACTCCTCTCTCTATATTTATGTACATGTGTGTGTGTGTGTGTGTGTGTGTGTGTGTGTGTGTGTGAGAGAGAGAGAGAGAGAGAGAGAGAGAGAGAGAGAGACCAAATTCTTCTTACATGGATAGCAGTCATGTTAAATTAGGGCCCCTCCCATTAACTTATTTTAACTTAATTACTTCTTTAAAAACCTTATATCTGAATATAGTCATATCCTGAGATATAATGGATTAATGCTTCAACATATGAATATTAGTGGGGGATACTGGGAACAGACACTAGAAGGCATAAAAAATATTGTGGATGTCATTGGTAAACAAATAAAGCAGTGAAAACTATAGATGCGAGATCCAGATGAGAATGGTACTTGAACTGGGAAATCTGATCTCTGAGTACGGTTTTCTTCTAGTGGTGTCTGATAAGGGCTAAAGAGGTAGCTGAACGTTTGTGAAGATGAACAGAGCTTTCCTATTCTAGAAGAATGGTTGGATAAAATTGGAATGCAGGGCCTACCCAGCAGAGTTGCATGACACAATGCCACAGATTTTGATTTGCAATCCAGAAGAGCTACACGCTTGGAGTTAGGGAAATCCTAACTATATCAGCTCAAGGAGAAACTGCAGCCCAGCTTGAAATCATCTGAAGTTTGCAAATGCAATGAAAGTAATTCCCATTTTTAATATCAGAGAGGTCTACTAAAAGCTAATGTAAGTTCTTCCTGAATGAGGAAAACATCCTTCTGGGCCTCAAGTGATTTTGAACACTTTTCATATTCCATGTCGAGCATTTAATCCAAAGTAATTGGGTGAATAAGGAGATTAGGTCACACCTTTGCAACCAAGGAGAGAAACAGGTAATACCACAAATCTGTAAGAATTCACATAGAGGAGTTTGGAGACACAGATACTAAACTTCTGTGCATCTGGTTTCTAGAAGAAAGATTGCCTATGTTCAAAAGATGACTAGACGGCCTTCCTTCTGGAAGCTCTCAGGTTGGTTCTACTCTTTTGCCCATTTTCTAGAAGTGTCCTGTGTACCTTGATGTGTCTTAAGAGCCAGTAACCATTGGTCTGAGTGCTTCCCATATGTAAAGGTTTGGATGTGAGGTCTCCCTGAAAAGTGCATGCATGAGACAATGCACGGCTTAGAGGAGAAATGATTGGGTACAAGCGCCTCAACCCAGTCAGTGAATCAATGGGATTAATGTGTGGTAACTGGAGGCAGGTATTGTGTGCCTGGAGAAGGTGGGTCATTGGAGGCATTCCTTGGGGTATGTATATTGTATCTGGTGGGTGGAGAGTTTCTTTCTGCTTCCTGATCACATGTAAGCCACATCCCTCTACCATAGTCTCCCTGTCTCACCTCAAGCCCCAGTGAATGGAGCCGGCTGTCGATGAACTGAGATTCTGAAACCATGAGTCCTCACGTAAACTTTTCCTCCCCTATAATTTTTCTGGTCAGGTCACTTAGTCACAGCAGTGGAAAACGTAACTAAAACACCACACTACCATCTCTCAGGCTCGTCTTTTTCTGACTCCCTCTTCCTCTTTTAAGGACCCTTATGATAACATTGAGCCAAATAATTGAGCCACATAGTCCGGGATACTCTCCCTATTTTAAGATCATCTGATAATCAATCTCAAGTCTATCTACTACCTGATTCCCCTTTGCCGTATGCATCAGTTTCCTTGGGCTGCCATAACAGACTACCACAGACCAGGTGGTTAAACAACAGACATTTATTTTCAAATGGTTTTGGATATGGGAAGCCCAAGGTCAAGGTCCTGGCATGGTTGGTTCCTTGGGAAGCCTCTCTTCCCGAGTTGCACATGTCCATCTTCTGTTTTTACACGGCCTTTCTGCGTACACAGTCTTGGTGTGTCTACTTCCGAGAATGACACCAGTCCTACTGGACTAAGGCTCCATACCCATGGCCTCATTTAAGAATATTCATGTTCTTAAAGGCACTATCTGCAAAGACAGTGGGGTTCCGGCTGAAACATACAAATGTGACAGCAGGGAGATACAGTTGAATCCATAAAGCCATGTAAACAAACACTGTCACAGGTTCCAGGGATTAGAACATGGAAAAATTCTAATCATAGATCTGCAATCACACAGGCTATATGATATCCTTCATATAAAGTACAAAGTCAATAAGAACCTACTTTAATGTTTAAGAGTACTGCTTACCACTGATACAACTTTAAAGGAGCACAGAAAAATGGTGACCATACAAGTTAGGATAGCTCTTAGCTTGGGGAGAAGGGGAAGGCACATTTTACCCACATATGTACATATGGCCTCAAGTCCTAAGCGAGGTGTTGACCAGAAGACCTTGTCCCCTATATCAACTTCACTTCAATAAGAGTCTGCCGACCATTGCCCCAGGCTTGCCATCTTTGCTAACTTTTTAAATTCCTAAAATTTTGTATACATGGGGATACTTGTGTAGGGCCCTTTAAGTTGGCAGAGCAGCAAGGGCTCGCTTTGGTCTCTCTAACCTTGATTTTATGGTACTTCATTGAGGCCTTTGTTTCCACCATTTAAGTATATGCTCTATTCATCTCCACTTTTTTTTTTATCTATACTAACAAACAGTAGCTCCTTATATATAGTGTTATATGTTTACTGTTGTCTCCCCTTTGTCATTTCCCAAGGTATCAGTTACCCATGGTCAACCATGGTCCAAAAAATTAAATGGAAAATTCATTAAATAAGTAAGTGTTAGATGGGGTCAACTGGAGTATGATGCATGCTCTACCTTCAGCTTGGGTTTGCTGTAGTGACAGAGGTAATCTCAAAGGCAGAGTTCCTGGAGGTGGGGTTTCGGCTTAGTTATGCTCCAGGTTCTTTGGCAATTGCTTGCAGGTTTTCCATCAGTGCACCCCAGAGCCCAGCAGTTGCTAGTCAATGCTGGAAGACTGACCCCAGGAATCTCCCCTGGTTTTCATTTGTGTGAGAGAGGAGCCAATGCTTAGGCCACTATGCATCACCTGCAGACTCCATGTTTCCTGGTCTTGGGTTCAGTCTCAATCAGGTACTTATGGGGTTTTAGCTGAGGTTCAACTCACAGTGTGTCCAGTGGATCCTACATAATGGTTATTTTGCCAGTTCCTGAATGCAAATTTGGCATAGATATACTCAACCCCTGGTAGAATCCCCTCATTGCTTCCCTGTGGGAAGAATGAGGGTTATTATGGTGGCAAAGGTCAATTGGAAGGCTCTAGAACTGCTTCTGCCTAGGAAAATAGTCAACCAAATGCAATACTGCATTCCTAGAGAGACTGTAGAGATTAGTGCCACCCCCGAGAACTAAAAGATTGCAGGGTTGGTGATACCTAGCACATCCCCATTTAACTTGCCTAACTGTCCAGTACAGAAAAGACAACTTGGAGATTGACAGTGGATTAGCCCCAAGGTGAACCAGGTGAGGACTCCAATTATAGATGGTGTGTTGGTAGTGGTTTCGTTTCTTGGGCAGATTATCATCCACTGGTGTGTAGTGACTGATGAGGAAAATCCTCTTTTATCCCCACCCATTGGTAAAGACCACCAGGAGCAGCTTGTTTTCAGCTGGCAACGCTGGTCTGTCAGTGCTCCAGCACTGTATCCTGATTTAAATCCAAGGGATCTTGGTCACCTTTCTTCCCACAAGACATTACATGGGTCTCTTCCATCAGTGACATTATTCAGATTGGACATGTGGACAAGAAGCAGCAACTGCTATAGACTTACTGGAAAGGTATCTGCATGTCACACACTATGTTTTGATTTGGACCTGGAGCATCCCACAAAGACTCATGTGTTGAAGGCTTTTTCCTCAGCACAGAGGAAAAAGAGGTGGGGTATTTAGGAAATTATTGGATCATGAGGACTCTAAACTCATAAGATGAATGCCTTGGGCTGGGGATATAGCTCAGCTGGGAGACTGCTTGCATCACATGCACAAAGCCCTGAGACTAATCCCAAGCACCACAAAAGAAAAGAAAAAGAATAATGCCTTGAGGGTTTCAGAGCCCCGTGCCATTATTGGAGGTGGTATAAACTGTAGGAGGTGTGAGCAAGTTGGAGGAGGAAGGTCTCTGAGGGCATGTACTCAAAGGAAATTTCTTGTCTCTGGCCTCTTCCTCTTTGCCTCTCTCCCTCTATTTCCTGGTCACCATCAGATGCACAGTATTCCTCTGCCACAAGCTTTTGTCATCGTTTTCTGCCTCATCTCAGGCCCAGAGCAATAGAGTCAGCCGATCATGGATTAAAACCTCTGAAGCTACGAACCCAAGTAAGTCTTTCCTCTTTTTAAATGTATTGTCACTGTGATGAACATCCAACTAACACAGCCTGGGAAATAAATCTGATGAAAATGCAGTGGCTTCTACTCCAGTGAAATTTCTAGAGGTCCTGGGGTGTGGGGCATGTCAAGATAACCCTGCTAAGGTGAAGGATAAATTGCTGCATCTTCCCCTCATACCACCCAAAATGAAACACAACTCCTAGTGGGCCTCATTTGATTTGGAGAATAACATCTTCTGCATTGGAAGGAGTTACACTGGCCCCTTTATTGAGCATCATTCAAAGCTACTGAATTTTTTTTCTTTCTTTCTTCTTCCTTCCTTCCTTCCTTCCTTCCTTCCTTCCTTCCTTCCTTCCTTCCTTCCTTCCTTCCTTCCTTTCTTTCTTTTTTATAGCTACTGAATTTAATCAACTCTGCTAATTTTAAGAGGAGGCTCTGTAACAGGTCCAGGCTGCCTGCCAAGTTACCTGTTCTACCTCTTGGGCCATATCATCCAGCAGATCAATGGCACTTGAATTGCCAGGGTCAGAGAGATTCTCTGTTTGGATACTTTAGCAGGATTGTACAGGTGAGCTAGAGCACAAGCCCTTAGGATTTGGGAGCAAAGCCCTTCAATCCCCCTTGGATAACTGATCTCCTTTTGAGAGACAGCTTTTGGCTTGCTACTGGGCGTTACAAGGGACTGGATATTTAAATATGGGTCAGCCAGTTACTCTGCATATGGAGCCTCATGAGGAGCTGGGTATTGTCTGAACCGTCAAGCCATAATACTGGTCATGCACCACAGCACACCATCCAATGGAAGTGTATGTATGTGACTGAGCTCGAGCAAGCCGAGAAAGCACAAGTATGTTACATGAAATGCCCCAAGTGTCCGTGGTCCCCACTTCAGCTATACAACTCTCTCTCCCCCAGACTGCACATGTGGGATCATGAGAAGCTTTTTATGATCAATTTGACAAAGGGAGACTCAGGTCTGGTTTGCAGAAGGTGCTGTGAATTATGCAATTAGCACCTGAAACTGGACAGCTGCAGCACCAGACCCCTTGTGGGACATCCCTGTAGGACAGTGGTGAAGGGAAATCCTCCTGGTGGGCAGAACTCTGGGAAGAACCCCTCATTGTTCACTGTTCGTGGAAACTATATAGGCAAACATAGGCTGTGGCCAATGGTTTGGCATGATGGTCAGAATTTTGGAAGGAATGTGATTGGAACATTGTTGACAAGGAAATCTGGGGAACAGATGTGTGGATGGAACTCTCCGAATAAGCAAAAGACATGAAGAGGAGGTGGAAGTTTGTCCCTGAGGTAAAGCATGTGTCTTGCATGCCCTTCAGAGGCATATGCCCTTCACATGCCCTTCTATCCCAAGCACCGAAAATCTGAAACACACACACAAAAAAAACATAAAGATATGTGTGTCTCAGGTCAATGCCCACCAAATGGATACCCCAACAGAGGAGGATTTTAACAATCAAGTGGAAAGGATGACCCCTACAGGTGCTCTCTTTCTCCAGCCACACTTCTCATTGCCCAGTGGTCTTATGAAAAACGTGGACATGCTGGAGGGGATAGAGGTGATCCTTGGACTCCACTCCCAAAGGCTGACTGGCCATAAGCAATGCAGAGTGCTCATTTTCCAACTGTAGAGACCAACACTGTGTCTGCACTGGAAGGAGTTATACTATAATTCAGTTTGCCATAATTTATCGCTTTGCCATAATTTATCAGAGCAATCAAACCTGGTGGCATGTTGATTACCTTGGACCTTTTCCATCTTGCAAGGGACAGTGTTTGGTTCACACTGGAAAAGACATGTACTCCGGGGGGTTCAGATCTGCCTTCTCTGCACATGGTACTTCTAAACAAACTACATCTATGGAATTATAGAATATCTATTCTACCATCATGGTGTTGCTTCTGATCCGGGAAGACAGTTCACAGCAAATGAAATGCCATGAGGGACCCATTCACTGGTTTTCCAAACTCCCCACATTCCCAAAGCAGCTGATAGGGGGCAAACAGAGGTAGGAACATGATGTTAAATGAATAATTCCTTAAAATGGGCCTTCTTGCCAACTACCACTTGATTTCTTTTCCAAGAATCAAGTAACCTGCAGGCCTGCCTGGCTTAAGTGGACAAGATATGTCATGTTCCACAGCAAACTACCTCTTATCTGCAGACCCACAGGAATGTTAATAGGATCTCACCTAAAGGGCAAGGTCTTTGTGACTGTTTCCACAGACAAGATCCCAGAACTTAGGGACATAAGAATAATTCCTCCTAACCATAAAATGTGTAAAAATGTTTGGTTAAGAATACCATTAGAACTGCTCAGCATGGGCCAAAGGGACCTAGAGTTGTCATGGCAGTGGGGACTTGAAAGTCTGATGTCATCCTGCTGTCAGTCAAAAGCCAAGAGGTGGACATGGGCAGGACTCTCTGGAAACTTTCTGGGAGCCTCAATAAAACTGGACAGCAGGAGAGGCACTTGTCCCTTCTCCTCTCTGAGGGGATTCACTCTCTCCCTTGAGAGTGTCCCCTCTGCTTCTTCCTGTCCCCAAAGACTCATGCCTGTTACTCTGAGTGAAACATCTGAAAATATTCTGAAGTGATACCTAGAATCGGGGTTTGGAGGGAGGGTGTCTTCTTGCTGCCTCAGTTTCCTGGAAGGCCCCAACACTGTAAAACTGTCAAGTCCCCTCCTGCATCACAGAGTTCTCTCCCTTCTCATTTATATCAATTCTGTTCCATTATTGCCTGTGCATTTTAATCTTTGAATTTGTGAGACAAGAACCCAGAAGTACATTGGTGAGGTCCACAGCCTGCACAAATCCCATCTGCCAGCTGAAGCAGGAATCTCGTCTCATTTGAAAACTCCAGTTTCACGGATGGCTTGAGAGGGTGTAAGAACACCTTTTGAAAATGAACCAGCATTGCCAGCTGGATCGCAATACCCTGAAGGGCTGGGACAAAGCCTCTAGGATACTGTCTACTCTGATCCAGTGTCTAATGTGTATTGCTGTTTCTACCATAGCCAGGATTCCCAAGTCCTGAAATCAAGGGATGGAATGGGAGTGGCACCACTCACTATTAACCTTAGTCATCCACCAGCAGAATGTTTGCTTCTTGTCCCCAGGATAGCTCTCTGCTGTCCCAGAGGTCTTAGTTCCAAGGGGGGCAATATACCCTCCAGGAGACTCAGCAATGGCTCCATTGATTTGTAAGGTAAGATGGCCACCAGCTACTTTGGACTCTTCAGGCCCGTGAATCAAAGGTGAAGAAGCGAGTTACTACTGCATTGTCCTGATAACCCTGGGGACAATTGGACTGCTACTCTGAAATGGAGATAAGTAAGCATACCTCTAACATATGGGAGATCCCTTAGGTCATCTCAGTATTAAGTCTGATAGAAACCACAATGGAACCATTCCTGAGTAATGAAAGCTTTGGTCACACAAGTAAAAGGCTACCTGGGATCATTGGCACAGATGAAGTGCTTGCCGAGGGTAAAGGGAACATGGAAGGGGTGGGCAAAGGTAGTTTAAAATACCAGTTATGTTCCTGTATGACCCGTTATAGAATTGAGGATTATAATCAACATGAGTATACTTCCTTGTTTTGTGATGAATGCTTATATGTATGTAAAATATATAATATATGAATAGTGGTAACTATATTGTGATTGTTAATTTCTCGTGTCACCTTGACTGGGGATGACATGCCCAGATATTTAGTCAAATACCATCATGGGTGGTTTTGTGAGGGCATATGGGGAGGAGGTTGACATTTAAATTGGTAGCCTGAGTAAAGCAGATTGCTCTCCCAAAAGGTGAGCGGGCTTCATCCAATCAGTGAAGGCCTGCATTGAACAACAAACCTGACCCTCCACTGAGTAGGAGAGAATTCTTCTTGTCGGACTGCCTCTGAATTGGAATATGGGAGTTTTTTTCTGCCTTCAGACTTGAAATGACATATCAGCTCTAATTGGGTCTTGAGCCTTTTGAACTTTGGATGAGGAATAGACCATTGGTTCTCCTACACTTCAGGCCTTCTGCCTTGGATTGGCATTAAACCATCAGCTCTTCAGGTTTCCAGCTTGCTACATCCCTCTACAGATATTGGGGCTTTCCAACTTCCATAGTTGTGTGAATACATTCCATAAAACAAATAAATAAAGAGAAACACACATTCTATTGGTCCTATTTTTTAGGAGAGCCCTGACTCATAATGTGCATGTGCATCTGCATTTCTTACCAGTTCCCACATATGAGAGAAAACATTGGACCCTTGATCTTCAGAGCCCAATGTATTTCACTTACCAGTTCCATCCATTTACCAGCAAATGACACAATTTTATTCCCTGTATGGCGGAGGAGAATTCCCATGGGTATATATACCACATTTTCTTTATACATTTGTCTCCAGATGGCACCTAGGCTGTCCATAATTTGGCTGTTGTGCATTGTACTGATACACACGAAACTCTGTTAATACGTTTCAAGGACAGTCCCATGACTGCGTATACCAAGTTGCAGAACAAGCATGGATTTGGAAACACATTTGTAAGTTTGAAAGCCCAAAACAGTCCTTGGATTCCCATGAGAACACATATAGTGATATGTAAAGAATGCACCAAGGGGCCAGAATGAACACACAAGAAAGCCCTACCAGTCGCGGTGAGGAGCCAATGTTCAGTCTTATGTTCCTTGAGACTCTGGGTTCCCAGCTTCCCCAAACTGTGCAGTCTTATGTCTGGAGAGCAAACCCTTCCTTTGTTTCTGTAAGGGTTTGGAGTGCTAGAATTTCCCTCGCTTCCCATACAACTCCTACTGGATCAGCCCTCAATTAATTTCACAACTGCGTGCCCCAGATTCCCACTCATACTCACCTATCTTTCCTTGCCTCTCCCTCATCTATCCTACAATGACTGATCTCCAATAGAGTCCTGGAATGCGAGCACACCACTTGGCCCAGGGAAGACAAAGGCCCAGTGTTTCTGGATCTGCACCTGGGAAACCTGCCCTGCTGGAGAAGATGGCACAGCAAGGAAGCCTGTGTCCCATACACACCTGTGGTCACCCACTTCTACCCGTATCCACGCAATCACTGCTGTGTCTTGAAAGCCACCAGTCCTGCTCCTCAAAATGACTTTAGAAGACAGGTTGGGCTATTTCAGGCATGCCAACAGGGATAACAAAGCCTACCACAAAATGTTGTCTCTCCAATGCCCATCTCAGAAACATCACCCGTCCATCCAGTGGATGCGTGTCGTGTCCCTCTCCTCATTTCCACTGCCTTCCTCCTCCCTGTCCCATAGATTCCCAAAATTTCCACAACTTTCTTCACTCTCCTTATTGCTATGATTCTCCTACATTCTCTTTCCCTGCAACCCTTACTTCTCTAGGGGTGGAACAAATGTTTGGTGAACCCAGCCCCACTCCTCCAGGAACATATGTTGCCTTGGACTTAATTTCTTGAGCTGGGGTGGAGGCCAGTTTCATGGTTTCCACAGGCCTTCCCAATCAGGATAGCATTGACTGTACAGACCCCTGACCCAAGGTGGAACTTTTGATTCAGATTGTCAAGTGTTATCACTCACAAACATCCACTTGAGGACAGGAGAAAGGACCAGGTTTGATCCAGGCACCCAGTCACCTAACTGTGATCCTGACCACGTTCCCAGGGCCTTCATCTCAGATTCTCTTTCCGCCATCCTTAAAAACTCTGGCTGTCTCCTTCTGCCTGGGATACCATCACCTGTGTAAATAGCAGTCGGTGTCTTAGGCCAGGACTGAGGTACGGGAACAGGGTACCCTTACCACCTCATGTCTGGGGGTCCTTCCTCATTCAGGGTCATCCACTTCTTGGATCCGTGGGGCTGAGCTGAGAGCCTCACGCACCCTCTCATGCCAGGACCCCTCATTGCACGGGAGGAGGTAATGAACCTAGGCCTGGGGAAACTGTCCTTTCCCCATTCCAGGGGTTATGCAGAGGAGAGCAACCACTAGACCTGCCGCCCCTCTAACCAACATGCTCCCAGTGGTCTCGGTGAATGGTGTGTGCTCTGGGCCCTACTGTGGAACAGAACCCACTGGTCAGCTGAGGGGCTTCACACCTTCTGATTCCTGCGACATGGGTACATCACTCAGCATTTTACTCCCTCCTCTGCCAAGGCAAGCACTTCCCTTTTGCTGCCTGTGTGACACCACTTTCTTGAAGCTTCTCAGGGTCATCCTGGCAGTGAATCTCCTCTCATCTCCTGGAGTCCCTGCTAAGGTCTTTAATCCCATGATGTGAGGATGTGCCCCCACTCGGGAATAATTGTTTGTCCATTGTTTATTTCAGCTCCCTTTTTCCAGCACAGTGAAAATCCAACCCCAGGGCTATTCCTTGTCTCCAGCTGGTTCAGCCTCAGTCTGCATGCAACCTTCTTGGTGTAAAGCACTTCTGTTACTCATCAGCCTGTGCAGTAGAAGGGAGCACTAGTAATTGAGAAGGGGGCAGCTCTTGAGGTAGTTGCCTGTGTTCTGTGGGGAAAGCATGTGGCCATCTACCAGCACAGGGCTGGTGCTAGCTCTTGCCAGACAAGGAAGGTTCAGCCTGCAAGTACTGAGGCTTCTGGAGGTGCAGGTTCTGCATCTCTTGCTGAGAAATCATCGTGGACAGGGGCTCCTCAGTTGTGTCCACTCATCTTCTGTCGGATTGAAGCGCCTCCTTGTGAGCCACGCATGGAATGTCCCTTTATTCCTCATCATGTCTCCACAGGGCTAAAAGACAATGCTGGCACTGCTATCACTGAGGAGTCTGTCCCTCCATACCATGCAGTCCTTCATCACCTCGCCCACGAGGGTGACAGTCTCCCCTGGGATGCTCGCCCGATAACCAAGTGTTAGAAACATGGAGCAATCAGAGGGGGGCCTCGTCCTAGAGATTATGCATGGCCCAAGTAGCCCCGAGGATGGGCTGCCCTTTGTCATTCCTGAGGTGAGAGAGGCCATCCACACACCTGAGATTATTGTCTTTCCTTGGACCTCTCCTGGGAGCCCTTGTTTTGAGTTCAATTGTTCCAGATGTACAGAGGTCAGTGCGTGACTGGATGTGAAAAATGGTTGTGGGGCAAGAGGAATCGAGGGGAAGGAGCAGTGAGGCAGTGAGAATCTGCAGGGCTGCATGCAGGGCCTGGTGCCAGTAAGAGACAAGGAGGGAGAACGCAGGGTGGCATAGGAATCTCAGGTGCACTTTAATCCCAACAGAGAATCAGTCAGGCTGCTGTGAAGCCCCAGCCTGGAGCTGTCAGGCTTTGCCCTTCAGCAATGGCCCCCAGCCATGCTCTGTCACTGGCTGGGAGCTGGTTGAAGAAGTCTCAGCTTGGTGTAAAAGGACTGAGAAAAAGACACTTGCTTAAACCTTAGGAAGGAAGAGCTCCCCATCTTGACCCCAACAGGGAACACATTTAGCCTTTGGCCTTTGGGTGACTCTGATTTTTCCCCATTTTCCTAATGCCTGTTAATCACTCTGAAGTACCTTCTGTATTGATGTTGGCTTACAAATAAAGCTTAGGAGACAGTTTAATTAGCAACCTGGATGGCAAAGTTGCATATAATGGGGACTGACAGTGTCTCCATCAGTACATCCATTTACCTGCTGATGGGCCTTTGGGTCTTTCCCAGTTCAGGGGCTATTACTCAGTGCTGCTACCAACATTCTGTGCCACGTTTTCTGGTACACATTTGCAACCTCTCTCTGTGGCACAGCGTTCCACTTTTGAGACCCTTAGCCCCAGAAGCAGCCATGCAGGATGCCCTGGATTTGTTGGATCTGGCCCTGAGCAGCCTTGCTGTTTTACTCCTGTGAGCCCTATGGGCCTGGTTCACTGTGTGTGCCACTTTATAAAATGGCTGGGAAGGTGTGTCCACACCTGGGTGTGGAATCATTGACTTACAGGTGAGGCCCAGCTCCAGCGTTATCCGCTCACGCTGGCTCTCTTTCCAAGTGGTTGTCCCAATTCACCCCCCTAACAGGGTGTTTCACTGTTACACTTCATCTACATCCTCATTAATATTTGTTAATATCAAGCTATAAACTTTTGCCCATCTGCTGCAATGAAACATACCATGTTGCTTTCAATGTGTAATCCCTTGATTATTAAGGAGCCTGAGCCTCTTGCACACGCACTGGCCTTTGGAGTTTGATAGACCCAACCTTTCTTAAAATTGGGCATCTCGCCATAAAACCATGAAAAGATAATTTCGGCTTTACTATAAATTACTGCAAATTCTGAACCTACTTGGAATGCCTGCCCGTGCCCTGAACTCAACCAGGTCCGGTTTTCCCTGACCAGATAACAACCCTTCCCTAAACCTTAGTGGCGCCTCATAAATTCTGGCCTTCCCTGGCCGCACAATGACCCCCTCTGAGTCTCTAAGATCTCCATAAATTCTGATGCCGGGGCCAGCAAAAATGTAAACTTGTGTTATGCTCCTCAGAGTGTTGTTATCTGTAACCCCCCCTTTGTGTAACTTTTTGGGCTATAAAACGGGGCCACAAAGAAGCCTCGGGGCTGTCTTGTTCCCACCGTTTTGGGAGGGAAAGGCAGCCCGGCCGGTCGAAATAATAAGCTTGCTTTAATTTGATTTTAATTGGAGTCAGTGGTCTTTTCTTGCGTCCTGGTCTAACAGTTTTCTCTCCTGTGAGGTACCTCCTCCAAAGTCTTTTCCCCACTTCCTCCTTGGGTTACTTGCCTGTTTAACTGTGGGAGTTCTCTATGCATTTTCTGTCCAAATTCTTTGATGACTTCATGTGATGCAAATATCTCTTTGCCTGCCCCGTTTCTCTATTATGATGTTTTCCAGTAAACAGAAACACTTCTTTTATTTTCACCATGTTTTGTTGTGAGAATAGAATAGAGGAAGATATTTGACGACATCGTGGCACTTCCTCATGAAGGAACACTTTCCCTCTCATCTGATGGCCTTGTTTTCCATTGCCCTGACAACCTTCAGGCAATCACAAGACGACTCCTATGCCTCGTTTTAAATGATTTTTCTTGGTGTACAGTTCTCTTCCAACCATGGAAGCACGATATCACTTGTGTCATTTTGAATACACTGCTTTTGATCTCACCTTCCCTTCAAAGTACCCCATTTTTTTCTCTACTCACCTTTACCGAATAGAAACCTCCTTAGCTGGGTCCTGCACACTCTGTGTCTCTAACTGCTGTCTCCCACTGTAGTGGCACCCCTTCCTCCACAGAAAATCCTAAGGAAGCGTCTCCAGAAGTCTTCACCATAATTAATTTTAGGACCATCAGCAAAAGAGTCTCTACAAAAGAGTTCAATGTAGTAGGTAAACTTCCAAATTTCCTGTTACTTTATTTTACTTGGCCACTGGGCTTGAAGAAATCAGTTTTTCACAAACATTTATCCAGTATAGTAGTTTTTAGAAGTGTGTTTGCAAATGCAGAATGCTATTAAAAAAAAAAAAAAACAAATCCTCAACAAGGCCTCTGGCCTTGAGCTGGAGCTTCACAGAGATGTCTACATTTCTGAGATAATAGAAGCTACTGATTGGGCTCTATCATAACAGCTGGCAGGTGGAGGGAAGAAAGGGGAAGAAATTCTCCCCTTCCCAGGCAGTATACTTGAAGAGTTAACTTGCCCAGAATAGTGAAAGAGGAAGCTGCTTTTGTTTGAACTTCTGAGCCCCTACCCTTACATGCTGTGTATAAAGTTTTGAAACTATTTGAACTTGGGGCTCAGGGGATTAATTGATGACAGCAAAAGCTGTACCCTCTGAACCTGGCTGCAGCCAAGTAAAACTGTTTCCTGCTATCTTCGGAGCCCTGCCTCGTCTGTGCCTTACAACACCACTTTGCTCTTTCATTGCATCAGTCTTTACAGGAGCCTTCTCTGCCAGGTACTTTTTTAGGACTTGGAAATACATCAATTAGAAAGAGAGAAAAGTACCCCTCCTCCCCCGCAAGAGCTTACATTTCTTTCATGGGCCTATCAAACTGTCTTTTCCAAATCTTCAACTAATGCAGTTTTCTGTCTTTGGAGATCAACCTTCTAGACCTAGCTTCAAACTTGATTGATATCCAAAGGTATTGCCCTTAGAATATTGCTTTGTGAAACCCCTGGAAGTATCCCCTCTTTCCTGGATTCCACCTGTTCTTGGTTGTCTCCAGTGTTTTGAATGGACCTCTCCTCCAGGAACTTACTAGTCAAGATACATGGTATACAGGATCTCTTGAGATAATTGTAGGAACAGAAAGTACCTGTAATCTCATAGTTAATTGTAGCTTCGCACATAATTTTAGCTAGAGAATCAGTTTTGCCAAGCACCAGGAAGCAGATGTAGTTCCACTGTTTTCTGCCTTCCAATATGACTTTTGAGAAGGCTGCTACTATTTTGCCAGTCTTGGTTGTTGGTACTGAGACTTTTGACACATGGACAGCGACCCATGTAGTGACCACCTTGTTGAAGACTCACAGCAGTACCACCACCACAAAAATCTCCCTCGTTCTGACCCTTGGTCATCAAATCATCTCACTTATTCTGATCCTCTGACAACCATGGGATCTGATTTCTGTCCTTGTAGCTAGCTTTGCCTTCTACAGTATGTGACCATTTCATATCAGCATTCCTCTCTTAGCAGTTATGCATTTGCAATTCATCCGTGTTATTGCATGTATCAACAGTTCCTTCCTTTATATTGTTCAATAGTGTCCTGTTGTATGGCTCTTATTAATTCCTCTTTGATTGATGTTAGTTTCTCTTGATTATGAATAAGATTTCTACCAACATTCATGCACGTGTTTTGGGGTGAACATGTATCTTGGTCCAGCCTTCAGGTCAAGCAGCGTCCACCTGAGGTTGTTGAATTACATGACAAATTGCATTTTAGCTTTATAAGAAATGGCAGTTATAATTACTCAAGACCAGCATTCTTGTTGTTATTTTTAAGGATTCTTCACCTAACTTCAGGTCATAATGATTTTTCTTTTACATTTGCTTGCCAAAATGTCATTGGTTTAACGCTTTACATTTTGACCCATGATCCATCATAAGCTAAGGTTTGTATAAGGTGTAATATTAGACTCAGGTTTTATTCCTTTTTTCCCCTTCCTTTTGTCACTTTTGCTTGTTTTGCTTTATTTGTGTCTGTGTGTGTTCGTGTGTGCTTCGATGCCAAATGTTGCAGTGCCATCTGTGAAAGACTTTGCTTTCTGCACTGAATTTTTTTTCTCAACTTTTAAAAAACTTGGCTGGCATGAGCAAATCCGCAGACGTGGTGAAGCAGGTAGCTCCCAGGGCTTCCTGAAAAACAAACAAAAAAATCAATGAATAATGATCAAAACCATGTTTCTCAGAAGTTTGGAAAACAGCCTACGTTTTCCACAGCCAGGCAAAGCGGAGCCAGGAAACAGGCACGTTTAAGACAGTAGGAAATAACTGTGTCCTTCTTTCTGGTCCTTGCCCCATGCCCATACCTAGCTCAGTGGCAGCCCTGTATACTGCTGTCCATACTCTTGGTGTGAGACTCTGCTCTGAGGATCCCAAGAAAGTTGACTAGACCTCCTAAAGAACTGTATATTTCCATTCTGGTCTGTCTTAGGACTAGCTGAAGGACTGATCTATGTTACTCAGAACTCACCAAGGACAGAAAAGCAGGCAAATAATCCTTTAAAAACATTATAAAACAAACAATCTGCAGCCACTTCCAGGAAAAGATTATGTTCCAAAGAGTGCTGAAAATTTAGCAGGAAAAACTGAAGACAGAGGGAAATTAGGGCATTCATTACCTCCCAGGTTAGGAGGAAATAAATATGGCAGGGTTGAGGAAGGGTGTGTTTTCCAGCTGCCCCATGGCTAGGGAATCTAGCAGCGGGGATACTGTTCACCAAGTTTCAGTACCAGAATTGCAGAGGCCCAGAAATTCGGTCACAGCAGGGACGCTGGTTCACCACAGAGGGGAGGGGCGACCCAGGCTAAAATAGAGAAAAATCTACAAAGTATTTGGCGTGGGGATAGCCAAGGAACAGAGAGGCAGTCTGGTCTTAAATGATCCAGAGGCAGCACAGTGAGCTGGTGTGTAAAAGTGTTCCACTGGCAAGAGGAGAGCAGAGGCAGCAGGCCACCTGGAATTGGCCACCCAGGGACCCTCTGCTGTGGGGGAGCCCCCGAGGTTCATATTACGCATCATCAGACTGTCCCTGCACGTACCTGTCGTGAGATCTAGAGTACTCCTGGAAGAGTGAGGTGTGATTGAAACAGGCACAGAATAATTGCACCCAAGTGGACTCAGGCCTAGGAAAGGAACAGAGTATGCCTGGCGGTGTGCAGGTGGTTTGCGGGATTAGCCTGAGAGAACCCGGAAACTGGACCAGTGGCTACTTTTACACTCAGCTCTGATCCTGGTGTGAGATATAGGACCATTTTCAAAATATGCCATCTGACGGCCTTCATTGGAAGGTAAGGTCCAATCCTAGCCATCTACAGACTCAATGCAATCCCCGTCAATATACCAATGACATTCTTCACAGAACTAGGCAAAACAGCCCAGAAATGTAGATGGAGGAGTTAAAGACCCAGAATGCCCCAGCAATCCTGAGCAGCAAGAATGAGCCTCGGGCCATAGCAATACCTGATCTTAAATTACACTCTACAGATATAGGAGCAAAAAGCAGCATGGTACTGGCATAAAACCAGAAAGGAAGTCCAGTGGAACAGAGTAGAAAAGACAAAGAAGCCACATGAATACAGCCATCTGATCCTTGACAAAGGTGCGGAAAGCACACCTGGATAGACTTTTGAACAAACGGTGCTGGGAACACTGCATATCCATATGTTTTACTCAGGTTTTCTTTACTGCTGTGAGCAACAGACCTGACCGGAACAATTTTAAGGAGGAAAACTTTATTTTCGGGCTCACAGTTTCAGAGGTCTCAGTCCAGTGACAGCCGGCTCCATTCCTCGGGGCTCAAGGTGAGGCAGAACATCATGGCAGAAGTGTGTAGTGGAGAAAAGCAGCTCAGGGCATGATCAGCAAGCAGAGAGAGGCTAAGCTCAGCCCAAGAAATATACACTTAAGGTACATCACCCCCCAGCGACCCATCTCCTCCAGCCACACCCTACCTGCCTAGTGACCACTCAAGTTAATCCCTATCAGGGTATTAACACACTGATTGGGTTATGGCTCTCATCACCCAAACATTTCACCCCTACTCCTTGCATTGTTTCACACATGAGCTTTTGGGGGGTCACCTTATATGTAAACCATAACAGCACGGGTAGAAGAATGGATCCTAGATCCCTACCTACCAGCCTCCACAAAAATCAACTCAAGGTGGATCAAAGTCCTAGGAGTTAGACTAGAAACAGTGAACCTGCTGGCGAACCTGTAGGGGCAACTCTCCAACATACTGGTGAAGGCACCAACTTCCTTAGTAAGGCTCCTAAAATTCAAGAAATAAAACCAAGAATCAATAAGTGGGATGGCATAAAATTAAGGAGCTTCAGCACAGCAAAGGAAAGAAGAACCCAAAGAGAGAGCCTGGAGATTGGGAGAGTCTTTGCCCACTACTCTTCTGACAGGCAGTTGATTAAAAAGAATATATGAAGAAAACAAACAGTCAAAAAAAAAACTTTACAGCAAAACAGCTAATAACCCTCTCAATAAAATGGGCAAAACATCTAAATAGACATTTCTCAAAAGAAGAAATACAAACGGCCATCAGGATACGAAACAATGCTCAACATCCTTAACAATATGGGAGATGGGAATCAGGGTGGCCCTGAGATTTCATCTTCCCCCAATGAGAATGGCAATCATCAAGAATACGAATAATGATAATTGCTGGTGAAGATGTAGAGGAAATGGTATGTTTGTCCGTTGTTGGTGGGATTCAAATGAGTATGACCACTTGGGAAAGAAACATGGATTCCCTCAAAAGACTAGAAATGGAGCCCCCATATGACCCAGCTATCCCACCCATGGGTGCGTCTCCCAAAGAACAAAAATCTGCCTACTATAGTGATACTTCCTCACTTTCATGTACTGGATACACAGTTCACACTGCATACCTGCATCCCCTGACCAATGGGAATTCAGAGTATTCCCAGATTATTCCCTTCACTAACTTTCTTGTGCATGTGTCTTTGTGCACCACACATAACCAGCTTTTCTCCAGACGATGTGCCCAGCCCTTGTTGAACTTAGCTCTGAGTCTGTTTCCTTTCCTTAGTAAGGTGGCAACTGTGGTCTCCTAAACCTAGGACTGTCCTGTGAAGATGAGTTAATATTTATCTACAGTGCTAAGGAGGGGGATGGCACAGAGTGAAAGTTCGGGAATTTGCACCCTGCTCATTCTGCTCAATTAGCTTCCCTATTGGCTGGCCCCTCCCCACCCCCTCACACAACCTACACCCCCAGTGGATGTCAAAAACACCAGTTTGTTCACAACCTCTTCCACCCATGGTTTGCATGTTTCTTTCACTGTTGTAAACGTGGTCTACGAAAATTGATTCATGATTTTAGTTTGTATCTTTAGGATCAGTGATACTGAACATCTCTTGGGGCATCTTTGACATAGGGATCCCCATTACTACACATTAACTAGTGTGGGGAGTAGGATAGGTTCTGATAGAGTGGGCAAACAACATACTGCTACTAAAGTACCCTGGGCATGCATCCATGTGCTATTCTGATTGCCTATGGAAATCCAGCCATAGTGGGAGATCCCACACATTGCAAGTCACAAAACACCTGCTCTATGACCTTCATTAAAAAAAAAAAAGATAGTACAAGGAGCACTGACCATTGACTATGGATCTCCTCACCCACTTTCCTTTTGGTCTGGAGGTATTGCTGGGGAACAGGGACTTGCAAATTCTTCCTGTGCTGGGTGCTCCATCCCCGTCTTTATATTGAACCCTGATCCAGGCAATATTATTTCCCCCACTGTACAGATGGGAATCTGGGGCTCCGAGGGGAGGCCCTCATCGGAAAGGAGGCTGCCAGCCAGAATGCGTGGGTCAGGAACGTGGGCAAGAGCGCACCCACAAGGGAACTCCGCTGCTGGGACTGGCTTGGAAACGGCCAGTAGAACCAGAAACTTCCCAGCAGTCCAAGCACCCAGGTCCCTACTGTTGATGACCCAACAAGGGGCGTGGCGGTTGGCAGGGGGGAGGGGCCGGGCCAATGAGAAGGCCGCGATGCCGGTATCGAAGAGGCGTGAAACCACGCGATGTTTGTGGTATCTCGTGTGTCTTCTGTGGTGACCGCGTTCGCGAAGGCCTAACTGTTCTCGCTCGGACGGGGGCGATCCTCTGTCTTCGACCCTGGCTGCCAGGCCTGCCCGACATGAGCTCAACCGACGAGGCTTCGGTTCAGGAAGACGGTTTTGGCCTGGACGGTGTGAAGCGCACCATCGTCACCAGTGCAGGCCCCAGAGCCCCACGGGTACCGGGCCTGGGCCTTGAGCTGGGGCCACCGCGGAGTGGGGAGGGCGAGGGCGGCCTCCCAGACCCCGAGGGCTATGAGTTCGAGTTGGAGGCCCAGGGGGAACAGCTAGAGGCAGGAGGGGCGGTGCTGCGTGTCGGCGAAGGCAGGCCTGGCTCCATGGCTGATAAGAAGGGGGATGCCCTGGACTTCGTGCCCCACCTCGCTGTGGAGTCTGTGGCCAGCGTGCAGCAGCTGACAGGCCAGGAGACCCCGGGCGCCCACAGATACCTGTCCCCGGAGAGCTGGGTGGCTGAACTGTCCGCCATTTGGGCTAACGCAGAGGCGGGCCCCAGCCGGAGATGGGCGCTGGCCCCAGGTTCCTTGGAAACACTGCAGGCCCCATCTGCTGCCCCTCTGCGTCACCCCAGTGGGCCTCAGGTGGGACGGGCCTGGGGGAACCCCGGGAGAGGCACCAAAACTAGGATGATGGGCAGTGGGGAAGCCCAGTTGCCCTCTTCCGACCCTGAGTCTTCAGATGAACTCACTGAGATACAGCTGGTGAGGGTGAGCCTTTGCCCGAAAGAAGGAGGCCAGACCAGTTCCAGCAGCCCCAGGGAACCAGGAGACACAGCCAACTGCGCCTGTGTAGGGACCAGAGGGAATTTCCTTCAAATACCTACCTCTCTGCCGACCTCTGCTCCCGGCCGACTCACCTCTGCCATGGAAAGGCAGGCCTTGGGAGAGCTGGCATCCTGTTCCTCCAAGAAAAGGCAAAGCGTGATCTGGGGCAAGGGAGGGAGCAGGCCCAGCTACCCTGGAGCAGCAGCTGCTGCTGTTGCTGTTGCTGCTACTGCTGCTGCTGCTGCTCCTCTTCCTCCTCCTCCTCCTCCTCCTCCTCCTCCTCCTCCTCCTCCTCCTCCTCCTCCTCCTCCTTGTGCTTCAGGAGGCCTGCCCAGGGCCACTCCTAGGAAGAAGGCCACCCAGGAGAAGAAATCCCTGGGGGGTGGCTCAAAATTTAGCCTGGGCAGGGTCTTCCCTATATGGGGGCAGAGACTCAAAGCCGCTCCTCTGGAAACGGCCACCCTTCCCCCAATCCCGGGTGTTCCCCTGTTTGGGAGGTCCAAGAGGTATTCCTTGGTGCCCTTGGAACCCAAGCAGCCCAAGCACAGTGGCACTGCAAAGAGATCTATGGCGAAGAAGACACAGGAATCCCATCCTGTGGCTGGTGATGATGATGGCCCAAATAGAGCTACAGTTCCAACAGCCCAAGTGAGTAGGCCTTTGCAGTCCTCCTCCTCCTCCTCCTCCTCCTCCTCCTCCTCCTCCTCCTCCTCCTCCTCCTCCTCCTGTCCATTCACTCTGCCTTTCTCCTCACCCAGCCCACACTTCTTTGCCCTTACTCTCTCTGCCTCTTGTTCACGGGTTGTCGTTGGGTGCCCACCATCTGGGGGTCTCTGTGGTCGGGGCGGACATCAACAAAGAACCTAGTAGGTGCTGGTGCCTGTTGGCCACACTTTGTGCATTTCCTGCCTCCTCCCCAGACGGGCTGGGGTAGGAAGCAGGTCTGGCTGCTAACATGAACAGGAGTCCCCTTACACTTTGGGCCACACAGCAGAGTGTTTAGTCCCATCTGCCTCCAGATTCATTCTTCCCAGCACTTCTCCCAGGAGGCCTGAGCTTTCTCCATGACCCTCACACTTCTCCCTGGCCCGGGTCCACCTCCTGGCCTGGGGCTGAGAGAGGGAGACAGTGCTGACAAGATGAGCCTTGGAGTTCTCCCTTCATTCCCCACCACACCCCAGCCCCCGTACGCACCTAATCATATGCAACAGGCACACCCCCTAACCCGAATCACTGAGAAATCTGTGTTAGTGTCCAGCACACCGGCCGGGTACACCTTGCCTGAGCATGCACCGTGGAGACTTCAACAGTGGTGACCCCAACACCAGAGCCCCCCAGCCTCCGGCAAGCTCCCAGCCCTTGGACCTGAGTCAGAGAGGCCTCACCCCCAGAGGCCCTGCCTCTGGTGAGTGTTGTGGGTTGGACGGGAGGGGAGAAGGGTGGAACCCTCTTACTCTATCACTTCTGGGGACCCTGGCCTTGATCCCAGGCCTTTGTGCCTACGCAGGAAGTGTTCCCACAGGAAACTAGGTGTGAGCAAGTCTGGCTTCGGGCCACTTGATTCCGTGTGCGGGGTTTATGTGAAGGGATGCTTTGTAGCAGTGCCCCAGACGCCATCTGCAGAAGTAGACTTGCAGCAGAACGTGGCCTTTTGAATTGGGGCCTGTTCAGTCACATGGCTCCTCCCAGGGGCTGGCTGTGTCTGCACTTCTGTTAGTGTCCAACCCGGAGCCACAGGGGGGTCCACAGTGGCAGCTGGGGCTGACACTGGGTAGCAGAGAAGGTGGGCCAAGAGAGAGGGGTGGAGCTGTGGGGCAGAGCAGGTGCAACTTGCTGCCTGCAGAGGGGGATGCTGCCTCCCTTTAGACCCAGCCAGGTCCTCTCCATTTCCCAAGCAGGCTGGAGAGCTGGATCTTGTGTTCTCTTTCAGGTGATCAGGAGTCAGCTGTGCATCACCCAGTTCTAGAAAGGCAGCAGCAACAGCCACCCGGAACACAGGGCTGTCTCCAGGTACCACTTTCTGTGGCTTCTAGGAGTGCTGGCTCCCGCTGAGATGGTGGGCTGCGTGTGCAGGTTAAGCTGACTTTGGTGCTCCCGTGCATCCTGCACCACAGGGACATCGGGCTCCACCTTTCCCCTGAGGTTTCCCTCTGCCTGTGTTGTCACCTGGTTCTGGCATATGGGGGACCTGAGGAGTGGGAGCGAGTGGAAGGAGGCAGAGAGTGGAGAGCAGAATATCATTCTCTTTTCTCTTTCTCCAATGTCTCTGTAACTAGTGTGTGGCTCTACAGAAAGAAATAGAGGACCTCAGAGAACAACTAGGTATGAGGAGTTGGAATGTGGGGGAGGACTGTGGCAGGGGCGGGGCAGAGGCAGACCTCAGTGTCTCCTGGTGCAGGTGTCTGGGGCGGGGTGGGGCTGCAGGGACAGGCAGCATCACAGGGCTGGACGTTGCTGTGCCTGGCCCGGGAGCCTTCTGTGCCTTGACTGCCAGGGCCGTGCACAAAGAGCAGTGAATCATCTGAACTCCATGTACTCTGCCTTTGAGTCCCACAGGTCTCCTTCTCTGAGGACCTTTTGAGACGCCTCCTTTACTTTCCCTTTAAGTACTGGTTGGTGTGGTTTGCTTGATGGTTGTTGTCTGGTGTTCGTATGCTTGCTTGCTTGTTTGCATTTAACACATTTTTGGATGCTTCTGCCACACCCCAGTGTTTGAGCACTGCCGGTGCGTGTTCTGTCATAGAAGACATTTCCACATTGAGTTCCAGTGGCAGGTGGGGGAGTCATTCCCAGGGCTGATCGGACAGGGGCTGGAGGGGACTCAGATTCTAGGGGCAGCTGGGAAGGGGAGGCAGGGGGACAGTCTCTTGCACTCCTGTGTCTGGAGTGCTCGGTCATGCCTCTCTTTCAGCGGTCATGCGGTCCCTGGATGACAAGTTCCAGGTCTTCTGAAGTGAGTGTCAAGCTTATCATCCCTCTTTCCCACAAACCTAGCTATCTGGGGATTGGAGGTGGCTGTGAGCCTGCACTGGTCCTGGGTTGGCCCTGACTCTGCTCTGCTTGTCAGGCCGAACAAAGCATCTTCCAGTGAGGCGAGCTGCTGGTACCTGTGAAGCCCAGGAGCAGCGGCCAAGCTCATTCCCTCTGGCTCTTCAGCCAGGGCCCCCTGCAGTTCACAATTAAAGTTCCCCTCATATCCCTGTGTTCTTCCCTCTCTCTGAGTGGTGGGGGCCTGTAGGGGACAGGAGATGGGTGGGAGCTGCCCCATCTCAGAGCAGGTTAGGAACAGTACCCACGGCATTTCGGGGTGGGCCTGTCCCTGAGGCGGGTGTTCTTGGGTGGCCTCTGAGCAGGAGCCCTGTGTTCAGGCTCCATGGTGCCCTGGGTTTGGTTTCCATGTGGCCTGGGTCCAGTCCTGCTAGCATGTCCTCGCTTTGCCCACCAGCGCTCTTGGTGCTCTCTCCTAATGTCCTTCCCTCTGGAGGGAAGGGTCATGCAGGACCCATTCTAGCCTTCTCACACCCCACCCCTTTCAGCAGGAATTATTAAGGCCCATCCAGAGCCCCAGTTCCCCTGCCTTCCCAGCCTTTTTTTTTTTTTTTTCATTGCCCTGCTTCTCCCCTCTCACCCTTCTTTTCCATCCTGAGCATCCTTGATCTCTCCCATGGCTCCCCCTGGTGGCCTGTCCTGAGTGAATGATTTCAACAGGCTTTGGAGGGCACAGTTGAGCTCACCTTTCCCCTCCTAGGCCTAGTCCTATTTCTGGTATCATTGTCTTCCTCAGGTGTCACCACACAGAGGGACAGCTCAGCTAGAAATCGCCCATCATCCTTAGTTCCCTCTTACCCCTCACCTCTGAAGCCCAGTGGGCAAATTCTGTCACGTTTCCCTTCTTCTTTCAGTAGAGGAGTAGGGGCAGAGGTCACAGCACAGTGGGTGAAAGAACAATGCAAGGGTACAGGTAACTTGGAGAAAAGTGGTTTGTCTCTGGTTATAGGAAGGGGCTCTGGGTCTGTGGGCCAACCTAGAGGAAACTGCCCGCGGGCACCTGGAATGAACGGTCAGGCACGAGAGTGTCCACATCCTCCCATATCCTAGTCAGTCGACCAGCCCTTCCGATCCTGTCAGCTCCATAGCTCTCGTTTGAAAAGGTCCAGTTCATGTCTAGGGCAAACATAGATGAGAGATCTGCGTGTGCATGAATGGTCCCCATCCAGATACCTTCTGAGCACCCTCATGGCACTGAGCCTCCTGGACATGATGATATTGCGAAAAGCACAATCTCACAGACTGCCTCCTGAGGACACATGAGATTTTGTCTGAGCTCCATATTCTGATGTCACTGTCCCTGATGGATAGTTGGTCTAGCTGTGCCTAAGACTCAGTGATAGATTCATTCATTTTTGAGTGAGGAGAGACAAGTGTGGGGTT
The DNA here is from genome assembly GCF_045843805.1 of Urocitellus parryii. Taxonomy (NCBI): domain Eukaryota; kingdom Metazoa; phylum Chordata; class Mammalia; order Rodentia; family Sciuridae; genus Urocitellus; species Urocitellus parryii. The sequence continues at coordinate 76,480,871 of NC_135547.1, forward strand.
CTCCAGCTCCTATCCCAAACATGCTGGTTGCATAATAAGCAAATCAATCTAATGAAGATGTTGCTTTTCAGATGTAGGTGTGTGTGTGTGTGTGTGTGTGTGTGTGTGTGTGTGTGTCTGTATGTCCACATGTGCTGTTTGCATCCAATGAGTTGGAGATGGTGGCCCTTGAGAAAAAAAAAAAAAAGATATGACTTTGGGAATGGAGGCTGTGGCGGCACGGCGCAGAAACCAGAGGGATCAAATGCATAAGGCTACCTCAGAATATCTGGTTCTCCCCTTGCCTTTAAAGCAGCGAGCACCTGTGGGCGATGGCCGTGCCCTGAGCTGAACCCAAGTGGGATGCTCCTGTGGAGGATGGAGAGTGGGACTGCCTGCTGCGGACTGGATCTGGCTTGGGAACACCTTTCCCTAGACTTCCACGCTGTGTCTCCTCTGAGTCCCATGGGATAGGCTTAGGGAGACAGACCTTCACACACATGGTAGACCTCAGAGCCAGAAAGGATCAGCAGCAGAGGGACTTAACACCATCCACTTCAAACCTCCCCCTAAGCAGCGGGCCTGGGTTCCTTAGGCTGTGGCTGAGACCCTGACACAAGTAGCTGTTCCTTGGAGGGGTAAAACACAGCAAGATTGACATCTGCTTGAGGAAGCTGCCCGGAGACTCTGTGGCTGGAGTTCCTGCCACTGGAGACCTTCAGGTCAGTTCCAACTGGGGTGAATTCTGGCACCATGCTCTGTCCTGGGAGGCAAGGGGCCATCCTCCCAGGCCAGCCTATTGACCCAGAGCAGCCTATTGACCGAGCCTTGCCTAGGCACAAACTCGACTCTTGGTGACCAGCTTCCACCAGCCCTGCTTCTTCCTTCGGAGCACAGGTTCTGACTGCCCCCTGCTCATACCAGATACAGCACAATAGTGTTGCTGTTACAAGTACACCATGCCACTAGCCATTGTTGGTGCCGAACGACCAGAATTAGGGACAGATTCTGAGGTTCTATCAGGTTCAGATGGAACCAACTTCACACCCCTTCCCTCATTCAGTGTCCACACACATCCGCTTTTCCCCCAAGCCACCTCTGCCATGCAGGGGAACTTAGTGTTGGCCTGGAGAGCTTCAGGTGAGGTCTTGCCTCTTGGTGCTACTCTTCTCAGAGTGAGCTCTGGAGGCTGGCTGGACCATATGCCTGTGCTTGATACAGCTACACCTTGGAGACATGAGTGATAATCCACTTGGACCAGGTATCCGATCTCCCACCTGCTTATTTCCAAGCATGAGCTTTCACCCTGGCGGCAATAATGATGGAATCCCCACCAGGCTCCAACTAGGGCAAAACGGGCACCAGACAGTCAGCTGGCAAGAGGCATCCAGTGCAGCCATCCCCAGCTGTGAGTAGGCCAGAAAGAGTGCCTTCTGGAGTATCAGGTGACATCCACTACATCAGAGTCATCATGGTGGTAGGTCACAAGCATGGATTCTAGTCCTTGCTTCACAAACTTCCAGGTGAACTTGGGCAACTTTGTGCCCACCTGTCTCCAAGAACTCCTTTCCTCGTCCACAATTCCTTGTGATCCATCTCCTTTTAGGGTGAAGGCAGCTCAGGTGTCTGCCGGGTTCAGCTGTGTACACTGTGGCCGCCAGGATGGACATGCGAGCCATACCCATGTGAAGCCATGCTGCAGTGTTCGCATGATGACGACCTGAGCTGGGATCTGGCAGTTTGGCAGGAAAGAAATCCCAGGTAACCACCATTCAGAGTGAGAATTACAGCATTGCCAGCACGGGGACCCTCCTGGGTGCCCCACTCCAACCACTTCCCCATGCATCATTTACTTCTGCTGAAAGGATGAACGATCCCTCTCAAAGAAGATCCCTCACTAAAATACAAAAACCAATGGTGGCTACCAGAGGCCCAGGAGAGTAGAGGGAGGGGTGGGGCAAGGTTGATCAATGGGCACTCAGTTACAGTTAGGTAGGGGTAAGGAGTCCCGGTGTGCAATTGTTGAATATACACAACAATTATTTACTGCACATTTCAAAGAGCCAGAAGTGGACTTCACCCATGGCCACCCACGGGAGAGAGGTGAGATGGCAGGTGACATTACTAAGTCTCAGGCAACGTGGACTGGTGGCAGCACAATGTTTGGGAAGATCACCTGCAAGTGAATCCCAGTCAAACTCATTTTTGAGGATGAGCAGGGTCTTGCTTCCTTTCCTTGAAGCACTAACTTGTTTTCTGGAGGTACCCCAGAAAGGGTATTTCAGATTTCTGGAGCAGCAGAAATCTTATAAAAATCTTACAAAAGTATCCTTGGAGCCAATCCCTAAAAAAAAAAAAAAAAAAAAAAATGCTGAATGTCTTCTTTGATATAAGGGGTGGGGCGACTCAAAACAGAGCAGGGAAGAAGAGCATGAGAAGAAGATTGCCATTAAACAGGGATGAGAGGTGGGAGGGAATGGGAGAGAGAAGGAGAATTGCAGGGAAGATGGAAGGAGACCCTCATTGTTATACAAAATTATAAGAGGATGTGAGGGGGAAGGGAAAAAAGAGAGAAAGGAGTTACCTTAGATGGCGTAGAGAGGTGATGGAGGGGAGGGGAGGGGAGGGGGGATAGGAGGGGGATAGGAAGGGCAGCAGAATACAACAGACACTAGTATGGCAGTATGTATAAATGTGGCTGTATAACCAGTATGCTCCTGCAATTTGTACACGTGGGAAAAATAAGAATTCATACCGCATTTGAATCAAATGTATGATATATGATATAACAAGATGATTGTAATGTTTTGAGCAACTAATAAAAAAAGTATCCTTGGACATTTGCAGATTGTTGGCAGGAAATGTGCTTTTGATCTGGGCCCAAAGAAGGCTTATTTCATGTTGGTGAATGAAGTTTCAGGGCGTGGGTATCCACCATGTTCATTTGTGTATCCTTGGAGGTTGACAGTGTATTGGCTTCCTGGCTATGCATGATTTGGGGACCATTTTCCCTTCTCTAGTCAGTGTTTGCATCAAGTTTGTAAGATCCAACATGTTGAGCACTACACTCGCTTTTGCCCGTGTAGCGATAAATGGAGAAAATGATTTCTAAACAATACCCATAATACAAACTTTGTTGTCTGGTGAAAAGAAAAATCTGGAAGAAAACATTTTGTATATTTTCTCTATATGGAAATGATAAATGAGAAGATTGATGTTTTTAACCTAATTTACACATTACACAATGTATGCATATTGAAACGCCACATGGTACTCCAGTCGTTTGTTGAGCTTTCATGTTTTTGATGTATCGGTCTGAAATCTTCATAGACAATAAAATTGCTATGAGAGGTTTTCAGTATCATCATCATCCAAAAACAAGGTAAGTATGTGAAATAATACATGTTACTTAGCTCAATTAGGCAATCTACAATGCACGTATTTCAACACATTATGCCACACACCATAATTATATATAATATTTGTCAGTAAAACATACATAGAAGTATGCTGGGTGCAGTGATACACACCGGCAATCCCAGGGAATCAGCAGGCTGAAGCGGGAGGATTGCTTGGACATCATGGTGAGACCCTGCCTCAAAGTAAAAACTAAAATAATCTGGGGATCCAGCTCAGTGGTAGAGTGTCCCTGGGTTCAATCCCCAGTACAGCAATAAATAAGTAAAGGAATGAACAATGCACACATATAAGCAGTTGCATTTCATATCAGAGTATTTATATAAAGAGTTCCTGTCATATAGGGACTCCTATCCAGGAAACAGATCTGGCGTCCCAGCAGGTGGAAGGAGATGCAAGATACAGGATAGTAGACGTGCTTTATTCAGAGGTGGAGACAACCTCTGTCCTCCGGCTTCAACTTTAGCTCTGCCCAGTTCCATTTTGCCCTCATTTTATAGACACTCCAAGCAAAGAAGGCACACTGCCAACAGGTTACATCAGTGGACACATGCTCACAAGCAAATGTTTACATCCTCAAGGACATGTGCTGGACCAGAATGACTCTGACCTTGACTACACACTAACCACAACACAGCCTATTCACGGCCTTGGCTACGTACTAAAAACATAAAACAGCATAGTCTGCCTCAGCAAGGGAGCCTATCTGTAGCTGTTTGTGGCCTGCTCCAACAGTTCCTCTGAAACTTAGGCCATGGATCGATCCCAGTTTAAAAATATTTTCCTCATGGTGATGTGCTCATGGAATGACCAACATTCAAAATGCCAGAGAAAATGCCTCTCTGTTCTGTCATACATGAGTTTCGTGATTTATGCAGGAAAACAATTGGACAATGGTGTGGATTGCTTCTTTTTTATAATTATTAACACTAATTAATTTACAGATTAATTGGATTCACTCTATTTTCATGTGAACATATGTTGTGCATGGATCATGTCCATTCATCCTTCTCCCACCCCCGGTGCCCTTCCCTCCATTCCCTCATAGCCAAGCCAGTCCCTAGTAATAAATCCCAATAGCCCTTCTAGTTTCATGTTCCTTTTCTTTTTTTCTAGGCAACACAGAAAAACTTTGATACTTGGCTCCTTGTGCCTGACTTATTTCACTTCACAGGATGACCTCCAGTGCCAAGCTTTCATTCTTTGTGGCTGAAAAAAAAAAAAAACTCTGTTGTGTACAAATACCACATTTTTCTTATCCATTCATCTAATGACAGGTGCCTGGGCTGATATCTTAGCCATTGTGAACTTAGCGCTGTCATGATCATGCATATGCAGACATTTCTTTTGTATGCTGTCTTTATTTCTTTTTAGTAATAAGCAGGTGTGGGATAGCTGGATCGTTTTATTGAATTTTACTTTTTGTTAACTCGGTATTACTATAAAATATAGAAAATACATAATCATTTTAAAAAGCATTGTGTTATTAATGATATTGATACGACGTTGGTATTGACAGCTATAAGAACGTCATTGTTTGAGGATTCTGACCATAAAAGAATACAATTTTGCATCCATGGTTGTAGAATTTTTTTATTGTTACCTCAAATCTTAACATGTAAATGATTGTTTATACCCTCACTGTACTTTTTCTTCTTATTTTACATAATCCAGAATATTTTGTGACCTAACACCTCAAATTTTTATCTTTGAATGCAATAATCTGGCTACAATTCCTTTCCCTGTTTAAAGATAAATGAAAAACCAGAATTAATTTCAGAACTACATTGAAAGAGTCCAAATTTCAGTTATTTCTAATTTTTGACAGATTCTTTGAACCAGGGTAAGATGACATAAAGCACACACAACACTCAATCAAATAAATGAATTTGGCTCCATTCTTGTTAAATGATTTCCTGAATTCTCCAGAAAGCCATGTGGATTGATAATTCAGTACGATAACTTTAAGGAATGGGTGATGAAAATTTGACACTCTATAATGACAGATTTTTGATTACAGTGACTGCTCACAGGCAACAGAGATTTTTTCCTGGTACTGGGGATTGAACTCAGGTTTTCTACCACTGAGCTACACCCCCAGGTCTTTATTAACACACACACACACACACACACACACACACACACACATATATATATATATATATATATATATATATATATATAGTATTTTTCAAAAAATTTAGACATGGTCTCACTTAGTTTTAGGTCACCAGTCTGACCTCAATTTGAGATCATCTTGCCTCAGCCTCCTGAGTGGCTTGGGTTACAGGCATGTTTCACCACCATGCTTACCAAGTCCATGTGACAGACCTTTAATGACTTGGATATTTATATATGTTGATCAGATGAATGTCAATCTATTCAGATGAGAAATTTTGAATAGGTCTTTGTTGTGAGTAGTGTCTTTTGCTGAGAATATGTATCACAGTAGGTGGTTCAACCTATGTAATTAATTTGATTTTTGAAATAAAATGTGTTGCATCAAAATAAATATGAGACTCCTGTACAAATTATTCTTCATTTTTTGTATATCATGATAAAAGTTAATATTTGATGCCCATATTAGATTTTATTCTTCAGCTAGGGTCCAGTTTGATCATTTTTCTGCTTCTGTTGTACCAGAGAAAATATCTTGGCTGTTTTTCTTCAGTTTCTCTCAGTTTGTATGGTGAATTCCTCTCCTTCCACCAGATTGTTGACATGGAGTAGCTTCTCCCTGGAACTTTCACATATTAAAATTGTGAGGTCTGTCCCCATAATATGGAACCTCATTTCCAACTAATCAAAATTGTACCAACAAGTGAGACTTTTACAAATCCAATGTGTTCTGGCATGCCTGTGATTGTTCATTTCAACAAAAATCTAAATTCCTTATACATCATTTCTTTCTAACAATTTTTCTGCATTTTTAGAAATTCTACTTTTAATTTGTTCAGAAAACTCCATACTGTTTTCCATAGTGCTTATACTAATTAAATTCACACCATCAGTGTATAAAGTTTCCTTTCTTCCCACATTCTTGCCAACACTGTATGTATTGTCTTAAAATTAGGTATTTTGATCTCTCTCACTTTGTTCTTTTTGCTCAGTATTGTTTTGGCTATTCAGATCTTTTGTTCTTTCATGTGCATTTTACTATTTTTTTCAATTCTTCTATGAAGAATGTCATTGATGTTTACATGGGGATTACATTGCATGTGTACATTGCTTTGGTGAGTATGGACATTTAATATTAATTCTTCTGATCTATGAATATTGGTGTCTTTGATTTCTTTCCCCAGTGTTTTGTAATTCTCACTGTGGAGGTCTTTCACTTTTTATTTCTAAGTATTTAAAATTCTTATGACTTGCAATAGGAATTGCTTTCATGATTTCTTTCTCAGCAAGTTCATTATTGGCATATAGATAATCTACTGAATTTGTACAAAGATTTGTTATCCTGGTACTTTACTGAAGTTGTTCATTAGGTCTAGTATTCTTTTGCTAGCATTTTCAGGTTTTTCTACATATACAATCATCATCATCAAACAAGGATAATTTGACTTATTTTTTCTATCTGTATGCCTGTTCTTCTTTTTCATGCCTAACTGCTTTTGAAGGATATGGAAATGATAAACACTCCCAATAGAGTGTGTGACCTGGGAGAAGGGAGGGAGAGAGAAACCAAAACTTTGATCCTTCCAATCAATCATTTCTCAGTGATAAAACAATCCCTGGAAAGGAGATAATCATCAATTCCAAAATAGCAGTTGCTGAAAAGAATGTTCCTTTCCCAAGTAAATTCTCTCCCATTGACATTGAAAATACACATCAATCTTGTCCCCATGTCAATACAATGACCCCTGGAGGTCAGATTAGCACTAGACCCTCTGAACCCTCTATCCCTGCCCTGTAAAAACACTGCTTAATAAAAACCATGCCAGTAAAACCAAGTTCCAGATGTTTTGACATTTTGCCCACATCTTGTTAATATCTTCAAGGACTAAGTCACCTCCCAATGTAACCTATACAAACCCATACCTTTCCTGTAATTGGGGCCATTTTCTACCCAGAAAGTGAGCCCATCTAATACCTGACTCTGTTGCTGAATAAAATACAGTGCTGATCCGTGAAGTCTGCTCCCATCCCAGTTATTTGTACTTTCATTATGGTGCTGAAACCTTTTTGGTTATTTTTGTTTAGGGCTTTAGCTGAAATTTCTAGTACTACATTGAATAACAGCAGTGAGAGTAGACACGCTTGTTTTCTACCTGAATTTAGAGGCAATGTATTCAGTTTTTCTCCATTCAGGATGAGGTTGGCCATGAGTTTATCATAGATTTCCTTTATTATGTTAAGTTGTGATCCTTCTAAACCTAGGGCTTTTATCATAAAATGATGTTGAATTTTATCAAATGCTTTTTCTACATATATTAAGATTGTAACAGTGGTACGTCTCATGCTTTGAATATAGCCCTTGCTGCTCTGCCACTGAGGCTTATTTTAAAATGGACATGTTTTCTTTTCTTCTTCTACCTCTTTCCCTCCCTATCCATGGGGGAAAAAGGGTTACCTTTTCCCAATCTTAGGCCAGGTTATCTGTTATTGAGCACATACCTATCACGGGAACCAAGTCATTCAGACTTCAGGGATAGCATCAGAAGATCTAAGAAATGGCTGTCTCCCAAATTGACAAGTGAACCACAACTCCCACCCCACCTAGGGACTACCTGGAATGAATCACTTATTTTAAAACCCTCTGTTCTCTCTAATGGGCAGAATCACAGCCTCTGGAATAAGAGTCCCCTGTGATTCTTTTATGGTAGCAAAGCAATAAAACTACTTTTTCTTTTTACTCAAAACCATATCCTCATTATTGGAGTAGAATCAGGGACAAGGACTTAGCTTTTGGTAACAGATGACCATGTGATTTTTATCCTTCATTGTATTTATGATCTATTACACTTATTGATTATGTATGTCATACTGCTCTTGCATCCCTGGAATGAAACCAACTTAATCATGGTTTATGATCATTTTGATAGCTGTTCAATTCTATTTGCAAGTATTTTGCTGAGATTTTAAAAATCTATATTCTATATTTAATCTATTTTCTATGGTGTGCGTGTGTGTGTGTGTGTGTGTGTGTGTGTGTGTGTGTGTGTGTGACAGGAAAGCAGGGAGCTGAAGCTCCAAACTTCAGTTTTTGTGTTTCAACAAAAGAAAATTTAAAGTCAGACACCAAGGCTATGAACTTTATTATAAGTGATAGTAGAGTGGAAATATGCTGAAAATAAAGTAAAAGCAAAGTAAGCCTCAAGCAGTGAGCTCTCTCAAGGGTGAGAGTAACTTGTCTCCAAGCAGAGAATGACAAAGGGACAATACTGTCTCCAAATATATTACTGTTTGTTGTTTACCTGGAGAACTGGGAACCAACGTCTCTAACCTCCACCAATCAGGTGTTCAACTCCTCCTTCAGGTTGGGCAGTGGAGTTTTTGACCTTAGTTGGTCCTCTCCAGAACTCTAGAACTGTCATGGTGGCCATCCTATTTATGAGACACTTGGTGCCATAATTTCTAGCTTTATCTTGTCCTTTATGAGTCTTGTCAAGAGTTAATTTCATGATCCTTATTTCTTGAGGCATCCCCTCCGCACATTATCTCTTACTTTTGTTTGTTTATCCTCAAGGTTTGTGTACTGATGTTTTTCTACCTGTTATCTGCCACAAATTATTTACTCACCTGCCTTTGCAGTAATTTAATGAACACCTTAAAGAGTAACTTAAAGTAAATCATGAACTTACCACATCACTGCTCATTGTTAGCTATTACCTAACATGTGTAGTGTACTTGTCAGATTTTGGTGTCAGTGTAAGGCTGGCCTTATAGAATGCCTTTGCAAGGGTCCCTTCCCTTCAATTTTGTGGAAGAATTTGAGAAGAATTAGTGTTAGTTCTTTTTTTATATTTATTTTTCAGTTGTAGTTGGACACAATATCTTTGTTTTATTTATTTATTTTTATGTGGTGCTAAGGATTGAACCCAGGGCCTCACATATGCCAGGTGAGTGCTCTACCGCTGAGCCACAACCCCAGCCCCGTGGTGTTAATTCTTTAAAAGTCTTGTACAATTCAGCAGTGAAGCCATCTGTTCCTGGGCTTTTCTTTGTTGGGAGACTTTTTACTACTGATTCAATCTCTTTAATGTTTATTTATGAATTCAGGGTTTTTAAAATATCCTTTTTGTTAAATTTTTAGGTCATGTGTCCATAAATGTATCCATTTTTGCTAGATTTTCCAATTAGCCTATAGTTTTTAAAAATAGTCCTTAATGATCCTTTGACTCTCTGCATGATCATTTGTAATGTCTCATTTTCACCTCTAATATTATTTATTTCAGTCTTCTCTCTTGCCCTCTTTTTTTAATCTAGCTAAATTATTGTCAATTTTATTCTTTTAAAGAACTACCTATTCTTTTGTTTATTCCTTGTAGTGTTCTTTAGACTCTATGTCATTTAGTTGTGGTCTTATGTTTATTATTTATTTCCTTCTACTAATTTGGGGTATAGTTTGTTCTTGATTTTCTAAGACCTTGAGATGTACCATTAGGTTGTGAATTTTAAATATTTTATTTCTTAAATGTAGGCATTCATTGCTATAAGCGTATCTCTTAGAACTGCTTTTGCAATTTCCCATAGGTTCGGGTATGTTCTGTTTCCTTTTTTTTTTTTATTTTGAGGAATTTTTAAATTTCCCCTCTGACTCTCTCAATATCTCACTGTTTAAAAGTATGTTGTTCAATCTCCATGTGTTTGTATGATTTCTAAATTTCTCTTGCTGTTAATTTGTAATTTCAATTAATTGTGAGCAAAAATGATACAGGATATGGTTTTAATTTTTAAAATTAGTTAAGACTTGTTTGTGGCTTAATATGTTGTCTATTCTAGAGGAAGTTCCTTGTGCTAATGAAAAGAATGTGTGTGGTACATTTGTTGGAAATAATGTTTTGTTAATGGGGCTGGGGAAGTAGTTCAGTTGTAGATTGCCTGAATACCACGCTAAAGCCTGGGGTTCAGTTCCTAATACCATAAAAAAATATGAAAATGTTCTGAAAATGCCTATTAAATCTGTTTGATCTATAGTGGAGTTGAAATTTCATGTTTCTTTGTTGATTTTTGTCTGGATGATTAAACCATTGATGAGAGTGGGGTATTGAAATCCCCAACTATCTCTCTCTTTTGTTCTAAGAGTGCTTGTTTTATAAATCTGGTGCTCTGATTTTAGATGCATATATATTTATAATTATTTTATCTATATTTATAATTATTTTATCTTCTTGATGAACCAATCCCTTGATATAATGACTTTCTTTGTTCCCATTTTTGCATTGAAGTCTATTTTGTCAGATATTACTCCCGCTTGCTTTTGGATTCCATTTGCTTGGAATTCCATTTTCAGTCACTTTCAGTGTTTGTGCGTTCTTTTTTTTTTCTTTTTTTTTATTGGTTGTTCACAACATTACAAAGCTCTTGACATATCATATTTTATACATTAGATTCAAGTGGGTTATGAACTCCCATTTTTACCCCAAATACAGATTGCAGAATCACATCGGTTACACATCCACATTTTTACATAATGCCATATTAGTGACTGTTGTATTCTGCTACCTTTCCTATCCTCTACTATCCCCCCTCTCCTCTCCTCCCATCTTCTCTCTCTACCCCATCTACTGTAATTCATTTCTCTCCTTGTTTATTTTCCCATTCCCCTCACAACCTCTTATATGTAATTTTGTATACCAATGAGGGTCTCCCTCCATTTCCATGCAATTTCCCTTTTCTCTCCCTTTCCCTCTCACCTCATGTCTCTGTTTAATGTTAATCTTTTCCTCCTGCTCTTCCTCCCTGCTCTGTTCTTAGTTGCTCTCATTATATCAAAGAAGACATTTGGCATTTGTTTTTTAGGGATTGGCTTGCTTCACTTAGCATAATCTGCTCTAGTGCCATCCATTTCCCTGCAAATTCCATGATTTTGTCATTTTTTTAGTGCTGCATAATACTCCATGGTGTATAAATGCCACATTTTTTTTATCCATTCATCTATTGAGGGGCATCGGGGTTGGTTCCACAGTCTACCTATTGTGAATTGTGCTGCTATGAACATCGATGTGGCAGTATCCCTGTAGTACGCTCTTTTAAGGTCTTCAGGGAATAGTCCGAGAAGGACAATAGCTGGGTCAAATGGTGGTTCCATTCCCAGCTTTCCCAGGAATCTCCATACTGCTTTCCAAATTGGCCTTACCAATTTGCAGTCCCACCAGCAATGTACAAGTGTACCCTTTTCCCCACATCCTCGCCAGCACTTGTTTTTTGACTTCCTAATGGCTGCCAATCTTACTGGAGTGAGATGGTATCTTAGGGTGATCTTGATTTGCATTTCTCTGACTGCTAGAGATGGTGAGCATTTTTTCATGTACTTGTTGATTGATTGTATGTCCTCCTCTGAGAAGTGTCTGTTCATGTCTTTGGCCCATTTGTTGATTGGGTTATTTGTTATCTTATTGTTTAATTTTTTACCTCTCTTACTGTTTCTCTTACCTTTGAAGTGAGTTTCTTGTAGGTACCATATTATGGATCTTGTTTTTTATCCATTCAGCCAGGCTCTATATTTTAACTGGAAAATTAAGACTATTTACATTCAGAGTCTTTAATGAAAGATACGTTACATACCTGTCATTTTGTTGATCTTCATCTAGTTGTTTTGAATATTCTTTGTTCAATTTTTAAAACTGTTTTCATTAGTGTATAACTATAAAGTTATACATAAAAGTGAGATTTTTGACATAATCATACATGCATACAAGCATCACTCCATTTTGGTCTCCAGTACTTCCTCTTTCCCTCCTCTTACCGTCTCCCATTGCTCTTCTTCTACTTTACATGGTCTTCCATTTATTTTTTTATTTGATATCAGGGATTGAATCCAAGGGAACTTAACCACTGAGCCACATCCCCATTCCTTTTTATTTTTTATTTTAAGACAAGATTTCACTAAGGGCCTCACTAAGTCACTGAGGCTGGTTTTGAACTTGTAATCCTCCTGCCTCAGCCTCCCAAGCCACTGGGTATTTGTTGCTTTTTAAAATTGGTGCTTTATAAATATACATGAAGGTAAAAATTCATTGTGTTATATTTATATGTGTCCATAGCATAATTTGGTCAATTTCATGTGCAGTTCCTCCCTTTCCTGTCCCTCTTCCCTACCCTTCAATCTTCTTCATCTACTCCACTGATCTTCCCCCTATTTTGGGGGGATTGGCCCCTGTTATTTTTCCTTATTTTGCTCTAGCTTCTGCATATGAGAGAAAGTTTTTGACCCTCAACTCCCTCAGTGTGGCTTATTTTTCTTAGTATGATATTTTCCATTTCCATCCATTTACCAGCAAATACCATAATTTCATTATTATTTATGGCTGAGTAAAACTCCACTGTGTATATAAACCACATTTTCTATGTCTACTTATCTGTTTATGGGTAACTGGGCTGCTTCCTTAATGTTGTTATTGTGAATTGTGCTGCTATGAATATTGATGTGTAGTATGCTGACTTTAGTTCTTTTGGATAAATACTAAGGAGTGGAATAGCTAGGTCATATGGTGGTTCCATTTGTTATTTTTTGAGGTATTTTCATACTGCTTTCCAAAGTGGTTGTATGTATTTTCAGTCTCATAAACAATGTATGAGTTCACCTTGTCCTCCCCATCCTCACCAGCATTCACTATTATTTGTATTCTTGATGATTGCCATTCTAACTGTAGTGAGATAAAATCTCAATGTAGTTTTGATTTGCATTTCCCTTATTGATAAGGATGTTGAACATTCCTTTATATATTTGTTGGCCATTTATATTTCTTGAGAAATGCTTGTTTAATTTTTCCCACTTTTGATTGTGTTATTTGTTTTTGTGTGTGTGCATCTGTGTTGATTTTTTGAGTGTTTTTATATATCCTGGGTATTAATGCCCTGTCAGAGAAGTAGTGGGTGAAGATCTTCTCCCATTCTGTATGCCACGTTACCAAAAACATTCTAAATATTTGATACAATCTCATCAAAAAACAATTGATATTCTTCACAAAACTGAAAAAAAAACAGTTCTGAATTTCATTTGGGAGACTAAGAGGTCCAGAATAGCTAATGAATCTTCAACAAGAAAAACAATGCTGGAGGCATCATAATCCCAGACTTCAAATTATATTACAAAGATATAGTAACCAAAAAAACTCCATGGTATTGGTATAAAATATTTTTAGTTTTGGCTTTTAAAAGCACTTTGATTAAATTATCCATAATGGCTATGCTAATTTACTTTCTCATCAGTTTTCCATATGACTTCATTTTTCACCGCATCCTCTCCAGCACTTTTATTCTTTTTGATAACAGTCATTCTTACTGGGTTGAGGTGGTATCTCACTGTAATTCTGATTTGCATTTCCCTGACGATTAGCAATGTGGAGCATTTTTCATATAACCGTTGGGCATTTATATAACTTTTTTCAAGAAATCCCTTTTTAGCCCTATTGCCCATTTTTTTCAGTTTAGTTATTTTTGTTGTTGTTATTAATTTTCAAAAATTCTTTTTATATTCTGGTTATCAACCCTGAGATATCATCTTGTCAGCTATAGTTTGACAATATTTTCTCCTATTCTGTGATTGTTTCTTCACTCTGGACTGTTTCTGTGCTGTGCAGAAGCATTTTAATTTGATGTTATTCCTTTTGTTTATTCTTTCTATAGTTTCTGGTGCTTTTGAGATCCTTTTAGGAAAATCATCTACTGTACCAATGTCTTAAAAGATTTCCCCCATGTTGTCTCCTAGAAGTTTCAGAGTCTCAGGTCTTATGTTTTTGTCTACTTTGGTTTCTTTCATCGGTGTTTTAATATTTTCATTTGCAAAGGCCATTTACTTTTTTGGCTAAATCTTTTCCTAGACATTTTTGGTAAGCTATGGTGAATATATGGCCACCATGATTTCTTTCCGAGCAAGGTTGTAATTAGTATATAAAATGCTATTGAGGGGGCTGGGGTTGTGGCTCAGTGATAGAGCACTTGCCATCCATGTGTGAGGCACTGGGATCAATTCTCAGCACCACATATAAATAAATAAATAAAATAAAGGTCCATCAACAACAAAGATTTTTTTAAAATGCCTGCCATTGAGGCAGGCAAGATGGCTTAATAGAGGTACCTAGCACTCACCTGTTCCTCCACAAAGAACCAAGGCAACAGGTGAATAGGGGCATGTTGAGATGAGTGACCACTGGAGGACATTGGAATTCAACAGTAGAGAAATTAAAACCTTGTAAAATGCAGAGACCTGGGACAGCAGTATAGCAAGAGAAATGAAACATCCCATCACCTGCCTGCTGGTTCCACAGCTGGGGTAGGGGGAGTGTACCATGGCAGGAGTAAAGGTGAAAGAGGGAGACCCAGCAAACTCTGTCCTTACAAGTACTGACAGCCCTTGCTATTGGCAAGTTTCATGGCCCCTACCCTTGCAGGCTTATAGCCTAAAGGGACAAGAGGCCTGAGGTCTACACAGTAGTCTGGCTTTGGAAAAAGGAATTCACATCTTCTCTCAGTGAACCCTCAGGACCCTGTCGCCAGGAGCCATGTTGAAAAGGGAACTATCGTCTGAATTTAGACTGCTTTGGGGGTCAGAATCCCATGCATATTCCCATCTCTGGAACGTCAAAGATGTAGCAGTGCACTGGCTCACTGCCTCATGAACCAGACTTGGTTTGGAGGAGTGGCTCTGACACAAACCAGCTGAGTGTGCTACATAGTGGGGAATGGGCATTGCAATGCAGAGAGGAGCAGAGGATGCTGTCCACTAGAACCAGGGGATCAGGGAGCCTGCCTCTCTGAGATTAGGATCGTGACCAACCATGTGTGGTTTCACATGGGAGCCAGGACTGAAAACTGTCACCCGCAGGGTTCCCACTGCTTCTCCCCCAGCACCTCACAGGGGCAACTGTCATTAGCAGGGTAGAGAAGGAACTCTGAGTTTCCACTTCTCCCTCACCCACAGAGGTTGTTGGAGCAGATTCGAGCAACTCAGCTGTGGCCCTGGCCACAGCTCCACCCCTGAGTTGCACAGCCTAAGAAATTCCACAGAGAAACTTTGCCAACTGACACCATCTGCATTCCAAACTCACCCTCCCTCCTGCATGCCTCTGAGCAGAGAGGAATTTTACCCAGACCCAGCTGTAACCCACACCCACTAGGTCCTTGGTGGGTGTTGCAGATGAAAGAAAGGGAGGGGGAGAGAAAAGCCCCCAGCCATCACCTTGTCATTAGAGTGATCAACCTAAGGGAGTATGGTGGGAAACTGCCCAGCTGTGCCAGATGCATTCTGCTTCCCCCCTCTGATGCAAGCACCTCCGCTGACAGGAAATTTTCCCAGCTTCAGCTGTGTCCCACTCCAGTTCAATCCCTGATGGGTGCTACTACGGAAAGACAAATGACACAAAAGCCCTTGGCCATCATTCCATAGCCAGATGTGCATATCTGATGTGGGGGTTGGGGTGAGGTCCTGTTCCTGGACAGGCACGCCCCCAGAAGCTGCAGACAGGAAAAATACAACATTTTCTGCTTCTACATCTATGCAGGTCCCCTGCCTCATTCACCCCCCTTACCTTATACACACTACTGAGAAGTCTTGGTGTGGGAGTCACAGAGGAGTAGCTGTGATTCCTGGTCCTCGCCTCATCCCATGAAGCACCTGGGCTAGCACCAGTGTATAATGAGAGGACTCCTCACCACAACTGGAACAGCCAGTACCAGAGTCCCATTCCAGTAACAGAGCCATTATCAAGAGTGTCTGAGGAAACTGCCATCACCCAAAAGGAGCCACCACTCCTACTCTAGGAGTAACCACACAGGTGCACCCACTGCAAACTGCACCATGCCTCCCAACACTGACAGATTGTCCCCACTCTTCCACAACCTGCAAAATCTGACTGGTTTTCTCCAACTCCAATACAGGATGCACTGTGCCCAGATTCACTAATCACAGCCAAACAAGCGACAGGGGGATTATACTCCCTCATTCAGCTGGAAATAAACTCAGCATTGCAGGACAGACTGACACCCCAAACTACATCTTCAGGAGAAAGCAGCTTATGCTGAAGGCCTTCCCATAATAGTAGTGGAGATATCCATTTCACCAACTGTGCAAATCTCAACCTAGGAACAGAAGAAATATGAGAAAAAATAAACATGGTAATATGATAACTGCTGAAGTTTATAACTCTCTAGCAAAAGAGTCCAAAGATATCAAAGTGTATGAAATCCCAGATCAAGAATTATAAAGAATGATCTTTCAAAAGAAAAACCAAATTCACTGAGATTTGAGAAAATCCAGGTAACTATTAAATGAAATCAGAGAGACAATCCAGGACATGAATGAAAAGTTCAGCAAAGAAACGAAGAGATTTTGATTGAAAAATCAGGAATCTTGGAAACAAAGAGCTATATATGTGAGGTAAAGGGTTCAATTGAAAGACTCAAGATGGGTGCACCTACACATACTTGTAATCCCTGCTTCTTGGAAGGCGGAGGCAGGAGGATTACATGTTCAAAGCCTTGTGTTCAATTCCCAGTACTGTGAAAATAAAGAAAAAGAAAAAATAATTGAAAAAAGGAATAAAGCCTCAAAACCAAGCAGAAGGAAGCAAATCAGAGCTTGAAGACAGGTGTGAAATACCACCAACAGAATTTGAAAAAAAGAATAAAGAATTCAGTTGCAAGCTTCAAGTTAGGTTTAGTGGCATATACCTGTAATTCCCAGATCCTTGGGAGGCTAAGGAAGAAGGACCAGAAGTTTTAAGCCCTGTTTTCAATCTCTAACACCATGAATAAAAAGTATTATATAGGCATCAAAATCAAGCAGAAGAAAGAATATCAGAGTTTGAAAAGACATCATTGGAATATCACAGTCAGATGACATTAAAAACTGTAACAAAGAATGAAGAGAACATGCAAAATCTGTTGGATACCACTTGAAAAACAAACTTTGCCTCATTGGCATACCTGAAAGAGAAGAAACAGAGGTCAGGGGCATACAAAACTTATTAACTCAATTACCGGAAACTTCCTTAATCTTGGGAAGTACATAAACATCTACATACAGAGTATCAAGCCCCAAATAGATATGACTAGAACAATTCTCACCACAACATATAATGGTCAAACTGTCCAAAGTACAGGTCAAAGGAAAAATTTCTAAATCTGCATGAGAAAAGCTTCAGGTCACCTTTGAGGGAAACCCCATTAGACTAAATGCTGATTTCTCAGCAGAAACCCTATAGATAAGGAAGGCATGGAATGATATATTTCAAGTCCTAAAAATGAAATGACTGTCAACCAAAATTACTATACACAGCAAGACTATCCCTCAGAATCAAAAGACAAATAAAGACCTTCCAAGATAAGCAAAAGTAAGGGAATTCAGACTAGCAAATCAACCTTATCAAAGATGCTTAATGTAGTCCTACACCCAGAAGTGGAAGAATGATAACTACCATCATGATACCATGTAAAAATATAAATCTCACTAGAAGAGATACACAAATTGGAGGTAGAAAAGAATCAAAAATCATCAAAACAGTAAAACATCAAACCACAAAGATGAACTGTAAAGTAATAATTAACAAAAGTGGGAAGGAAGATGGTGGATTAGTGGAAGGTGGTGGATGGTGGAAGGGAATATTTTTCAGTTGCTTCACACCTGGAGATTCAAGCAGCAGAAGTATTGCTTCTCAGCAAGGTGGGTGATTGAGGTAATTCACTGACATTCAACACTGGAAACTAAAAGAAATCATGGAGAAACAGATTTAGAAACTTTGATTATATAACTTAGCATATAATCATACTTTGATTATATGCTAAGTTAGAGATGTGCCAACTTAGCATAGTGCCAGCACTACCAGTTAAATGCAGAGGGAAGAGGTAATAGGCAGAAAGAGAGAAAAGTGCAGTGAATAACTTCCCACTGGAGAACCTGTGGAACAGAGTGGGAAGCTGATCTTTACTGACCCAAAGACTAGATAGGGCAAGCTGATGATTGAAAAGTACTCAAAATCTCTCTGCTGACAAGTGGGAACAATTTATAAGTGGCTCCTTGGCATCTTTCAGTGATCAGAGTTTAAAGGTTCATAAAAAGCATTGCCAGCCTGACCTAGCAAATACCTACCATAGGGTCCAGAGTGTGCCTGGCCCAGCATGACTGAAACAGGCACAGAGAGGATTTTGCCAAGTGGGATCCAAGCTGGTGATACTGAGGGGAGAACGGCTTGCATTCCCTTTGTTTCTGCCAGCTCAGAAACCAGCTGGGGAGAAGCTAAAGAATGTTCAGACAGGTGTGTCTGTATGTACTTCAGGTCTGATCCTGGGAAATCCACATCCAGAGGTTAAGATTTCCCCATTCTTTGAAATTTTAGGGAAGTCCCTGACACCTAGACACCCAGCAGAGATTGGCATCTGCACAGCAAGAGGGGCTGTGGATCTAATATCTTTGTAGTAAATACCTCCTGATAAAGTTCCAAAGGACAATCAAAACTAAACCCCAGCCAATGGAACTTCTCATTTAGAACACTTCAGCCCCACTCTGGGAGTTCATTGACCTAGTCTGTCCAGACAAATCTCCAATCATCAGTACTCCTCAATCTATCCTACCTTATGTATGAGATAGGAAGCTGAAAGCTACTACAGCCAGCTCCAGTTCCAGGCCACACCAGTTGGTAGTTTGGTGAGAAACACAAAAAGGTGCGATTTAACAGTCCCCAGCCCTTTATCCAAGTGGTACATAACCCAAAAGAAGTTGAAAAGAAGGGCACAACAGCATAGGCAGTAAACATGCATCTTTGTCAACCGTTTTGACCACCTCAACGGAGACAAGCCCTTCATTTTTCATAAAGAAGTTTTTCCTATCCTCCTTCCTTTTTTTCTTTTTCTTTTTTGCATTCTCTTTATGTGTATGTGTTCTCACTGTGGTGACTGGTTTAAGAATATAAATATATAAACACATACATATAAGAATATATATTATGTAAATTTTCTTTCATTTTAATCATTTTTTATTCATGTGTTTATTGCCTTGTTTTGACTTTGGAAGGATAGAATTTTTCATGGGTTTCTTTTGGTTTTTTTAATTTGTTTTTTCTTAACTTTGTCTTTCTTCCACTTGTTACTCCTTCTTCACTTTCTTCCCTAATAGCCACATTCTCTTGTTCCTTTTCCCTCTATTTTTTAACTTTTAGATATTTTTACTCCTCTTTCTTTATAGTCATCCCCTGCTACATATCTCTTGCTTCACCTCTGTTCACTTTTTAAATATTTAAAACTTTCTATTGCCTTCCTACCTCATTTTTTCTTTACTATGGAACTGTACTTTTACTATCTGTTAAAACTATTTAGTTTATATAATTCCTGTCCCCACCATTCATATTGTTGCAGTTATTAATATCAGGGATCATGTAGTTGACACCAGATGTTTAATGCTAAATCTAGTTTGTGCCTGTTTTTTTTTTGTTGTTGTTGTTGTTGCTGCTGCTGTTGCAATCAAATGCTGATCCCACCATTTCTTTCCATGTGGCAATTAGTGTTACAGATGTCAAAGTGGCTCCATGAACTTATTTTAAGGCCTTATAATGGTTGCTTCCTTCCCCTTTATCTAAAAGGGGCTGGAAAGTGATTGGGACACTACAATTTTACAAAGTAGAGATCCTGCTGCTGGGCTACACTCAGCTCAGCCAAGTGACAGCAAACCTCACTCCATGCATTAATTAGCCCTACTCAAGCTCCAACAATACTTCAACACATAGATTAGGGAGAGAAAACTCCCAAGTTAGCAACCAGTCCTCATGTAGAAACAGAGGGGGATCTCAGATCCCATTCCTGAACATATATTTATACAGCAAAAACAGAAGTTCTAAGATGATAGCTCAGAAGAGCCCATAATATCACAGCAGCTCTCCAAGAGTAGAGTAAATCAGCAGTTCTACAGCAGCAAACTGAGCAGAATTGGAGGTTGAAATTAATGCTTGCATTATTCTAAGCCTAGGAGATGAAACTAAAAGACACCAAAACCACAGGGCACACTCCAAAAAAAGATAATTATAACCAAAGGACACACACATATAGAAAAAAGGAATACATCTCAATGGATAGGAAAGTCTAAAACCTAATAAAACATGAAGATATAGGCAAATAAGTCTTAACCTTAAGTTTACAATTACCCAACAACACTACCCATAGATATGGAAATGGATGAAATTCCAGTAAATTCAAATACATTTTGTTGTTGAGAAGAGGAATCACAGAAATGTTAGAACACTTTGGCTTTTGTCAAAGATTCAGGATGCTGAGACATGAGGATCATTTTTTTTAATGGCAAATTGTTTTAATTAAGAACTTAAAGCCAAAATTAATAAAAAAAACCTATGTAGGTAGCATTAATTTTAAATAATACTGGATTATCAACCAACTTTAGACTTCCAACCTAAAGACAGTTTTAAACTATCTCCCTGTCTTGTGATATGTCCCAAGAATTAGGAACATGATTACAACTACATCAGTTCCCAGTAATAAGAAGAAAGTAGGAACATCAAATTATCACAACTTGGGCTGGGGTTGTGGCTAAGTGGCAGAGCGCTTGCCTAGCATGTGTGAGGCCCTGGGTTTGATTCTCAGCACCATGTATCCATAAATAAAAACTAAAGGTCCATTTACAATTAAAAAAATATTTTAAAACATTATCACAACTTCTAAAAAATTCATAGGCTCACTAGGTATGGTGGCACACACCTGTAATCCCAGTGACTCTGGAGGCTGAGGCAGGAGGATTGAGAGTTCAAAGCCAGCCTCAGCAACTTGGCGAGGCACTTAGCAACTCAATGAGACCCTGTCTCTAAATAAAATACCAAAAAGGGGGCTGGGAGTGTGGCCCAGTGGCTAAGCGCCCCTGGGTTCAATCCCTAGTACCAAAAAAAAAAAAAAAATTGTAGGCTTGAAAGGTAGCTGAGGAGGGACCATGGCTACCACACTCAGCTATTCGTTGTTCATGCACATCAAAAATTCCTTAACAACCTTGTTCATTTGTCTTCTAACTAAAAAAAAAAAAAAAAGAAGAAGAAGAAGGCGGGAATTTGCCAATATGCCTTCCATATTCACTTCTTCCTGGAGTTCAGGGGTAAGTGCACAAGCTAAAGTGTATTTTCTAGGTGTCTGGTGAACCACAGGCTAGAGGAGTGGGATGCCAGGCACTGTACTCCCATCATCTGAGATGGTCAGATGCAACCTGATGCTCAGCCAGGTAGGTGAAACTGCCTGAGCCACACCACTGCCATGCCACAATCCTGTTGTCACAGCATTTGAAGACTTGTGATGGGTTAAAGCAAAGTTCACCAGAATTCCTAGCCAGTGTGTTTGACAACATGTAGACCTTCCTCTTGGAAATACAACCTCAATGACGAGGTGCATTCTCCATATGGAAAAATTCAACTCAAGACTACACAAACGTCCAGGATTCTCCAGTATGCATTTTCACTGCTTGACACAGTGACAAGATGACATTGTGACAACTTTATGTGGAGTGAAGCCAGATTGTGTGCTAAGAGCCATTGGACTTCAGACACTGAGTAAGAACCAAGGCAGGCCTAGCCTTGGGTCTGACACCAGCTTTCCACTCACACCTGAGGGTGCTAAGCTGGAGGCCAAGCACCTACTAGTCCCCCTGCAGCACCTGCCCTCATCCTTCAGGGACAGAACTCACCTCATGGAGAGGCCCACCACCTGGGAAATGAGTGTCTGTGAAGACTGTTTACCATCATAAAGGCAAATGCACAAAAAGGACTCAGCACTGTCAAGACACAGCTGTGCTTGCTCACAGTGACCCCAGGCTCACAGTAAGGTGCAGATAAGATTGGCTGGCCAGAAAACAAATATGGCCAGTTCAAACTAAGCATGAATAGTATACTAAGTTCTGTGGAAGAAAGAGCAGAGAAGGCAAGGTAGGCAGGATCTCTAACGTCTTCCCTTTCCCTCTCCCCACAGGCCAATCTCAATTCATTACATGTGATTTCAGGTTATGAGTTCCACATGTTCTGCCAGCTATTGCAAAAGAATCCAGAGTCCACAACCTATAACTGGTGGCTGGCGGTACCTTACGTGTTCTAAAGAGAAATTCTGTAATTAAAAAGGGTGGTGACATAAAATCAAAGAAACTTCATTACCACCTAAATACTCAGTGATCGGCATCACATCTACTGGAATGTGTGTAACTTTTAAACTACTGAGGGCCTACAAGTCCATTCAGAGAAGCAGGCCCTCACCAGCCCAATCCTTGAATAACACGACCCATGTGAAGGTGATATAAGCTGAAGCACAAACACTACTTTAGCTTTCAGTAGCCACCACAGCCCTGCTTCACCACACATGGACTTGAGAGGTCATGGTGTGATATGAACTCAAGATCATGGTGAGTACTGTTTGCTTGAGACTCTTTTACAAAGGAAACCACATGTGCTAGTAAATGCGAGTCTCAAGCAGGATGGGGACCTCACAAATATGGATTTGGAGGCCCCTGGATGGGTGACATGTCCCACCTGCACACCCCAGAGGGGGACAGAAGCCTCATAGCCATTTAAAGGCATCTGGTGTGAGCACCTCAAAGATGAGGTGCTCAGACACAACTCACAAGAATACAAGGGATCTGGGGGCTCATCTTCACGAGTAACCAAGTGTCTATAGCTTCAACATTCTTACCCACTACTTAGGTAAGTGACAAGATTCACTGACACAACAGCCTTCTGGCCTTTCTCTGAGAGGTCCTGCCCCATTCTGAGTTCAAGAACAGTATGGCCCATTGGTGAATTTTTCAGGACTGGCCCATATCTATACTTTTGTTGAGTTGTAGCACATATACTCCATCATCCACGGGCTCTTTGCAGAGGGGCCTTCACCTTCCTGTTCTTCTCCACATCTGAGGAGGGCGAATACCTCTCAGCAGCTAGCTTTCTGTTCTCTACCTGCCTCCTGTTCTTGGCTAGTAAAGCTGATTCTTGAATCTCATGCTCTGAGGCAGACACACAGAAGTTGTGAGTCTCATGAATTCAGTGCCCATCTTTCTCTTCAGCCATGAAGAGAAATGGGTGCTTGTTTTATTTTACTGGATGATCTTTGGGAGCTTCTGACCACTTCTCTACTTCGTCTAGCAAATAAGGCACTTAGTTGCCATTGGGGTTCAATGCTGCTGGGTAACTTATTCAACTCTTTCACTCTGGTATGTTATTCTCGTTACTCTTATTCATATTTCATTGGCAACAATGGCTGCACGCATGTCTTGCTTCTCCTAGCCTCTGTGCCTTTCTCCCCTGCAGGTTGTTCTGGCTCCTCCCAGGCCAAGGCCTCTGTGGGCTACGAGGCCTCTGAGGCGTCCTCTGGGTATACAAGCAAGCACTGGGGCACAGGGTCTAAGACCACAAATGAGGCCAAGCCATCCAAGGCATAGTCCAGGGCCCAGGCATCCAAGAGCCAGAACACAGGCACCTGCTGCAGCAACCAGTGGCCCAGGCAGTAGCTCAGCAGGTCATGGTAGCATGGGGCTTATTGTCTTAGAACGGCTCGGGATAGCATTTCACATATGTGCTCTTCATACAGCTGCCCAGTGACAAAAAGCTGCAGCCGCACCTCTGACTGAGGGATTCAAATGAAACAGGGGCCACGCCAGTCGAGCCCTGAGGATACTAATTAGAGGTCAGACTGGGCAACTTAGTGAGACCAAGTCTGAAATTTTTTGAAAAATATATATGTTAATAAAGGCCTGGGGATGCAGCTCAGTGGTTAGAAAACCTGAGTTCAATCCCCAGTACCAGGAAAAAATCTCTGTTGCCTGTGAGCAGTCACTGTAATCAAAAATCTGTCATTATAGAGTGTCAAATTTTCATCACCCATTCCTTAAAGTTATCATACTGAATTATCAATCCACATGGCTTTTTGGAGAATTCAGGAAATCATTTAACAAGAATGGAGCCAAATTCATTTATTTGATTGAGTGTTGTGTGTGCTTTATGTCATCTTACCCTGGTTCAAAGAATCTGTCAAAAATTAGAAATAACTGAAATTTGGACTCTTTCAATGTAGTTCTGAAATTAATTCTGGTTTTTCATTTATCTTTAAACAGGGAAAGGAATTGTAGCCAGATTATTGCATTCAAAGATAAAAATTTGAGGTGTTAGGTCACAAAATATTCTGGATTATGTAAAATAAGAAGAAAAAGTACAGTGAGGGTATAAACAATCATTTACATGTTAAGATTTGAGGTAACAATAAAAAAATTCTACAACCATGGATGCAAAATTGTATTCTTTTATGGTCAGAATCCTCAAACAATGACGTTCTTATAGCTGTCAATACCAACGTCGTATCAATATCATTAATAACACAATGCTTTTTAAAATGATTATGTATTTTCTATATTTTATAGTAATACCGAGTTAACAAAAAGTAAAATTCAATAAAACGATCCAGCTATCCCACACCTGCTTATTACTAAAAAGAAATAAAGACAGCATACAAAAGAAATGTCTGCATATGCATGATCATGACAGCGCTAAGTTCACAATGGCTAAGATATCAGCCCAGGCACCTGTCATTAGATGAATGGATAAGAAAAATGTGGTATTTGTACACAACAGAGTTTTTTTTTTTTTTCAGCCACAAAGAATGAAAGCTTGGCACTGGAGGTCATCCTGTGAAGTGAAATAAGTCAGGCACAAGGAGCCAAGTATCAAAGTTTTTCTGTGTTGCCTAGAAAAAAAGAAAAGGAACATGAAACTAGAAGGGCTATTGGGATTTATTACTAGGGACTGGCTTGGCTATGAGGGAATGGAGGGAAGGGCACCGGGGGTGGGAGAAGGATGAATGGACATGATCCATGCACAACATATGTTCACATGAAAATAGAGTGAATCCAATTAATCTGTAAATTAATTAGTGTTAATAATTATAAAAAAGAAGCAATCCACACCATTGTCCAATTGTTTTCCTGCATAAATCACGAAACTCATGTATGACAGAACAGAGAGGCATTTTCTCTGGCATTTTGAATGTTGGTCATTCCATGAGCACATCACCATGAGGAAAATATTTTTAAACTGGGATCGATCCATGGCCTAAGTTTCAGAGGAACTGTTGGAGCAGGCCACAAACAGCTACAGATAGGCTCCCTTGCTGAGGCAGACTATGCTGTTTTATGTTTTTAGTACGTAGCCAAGGCCGTGAATAGGCTGTGTTGTGGTTAGTGTGTAGTCAAGGTCAGAGTCATTCTGGTCCAGCACATGTCCTTGAGGATGTAAACATTTGCTTGTGAGCATGTGTCCACTGATGTAACCTGTTGGCAGTGTGCCTTCTTTGCTTGGAGTGTCTATAAAATGAGGGCAAAATGGAACTGGGCAGAGCTAAAGTTGAAGCCGGAGGACAGAGGTTGTCTCCACCTCTGAATAAAGCACGTCTACTATCCTGTATCTTGCATCTCCTTCCACCTGCTGGGACGCCAGATCTGTTTCCTGGATAGGAGTCCCTATATGACAGGAACTCTTTATATAAATACTCTGATATGAAATGCAACTGCTTATATGTGTGCATTGTTCATTCCTTTACTTATTTATTGCTGTACTGGGGATTGAACCCAGGGACACTCTACCACTGAGCTGGATCCCCAGATTATTTTAGTTTTTACTTTGAGGCAGGGTCTCACCATGATGTCCAAGCAATCCTCCCGCTTCAGCCTGCTGATTCCCTGGGATTGCCGGTGTGTATCACTGCACCCAGCATACTTCTATGTATGTTTTACTGACAAATATTATATATAATTATGGTGTGTGGCATAATGTGTTGAAATACGTGCATTGTAGATTGCCTAATTGAGCTAAGTAACATGTATTATTTCACATACTTACCTTGTTTTTGGATGATGATGATACTGAAAACCTCTCATAGCAATTTTATTGTCTATGAAGATTTCAGACCGATACATCAAAAACATGAAAGCTCAACAAACGACTGGAGTACCATGTGGCGTTTCAATATGCATACATTGTGTAATGTGTAAATTAGGTTAAAAACATCAATCTTCTCATTTATCATTTCCATATAGAGAAAATATACAAAATGTTTTCTTCCAGATTTTTCTTTTCACCAGACAACAAAGTTTGTATTATGGGTATTGTTTAGAAATCATTTTCTCCATTTATCGCTACACGGGCAAAAGCGAGTGTAGTGCTCAACATGTTGGATCTTACAAACTTGATGCAAACACTGACTAGAGAAGGGAAAATGGTCCCCAAATCATGCATAGCCAGGAAGCCAATACACTGTCAACCTCCAAGGATACACAAATGAACATGGTGGATACCCACGCCCTGAAACTTCATTCACCAACATGAAATAAGCCTTCTTTGGGCCCAGATCAAAAGCACATTTCCTGCCAACAATCTGCAAATGTCCAAGGATACTTTTTTTATTAGTTGCTCAAAACATTACAATCATCTTGTTATATCATATATCATACATTTGATTCAAATGCGGTATGAATTCTTATTTTTCCCACGTGTACAAATTGCAGGAGCATACTGGTTATACAGCCACATTTATACATACTGCCATACTAGTGTCTGTTGTATTCTGCTGCCCTTCCTATCCCCCTCCTATCCCCCCTCCCCTCCCCTCCCCTCCATCACCTCTCTACGCCATCTAAGGTAACTCCTTTCTCTCTTTTTTCCCTTCCCCCTCACATCCTCTTATAATTTTGTATAACAATGAGGGTCTCCTTCCATCTTCCCTGCAATTCTCCTTCTCTCTCCCATTCCCTCCCACCTCTCATCCCTGTTTAATGGCAATCTTCTTCTCATGCTCTTCTTCCCTGCTCTGTTTTGAGTCGCCCCACCCCTTATATCAAAGAAGACATTCAGCATTTTTTTTTTTTTTTTTTTTTTTAGGGATTGGCTCCAAGGATACTTTTGTAAGATTTTTATAAGATTTCTGCTGCTCCAGAAATCTGAAATACCCTTTCTGGGGTACCTCCAGAAAACAAGTTAGTGCTTCAAGGAAAGGAAGCAAGACCCTGCTCATCCTCAAAAATGAGTTTGACTGGGATTCACTTGCAGGTGATCTTCCCAAACATTGTGCTGCCACCAGTCCACGTTGCCTGAGACTTAGTAATGTCACCTGCCATCTCACCTCTCTCCCGTGGGTGGCCATGGGTGAAGTCCACTTCTGGCTCTTTGAAATGTGCAGTAAATAATTGTTGTGTATATTCAACAATTGCACACCGGGACTCCTTACCCCTACCTAACTGTAACTGAGTGCCCATTGATCAACCTTGCCCCACCCCTCCCTCTACTCTCCTGGGCCTCTGGTAGCCACCATTGGTTTTTGTATTTTAGTGAGGGATCTTCTTTGAGAGGGATCGTTCATCCTTTCAGCAGAAGTAAATGATGCATGGGGAAGTGGTTGGAGTGGGGCACCCAGGAGGGTCCCCGTGCTGGCAATGCTGTAATTCTCACTCTGAATGGTGGTTACCTGGGATTTCTTTCCTGCCAAACTGCCAGATCCCAGCTCAGGTCGTCATCATGCGAACACTGCAGCATGGCTTCACATGGGTATGGCTCGCATGTCCATCCTGGCGGCCACAGTGTACACAGCTGAACCCGGCAGACACCTGAGCTGCCTTCACCCTAAAAGGAGATGGATCACAAGGAATTGTGGACGAGGAAAGGAGTTCTTGGAGACAGGTGGGCACAAAGTTGCCCAAGTTCACCTGGAAGTTTGTGAAGCAAGGACTAGAATCCATGCTTGTGACCTACCACCATGATGACTCTGATGTAGTGGATGTCACCTGATACTCCAGAAGGCACTCTTTCTGGCCTACTCACAGCTGGGGATGGCTGCACTGGATGCCTCTTGCCAGCTGACTGTCTGGTGCCCGTTTTGCCCTAGTTGGAGCCTGGTGGGGATTCCATCATTATTGCCGCCAGGGTGAAAGCTCATGCTTGGAAATAAGCAGGTGGGAGATCGGATACCTGGTCCAAGTGGATTATCACTCATGTCTCCAAGGTGTAGCTGTATCAAGCACAGGCATATGGTCCAGCCAGCCTCCAGAGCTCACTCTGAGAAGAGTAGCACCAAGAGGCAAGACCTCACCTGAAGCTCTCCAGGCCAACACTAAGTTCCCCTGCATGGCAGAGGTGGCTTGGGGGAAAAGCGGATGTGTGTGGACACTGAATGAGGGAAGGGGTGTGAAGTTGGTTCCATCTGAACCTGATAGAACCTCAGAATCTGTCCCTAATTCTGGTCGTTCGGCACCAACAATGGCTAGTGGCATGGTGTACTTGTAACAGCAACACTATTGTGCTGTATCTGGTATGAGCAGGGGGCAGTCAGAACCTGTGCTCCGAAGGAAGAAGCAGGGCTGGTGGAAGCTGGTCACCAAGAGTCGAGTTTGTGCCTAGGCAAGGCTCGGTCAATAGGCTGCTCTGGGTCAATAGGCTGGCCTGGGAGGATGGCCCCTTGCCTCCCAGGACAGAGCATGGTGCCAGAATTCACCCCAGTTGGAACTGACCTGAAGGTCTCCAGTGGCAGGAACTCCAGCCACAGAGTCTCCGGGCAGCTTCCTCAAGCAGATGTCAATCTTGCTGTGTTTTACCCCTCCAAGGAACAGCTACTTGTGTCAGGGTCTCAGCCACAGCCTAAGGAACCCAGGCCCGCTGCTTAGGGGGAGGTTTGAAGTGGATGGTGTTAAGTCCCTCTGCTGCTGATCCTTTCTGGCTCTGAGGTCTACCATGTGTGTGAAGGTCTGTCTCCCTAAGCCTATCCCATGGGACTCAGAGGAGACACAGCGTGGAAGTCTAGGGAAAGGTGTTCCCAAGCCAGATCCAGTCCGCAGCAGGCAGTCCCACTCTCCATCCTCCACAGGAGCATCCCACTTGGGTTCAGCTCAGGGCACGGCCATCGCCCACAGGTGCTCGCTGCTTTAAAGGCAAGGGGAGAACCAGATATTCTGAGGTAGCCTTATGCATTTGATCCCTCTGGTTTCTGCGCCGTGCCGCCACAGCCTCCATTCCCAAAGTCATATCTTTTTTTTTTTTTTCTCAAGGGCCACCATCTCCAACTCATTGGATGCAAACAGCACATGTGGACATACAGACACACACACACACACACACACACACACACACACACACACACACCTACATCTGAAAAGCAACATCTTCATTAGATTGATTTGCTTATTATGCAACCAGCATGTTTGGGATAGGAGCTGGAGAACCCCACACTTGTCTCTCCTCACTCAAAAATGAATGAATCTATCACTGAGTCTTAGGCACAGCTAGACCAACTATCCATCAGGGACAGTGACATCAGAATATGGAGCTCAGACAAAATCTCATGTGTCCTCAGGAGGCAGTCTGTGAGATTGTGCTTTTCGCAATATCATCATGTCCAGGAGGCTCAGTGCCATGAGGGTGCTCAGAAGGTATCTGGATGGGGACCATTCATGCACACGCAGATCTCTCATCTATGTTTGCCCTAGACATGAACTGGACCTTTTCAAACGAGAGCTATGGAGCTGACAGGATCGGAAGGGCTGGTCGACTGACTAGGATATGGGAGGATGTGGACACTCTCGTGCCTGACCGTTCATTCCAGGTGCCCGCGGGCAGTTTCCTCTAGGTTGGCCCACAGACCCAGAGCCCCTTCCTATAACCAGAGACAAACCACTTTTCTCCAAGTTACCTGTACCCTTGCATTGTTCTTTCACCCACTGTGCTGTGACCTCTGCCCCTACTCCTCTACTGAAAGAAGAAGGGAAACGTGACAGAATTTGCCCACTGGGCTTCAGAGGTGAGGGGTAAGAGGGAACTAAGGATGATGGGCGATTTCTAGCTGAGCTGTCCCTCTGTGTGGTGACACCTGAGGAAGACAATGATACCAGAAATAGGACTAGGCCTAGGAGGGGAAAGGTGAGCTCAACTGTGCCCTCCAAAGCCTGTTGAAATCATTCACTCAGGACAGGCCACCAGGGGGAGCCATGGGAGAGATCAAGGATGCTCAGGATGGAAAAGAAGGGTGAGAGGGGAGAAGCAGGGCAATGAAAAAAAAAAAAAAAAAGGCTGGGAAGGCAGGGGAACTGGGGCTCTGGATGGGCCTTAATAATTCCTGCTGAAAGGGGTGGGGTGTGAGAAGGCTAGAATGGGTCCTGCATGACCCTTCCCTCCAGAGGGAAGGACATTAGGAGAGAGCACCAAGAGCGCTGGTGGGCAAAGCGAGGACATGCTAGCAGGACTGGACCCAGGCCACATGGAAACCAAACCCAGGGCACCATGGAGCCTGAACACAGGGCTCCTGCTCAGAGGCCACCCAAGAACACCCGCCTCAGGGACAGGCCCACCCCGAAATGCCGTGGGTACTGTTCCTAACCTGCTCTGAGATGGGGCAGCTCCCACCCATCTCCTGTCCCCTACAGGCCCCCACCACTCAGAGAGAGGGAAGAACACAGGGATATGAGGGGAACTTTAATTGTGAACTGCAGGGGGCCCTGGCTGAAGAGCCAGAGGGAATGAGCTTGGCCGCTGCTCCTGGGCTTCACAGGTACCAGCAGCTCGCCTCACTGGAAGATGCTTTGTTCGGCCTGACAAGCAGAGCAGAGTCAGGGCCAACCCAGGACCAGTGCAGGCTCACAGCCACCTCCAATCCCCAGATAGCTAGGTTTGTGGGAAAGAGGGATGATAAGCTTGACACTCACTTCAGAAGACCTGGAACTTGTCATCCAGGGACCGCATGACCGCTGAAAGAGAGGCATGACCGAGCACTCCAGACACAGGAGTGCAAGAGACTGTCCCCCTGCCTCCCCTTCCCAGCTGCCCCTAGAATCTGAGTCCCCTCCAGCCCCTGTCCGATCAGCCCTGGGAATGACTCCCCCACCTGCCACTGGAACTCAATGTGGAAATGTCTTCTATGACAGAACACGCACCGGCAGTGCTCAAACACTGGGGTGTGGCAGAAGCATCCAAAAATGTGTTAAATGCAAACAAGCAAGCAAGCATACGAACACCAGACAACAACCATCAAGCAAACCACACCAACCAGTACTTAAAGGGAAAGTAAAGGAGGCGTCTCAAAAGGTCCTCAGAGAAGGAGACCTGTGGGACTCAAAGGCAGAGTACATGGAGTTCAGATGATTCACTGCTCTTTGTGCACGGCCCTGGCAGTCAAGGCACAGAAGGCTCCCGGGCCAGGCACAGCAACGTCCAGCCCTGTGATGCTGCCTGTCCCTGCAGCCCCACCCCGCCCCAGACACCTGCACCAGGAGACACTGAGGTCTGCCTCTGCCCCGCCCCTGCCACAGTCCTCCCCCACATTCCAACTCCTCATACCTAGTTGTTCTCTGAGGTCCTCTATTTCTTTCTGTAGAGCCACACACTAGTTACAGAGACATTGGAGAAAGAGAAAAGAGAATGATATTCTGCTCTCCACTCTCTGCCTCCTTCCACTCGCTCCCACTCCTCAGGTCCCCCATATGCCAGAACCAGGTGACAACACAGGCAGAGGGAAACCTCAGGGGAAAGGTGGAGCCCGATGTCCCTGTGGTGCAGGATGCACGGGAGCACCAAAGTCAGCTTAACCTGCACACGCAGCCCACCATCTCAGCGGGAGCCAGCACTCCTAGAAGCCACAGAAAGTGGTACCTGGAGACAGCCCTGTGTTCCGGGTGGCTGTTGCTGCTGCCTTTCTAGAACTGGGTGATGCACAGCTGACTCCTGATCACCTGAAAGAGAACACAAGATCCAGCTCTCCAGCCTGCTTGGGAAATGGAGAGGACCTGGCTGGGTCTAAAGGGAGGCAGCATCCCCCTCTGCAGGCAGCAAGTTGCACCTGCTCTGCCCCACAGCTCCACCCCTCTCTCTTGGCCCACCTTCTCTGCTACCCAGTGTCAGCCCCAGCTGCCACTGTGGACCCCCCTGTGGCTCCGGGTTGGACACTAACAGAAGTGCAGACACAGCCAGCCCCTGGGAGGAGCCATGTGACTGAACAGGCCCCAATTCAAAAGGCCACGTTCTGCTGCAAGTCTACTTCTGCAGATGGCGTCTGGGGCACTGCTACAAAGCATCCCTTCACATAAACCCCGCACACGGAATCAAGTGGCCCGAAGCCAGACTTGCTCACACCTAGTTTCCTGTGGGAACACTTCCTGCGTAGGCACAAAGGCCTGGGATCAAGGCCAGGGTCCCCAGAAGTGATAGAGTAAGAGGGTTCCACCCTTCTCCCCTCCCGTCCAACCCACAACACTCACCAGAGGCAGGGCCTCTGGGGGTGAGGCCTCTCTGACTCAGGTCCAAGGGCTGGGAGCTTGCCGGAGGCTGGGGGGCTCTGGTGTTGGGGTCACCACTGTTGAAGTCTCCACGGTGCATGCTCAGGCAAGGTGTACCCGGCCGGTGTGCTGGACACTAACACAGATTTCTCAGTGATTCGGGTTAGGGGGTGTGCCTGTTGCATATGATTAGGTGCGTACGGGGGCTGGGGTGTGGTGGGGAATGAAGGGAGAACTCCAAGGCTCATCTTGTCAGCACTGTCTCCCTCTCTCAGCCCCAGGCCAGGAGGTGGACCCGGGCCAGGGAGAAGTGTGAGGGTCATGGAGAAAGCTCAGGCCTCCTGGGAGAAGTGCTGGGAAGAATGAATCTGGAGGCAGATGGGACTAAACACTCTGCTGTGTGGCCCAAAGTGTAAGGGGACTCCTGTTCATGTTAGCAGCCAGACCTGCTTCCTACCCCAGCCCGTCTGGGGAGGAGGCAGGAAATGCACAAAGTGTGGCCAACAGGCACCAGCACCTACTAGGTTCTTTGTTGATGTCCGCCCCGACCACAGAGACCCCCAGATGGTGGGCACCCAACGACAACCCGTGAACAAGAGGCAGAGAGAGTAAGGGCAAAGAAGTGTGGGCTGGGTGAGGAGAAAGGCAGAGTGAATGGACAAGGAGGAGGAGGAGGAGGAGGAGGAGGAGGAGGAGGAGGAGGAGGAGGAGGAGGAGGAGGACTGCAAAGGCCTACTCACTTGGGCTGTTGGAACTGTAGCTCTATTTGGGCCATCATCATCACCAGCCACAGGATGGGATTCCTGTGTCTTCTTCGCCATAGATCTCTTTGCAGTGCCACTGTGCTTGGGCTGCTTGGGTTCCAAGGGCACCAAGGAATACCTCTTGGACCTCCCAAACAGGGGAACACCCGGGATTGGGGGAAGGGTGGCCGTTTCCAGAGGAGCGGCTTTGAGTCTCTGCCCCCATATAGGGAAGACCCTGCCCAGGCTAAATTTTGAGCCACCCCCCAGGGATTTCTTCTCCTGGGTGGCCTTCTTCCTAGGAGTGGCCCTGGGCAGGCCTCCTGAAGCACAAGGAGGAGGAGGAGGAGGAGGAGGAGGAGGAGGAGGAGGAGGAGGAGGAGGAGGAGGAGGAGGAGGAAGAGGAGCAGCAGCAGCAGCAGTAGCAGCAACAGCAACAGCAGCAGCTGCTGCTCCAGGGTAGCTGGGCCTGCTCCCTCCCTTGCCCCAGATCACGCTTTGCCTTTTCTTGGAGGAACAGGATGCCAGCTCTCCCAAGGCCTGCCTTTCCATGGCAGAGGTGAGTCGGCCGGGAGCAGAGGTCGGCAGAGAGGTAGGTATTTGAAGGAAATTCCCTCTGGTCCCTACACAGGCGCAGTTGGCTGTGTCTCCTGGTTCCCTGGGGCTGCTGGAACTGGTCTGGCCTCCTTCTTTCGGGCAAAGGCTCACCCTCACCAGCTGTATCTCAGTGAGTTCATCTGAAGACTCAGGGTCGGAAGAGGGCAACTGGGCTTCCCCACTGCCCATCATCCTAGTTTTGGTGCCTCTCCCGGGGTTCCCCCAGGCCCGTCCCACCTGAGGCCCACTGGGGTGACGCAGAGGGGCAGCAGATGGGGCCTGCAGTGTTTCCAAGGAACCTGGGGCCAGCGCCCATCTCCGGCTGGGGCCCGCCTCTGCGTTAGCCCAAATGGCGGACAGTTCAGCCACCCAGCTCTCCGGGGACAGGTATCTGTGGGCGCCCGGGGTCTCCTGGCCTGTCAGCTGCTGCACGCTGGCCACAGACTCCACAGCGAGGTGGGGCACGAAGTCCAGGGCATCCCCCTTCTTATCAGCCATGGAGCCAGGCCTGCCTTCGCCGACACGCAGCACCGCCCCTCCTGCCTCTAGCTGTTCCCCCTGGGCCTCCAACTCGAACTCATAGCCCTCGGGGTCTGGGAGGCCGCCCTCGCCCTCCCCACTCCGCGGTGGCCCCAGCTCAAGGCCCAGGCCCGGTACCCGTGGGGCTCTGGGGCCTGCACTGGTGACGATGGTGCGCTTCACACCGTCCAGGCCAAAACCGTCTTCCTGAACCGAAGCCTCGTCGGTTGAGCTCATGTCGGGCAGGCCTGGCAGCCAGGGTCGAAGACAGAGGATCGCCCCCGTCCGAGCGAGAACAGTTAGGCCTTCGCGAACGCGGTCACCACAGAAGACACACGAGATACCACAAACATCGCGTGGTTTCACGCCTCTTCGATACCGGCATCGCGGCCTTCTCATTGGCCCGGCCCCTCCCCCCTGCCAACCGCCACGCCCCTTGTTGGGTCATCAACAGTAGGGACCTGGGTGCTTGGACTGCTGGGAAGTTTCTGGTTCTACTGGCCGTTTCCAAGCCAGTCCCAGCAGCGGAGTTCCCTTGTGGGTGCGCTCTTGCCCACGTTCCTGACCCACGCATTCTGGCTGGCAGCCTCCTTTCCGATGAGGGCCTCCCCTCGGAGCCCCAGATTCCCATCTGTACAGTGGGGGAAATAATATTGCCTGGATCAGGGTTCAATATAAAGACGGGGATGGAGCACCCAGCACAGGAAGAATTTGCAAGTCCCTGTTCCCCAGCAATACCTCCAGACCAAAAGGAAAGTGGGTGAGGAGATCCATAGTCAATGGTCAGTGCTCCTTGTACTATCTTTTTTTTTTTTAATGAAGGTCATAGAGCAGGTGTTTTGTGACTTGCAATGTGTGGGATCTCCCACTATGGCTGGATTTCCATAGGCAATCAGAATAGCACATGGATGCATGCCCAGGGTACTTTAGTAGCAGTATGTTGTTTGCCCACTCTATCAGAACCTATCCTACTCCCCACACTAGTTAATGTGTAGTAATGGGGATCCCTATGTCAAAGATGCCCCAAGAGATGTTCAGTATCACTGATCCTAAAGATACAAACTAAAATCATGAATCAATTTTCGTAGACCACGTTTACAACAGTGAAAGAAACATGCAAACCATGGGTGGAAGAGGTTGTGAACAAACTGGTGTTTTTGACATCCACTGGGGGTGTAGGTTGTGTGAGGGGGTGGGGAGGGGCCAGCCAATAGGGAAGCTAATTGAGCAGAATGAGCAGGGTGCAAATTCCCGAACTTTCACTCTGTGCCATCCCCCTCCTTAGCACTGTAGATAAATATTAACTCATCTTCACAGGACAGTCCTAGGTTTAGGAGACCACAGTTGCCACCTTACTAAGGAAAGGAAACAGACTCAGAGCTAAGTTCAACAAGGGCTGGGCACATCGTCTGGAGAAAAGCTGGTTATGTGTGGTGCACAAAGACACATGCACAAGAAAGTTAGTGAAGGGAATAATCTGGGAATACTCTGAATTCCCATTGGTCAGGGGATGCAGGTATGCAGTGTGAACTGTGTATCCAGTACATGAAAGTGAGGAAGTATCACTATAGTAGGCAGATTTTTGTTCTTTGGGAGACGCACCCATGGGTGGGATAGCTGGGTCATATGGGGGCTCCATTTCTAGTCTTTTGAGGGAATCCATGTTTCTTTCCCAAGTGGTCATACTCATTTGAATCCCACCAACAACGGACAAACATACCATTTCCTCTACATCTTCACCAGCAATTATCATTATTCGTATTCTTGATGATTGCCATTCTCATTGGGGGAAGATGAAATCTCAGGGCCACCCTGATTCCCATCTCCCATATTGTTAAGGATGTTGAGCATTGTTTCGTATCCTGATGGCCGTTTGTATTTCTTCTTTTGAGAAATGTCTATTTAGATGTTTTGCCCATTTTATTGAGAGGGTTATTAGCTGTTTTGCTGTAAAGTTTTTTTTTTGACTGTTTGTTTTCTTCATATATTCTTTTTAATCAACTGCCTGTCAGAAGAGTAGTGGGCAAAGACTCTCCCAATCTCCAGGCTCTCTCTTTGGGTTCTTCTTTCCTTTGCTGTGCTGAAGCTCCTTAATTTTATGCCATCCCACTTATTGATTCTTGGTTTTATTTCTTGAATTTTAGGAGCCTTACTAAGGAAGTTGGTGCCTTCACCAGTATGTTGGAGAGTTGCCCCTACAGGTTCGCCAGCAGGTTCACTGTTTCTAGTCTAACTCCTAGGACTTTGATCCACCTTGAGTTGATTTTTGTGGAGGCTGGTAGGTAGGGATCTAGGATCCATTCTTCTACCCGTGCTGTTATGGTTTACATATAAGGTGACCCCCCAAAAGCTCATGTGTGAAACAATGCAAGGAGTAGGGGTGAAATGTTTGGGTGATGAGAGCCATAACCCAATCAGTGTGTTAATACCCTGATAGGGATTAACTTGAGTGGTCACTAGGCAGGTAGGGTGTGGCTGGAGGAGATGGGTCGCTGGGGGGTGATGTACCTTAAGTGTATATTTCTTGGGCTGAGCTTAGCCTCTCTCTGCTTGCTGATCATGCCCTGAGCTGCTTTTCTCCACTACACACTTCTGCCATGATGTTCTGCCTCACCTTGAGCCCCGAGGAATGGAGCCGGCTGTCACTGGACTGAGACCTCTGAAACTGTGAGCCCGAAAATAAAGTTTTCCTCCTTAAAATTGTTCCGGTCAGGTCTGTTGCTCACAGCAGTAAAGAAAACCTGAGTAAAACATATGGATATGCAGTGTTCCCAGCACCGTTTGTTCAAAAGTCTATCCAGGTGTGCTTTCCGCACCTTTGTCAAGGATCAGATGGCTGTATTCATGTGGCTTCTTTGTCTTTTCTACTCTGTTCCACTGGACTTCCTTTCTGGTTTTATGCCAGTACCATGCTGCTTTTTGCTCCTATATCTGTAGAGTGTAATTTAAGATCAGGTATTGCTATGGCCCGAGGCTCATTCTTGCTGCTCAGGATTGCTGGGGCATTCTGGGTCTTTAACTCCTCCATCTACATTTCTGGGCTGTTTTGCCTAGTTCTGTGAAGAATGTCATTGGTATATTGACGGGGATTGCATTGAGTCTGTAGATGGCTAGGATTGGACCTTACCTTCCAATGAAGGCCGTCAGATGGCATATTTTGAAAATGGTCCTATATCTCACACCAGGATCAGAGCTGAGTGTAAAAGTAGCCACTGGTCCAGTTTCCGGGTTCTCTCAGGCTAATCCCGCAAACCACCTGCACACCGCCAGGCATACTCTGTTCCTTTCCTAGGCCTGAGTCCACTTGGGTGCAATTATTCTGTGCCTGTTTCAATCACACCTCACTCTTCCAGGAGTACTCTAGATCTCACGACAGGTACGTGCAGGGACAGTCTGATGATGCGTAATATGAACCTCGGGGGCTCCCCCACAGCAGAGGGTCCCTGGGTGGCCAATTCCAGGTGGCCTGCTGCCTCTGCTCTCCTCTTGCCAGTGGAACACTTTTACACACCAGCTCACTGTGCTGCCTCTGGATCATTTAAGACCAGACTGCCTCTCTGTTCCTTGGCTATCCCCACGCCAAATACTTTGTAGATTTTTCTCTATTTTAGCCTGGGTCGCCCCTCCCCTCTGTGGTGAACCAGCGTCCCTGCTGTGACCGAATTTCTGGGCCTCTGCAATTCTGGTACTGAAACTTGGTGAACAGTATCCCCGCTGCTAGATTCCCTAGCCATGGGGCAGCTGGAAAACACACCCTTCCTCAACCCTGCCATATTTATTTCCTCCTAACCTGGGAGGTAATGAATGCCCTAATTTCCCTCTGTCTTCAGTTTTTCCTGCTAAATTTTCAGCACTCTTTGGAACATAATCTTTTCCTGGAAGTGGCTGCAGATTGTTTGTTTTATAATGTTTTTAAAGGATTATTTGCCTGCTTTTCTGTCCTTGGTGAGTTCTGAGTAACATAGATCAGTCCTTCAGCTAGTCCTAAGACAGACCAGAATGGAAATATACAGTTCTTTAGGAGGTCTAGTCAACTTTCTTGGGATCCTCAGAGCAGAGTCTCACACCAAGAGTATGGACAGCAGTATACAGGGCTGCCACTGAGCTAGGTATGGGCATGGGGCAAGGACCAGAAAGAAGGACACAGTTATTTCCTACTGTCTTAAACGTGCCTGTTTCCTGGCTCCGCTTTGCCTGGCTGTGGAAAACGTAGGCTGTTTTCCAAACTTCTGAGAAACATGGTTTTGATCATTATTCATTGATTTTTTTGTTTGTTTTTCAGGAAGCCCTGGGAGCTACCTGCTTCACCACGTCTGCGGATTTGCTCATGCCAGCCAAGTTTTTTAAAAGTTGAGAAAAAAAATTCAGTGCAGAAAGCAAAGTCTTTCACAGATGGCACTGCAACATTTGGCATCGAAGCACACACGAACACACACAGACACAAATAAAGCAAAACAAGCAAAAGTGACAAAAGGAAGGGGAAAAAAGGAATAAAACCTGAGTCTAATATTACACCTTATACAAACCTTAGCTTATGATGGATCATGGGTCAAAATGTAAAGCGTTAAACCAATGACATTTTGGCAAGCAAATGTAAAAGAAAAATCATTATGACCTGAAGTTAGGTGAAGAATCCTTAAAAATAACAACAAGAATGCTGGTCTTGAGTAATTATAACTGCCATTTCTTATAAAGCTAAAATGCAATTTGTCATGTAATTCAACAACCTCAGGTGGACGCTGCTTGACCTGAAGGCTGGACCAAGATACATGTTCACCCCAAAACACGTGCATGAATGTTGGTAGAAATCTTATTCATAATCAAGAGAAACTAACATCAATCAAAGAGGAATTAATAAGAGCCATACAACAGGACACTATTGAACAATATAAAGGAAGGAACTGTTGATACATGCAATAACACGGATGAATTGCAAATGCATAACTGCTAAGAGAGGAATGCTGATATGAAATGGTCACATACTGTAGAAGGCAAAGCTAGCTACAAGGACAGAAATCAGATCCCATGGTTGTCAGAGGATCAGAATAAGTGAGATGATTTGATGACCAAGGGTCAGAACGAGGGAGATTTTTGTGGTGGTGGTACTGCTGTGAGTCTTCAACAAGGTGGTCACTACATGGGTCGCTGTCCATGTGTCAAAAGTCTCAGTACCAACAACCAAGACTGGCAAAATAGTAGCAGCCTTCTCAAAAGTCATATTGGAAGGCAGAAAACAGTGGAACTACATCTGCTTCCTGGTGCTTGGCAAAACTGATTCTCTAGCTAAAATTATGTGCGAAGCTACAATTAACTATGAGATTACAGGTACTTTCTGTTCCTACAATTATCTCAAGAGATCCTGTATACCATGTATCTTGACTAGTAAGTTCCTGGAGGAGAGGTCCATTCAAAACACTGGAGACAACCAAGAACAGGTGGAATCCAGGAAAGAGGGGATACTTCCAGGGGTTTCACAAAGCAATATTCTAAGGGCAATACCTTTGGATATCAATCAAGTTTGAAGCTAGGTCTAGAAGGTTGATCTCCAAAGACAGAAAACTGCATTAGTTGAAGATTTGGAAAAGACAGTTTGATAGGCCCATGAAAGAAATGTAAGCTCTTGCGGGGGAGGAGGGGTACTTTTCTCTCTTTCTAATTGATGTATTTCCAAGTCCTAAAAAAGTACCTGGCAGAGAAGGCTCCTGTAAAGACTGATGCAATGAAAGAGCAAAGTGGTGTTGTAAGGCACAGACGAGGCAGGGCTCCGAAGATAGCAGGAAACAGTTTTACTTGGC
The DNA here is from genome assembly GCF_045843805.1 of Urocitellus parryii. NCBI lineage: Eukaryota > Metazoa > Chordata > Mammalia > Rodentia > Sciuridae > Urocitellus > Urocitellus parryii. The sequence continues at coordinate 76,521,349 of NC_135547.1, forward strand.
TGCAGCCAGGTTCAGAGGGTACAGCTTTTGCTGTCATCAATTAATCCCCTGAGCCCCAAGTTCAAATAGTTTCAAAACTTTATACACAGCATGTAAGGGTAGGGGCTCAGAAGTTCAAACAAAAGCAGCTTCCTCTTTCACTATTCTGGGCAAGTTAACTCTTCAAGTATACTGCCTGGGAAGGGGAGAATTTCTTCCCCTTTCTTCCCTCCACCTGCCAGCTGTTATGATAGAGCCCAATCAGTAGCTTCTATTATCTCAGAAATGTAGACATCTCTGTGAAGCTCCAGCTCAAGGCCAGAGGCCTTGTTGAGGATTTGTTTTTTTTTTTTTTTAATAGCATTCTGCATTTGCAAACACACTTCTAAAAACTACTATACTGGATAAATGTTTGTGAAAAACTGATTTCTTCAAGCCCAGTGGCCAAGTAAAATAAAGTAACAGGAAATTTGGAAGTTTACCTACTACATTGAACTCTTTTGTAGAGACTCTTTTGCTGATGGTCCTAAAATTAATTATGGTGAAGACTTCTGGAGACGCTTCCTTAGGATTTTCTGTGGAGGAAGGGGTGCCACTACAGTGGGAGACAGCAGTTAGAGACACAGAGTGTGCAGGACCCAGCTAAGGAGGTTTCTATTCGGTAAAGGTGAGTAGAGAAAAAAATGGGGTACTTTGAAGGGAAGGTGAGATCAAAAGCAGTGTATTCAAAATGACACAAGTGATATCGTGCTTCCATGGTTGGAAGAGAACTGTACACCAAGAAAAATCATTTAAAACGAGGCATAGGAGTCGTCTTGTGATTGCCTGAAGGTTGTCAGGGCAATGGAAAACAAGGCCATCAGATGAGAGGGAAAGTGTTCCTTCATGAGGAAGTGCCACGATGTCGTCAAATATCTTCCTCTATTCTATTCTCACAACAAAACATGGTGAAAATAAAAGAAGTGTTTCTGTTTACTGGAAAACATCATAATAGAGAAACGGGGCAGGCAAAGAGATATTTGCATCACATGAAGTCATCAAAGAATTTGGACAGAAAATGCATAGAGAACTCCCACAGTTAAACAGGCAAGTAACCCAAGGAGGAAGTGGGGAAAAGACTTTGGAGGAGGTACCTCACAGGAGAGAAAACTGTTAGACCAGGACGCAAGAAAAGACCACTGACTCCAATTAAAATCAAATTAAAGCAAGCTTATTATTTCGACCGGCCGGGCTGCCTTTCCCTCCCAAAACGGTGGGAACAAGACAGCCCCGAGGCTTCTTTGTGGCCCCGTTTTATAGCCCAAAAAGTTACACAAAGGGGGGGTTACAGATAACAACACTCTGAGGAGCATAACACAAGTTTACATTTTTGCTGGCCCCGGCATCAGAATTTATGGAGATCTTAGAGACTCAGAGGGGGTCATTGTGCGGCCAGGGAAGGCCAGAATTTATGAGGCGCCACTAAGGTTTAGGGAAGGGTTGTTATCTGGTCAGGGAAAACCGGACCTGGTTGAGTTCAGGGCACGGGCAGGCATTCCAAGTAGGTTCAGAATTTGCAGTAATTTATAGTAAAGCCGAAATTATCTTTTCATGGTTTTATGGCGAGATGCCCAATTTTAAGAAAGGTTGGGTCTATCAAACTCCAAAGGCCAGTGCGTGTGCAAGAGGCTCAGGCTCCTTAATAATCAAGGGATTACACATTGAAAGCAACATGGTATGTTTCATTGCAGCAGATGGGCAAAAGTTTATAGCTTGATATTAACAAATATTAATGAGGATGTAGATGAAGTGTAACAGTGAAACACCCTGTTAGGGGGGTGAATTGGGACAACCACTTGGAAAGAGAGCCAGCGTGAGCGGATAACGCTGGAGCTGGGCCTCACCTGTAAGTCAATGATTCCACACCCAGGTGTGGACACACCTTCCCAGCCATTTTATAAAGTGGCACACACAGTGAACCAGGCCCATAGGGCTCACAGGAGTAAAACAGCAAGGCTGCTCAGGGCCAGATCCAACAAATCCAGGGCATCCTGCATGGCTGCTTCTGGGGCTAAGGGTCTCAAAAGTGGAACGCTGTGCCACAGAGAGAGGTTGCAAATGTGTACCAGAAAACGTGGCACAGAATGTTGGTAGCAGCACTGAGTAATAGCCCCTGAACTGGGAAAGACCCAAAGGCCCATCAGCAGGTAAATGGATGTACTGATGGAGACACTGTCAGTCCCCATTATATGCAACTTTGCCATCCAGGTTGCTAATTAAACTGTCTCCTAAGCTTTATTTGTAAGCCAACATCAATACAGAAGGTACTTCAGAGTGATTAACAGGCATTAGGAAAATGGGGAAAAATCAGAGTCACCCAAAGGCCAAAGGCTAAATGTGTTCCCTGTTGGGGTCAAGATGGGGAGCTCTTCCTTCCTAAGGTTTAAGCAAGTGTCTTTTTCTCAGTCCTTTTACACCAAGCTGAGACTTCTTCAACCAGCTCCCAGCCAGTGACAGAGCATGGCTGGGGGCCATTGCTGAAGGGCAAAGCCTGACAGCTCCAGGCTGGGGCTTCACAGCAGCCTGACTGATTCTCTGTTGGGATTAAAGTGCACCTGAGATTCCTATGCCACCCTGCGTTCTCCCTCCTTGTCTCTTACTGGCACCAGGCCCTGCATGCAGCCCTGCAGATTCTCACTGCCTCACTGCTCCTTCCCCTCGATTCCTCTTGCCCCACAACCATTTTTCACATCCAGTCACGCACTGACCTCTGTACATCTGGAACAATTGAACTCAAAACAAGGGCTCCCAGGAGAGGTCCAAGGAAAGACAATAATCTCAGGTGTGTGGATGGCCTCTCTCACCTCAGGAATGACAAAGGGCAGCCCATCCTCGGGGCTACTTGGGCCATGCATAATCTCTAGGACGAGGCCCCCCTCTGATTGCTCCATGTTTCTAACACTTGGTTATCGGGCGAGCATCCCAGGGGAGACTGTCACCCTCGTGGGCGAGGTGATGAAGGACTGCATGGTATGGAGGGACAGACTCCTCAGTGATAGCAGTGCCAGCATTGTCTTTTAGCCCTGTGGAGACATGATGAGGAATAAAGGGACATTCCATGCGTGGCTCACAAGGAGGCGCTTCAATCCGACAGAAGATGAGTGGACACAACTGAGGAGCCCCTGTCCACGATGATTTCTCAGCAAGAGATGCAGAACCTGCACCTCCAGAAGCCTCAGTACTTGCAGGCTGAACCTTCCTTGTCTGGCAAGAGCTAGCACCAGCCCTGTGCTGGTAGATGGCCACATGCTTTCCCCACAGAACACAGGCAACTACCTCAAGAGCTGCCCCCTTCTCAATTACTAGTGCTCCCTTCTACTGCACAGGCTGATGAGTAACAGAAGTGCTTTACACCAAGAAGGTTGCATGCAGACTGAGGCTGAACCAGCTGGAGACAAGGAATAGCCCTGGGGTTGGATTTTCACTGTGCTGGAAAAAGGGAGCTGAAATAAACAATGGACAAACAATTATTCCCGAGTGGGGGCACATCCTCACATCATGGGATTAAAGACCTTAGCAGGGACTCCAGGAGATGAGAGGAGATTCACTGCCAGGATGACCCTGAGAAGCTTCAAGAAAGTGGTGTCACACAGGCAGCAAAAGGGAAGTGCTTGCCTTGGCAGAGGAGGGAGTAAAATGCTGAGTGATGTACCCATGTCGCAGGAATCAGAAGGTGTGAAGCCCCTCAGCTGACCAGTGGGTTCTGTTCCACAGTAGGGCCCAGAGCACACACCATTCACCGAGACCACTGGGAGCATGTTGGTTAGAGGGGCGGCAGGTCTAGTGGTTGCTCTCCTCTGCATAACCCCTGGAATGGGGAAAGGACAGTTTCCCCAGGCCTAGGTTCATTACCTCCTCCCGTGCAATGAGGGGTCCTGGCATGAGAGGGTGCGTGAGGCTCTCAGCTCAGCCCCACGGATCCAAGAAGTGGATGACCCTGAATGAGGAAGGACCCCCAGACATGAGGTGGTAAGGGTACCCTGTTCCCGTACCTCAGTCCTGGCCTAAGACACCGACTGCTATTTACACAGGTGATGGTATCCCAGGCAGAAGGAGACAGCCAGAGTTTTTAAGGATGGCGGAAAGAGAATCTGAGATGAAGGCCCTGGGAACGTGGTCAGGATCACAGTTAGGTGACTGGGTGCCTGGATCAAACCTGGTCCTTTCTCCTGTCCTCAAGTGGATGTTTGTGAGTGATAACACTTGACAATCTGAATCAAAAGTTCCACCTTGGGTCAGGGGTCTGTACAGTCAATGCTATCCTGATTGGGAAGGCCTGTGGAAACCATGAAACTGGCCTCCACCCCAGCTCAAGAAATTAAGTCCAAGGCAACATATGTTCCTGGAGGAGTGGGGCTGGGTTCACCAAACATTTGTTCCACCCCTAGAGAAGTAAGGGTTGCAGGGAAAGAGAATGTAGGAGAATCATAGCAATAAGGAGAGTGAAGAAAGTTGTGGAAATTTTGGGAATCTATGGGACAGGGAGGAGGAAGGCAGTGGAAATGAGGAGAGGGACACGACACGCATCCACTGGATGGACGGGTGATGTTTCTGAGATGGGCATTGGAGAGACAACATTTTGTGGTAGGCTTTGTTATCCCTGTTGGCATGCCTGAAATAGCCCAACCTGTCTTCTAAAGTCATTTTGAGGAGCAGGACTGGTGGCTTTCAAGACACAGCAGTGATTGCGTGGATACGGGTAGAAGTGGGTGACCACAGGTGTGTATGGGACACAGGCTTCCTTGCTGTGCCATCTTCTCCAGCAGGGCAGGTTTCCCAGGTGCAGATCCAGAAACACTGGGCCTTTGTCTTCCCTGGGCCAAGTGGTGTGCTCGCATTCCAGGACTCTATTGGAGATCAGTCATTGTAGGATAGATGAGGGAGAGGCAAGGAAAGATAGGTGAGTATGAGTGGGAATCTGGGGCACGCAGTTGTGAAATTAATTGAGGGCTGATCCAGTAGGAGTTGTATGGGAAGCGAGGGAAATTCTAGCACTCCAAACCCTTACAGAAACAAAGGAAGGGTTTGCTCTCCAGACATAAGACTGCACAGTTTGGGGAAGCTGGGAACCCAGAGTCTCAAGGAACATAAGACTGAACATTGGCTCCTCACCGCGACTGGTAGGGCTTTCTTGTGTGTTCATTCTGGCCCCTTGGTGCATTCTTTACATATCACTATATGTGTTCTCATGGGAATCCAAGGACTGTTTTGGGCTTTCAAACTTACAAATGTGTTTCCAAATCCATGCTTGTTCTGCAACTTGGTATACGCAGTCATGGGACTGTCCTTGAAACGTATTAACAGAGTTTCGTGTGTATCAGTACAATGCACAACAGCCAAATTATGGACAGCCTAGGTGCCATCTGGAGACAAATGTATAAAGAAAATGTGGTATATATACCCATGGGAATTCTCCTCCGCCATACAGGGAATAAAATTGTGTCATTTGCTGGTAAATGGATGGAACTGGTAAGTGAAATACATTGGGCTCTGAAGATCAAGGGTCCAATGTTTTCTCTCATATGTGGGAACTGGTAAGAAATGCAGATGCACATGCACATTATGAGTCAGGGCTCTCCTAAAAAATAGGACCAATAGAATGTGTGTTTCTCTTTATTTATTTGTTTTATGGAATGTATTCACACAACTATGGAAGTTGGAAAGCCCCAATATCTGTAGAGGGATGTAGCAAGCTGGAAACCTGAAGAGCTGATGGTTTAATGCCAATCCAAGGCAGAAGGCCTGAAGTGTAGGAGAACCAATGGTCTATTCCTCATCCAAAGTTCAAAAGGCTCAAGACCCAATTAGAGCTGATATGTCATTTCAAGTCTGAAGGCAGAAAAAAACTCCCATATTCCAATTCAGAGGCAGTCCGACAAGAAGAATTCTCTCCTACTCAGTGGAGGGTCAGGTTTGTTGTTCAATGCAGGCCTTCACTGATTGGATGAAGCCTGCTCACCTTTTGGGAGAGCAATCTGCTTTACTCAGGCTACCAATTTAAATGTCAACCTCCTCCCCATATGCCCTCACAAAACCACCCATGATGGTATTTGACTAAATATCTGGGCATGTCATCCCCAGTCAAGGTGACACGAGAAATTAACAATCACAATATAGTTACCACTATTCATATATTATATATTTTACATACATATAAGCATTCATCACAAAACAAGGAAGTATACTCATGTTGATTATAATCCTCAATTCTATAACGGGTCATACAGGAACATAACTGGTATTTTAAACTACCTTTGCCCACCCCTTCCATGTTCCCTTTACCCTCGGCAAGCACTTCATCTGTGCCAATGATCCCAGGTAGCCTTTTACTTGTGTGACCAAAGCTTTCATTACTCAGGAATGGTTCCATTGTGGTTTCTATCAGACTTAATACTGAGATGACCTAAGGGATCTCCCATATGTTAGAGGTATGCTTACTTATCTCCATTTCAGAGTAGCAGTCCAATTGTCCCCAGGGTTATCAGGACAATGCAGTAGTAACTCGCTTCTTCACCTTTGATTCACGGGCCTGAAGAGTCCAAAGTAGCTGGTGGCCATCTTACCTTACAAATCAATGGAGCCATTGCTGAGTCTCCTGGAGGGTATATTGCCCCCCTTGGAACTAAGACCTCTGGGACAGCAGAGAGCTATCCTGGGGACAAGAAGCAAACATTCTGCTGGTGGATGACTAAGGTTAATAGTGAGTGGTGCCACTCCCATTCCATCCCTTGATTTCAGGACTTGGGAATCCTGGCTATGGTAGAAACAGCAATACACATTAGACACTGGATCAGAGTAGACAGTATCCTAGAGGCTTTGTCCCAGCCCTTCAGGGTATTGCGATCCAGCTGGCAATGCTGGTTCATTTTCAAAAGGTGTTCTTACACCCTCTCAAGCCATCCGTGAAACTGGAGTTTTCAAATGAGACGAGATTCCTGCTTCAGCTGGCAGATGGGATTTGTGCAGGCTGTGGACCTCACCAATGTACTTCTGGGTTCTTGTCTCACAAATTCAAAGATTAAAATGCACAGGCAATAATGGAACAGAATTGATATAAATGAGAAGGGAGAGAACTCTGTGATGCAGGAGGGGACTTGACAGTTTTACAGTGTTGGGGCCTTCCAGGAAACTGAGGCAGCAAGAAGACACCCTCCCTCCAAACCCCGATTCTAGGTATCACTTCAGAATATTTTCAGATGTTTCACTCAGAGTAACAGGCATGAGTCTTTGGGGACAGGAAGAAGCAGAGGGGACACTCTCAAGGGAGAGAGTGAATCCCCTCAGAGAGGAGAAGGGACAAGTGCCTCTCCTGCTGTCCAGTTTTATTGAGGCTCCCAGAAAGTTTCCAGAGAGTCCTGCCCATGTCCACCTCTTGGCTTTTGACTGACAGCAGGATGACATCAGACTTTCAAGTCCCCACTGCCATGACAACTCTAGGTCCCTTTGGCCCATGCTGAGCAGTTCTAATGGTATTCTTAACCAAACATTTTTACACATTTTATGGTTAGGAGGAATTATTCTTATGTCCCTAAGTTCTGGGATCTTGTCTGTGGAAACAGTCACAAAGACCTTGCCCTTTAGGTGAGATCCTATTAACATTCCTGTGGGTCTGCAGATAAGAGGTAGTTTGCTGTGGAACATGACATATCTTGTCCACTTAAGCCAGGCAGGCCTGCAGGTTACTTGATTCTTGGAAAAGAAATCAAGTGGTAGTTGGCAAGAAGGCCCATTTTAAGGAATTATTCATTTAACATCATGTTCCTACCTCTGTTTGCCCCCTATCAGCTGCTTTGGGAATGTGGGGAGTTTGGAAAACCAGTGAATGGGTCCCTCATGGCATTTCATTTGCTGTGAACTGTCTTCCCGGATCAGAAGCAACACCATGATGGTAGAATAGATATTCTATAATTCCATAGATGTAGTTTGTTTAGAAGTACCATGTGCAGAGAAGGCAGATCTGAACCCCCCGGAGTACATGTCTTTTCCAGTGTGAACCAAACACTGTCCCTTGCAAGATGGAAAAGGTCCAAGGTAATCAACATGCCACCAGGTTTGATTGCTCTGATAAATTATGGCAAAGCGATAAATTATGGCAAACTGAATTATAGTATAACTCCTTCCAGTGCAGACACAGTGTTGGTCTCTACGGTTGGAAAATGAGCACTCTGCATTGCTTATGGCCAGTCAGCCTTTGGGAGTGGAGTCCAAGGATCACCTCTATCCCCTCCAGCATGTCCACGTTTTTCATAAGACCACTGGGCAATGAGAAGTGTGGCTGGAGAAAGAGAGCACCTGTAGGGGTCATCCTTTCCACTTGATTGTTAAAATCCTCCTCTGTTGGGGTATCCATTTGGTGGGCATTGACCTGAGACACACATATCTTTATGTTTTTTTTGTGTGTGTGTTTCAGATTTTCGGTGCTTGGGATAGAAGGGCATGTGAAGGGCATATGCCTCTGAAGGGCATGCAAGACACATGCTTTACCTCAGGGACAAACTTCCACCTCCTCTTCATGTCTTTTGCTTATTCGGAGAGTTCCATCCACACATCTGTTCCCCAGATTTCCTTGTCAACAATGTTCCAATCACATTCCTTCCAAAATTCTGACCATCATGCCAAACCATTGGCCACAGCCTATGTTTGCCTATATAGTTTCCACGAACAGTGAACAATGAGGGGTTCTTCCCAGAGTTCTGCCCACCAGGAGGATTTCCCTTCACCACTGTCCTACAGGGATGTCCCACAAGGGGTCTGGTGCTGCAGCTGTCCAGTTTCAGGTGCTAATTGCATAATTCACAGCACCTTCTGCAAACCAGACCTGAGTCTCCCTTTGTCAAATTGATCATAAAAAGCTTCTCATGATCCCACATGTGCAGTCTGGGGGAGAGAGAGTTGTATAGCTGAAGTGGGGACCACGGACACTTGGGGCATTTCATGTAACATACTTGTGCTTTCTCGGCTTGCTCGAGCTCAGTCACATACATACACTTCCATTGGATGGTGTGCTGTGGTGCATGACCAGTATTATGGCTTGACGGTTCAGACAATACCCAGCTCCTCATGAGGCTCCATATGCAGAGTAACTGGCTGACCCATATTTAAATATCCAGTCCCTTGTAACGCCCAGTAGCAAGCCAAAAGCTGTCTCTCAAAAGGAGATCAGTTATCCAAGGGGGATTGAAGGGCTTTGCTCCCAAATCCTAAGGGCTTGTGCTCTAGCTCACCTGTACAATCCTGCTAAAGTATCCAAACAGAGAATCTCTCTGACCCTGGCAATTCAAGTGCCATTGATCTGCTGGATGATATGGCCCAAGAGGTAGAACAGGTAACTTGGCAGGCAGCCTGGACCTGTTACAGAGCCTCCTCTTAAAATTAGCAGAGTTGATTAAATTCAGTAGCTATAAAAAAGAAAGAAAGGAAGGAAGGAAGGAAGGAAGGAAGGAAGGAAGGAAGGAAGGAAGGAAGGAAGGAAGGAAGGAAGAAAGAAAGAAAAAAAATTCAGTAGCTTTGAATGATGCTCAATAAAGGGGCCAGTGTAACTCCTTCCAATGCAGAAGATGTTATTCTCCAAATCAAATGAGGCCCACTAGGAGTTGTGTTTCATTTTGGGTGGTATGAGGGGAAGATGCAGCAATTTATCCTTCACCTTAGCAGGGTTATCTTGACATGCCCCACACCCCAGGACCTCTAGAAATTTCACTGGAGTAGAAGCCACTGCATTTTCATCAGATTTATTTCCCAGGCTGTGTTAGTTGGATGTTCATCACAGTGACAATACATTTAAAAAGAGGAAAGACTTACTTGGGTTCGTAGCTTCAGAGGTTTTAATCCATGATCGGCTGACTCTATTGCTCTGGGCCTGAGATGAGGCAGAAAACGATGACAAAAGCTTGTGGCAGAGGAATACTGTGCATCTGATGGTGACCAGGAAATAGAGGGAGAGAGGCAAAGAGGAAGAGGCCAGAGACAAGAAATTTCCTTTGAGTACATGCCCTCAGAGACCTTCCTCCTCCAACTTGCTCACACCTCCTACAGTTTATACCACCTCCAATAATGGCACGGGGCTCTGAAACCCTCAAGGCATTATTCTTTTTCTTTTCTTTTGTGGTGCTTGGGATTAGTCTCAGGGCTTTGTGCATGTGATGCAAGCAGTCTCCCAGCTGAGCTATATCCCCAGCCCAAGGCATTCATCTTATGAGGAGTTTAGAGTCCTCATGATCCAATAATTTCCTAAATACCCCACCTCTTTTTCCTCTGTGCTGAGGAAAAAGCCTTCAACACATGAGCCTTTGTGGGATGCTCCAGGTCCAAATCAAAACATAGTGTGTGACATGCAGATACCTTTCCAGTAAGTCTATAGCAGTTGCTGCTTCTTGTCCACATGTCCAATCTGAATAATGTCACTGATGGAAGAGACCCATGTAATGTCTTGTGGGAAGAAAGGTGACCAAGATCCCTTGGATTTAAATCAGGATACAGTGCTGGAGCACTGACAGACCAGCGTTGCCAGCTGAAAACAAGCTGCTCCTGGTGGTCTTTACCAATGGGTGGGGATAAAAGAGGATTTTCCTCATCAGTCACTACACACCAGTGGATGATAATCTGCCCAAGAAACGAAACCACTACCAACACACCATCTATAATTGGAGTCCTCACCTGGTTCACCTTGGGGCTAATCCACTGTCAATCTCCAAGTTGTCTTTTCTGTACTGGACAGTTAGGCAAGTTAAATGGGGATGTGCTAGGTATCACCAACCCTGCAATCTTTTAGTTCTCGGGGGTGGCACTAATCTCTACAGTCTCTCTAGGAATGCAGTATTGCATTTGGTTGACTATTTTCCTAGGCAGAAGCAGTTCTAGAGCCTTCCAATTGACCTTTGCCACCATAATAACCCTCATTCTTCCCACAGGGAAGCAATGAGGGGATTCTACCAGGGGTTGAGTATATCTATGCCAAATTTGCATTCGGGAACTGGCAAAATAACCATTATGTAGGATCCACTGGACACACTGTGAGTTGAACCTCAGCTAAAACCCCATAAGTACCTGATTGAGACTGAACCCAAGACCAGGAAACATGGAGTCTGCAGGTGATGCATAGTGGCCTAAGCATTGGCTCCTCTCTCACACAAATGAAAACCAGGGGAGATTCCTGGGGTCAGTCTTCCAGCATTGACTAGCAACTGCTGGGCTCTGGGGTGCACTGATGGAAAACCTGCAAGCAATTGCCAAAGAACCTGGAGCATAACTAAGCCGAAACCCCACCTCCAGGAACTCTGCCTTTGAGATTACCTCTGTCACTACAGCAAACCCAAGCTGAAGGTAGAGCATGCATCATACTCCAGTTGACCCCATCTAACACTTACTTATTTAATGAATTTTCCATTTAATTTTTTGGACCATGGTTGACCATGGGTAACTGATACCTTGGGAAATGACAAAGGGGAGACAACAGTAAACATATAACACTATATATAAGGAGCTACTGTTTGTTAGTATAGATAAAAAAAAAAGTGGAGATGAATAGAGCATATACTTAAATGGTGGAAACAAAGGCCTCAATGAAGTACCATAAAATCAAGGTTAGAGAGACCAAAGCGAGCCCTTGCTGCTCTGCCAACTTAAAGGGCCCTACACAAGTATCCCCATGTATACAAAATTTTAGGAATTTAAAAAGTTAGCAAAGATGGCAAGCCTGGGGCAATGGTCGGCAGACTCTTATTGAAGTGAAGTTGATATAGGGGACAAGGTCTTCTGGTCAACACCTCGCTTAGGACTTGAGGCCATATGTACATATGTGGGTAAAATGTGCCTTCCCCTTCTCCCCAAGCTAAGAGCTATCCTAACTTGTATGGTCACCATTTTTCTGTGCTCCTTTAAAGTTGTATCAGTGGTAAGCAGTACTCTTAAACATTAAAGTAGGTTCTTATTGACTTTGTACTTTATATGAAGGATATCATATAGCCTGTGTGATTGCAGATCTATGATTAGAATTTTTCCATGTTCTAATCCCTGGAACCTGTGACAGTGTTTGTTTACATGGCTTTATGGATTCAACTGTATCTCCCTGCTGTCACATTTGTATGTTTCAGCCGGAACCCCACTGTCTTTGCAGATAGTGCCTTTAAGAACATGAATATTCTTAAATGAGGCCATGGGTATGGAGCCTTAGTCCAGTAGGACTGGTGTCATTCTCGGAAGTAGACACACCAAGACTGTGTACGCAGAAAGGCCGTGTAAAAACAGAAGATGGACATGTGCAACTCGGGAAGAGAGGCTTCCCAAGGAACCAACCATGCCAGGACCTTGACCTTGGGCTTCCCATATCCAAAACCATTTGAAAATAAATGTCTGTTGTTTAACCACCTGGTCTGTGGTAGTCTGTTATGGCAGCCCAAGGAAACTGATGCATACGGCAAAGGGGAATCAGGTAGTAGATAGACTTGAGATTGATTATCAGATGATCTTAAAATAGGGAGAGTATCCCGGACTATGTGGCTCAATTATTTGGCTCAATGTTATCATAAGGGTCCTTAAAAGAGGAAGAGGGAGTCAGAAAAAGACGAGCCTGAGAGATGGTAGTGTGGTGTTTTAGTTACGTTTTCCACTGCTGTGACTAAGTGACCTGACCAGAAAAATTATAGGGGAGGAAAAGTTTACGTGAGGACTCATGGTTTCAGAATCTCAGTTCATCGACAGCCGGCTCCATTCACTGGGGCTTGAGGTGAGACAGGGAGACTATGGTAGAGGGATGTGGCTTACATGTGATCAGGAAGCAGAAAGAAACTCTCCACCCACCAGATACAATATACATACCCCAAGGAATGCCTCCAATGACCCACCTTCTCCAGGCACACAATACCTGCCTCCAGTTACCACACATTAATCCCATTGATTCACTGACTGGGTTGAGGCGCTTGTACCCAATCATTTCTCCTCTAAGCCGTGCATTGTCTCATGCATGCACTTTTCAGGGAGACCTCACATCCAAACCTTTACATATGGGAAGCACTCAGACCAATGGTTACTGGCTCTTAAGACACATCAAGGTACACAGGACACTTCTAGAAAATGGGCAAAAGAGTAGAACCAACCTGAGAGCTTCCAGAAGGAAGGCCGTCTAGTCATCTTTTGAACATAGGCAATCTTTCTTCTAGAAACCAGATGCACAGAAGTTTAGTATCTGTGTCTCCAAACTCCTCTATGTGAATTCTTACAGATTTGTGGTATTACCTGTTTCTCTCCTTGGTTGCAAAGGTGTGACCTAATCTCCTTATTCACCCAATTACTTTGGATTAAATGCTCGACATGGAATATGAAAAGTGTTCAAAATCACTTGAGGCCCAGAAGGATGTTTTCCTCATTCAGGAAGAACTTACATTAGCTTTTAGTAGACCTCTCTGATATTAAAAATGGGAATTACTTTCATTGCATTTGCAAACTTCAGATGATTTCAAGCTGGGCTGCAGTTTCTCCTTGAGCTGATATAGTTAGGATTTCCCTAACTCCAAGCGTGTAGCTCTTCTGGATTGCAAATCAAAATCTGTGGCATTGTGTCATGCAACTCTGCTGGGTAGGCCCTGCATTCCAATTTTATCCAACCATTCTTCTAGAATAGGAAAGCTCTGTTCATCTTCACAAACGTTCAGCTACCTCTTTAGCCCTTATCAGACACCACTAGAAGAAAACCGTACTCAGAGATCAGATTTCCCAGTTCAAGTACCATTCTCATCTGGATCTCGCATCTATAGTTTTCACTGCTTTATTTGTTTACCAATGACATCCACAATATTTTTTATGCCTTCTAGTGTCTGTTCCCAGTATCCCCCACTAATATTCATATGTTGAAGCATTAATCCATTATATCTCAGGATATGACTATATTCAGATATAAGGTTTTTAAAGAAGTAATTAAGTTAAAATAAGTTAATGGGAGGGGCCCTAATTTAACATGACTGCTATCCATGTAAGAAGAATTTGCTCTCTCTCTCTCTCTCTCTCTCTCTCTCTCTCTCTCTCACACACACACACACACACACACACACATGTACATAAATATAGAGAGAGGAGTGTGTGAAGACAGAAGGATAAGTCAGCCTTGTGGTAAATTTCTCTTTGACATAGATGCCCAGCACACGCAAAGGGAGAAAGATAATTTCTACAATTAAAGATGCTGAGAAAACTGGAAAGGCATGTGCAGAAGAATTAAATTGAACATTTATATAACACCATATAAAAATGAACTCTTATTGGATTAAAGATTTAAACATCACACCTAAAGCTATACAAATAATAGAAGAGACACACAGGAAAACTCTGTGACATTTGTTTGTACAATGAAATTTTGGATCAGACCCCAAAAGCACGGGCAACAAAAGGAATAATGGAGATTTCATGAATCTAAAAAGCTTTTGCAAGGCAAGAAGAAAATAAAGATACAACTCATGGAAAAGGAGAATTATATTTATAGTTATACACATGACGAGGGGGTTATTATCCAAAATATATGAGGAACACAAACAACTCAAAAGAAAAAAACAACCCAATTTAAAAATGGGCAAAGGACTTGAACAGACATTTCTCAAAGGAAGACAGATTGTCAACAGGTATAGGAGAAAATGTTCAGCATCAATCATCATCAGAGACATGAAAATTAAAATCACAATGAGATGGTTATTAGAAAAGAAGATGAAAGAACTGGAGTCACAGTAAATGGATACAAATGGAGAATATCAAGCTAAGTGAAATAAGCCAGACACGGAAAGTCAAAGATTAAATGTGTTCTCTGATATGTGGAAGCCAGACCAAATAAAGGGTGAGAGAAGCTGCAGAGTTCGGTGGGATTCCCTGAAAATACAAGGTATATCAGTAGAGTAGATGGAAGAGATCGTAGGGGGAAGGAGGAAGGACAAGAAAATGAAAGAAAGGTGGAGTGAATCTGATCAAAATTTCCCATGTACATATATGAATATACCACAGTGAATCTCACTTTTTTATTTATCCACAACGTACTAGTTAAAATATATATGATATAAATTAACAGAAAAAAGTCAGTGAAGAAGAGAGAACAGAGGGCTGGAGAAGGACAGGGACAGTGGAAGTATTCGGGACTGAATTAGAGTCAATTATATTGCACGCTTATATAATTATGTCAAAATAAACCCCAATAGTATGTGTCATTAAAATGAACTATTAAAGTAAAAAAAAAAAAAAAGAGCTGGGCTCAGTGACACATACCCATAGTCCCAGTTGCTCAAGAGGCTGATATAGGAGCTTCACAACTTCAAGGCCAGCCCATGCAACTTGCACATAGCCTCAAAATAAAATTTTACAAAGGAGCCGGGGATGAAGCGCACTGATACAACACTTCCTACCTTGCACCAGGCCCTAGGTTCAATCTCCAGTACCAAAAATATTAAAATAAAGAGAAAAGATTACAAATGTTGTCATGACTAGGGAAAAAAGGGAACTCTTGACACTGTTGAAAGTAATTAATAGCTATCATGGAAAACATTATGTACTTTATGTTTTTTAAATCTTTAATTTTTTTAGTTGGACAGAATATCTTTATTTTATTTACTTACTTTTATGTGGTGCTGAGGATCAAACCCAGGGCCTTGCACATGCTAGGTGAGGGCTCTACCACTGAGCCATGACCCCAGACCCCATTATGTACTTTCCGTAGAAACTTATAACTAGAACTACCACACGATTCAGCAATCCCACTACTAGTTGTAAATCAAAAGGAAATGAAATCACTATGTTAAAGATGTGATGATCATCTGTGCTCATCACAGCACTGCTCACAACACTCAAGACATGGAATCAAGTTATGAGCCCACCAATGTATGTATGGATGAAGAAACTGTGTGTGAAGCAGAATGCAATTCAGTCTTTAAAAAGAAGGAAAACCTGTCATTTGTGACAAAGTGTATGAATTTGGAGGACATTATGCTAAGTCAAATGGGATAGGCACAGGCAAACAAATACTAAATGATCTCACCTGCATGTGGAATTTAAATAGTTAAACTCATGGCAGAAGGGACAGAATAGTGGTACCAGGGGCTGAGGAAGAAGGGAGGATGAAGAGATGTTAGTCAAATAATACCAAGATTTCATTTAGAATGGAGGAATAAAGTTCAAGAGAGCTGTTGTGCAACACAGGGGACTACAGTTAATAAAAATGTATCATATACTTAATAATTGGAAAGAGGACAGATTTTAAGAGGTCCTTCCACAAAATGACAAGTATGCGGCATAAGGTGTGCACTATTATTTCAATTAAGCTAGTTCACAAAGAATACATATTTCAAAACATCACACTGTACAACAAAAATGTATACTATTTTAATTTTAAATTACCTGAAAAAAGTGAATTGGAAAGAGAGAACAGAAAAAAAAATAAATGTTTTCCCCAAAAAAAAAACTCGTGTGATGTTTATGAGGATATTAGGGGAAAAGGAGAACTTATGAGCTATTGGTGGCAATGTGAAATGGCCCAACTATTTTTAAAAAAAATAAAATAAAACTTTATGGTGGTTCCTCAAAAAAATTAAAAAGAGTTACCACATGATTGAGTGATTCTACTTCTGGGAAATACCCAAAATAATAGAGTGTTGGTTTACAAAGTGATAAT
The DNA here is from genome assembly GCF_045843805.1 of Urocitellus parryii. NCBI lineage: Eukaryota > Metazoa > Chordata > Mammalia > Rodentia > Sciuridae > Urocitellus > Urocitellus parryii. The sequence goes on from NC_135547.1 coordinate 76,538,003, forward strand.
TTTAAATTCCTGTTCATAGCAACCACCAAGAGGTGGAAGCAAACCAAGTGTATATTGATGAATGAATAGATAATCAAAGTATGATATATTGCTTGGCCTGAACATAGAATATTGTTTACTGTTGAAAAGGAAGGAAATTCTTGCACATGCCACGTTCCGGATGAACTTTGAGGACACTTTGCTGTGAAACGTGTTGGTTGTAAAAGGACAAATGCTACATGATTCCAATTACATGAAGTACCAGAAAGATTCAAATCAAAGAAACAAAGTAGAATGCTGGTTTCCAGAGGCTGGGGCACAGGACAATGAAGTTGTTCTTTAGTGACATAGACTTTGGTTTTGTAAATGAAGATGTTCTGGAAGATGCACAATAATGTGAATATATTTAACGTGGCTGAACTGAACATGGAAACATGATTATGATGACAAATTTCATTTTTTGTTTCTCTCACCACAATTCAAGAAAAACTAGTGTGATTTCTCTCACCATAGTGGACCCTGGAAAAGCCATCTATATTATGATGAATCACATACCCAAATTTCTGTCTCTCCAAACCAGAGTCACATAGATCTCCACATAGTTGCCACAGACATCACAAATTCACATGTCCAACCTGAAATCCTCACATGCAGGGTAGGAAGCAAACAATAAGAACACAGTTTGACAGGACTACCAAGGTAAATAACAGGCAACACTAAACTACATTAATATGAGATACCCGTGGGATGTTAAAACCATAAATAGTGAAGAAAGGATGAGCATAAAGGTGAGGTCATGATTCCTGCTCGAGGGGTAATGGGGCTGAGATCATATGAGAACACCCAAAGAATACTGGGGTGGGGGCTGGCTGAGTTCTCTCATATGATGAAGCTAGCGATTCCATATAAGTGTCCTTAAAATTCATTTATTAAACTGTATATATATAGTACCATTCATAGTATGTTACAATTTGACAAGAAAAGAGGGGTGCTAATGACAGTATACATCTTTGTAGTGAAACAATCCTCAAAACCTACCAAGCCTGGATATGACTGATGTGTTTTCTCTCCAACAGTAGGAATACATGAATTTTTTAGTAAATACAACGGGAAAACAGTTCCTTCATGATGGAATAAGCTGGAATAACACCCTGAGCGGGAGGTGAAAATTAACTCTTGCAGTCAAGGGACAAACTGACATCAAGAATCTCCTGAACGGGCATGGTGGTGGTGGAGGGGAAGTTCTATTGGCCTGGGGTCTGACTCTGGCCCAATAGTGACTGGAACCCATGGCCAGGAACTTGACCTAGTCACATGTGAGGTGGTCAGATCTCCCAGTGGTGGGGTATTGGACCAGGAATCCTCTGGCTGCTGGTGGAGTTGGCAGAACACACCTGGGCCCAGTCACCTGGCCACGTCAGCTTCTGCTGTGGCCACCTTATGATGCCTGCACTGCCACTAGGAGAGGATGCAAACTTTACTAAAGCTGGAGCTTGGCAATGGGCTGTTTTCAGTAGGGAAGAAGGTGACAGTGCTCATATCTACTGTGATGCCTCACATAAAATGGTCACCATGAGGTGAATGGGCTTCCTCTGTTTTGCCTTCCCACCATGATGTGCTGCCTCATCACAAACCTCAGAGCATCTGGGCCCACTGACAATAGACTTAAACCAATAAAACTGCCAGGCACAAGGAACCCTCCTTCAAAAAGTAAAATACGCTCATTAAGTCATGAACTCAAAAGGATGGCGCACACCTTATACAGGGTTCCTGCCAAAAGTGCTTAACCTGAATCTAAACATGATGGACTAATAAGGCAAATTCTACTTGAGAGGCGTCCTGCAAAACAACCATCTTCAAAAACATCACCGGCTTGCGAGGCAAAACATCAGCAGCATTGTTCCAGTTGAAAGGACACTAGATACTTGAGACACAAATGCAGTGCACAACCCTCTGATTAGAAAGGGGAGTTTCAGAAAACAGCTCTGATGGAGATTATTGGAACAATCAGAAAATGTTTCATGGGGGCATACCGTAGGCTTCTGTATTGCCTCAAGGTTAAATAAATGGTCTTGCTGTGATAATTGCACTAAGGTTTTGTAGGAGACCATTCTGATATGTGCCGACATATTTAGAGGTGATGTGTCATGCGGTGTTCAAGTAACACAAAAGACTCAGTATCATGATTAAAAGTACACACTCACAAAGCCAGGCACAGTGGCATCTGCCTATATAGTCTCAGCTACTTGGGAGGCTGAGGCAGAAGCTCACTGGAGCCAAGGTATTGGGGGCCAGCCTGGGCAAGGCAGTGAGACCTCATGTCTTAAAAATAGTAAAATGAAACTAGATAAAATTAAAAGTACTTAAAACCCCAAAGGGGATGGAGAGATGAAAATATTGTGAAAGAATAATAACCACCGGTGAGTTTGGATGAAAGATACATGTGGCACCTCACACTTTGCTTGCAACTCCTTTAAGGGTCAGAAATTCAAAAAGTAAAACCTGGGATAAAGGAAGATGTTATGGACCATTTTATCCAGTGTATTTGAAAATATGGACAATTGTCACCAATCTCGAGACAACATAGCTGGCCTAAACAGACACCAGAAGGAACAGCATTCCATAACCATGACAGAAATATCTTCCATGACCATGACAGAAGAAATAGTGAAACGGAATCATTCCAGAACCATGAAAGAATCAAAATGCTTCAGACACACACACACACACACACACACACACACACACACACACGAAAACCTGCAAGATTCCTCACCAAACTGACAAGGAACCTAGGAGTCAATATATTCACATTTCACAAACTCCTGGAAAAAAGACAAAAGGAAGGACACTCCCCAACTCATGTTACGAGGTCGGAACCACCTCCATACCACATCCTCACAAACTTGGTTTGGGAGAGGAAAAATCTCAGGTCCAGCGCACACTCATGTCCTAGAAGCAAAGAATTCAGAAAGAAATGTTAGTCAACTTAATCCTACAGGGTACATAAGGGAGAATATAGATATGCCAAGATTAAATCTGCCTCATTACAGGAATTCAAACTGGATTTAACCTCAGGACATAAAGTACCATAGTTCTGTGCATTTACAGAAGAGAAATACATGCTCTGCGTGCTCTGAAAAGGTGCCGCGGAAACGTCAAGAACCAAGTGAGATACATTGTTTAGCTTATTTCTAAAACTCTGAAAATATCATTTACTTAAAGGTCTATAAAGTCTATAAACACACACTGACATAGAGGCACCATCATGACCAAAGTAGACCTCATACCATCTGTTTATCCCTTCACTCAAACTCCAGACCCTGGCATACACTGATCTCTTTTTCTATCCTCGTGTCTTTTCTTTTCCATGTCTGTAAATGGACTAACATAGTATGCAGGCTTTTGCACGAGGCTTTCTTCACACAAAGAGACTGCAATGGGGCTTCAGAAGGGGTAGTGTGCATTCTCTGGAATAGAGTAGTGGTGACTTGGTTTGCTTCATAATTACTTCCCAAACTGTAGGCTTAGGTTTCCTGCACTTTTAATTTTACATTTCACTTGAAACAGTTTAATTTTCTGTATCCTGGTCAAGGGTCTTCATTAAATAGCAATTCTTAATCCTGCACGATGCTTGGAAAAGTCAGGAGATCTGTAAAGGTCATGGGGGTGGGGCACACAGGAGGACCCCAGAGCTTCCAGCTCTGTGATTCTTACTCTGAGAGGCAATACAAGGAACTTCCCCCCTGCACAACCACCTCGACCCCATTCACACTGTTGTAGGGCAAACAGTTCACCCTGGACTTCCCCAGGTATGGTACCCATGGCAACCCTGGAGTTCATGATGTGCCAGGCTGACCCTGGCAGACATGACCCGAAAAGAAATTGGATGGTGAGGACATGTAGAAGACGAATGTGGTTCTTGGAGACTGAGGACAGATGGGCATCAAGTTGTCCAAGGTCCCCAAGAGTTTGTGAGAGAAAATGCTAGAATGGATGGATGGTTTTAATATATCCTGACAACTGTCATGCTGAGGATGTCGTCTCACACCCGAGGATGCAGCTGGCTGGGCCTTCACTTAGCAGGGGACGGCCACCCTCACTGCCTCTCTCTGCCTGGGAGGCTTGCTCACATCCCTTCTTCCCTAAGTGGAATCAGGCAAGGAGACCAACTTTTCTGCCCTCCGGGTGAAAGCTCATGTTTGGAAAGGTACGCATAGGACAGGTAGGCATGGCTAAAGTAGGTAGGTCACTGAGGATATGCCTTAGGGGACAGTATTTTATCCTTTGCTACTGGACTGCTCTCTTATCTCTCTGAACCATCTACCCCAAGTGGAGTGGATTTCCCACAACACACCCTTCTTCCAGGGCACTTGGTACTGGTGAGATTTGAGTCAGGGATCCAAAGGTGCAGATATGTCGAGCATAGGCACATGGTTCAGTCAACATCAGGACCTCACTCTAAACAGAGTACCATGAGGAGGCAGGATGGGGCTTAGGGCTCTCCAGGCTACCTCACTTCTAACTGAGTGGGAGTGGAGGCTGGAGGGAAAGGCTGGGTGGGGGTCACTGCTTGATGTAAGGGGTGCAATCTATTTGACTATGATGGAATTTTCCAATGCAAATTTCATTATCTAACACTTATCCCCCCAGAACTGGAAGGTTCAGCCCAACAATGCCCCGTGGTGTGGTATACACAGACTGCAGCATTTTTGTGCTGAATCTAGTTTCAATATGGCAAGGGGAGATCATACACTCAGGGAGAAGAAGCAGGGCTGGTAAAGGTACTCACCAAGGGTCAAGTTCATGCCTGGAGACGATTCATCATTATGCTGCCATCCTAGTAAGGATGGCCCCTTGCCTCCAAGGACAGTGCCCAGTGCCCGAATGCATCCCATTTGGAACTAGCCTAATGTCTCAAGCAGCAGAAACTCCAGCTACCGTGTCTCTGCCCAGGTTCTACAGGCACACATCAGCTTGTGGTGTTACCTCTCTAAGGAACAGCAACTTGGGTCAGAGTCTCAGTCACAGCCTGAGGAACCCAGTTTGACTTTTCAGATGGAGGTTTCAAGTGGATGGTGTAAGTCCCCCACTGCCGATCCTTTCTTGCTCTGAGGTCTGTGACTGTCCTACCTCATACATGCCCATCGTTTCCCTGAGCCCATCCCACAGGGCACAGCAGGGTTACAGAGTGAGAACGCAGGGAAGGGTCCTTGTCCCAAGCCTGACTTGCTCTCCAGGAGCAGACCCTCTCTCCTCCTTCCCATCGTCACTTTGCCCGATCCACCCCAGACTCTCTCAAGTCAGGGCTCAGCCATCTCCTCCAGGAGTCCCATGCTTCAAAGATGAGGCGAGAACCAGCTACTGTGAGGTAGCCTGCCTGCACATCATTCCATGAGCAACACAGGACTATTGAGGGATAATATTCATCCCACAGTAGATCAAGAGCCTACAGCAAAGACTCCCAATTTTGAACAGAAATGAGCCCCTCTCCTTGAGTTGGGGGACTTTGCTTCTTACTACCCGATCCCTCTGTTACGGTTTAGATCTCGAAATGTCTCCTCAAAACTCTTGTGCCAGGCAACACAGCAATGCTCAGAGGTGAAAATGTTGGATACTGAGAGCTGTAACCTCAGCAGTGGATGCATCCATTTGACTGATTAATACCTTGAAAAGACTAGAGGGCAGGTAGGCATGGCTAAAGTTGGTGGGTCACTGAGGATATGCCTTGGGGGACTGTGTTTTATCCTTCACTACTGGACTGTTCTCTCTCTCTGAACCATCTACCCCAAGTGAAGCAGATTTCCTCCAACACACCCTTCCACCATGATGTTTCTCCTGGAACCTGGGGAACCTGGCCTGTCCACACATGCAGAATGATGTGGAGGAGGTGGAAGGGAAGCAATTACAAAAGCTAACATGTTAGTGTTTGCATACTTGGACATTTTCGGACATCAATTCTCCAGGTTTTATGCATTTTGTTGTGCCATGTGCCTAGTGTATAGAATGGAGAAATTTTACAACATCTAGTCTTTCGAAGGTAAGGAGGTTGCCAGTGTTTGATCAAGTGATAAAATTACCACACATTTTACAAAACACAGGCGCACAAGTAGAACATACAGGTAGGGCTGAAACCTTGGGCCATGGCAGAACCATCCACAACTGTGTTTCAAGCAAATAAGCAAGCAAACACTGAACAAGCCACAGCAATCAGAACTTAAAGGGAAAAGGAAGACGCCATCTGTAAAAGTCCTGAAAGAAGGAGACTTCTGGGACTCAACGGCAGAGTCCATGAGGTTCAGACTGTTCAGCCCCCGCAGTCCATACACAGAAGGCTCCCAGGAGTGGCCAGGCACAGGAAATTCCCTCCATGTGGTGCTGCCTGGAAGTGCAGGCTTACCCCACCACAGGCACATTCACTGGGAGACACCAAGGTCTCCCTCTACCTCAACCCCTGCCAAGGGCCCCTCATACCTACTTACCCTTTGACGTCATCTCTATCTTTTTGTCGTGCCACACTAGTTCAGCAAACACTGGAAAAAGAGAAATGAGGAATAATATAGTATTCTGGCCTATTCCCCATTCTCATACTCACCACCACTCCTCATGTTAACCATATTCCAAAGACCACTGGCAACACTGGTATTCCTCAGTGGCAAAGCAGAGCCCTCGTGAGATCCCTTGGGTGGGTGCAGTGGAGATAGGGGCACTTAAATCAGCTTAATCCGGACACATGAAGCCCACCATCGAGCTGGGGATGGTATTTTTAGCAGCCAAACTAAGCATTCTGTGGGACACCCTTGTGATCCTCATGGTTTCTCCTGCCCTTCCTTTCCTGGGTGACACACTGGTGGCTCCTGATCACCTGAAAGAGTACACAAATCCAGCTTCCCTTCCTGGGTGTGATGTGGAAAGGGCCTGGTTGTGACTAAAGTGAGGTGACGTCCCCCTCTGCTGGAAACAAGTTGTATCTGCACTGCCCAGCTACTCTTCTGCCCCCACCCTCCCTGTCTTTCTGCTTCCCAGTGTCAGCCCCAGTTGCCAATGGGGCCCCCAGCACTGTGGCTCTGGGTGGGACACTGGCAGAGCTGCAGCCACAGTCAGCCCCTAGGGGGAGACATGTGGCCAAACAGGACCCAACAGAAAAAGCTGTGTTCTGCTGAAAGTTTTACCTCTGGAGTTGTTGTTTGGGGGCAGTGGTACAAACTGAAAGCCCAAGGTTTGTCGTCAGAGATTAAAATGCACACACACAGATAGCAGTGACAAAGATGAAGCACTTTACTGCAAGCTGGTGCTAGCTTATATAGAAAGTGAGAGTCAGTTATCTTAAACCAGGAAGCTCCCGGGGCCCATCATAGTAAAGGTCAGGTCATCACCTAAGGTGCACGCACGTCCGCCCTGCATAAGATTCATGGCGGCATGAACTGTTCAGGAGCCAATTAGAAGTTTTTCAAAACAACTTGTTATCCGCCCACTGGCAACTTGCCCACCGCCATGTTTGAAAGGCCCAGGGAGTTCTCTGGGAGACTCCCAATACAAACCACCCCATCTGAGAGCAAGGCTAGGACCCCAGAAGTGCCAGAAACAGGATTTCTCCTCCCATGCTCTTCTCCTCCCCTATTAAACCCACAAGATTCACCAGAGAGGCACATTCTCTACAAGTGAGGTCCACTCCTGGCTCTGGATGAAAGGCTGGGAGCTTCCTGGAGGTTGGGGGACTCTAGTGTGTGTGTGTTGGGGTGCCCACGGCCAAATTCTCCATTATGCATTCACACACAAAGTCTCCCCAGGTCATGTGCTGGAAGCCAACCCAGAAATTTCTGAGTTGGGTCAGGGGGTATGCCTCTTGAGTGTGATTACGTATGTGCAGTGGCTAGAGGAAGGGAACAAGGGGGGAATTCCAAGGCTCATTTCATCAGCACTGTCTCCCTCCATCAGTCCCAGGCAAAGAGTTAGAGCTGAGTCAGGGAGAATCATGGTGGGGAGGGGGCATTGAGAATGGCCACCCACCCTGGGGAAAAGCTAGCAGGGAGCAATCAAGCGTCTGACGGGCTGAACACCCAAGCAGTACACCCCAAATAGCAAGGGATCACTGTCACATGAGTGGCCAACTGTGCTTTCCATCCCAGCCCCTGCCTGTGGAGGAAACAGGAAGCATACATGTTGTGGCAATGGGCACTGACACATACCAGATATTTTTTGGGTGTCTGTCCCTACTACAATCATCCCCAAATTGACATCCCAATGACAGGGGGCTCCCAGCAACAACCCCCAATATAAGGGGCAGAGGGAATGAGGGCAAAGAAATGTAGGCTGGGGGAGAAGAAGTGCAGAGTGGGAAGGAGGAAGATTGTCTGCAGGCCTGCATCCCTACTGGGCCCTTCCCTACTGGCTGCATGCTGGGACTCCCATGTCTTCTGGGCCACGGATCACCTCCAACTGACACTCTTCTTGGACCTTTTGGGTTCCAAGGATGGCAGGAAATATCTCTTGAACTTCCCGAGCAGTGCAACACCAGAGACTGGGGGGAAGGTGGCCAGTTGCAGAGGAGTTGGCTTGAGTCTCTAACCCCATGAAGGGAAGGCCCTGCCCAGTTTAACTCTACATCCACTGGCCAGGGATTCCTTCTCCTCAAGGGTCTTCTTCCTAGGACTGGAAACAGGTCCCTGAAGCTGCAGACGCAGGGAGCAGGTGTGTTCACAGGGAGCAGAGGTCAGCAGAGAGCACAGAATGGGAAGGAAATCCTCCCCATTAAGGGCACGGAGCAAATGGCTGTTCTTCCCGCTTCCCTGGGGCTGCTGGATCTGGCCTGGCCTCCTTCCCTGGGCCAAAAGCTCACCCTCATCAGCTCTATCTCACTGAACTCATCTGAGACACAGGCAGCCCGTGGGCTTCCCCACTGAACATCATTCTACTTTTGGTGGCTCTCTGCAGTTCCAAGAGCCCGGCCCCCTCTGGGTTGCTGGGATGGTGTAGTGGAGTGGCACAGGCCTGCTGCATTTCCAAGGTGCTCGCGCCAGCTGCCTCTAAAGATGGGGCCTGCCTCTGTGTCTGCCCAAACGGTGTAAAGTTCGGTCCGACAGCTTTACGGGGACAGGAATCTGTGAGCACCCTGGAGGCTGGTCAACTGCAGCATGACTGCCACAGGCTCCACAGCAAGGTGAAGTGCTAGGTCCAGAAGTCCCTGGTTCTCTCAGTCACGGATCCAGGACTGCCTCTGTGGCCCCTCAGCATTGCTGCTCCTTTCTCTACCTTTTTGCACTTGGCCTCCAAGTTGTATTCCTAGCCCTCAGGGTCTGTGGAAGCCCACCCTGGACCATCTGGCTCCATAGTGGCCCAAAATCGAGGCCCAGATCATGCTAAGTGGGGCTTCGGGGCCTGCAGGACTGACTCCAGCCCGCCTCCCATGCTCCATGACATACCCTCTCCCTGAACTGACCCCTCATCCACGGAGCCATTGTCACCAGTCCTGGCAGCCAGGTGTGATGAGACATAGTGGTCAGAATCACAGCAGGACTATTTAGGCCTTTAGGAACATTGTCACCACAGGGGCAGCGCTAAATCACCAGGAACACCAGTAGGCTTCAGTTGTCTTTGATGCATGCCACGTGGTGTTCTCATTGGTCCACTCTCTGCCAATCAGCATGCCCCTTGTTGTGTCATCCTGGGGGCCCTGGACAATAGTGATGAGGGCCCATTGATTGTCTGGAATACCCGTTTCTGTTGGCTCTGGAGTACCCAGATCCAATGGCGGGGCAGGGGCGGGGGGTTGATGGACTAGGGCTTTTTATCACTTTGAGTAAAATGCCCGAAAAGAACGACTTGGAGGGTATGAAGTTGATTTTGTGTCATCGGTTCGGTGCATGTTCTCCAGGTCCAGATGGTGAAACAATAGCTGAAGGCCATGGAAGAAGGAAGCATGTCAGCTTGTGTCAGCCAGGAAGGAGAGATCATTCTGGGTAAAACATATCATCCCCAAGGGTACGCCCCAGTGACCTACCTACTCTAGCTCTGCCCACCTACCTATGTTTGCTACAGAATAATGCATTCAATTTTTTAATATTTAACTTTTTTATTTGTACACAATACATTAATTTTCTTTATTTACTTGTATGTGGTACTGAGGATCCAACCCAGGGCCTCGCACATGCTAGGCAAGCGCTCTACCACTGAGCCACAACCCCTGTCCCTGCATTCAATTATTTAATCGGAAAATAGGAGAGAGAGTCTGCTCCTGGAGAGGGGTTCAGACTTGGGACCACCCTTCCCCATAGTCTCACTCCCCATAGTCTCACTCACCCCCGGGGGATGGGCTGAGAGAAACAGATGAGCATGCATGTCCAGGGAAATCAGGAACCTCAGAGCCAGAAAGGATCAGCTGTGCAGAATTACAACATCCATTTCAAACCTCCACCTGAGCAGATGGGCTGGGTTCTTTATGCTGCAGCTGAAACCCTGACTCACGTTGGTATTTCTTGGAGGGGAAAGCTGACTCCTGCCTGAAGAAGCTGCACAGAGACTCTGCTGCTGGGCTTTCTGCCACCTGAGACATCTAGGTTCCCACTGGGGTGAATTCTGGCACCCAGCACTGTCCTGGTAGACATGGGTCATCTTCATCAGGGAAGCAGCACATCGATGGAACCCTGACAGGCACAAACTCGACCCTTGCCCACCCTCGACACCCCGGTTTCTTCCCTCTAAGCACATACTCTCTCTGTTCCACATTCACACTATCTGCACTGCAATACTCATGCTGGAAGGAGTGTTACAGAGTGTGCAAGGATTACAGACCACCATGCATATTAAGCCAAATTCAAAGGGAGAAAGGTTGTTAGTGAGCATGCCAGTCAAGCGGCTGGGAGCAGGCTCACACCTCAAAGAACGCCCAGCACCTAAATTTTGGAAGCACAGAATTTATAAATAGGCAAAACACTCAAGAACAATTGAGGCCCATGTAGGTCAGAAAGAACCTGTTGAGGCATATATTGATTACATGTGAGAATTGTTCTGACTACACATTTCTGAGTCATTTTGTTATATATACACATCAAGGCCATAGTCAGGGATGTGGAAAGGGCCTACTGTACTGTCAACATTGATACAGCTGCCAGGAGGCTGAAAAGAAAGCATGTTAAGCAAACATACAATGGAGTCAGGTCAGAACAAAATGGAATTACTTTGGCTCTTCCATTTCATTCCCCCATTTCTTTTTATAGCACCACAATTCACAAAATCCTTGATTTTTGGCTTAGTGCCAGATACTGGGTCCTGAGGATCATTATTTTTATGCACTTTTACATAAGAAACCTTTTTATAGCCTTAAGCTTGACTTATTTTTGGTAGGGCTGACACAAATATACATCTCTTATGTAAAAATGTGTTGTTGTTTTCTAAATGTCCATGTAGGACTGTGCTCAGGCTACACTCACCTGCCAGGTAAAGACCAAGTCGTTCAAAACTGACCTTGTTTCTATCTACTCTTTTTTTTTTTTTTTGTAAATATTTTTTTTAGTTGTAGGTGGACACAATACCTTTTTACTTTATTTTTGTGGTGCTGCGGATGGAACCCAGGGCCTTGCATATGCCAGACAAGTGCTCTACTTTTGTTTTGTTTTGAGCCCCAGCCCCAGCCCCTCTATCTACTCTTAAAAATTCAGCTGAAATTTGTCAGGAATTGTTCTTGGGAACTTGTGAGAAGCCTCCTGGCTCCTTAAGCTTTTCTCTACCAGTGTTACCACCTGCAAGGATGGGTTGGATTCTGGCTGAGAATATTTGCCTTCTCTTATAAGCATCAGGGCTGTTTCTGTCCCCAATGATCCTCCTCTTTGCAAAATGTACACCGATTGGCTTCCTGTTCTCTAAGGTCTCCCCTCAATCTCCCTGAGAGCAGATCTGGTGACTCACAGAGTTGCAGGGTCTAGAGAAGTCCCATTATTCCCTGAGTTCCTGCTGACCTCAGAGGGCAAAGGCTAAGTTTTTCTCAGCCCTTTTACTTCCTTGACTATGGTCTCCAAGTTTTGGGCTTTAAACATCCAGTAAACCAGTTTCACCGGTCTTAAAGAGGGGGTTATAGGTTATGACTTTAATATCTACAATTTTATAATTACCCCTTTTATTTAATTGGGGTCAGTACTAGTACTTCAAGTCAACATTATATACTCTCTGTCTTTTAGGTGATGACTTATCATCTCAAATTAACCCAGGTTGTTTTTGTAGAAGCAGTACCTCTGCAAAACACTAACAGGCAGCAGTTATAAAGTTTGCAAGGAAATACAAAACAAAAGTAACAGAGCAAAAACATATTTCATTTGTGTAATAGCTATGAACCAAGAAAAATGATTGTTATCATCTTGAACCTTTACTTAGTTATACATTATATCTCCTGTTTGAGATCACAGTGATTTTTACAACAAAAATCAATCTTTTGAACATAACTCTAAATGAGTTGAAGTTTAGCCTATTTTGCAGCCGTTTAACATGGAGTCAGGTGGGTGGGAGGGGCTTATCTTAGTGAGGCAGGGCTCTTCACAAATAACACAATACAACATTACATCTGAAATAAGAATCAAGGAAAGGCTAAGAGAGCTTTTTAACTTTCCTTTTGTGTGTGGAAAAAGTGGAAGAATGTTTCCATGTATTACAGTGTCACCTTTAAACACATCAGGATCTTCTAATTATCTTTCAAAAATGCATTTAAATTTAAATTTCAGTATTAATTATAACATAAAATTATATATATATATATATGTATATATAGAGATATATATATATATAGATATATCGTGTTGATAACAGGTAACTTGATCCAGTTATCAAACATCCAGTAACATGAATTAATACCAACCAATCTGTTATTTTCATAAAAATCTAAAGCTTTTGTTACACATAATTTTTAGTTTGGAGAACATCAACTTGGCAACCAGTTCTCCTAATCCTTACATTTATCTAAAGTGCATTTTAGAAAACAGAGTAACAACAGTCACAGATTTGTATGGGTTAACAAAAACAAAAGGATAGCCTTAAATCTCTTATACATTTAGGGAACAGTGTAGAAATTGACTTAGTCAAGGCAAATAGGTATAAGACAGGTCTTTAAAATTTCGTAGAACATTTAGACAAGGCTTAGACAGATATAGTTCTCAGATGCATATATATATACCTACTCACATACATTTTGGGTGTCAACAATATTGTTTTAACCTAAATGACAGTTGTTTGTTTAACCAGTTACAAAGTAATCATTTAAGACCTTAAAACAGGAACACACCTTAATTTCCTTAAGAATTTACTTTCCCAAGTAATAAAGCCTAACAAATGCAAGAAATTATATTGATAATATTGATAATAGTAGACCAATGTTTCAGACTTTACTGTGCTAATTAGAACCAATTTAATCACAAATACAAACTTTTTGAAATATACCCTTTATTTACATATACCCTCTTATCACTTACTCAGTCCCTTTTTGATCACTTACTCAGACCCTCCTTTACTTACTCAGACCTATTTGTCACTTGCATGAACCTTCTTATCACTTACACGAACCTTCTTGTCACTTACACAAACCTTTTCTCTTTCCCTTACATCCTAATACAAGCCTTATATCTAATTTCCAACACAAAACTTATGTCTAATTCCCTCCACCTGGCTGATATCTAATTTCCCATCACAAACAATCTTATAAGTAATTCCCCATCACAAGCAATCTTATATCTATTTCTCTGCATTTACATTTATATTTTGTAAACAACCTTCATAAAATTTTGAATTTATACAAATTACTCCATTTTAATAAGATGAAATACTTTATAGGTTACTTTCAGTACTCTAATTGAAACTCAGTTGAAATGTTTGGACCCTTTCTTAAATTTATATCTGAAACAGACCTTATGAATGTAATCTGTGCCTTTAGCTTACACAACAGATTTCATCCCAGGAGAGGGTTGGACAATGATGGGGTACTGTTTTAGCAAGAACTGTTTTTGTCCCAAAGATGGGTATCCTCTGGCCAAATGGGGTGTCCTGTGTGATCTTACAAGGGGAGACTATTCTTGTCTCTGCGTTATAAACTAACAGTGTTGGAACCTATTGCCGCATCCTTGGTGGCCCGCATTCTCCACCTCTCAAGGACAAAAGTGGCTGGAAGGCGGGGCAGAGGCCAGGTTCTCTTTGGCTATTTTTTTTTTTTTTTTTTTTTTTTTTTTACAATCCAGGCTACTTTGGCTGGTTCTTGGGCCTAGTTCTGTGCTCTTCAGGTTCTGGCACTGCTGCCCTGCAGGAATATCCCTGCCCATGCCAGCATCCAGGGTGGTGTGGGGGAAACCCGCTTAGCCTTGACCCTGATGCTGACCGCTTTGGGCCTGTGCAGTGCCCAAGACCCTTGGCCCCCAGTGTGAGGCAGTGGGTATCCATCTGAGCCAGAGGGGGCGGATCCAGGAGCAAGCTGGTGTGACTGGAAATTTCCCATCCTAGCAGCTGCCACATACCTCTGGGACCTACTGGCCAGCAGTGCAAAGAGGGACAACTGCGAAGACAAGTGACAGGACAAATGACAGACAAACTCAGAGGACAGAATTTACATGGACAGGACAAAACTAACAGAAGACAGACTTAGAGGAGGAGTTTATTGGAACTGTCACTATGACACCAGATAGGGATTATCACCATTCACAAAGTACAGCCCAGGAGGGCAGAGGAGCTCTTCCCACAGGGAGAGGTGAGTACCTCAGGTTGGCTTCCAGTCACCCCTAAATCAAAGTGAGCTCAGAGGAAGTCCAGCTCTCCTTTCCTCAGAACAAATAACGAGAGACCAGACAGGACAAACACATTGACAAGGAGTCGATTTTAGGATAAGTATCTACCCAGAACCTATTAAGTCATTCATGCAATACAGCAAATCACGTAGTCAGACAAATTGAAAAGCAAGCACCAAACAAAACCAAACCAAAACCAAATATATCCAGAGAGAGAGAGAGAGAGAGAGAGAGAGAGAGAGAATATGAATCAGAACACCAAAATCCTCCTCTACTGGTGCCCCAGTATAATGCCAGAGAACTGGGGAAGTTTCAGGCACTCCCTTTCTACTGCAAAACCAGAGCTGACTTACCCCCTAGGAGAGTTAGAAGGACCCAATGCTTTTGGTGTCCAGGAATACAGCAGTCACTCCAGACCTTGCGAGATTCACTAGAAGGTATAGGGCTCCGGAGATTCATCAGGGGGCACGTCCCCTGCATCTTCATCACTGATATGGAAGGTCCAGAGTAAGGCTGAGTCCCCTGGGTGTCCGGTGGTCTTTCTGGGGCCTGCAAAATGTTACAGAGTGTGCAAAAATTAAAGGTCACCATGCATATTAAGCCAAATTAAAAGGGAAAGGGTCTTTTAATGAGCAGCCAGTCAAGCAGCTGGGAGCAGGCTAATAGCTCAGAGATCTCCCAGCACCTGAATTTTGGAAGTACAGAGTTTACAATTAGGCAAAAGCCACAAAACCCACAAGAACAATTGAGGCACATGTAGGTCAGAAAGACCACGTTGAGACATATTTTGATAACATGTGAGAATTGTTTTGATTACACATTTCTGAGTCATTTTGTTATACACCAGGGCCATAGTCAGGGATGCAGGAAGGTCCTACTGTACTGTCAGCAAAGACACAGCTGTCAGGAGGCTGAGGAGAAAGCACGTTAAGCAAACATACAATGGAGTCAGGTCAGAACAAAATGGCATTACGTTGGTTCTTTTTCATTTCAGGAATACACTACACCAGTAGCCACTGTTGGGGCAGAAACTTCCAACTCTAGGGGAATAAGATCGTGCACTAGAAAATTCCCTCAGAGCTGAATAGAAAGAGGTCATGCACTCCAGGTTGTGTGGGCTTGGGCTTTCCTGGAGAGCCCTAGGCCCTGGCCTGCCTCTTCACACTGTTGCACTCAGGGTAAGGTCTAGAGGTGGCTGACCCATGTGCCCGTGCTTCATTCAGCTGCACCTTTGGAGCCTTGAGCCACATGTCACTTCAGCTGGCACCCGGGCTCCGGCTTGTTCATTTCAAACATGATCTTACACCCTGAGGACAGAAAAGATGGTCACCATCCCAGACCCAACTAGGGCAGAAGGGGTGCAAGAAGCCCAGCAGTCAGCAAGAGGCTTCCAGAGCAGCCATTCCAGCCTGTGTGGAAACCCAGCAGGTGGTATTCCCGGGTGTGAGGTGTCATCCACACCATCAGTCATTGTGGTGTGTCACAACTGTGGATTCTTGTCCTTACTGTCACAAACTCCTGGGTCAACTCAGATACCTTTAGGTCTGTCCGTCTTCAATCTCCGAGAACCCCTTTCCCCAGCCACAGTTCCTCATCATCCACTTCATGTTAGAATGGCAGCAGTGCCAGGGTCTGCTAGGTTTGATTGTGCATGTTGTGGCGTCCAGGGTGGCCTTGCAAACTATACCAGGGTGCAAATCCAGGGTGTGTGTTTCCTGATGACATCGTGAACTGGGCCCTGCTGTTGCACAGGGCAAAAGTCCCTGGTAACCACCACTCAGGGTGAGAATCACAGATTTGGCAGCCTTGGGCACTCCTGTGTGCCCCACCTCAAGCACCTCCCCATCCCTAGACCTTACGGTCCCCTAAAATTCAGCTCTCCTGACTTTTCCAAGAGTCAGTTATTTCTTCTAAAAGGATGAGACTTAGATCTTCAAGATACAAAAATTAAATTAGATCAAGTTACGTGTAAGATGATAAGTGCACAAAACACAAACCTACAATTTGGCAAGTAATTATAAAGAGATGAAGCCTGGTGTTCACTACTGTGCTGTAGAGACCATACATTGTACTTTCAGAAGTCCCCTTTGAGTCCCTTTCTGGGAAGGGAGCCAAATGCAAAAGGCTCCTTCTATATCATCCCATTTATATGACTTGAAAAACACAGGAAAAATGGATCGGTACTTGCCTGAGCATGGGGGTTGAGTGAAGTGGTTAACTACCTCCTGGCATGAAGGAACGTGGGGGTAAGGGAAATGCTGCAGAGGTTGTGATGGTGCTTCCATAATGGTATGCACTCAAAGAAAGCCAAGATCTAGCCAGGTGCGGTGGCACACACCTGTCATCCCAGCCGTGCTGGAGGCTGGGGCAGGAGGATCCAAGTTCAAGCCAGCTCAGCAACTTAGCAATGCCCTAAGCACCACAGTGAGACCTGTCTCTAAATAAAATACAATAAGTGGGCTGGGGATGTGGCTTAGTGGTTAAGTGCCCCAGGAGTTCAATCCCTGGAACCAGCAAAGATCTATGTATGTCAATTATCTCTCCATAATCTTGACTGTAGAAACACTGTTGCCTAAACCTTATTTCTCAAACGGATGTTGAAATTGAAATTTAGTAATTCCTTTAAATATGAGGATTTTGTTCTCTCTTAATGTGTTAA
Organism: Urocitellus parryii; assembly: GCF_045843805.1. Taxonomy (NCBI): domain Eukaryota; kingdom Metazoa; phylum Chordata; class Mammalia; order Rodentia; family Sciuridae; genus Urocitellus; species Urocitellus parryii. Next base: position 76,555,394 of record NC_135547.1, read on the forward strand.
TGCCCTGAATTATATTACTTTGTATTCTGAAGTAAATGTTTTCTTAGATGAATCCAATTTAATCATGCCTTATTATTCTCTGTCTTCCTGGTTACAGCCTGTAGTTTGCTAACATTCTGTCTCTGTTTTTTTTTTTTTCCTTCTATGTAATTAGTGTGTCATTGACCTGGGTTTTTCCTGTCTCCAACCATTTGTGTCAGGATTATGGACATTTATTATGTTATTTTATTATGTTAGGGATGTCTTATTCCTACCTCATCAGATGGGGTGGGAAGTGTCTCCCCTTTGCAATTTCCTGGAGGATTTTGTATTCTAGTGAAGATATTTAGTCCTGGGACAGTATAAATATTAAGTAAGCAGGTGTGTCTGTCAGTGTTTTGGTAGGCTTATATGGATCGTACTGCAATAAACACAGGAATTCAGGTATCTCCTTGATATGCTAATTGTATTTCTTTGCATATATACCCAGGAGAGGGATCCCTGGATAATATGATGGACTTGGTTTTAGTTTTTAAAGGAACTTCAATACAGTTGTCCTAATGTCTCTGGTGATTTAAATCATTCCCATCAATAGTGTGTGAAGGTTCCTTTTCTACCACATCCTTGCTGACACTTGTTATCCTGTCTTTTTGATGTAGCCATTCTTATTGGGCTGAGGTGGTATCTCACCGCAGTTCTGATTTGCATTTCCCTGATGATTAGTGATGTAGAGTACTTTTTTCATATACCTGTTGGCCGCTCATGTGCTTTCTTTTGCAAAATGTCTTTTTAGGTCTATTGGCCACTTTTCAATTTGGTTATTTTTGTTGTTGTTGTTTTTGCTTATGAGTTTTCTTGAATTCCTCATATAATCCAGGTATCAGCCCCAAAGTAGCAGCTCATCAGATGTACAGTTTGAAAATATTTTCTCCACTCTGTAAGTTGTATCGCCCCCCTGTGGACTGCTTCCTCTGCTGTGCAGGAACATTTTAGTAATTCCATTTGTCTAGTTTTGCTTACATTTTTAGTGCTCTGGGGACCCTATCCAGAAAATCATTGAGTGTACCAATGTCTTGAAGTATTTCCCCTACGTTTTCTGCTAAAATTTTCTGAGTTTCAGGCCTTATGTTGAAATCTTTTTCCCATTTTGTGTTGGCTTTTGTACAGGAAAAGGATCAAGAATCCATCTTCTGCACATGAATGTCCACTCTCCTTGGCACTATTTATTGAAGAAGTTGTCCTTCCTCTAATGTGTGTTTTTGCTGAGAGTCACTTGGATGTGGATGTAGGCATATATTTCTGGGATCCCTATTCTGTTCCATTACTTTGTGATTGATCTTGATGTCAGCCCCATGCTGCCTTGGTAACTACACTCCCTGTAGTATGACTTTAAGTCAAGTACTGGTGTGTCTCTAGGTTTCTTATTTTTGCTCAATATTCCTTTGGCTATTCAGGGTTGTTTCTTCTTCCCTGTGAATTTTAGGCTTTGTTCTTAGAGTGTCATTGATATTCTAATGAGATTGCATTCAATATGTAAATCACTTTGGGAAATAGGGAGTTTTTTCAAGGCATAATCTTACCAGGTTGCTCAGGTTGACCTTAAAATCACAATTCTCCTGCTTCACCCTTCTACACGCCTCTGACTAGAAGTGTACCTCACTATGCCTGGTTAATTATGGACATTTTTACATTATTAACTCTTGTAATGCAGTAACACGGGAGTTCTTCCAATGTTTTATCTTCTTTCATCAGTGTCTTAAAATTTTCATTCTAGAGGCAATTTATTTTCTTGGTTAAATTTTTGCTAGGCATTCTTGGTAGCTATGCTGAATGGAACTGATTCCATGATTTCTTTCTCAGCAAATTTGTTATTATTGTCTGCTGAGGCAGGCAAAATGGCTGAATAGAGGTACCTAGCACTCACCTGCTCCTCCAAAAAGAACCAAAGTAACAGGTGCATGTCAAGGTGAGTGACCATGGGTGGACACTGGAATTCAACAGCAGAGAAATTGAAAACCTTGTAAAATGTGGAGACCTGGGGCAGCCCTATGATAAGAGAAACCAAACATCCCATCAACAGACTGCTGACTCCACAGCCATGAGAGAGTGGAATCTCCCCTCAAAGGGGTGAAGTTGAAATAGAGAGTCCCCACAATCTCTATCAGTACAGATACTAAAAATCCTAGCTAAGGGCCTGTTCCACGGCCCAGGCCTTGCAGGCTCACAGACTAAATGCAGAAGAGGCCTGAAATGTGCACAGTAGTCTGGCATTGGTACAGAAGTTTACCATAGTTCTCAGTGAATCCTAAGGAGCCTATAACCAACTGTCATCTTTAGAAGGTGTCGTGCAGGAGCTCAGAACCAGGAGATACACTTGGGATCCCATCTGGTAGAAGAAGATGCAAGATGCAGATAGAATAGTGGGCATGCTTTATTCAGAGATGACAACAGCTTCTAGCTTCCAGCTTCATCTTTAGCCCCTGTCAGGTCCATTTTGCCCCCATCAGTTCCAATTGTCCCCCAAGTCTTTTTCATAGGCCTTTTAAAATTTGTTCTTTTTATTTATACATGACAGGAGAATCCATCATGACATAAAACAGCATGGGATATATCTCCTTCTAATCCAGTCCCCAGTGCTTCTCCTTCCCCTTCCCTCTCCTCACTCCCTGCTCCCTTCCCTCTATTGGTCTTTCTGCCATCTACCCATAGTTACTTTTTAAATTTTTGCATATGCACTAGAAGGTAAGATTCACTGCAGCGTAATACACATATGTACATCAGAAAGTTGTGTCCTATTTGTAAGCCCTTTTTATTTGCAGGCCAAAGAAGGCTCACTGCAATCAGGTTACATAAGTGGGAGCACACTCATAAGCAAAATGTTTATAATCTGGAGTACATACACTGAACCAATGTTTCTGACATTGACTACACACTGACCATAACATAGCCTATCCATGGCATAGGCTACATACTAAAAACATAACATAAACCATAACATAGCTTGCCAGACGCCTCATTGAATGAACCTAACTGTAGCCATGTTTGGCCTGCCTCCAGAGAATGGAACTATTGTCTGAAGTTAGACTGCATTAGGGGCCAGAATCCCATGCATATGCACCTCTATGGGACCTCACAATTGTTCCACTGCACTGGCTCAGCAGGTGACTGCCTCAAGAACCAGATTTAACTCAGGGAGGTGACTAGGACACACATCCACTGAAAGTGCTACATAGTAGGGAACAGGTGTTATAATACAGAGAGCCACAGAGTGTGCTGTTCACATGAACCAGGTTGCCCTGTGAGACTGAGAATGTGGCCAGTCATGTGTGTTGCCCCATGGCAGCCTGGACTGCTCAGGATTGCCACTGCTTCTCTCCCAGCTTGTACAAGGGCCACTGTCACTAGCAGGGTAGACAAGGAACTCTGAGTTTCCACTGTGCCCCCACCCACAGAGGCTACTGGGGCAGACTTGAGCAACTCAGCTGTGGCCTGGTCTGTAGGCCTACTCCTGAGGTGCACAGCCTCAGAACGTCCAGAGACAGACATTGCCCACAGCCAAGGTCTGCCTTGTACTCATCCTCCCTCCCTCCCTCCTGCAAGCACCACAGCACAGAGGAAATTTACCCACTTCAAGACGTGACCCACCCCCAGTTTATCCTTGGTGGGCACTACACATGAAAAGGGAGGGAAGAGAAAAGCCCCCAGCCATTACCTTGCCATCAGAGCGCTCAGCCTAGGAGGGTGTGGAGGGAAAGGGCCCAGCTCTGCCAGCTGCATTCTGCTCTCACTCTGCATCAGGAGCACCTCAGCCAAGAGGAATTTTACCCAGCTGCAGCCATGACTCACCCCCACCAGATCCTGGGTGGGCACCCTAAATGAAACAGGGAGAGAAAAGCTCCCAGCCATCGGCTTCACATAAGCGTGCTCAGCCTAATGCGTATGGAGAGAAGCTTTGCCCCGCTGTGCCAGCTGCATTCTGCTCTCTCTCTCTCTAGTGCGAGCACCTCAGATTTTTCCCAGCTTCAGCTGCCACCCACTCCAGCTCAATCCGTGATGGGCACTACTACTGAAAGAAATGGGGACAGAAAACCCTCAGCTGTCCCTCCATTACCAGATGTGCAAACCTGGGTTTAGGGTACTGAGGTCCATTTCCTGGACAGGCATATTCACAGAAGCAGCAGAAATGCATATCTCAGTTTGTCCTGCTTCCACACCTATGCAGGTGCCCTGCCTCAGTCACAGGGGCACTCTATGTCTTAGCTGCACCCCCAGGTCTATAGTTTTATTTTTTATCGTTATTATTATTGCTGTTGTTATTATTAGTATTATGCCAGCATTGAACCAGGGGTGCTCAACCACACACAGCGTTACTTTTTATTTTGAGTCAGGGTTATATGATGTTGTCCAAGTAATCCTTCAGCTTCAGTCTGCTGAGTCCCTGGGATTAGAGTCCCTGGGATTACAGGTGTGGGTCACTGCACCCAGCCTATTTTTATTTATGTTTTACTGACAACTATCATATTTAATTATGGTGTGTGGCATAATGTGTTGAAATTTGTACACATCGTTGAATGTCTAAATTGAGCTAGTTGACATGCATTATTTCACATGCTTACAATTTTTTTGGTGAGTAAACAAACTTTCTCATAGAAATGTAATTTTTTACAAAGTTTCAGACTGATACATCAAATCATGAAAGCTCTACAAATGCCTGGAGTACCATATGATGTTTCAATACATGTATACATTGGGTAATGTGTAAATTGGGTCAAAAACGTCAATCTCCACATTTATAATTTCCATATAGAGAAAATATTCAAAATCCTTTTTTTCCAGATTTTTTTCACCAGACTTTAAAATATATACTATGGATATTTTTTAGAAATCATTTCCTCCATTTCTCAAAACAGAGGCAAAATTGAGTGTAGTGCTTAATATGGTGGATCTTGCAAACTGGATCACAGCCTAATAAAGGGAAAATCATCCCCAAATCGTGCTTAGCCAGGAGGACAATGCACTGCTAACCTCCAAGGACATGCACATGAACATGATGGATCCCCCCCCCCTGAAACTTCATTCACCAACATGAAATACGCTTCTTCAGACCCAAATCAACAGTACATTTCCTGCCAACAACCTTGAAAGGTCCAAGAATACATTTGTCGACATCCGTGCTGCTCCAGAAATCTGAAATACCCTTTCTGGGGACCTCCAGAAAACAAGTTATTGCTTCAGGGAAAGGTCACAGGAAGCAAGACCTGCTCATCCTCAAAAATGAGTTTGAGTGGGATTTGCTTGCAGGTGATCTTCCCAAACATTGTGCTGCCACCAGTCCATGTCGCCTGAGAGTTGGTGATGTCACCTGTTATCTCACCTCCCTCCGGTGGGGTGGCCACAGATGAAGTCCTCTTTTGGCTTTGTGAAATGTGCAGAACGTAATTGTTGTGTATATTCGCCCTACCGTGCAATCGCACCCCGGGGCTCCTTATCCCTACCTAACTGTATCTGAGTGCCCATTGACCAACCTTCCCCCACCCCTCCCTCTACTCTCCTGGGCCTCTGGTAGCCACCATTGGACTCTCAACTTCCAGGGGCCATTTTCAAGCAGTCAATACATCGTTATTAACTGTAGTGACCGGGTTGGATGACAGAACTCCCTAACTTATTACCCCTCTATAGCTGAAATTTTGTATCCTTGACCAACTTTACCACCCCTCCCTGCCATTCTAATCTGACTTCTAGGATTTTGCCATTTTTTTCATTTCAAATACTGACAAGATCCATAGTATTTTTCTTTCTCTGGCAGAAAAATAGAAAATCAGGGGTACTGCCCAACTCATGTTATGAGATTGAAGTTACCTGCATACCAGATCCTGACCACATCAGTTTTAGAGAAGAAAATCTCAACCACAAATAAGAGCAAAAGGCTGAAACAGAATATTATCAAACTGAATCCTCCAGTGTCAGGAGCTGTCATGGATGAACATGCCTTCAAGTCCTGATGCCCTGGGGCTCTGACCAATTACTACTTTTGGTAGTGATGTGGCGTTGTCCCTGCTCCCAGAGCAAGGCAGGCTCCAGGCGTAGGCTTCACCTGCAGGGGTTGACCTACACTCCCCTGTTCCTTTGTAATCCTACTCCTTTGCCCTTTTTAGGATAGAATGTTCCATGGAACCTCCCCTTGTGTGTTCCCTATATAAGAATAAAGAATTTCAATGGTTCTTTCTCTTTCCTTGGACCCTTAAGGTCGCAGAGCCATCTCCAGAATGTTGAAAAGGTATTACTGTGTTTGTGTGCTTTCTTTGCCGTTTTCTTGAGTTATTGGAATAGTCAGATTTTGTGAACTCAGCATTAGGTCGGCTAGGATAGATGGCGACACTTGAGGATATGTAGATATGAATACATGCTATGGTGTGACTAAATTGGATACATCCCAGCACAAATTTCATTTACTTAAGAAAATATAGTAATATAACTAGCACATTGAGAGATTAGAGGAGGGAGCTGGGCGCAGTGGCACACACCTGTAATCTCAGTGGCTTGGGAGGCTGAGGTAGGAAGATCATGAGTTCAAAGCCAGCCTCAGAAAAAGTAAGGCACTAAGCAACTCAGTGAGATCCTGTCTCTCAATAAAATATAAAATAGGGCTGCGGACGTGGCTCAGTGACTCAGCACCTCTGAGTTCAATCCCCAGTACCAACATAAAAGGTGGGGAAATACAAAATCCCCATATTTAAAGGTCTTCATTAGTAAATTTCTATATCCATTTGATATGAAATGTGTGTGATATTTTCTAGAAAGTCTGAAGTACTTAGACATAATTTACATACAGGTGTATGGCTCCTTTGAATGCACAATGGTAATGGATTAAAACAATAATCTCGATGACATTTATATCATCCCCCAAATTCCTTCATGCCATAGGGTAGTTAACCCCTTCGTGGAACTTCCATGCCCTGGAAACAACCAATTCACTATTTTGACCACTAGATTTTTGCCTTTCCCATGTCCCATGAAAAGAATATTGCAGTGTGCAGCCTTTTGCATTTGGCTCCCTTCCCAGAAAGGGACTCAAATGGGACTTCTGAAGGTACCATGTACAGTCTCTACAGCACAGTGGTGGTGACCTGGCTTCATCTCTTTATAATTACTTGCCAAGTAGTAGGCTTTTCCCCCTGCACTTGTAATTTTACACATAACTTGACCTAATTTAATTTTTGGATCTTGGTGAGGGTCTATTTTAAGAGCATTTGTTTATACATTAAGCAGAAGAAAGTGATTCTTGGAGAAGTCAGGTAACCATGTAGATCTGGAGAGGGGGATATGACTAGGGTGGCGCACACAGGAGGTTCCTAAGGGTCCCAATGCTATGATTATTTCTCTGAGTGGTGGTTACTCAGACACCCAGCACAAATACCAGAGCCTCCTTCATGCTGTTGTCACATGAATAGTGCACCCCGGAATCTAAGGGATAAGGTTTGCAAGCCTTGGAGGCTGGGAAAGGTAGCCTGAACTCCCTTAGCCATAATAAATATTTTGTCCTCCACGTTATTCTTTCAAGTATTTTGGTCATGGTGACAGAAAGCTGACAACACCTTCTCTTACGTTTTACGACCATAAAAACACCTCTCCTAAAAGAGAAATGCCAACCTTACTCTTGTGCATTTGATGGCCTATGGTTTCTAGGCCCAGGCTCCAGTTCCTCTATACCCCACACCAGGTATCCTCTCAAGGGTCATCATTAAAACTCACTTGATGTACAGGCACACTTTGACACAAGGAGATGTACACACTCACTTTGAAGGTTCCATCGTGATTTGCCAGAGTTCTCTGTATTATGGGTTAGATAAAAGGTGTCTCCCCAAAGGTGATGTAAGTGACAATGCAAGAAAGTTCAGAGGTGAAATGATTGGGTTATTAGAGCCTAAACTTAATCAATGCAACAACTGCTGATAGGGATAAATTGAGTGGTAACTATAGGCAGGTATGGGGTGCAGGCATGTCTTTGGGGTACATATTTTGTCCCCAATTTGGGGAACACTCTCTGTTTCCTGGTGCTATGTTCTGAGTTGCACTCCTCCACTACACCTTTCCACCACGATTCTCTGCCTCACCTTGGGCCCAAGCAGGAGAGTTGGCTGTCTACCGACTGAGACCTCCAAAACCATGAGTCCCAGATTAACTTTTCTGCCACTAAAATTGTTTTTGTCACTTTTTTTAGTCACAGTGGCAAAACAGTTGACCAAAACACACATTAAAAACACCCAGCCTCTTGGGAATTGGAACTGCAGAACCCACGCTTGTCTCAGCTTACTCAAATACGAATGTGACCCTGAGTCTCAGGCACACCCACCCTAACTATGCTTCTGTGACTGTGACATCAGAGTATGGAGTTCAGACAAAAATCTCATGTGATCCTAGGATGCATTCTAGAAGATTAAGCTGGGACCCAGATTATCATGTCTAGAAAAATCTGTGCCATAGAGGTGGTAAAATAGTATTTTGGAGGGAGACCATCCATGAATATGCACAGCCGTTATCCACATTTGCCCTAGAAACAAACTGATCCTTTTCAAACAGTAGTTATGGAGTTCACAGGATAGAAAAGGGCCGACACTGTGTATGACTGGGTGGATGTGGACATTCTGATTCTGCACCATCCATTCTAGCTGCAGGTGGGCAATTTCCCCCAGTTAAGCCAGAGACCAACTGTCCCCACCTCCAAACCAGAGACAGCCCAACACGATTCCCCATGTTCCCTGAGCTTTCAAATTGGTCTGTCACTTACTAGGATGTGACCTCTGCCTCCACTCCTCTCCTGAAAGGAAGAAGGGAGAACTGACAGGATTTGGCAACTGAGCTTCAAAGGTGAGGGCTAAGCAGGAACTAAAATTGATGGGCAATTTCTAACTATGCTTTCCCTCTGTGGGGTGCTACCAGAAAGATAGTGAATCTAGAAAGAAGACTGGGTCTGGGACATGGGAATTGAGCTCAACTCTGCCCTCTAAATGCCCATGGAAAGAACTCACTCAGAAGAGAGCACCAGGAGAGAGCCACGGGAGAGATCAGGGATGCTCAGGACAGAAAAGGATTCGAGGGTAAAAGCAGGATATGAAAACAGAGCAGCAATGGTAGGGGGCCAGTGGATGTGGAAGGGGGCCATTAGATTCTTCTGAAGGGCTATAGAAAGCAGGAATGTTTCCTCTGTGAACCCCAGAGAAAGGGAGGTTAGCAAAAAGCCCCCAAAGGGCCAGTGGGAAAAGGGAGATGATGCTTGGGCCCAGCCCACACAACCCAGGGCATCATGGTAAGCCTGAGCACAAGCTTCCTGGCTCAGATACACAAAGCTGCTGGCCCACACTACCCCCAGAGAGAGGTCCACCACAGAAAACCATGGATCCTTTTCTTAACCTGCACTAACATCAGGCAGCTCCCAATCCATTCCTGATCCCCCCACCACGAGTACCTTCCCAGAGAGGAGGCAGAGCACAGGATGTGAGAGGTCTTTTAATTTGAAAGTGATGTGAACTGCAGGGGAATCAAGGACAAAAGCAAGGGCAGAGAAGAATCCCTGGTTAAAGAAAAAGCAGAGGGAATGAACTTGGCTGCTTCTCCTGGGTTCCGGTTGTTTGCCTTGTACAAAGATGCTGAGTTCATTCTGTCAAGCTGAGCAGGGGCAGGACCTCCACTGGACCACGGACAGCCAAAGCCCTCCCAGCAAGCTGGGACTGTGGGCAATGGGCGTGGTGCTGAACCTATCACTCACTCCCAAAGTCCTGGAACTTGTAATGGAGTGAGTGCATGGTTGCTGAAAGAGACAGGCAGAACCCAGCACTTCAGACACTTGGATACAGGAGATTGCCCCCTGATGACACTTCCCCCATGCCTTGGGGGAAGCACCAGTCCTACAAACTGACCCCTCTCCAGTCCCAGTTAAAAGACAATGATTCCCCCAACTACCACTGGAATTCAACATGGAAATATCTTCTATATGGGAACAAAATGTACCAGTAGTGCTTAAATACTGGGGCATAGCAGTAGCATCCAGAAACGTGTTAAAAATAAACAAGCAGGCAACAAAGCTCTGGGCAACAAACACCAAACAAACCACACCAACCAACTCTTAAAAAATAAAGGAGGAAATAAAGGTCCTGAGAGAAGGAGACTTCTGGGACTCAAGGGCAGAATACATGGCGTTCACACAACGCACTGCTCTTTGTACACATTTGACGTCTGCCCCAGCAGTCAAGGCACAGAAGGCTCCTGGGCCAGCCACAGGCAGTTCCTCCTTGTGGTGCTGCCTGAATCTGAAGTCCCATCCCACCCCAGGCATCTGCACCACGAGACAACCTAGGTCTGCCTCTGCCCCAGTCTAGGGCTCCTCATACCTATTTGTTCTTTCATGATCTGTATTTCTTCCAGTAGTGCCGCACACTAGTCCAGCAGACAACAGAGAAGAAGAAATGAGAATAATATTCTGATCCCCTCCCTCTTCATTTTCCCACTCACCCCCCTGCCCACTGCCATCCTTATGTTCCCCATATCCCAAAGACCCATAGCAACATGGTCAGTTTCCATTTCCTCAAAGCCCTCCATCCAGCTAGGCCAGGCATTTCTAGGAGCCAGAGAAAGCATTACCCGAGGACAGTTCTGTTCTGCAAATAGTTGCCATGGCCCTTTTGGAACCAGGTGAGGCACAGGGGGAACTGGGAGAGGCACAGGTGGATCCTGGTTGTCTGAAAGAGAGCAGAAAATCCAGCCCACTGTCCAGTGGAAGTGGAAGGGCCCGGCTGGGTCTAAAGTGAGGCAGCAAGTCCCTCTGCAGGCAGAAAGTTGCACCTGCTCTCCCCCGAGGCTCCACCCTCTCTCAGTCTTCCCTGATCCACAGTGATAGCCCCAGGTGGCACTGTGCAGCCCTAGCACTGGGGCTCTGGGTTGGACATTGGCAGAGAGGCACTCACAGCCAGTTCCTGGGAGGGGCCTGTGGCTCATCAGGACCCCCCCCCCCAAAAAAAAGGCTGTATTCCTCTAAAAGTCTACTTCTAGAATTCTTTTGAACACTGCTACAAATTATCCCCGCCACATAAACCCCATGCAGAAAACAAGTGCCCAGGGAAAATTCTGATCATACGCTTTCTAGCAGAGTACTTCCTGCAGAGGCAAGGAAGCCTGGGAGCAAGGATGGGCCTCTGGAAGTGACAGAGCCTGCCCTTCTCTCTTGCAATCAAACCCACCCCACAACACTCACCAGAGGGGACAGGGCCTCTGGGCATGAGGCCTCCATGGAACAGATCAAAGGGCTGGGAGATTCCTGGAGGTTGGGGCACTCTGATGCTGGGATCACAACTTCCCAATTCTCCATAATGCGTGTATAGGCAAGGTTTTCCTGGCCTGTGTACTGGAAGCTAACACAGAAATTTTTCACTGAGTCAGAGAGTGAACCTGATGAGTATGATTATGTGTGCACAGGGGCTGGGGTGAGGTGGGGAACAATGGTGAAGTCCCAAGCTTGGCTCATCTCATCAGCACTGTCTCGCTCACTCAGCCCTATGCCTGAAGAGAGGGCAGAGTCATGGAGAAGCTCGGGCAGCGGGTGGGGAGGGATATTGAGAAAGCTCAGGACCCAAGGTAGAAGAACTTGGAAGGAGGAATCAGGAGGCAAATGGGACTGAACACCCACACTGCACAGCCCAAACTGGATAGGGCCAACTGACCACGTATTTGATGTCCCGCCCTGCTTTCCATCCCAGCCTCTGTCAGGGAAGGAAGCAGGAAAGGCACAGAATATAGCCAACAAACCTGCCTCTACTTTGTAGTAGAACCCCCAATTTGGCATCTCAGTGGCTGTGGGCTCCCAAGGACAAACCCTGGCTAAGCAGCGGCAGGAGCATGGACAAAGAAATAGGGGCTAGGAGAAGGAGGAGGGCAAACTCACTTGGGCCTGTGTGACTGCAACTCTATTTGCATCATCATCTTCATTGGCTTCAGGCTGGAACTCCCAAGTTGTCTGTGGCGTATCTGGTATAGATCTCCTTTTGGGGCCACTGTGCATGGGCCATTGGGGTTCCAAGGGCAGCAGACAAAATCTCTTGGCTCTCCCAACACTGGAGACTGGGGGGAAGGTGACTGCTTCCAGGGGCTCTTCCCTGAGTCTCTGCCCCCATGAAGGTAAGGTTCTATCCATGGTAACCTTTGAGCCACTCCCAAAGGATTTCATCTCCTGGATGGTCTTAATCCTAGGAGTTGCCCTGGGCAGGCTGCCTGCGGCAGCAGCACTTGCAGCTCCTGGGTAGCTGGGCCTGCTGCCTCCCTTGCCCCAAAGCAGGCTTTGCATTTTGTTGCAGGCGCTGGCTTCCAGCTCTGTGAAGGCCTGCCTGTTCATGGCTGGGGTGAGTCTGGGGGAAGTGGTTGTCGGCAGAGAGCCCGGCATGTTAAGGAAATTCTCTGTGCTGTGGACACTCGTGCTTCTAGCTGGGTCTCCGGGTTCCCTGGGGCTGCAGGACCTGGCCTGGCCTCCTCCTCTCGGGCAGATGCTCACCCTCGTCAGCTGTATCTCACTGAGCTCATCTGAAGACTCGGGGTTGGAAGAGGGCTGCTGGGCGTCCACACTGCCCATCCTCCTGCTTTTGGTGCCTGTTTGGGGCTTGCCCCACACCAGGCCCGCCCTAGGCCCACTGAGATGTTGAAGTCGGGCAGCAGAGCCCTGCGTTGTTTTGAATGAATTTGGGGTCAGCGCGCCTCTCCTGCTGGGGCAAGCCTCTGCGTTAGCCCAAATGCCGGACAGTTCAGGGATCCAGCTTTCCTGGGATCGGTGTCTTCTGCTGCTCCGGACTTCCTGGATAGTCAGCTGTTTCATGATGTCTGCAGACTTCACAGGGAGGTGGGGCACAAAGTCAAGAGCATACCCCTCCTTGTGTGCTGGAGAGCCAGGACTCGCTCCACAGTCCCAGTGCACAGATCCTCCTGACTGCATGTCCTCCTCCTCCCTCAGGAGCTCACATCCCTGGACTGGGAGTCCTCGCTTACCCTCTGGGTTCCAAGGTGACCAGAACTCAAGGCCGAGGCCCAGTTCCTGTGGAGTTCCAGGACCTGCATTGCAGACACCGGTGGGCTTCCCTCTCTCCGAGTAAAGACTGTGTCCTGGAAGGGAGGCCTCAGCAGTGGACCCCATTTTACCACGCTTGGTGGAGGGGAGAAGTTCGCCCCTGTTAGAGCGCAAGTGCTTAGACCTTCGGAACGCCATCACCACAGGTGAAACAAGGGCCCAGCAAACCCTGAGGGCCTTCCTGTGCCTGTTATGACTGCCTCGCAGCCTTCTGGTTGGTTAGCCCTAGCCAACCCCTGTGCCCCTTGTTGGGTCCACCCTCCGGGTCCTTCCTAATAAACGTGAGAGCGCTGAGATTGCCACAAAGCCCACAGTTCTACTGGCTCTGGAAAGGTCCTTTCCAGCAGTAGAGTCTGGTTCTCGGTGCACTGCAACTACTGCTTCCTGGTCTGCCACCTGTGGCAGGGAGCTTTCCTATGAGACCACTGCCTCTGAGCCTCGGTTTCCAATCTGTAGAACAGGAAAATAATATTACCTGGCTCAGGGGCCAATGAGGATTCAAAGTAATTGTGGATGTGAAGCATAAAGTACAGAAAGGGTTAGCAAATCCCTGTTCCCGCGAGACCTCCAGCTCAATAGAATGTGGGCAAGGAGGTCCATAGTCAGTGATCTGTTGTCCTTGTACTTTTTCCCCAAAAGGGCAAGAGAATGGGAAGTTTGGATGGGCAATCCCCAGAGGATCATTCAGAACTGCTGGGGGACAGTAGGCATTCAAAGCAGCATGTAAAGTGTTCCCTAGGCACTTCATTGGCAGTCTGCTGTCTGCCCTCCTCTGGCAGATCCTATCGGATTCCCACAGTGAGTTCATGCAAAGTAGTGATAATCCCTAGAATCAGGAAACATCCCAGGAGATGCTGAACATCACTGATCTTGAAGATACAAAGTAAATCAAAAAATCAATGTTCACATACCAGGTTTACTTCAACGAAAGAACTACCATTCCGTGGTGGAAGCCTTTGGGAACAAAACGATGTTTTTTACATCCCCTGGGGTGTAGGTAGAGCAGAGCCATTGGGGAGAGTGATTTGACAGAATGAGCAGAATGCAAATCCTAGAAATTTCACTGTGTGCCGGCACTCTTCTAAGCACTGTAGATAAATATTAACTCATCCTTGAGACAGTCCTAGGTTTAGGTCACTCCTGTTGCTGCCATTCTAAGGCAAGAAAATAGAGAAGTTCAGCAAAGGCTGAGCACATCATCTGCAGAAAAGCTAGTATGTGTAGTGCACAAAGACACACAAGGAATCGAGTGAAGGGAATAGTGTGGGAATGCTCTGGATTCCCACTGCTCAGGGGATGCAGGAATGCACTGTGAACTATGCATCCAGGAGATGAGAATGAGCAAGTCCAGACACACAAGGCTCTCTTAGTATATTCAAAAAGCAATCTAAGGACTGCATATACTAAGTGCATGGATTTAGGTACACATTCATAAATTTGAAAACCCCAAACAGTCCTCGGTATCCTGTGAGAACACCAACAAAGTACGCATTGAGGGGCCCGAATGGACACAAAAGAAAGCCCTACCAGTGGTGTTGGGGTGCAAATTTTCCATCATATGTTCCTCCGTTGATTTGTGGAAGGCCCTAGAATGCTAGAATTTTCCTCTCTTGCCACACAGCAGCACTCAATTAATTTCACACCTGCCTGCCTCCAATTCCCACTCACATTCACCTGTCTTTGCTTGCCTCACCCTCGTATATCCTATTCTGACTGATCTCCAATGAGGCCTGGAGAGTGAGAAAGCCTCCTCACTGGCAGATGTCAGAGGCCTGATGTCTCCGGATCTACACCTGAGTTGGCTGCCTGGCTGGGGAAGGTTCCACCTCAGGGTCGACTGGGTCTTCTGCATGTCTGCAGTCACCCATTCAGTTCTACTCGCACAATTGCTGTTGTATCTGGAAAGCCCCTACTCCCACTCCCCAGAATAACATAGGAAGACTAAGCTGGACTATTCAAAGGATGCCAGCAGGGACTACAAAAGGTCCTGCCAAATGATCTGTCTCCAGCACGTGTCTTGAAACACTAATTAATATTTTAAACTAAAAGCATAGCAAAAGATAAGTGAGTAACAGGAAGGAAACAGGGAGGAATGAAGAGAGGGAAACTGAAGTACTTAGCACCAAATTAGAGTCATTTATAACCCATGATTTTATAATTATGTCAAAATGAATACTAATTAGCATATAAATGAAAAGCCTGTCATTTTGATTCTTAATCACTTATGTGTGCTTCATCTTTATAATTTTCAAACTTATATACCGTAAAATTATTATCCAGTAAAATTAACTTGCTTCAAATTTCAGTACCAAGACTTTTAACACATGGATAGGTGACTCACAGCGGTTCCACCATCACAAAAGTCTCCCTCATTCTGACCCTGCATCTTCAAACCATCTCACTTATCCTGATGCTCTGACAACCAGTGATCTGCTGTCTATCCCTGTAATTTTTCCTGTTGAGAATGCTCTACAAACTTAAGTATACAGAATGTCACCTTTTTGTACAACCTTCTCTCCCTGAGCAATAAAGCCCTTGCAATTCACCCTGTTATTGAATGTATCACTAGTTTCTTCCTTTATATTGTTAAATAGTGTCCTGTTGTAGGGATACATGGCATTTATTTCTTCATCTGGTGATTGCTTTTGGTTTTCTTGTGATTATGAATAAAGTTCCCGCCAACATTCATGAGCAAGTTTTTGTATGAAGAGGTGTCTTGGTCAAGCCTTAAGGAGTGAGACTGCTAGGTTCTATGACAAAATGTGTGTTAAATTTATGGGAAGTTGCAGGTGTTTTCCAGAGAGGATGTACCATTTGATTCTCTCCATCAAAATATGTGAGTTCCCGCTTTTTATTTTCAACATAATCATCACGTGGTACTGAGAGTACAATTTTTATTTTAGTCCTTCAAATAGTCGTACAGTGATATCACAATGTGGTTTTAGTTTGCATTTTCCTAGTGGAAATGATGTTGAATATCTTTTTTTCTCTCTCTCTCTTTTTTTTTTTTTTTTTTGGTACCAGAAATTGAACTCAGGGTCACTCAAACCAGGGATTCACATCTCCAGCCCTATTTTGCATTTCTTTTAGAGACAGGGTCTCACTGAATTGCTTAGCAACAGGCTGTTGCTGAGGCTGACTTTGAACTCGCAATCCTTCTGCCTCAGCATCCAGAGCCACTGGAATTAGAGGCACGTGCTGCCGCTACTGGCTCAAATACCTTTTAATGTGCTTATTTACCATCAGTATATCCTCTTTGTTGATGATCTAATAAATGTCCTTGCTCAATATTTTATTGTGTAGCTTTTTTTTCTCATTGAAGAACTGGAAAGTTCTTTATATATTCTACGTATTCTGGGTATAGTTTTTATTTATACTTATCTTCCCCCATTTTGTGTTTATCTTTCCATTGTCTTAGCAGAGTCTCTCTGAGAGAAACAGTTTTTAATTTAGTGGAAATCCAATTTAATAATTTTTCTTACATTTGTACAGAACAGTTACTATTTCTACAACTTCACCTAAACTCAAGCCACAATAACCTTTCTCCTACATTTTATTCTTAAAATGTCTACATTTTTACCTTCTGCATTTTTACCAATGATACATTATAAGTCACAGTTTTGTAGTTTTTCTGAAGTTCAATGCTTTTCTTCCTCTGTTTTTTCTTCTTTCTTTTTGAACATATGGATACCCAAATATTGTGCTGCCATTTAGGAAAGACTTTACTTTCTGCATTGAATTTATTTGTCAACATTTCAAAACCTCAACAGAGAAGCTGGTTGCAGTGGGTCATACCTGTAATCCCAACGGCTAGGGAGGATGAAGCACGAGGATTACAAGTTCAAAGCCAGTCATAGTGAGGCCATATGCAGCTTATTGACATCCTGTCTCAAAATAAGAAAAAAAAAGAAGGGCAGGAGATGTGGCTTAGTGGTCAGGCACCTCTTGGTTCAAAGACCGGTACCAAAACCAAAACCAAAACAAAGCAAAAAAAATCTAAGCTGGCATAAGCAAATCAGCGTTATTGGTGAAGCAGATAGTTCTGAGGAACTACAGAGAAACATCTGAAATCAAGGAAAAATGATCACAATCATCCTTCTAACAAATCTAGAAAAAAATGATCACAATCATCATTCTCAGAAATCTAGAAAATGGTCGACGTTTACAGCAACTAAGCCAATGCAGAACCAAGACAGAGGCAGGTTTAAAATGGTTGGAAACAATAGTGGTTTTCTCCCTTATCCTTGCTCTGTGCCCCTTCCTAGCTCAGTGGCGGCCCTGTATACTGCCATCCATATCCTTGGTGTGAGACTCTGGTCTCTGGTTCCCAAGAGAGCAGACTAGACACATCTTGAAGAATTATATTTGTCCTTTCTTGTCTGTCTAGGGCCAGCCGAAGAACCAGTGCATCTTACTCAGAACGCACCCAGGGCAGGAGAGCAGGCAAATAATTCTTGAAAACAATAAAAGGCAGGCTAACTGCCACCATTCCCAGGAAAAGATTTATGCTTGAGGTAGTCAAGACTGCTGAAACTTTAGGATGGGAAAGAGTGAATTTAGGGCACTTCAAACTCCCGTGATTACTGGGGATCTCAGAAAACCTTGCATGTGCAGGGCAAATCGTGTGCATAGCAAAGTCCTGAAAAGACCCTAAGGTTTCACCTCTGACTGATATCTGGCCTCAATGCATGTGGAAAGCATAATAGAGGTGAAAATGACCAAGTTAAGCATTGAAGGAGTGCCACAGCACAGTCGCCATGTGCAGAGACTGGAAGAGGCTTTAATTTCTTTTGTTATTTCTTCTTCCTTCCCCTCCTCCTTCTCCTCTTCCTCTTCCCTCTCTGCCTCCCTGTCTATTTGTAAGCTTCAGATGATTTGTAAATGGGCTTTCCTTTCTTTTTGATCTGGTATAGCTTGGAGTCCGGACTGCAAACCAAAAGATGGCAGAGATAATCCTGCCAACCTTCTTGGCAGGTCTTGTATTCCACGTTTTGTCCAACCATTGTTCTAGTATATGGAAGCTCTGCCCTTGTTCACAAACTTTCAGCTGCCTCTTTTGCAATTATATATCAGACATCCCTAGAATAAAGCCATATCCAAACATGGGATTCAGGTTTCTGAGAATCCTGTGTATATACTGATATACACATAGGGAAGACCACATGCAGACAGGAGTTGAGGGTGCTCTTTGCTACAGGCATTTTTGACAACAATTCTGGGAACCCAAGAAAGGGGAAGGATAGTGTCCTCAGTCAATGATGCTGGGAAACTGGCTCTTCATGTGTGGGAGAATTAAATTCAACCTTTACCTCACACTGTATGGAAAATTAACCGAAAATGGATGAAGGACTTAAATCTAAGAAACCAAACTTTAAAACTAAAGTAGCTACGGGGTGTGGGAATCTCCATGGCAGTAGTTCATGAAAGGAAAATTTTCATAGGACCTCAAAAGCATGGGCAACAAAAACAGAAATGGACTGAGAGTACCTCAAATTAAAAAGCTTTTGCACACCCAAGGAAACAATAAACAAGGTAAAGAGACAACTTGTGGAAAAAAGGAACACTAATTACATCTGATAAGGGGCTAATATCCAGTGTATATGTGGAACTCAAACATATCAAAATAAAGAAAATGACCTAAGAAGAATGGAGAAAGGATTTGAATAGAAATTTCTTGAAAGACCATTTACGGTGACCAGCAGGTATACGAAAAAAATGCTCAGTGGCATCCCTCATTAGGAGCATGCAAAATGAAATCACAATAGAAAATCCCCTCCTACCTAGTACAAGGCTCTTATGAAACAGATGAAAGAGCTGGGTACAGTGGCACATGCTTTTAATCCCAGCTGCTTGGTGGGCTGAGGGAGGAGGATGACAAGTTCAAGGCCAGCCCAGGCAACTTAATGGAACCAGGTCTCAAAATACAATTTTACAAAAGAGCTGGGGATGTCGCTAAGTGGTACAGTGCTTGCCTACCACGCATGAGACCTTGGGTTCAACTACACGTCCAAAAAAAAAAAAAAAAAAGGAGGAGAAGAAGACGGAGAAGTGGAGAAGGAGGAGGAGGAGGACTATGACGACAAAAATCAAAAGATTCCAAATGTTGTCAAGGACATGGAGAAAAGGGATCCTGGATACTCTTGGTGAGAATGTAATTAACACAGCCATTGTGGAATACACTGTATATGGTCTTCATCAACTCATATCTAAAAGACCACATGATTCACCAAACCCACTACTAGGTGTAAACCAAAAGGAAATGAAATCAGTATGTCAAAGGGACATCTGCATATCCCTGTTCATCGCAGTACCACTCACAACAGTCAACACATGGAATCAAGTTATGTGCCCATCAATGGATAAATGGACAAAGAAAACCTGTATACATGTGCAGGATAGAATATTATTCAGCATTCAAAAGGGAATCCCTGGCACTTGTGAGAGCCTGTCTGAACCTGGAGGATATCATGTTAAGTCAAAGAAGCCTGGCACAGGAAGGCAAATACTCACTATCTCAGTTAGGTGTGGAATTTGAATCTAGTGAAAAAAAGGGAGCAGAAGAGTGGTACCAGGGGCTGGGACAGGAGGGAGTATTGGGAGATGTTGGTCAAATAATACAAAATTTCAGTTAGGGGTAATAAGTTGGAGAGTTCTATTGTGTAATATATTGCCAACATTTAATAAAAATCTATTGTACACTTCAAAATCTCTATGGGAATGTATGTTAAGAATTCTTTGCACGAAAAGGTAGAACTGTGAGATTATGTATATGTTATCAGCTCAGTTTTGGTACTCCACAAACTATAATGTTTGAAAAATCACATTTTCTACCATAATAGTACAATTTTATGTTTCTATTGAATTATATAACCATACAGTGGAAAAGGAATAAATAGAATAAAATAAAATGAATTTCACAATAAAACTGGGGTGATGTTGGTGAAGACATATATGAATTAAAACCCATATAAGCTATTGGTGGCAACTTGAAATGGCACAAATAGGGTAAAAAAAGGAAACCTATAGTAGATCCTCAGAGAGGAAGACATTGTATTTGAAATGTGTTGGTCACAAAAGGACAAATAATATGTGACTGTACTTATATGAAGTGTCTGAAAGAGTGAAATCATGAACACATGGAAAGTGGCATACTGGATTTCAGAGGTTGGAGGCATAAGAACATGAGAGTTGTTGTTTAATGGACTTATGTTTTAGTTTTGTAAATAAGAAGTTCAGGAGACTGGTCACACAGTCGCATGAATAAATTAACAATACTGAACTGATCAAGAAAAATGATTAAGATGACAGATTTTAAGTTATGTTACTCTTACCACAATTAAATAAAAACTGGTGTGATTTCTGTCTGCAGAGTGGACCCTGAAAAAGAAGCCATTGATAGCACGATGACTCCCATATCCATATTTTTTCTCACATCCAGAGTCAGATCTCTACCAACTCAACACCGCCACATGGAATTCAGACAGACAACCCAAATTCACATGTTCAGAGGTGAAGTCTTCATGTGGAATGCAAGAAGCAAACAATGTGGACATGATCTGTGATGCCACTTCTACAAAGTAAATAACAGGCAACACCAAACTATGTCATTATGGTGTACACATGAGATATGAATGCCATGAAGAACAGTGAACAAAGAATGATCACACAAGAAAGGATGTGTGTCTTTTCCTGGAGGGGTAAGAGGGAGGAGATCACACAAGGACACCCTAGGAGTATAGAGGGATTCTGGGAGTGCTTGCTTCTATGACCAGGGACTGTGTGACTCTGTATCAGTGTCCTTGAAGTTTATTTACTAAACGTGTACATATGTGTCACAGTTCTCCACCTGCATATTTCACAAAAATAGAGGGTGTTGTTTAGAACAATAATACACCTTTGTATTTAAATAATTTTCACAACCCACCAAACCTGGATGTGATTGATCTCTTTTCTCTCCATGCAGCACCACAGCAGGAAATTGGTTCCTTCACAATGGAATGAGCTGGAACATCACGCTGACCACGTGGTCACCAGCCAAGGGACAAGGTGAAACCGAGAATCTCATGATCAGGTGGGGTTTGGTAGAGGGGTGGGCTCAGCTGGTCTGGGGTAGGACTCTAGGCCAGGAGTGGCCAGAACTGGTGGGCACTGGGCCCCAGGACCCATGGTCACATGAGAAGTAGTCATTCTCCCAGGGGCTGGGTATCAGCCCAGGGATCCTGTGGGCACAGGAGGGAGTATGCAATGGTGCTCCATGAGGCCTGGGTGCCCAGAAGCTCTTCCCATGAACTCCCTCTGCACCTGGTGGAGTTTAAGCTTGACAGCGGCTCTTCTTAGAATCGAGGAAGTTTTCACAAATTGAGCATGTTACTCACATGCAATGATCACTATGAGGTGGATTGGCTTCCACTGTCATATGTCCCCACCATGATGTGCTTCTTTACCACAGACCCAGAAGAAAATGGGCCAAATGCCCATAATGCCTAACCTGAATTCAAACAGGAGGGAGCCATCAGACATGAGTGCTTGCTGTAAAACAACTGCACTCAGTCTTCCAAAATCTCACTGACATGAAAGTCAAAGGATCTGGGGTCATGTTCTAGTTTAAAGAGACTAAAGAATTTGAAAGACAAATGAATTGCATGAGCCTGTGATAGGAAAGAGGGGTTTTAGAAGCAACACTGATATTGGGGCAATCAGAAAATATTTCATGGAGACCTATACTAGAAGTCAATATCACCTCAAGGTTAAACTTTCTCAGTGTGTTAATTCCACTAAGGTTTTGTATGAGACAATTCTGAGAAATATGGTGACATATTCAGAGATGGTGTATCATAATGTCTTCAAGTAACACAAACGATTCGGTATATTGGTTAGAAAGCACACACTCGCATAGGCTCAGTGGTATTCGCCAATAGTCTCAGCTACTTGGGAGGCTGAGGCAGGAGGCCAGCTGGAGCCCAGGAGTTCAGGACCAGGATGGGAAATGCAGCAAGACTCCACCCCTAAAAATGTAAAATGAGGTCAGGCTCCCTGGCGCTTGCCTGTAATCCCAGCGGCTCTGGAGGCTGAGACAAGATCACTTGTTCCAATCAGGCTCAGCTATTTAGCAAGGTCCTAAGCAACTTAGCAAATCCCTGTGTAAAAAATAAAAAAAGGGCAGGGGATGTGCTCACTAGCAAAACACTGCTGGGTTCAATCCCTGCCAGAGACAATGAATAAATGAAATTTAATGGGATAAAATTCAAAATACTCAAAAACCCAAAACCCGTGACACGATGAAACTAATGGGATGTAATGTTAACAACTGGCGAGTCCAGATGAAGGATATATATGGTGCCTCCTCACTCTTTGCTTGCAATTCCTCTGTAGGTCAGAAGCTTTAAAAAAAGAAAAGCTGGGACAGGAAATGGTGGGTGGGCATTGGTACTGCACCTACGATGCCACCCCACAGTCTGAACTGGCTTGCCAAGAGTCAATATAATCAGAGATCCACCGCAGTGCTGTTGTTGAGGGACCTGAGGGATGCCCCAGAAAGGGGCGTGCTGATTGGCTGGGGCAGGACCAATGAGAAGGCAGCCATGTGGGCATCCAAAGCATGGGAAGTCAGGCTGTGTTTGAGAGGATCTCCTGCCTTGTCTGTGGTGATGGAGTTCTGAAAGCACTAGCTGCTCTTGCTGCGACTCTGTTGACTCTCTCACCTCAAACCTTGATGCTGGGACCAGTGACACGAGCTCCACTGATGAGGCTTCAGTTCAGGGAGACAGTTTGGAACAGGCAGTGAGAAGCTCCTAGGTGTCCGTAGGTGTCTGTCTTGTAGATTCTAGAGACATATGGGGAAGGCCCTGGGCCCAGTTTGCCTCAAATTGGGACCATTGTGAAGTGGGGAGGGCAAGAGCCTCCTTTCAGACATCGAGGGCTATGAGTTCGACTTGGAGGCCCAATGGGAAGAGATAGAGGGAGGAGGGGTGCTGCTTCTAGGCTGGGAAGGCAAGCCTGGATTCCAGGTTCATGAGAAAGGGTATGATATGGACGTTTTGCCCCTTACTGTGGAGCCTGTGGATATCCTGCACCCACTCACCTGCTTGGAGCCCCGGCATGCCCACAGGCACCCATGCCCTGAATTCTTTGCCTCCAAATTCTATGCCCATTGGGCGAAAGGAGAGGCAGATCCCAGCAGGGAGATGCACACTGACCTCGAGGATATTGGAAGTGCAGCAGACTTCTGTTGGCCTCTGAACCACCCCAGTGGGCCTGAGGGAGGAATGGGTTGGGAAACCCAAGAGGGGCACCAAAAGTAGGATGATGGGCAGTGGGGAAGCCCAGCGGCCCTCTTCTGTCCTGAGTCTTCAAATGAGTTCAGTGAGATACAGTTGATGAGGGTGAGCATCTGCCCCCAAGGAGGAGGCCAGGCCTGGTCCAGCAGCCCCAGGGAATCAGGAGACAAGGACACACTCAGGTGTCTATGCCAGGGGGAATTTCATTCACATGTCGGGCCCTCTGAACATCTCTGCTCCCCGTGGACTCACCTCACCATGGAAAGGTGGGCCTTTGGAGACCTGGGAGCCTGTTCCTCCAAGAAAATGGAAAGCATATTCTGGGTCAAGGGAGGGAGCAGGCCCAGCAATGCAGGAGATCCACCAGATACTGCAGGGGGCATACCCAGAGCCTTGCTAAAAGGCCTGCTACCGCCACTCCTTGGAAGGACATCCAGGAGAAGAAATTACTAGGGGGTGACTCAGAAGTTACTCTGGGATGGACCTTCCCTTCAAGGGAGTGAGAAACACAAGGCAGCTCTCCTGGAACCAACCACTTTCCCCGCAATCTCATGGGGTCCACTGCTTGGGAGTTCCAAAAGATATCCCTTGGAACCATTGGGACCCAAACATTCCAAGCACAGTGGCACTGGGGACAGATCTGGACCTAAGGATACATGGGAATCCAGCCAGTGGCCCATGATGATAATGGACCAAATAGAGATGCAGTCCCACAGGCCCAAGTGAGTAGGCCTTCATCGTCTTCCTCCTCTCATTGCTCCCTCCTCCTCCCCCGGCCTACACTTGCTTGCCCTTATTCCCTCTCCCCCTTGCTCAGGGGATGTCTTTGGCAGTCCACTGCCATTGGAATGTCAACTAGGGGTCTCTGTAGACAGGGAAGACATCAAGAATGTACCTGGTATGTGCTGGTCCCTGCTAATCACATTTTGTGTATTTCCTGCCTGCTGCCTTGAGGGACTGGGAAGGAAAGAGGGTGTGGAGGCTAACTTGGTCAGATGATGACCAGTTACAGTTTGGGCTTCACATCTTGGGTGTTAGTCTCATCTGCATCCTGATTCCTCCCTCCAGCTCTTCCCCCTGGGGGGGCAGGGGCTGACCATTCTCAGTGTGCCCCCCACACTCCCACCTACCATGCTTCTGCCTCACTCAGCTCTACCTCCTTGCTTGGAGCTGATTGAGAGAGACCTTGCCAATGAGATGAACCTTGGAATCCCTCCATTGTTCCCCACCTCATCTAGCTCCTGTGCACACAGGATCATACTCAATAGGCACACCTACTTGGCTGAGTGAGAAATTTCTGCATGAGCTTCCAGCACACAAGCCAGGACTCCTTGTCTGGGCACGCATCATGGAGAATTCAGCATCGGTGACCCCAACACCAGAGTCTCTCAACCTCCAGAAAGCTATCAGCCCAAGGACTTGAGCCGGGGAGGCCTCAGTGGCAGAGGCCCAGCCCCCCTCTGGTGAGTCTTGTGGGTTTGGTAGCAGTGGAGAAGTGCAGAATTTGGAAACCTCTGGCTCTGTCGGTTCTGTGGACCCAGGCTTGGTCCCAGGGTTTCCTGCTTTGCCCAGACAGTTCTCATATAAGAAACTGGGTATGATCCTAGCAGCTTGGGAGGCTGAGGCAGAAGGATCCTGAGTTCAAAGCCAGCTTCAGCAACCCAGTGAGACCCTAACCAAAGCACGTCTCTAAATAAAACACAAAAAGGGGCTGGGGATGTGGCTCAGTGGTTAAGTGCCCCTGAGTTTAATCCCTGGTAACAACAACAACAACAACAACAAAGCAGAAAGAAAGAAAAAGAGAGAAGAAAAAAAAAAAAAGAAACTGGGTGTGGTCAAGAGTGGCTTTACGCAATTTGGTCCCCTGTGTGGGTTTCATGTGGTGTGGGTGATTTGCAGCAGTGCCCCAAACACCAGCTCCACAAGTAGACTTTTGGCAGAATTGAGCCTTTCAATTGGATCCTGTTCAGCCACATGGCTCCTCCACAGCCTGGTTGTGGGTGGAGCCCTGCTGGTGTCCAACCCAGAGCCACAGTGCTAGGGGGCCACAGTGACAGCTGGGGCCAAAATTGGGCAGCAGGGAAGACAGGCCCAGAGAGGGGGTGGAGCTGCAGGTCAGAGCAGGTGCAATTTGCTGCCCACAGAGGGAGATGCTGCCTCACTTGAGACCCAGCCAGGCCCTTTCCATTTCCCAGGGAGGGCAAGGGAGCTGGATTTGGTGTTCTCTTTCAGGAGACCAGGAACCTGCTGTGCATCCCCTGGTTCCCAAAAGGCGGCAGCAGCCACCTGGAGCACAGGGTTGTTTCCTGGTACTTCTTTCTCTAGCCCCTAGAAATGCCCCTACCAAGCTAGAGGGTGTGCTCCCTGCCCGGGATGAGCTGACTTAAGTGCCCCCTCCCATCCCACACCATAGGGATGAGAGGGTGGAGGGAGGCCTCCTCCTTTCCTCTATGGATTTCAGGTTGTGCTGCAGCTGGGCTTTTGGATATGGGGAATGTGAGAGGTGGGGGTGAGCAGGAGGATGAGGAGAGAGGAGACCAGAATCCCATTCTCATTTCTTTCTGGTGTCTGCTGGCTTAGTGTGTGGTGCCACAGAAAGAAAGAAGAGACCTCAAAGTGCAGCTAGGCATGAGGACTCCCAGGTGGGGCAGGGGCCTGACAGAGGGAGACCTTGGTGTCTCTGAGTGGATGAGCCTGTGGTGGGCTGGGCCTGCAGAAACAGGCAGCACCACAAACATGGACTTTCTTGCAGCTGGCCTGGAAGTCCTCTGGGTGTTGACTGCTGAGGCTGTGTACAAAGAGCTGTGCATCAGGTGAACTCCATGTACTCTGCCATTGAGTCCCAGATGACTCCTTTACTCAAGACCTTTGCTTTTCCTATAAGGGTCGGTTTCTGTGTTTTCTTTGATTTTTTACTTAGTTGTTGGATTGAACTCGTTTCTGTGCGTTTCCACCATGCCCCAGTGTTTGAGCACTATTGGTACAGGTTTTTCTCTTACAGAAACCATGTGGATGGGAGAGTCATTCCCAGGGCTGCTTGGGTGGGGCCTGGAGGGAAGTCAGGTTCCCAGGCTGGCGGATCCCTACCTGGAAGTGTGAAAGTGAGGTCAGGGGACAGTGCCCTGTGGTCCATATTTTAAAAGTACTCAAGCCTGCAAGGATGGGGGCCATGAAAATTGCCAAAAGCAAGGGTTATCAGTACTTGTACAGACAAGAGTTTGCTGGGTCTCCCTCTTTCACCTTTACTCCTGCCATGGGACACTCCGCCTACCCCAGCTGTGGAACCAGCAGGCAGGTGGTGGGATGTTTCATTTCTCCTGCTATACTGCGGTCCCATTTTACAAGTTTTTAATTTCTCTACTGTTGAATTCCAGTGTCCTCCCATGGTCACTTTCCTCAACATGCCCCTGTTCACCTGTTGCCTTGGTTCTTTGTGGAGGAGCAGGTGAGTGCTAGGTACCTCTATTCAGCCATCTTGCCTGCCTCGGTAGCATTTTCTTTTCTTTTCTTTTTTAGTGCCAGGGATTGAACCCAGGGCTGCTTTATCACTGAGCTACACCCCAAGCCCTTTTAACTTTTTATTTTGAGACAGGGTCTCCCTAAGTTGCCTAGGGCCTTGCTGAATTGCTGAGGCTGGCTTTGAACTTGTGATTCTCCTGCCTCATCCTCCCAAGTCACTGGGATTACAGGTGCCTGACCTCAGAAGCATTATTCTATACTAATTACAGATTTGTTGAGAAAGAAATCATGGAAGCATTTGAATTGCATATTGAAGAACACACAAAAAATTGGAAGACCTCCCATGTTCCTGGATTGGAAGAAATAATATTGTCAAAATGTTCATAGTAAGCCACAAACAGTGAGGCGCACCTGTAGGTATTCAGAAGGCTGAGGCAGGAGGAAAGTGAATTTGAGGCCAGCCTGGGCAACATAGAGAGGCTGTGTGGAAGGAAGGAAGGAAGGAAGGAAGGAAGGAAGGAAGGAAGGAAGGAAGGAAGGAAGGAAATTGTCCACAGAAGTGATTTGCAAATTCAGTGCAATCCTCATCAAAATACCAGTGACACCTTCAAAGAAACAGAGAAAACAATCCTAAACTTCACATGGAAGCACAAAAGACCCTGAATAGCCAATGCAATATCGAGCAACAAGAACAATCACAAGTGTGATGCCTCCTCATACTACTTGATCTCAAGACATATTACATGAGTGTATTTACAAGACAGGCAAAATCCATAATATGCAGCCAACTGACTCTCAACAAAAACACCCCAAACGTACATTCGAGAATGGGCAGCTTTTTCAATAAATGGTGTTAAGAAAACTGGATATCCATGTGCAGATGATTGATTCTTGACCTCTGTCTCTCATCCTGTACAAAAACCAACACAAAATGGATCAAAGATTTTAACATAAGACCTAAAACTCCAAAACTTCTAGCAGAAAACCCAGGGGAAATACTTCAAGACATCGGTACACTTGATGATTTTCTGGGTAGGATCCCCAAAGCACTGAAAAGTAAATCAAAACTAGACAAAAGGAATTACATGAAGCTAAAACGTTCCTGCATGGCAAAGGAAGCAGTCCACAGAGTGGTGACACAACCAAAAGTGTGGGAGAGAATATTTTATTTTCAAACAGTACATCTGATGAGATGGTACTTTGGGGCTGATATCTGGAATGTACAAGGAATATAAGAAAACTCACAAGCAACAACAAAAATAACCAAACTGAAAAATAGCCGATAGACCTAAAAAGACATTTTACAAAAGAAGGCACACAAGCAGCCAGCAGGCATATGAAAAAATGCTCCACATCACTAATCATCAGGGAAATGCAAATCAGAACCACAGTGAGATACCACCTCAGCCCAGTAAGAATGGATATTATGAAAAAGACTGACGCTCACAAGTGCCTGCGAGGATGTGGTGGAAAAGGAACTCTCATATGCTCTTGATGGGAATGTAAATCACCACAGCCATTATGGAGAACTGTACTGAAGTTCCTTTAAAAACTAAAAACTAATCCATCATATTATCCGGGGATTCCTCTCCTAGGTATATATCCAAAAGGAAATACAATTAGCACATCAAAGAGATGTCTGCATTCTAGTGCTTATTACAGAACCATCCATAATAGCTGATATATGCACACATTCTAGATTTCCACTGACCAGTGAACAGATAATGAAAGTGTGATATATATATATATATATATATATATATATATATATATATATATGCCGCATAATACTGTTCGTTCATAAAATGAATAAAATCCTCTCACTGATGGCAAAAAGGATGGAACTGGAAGGCAGTAGAAGAAATAATAAATACCACAAGTTCTCTGGATCTCAAGGCAGAAGAGAGCAAAATGATAATTCATAGAGGCGAGGAAGGTTATTGGGAGAAGGGATAGAGGGATAAAGGATACCAAAGCACAAAAAGGAGGAAGATGTTCTAGAGTCATAAAGCATGGTAGGGTGTCTATGCTTCAAAGTAAATTAGATTTTATGAAGAACTAGCAGAGAGGAGCTCAAAGCCTCAAAAAAAAAAAAAAAAAACCCGAAAGAACACAGAGATAGAAATTGTAATCACCCTGACTTGATCAGTACACATTGTGTTCAGGTTTTTTAATTTATTTTTATTAGTTATTTATGGGCCTTTATTTATTTATTTGTTTATATGTGGTGCTGAGAATCAAACCCAGTGCCTCACACATGCTAGGCAAGCACTCTACCACTGAGCCACAACCCCAGCCCCTTGTGTTTGCATATTGCAATATCACAGTACCACCTTACTATGTACAAATATTGTGCTAATTAAAAGGGAAAATGCAATTTAAAATAATAATTGACAAAGGACATTAGATGACTTGGCCACTAAATGTAATGCATGATCTGTGATTACAAAGAGGTTTTTGAGAAAGCAACTATGAAGGATATTATTTGGACAATCACAAAATGTTTCCTGGGGTCATATAGTAGTAAACCGTCTTGGCTCGATGTTAAACATTCTTAGTGTGACAACTGCGCTCAGGATCTATGGGAGACTGCTTATTTAGGAGATAAATGCTAAAGATGTTAGGGATGATGTATCACAATACCTTCAAGTAACTAATGATTCAAAATGATTAAAAAAGTCACACACAAAAAACACGCACACACAAAGATTGTGATGATGGGAGGGCTGAGCAATGGGAATAAAAAGTTAACTGGTGAATCCAGTTGAAGGATACATGGATGCTCCTTGCCCTTTCCTTGCAACTCCTCTGTCAGACGGAAATTTTAAAATGAAAACTCTGGTGTGAAGAGGGATGATATGGACCGTTTTATTCCTATTAATGCAATAATGTAGAAGGTTGCAAATTTCTAGAAAATGTGACTTGCCAAAACTGATGTAAGAAGAAAGAACAAAACCAAATCATTCCATACCCAGTGAAATAAATATATCAGGAGTCAAAACGTTTGGGGTTGTGGTTGGTGTGTTGCCTTTGTCAGTGCTGGGGTTTGATCCCAGGGCGTCATGTGTGCTAGGCAAGTGGCCTATCCATAGCTACACCCAAACCCCAGAATGCTTTTAACAACAACAAAAAAGCCACACCTACCCACTCAATTCTAAAAATATCCCAGGAATAAATATCTAAACTTTGACACAAATTCCTCTAGGAAGTTGAAAAGGAGGGACATTCCCCACCTCATCAGATGAGATAAGAATAAAACATCCATAATGAATCCTGACACAAAGGGTCAGAGGCAGGAAAACTCCAGTCAATGACATACACAGTCATTTCACAGAAAGGAAAAAGAAAAAAAAAAAAAACAGAAAAAGAATGTTAGCAAATGGAATCCTAAAACTACAGGACATAAACAGGAAAATAGAGAAGAATATGGCATGATTAAATTGTATCCATCCAAGAAAATTTTTATTTACTTCAGAATATAAAGTGATATAATTCAGCACATTATCACATTAAAGGAGAGAGCATGATCCTCATATTTTAAGGAGTTACTAAATTTCAATATCCATTTGAGAAGCCACATTTACAGTGTTTCTACAAAGTCAGGAGTATGAGATATAATTGACTACAGGTCTATGCTTTCTTTGAATGCATACCATTATGGAAGCACCATGGCAATCTCAACAGCATTTGCATCACCCCCACGTTCCTTCATGCCATGTGGTAGTACACAGCCTCACTCAATCCCCATGCTCAGACTACTGCTGATCCATTTTTTCCTGCCTTTTCCGAGTCTCATAAATGGGATCATACAGGATGGAGCCTTCTGCATTTGGCTCCCTTCCCAGAAAGGGACTCAAATGGGACTTCTGAAGGTACAATGCACAGTCTCTACAGCACAGTAGCGGTTACCTGGCTTCATCTCTTTATAATTACTGGGCAAATCGCAGGCTTGTGTTTCCTGAACTTGTGTTTCCTGAACTTACACATAACTTGATCTAATTTAATTTTTGTATCTTGGTGAGGGTTCTTCTTGAAGAGCAATGTTTCATCCTTTCAGCAAAAATAAGTGATTCTTGGAATCACCAGGGGAGCTGTAAAGGTTAGGTGATCCTGGAGGTCTAGGGAGGGGTATGTACTGGAGGTGGGGCACCCAGGAGGGTCCCAAGGCAGCCAAAGCTGTGATTCTTACTCTGAGTGGTGGTTACCAGGCATTTCCTCACTGCACAACTGCTGGGGTGCGGTTCATACTGTCGTCAAGCAAACAGCGTGCCCTGGATTCCCTCGGGAATGGTCCGCATGACCACCATAGAGGCCACAACATGCACAGCCAAATGTGGCAGACACTGGCGCAGCCGTCATCCTAACAGCAAGCGGATGGTGAGGAACTGTGGATGAGGAAAGGAGTTCTCAGAGATTGAGGACAGACAGGCACGAAGTTGCCCAAGTTCATCCACGACTGGAATCCGTGGCTGTGACTCACCATGACAACTCTTGATGCTGTGGATGTCACCTCGCTCCACAGGATGCAGCCTGCTAGGCCTCCACACACCTGGGAACGTCCACCATGTTTTCCCCTCATTGGCTGGCTGACACCCCTTCCACACGAACTAGAGTCTGACAGGGAGTCCATCTTTCTGCCCTCAGGGTGAAAGCTCTTGTTTGGAAATGAATAAGCAGGAGCCTGGGCACCTGATACACATGCAGTTTGTCTCAGGGCTCCAAGGTGCAGCTGCATCAAGCACAGGCACATGACTCAGCCAACCTCCTGAGCTGAGGGGAGCAGCACAAAGAGGCAGGACTGGGACAACGGCTCTCCGGCTCTCCAGGCCAGCACCCAGTCTTCCTGGCTGGAAGGGGAGGCTTGAGGGAAAGGGCAGGCTTGAGGGAAAGGGCAGGCTTGAGGGAAAGGGCAGGGTGGGGCCAGTATGCTGAATGAGGGAAGGGATGTGACTTCCTTTCCATTCGGGCCCGAAGGAATTTTCTAATACAAACCTCAGAATCTGCCACTTATTATAGAAGGTTTAGCCCTGACAACTGCCAGTGTGGTGGTGTACTCAGTCCAGCAACATTATGGTATTGCAGCTGGTGTGAATACAGAACAAGAGAGAACCTGAGCTCTGAAGGAAGAAGTGGGACTGGTGAAGCTTGTCACCAAGGGTCAAGCTAGTGCCCTGGCAAGGCTTGGTCAATATGCTGCTCCCCTCGTGAAGATGGTCCTTCGCCTCCAAGGACAGTGCCCGGAGCCGGAATTCACCCTGGTCGGAATCGGCCTAGATGTCTCAGGTGGCAGAAACCCCCAGTTGCAGTCTCTGCCCAGCTTCTTAAGGCAGACATCAGCTTTCTGTGTAACCTCTCCATGAAACAAGCAACTTAGGTCAGGGTAATCTTAGCCACAGCCTGAGGAACCCAGCCCCCTTGCTCAGGTGGAGGTTTGAAGTGGATGATGTTAAGTCCCCACTGCCCATCCTTTCTGGCTCTCAGGACTGACTGCCCAACCACTTGTGTGACAATCCGTCTCCCTGAGCCCATCCCAAGGAGCCCAGAAGGGACACAGAATGAGAATACAGGAAGGGTGGTCCCAAGCCTGACCTGCTCTCCACAGGCAATTCCTCTCTCCTACTTGCCATCCTTGCTGTGCCAATCACACCCAGGTGTTGGTTAGCTCAGGGTGTGGCTGTCTCCCATGGGAGCATCCTGCTTCAAAGATGAGGTGGGAACCAGCCACCTCATAGTTAGCCAGCCTTCACATCATTCTGCTGGCAACACAAGACATTTGAGACACGTTATCCGTCCCAGAGGAGGATCAAGAGCCTGTGCCAGAGACTCCCAACATTGTGACAACACTGACCCCGCTGCTGGGTTTGGTGTTACACTTCATCCCATCCCATGCCCTCCTACATTTTAGGTCTTGAACAACACCCCTCCTAAAAGGTAGATGCCAACCTTGCTCTGGTGTATTCGGTTCCCTATGGATTACAGGCTCTGCCCCTACTGCCTCTATTCACAGAGTCAGATCATCCTCTGTCCAGGGAGACCATCTCTGGTTCATTTGATTCACAAGCCCACACAGACACTCTGACAGGCACACGCACATGTGGAAGCATGCGTGCGCGCGCGCGCGCACGCACACACACACCCCTTGAATGCTGTATCTTCATTTGTCAGTGCTGTCCGTTAAATACCCAGCCTCTTGGGAATGGGAACTGTCTCACCCCACTCAAACATGGATCTGTCCATGCACACCCATGAGTCTCAGGCACACTTAGCCTGGACCCTGGGTAAAGCAAGGAACAGTTCATCAATGAGGGCAACATAAGAACATGGAGCTCAGACAAAAATCGCATGCGACCGCAGGAGGCAGTCTGGGAGATGGAGCTGGGACATGCAAATATCACATCCAGGAAAATCTGTGCCATGGGGGTGATCAAACAGTATCTTGCTGGGGACCATCCGTGCACATGCAGACCTACCACCCACATCTGCCCCTTTCAAATGAGAGCTATGGAGCTGACAACCTGGAGAAGGGCTGGCTGGACGGCAGCTAGGACTTGACATTCTGATTCCTGACCATCCAATTCCAGCTGCCGGTGGGCAGTTTTGCTCAAGAAAGCAGAGAGGAGCCAGAGCAGATTCACCTGCCCACCTCTAACCCAGAGACAACCCACATTTTCTCACATTCTCTATACCCCTCTTTCCTCCTGCATTCCCCGTTCTTTTACTTCGCTCTGCCACCTGATGAGATGTGACCTCTGCCTCCATCCCCCTGCTGAAAGGAAGAAGGGAGAAGCGATAGGATCTGGCAATTGAGCTTCAAAGGTGAAGGCTAACTAAGCAGGAACTAGGGATGATGGGGGATTTCTAGCTGAGCCTTCCCTCTGTGGTGAGCCACCAGAAGATACTGAGTCCAGAAAGAGGACTGGGCCTGAGAGGGGGAAAAAAAATGAGCCACACTGTGCTCTCCCAAAGCCTGTTGAAATAACTCTCTAGAAAGAGGTCTCCAGGGGTGAGCCATGGGAGACATCAAGGATGGTCAGGACAGAAAAGAAGGGTGAGAAACAAAGGAATAAATCCTGGAAGCAAACCAAAGGAATAAAGACAGGAGGGACTGGAGCTCTGGAAGGGGCTTATTAGTTTCCCCTGAAAGGTGTGTGTGTGGGGGGGGGATATTAGGCAACAATTTGTCCTATGAGAACTCCAGAGAGAAGCCTGTTAGCAGAGAGCACCACCAGAGAAGGCCAGAGGGGAAAAGGAGAAAATTCTAGTGTGTCTGGGTCCAGTCCACACAGAATCCACTCCCAGGGCACCATGGTAAGCCTGAGCACCTGGCTCTTGCTCAAAGGCCTGCCCAGACTCCCCTCAGGGAGAGGCCTACCACAAAATGCCAGGGGTACTGTTCTTAACCAGCTCCCCACCCTTCTCCTGGCCCCTGCAGGCCCTCACCCCCTCAGAGAGTGGGCAGACCATAGAACAGGAGAAGTACTTTAATTCAAAAATGCTGTGAACTGGAGTGGGCAGGAAGGGGGAGCTGGCTGTAGAAGAACCAAAGGGAAACAGCTTGGCCGCTGCTCGAGGGCTCCACCGGCACCAGCTGCTCGCCTTGTACAATGATGCTGGGTTCAATCTGTTAAGCAGAGCAGAGTCATGGCTTCCCCTTGGCCAGAGCTGGCATGCAGCCCTCCCAGACAGCTGGGATTGTGGGAAGGGGTATGGTAAGCATAACACTCACTTCCAAGGTCCTGGAACTTGTCAGCGAGGGAATGCATGACCGCTGAAAGAGAGAGGCATAACTGAACACTTGGACATAGGTCCATAGAGGGTCTTGGCCCTATATTGCCCCCTGGCCCCCCTCCCCCATGCTCCGTGGGGAACCTCCAGCCCCTGTCCAAACAGCCCTAGGACTGACTCCCCTACCACCACTGGAACTCGACACATAAATGTCTTCTATAAGGAAACAACATGTACCAGTAGTGCTCAAACACTGGGGCATG
Source organism: Urocitellus parryii (assembly GCF_045843805.1). Lineage (NCBI taxonomy): Eukaryota > Metazoa > Chordata > Mammalia > Rodentia > Sciuridae > Urocitellus > Urocitellus parryii. Next base: position 76,590,202 of record NC_135547.1, read on the forward strand.
GGAGAACCACCCAGAAACTTGTTAAGAACAAGCAATCAAGCAAACATAGGGCAAGAAACACCAAACAAGCCACACCAATCAGTGCTTAAGGGAAAAATAAAGGAGGGGTCTCTGGGACTCAATGGCAAGGTCAGACAACATACTGCTTTTCGTGCACAGCCCTAGCAGTCAAGGCACAGAAGGCACCAGGGCCAGGCCAGCTTGGTTTTCCCACCCCACAGGAACATCCCGCCCCACTGTGATGCCTGTACCTGCAGCCCAGCCCAGCCCCAGGAACCTGCATGGAGACACTGAGGTCTGCCTCTGCCCCAGTCCCTGTACCCGCCTGGGCTTTGTCATACCTAGTTGCTCCTTGAGATCATCGATTTCTTTCTGTAGCAGCACACACTGACCCAGCCAACACCAGAGAAAAGAGAAATGAGGAGTAATATCCTGGTCTCCTGTCTCCTCACCCTCCAACTCTCCTGCTCCCCACTCCTCATGTCCCACATATCCCACAGCCCAGTGGCAACAGAGAGAGGTAGGGCATCCTCAGTGGAAAGGAGGAACCCTCTCTCCCTAGGGTGTGGAATTAGAGGGGACACCCAAGTCAACTTAACCTGGACATGGAGCCCACCAGCTAGTTGGGGCCGGCGTTTTTGGAGCCAAGGGAAAGACTTACCCGGGGACAGCCCTGTACTCCAGGTGGTTGCTGCTGCCTTTCCAGAACTGGGGTCTGCACAGGTGGATCCTGCTCACCTGAAAAGAGCACAAACTCCAGCTCCCCAGCCTGAGTGTGAAGTGCAAAGGGCCTGGCTGGATCTAAAGTGAGGCAGCAGCCCCCTCTGAAGGCAGCAAGTTGCACCTGTTCTGTCCAGCAACTCCACCTCTCTCTCTGGGCCTGCTTTCCCTGCTGCCCAGTGTCAGCCCCAGCTGCCACTGTGACACCCTAGCACTGTGGCTCTGGGTTGGACACTGGCAGAGCTGTAGTCGCAGCCAGACTCTGGGAGGAGCCCTGTAGCTGAAGAGGACACAAAACAAAAGGCTGTGTTCCTCTGAAAGTCTCCTTCTGGAGTCTGTGTTTGGGGCAGTGCTACAGATCACCCCTAGCACATAAACCCAATGCAGGGGACCAAGTAGCCTGAGTCCAGTCCTGCCCACATCCAGCTTTCCTTGGGGGCGTTGCCTGTATAGGCATGGAAGCCTGGGAGCAAGACTGCACCCCCAGAAGCGGCAGAGCCAGAAGTTTCCCTCCCCTGACCCTCTCCCCTCCACTGCTATCAAACCCACAGGACTCACCAGAGGGTGCAAGGCCTCCCTGGCTCAAGTCCAAGGGCTGGGAGCTTCCTGGAGGTTGGAGGACTCTGGGGTTGGGGTCACCACTGCTAAATTCTCCACGATGCATGCACAAGCAAGGTGTCCCCGGCCTGTGTACTGGAAGCTAACACAGAAATTTCTGTTGAGTATGATCCTGTGTGCACAGGGGCTGGAGTGAGGCAGGGTACAAAGGAGGACTTCCAAGGCTCATCTCATTAGGAATGTCTATCTCAATCAGCCCCAGGCTCAGAAGTAGAGCTCAGTCAGGGAGAAGCAAGGGGGACAGTGGCGGGGGTGGGGGGTGCTGCGGCAGAGAAATCCCACGCCCCCAGCAAGGCAGGCTTGAGTAAGAGCTGGGAGGGAGGAATCAGTAGACAGATGGGACTAAACACCCACGATGTGCAGCTCAAACTGTAAGGGGTCACCAGACCAGTCAGTGGCCAGTCCTACTTTCCATCCCATCCCAGCCCCTGTCTGGGAAGGAGGCAGGAAGTGCACAAAATGTGGCCAACACGGACTGGTACCTACCAGGTACTTTCTCAGTGTCTGCCCTGACTACCAAGACCCCCGATTTGGCATCCCAATGACAGTGGGTTCCCAAAGACAACCCCTGAGCAAGGGCAAAGAAGTGTGTCCTGGTAAAGGAGCAGAGCAGAGTGACAGGAGGAGAAGGAAAAGGAGGCAGGCTTACTCACTTGGACCTGTGGGACTATATCTCCACTTGGGTCATTATCTTCACTGGTCACAGGCTGGGACTCCCGTGTCTTCTTGGCCACAGATCTCTTCCCAGTGGCTTCATGCTTGGACTGTTTGGGTCCCAAGGGCAGCAAGGAATGCCTCTTGGACCTTCCAAGCAGTGGAACCCCCGAGATTGGGGGGAAGGTGGCTGGTTCCAGGGGCATTACCTTAAGTCTTTGCCCCCATGAAGGGAAGGCCCTGCCCAGGGTCACTCTTGAACCACCTCCCAGGGACTTCTTCTCCTGGATGGCCTTCTTCCTAGGAGTGGCCCTGGGCAGGTCCCCTGTAGCAGCAGCGGCAGAGGTGGCAGTGACAGCAGCAGCAGCAGCAGCAGCAGCAGCAGCAGCAGCAGCAGCAGCAGTGGTGGCAGCTCCTGGGTTGCTGGACCTACTCCCTCCCTTGCCCCAGAGCATGCTTTGCATTTTCTTGGAGGAGCCAGCTTCCAGCTCTGCTGAAGCCTGCCTGTCCATGCCTGAGGGGAGTCCTGGAGGAGAGGCGGTCGGCAGAGGGCCCAGCATGTGAAGGAAATTCTCCCTGCTACGAACACTCAAGTGTCTGGCTGGGTCTCCGGGTTCCCTGGGGCTGCAGGACCTGGCCTGGCCTCCTCCTTTGGGGCAGATGCTCACCCTCATCATCTCACTGAACTCATCTGAAGACTCAGGGTCGGAAGAGGGCTGCTGGGCTTCCCCGCTGCCCACCACCCGACTTTTGGTGCCTCTCTTGGGCTTCCCCCAGGCCCGGCTCCCCTCGGGCCCACTGGGGTGGCTCAGCGGGGCGGCAGAGGCCTGTGGCGCTTCCACACAGCTCCGGGACAGCGAGCCTCTGGCGCTGAAGCCCGCCTCTGCATCCGCCCAAATGGCGGACAGTTCGGTGGCAAAGCTTTCCGGGGATGGGTATCTGTGGGCTCCCCGGGGCTCCGGGCCCATAGGCTGCTGCACAACGGCCGCAGACTCCACAGCCAGGGGCACGAAGTCTAGAGCGTCCCCCTTCTCATTAGCTGGGGAGCCAGGCCTGCCTGCGCGGCCCGGAAGCACCGCCCTTCCCTCCACTATCTCCTCCCATGGGGCCTCCAAGTTGTACTCATAGGCCTCGGAGTCTAGGAGGCTGCCCTCGCCCTCCCCGCTCCGTGGCGGCCTCAACTCGAGGCCCCGGCCCAGGCCTCGTAGGGCTCTGTGGCCTGCAGGACAGACGCCTCCCGGTTTCCCACCGTTCTGGCTCAAACCGTCTCCCTGAAGGGAAGTCTCGTCAGCGGAGCTCATGTTGCCAATCCCGGCAGCCAAGCTCGCTCGAGGGGAGATGATAGACCGGTTAACTGCGGGAGCACTTAGGCCTCGGGGAACAAAGTCACCACAAGCCAGACACAGATCACCTCAAACACCACCCGGCTTCGGCTTCTAGCAGCTTCGCGAGTCTTCGATGCCCCCCTCGCGGCCTTCTCATTGGTCCACCTCCCTGCCAACCAGTGCGCAGTTTGTTGGGGCCTCCCTCCGTGCACTCGCCAATACGGATGAGGGCGCTAGCGCTGGGGGAAGGCTCTGATGCTACTGGCTTGCTTGCTTCCTTCCTTGCTTGCTTTCCTTCTTTCTTTCTTTTTCTTTTTTCTTTCTTTTTTTTTTTTTTAACTGGGGATTGAATATCCAGGGACACTTTACCACTGAGCTGAATCCCCAGCATTTCTTTTTTTCTTTTTTGTCGAGACAAAGTTTTGCTAAACTGCATAGGGCCTCACTAAGCTGCTGAGGCTGTTCTTAAACACCCAATCCTCCTGCTTCAAACTCCTGAGTGGCTGGGATTACAGACTTGCCCCACTGTGCCCAGCTTGTACTGGCTCTTGACAAGCCAGTCCAATTGTGGGTGTGCACTTCACTGATTTCTTGTCCTGCTACTTGGTTTTTTGTTGTTGTTGCTGTTATATCCAACATTAGGATTCATTTTGACATAATTATAAAACCATGGAATATAATTTGCTCTAGTTCAGTCCCCAGTACTCTCCGTTCCCTCCTCCTCCCTCCCCCCACTACATTTATGTTTCTGCTATATACTTTTAGTTTGTGTTATTGTTGCTGTTGTTGTTAGTGTCTTGTGGATATACATGATGGTGAGATGAGATTCACTGTGGTATATTCATAACTGTGCATAGGTACGTTAGGTCGGATTCCTCCTACTGTTCTTCCCTTATACCGTCTCTCCCCGCTCCCCATCAATACCCTTCATCTAGTCCACAGATCTTTCTGCTATTTTGATGGAATCCTTCTGCCTCCTTTTCCCATTCTCCTCCCTGCCTCATTACGGACTAGCTGCCATGTAGCAGAGAAAACATATGACCTTTGACCTTTTGGTCCTGGCTTCTTTCACTTAGCATGATAGCCCCAGTTCCATCCTTTAAGCAGCAAATGCCATAGTTTCATCCTTCTTCATGGATGAGTAATACTCCACTGTGTGTGTGTGTGTGTGTGTGTGTGTATACACACACACACACACACACACACATACATACCACGTTTCCTCCATTCATTCACATGTTGAAGAGCACCTAGTTTGGTTCCGTAGCTTGGCTATTGTGAATTGTGCCACAAAGTCAGTGATTGTGTGGGTATGGCTGGACGTGGGTGACTGCAGATGTGTGGTGGACCCAATCTACCCTGCTGTGTAACCTTCTCCGGGAGGGAAGGCATCACGGGTGCAGATTCAGAGAAGTTGGGCCTTTGACATCCTCTAGCCAAGAGGCATTCACACACTCCAGGCCTCTATTGGAGAGCAGTCAGAATAGGACATGAGGGCGAGGCAAGGAAAGACAGGTGAACCGAGACTGGCAGGTGTGAAACTAATCGGGGGGGTCACTGGAGTAGGAATGGCATGGCAAGCAAGGGAAATTCTAGCACTCCGGGACCTTATGGAAACTAAGGAAGGGATTGCTCCCCAGATACCAGACTGCACGGATTGGGGAAGCTGGGAACCAGTAGTCTGACTGAAATTTGGCTCCCCACCAACACTGGTAGGGCTTCCTTGTGTGTCCGTTCGGGCCCCTTTAGTACATATTTTCACACACGCTTATGTGTGTTCTCACAGGAAACCGAGGACTGGTTTGGGCTTTCAGATTTACAAATGTGTACCCAAATCCACGTGTTGTTCTACAACTTGGCATGTGCAGCCACGAGACTATTTTTGGAATGTATTAACAGAGCCTGGTGCATCTCTTTGGACTTCCTCATTTTCGTCTACTGGATGCATGGGTCACACGGCATTCCTGCATCCCCTGACCAATGGGAGTACAGAGCATTCCCAGATTGTTCCCTGCACCAGCTTCCTTGTGTGTGTGTCTTTGTGCACTACACATACCAGCCTTTCTCCAGATGATGTGCCCAGCCCTTGCTGAAATTACTCTAAATTTTTTTCCTTGCGTTAGAAAGGCAGCATTAGTGGTTACCTAAACCTAGGACTGTCGCGAGGATGAGTTAATATTTTATCTACGGTGCTTAGAAAAGTGCTGGCACACAATGAAATTTCTAGAATTAGCACTCTGCTCATTCTGTCAAAGCACTCTTCCCAATGGCTCTGCCCCACCTGCACCCCAGGGGAAGTCAAAAGCACCGTTTTGTTCATAACCTCTTCCACCCATGGAACAGTAAAGTCCTTTCATTGTCGTAAACCTGGTATGTGAACAATGGTTTGTGATTTAATTTGTATCTTCAGGATCAGTGATGGTTAGGACCTCTTGGGGTCATTGGCCACAGGGATTCCCGCTACTTTGCATTAACTGGTGGTGGGAGTAGAATAGGGTCTGAGAGAGGTGGGCAAACAACAGACTGCCAATAAAGTGCCCTGGGCACACATCCACGTGCTGCTTTGATTACCTATGGTAATCGAGCAGTAGAGAGAGATCCCCCTCAGATGGCCAATCACAGAACAATTGCTGTCTGGCCCTTCATGGGGGGGGGGGGCGGGAAGCAGGAGGACCACTGATCGCCGACTGTGGACTTCCTCGCCTACTTTCCTATCTGACCTGCTGTTTTCCTGGGCAACAGGGGCTTGCAAATCCTTTCTGGGCTGGGTGCTCCACATACATCATTAATTGAATCCTCACCGGCTGCTGAGCCAGGTGGTATTATGTCCCTCATTTTACAGATGGAAAACCAAGGCTCAGAGATGAGGTTCTCAACAGGAAAAGAGGCTCGTGACCACAGACAGCAGGACAGGAAACGGAGGGAGGGGTGCCCACACAAGCGGACCCCACGGCCCAAAGTGGCTTGTCAAGAACCTGTACAACTTGGGCTCTGCAGCAGTCCAAGCGCCCTCGCCCCTATTGGCGAGGGCCCAGAGGGACGACCCAACAAACAACGCTCTGGTTGGCCGGGGCTGGACCAATGGGAAGGCTGCGACCTGGGCGTCAAAGGCGCGGGAAGCCACTCGGTGTTTGAGGCGATCGCGTGCCTTGCCAGTGGTGACGGAGTTCTAGAAAGCCTAGCTGTTCCCGTGGTGGCTCTGGCTACGGTCTCTCCTCAAACCTGGCTGAGCAGACTGGTGACATGAGTTCTGCCGATGAGGCTTCTGTTCATGGGGACGGTTTTAGCCAGGAGGGTGGGAAGCCCGCAGGTGCCCGTCCTGCAGGCCGTGGAGCCCCACGGAGCCGGGCCCAGGGCCTTGATTTGGGGCCGCCACGGAGCGGGGAGGGTGAGGGCAGCCTCCCAGACCCCGAGGCTTATGAGTTGGAGTTGGAGGCCCCGTGGGAGGAGATCCAGGCAGGAAGGGCAATGATTCGCGGCCACGAAGGCAGGCCTGGCTCCTTGGCTGACGAGAAGGGGGACGCTCTGGACTTTGTGCCCCACCTCGCTGTGGAATCTGTGGCCGTTGTGCAGCAGCTGACAGGCCAGGAACACCGGGGCACTCACAGATACCCGTCCCCGGAAAGTTTTGCCACTGAACTGTCCGCCATTTGGGCGGATGCAGAGGCGGGCTTCAGCGCCAGAGGCTCGCTGTCCCGGAGCTGTGTGGAAGCGCCACAGGCCTCTGCCGCCCCGCTGAGCCACCCCAGTGGGCCCGAGGGGAGCCGGGCCTGGGGGAAGCCCAAGAGAGGCACCAAAAGTCGGGTGGTGGGCAGCGGGGAAGCCCAGCAGCCCTCTTCCGACCCTGAGTCTTCAGATGAGCTCAGTGAGATACAGCTGATGAGGGTGAGCATCTGCCCCAAAGGAGGAGGCCAGGCCAGGTCCTGCAGCCCCAGGGAACCCGGAGACCCAGCCAGACGCTCCAGTGTTCGTAGCAGGGAGAATTTCCTTCACATGCCGGGCCCTCTGCCGACCGCCTCTCCTCGAGGACTCCCCTCAGGCATGGACAGGCAGGCCTTGGGAGAGCTGGAAGCTGGCTCCTCCAAGAAAATTCAAAGCATGCCCTGGGGCAAGGGAGGGAGCAGGTCCAGCAACCCGGGAGCTCCTCCTCCTCCTGCTGCTGCTGCTGCCGCCACTCCTGCTGCTGCAGGGGCCCTACCCAGGGCCACTCCTTCTAAGAAGAAGGCCATCCAGGAGAAGAAATCCCTGGGGGGTGGCTCAAAAGTTAGCCTGGGCAGGGCCTTCCCTTCATGGGGGCAGAGACTCAAGGCAGCTCCCCTGGAACCAGCCACATTCCCCCCAATCTCAGGAGTTCCACTGCTTGGGAGGTCCAAGAGGTATTCCTTGCTGCCTCTGGGGCCCAAACAGTCCAAGCACAGTGGCATTGGGAAGAGATCTATGGCTAAGAAGACACGGGAGTCCCAGCCTGTTGCCAGGGAAGATAATGACCCAAATAGAGATGCAGTCCCACAGGCCCAAGTGAGTAGACTCTCCTCCCCCTGCCCCTCTCCCTCCTCCTCCCTCTGCTCTTCTGCTCTACCAGGCTGCGTTTCTTTGCCCTTGCTCCCTGGGCCCTTTGCTCAGGGGTTGTCCATGGGAGCCCACTGTCATTGGGATGCCATATTTGGGAGGAGGGTCTCTGTAGTTGTGGCAGACATCAAGAAAGTACATGGTAAGCGTGACTCCATCTTGGTCACACTTTGTGCATTTCCTGCCTCCTTCCCAGACAGGGGCTGGGATGGGAAGTGGGTCTGGCCGCTAACTTGGTCAGCGCCCCCCCCCCACCCTTACAGTTTGGGCTGCACGGATTGGTGTTTAGTCCCATCTGCCTCCTGATTCCTCCCTCCCAGCTCTTCCCTCAGAGGTGCCTGACCTTTCTCAATGCTCCCATGCTTCTCCCTGACTCAGCTCTACCTCCAGGCTTGGGGCTGACTGAGGGAGACAGTGCTGACGATGGGACCATTTGACTCCCCCCCCCCTCACCCCGACACCCGAGCCCCTATATGCGCATCTTCACCCTCAACAAGCACACCCATTAACCTGACTCAGTGAGATATTTCTGTGTCAGCTTCCAACACAGAGGCCAGGGTCGCCTGGTCTGGGCATGCATCGTGGAGAATTTGGTAGTGGTGACCCCAGCACCAACAACCCCCAATCTCCAGGAAGCTCCCAGCTTTTGGACCTGAGCCCGGGGGACCTCACTCCAAGAGGCCCTGCCACCTCTGGTGAGTCTTATGGATTAGATAGCAGGGGAGATGGGTGTGGGAGGAAAGACTGGCTCTGTCACTTGCTGCCAGGCTTCCCTGCCTTTCAGCAGAACAAGGCCTTCCCTGTTGGGTCCTGTTCAGCCACATGGCTCCTACCAGGGGCTGGCTGTGACTGCAACTCTGCTAGTGTCCAACCCAGAGCCACAGTGCTTAGGGGTCCACAGTGGCAGCTGGGGCTGACACTGGGCAGCAGGGAAGTCAGGCCCAAAGAGAGGGGTGGAGCTGTGGGGCAGAGCAGGTGCAACTTGCTGCCTCACTTTAGACCCCTTTCCACTTCACACCTTGGCTGGGGAGCTGGATTTTGTGTTCTCTTTCAGGTGACCAGGAACCAGCCATTCGTCACCCATTTCCAGAAAGGCAGCAGCAACCACCTGGAGCACAGGGCTGTCCCCGGGTACTGCTTTCTCTGGCTCCTAGAAATGCTGGCCCCAGCTAGATGGTGGGCTCTCTGTCCAGGTTAAGCTGGCTTAGGTGCAGCCTCACATCTCACAACTCAGAAGGGGGAGGGGAGCTCCTCCTTTCCACTGAGGTTCCCTCTGCCTGTGTTGCCACCTGGCTCTGGGATATGGGGGATATGGGGAGTGGGGGGAAAGTGGGAGGATGAGGAAGGAGGCGGCCAGAATATCACTCCTCATTTTTTGTTCTCCGGTGTCTGTTGGCTTAGTGTGTGGTGCTACAGAAAGAAAGAGATGACCTCAAAGAGCAACTAGGTATGAGGAGCCCTGGGCGGGGGCAGGGGTGGGTACAGGGGGGGGGGGCAGGACAGAGCAGAGCAGAGGCAGACCTAGGGGTTTGGGGTGGGGTGGGACTGCAGATACAGGCAGTACCACATGGAGGGACTTTCCTGTGGCCAGCCCGGGAGCCTTCTGTGCCTTGACTGCTGGGGCTGTGAACAAAGAGCAGTGCGTTGTCTGAACTCCATGTGCTCTGCCATTGAGTCCCAGAAGTCTCCCTCTCTCAGGACTTTTACAGAAACCTCCTTTATTTTCCCTTTAAGGGCTGACTGCTGTGACTTGTTTGGTGTTTGTTGTCCTGTGTGTTTGCTTGCCTGTTTTGTTTTTAACACATTTCTCGATGGTTCTTGCCATGGCCCAGTGTTCGCGCACTATGAGTACATGTTGTTCCCTTGTACAAGACATTTCCATGTTGAGTTCCAGTGGTAGGCGGGCAAGTCAGTTTCAGGGCTGTTTGGACAGGGGCTGTAGGTGTATCAGGATGCATGGGTGATGCTTCCTCACAGGGCAGTGGGGAAGTTGGGCAGTGGGACTGTGTCCGGTACCCTTGTTTCTGGAGTGCCCATTTATGCCTCTCTTTCAGCGGTCATGCAGTCCCTTGCTGATAAGTTCCAAGCCCTTTGAAGTGAGTATAAGGCTTATTATACCCCTTTCCCACAGCCCCGGCTGTCTGGGAGGGCTTTGGGCTGGCCCTGGTCAGGGCCATTTCCTGACTCTGCTCTGCTTGACAGGTTGAACCCAGCATCTTCGGACAAGGCGAGCAGAGCCTATGCCTTCTCTACAAGACTGTGGAGCCCAGGAGCAGCAGCCAACCTGGTTCCCTCTGGTTTTTCTCCAGCCAGGGCTTCTTCTCTGCCCTCACCCACTCTAGTTCACAGCAGTTTCAAATTAAATTGCTTCTCATGTTCTGTGGTCTGCCCTCTGTCTGAGGGTGGGCACTCGAGGGTAGGGACAGAAAAATGGGGAGCTGCCCCATTTCAGAGCCGGGTAAGAATAGTGCCCCTGGCATTTGGTGGTGGGCCACTTCCTGAGGAGAGTCTAGGCCGGCCTCTGAGCAGGAACCCTGTGCTCAAGCTTATCATGGTGCTCTGGGTCTGGGTTATGTGTGGGCTGGGCCCAGCCACACCGGCCCTCTTGGGGCGTCATGTAGGACCCATTCTTGCCTTCTGTTCCCCGCTTTGGCAGGAACTAATGAGCCTCTTCCAGAGCCCTTGTCTTTTCTGCCTTTCCTGCTTCATTTACCTGCCCCTCTTCTCTCCTCTCTCACCCTTCTTTTCTGTTCTGGGCATCCTGATCCCTCCCATGGCTCTTTCCTGGTGGCACCTACCAAACGAGTTATTTCAGCAGGCATCAGAGGTCACAGTTGAGCTCATCTTCCCCAGAGAGAGGGCCCAGTCCTCTCTCTGGACTCAACACTTCCTCTGGTGACACCCCGCAGGGGGACAGCTCAGCTAGAAATTGTCCATTGTCCTTAGTTCCTGCTTAGCCCTCACCTTTGAAGCTCAGTTGCCAAATCCTGTCAGTTTTCCTTCCTCCTTCCCGTAGGGGGGGGTGGGGGTGGTGGTGGTGGTAGTGGCAGAGGTCACATCCCAGTGGGTGGCAGACAAGTGCAAATGCACAGGGCACTTGGAGAAAAGTGTGGGTCTGTCTCTGGGTTGGAGGTGAGGGCAGTTAGTCTCCGGGCCAGCCTGGGGAAAACTGCCCACTGACATCTGGAATGGATGGTCAAGAATCGGAATGTCCACATCCTCCAGATCCTAGCCAGCAAAACAGCCCCTTCCCAGCCTGTCAGCTCCATGGTGCTCATTTGAAAAGGGACAGTTAGTTTCTAGGGCATATGTGGATGATAGGTCTGCGTGTGCATGGGTGGTTCCCATCCAGATGCAGGTTGACCACCCCCATGGCACCGTTTTTCTGGACATGACAAATTCCTGGTCCCAGCCTCCTGAGGTCACATGAGATTTTGTCTGAGCTCCATGTTGTGATGTCACCCTCACCGACAGATAGTTGGGCTAGGTGTGCCTAAGACTCAGGGATAGATTCATGCTTGAGTGAGGTGAGGCAAGTGTGGGTTCTGCAGCTCCCATTCCTGAGAGGCTGTGTGATTAATGGGCAACTCTAACACATGAAGATACAGCATTTAAGCTGTGTGTGTGTGTATGTATCAAATGAATTGGGAATGATGGCCCTTGAGAGACAACATTACCTGTGGAATAGAGGCAGTGGAGGCAGGGCCTAGAAAGCATAGGGGATCAAAGGCACAAGAGTAAGTTTGGCATCTCTCTTTTAGGAGAGGTGTTTTTCACAGGTGGGTGTGTTTATCAGCTTTTTGTTACTACAACTAAAATACCCAACATGAAAAACACAGAGAACACAAGATATTTTGGCTCAGGTTCAATTCATGTTCCCCGGGCTCCAGGTGAGAAATATGGCAGAAGGGTGTGGTAGAGAAAAGCTGCTCAATTCCTGGCGGCCAGGAGGCAGAGCCAGCCAAGAGCCAAGGACACACCCCCAGTGGCCTATGTATTCCAGCCACGCCCACCTGCTCAGGTAGTCTTTTCAAGTTATTAATCTGTCAAGTGGCTTAATCCACTGCTGAGGTTACAGCTCTCATAATCCAATCTTTTTGCCTCTGAACATTGCTGCATTACCTAACATGAGTTTCCTGGGGACATTCCTAGAACATAATGATAACAGAGGGCATGGGTGGAATGAAGTGGAAGTCACCAAACTGAAGGCCAGAGACTCAGTGCTGTTACAATCTGGGGAGTCTCTGGCATAGGCTCTTGATCCTTCTTTGGTGTGAATATTGTCTTTCAAAAGTCCTGTGTTGTCAATGGAGTGGCATACCAGCTGGCTACCTCAGAGTAGCTGGTTCTCACCTCATCTTGGAAGTACGAAGCTCCTGTGGGAGATGGCCCTGGACTGAGCTAACTGAGGCCTGTGCGGGATGGACACAGTAAGGATGGCAAGTAGGAGAGAGGGACTCCCCGTGGAGAGCAGGTCAGGTTTGGGGCCACCCTTCTTCCCACATTCTCACTCTGTGTCCTTTCTGGGCCCCGTGGGGGTGGGGCTCAGAGAGAAAGAATGTCACACACAAGGTAGAGCAACCACAGTCCTCAGAGCCAGAAAGGACTGGCAGAGGGTACTTACACCATCCAGCTCACACCTCCACCTAAGAGGGTTGGGGCTGGGTTCCTCAGGCTGTGGCTGAGACACTGACCCAAGTAGCTACTTCTTGGAAGGATAACACAGCAAGTTGACATCTGCCTGAGGAAGCTGGTCAGAGATTCTGCAGCTGGGGTTTCTGCCACCTGAGACATCTAGGCTGGTTCTAACTGGGACAAATTCAGCACTGGGCACTGTCCAGGAAAACAAGGGGCCATCTTTATGAGGGGGGCAACATATCAACCGAGCCTTGCCAGGGCTCAAACCTGATCCTTGGCGACTAGCTTCATCTGCGCTGCTTCTTCCCTCTGAACACAGGTTCCATTCTGTCTGTTCCATATTCATAGCAACTACAGCATGATAATATTGCTGTAATGAGTACACCCACACCACTGGCCATTGTCGGGCTGGACCTTCCAGCCCTGGGGAATTAAGTGGCAGGTTATAAGGCTTGGATCACAAATTTCTGTTGTGCCCATATGGAATGTTTGTTGTGCCCCTTCTCTCATTCAGTGCACCCCCTTTCCCTGTATCCTCTTCTCCCAGCCAGAGTGGATGTGAGGCTGGCTTGGAGAGCCCTAGGCTGCATCCTGCCTCTTCATGCTGCTCCACTCAGTGAGTTCTGAAGGTTGGCCTGAACCTTGTGCATGTGCCTAATTGCAGATGAACCTTGGAGTGAAATCCCACCTGACCAGGTGTGTGGACTCCCACTCGTTCATTTCTAACAAAGAGCTTTAATCTGTGGGCACAATGGATGGTCACCGCCACTCACCCCTCCCACCCCACCACCCCCTGCCAGACTCCAGCCTGGGTGGAAGGGGTATCAGCCAGCGATAGTCAGCCAGAGCAGCCATCTCTGGCTGTGTGGAGGTCCAGCAGGCTACATTTTGGGGTGTGAGGTGACATGCACAGCATCAGAGTTGTCATGGAGAGTCACAACCATGGATTCTAGTCCTGGCTGTCATAAACTCCTGAGTGATCTTGGACAACTTCATGCCCATCTGTCCTCAATCTCCAAGATCTTCTTTCCCCATCCATAGTTCCTCATCATCCATCTCCTGCTAGGATGAAGGCAGCCCAGATGTTTGCCAGGTTCAACTTTGCATGTTGTGGCCACTAGGGTGGTCATGTGGGAAACCAGGGTGCACCTTTAGTGTGACACTAGTGTGAATGGGGTCCAGTGGTTGCACAGGGTGGAAGTCCACTGTAACGACCACTCAGAGTAAGAATCACAGCTTTGGCAGCCTTGAGACCTTCCTGTGTGCTCCATCCCAATCACAATCCCCTCCCTAGACCTCTGGGGTCAGTTGACTTTTACAGCTCTCCTGACTTTTCCAAAAATCACTCAACTTCTGCTTAAAGGATGAATGATTGCTCTTAAATGAAACCCTTCACGATACAAAAAATTAAATTAGATCAGGTTACATGTAACATGACACATGCAGGAAGCACAAGCCTACAATTTGGCAAGTAATTATAGAGATGAAGCTAGGTAACCACTACTGTGCTGTAGAGACTGCAAATGGTACCTTAGGAAAGTCCACATCTGAGTGTCTTCCTGTGAAGGAAGTCAAATGCAAAAGGCTGCATCCTATATGATCCCATTTACATGACATGGAAAAGGAAGAGTACAGGGACAGAAAATAGGCATCAGTGGAAGGGCCATGCGTGAAGTCACCTGTCATCTCACCTCCCTCCCGTGGGTGGCCATGGGTGAAGTCCTCTTCTGGCTCTTTGAAATGTGCAGTAAATAATTGTTGTGTATATTCACTCTACCACGCAATTGCACACCGGGACTCCTTACCCCTACCTAACTGTATCTGAGTGCCCATTGACCAACCTTCCCCCACCCCTCCCTCTACTCTCCTGGGCCTCTGGCAGCCACCATTGGACTCTCAACTTCCAGGAGGCCATTTTCAGGCACCAATACATTGTTATTAACTGTAGTGACCGAGCTGAATGACAGAACTCCCTAAATTGTTCCACCTGTCTAAGTGAAATTCTACATCCTTGACCAACTTCCCCACCATTCTACTCTGCTTCTAGGATCTTGCCATTTTTTTTTTTTCATTTCAGATGCTGGTGAGATTCATACTATCTGTCTTTCTCCGGCAGAAAAATCAAAAAGGAGGGACACTCCCCAACTCATGTTATGAGGTTGAAGTTACCTCCATACCAGGATCCTGACCAGCTCAGTTTAGGAGACAAAAATGCCAGGTCAATCACACACAGGAACAAAAGGCAGAAACAGAATGTTATAAACAGAATCCTCTGGGATACGAAAAGATGAATACATGCGTACCACTTTAGAACCATCACTACAATATCTACAGCATTTATATCACCTCCCCAAATTCTTTCATGCCATATGGTAGTTAACCCTTCATTCAACACCCATGGCCCTTCCACTGATGCCTATTTTCTGTCCCTGTACTCTTCCTTTTCCATGTCATGTAAATGGGATCATATAGGATGCAGCCTTTTGCATTTGACTTCCTTCACAGGAAGACACTCAGATGTGGACTTTCCTAAGGTACCATTTGCAGTCTCTACAGCACAGTAGTGGTTACCTAGCTTCATCTCTATAATTACTTGCCAAATTGTAGGCTTGTGCTTCCTGCATGTGTCATGTTACATGTAACCTGATCTAATTTAATTTTTTGTATCGTGAAGGGTTTCATTTAAGAGCAATCATTCATCCTTTAAGCAGAAGTTGAGTGATTTTTGGAAAAGTCAGGAGAGCTGTAAAAGTCAACTGACCCCAGAGGTCTAGGGAGGGGATTGTGATTGGGATGGAGCACACAGGAAGGTCTCAAGGCTGCCAAAGCTGTGATTCTTACTCTGAGTGGTCGTTACAGTGGACTTCCACCCTGTGCAACCACTGGACCCCATTCACACTAGTGTCACACTAAAGGTGCACCCTGGTTTCCCACATGACCACCCTAGTGGCCACAACATGCAAAGTTGAACCTGGC
The DNA here is from genome assembly GCF_045843805.1 of Urocitellus parryii. Taxonomy (NCBI): domain Eukaryota; kingdom Metazoa; phylum Chordata; class Mammalia; order Rodentia; family Sciuridae; genus Urocitellus; species Urocitellus parryii. The sequence goes on from NC_135547.1 coordinate 76,605,702, forward strand.
AAACATCTGGGCTGCCTTCATCCTAGCAGGAGATGGATGATGAGGAACTATGGATGGGGAAAGAAGATCTTGGAGATTGAGGACAGATGGGCATGAAGTTGTCCAAGATCACTCAGGAGTTTATGACAGCCAGGACTAGAATCCATGGTTGTGACTCTCCATGACAACTCTGATGCTGTGCATGTCACCTCACACCCCAAAATGTAGCCTGCTGGACCTCCACACAGCCAGAGATGGCTGCTCTGGCTGACTATCGCTGGCTGATACCCCTTCCACCCAGGCTGGAGTCTGGCAGGGGGTGGTGGGGTGGGAGGGGTGAGTGGCGGTGACCATCCATTGTGCCCACAGATTAAAGCTCTTTGTTAGAAATGAACGAGTGGGAGTCCACACACCTGGTCAGGTGGGATTTCACTCCAAGGTTCATCTGCAATTAGGCACATGCACAAGGTTCAGGCCAACCTTCAGAACTCACTGAGTGGAGCAGCATGAAGAGGCAGGATGCAGCCTAGGGCTCTCCAAGCCAGCCTCACATCCACTCTGGCTGGGAGAAGAGGATACAGGGAAAGGGGGTGCACTGAATGAGAGAAGGGGCACAACAAACATTCCATATGGGCACAACAGAAATTTGTGATCCAAGCCTTATAACCTGCCACTTAATTCCCCAGGGCTGGAAGGTCCAGCCCGACAATGGCCAGTGGTGTGGGTGTACTCATTACAGCAATATTATCATGCTGTAGTTGCTATGAATATGGAACAGACAGAATGGAACCTGTGTTCAGAGGGAAGAAGCAGCGCAGATGAAGCTAGTCGCCAAGGATCAGGTTTGAGCCCTGGCAAGGCTCGGTTGATATGTTGCCCCCCTCATAAAGATGGCCCCTTGTTTTCCTGGACAGTGCCCAGTGCTGAATTTGTCCCAGTTAGAACCAGCCTAGATGTCTCAGGTGGCAGAAACCCCAGCTGCAGAATCTCTGACCAGCTTCCTCAGGCAGATGTCAACTTGCTGTGTTATCCTTCCAAGAAGTAGCTACTTGGGTCAGTGTCTCAGCCACAGCCTGAGGAACCCAGCCCCAACCCTCTTAGGTGGAGGTGTGAGCTGGATGGTGTAAGTACCCTCTGCCAGTCCTTTCTGGCTCTGAGGACTGTGGTTGCTCTACCTTGTGTGTGACATTCTTTCTCTCTGAGCCCCACCCCCACGGGGCCCAGAAAGGACACAGAGTGAGAATGTGGGAAGAAGGGTGGCCCCAAACCTGACCTGCTCTCCACGGGGAGTCCCTCTCTCCTACTTGCCATCCTTACTGTGTCCATCCCGCACAGGCCTCAGTTAGCTCAGTCCAGGGCCATCTCCCACAGGAGCTTCGTACTTCCAAGATGAGGTGAGAACCAGCTACTCTGAGGTAGCCAGCTGGTATGCCACTCCATTGACAACACAGGACTTTTGAAAGACAATATTCACACCAAAGAAGGATCAAGAGCCTATGCCAGAGACTCCCCAGATTGTAACAGCACTGAGTCTCTGGCCTTCAGTTTGGTGACTTCCACTTCATTCCACCCATGCCCTCTGTTATCATTATGTTCTAGGAATGTCCCCAGGAAACTCATGTTAGGTAATGCAGCAATGTTCAGAGGCAAAAAGATTGGATTATGAGAGCTGTAACCTCAGCAGTGGATTAAGCCACTTGACAGATTAATAACTTGAAAAGACTACCTGAGCAGGTGGGCGTGGCTGGAATACATAGGCCACTGGGGGTGTGTCCTTGGCTCTTGGCTGGCTCTGCCTCCTGGCCGCCAGGAATTGAGCAGCTTTTCTCTACCACACCCTTCTGCCATATTTCTCACCTGGAGCCCGGGGAACATGAATTGAACCTGAGCCAAAATATCTTGTGTTCTCTGTGTTTTTCATGTTGGGTATTTTAGTTGTAGTAACAAAAAGCTGATAAACACACCCACCTGTGAAAAACACCTCTCCTAAAAGAGAGATGCCAAACTTACTCTTGTGCCTTTGATCCCCTATGCTTTCTAGGCCCTGCCTCCACTGCCTCTATTCCACAGGTAATGTTGTCTCTCAAGGGCCATCATTCCCAATTCATTTGATACATACACACACACACAGCTTAAATGCTGTATCTTCATGTGTTAGAGTTGCCCATTAATCACACAGCCTCTCAGGAATGGGAGCTGCAGAACCCACACTTGCCTCACCTCACTCAAGCATGAATCTATCCCTGAGTCTTAGGCACACCTAGCCCAACTATCTGTCGGTGAGGGTGACATCACAACATGGAGCTCAGACAAAATCTCATGTGACCTCAGGAGGCTGGGACCAGGAATTTGTCATGTCCAGAAAAACGGTGCCATGGGGGTGGTCAACCTGCATCTGGATGGGAACCACCCATGCACACACAGACCTATCATCCACATATGCCCTAGAAACTAACTGTCCCTTTTCAAATGAGCACCATGGAGCTGACAGGCTGGGAAGGGGCTGTTTTGCTGGCTAGGATCTGGAGGATGTGGACATTCCGATTCTTGACCATCCATTCCAGATGTCAGTGGGCAGTTTTCCCCAGGCTGGCCCGGAGACTAACTGCCCTCACCTCCAACCCAGAGACAGACCCACACTTTTCTCCAAGTGCCCTGTGCATTTGCACTTGTCTGCCACCCACTGGGATGTGACCTCTGCCACTACCACCACCACCACCCCCACCCCCCCCTACGGGAAGGAGGAAGGAAAACTGACAGGATTTGGCAACTGAGCTTCAAAGGTGAGGGCTAAGCAGGAACTAAGGACAATGGGCAATTTCTAGCTGAGCTGTCCCCCTGCGGGGTGTCACCAGAGGAAGTGTTGAGTCCAGAGAGAGGACTGGGCCCTCTCTCTGGGGAAGATGAGCTCAACTGTGACCTCTGATGCCTGCTGAAATAACTCGTTTGGTAGGTGCCACCAGGAAAGAGCCATGGGAGGGATCAGGATGCCCAGAACAGAAAAGAAGGGTGAGAGAGGAGAGAAGAGGGGCAGGTAAATGAAGCAGGAAAGGCAGAAAAGACAAGGGCTCTGGAAGAGGCTCATTAGTTCCTGCCAAAGCGGGGAACAGAAGGCAAGAATGGGTCCTACATGACGCCCCAAGAGGGCCGGTGTGGCTGGGCCCAGCCCACACATAACCCAGACCCAGAGCACCATGATAAGCTTGAGCACAGGGTTCCTGCTCAGAGGCCGGCCTAGACTCTCCTCAGGAAGTGGCCCACCACCAAATGCCAGGGGCACTATTCTTACCCGGCTCTGAAATGGGGCAGCTCCCCATTTTTCTGTCCCTACCCTCGAGTGCCCACCCTCAGACAGAGGGCAGACCACAGAACATGAGAAGCAATTTAATTTGAAACTGCTGTGAACTAGAGTGGGTGAGGGCAGAGAAGAAGCCCTGGCTGGAGAAAAACCAGAGGGAACCAGGTTGGCTGCTGCTCCTGGGCTCCACAGTCTTGTAGAGAAGGCATAGGCTCTGCTCGCCTTGTCCGAAGATGCTGGGTTCAACCTGTCAAGCAGAGCAGAGTCAGGAAATGGCCCTGACCAGGGCCAGCCCAAAGCCCTCCCAGACAGCCGGGGCTGTGGGAAAGGGGTATAATAAGCCTTATACTCACTTCAAAGGGCTTGGAACTTATCAGCAAGGGACTGCATGACCGCTGAAAGAGAGGCATAAATGGGCACTCCAGAAACAAGGGTACCGGACACAGTCCCACTGCCCAACTTCCCCACTGCCCTGTGAGGAAGCATCACCCATGCATCCTGATACACCTACAGCCCCTGTCCAAACAGCCCTGAAACTGACTTGCCCGCCTACCACTGGAACTCAACATGGAAATGTCTTGTACAAGGGAACAACATGTACTCATAGTGCGCGAACACTGGGCCATGGCAAGAACCATCGAGAAATGTGTTAAAAACAAAACAGGCAAGCAAACACACAGGACAACAAACACCAAACAAGTCACAGCAGTCAGCCCTTAAAGGGAAAATAAAGGAGGTTTCTGTAAAAGTCCTGAGAGAGGGAGACTTCTGGGACTCAATGGCAGAGCACATGGAGTTCAGACAACGCACTGCTCTTTGTTCACAGCCCCAGCAGTCAAGGCACAGAAGGCTCCCGGGCTGGCCACAGGAAAGTCCCTCCATGTGGTACTGCCTGTATCTGCAGTCCCACCCCACCCCAAACCCCTAGGTCTGCCTCTGCTCTGCTCTGTCCTGCCCCCCCCCCCCTGTACCCACCCCTGCCCCCGCCCAGGGCTCCTCATACCTAGTTGCTCTTTGAGGTCATCTCTTTCTTTCTGTAGCACCACACACTAAGCCAACAGACACCGGAGAACAAAAAATGAGGAGTGATATTCTGGCCGCCTCCTTCCTCATCCTCCCACTTTCCCCCCACTCCCCATATCCCCCATATCCCAGAGCCAGGTGGCAACACAGGCAGAGGGAACCTCAGTGGAAAGGAGGAGCTCCCCTCCCCCTTCTGAGTTGTGAGATGTGAGGCTGCACCTAAGCCAGCTTAACCTGGACAGAGAGCCCACCATCTAGCTGGGGCCAGCATTTCTAGGAGCCAGAGAAAGCAGTACCCGGGGACAGCCCTGTGCTCCAGGTGGTTGCTGCTGCCTTTCTGGAAATGGGTGACGAATGGCTGGTTCCTGGTCACCTGAAAGAGAACACAAAATCCAGCTCCCCAGCCAAGGTGTGAAGTGGAAAGGGGTCTAAAGTGAGGCAGCAAGTTGCACCTGCTCTGCCCCACAGCTCCACCCCTCTCTTTGGGCCTGACTTCCCTGCTGCCCAGTGTCAGCCCCAGCTGCCACTGTGGACCCCTAAGCACTGTGGCTCTGGGTTGGACACTAGCAGAGTTGCAGTCACAGCCAGCCCCTGGTAGGAGCCATGTGGCTGAACAGGACCCAACAGGGAAGGCCTTGTTCTGCTGAAAGGCAGGGAAGCCTGGCAGCAAGTGACAGAGCCAGTCTTTCCTCCCACACCCATCTCCCCTGCTATCTAATCCATAAGACTCACCAGAGGTGGCAGGGCCTCTTGGAGTGAGGTCCCCCGGGCTCAGGTCCAAAAGCTGGGAGCTTCCTGGAGATTGGGGGTTGTTGGTGCTGGGGTCACCACTACCAAATTCTCCACGATGCATGCCCAGACCAGGCGACCCTGGCCTCTGTGTTGGAAGCTGACACAGAAATATCTCACTGAGTCAGGTTAATGGGTGTGCTTGTTGAGGGTGAAGATGCGCATATAGGGGCTCGGGTGTCGGGGTGAGGGGGGGGGGAGTCAAATGGTCCCATCGTCAGCACTGTCTCCCTCAGTCAGCCCCAAGCCTGGAGGTAGAGCTGAGTCAGGGAGAAGCATGGGAGCATTGAGAAAGGTCAGGCACCTCTGAGGGAAGAGCTGGGAGGGAGGAATCAGGAGGCAGATGGGACTAAACACCAATCCGTGCAGCCCAAACTGTAAGGGTGGGGGGGGGGGCGCTGACCAAGTTAGCGGCCAGACCCACTTCCCATCCCAGCCCCTGTCTGGGAAGGAGGCAGGAAATGCACAAAGTGTGACCAAGATGGAGTCACGCTTACCATGTACTTTCTTGATGTCTGCCACAACTACAGAGACCCTCCTCCCAAATATGGCATCCCAATGACAGTGGGCTCCCATGGACAACCCCTGAGCAAAGGGCCCAGGGAGCAAGGGCAAAGAAACGCAGCCTGGTAGAGCAGAAGAGCAGAGGGAGGAGGAGGGAGAGGGGCAGGGGGAGGAGAGTCTACTCACTTGGGCCTGTGGGACTGCATCTCTATTTGGGTCATTATCTTCCCTGGCAACAGGCTGGGACTCCCGTGTCTTCTTAGCCATAGATCTCTTCCCAATGCCACTGTGCTTGGACTGTTTGGGCCCCAGAGGCAGCAAGGAATACCTCTTGGACCTCCCAAGCAGTGGAACTCCTGAGATTGGGGGGAATGTGGCTGGTTCCAGGGGAGCTGCCTTGAGTCTCTGCCCCCATGAAGGGAAGGCCCTGCCCAGGCTAACTTTTGAGCCACCCCCCAGGGATTTCTTCTCCTGGATGGCCTTCTTCTTAGAAGGAGTGGCCCTGGGTAGGGCCCCTGCAGCAGCAGGAGTGGCGGCAGCAGCAGCAGCAGGAGGAGGAGGAGCTCCCGGGTTGCTGGACCTGCTCCCTCCCTTGCCCCAGGGCATGCTTTGAATTTTCTTGGAGGAGCCAGCTTCCAGCTCTCCCAAGGCCTGCCTGTCCATGCCTGAGGGGAGTCCTCGAGGAGAGGCGGTCGGCAGAGGGCCCGGCATGTGAAGGAAATTCTCCCTGCTACGAACACTGGAGCGTCTGGCTGGGTCTCCGGGTTCCCTGGGGCTGCAGGACCTGGCCTGGCCTCCTCCTTTGGGGCAGATGCTCACCCTCATCAGCTGTATCTCACTGAGCTCATCTGAAGACTCAGGGTCGGAAGAGGGCTGCTGGGCTTCCCCGCTGCCCACCACCCGACTTTTGGTGCCTCTCTTGGGCTTCCCCCAGGCCCGGCTCCCCTCGGGCCCACTGGGGTGGCTCAGCGGGGCGGCAGAGGCCTGTGGCGCTTCCACACAGCTCCGGGACAGCGAGCCTCTGGCGCTGAAGCCCGCCTCTGCATCCGCCCAAATGGCGGACAGTTCAGTGGCAAAACTTTCCGGGGACGGGTATCTGTGAGTGCCCCGGTGTTCCTGGCCTGTCAGCTGCTGCACAACGGCCACAGATTCCACAGCGAGGTGGGGCACAAAGTCCAGAGCGTCCCCCTTCTCGTCAGCCAAGGAGCCAGGCCTGCCTTCGTGGCCGCGAATCATTGCCCTTCCTGCCTGGATCTCCTCCCACGGGGCCTCCAACTCCAACTCATAAGCCTCGGGGTCTGGGAGGCTGCCCTCACCCTCCCCGCTCCGTGGCGGCCCCAAATCAAGGCCCTGGGCCCGGCTCCGTGGGGCTCCACGGCCTGCAGGACGGGCACCTGCGGGCTTCCCACCCTCCTGGCTAAAACCGTCCCCATGAACAGAAGCCTCATCGGCAGAACTCATGTCACCAGTCTGCTCAGCCAGGTTTGAGGAGAGACCGTAGCCAGAGCCACCACGGGAACAGCTAGGCTTTCTAGAACTCCGTCACCACTGGCAAGGCACGCGATCGCCTCAAACACCGAGTGGCTTCCCGCGCCTTTGACGCCCAGGTCGCAGCCTTCCCATTGGTCCAGCCCCGGCCAACCAGAGCGTTGTTTGTTGGGTCGTCCCTCTGGGCCCTCGCCAATAGGGGCGAGGGCGCTTGGACTGCTGCAGAGCCCAAGTTGTACAGGTTCTTGACAAGCCACTTTGGGCCGTGGGGTCCGCTTGTGTGGGCACCCCTCCCTCCGTTTCCTGTCCTGCTGTCTGTGGTCACGAGCCTCTTTTCCTGTTGAGAACCTCATCTCTGAGCCTTGGTTTTCCATCTGTAAAATGAGGGACATAATACCACCTGGCTCAGCAGCCGGTGAGGATTCAATTAATGATGTATGTGGAGCACCCAGCCCAGAAAGGATTTGCAAGCCCCTGTTGCCCAGGAAAACAGCAGGTCAGATAGGAAAGTAGGCGAGGAAGTCCACAGTCGGCGATCAGTGGTCCTCCTGCTTCCCGCCCCCCCCCCCCATGAAGGGCCAGACAGCAATTGTTCTGTGATTGGCCATCTGAGGGGGATCTCTCTCTACTGCTCGATTACCATAGGTAATCAAAGCAGCACGTGGATGTGTGCCCAGGGCACTTTATTGGCAGTCTGTTGTTTGCCCACCTCTCTCAGACCCTATTCTACTCCCACCACCAGTTAATGCAAAGTAGCGGGAATCCCTGTGGCCAATGACCCCAAGAGGTCCTAACCATCACTGATCCTGAAGATACAAATTAAATCACAAACCATTGTTCACATACCAGGTTTACGACAATGAAAGGACTTTACTGTTCCATGGGTGGAAGAGGTTATGAACAAAACGGTGCTTTTGACTTCCCCTGGGGTGCAGGTGGGGCAGAGCCATTGGGAAGAGTGCTTTGACAGAATGAGCAGAGTGCTAATTCTAGAAATTTCATTGTGTGCCAGCACTTTTCTAAGCACCGTAGATAAAATATTAACTCATCCTCGCGACAGTCCTAGGTTTAGGTAACCACTAATGCTGCCTTTCTAACGCAAGGAAAAAAATTTAGAGTAATTTCAGCAAGGGCTGGGCACATCATCTGGAGAAAGGCTGGTATGTGTAGTGCACAAAGACACACACACAAGGAAGCTGGTGCAGGGAACAATCTGGGAATGCTCTGTACTCCCATTGGTCAGGGGATGCAGGAATGCCGTGTGACCCATGCATCCAGTAGACGAAAATGAGGAAGTCCAAAGAGATGCACCAGGCTCTGTTAATACATTCCAAAAATAGTCTCGTGGCTGCACATGCCAAGTTGTAGAACAACACGTGGATTTGGGTACACATTTGTAAATCTGAAAGCCCAAACCAGTCCTCGGTTTCCTGTGAGAACACACATAAGCGTGTGTGAAAATATGTACTAAAGGGGCCCGAACGGACACACAAGGAAGCCCTACCAGTGTTGGTGGGGAGCCAAATTTCAGTCAGACTACTGGTTCCCAGCTTCCCCAATCCGTGCAGTCTGGTATCTGGGGAGCAATCCCTTCCTTAGTTTCCATAAGGTCCCGGAGTGCTAGAATTTCCCTTGCTTGCCATGCCATTCCTACTCCAGTGACCCCCCCGATTAGTTTCACACCTGCCAGTCTCGGTTCACCTGTCTTTCCTTGCCTCGCCCTCATGTCCTATTCTGACTGCTCTCCAATAGAGGCCTGGAGTGTGTGAATGCCTCTTGGCTAGAGGATGTCAAAGGCCCAACTTCTCTGAATCTGCACCCGTGATGCCTTCCCTCCCGGAGAAGGTTACACAGCAGGGTAGATTGGGTCCACCACACATCTGCAGTCACCCACGTCCAGCCATACCCACACAATCACTGACTTTGTGGCACAATTCACAATAGCCAAGCTACGGAACCAAACTAGGTGCTCTTCAACATGTGAATGAATGGAGGAAACGTGGTATGTATGTGTGTGTGTGTGTGTGTGTGTGTGTGTGTACACACACACACACACACACACACACACACAGTGGAGTATTACTCATCCGTGAAGAAGGATGAAACTATGGCATTTGCTGCTTAAAGGATGGAACTGGGGCTATCATGCTAAGTGAAAGAAGCCAGGACCAAAAGGTCAAAGGTCATATGTTTTCTCTGCTACATGGCAGCTAGTCCGTAATGAGGCAGGGAGGAGAATGGGAAAAGGAGGCAGAAGGATTCCATCAAAATAGCAGAAAGATCTGTGGACTAGATGAAGGGTATTGATGGGGAGCGGGGAGAGACGGTATAAGGGAAGAACAGTAGGAGGAATCCGACCTAACGTACCTATGCACAGTTATGAATATACCACAGTGAATCTCATCTCACCATCATGTATATCCACAAGACACTAACAACAACAGCAACAATAACACAAACTAAAAGTATATAGCAGAAACATAAATGTAGTGGGGGGAGGGAGGAGGAGGGAACGGAGAGTACTGGGGACTGAACTAGAGCAAATTATATTCCATGGTTTTATAATTATGTCAAAATGAATCCTAATGTTGGGTATAACAGCAACAACAACAAAAAACCAACAAAAAGGAAAAGCAAAGAACTAGAAAAAAAACGACTTGTGAAGACATGCTGGACTCTTTCAGGCATGCCAACAGGGATGACAAAAAGTACCACAAAATGTTCTTTCTACAACACCCGTCCAGTTGATGCCTGCCATGACCCTCTCCTCATTTCCACTGCCTTCTTCCTTCCCTGTCCCACACAGATAGTTCTAGAACTTCGACAACCTACTCCACTCTCTTTATCCCTGTGGCTCTCCTATGTCCTCTTCCCCTGCGTCCCTTAGTTCTTTCCTGGTAGCGGCAAATCTCTGCTGAACACAGCCCCACCCCCTCCAGGAACCTATGTTGGATTGGACTTAATTTCTTGAGCTGAGGTGGGGGCCAGTTTCACGGTTTCCATAAGGTCTTCCCCAGCAGGGTAGCTCTAACTGTTCAGATTAGTCACCCAGGGGGGCAGTTTGGGGTCTGATGGTCAAGTGTTATCTTTCACGACCATCCACTCGAGGACAGGAGAAAGGACAAGGGTTGATCCAGGCACCCAGTCACCTCACTGCGATCCTGACTGGATGGATCCCCAGGGCCTTTCAAGCCCCATCCCAACAGGGGGTCCCATAGTACCACCAGGATCGAGGTCATCTCAGGCCCTACTTTCATCATCCTTAAAATGTTAGCTGTCTCCTTCTCCTCAGGATACTGTCACCCATGGCAGTCAGTGTCTTTAGGGTAGGACCGAGGCGTGGGAACAGTACACCCTTACCACCAGGTTCTGGGTGCTTCCTCGTTCAGTGTCATCCACTTCTTGGGTCGATAAGGCTGGTCTGAGAGCCTCCCTGCACCCTCTCTCGTGCCAGGTTCCATCATTGCACAGGTGGAGGTAATGAGCCTAGGCCTGGGGTCATGGTCCTCCCCCCCATCCTGGCGGGCATGTGGAGAAGAGCAACCACCAGACCTGGGGCCCCCTCACCGGAACACTCCTGATGGCCATGGCAAATGGTGTGCACTCTGGGCCCTACTGTGGAACAGAGCCCCCAGGTCAGCTGACTGGCCTCACATCTTCTATATTGCTGCGGCATGGGTGCATCACTCGGCGTTTTTATTCCTCCCTCTGCCAAGGCAGGCACTTCCCCTTTGCTGCCTGTGGGCCACCACCTTCTCAAAGCTTCTCGGGGTCACCCTGACAGTGAATCTCCTCCAAGCTCCGGGAGTCCCATGATGTGAGGATGTGTCCCCCGTTCAGGAAACCTTGCTCGTCCATCCTTGTATTTCAGCTCCCTTGATCCAGCACAGTCAAAATCCAACCCCAGGGCTATCCCTTGTCTCCAGCTGGTTCAGGCTCAGTCTTCCTTGCAACTTGCTGAGTGTAAGTTACTCATCAGCCTGCGCTGTAGCAGTGGATGCTGGACATGAAGAGGGGGCAGCCCCTGAAGGAGGCATCTGTGGCTTTGTGGGAAGAGGATGCTAGCATGTCTCAGCACAGGGGAGGTGGCAGGTTGCAAGCTCATAGGCTTCCCTCAGGGACATCCATCCCCAAACCCCCTCTCCTTATTCCAGCCTCCCAGGTTTTCCCGAGCAGGGCTCCGACCTGTGTAACTCACACACCTGTGTATGTTGAGAGCGTAAATGCCCCTGTAGTCCTGCATCTCTTGCTGAGAAATCATCGTGGCCCGAGGCTCCTCAGTTGTGTCCACTCATCTTCTGTAGGATTGAAGGGCCTCTTGTGAGCCACACGAGCAGATTTCTGGATCTTCCTCTCAGCCCGAAACTGGTTGGTTAATGTCCCTTCATTCCTCTTCATGTCTCTACAGGGCTACAAGTCGACAGCTGGCACTGCCATGCCTGAGGAGTCTGTCCCTCCATACCATGCAGTTCTTCATCATCTCACCCACGAGAGAGAGAGAGTCTCCCCCGGGATGCTTGCCAGGTAACCAAGTGTTAGAAACATGGAGCAATCAGAGGGGACCTCATGCTAGAGATTATGCATGGCCCAAGTAGCCCCGAGGATGGCCTGCCCTTTGTCATTCCTGAAGTGAGAGAGGCCATCCACACACCTGAGATTATTGCCTTTCCTTGGACCTCTCCCGGGAACACTTGTCTTTAGTTCAGACCTTCCAGACGTACAGAGGTCAGTGCGTGACTGGACTTGAAAGGTGGTTGTGGGGCAAGAGGAATCGAGGGGAAGGAGCAGTGAGGCAGTGAGAATCTGCAGGGCTGCATGCAGGGCCTGGTGCCAGTAAGAGACAAGGAGGGAGAAAGCAGGGTGGGATAGGAATCTCAGGTGCACTTTAATCCCAACAGAGAATCAGTTAGGCTGCTGTGAAGCCCCAACCTGCAGCTGTGAGATAGAGTTGGCTACGGCCTTCCGCAGTGGACACCAGCCATGCTCTGTCACTGCCTGGGAACTGGTCAGAAGAAGTCTCAGCTTGGTGTAAAAGGACTCAGAAAAAGACACTTGCTTATACCTTAGGAAGGAAGAGCTCCCCCCTCTTGACCCCAGCTAGGAACACACTTGGCCTTTGGCCTTTGGGTGAGTCTGATTTTCCTGTTTTCCAAATGCCTGTTCATCACCCTGAAGACTTCTACCCCTCACTGTAAATGAGTTTTCTTGGGTTAGAGCTTCCTGCAACCATGGGAGCATGATATCATTGAACTAATTGGAGTATACTTCTTGTGATCCCATGTTACCTTGAAGCTATCCCATTTTTCTCTGCTCCCCTTTTCAGAAAAAGAAACCTCCTTAACTGGGTTCTGCACACTCTGTGTCTCAAATTCCTCCCTCCCCTCTCTCCCTTTTCCCTTTCATTGAATCAATCTTTACGGGAGCCTCCCATGGGAGAAAGAAATATGAGCACCCTGCCCCCCAAGAGCTCACATTTGTTTCATGAGCCTATCAACAGTCTTTTCCAAATCTCCTACGACTGCATTTTTCTGTCCTTGGAGATCAACCTTCTAGACCCTGCTTCAACCTTGATCGATGTCTGAAGGTCTTGCCCTGACTGAGAAAATTCCTTTGTGAGACCCCTTGGAGGTATCTCCTGTTTTGTTGGAACTCATGTGCTCTTGGTTTACTGCAGGTTTTTGATGGGACCTCTTCTCCAGGAACTTCCTGAGACAAGATATGTGGGATACAATTTCTTTGGGGACACTGCCTGAACACAAGGTACCTTTAATCTCACAGTTAGTTGTAGCTTGGCACAGAATTTTAGCTGGAGAACAACTTTGGCCAAGCATTGTGAAGTGTATATCGTAGCTCCACTGTTTTCTACCTTCCAATATGACTTTTGAGAAGGCTGGTGCCATTTTTTTCCTGTCATTTTGATTCTCAGTCACTTCTGTGTGCTCCATCTTTTTAATTTTCAATGTTATATATTGCAAATTATTATGCAGCAAAACTATCTTCCTTCTATTGTCAGTAGTGAGATTTTTAACACATGGATCGGTTCTTGTAGCGACCACCATGATGAAGACTCACAGCGTTTCCACCACCACAAAAATCTCCCTCATTCTGACCCTGCATCTCCAAACCATCTCATGTATCCTGATCCTCTGACAACCAGGGATCTGTTTACCGTCCCTGTACTTTTATTTATTTATTTATTTTGGGTAGAATGCTCTACAAACAAATGTATACATTATGTAACCAATTCGTACAGCCTTCTCTCCCGTAGCAATAATGCACTTGCAATTCACTCCTGTTACTGCACGTATCAACAGTTCCTTCCTTTATGTTGTTGAATATTGTCCTGCTATAGGGATACGTGGCTTTTATTTATTCATCTGTTGATTGCTTTTGGTTGTAGGTGACTATGAATAAAGTTGCTACCAACAGGCATGCACAAAATTTTGTGTGAACAGGTCAAGCCTCGAGGAGGGAGGTTGCTGTTTTATGACAAAAATGTGTTTCAACTTTATAAGGAGTGGCAGGTTTTTTGCAGAGTGGATGTACCATTCTGCATTCCCTCCACCGAATAATGTGAGTTCCCGTGTTTTTTGTTTGTTTGTTTGTTCGTTTTTTTTCTTTTTTGCAATCTACTCATCACTTGGTACTGGAGTACCATTTCTATGTTTGTCATTCTAATAGGAGTCCAGTGATATTGCATTCTAGTCTTAATTTGTCTTTTTCTAGTGGATACTGTTCTTGACTATCCTTTAATGTACTTATTTACCTTTAGTATATCCTCTTTGTTGAAGTGTCTATATGTGACCCTTTCTCAATTTTTAATTGAGTAGCATTTTTTCTTTTCTCATATCGTGGAACATAAGTGTTCTTTGTATATTCTCGGTATACTTTTTACTTACAAATATCTTCCCCTGTTCTGTGTTTGTCTTTCCATTGTCTTGGCAGGGTCTTTCTGAGAAAAACAGTCTTTAATTTAGAGGAAATTCAGTTTAATAATTTTTCTTAGACTTTCTATAGAGCAGGGTTTTGGTTGCTATTTCTAAGGATTCTTTACCCAAACTCAGGCCACGATGATCTTTCTCCTGCATTTTCTTCTCAAAATGTCTATCATTTACATTTTGACCCATGATTCATACAACTTAAAGTTGTGTAGTTTTATATAAGGTGCAATGTTGAGATCCAGGCTTTATTCTTTTGCTGTTTTTTTTTTTTGTTGTTGTTGTTCTTGTTGTTGTTTTTTGTATATGGATACCCAAATATTATGATGCCATTTAGGAAAGACTTTGCTTTCTGCATTGAGTTTATTTGTCAACATTTCAAAATCTCAGCAGAGAAGCTGGTTGCAGTGGGTCATACCTGTAATCCCAACGGTTTGGGAGGTTGAGGCAGGAGGATTGCAAGTTTAAAACTAGTCTTACTGAGGCCCTATGCAGCTTACTGGCATCGTGTCTCAAAATAAGAAAAAAAATAAGAAGGGCTGGAGATGTGGCTTAGTGATCCTCTTGGTTCAATCACCCGTGCCAAAACCAAAACCAAAACAAGAACAAAATATTTAAGCTGTCATGAGTAAATCAGCATCATTGGTGAAGCAGGTAGCTCTGAGGGACTCCAAAGAAACATCAGAAATCAAGAAAAAAATTATCACAATCCTCATTGTCAGAAATCTGGAAAATGGTCAATATCTACAATAACTAAGCCAATGTGGAACCAAGACAGAGGCAGGTTTAAAAAGGTTGCAAACAATAGCGGTTTTCTCCCTTATCCTTGCTCTGTGCCCCTACCTAGCTCAGTGGCAACCTTGTATACTGCCATCTACATCCTTGGTGTGAGACTCTTGTCTCTGTTTTCCAAGAGAGCCATCTAGACACATCTCGAGAATTGTGTTTGTCCTTTCTGGTCTGTCTGAGGGCCAGCTGAGGGACATCTTACTCAGAACTCACCCAGGGCAGGAGAGCAGGCAAATAATTCTTGAATACAATAAAATGTAGGCTAACTGCTGCAACTTCCAGTAAAATATTATGTTTGAGGCATTCGAGACTGCTGAAAATTTAGGATGGAAACCGGGGGACAGAGGGATCTTAGGGCACTCAAAACTCCCATGATTACTGGGGATCTCAGAAAACCACTTGCATGTGCAGGGCAAGTCGTGTGCATAGCAAAGTCCTGAAAAGACCCTAAGGTTTCACCTCTGACTGATATCTGGCCTCAATGCATGTGGAAAGCATAATAGAGGTGAAAATGACCAAGTTAAGCATTGAAGGAGTGCCACAGCACAGTCGCCATGTGCAGAGAGTGGAAGAGGCTTTAATTTCTTTCGTTATTTCTTCTTCCTTCTCCTCTTCCTCTTCCCTCTCTGCCTCCCTATCCATTTGCAAGCTTCAGATGATTTGAAGGTGGGCTTTCCTTTCTTTTAGATCTGGTATAGTTTGCATATCCCTAAATGCTAGGGTGTAGCTCTTCCGGACTGCAAACCAAAATATGGGGGAGAAGATCCTGCCAACCTTCTTGGCAGGTCTTGTATTCTACGTTTTGTCCAACCATTGTTCTAGTGTATGGAAGCTCTGCCCACGTTCACAAACTTTCAGCTGCCACTTTTGCAGTTATCAGACACCCCCAGAATAAAGCCATATCCAAACATGGGATTCAGAATTCTGAGAAACCTCCTTCTCTGCATCTTGAGCCTATAACTTTCACTGCCTTATTAGCTTTCCAGTGATATCAATAAGAATCCTTTTACACATTCCTCAGTCTGCTCCCTATAACCCCCCCTCCGGCAATAATTGTATGGTGAAGCCCTAACCCCAGTATCATAGATTATGACAATATGGAGATAGGGACTTTAAAGGAGTAATGGAGTTAAAATGAGGTCATTAGAGTGGGCCTATGCCAGTATGACTGCTATCCATATAAGGAAATTTGAACACAGGTATACACCCAGAGAAGACCACATGCAGACAGGCATTTTTGACAAAGATTCCGAGAACACACGAAACGGGAAGGGTAGTGTCCTCAGTCAATGGTGCTGGGAAACTGGCTCTTCATGTGTGGGAGAATTAAATTCAACCTTTATGTCACACTGTATGGAAAATCAACCCAAAATGGATGAAGGACTTAAATTCAAGAAAAAGTTTAAGCTATAAAACTAAAGTAGAGATGGGGGTGGGGGGATCTCCATGGCATTAGTTCATGAAAGCAAAATTTTCTAAGACCCCAAAAGCATGGGCAACAAAAACAGAAATGGACTGAGAGTACCTCAAAATCTTTTTCACACCCAAGGAAACAATATGCAAAGTTAAGAGACTAACCAATGGAAACAATGAATACTATTTCATTATATCTGCTAAGGTGCTAATATCATATATATATATATATATATATATATATATATAACTCAAACATATCAAGATAAAGAAAATGACCTGACTAAAAAGAATGGACAAAGGACTTGAATAGATATTTCTTGAAACACCACTTATGATGACCAGGAAGTATATGAAAAAACGCTCAGTGATATCCCTCATCAGGAACATGCAAATTGAAATCGCAATAGAATATCCCCCTCCTACCTAGTAGAAGGCTCTTATGAAAGAGATGAAAGAGCTGGGTACCCTGGCACATGCTTTTAATCCCAGCTGCTTGTGGGGGCTGAGGGAGGAGGATGAGAATTTCAAGGCCAGCCCAGGCAACTTAATGAGATCAGGTCTCCAAATACAATTTTACAAAAGAGCTGGGGATGTCGCTAAGTGGTACAGTGCTTGCCTACCATGAGGCCTTGGGTTCATTTACACGTCCAAAAAAAAAAAAAAAAAGAAGGAGGAGGAGGAGGAGGAGGAGGAGAAGGGGGAGGACAAAAACCAACAAATGATTATAATTTTTTTAAAGACCTGGAGAAAAGGGACCCCACATACTGTTGGTGGGAATGTAATCAATACAACCATCATGGAATACATTGCATATGTACTTCAAGAACTCATATAACTAAAAAAACCACATGATTTAGCAAAGCCACTACTAGGTGTACTTTTTAATAATCTTTTCCATGAACCAAAAGTAAATGAAATCACTGTCAAAGGGACACCTGCACATCCTTGTTCATCGAAGTACCACTCACAACAGTCAAGACATGGAATCAAGATATGTGCCCATCAAGGGATAAATGAATAAAGAAAAACACGTATACTTGTGCAGGATAGAATACTACTCAGCCTTTAGAAGGGAATCCCTGTAACTTGTGACAGCCTGTTTGAACCTGGAGGATATCCAATTAAGTCAAAGACACCAGGCACAGGAAGGCAGATACTCATATTCTCAGTTATATGTGGAATTTGAATATCCAATCTAATGAGAAAAAAAAAGAGAGCAGAAGAGTGGTACCAGGGGCTGGGACCAGTGAGAGTATTGGGAGCGGTTGGACAAATAATACAAAATTGCACTTAGGAGTAATAAGTTGGAGAGCTCTATTGTGTATCATATTGATCACAGTTAATTAAAATGTATTGTAAATTTCAAAATCTCTATGGGAACACTTTATAAGAATATTTTCCATGAAATATTTGGACTATGAGGAGAAGGGGGGAGGAGGAGGAGGAGGAGGAGGAGGAGGAGGTGGAGGAGGAGGAGGAGGAGGAAGAGTAACAGAAGGTGGTGGAGGAGGAGGCAGAGGAGGATATGTTATATGTTATGTTATCAGCTCAGTTTAGGTATTCACAAATTATAATATTTGAAAACATCACACTGTCCAGTATAAATATGTACAATTTCAAGTTGAAATTGAATTATGTAACAATGAAGTAGAAAAAGAATAAATAAAAAAGTAAAATGAATTCCATAAAAAAACTTGGGTGATGTTGGTGAGAATATATATAAATTGAAACTCATATGAGCTATTGGTGGCAACGTGAAATGGCACAACTACAACTGAAAAAAAAAAAAAAAACTATAGTGGATCCTCAGAGAGGAAGACGTTGTATTTGAAATGTGTTGGTCACAAAAGGACAAATAATATGTGACTGCACTTATATGAAGTGTCTGAAAGAGTGAAATCATGAACACATGGAAAGTGGCATACTGGATTTCAGAGGTTGGAGGCATAAGAACGTGAGAGTTGTTGTTTAATGGACTTATGTTTTAGTTTTGTAAATAAGAAGTTCAGGAGACTGGTCACACAGTCGCATGAATAAATTAACAATACTGAACTGATCAAGAAAAATGATTAAGATGACAGATTTTAAGTTATGTTACTCTTACCACAATTAAATAAAAACTGGTGTGATTTCTGTCTGCAGAGTGGACCCTGAAAAAGAAGCCATTGATAGCACGATGACTCCCATATCCATATTTTTTCTCACATCCAGAGTCAGATCTCTACCAACTCAACACCGCCACATGGAATTCAGACAGACAACCCAAATTCACATGTTCAGAGGTGAAGTCTTCATGTGGAATGCAAGAAGCAAACAATGTGGACATGATCTGTGATGCCACTTCTACAAAGTAAATAACAGGCAACACCAAACTATGTCATTATGGTGTACACATGAGATATGAATGCCATGAAGAACAGTGAACAAAGAATGATCACACAAGAAAGGATGTGTGTCTTTTCCTGGAGGGGTAAGAGGGAGGAGATCACACAAGGACACCCTAGGAGTATAGAGGGATTCTGGGAGTGCTTGCTTCTATGACCAGGGACTGTGTGACTCTGTATCAGTGTCCTTGAAGTTTATTTACTAAACGTGTACATATGTGTCACAGTTCTCCACCTGCATATTTCACAAAAATAGAGGGTGTTGTTTAGAACAATAATACACCTTTGTATTTAAATAATTTTCACAACCCACCAAACCTGGATGTGATTGATCTCTTTTCTCTCCATGCAGCACCACAGCAGGAAATTGGTTCCTTCACAATGGAATGAGCTGGAACATCACGCTGACCACGTGGTCACCAGCCAAGGGACAAGGTGAAACCGAGAATCTCATGATCAGGTGGGGTTTGGTAGAGGGGTGGGCTCAGCTGGTCTGGGGTAGGACTCTAGGCCAGGAGTGGCCAGAACTGGTGGGCACTGGGCCCCAGGACCCATGGTCACATGAGAAGTAGTCATTCTCCCAGGGGCTGGGTATCAGCCCAGGGATCCTGTGGGCACAGGAGGGAGTATGCAATGGTGCTCCATGAGGCCTGGGTGCCCAGAAGCTCTTCCCATGAACTCCCTCTGCACCTGGTGGAGTTTAAGCTTGACAGCGGCTCTTCTTAGAATCGAGGAAGTTTTCACAAATTGAGCATGTTACTCACATGCAATGATCACTATGAGGTGGATTGGCTTCCACTGTCATATGTCCCCACCATGATGTGCTTCTTTACCACAGACCCAGAAGAAAATGGGCCAAATGCCCATAATGCCTAACCTGAATTCAAACAGGAGGGAGCCATCAGACATGAGTGCTTGCTGTAAAACAACTGCACTCAGTCTTCCAAAATCTCACTGACATGAAAGTCAAAGGATCTGGGGTCATGTTCTAGTTTAAAGAGACTAAAGAATTTGAAAGACAAATGAATTGCATGAGCCTGTGATAGGAAAGAGGGGTTTTAGAAGCAACACTGATATTGGGGCAATCAGAAAATATTTCATGGAGACCTATACTAGAAGTCAATATCACCTCAAGGTTAAACTTTCTCAGTGTGTTAATTCCACTAAGGTTTTGTATGAGACAATTCTGAGAAATATGGTGACATATTCAGAGATGGTGTATCATAATGTCTTCAAGTAACACAAACGATTCGGTATATTGGTTAGAAAGCACACACTCGCATAGGCTCAGTGGTATTCGCCAATAGTCTCAGCTACTTGGGAGGCTGAGGCAGGAGGCCAGCTGGAGCCCAGGAGTTCAGGACCAGGATGGGAAATGCAGCAAGACTCCACCCCTAAAAATGTAAAATGAGGTCAGGCTCCCTGGCGCTTGCCTGTAATCCCAGCGGCTCTGGAGGCTGAGACAAGATCACTTGTTCCAATCAGGCTCAGCTATTTAGCAAGGTCCTAAGCAACTTAGCAAATCCCTGTGTAAAAAATAAAAAAAGGGCAGGGGATGTGCTCACTAGCAAAACACTGCTGGGTTCAATCCCTGCCAGAGACAATGAATAAATGAAATTTAATGGGATAAAATTCAAAATACTCAAAAACCCAAAACCCGTGACACGATGAAACTAATGGGATGTAATGTTAACAACTGGCGAGTCCAGATGAAGGATATATATGGTGCCTCCTCACTCTTTGCTTGCAATTCCTCTGTAGGTCAGAAGCTTTAAAAAAAGAAAAGCTGGGACAGGAAATGGTGGGTGGGCATTGGTACTGCACCTACGATGCCACCCCACAGTCTGAACTGGCTTGCCAAGAGTCAATATAATCAGAGATCCACCGCAGTGCTGTTGTTGAGGGACCTGAGGGATGCCCCAGAAAGGGGCGTGCTGATTGGCTGGGGCAGGACCAATGAGAAGGCAGCCATGTGGGCATCCAAAGCATGGGAAGTCAGGCTGTGTTTGAGAGGATCTCCTGCCTTGTCTGTGGTGATGGAGTTCTGAAAGCACTAGCTGCTCTTGCTGCGACTCTGTTGACTCTCTCACCTCAAACCTTGATGCTGGGACCAGTGACACGAGCTCCACTGATGAGGCTTCAGTTCAGGGAGACAGTTTGGAACAGGCAGTGAGAAGCTCCTAGGTGTCCGTAGGTGTCTGTCTTGTAGATTCTAGAGACATATGGGGAAGGCCCTGGGCCCAGTTTGCCTCAAATTGGGACCATTGTGAAGTGGGGAGGGCAAGAGCCTCCTTTCAGACATCGAGGGCTATGAGTTCGACTTGGAGGCCCAATGGGAAGAGATAGAGGGAGGAGGGGTGCTGCTTCTAGGCTGGGAAGGCAAGCCTGGATTCCAGGTTCATGAGAAAGGGTATGATATGGACGTTTTGCCCCTTACTGTGGAGCCTGTGGATATCCTGCACCCACTCACCTGCTTGGAGCCCCGGCATGCCCACAGGCACCCATGCCCTGAATTCTTTGCCTCCAAATTCTATGCCCATTGGGCGAAAGGAGAGGCAGATCCCAGCAGGGAGATGCACACTGACCTCGAGGATATTGGAAGTGCAGCAGACTTCTGTTGGCCTCTGAACCACCCCAGTGGGCCTGAGGGAGGAATGGGTTGGGAAACCCAAGAGGGGCACCAAAAGTAGGATGATGGGCAGTGGGGAAGCCCAGCGGCCCTCTTCTGTCCTGAGTCTTCAAATGAGTTCAGTGAGATACAGTTGATGAGGGTGAGCATCTGCCCCCAAGGAGGAGGCCAGGCCTGGTCCAGCAGCCCCAGGGAATCAGGAGACAAGGACACACTCAGGTGTCTATGCCAGGGGGAATTTCATTCACATGTCGGGCCCTCTGAACATCTCTGCTCCCCGTGGACTCACCTCACCATGGAAAGGTGGGCCTTTGGAGACCTGGGAGCCTGTTCCTCCAAGAAAATGGAAAGCATATTCTGGGTCAAGGGAGGGAGCAGGCCCAGCAATGCAGGAGATCCACCAGATACTGCAGGGGGCATACCCAGAGCCTTGCTAAAAGGCCTGCTACCGCCACTCCTTGGAAGGACATCCAGGAGAAGAAATTACTAGGGGGTGACTCAGAAGTTACTCTGGGATGGACCTTCCCTTCAAGGGAGTGAGAAACACAAGGCAGCTCTCCTGGAACCAACCACTTTCCCCGCAATCTCATGGGGTCCACTGCTTGGGAGTTCCAAAAGATATCCCTTGGAACCATTGGGACCCAAACATTCCAAGCACAGTGGCACTGGGGACAGATCTGGACCTAAGGATACATGGGAATCCAGCCAGTGGCCCATGATGATAATGGACCAAATAGAGATGCAGTCCCACAGGCCCAAGTGAGTAGGCCTTCATCGTCTTCCTCCTCTCATTGCTCCCTCCTCCTCCCCCGGCCTACACTTGCTTGCCCTTATTCCCTCTCCCCCTTGCTCAGGGGATGTCTTTGGCAGTCCACTGCCATTGGAATGTCAACTAGGGGTCTCTGTAGACAGGGAAGACATCAAGAATGTACCTGGTATGTGCTGGTCCCTGCTAATCACATTTTGTGTATTTCCTGCCTGCTGCCTTGAGGGACTGGGAAGGAAAGAGGGTGTGGAGGCTAACTTGGTCAGATGATGACCAGTTACAGTTTGGGCTTCACATCTTGGGTGTTAGTCTCATCTGCATCCTGATTCCTCCCTCCAGCTCTTCCCCCTGGGGGGGCAGGGGCTGACCATTCTCAGTGTGCCCCCCACACTCCCACCTACCATGCTTCTGCCTCACTCAGCTCTACCTCCTTGCTTGGAGCTGATTGAGAGAGACCTTGCCAATGAGATGAACCTTGGAATCCCTCCATTGTTCCCCACCTCATCTAGCTCCTGTGCACACAGGATCATACTCAATAGGCACACCTACTTGGCTGAGTGAGAAATTTCTGCATGAGCTTCCAGCACACAAGCCAGGACTCCTTGTCTGGGCACGCATCATGGAGAATTCAGCATCGGTGACCCCAACACCAGAGTCTCTCAACCTCCAGAAAGCTATCAGCCCAAGGACTTGAGCCGGGGAGGCCTCAGTGGCAGAGGCCCAGCCCCCCTCTGGTGAGTCTTGTGGGTTTGGTAGCAGTGGAGAAGTGCAGAATTTGGAAACCTCTGGCTCTGTCGGTTCTGTGGACCCAGGCTTGGTCCCAGGGTTTCCTGCTTTGCCCAGACAGTTCTCATATAAGAAACTGGGTATGATCCTAGCAGCTTGGGAGGCTGAGGCAGAAGGATCCTGAGTTCAAAGCCAGCTTCAGCAACCCAGTGAGACCCTAACCAAAGCACGTCTCTAAATAAAACACAAAAAGGGGCTGGGGATGTGGCTCAGTGGTTAAGTGCCCCTGAGTTTAATCCCTGGTACCAACAACAACAACAACAACAACAACAAAGCAGAAAGAAAGAAAAAGAGAGAAGAAAAAAAAAAAGAAACTGGGTGTGGTCAAGAGTGGCTTTACGCAATTTGGTCCCCTGTGTGGGTTTCATGTGGTGTGGGTGATTTGCAGCAGTGCCCCAAACACCAGCTCCACAAGTAGACTTTTGGCAGAATTGAGCCTTTCAATTGGATCCTGTTCAGCCACATGGCTCCTCCACAGCCTGGTTGTGGGTGGAGCCCTGCTGGTGTCCAACCCAGAGCCACAGTGCTAGGGGGCCACAGTGACAGCTGGGGCCAAAATTGGGCAGCAGGGAAGACAGGCCCAGAGAGGGGGTGGAGCTGCAGGTCAGAGCAGGTGCAATTTGCTGCCCACAGAGGGAGATGCTGCCTCACTTGAGACCCAGCCAGGCCCTTTCCATTTCCCAGGGAGGGCAAGGGAGCTGGATTTGGTGTTCTCTTTCAGGAGACCAGGAACCTGCTGTGCATCCCCTGGTTCCCAAAAGGCGGCAGCAGCCACCTGGAGCACAGGGTTGTTTCCTGGTACTTCTTTCTCTAGCCCCTAGAAATGCCCCCACCAAGCTAGAGGGTGTGCTCCCTGCCCGGGATGAGCTGACTTAAGTGCCCCCTCCCATCCCACACCATAGAGATGAGAGGGTGGAGGGAGGCCTCCTCCTTTCCTCCATGGATTTCAGGTTGTGCTGCAGCTGGGCTTTTGGATATGGGGAATGTGAGAGGTGGGGGTGAGCAGGAGGATGAGGAGAGAGGAGACCAGAATCCCATTCTCATTTCTTTCTGGTGTCTGCTGGCTTAGTGTGTGGCGCCACAGAAAGAAAGAAGAGACCTCAAAGAGCAGCTAGGCATGAGGACTCCCAGGTGGGGCAGGGGCGTGACAGAGGGAGACCTTGGTGTCTCTGAGTGGATGAGCCTGTGGTGGGCTGGGCCTGCAGATACAGGCAGCACCACAAACATGGACTTTCTTGCAGCTGGCCTGGGAGTCCTCTGGGTGTTGACTGCTGAGGCTGTGTACAAAGAGCTGTGCATCAGGTGAACTCCATGTACTCTGCCATTGAGTCCCAGATGACTCCTTTACTCAAGACCTTTGCTTTTCCTATAAGGGTCGGTTTCTGTGTTTTCTTTGATTTTTTACTTAGTTGTTGGATTGAACTCGTTTCTGTGCGTTTCCACCATGCCCCAGTGTTTGAGCACTATTGGTACAGGTTTTTCTCTTACAGAAACCATGTGGATGGGAGAGTCATTCCCAGGGCTGCTTGGGTGGGGCCTGGAGGGAAGTCAGGTTCCCAGGCTGGTGGATCCCTACCTGGAAGTGTGAAAGTGGGGTCAGCGGACAGTGCCCCGTCTTCCATACTTCTCAAGTGCTCAGTTATGTCTCTCTCTTTTAGCGGTCATGCTGTTTCTCAATGACAAGCTCTAGGACATTTGGAATGAGTGTGTGGCTTATCACACCCCTTTCCCACAGTCCTGGCTGTCTGGGAGAGCTGTAGGCTGACTCTCTGTTCTGCTTGTCAGGTGGAACACAGCATCTTTCTACAAGATTAGCCTAGTCCCTATGTACCTGAGGAGCCCAGGAGCAGCGGCCAAGTTGGTACCCTCTGCTTCTTCTTCAGCCAGGGCTGCTTCTCTGCCCCCATTTTTGGGCTTGCCCACCCCAGTTCACAGCAGTTTCAATTAAAGTGCCTCTTGTATTCTGTGCTCTGCACTGTCTCTGAGGTGTGGGTGCTTGGGTGGGGACAGGATAAGTATGAGGAGTTGCTCCCTTTTGGAGCAGGTTAAGAACAATACCCCTGGCTATTGTGTGGTGGGCCTCTCCCTGAGGGAGTCTGGGTCAGCCTCTGAGCAGGACCCTGTTCTCAGGCTTACCATGGTCCCCTAGGTTCTGTGAGAGCTGGGACCGGCTACACAGCATTTCCTCCCTTTCCTCGCCTCCGTCTTAGTGCTCTCTGGTGACTTCCTTCTCTCTGAGGGTCACATAGGACCCATTGCTGCCTTCTGTCCTTCCTTATTCCAGTAAGTAATGAGCGCCTTCCAGAGCACCTCCTGCCTTTCCTTTTTTGGAAAGGAAGCAGATGCCCTGCTTCTCCCCTCTCATCCTGCTTTTCTCCTCTCAGCATCTTTGATCTCTCCCTTGGCTCTCTTCTGGTGTCCTCTCCTGAGTGAGTCATTGCAACAGCATATAGTTTTTCAAAATAATCCCCTATGATCCTTTGAATTTCTGTTTGTAATGTCTCCTTTTTCATCTCTAAATTTATTAATCTGAGTCTTCTTTTAGTTTAGCTATGGCTTTGTTCATTTTGTTTCTTTTCAAACAAATACCTCTTTGTGTCATGTATCATTCATCTTGTTCTCTTAGTTCCTATGTCATATGATTGTACTCTGATCTGTATTATTTTATTCATTCTAAAATTTGGGTATGATTTGCTCTTGATTTTATAAGACCTTGAGATACAACATTAGGTTGTTATATTTTAAGTCCTTCTACCTTTTTAATGTAGGCACTCATTGCTAAAAATATCTCCCAGTACTGCTTTTGCAGCATGACACAGGTTTTGGTATGTTTTCTTTCCATTTTCATTTGTTTCAAGGGATGTTTTCAATTTTCCTTCTGACTTCCTCAATGACTGTTTGTTCAAAAGTATGTTGTTCAAACTCCATATCTTTATATAATTTGTATATCTACTCTTGTTCTTGATTTCTAGTTGCATTCCATTGTGATCAGAAAGGGTACAGGATATAATTTCAATTTTTTATAAATATCCATTAAGACTGATCTATAGTGTAGTTAAAGTCTGATATTTGTTTACTTTTGTCTGAATGATCTATCATTTGTGAGAGTTGGATACTGAAATCATCAACTGTAGTCAACCTCTCCCTTTAGGTACAATAGTATTTGTTTTATAAAACTGGCTTCTCCATTATTAGATGCATATAGATTTATAATTGTTATATATCTTCTTTTTATTTTTTCAATTTGTTCTCCTTTGTTATCATGATATAATGTATTTTGACACATCATATATACATGGATATAACTTCCCATTTTTATGGTTGTACATGATCTTGATGAAATGATCCCTTGATCAGTATATGATGGCCTTTTTTGTCTCAGTGTTTTTGTCTTAAAGTCTATTTTGTCGGATATAAGCATAATTCCTCCTACTTGTTTTTGGATTCCATTAGCTGGGAATGCCATATTCCATCCTTTCACTTTCAGTATGTGTGTGTCTTTATTTTCAAGGTGAGTTTCTTGTAGGCAGCATATTGTTGAGCCTTGTGTTTTAATCTATTCATCCAATCTTTTTTTTGAACTGAAATATTAAGATAACTTACATTCAATGTTATTAACAAAAGATATGTACCTGCACTTTTCATTTCGTTGATTTTTTGAGTTGTTTTGAACATTCTCTGTTCAGTTCCTCCTGTTATTCATCTTTGTGATTTGATGTTCTAGTGTGTTGATAATGTTTGAATCTTTTCTATTTCTCATTTGTGTATCTACTCTTCTACTGATATTTATACTTTCATGTGCTATCATGATAGCAGCTATTTTTATTCTGCCTCCGGTGTAGGACTCCCTTAAGCACCTTTGGCAAGGTTGACCTAGTGGTCATGAACTCCCTTAGCCTTTGCTTATTATGGAAGGCCTTGAATTATCTTTTGATTCTGAGTGATAGCCTTGCTGTGTATGGTAATCTTGGATGACAATTTTCTTTGAGAATTTGAAATATATCATTCCATGCCTTCCTGACTTACAGGACTTCTGCTGAGAAGTTTGTTGTTAGTCCAATGGAGTTGTACTTAAATGGGTTCTTGGAACTTTTTTTTTTTTGCAGATTTTAAATTTCTTAATTCTTTGTCCTGTATTTTGACAGTTTGACCATATGTTGTGGTGAAGATCATCTCTGGTCATTTATATTGGAGGTTCTGTAGCCTACCTGTACTTTGATGTACATTTCTTTCTAAATATTAGGAAAGTTTTCTGCTACTCTTTCATTGACTAGGTTTTCTATGTCCTTTACCTCTATTTCTCCTAGTCAGATAGGCCATATAGGTGGTGGAACTTGAACTTGAGTTTTATTAGTATCCCAAAGATTTTATATAATGTTTTCCTTCTTTTTTTTCTTTTTTTTACTATTGGTGGTATTTCAGAAGACCTGTCTTTAAGCTCTGACTTGCTTTCTGCTGCTTGGTTTGGAGGCTTTATTCCTTTTCTCAATTTTTTTCCCTTTATTGCATGGTACTGGAAATTTAACACAAGCTTTGAACTTGTGATTCTCCTGCCTTGACCTTCCAAGTAGCAGGGATTACAGGTATATACACTGCATGCATCTTGAGTCTTTCGATTGAACACTTTATCTCACTATATGACTCTTCGTTTCCAAGATTTCTGATTTTTAAATCAAAATCTCTTTATTGATTTATTAAAATTTGCATTCATGTTCTGTATCATCTAATTTCATTTAACAGTTTATTTGTGTTCTCTTGAATCTCAGTGAACTTGGTTTTTCTTTTAAAACATCATTCTCTATGATTTTTGATCTGGGATTTCATCCACTTTGATATCTTTGGAGTCTTTGTTTTTTTAATACCTTTATTTTGTTTCTTTAGTGTTTTTCTTTCTTATATGGCATTGGGGATTGAACCCAGTGCCTCACATGCTAGGCAAGTGTGTATCACTAAGCCACAACCACAGCTCTCTTTGGAGTTTTTCACTAGAGAGTTATAAACTTCAGGAGTTATCATATTACCTTGTTTATTTATTTATTATTTATTTATTTATTATGGTGCAGGGGATTGAACCCAGGATCTTGTGCATGTGAGGCAAGCACTCTAAGCTATATCCACAGCCCCTACCTTGTTTATTTTTCTCATATTTCTTCTGTTCCTAGGTTGAGATTTGCACAGTTGGTGAAATGGATATCTCCACTACTATTATGGGAAGGCCTTCAGCATAAGCTACTTTCTCCTGAAGATATAGTTTGGGGTGTCAGTCTGTCCTGCAATGCTGAGTTTATTTCCAGCTGAATGAGGGAGTATAATCCCCCTGTCACTTCTTTGGCTGTGATTAGTGAGTCTGGGCACAGTGTGTTCTGTACTGGAGTTGGAGAAAACCAGTCAGGTTTTGCAGGTTGTGGAAGAGTGGGGACAATCTGTCAGTGTTGGGAGGCATGGTGCAGTTTGCAGTGGGTGCACCTGTGTGATTACTCCTAGAGTAGGAGTGGTGGCTCCTTTTGGGTGATGGCAGTTTCCTCAGACACTCTTGATAATGGCTCTGTTGCTGGAATGGGACTCTGGTACTGGCTGTTCCAGTTGTGGTGAGGAGTCCTCTCATTACACACCGGTGCTAGCCCAGGTGCTTCATGGGATGAGGCAAGGACCAGGAATCACAGCTACTCCTCTGTGACTTCCACACCAAGACTTCTCAGTAGTGTGTATAAGGTAAGGGGGGTGAATGAGGCAGGGGACCTGCATAGATGTGGAAGCAGAAAATGCTGTGTTTTTTCTCTTTGCAGCTTCTGGGGACGTGCCTGTCCAGGAACAGGACCTCACCCCGACCCCCACATCAGATATGCACATCTGGCTATGGAATGATGGCCAAGGGCTTTTGTGTCATTTGTCTTTCCGTAGTAGCACCCATCAGGGATTGAACTGCAATGGGACACAGCTGAAGCTGGGAAAATTTCCTGTCAGCGGAGGTGCTTGCATCAGAGGGGGGAAGCAGAATGCATCTGGCACAGCTGGGCAGTTTCCCACCATACTCCTTTAGATTGATCACTCTAATGACAAGGTGATGGCTGGGGGCTTTTCTCTCCCCCTCCCTTTCTTTCATCTGTAACACCCACCAAGGACCTAGTGGGTGTGGGTTACAGCTGGGTCTGGGTAAAATTCCTCTCTGCTCAGAGGCATGCAGGAGGGAGGGTGAGTTTGGAATGCAGATGGTGTCAGTTGGCAAAGTATCTCTGTGGAATTTCTTAGGCTGTGCAACCTCAGGGGTGGGGCTGTGGCCAGGACCACAGCTGAGTTGCTCGAATCTGCTCCAACAACCTCTGTGGGTGAGGGAGAAGTGGAAACTCAGAGTTCCTTCTCTACCCTGCTAATGACAGTTGCCCCTGTGAGGTGCTGGGGGAGAAGCAGTGGGAACCCTGCGGGTGACAGTTTTCAGTCCTGGCTCCCATGTGAAACCACACATGGCTGGTCACGTTCCTAATCTCAGAGAGGGCAGGCTCCCTGATCCTCTGGTTCTAGTGGACAGCACCCTCTGCTCCTCTCTGCATTGCAATGCCCATTCCCCACTATGTAGCACACTCAGCTGGTTTGTGTCAGAGCCAGTCCTCCAAACCAAGTCTGGTTCATGAGGCAGTGAGCCAGTGCACTGCTACATCTGTGGGGTTCCAGAGATGGGAATATGCATGGGATTCTGACCCCCAAAGCAATCTAAATTCAGACAGTAGTTCCCTTTTCAACATGGCTCCTGGCGACAGGGTCCTGAGGGTTCACTGAGAGAAGATGTGAATTCCTTTTTCCAAAGCCAGACTACTGTGTAGACCTCAGGCCTCTTGTCCCTTTAGGCTGTAAGCCTGCAAGGGTAGGGGCCATGAAACTTGCCAATAGCAAGGGCTGTCAGTACTTGTAAGGACAGAGTTTGCTGGGTCTCCCTCTTTCACCTTTACTCCTGCCATGGTACACTCCCCCTACCCCAGCTGTGGAACCAGCAGGCAGGTGATGGGATGTTTCATTTCTCTTGCTATACTGCTGTCCCAGGTCTCTGCATTTTACAAGGTTTTAATTTCTCTGTTGAATTCCAATGTCCTCCCGTGGTCACTCATCTCAACATGCCCCTATACACCTGTTGCCTTGGTTCTTTGTGGAGGAGCAGGTAAGTGCTGGTTACCTCTATCAGCCATCTTGCCTGCCTTAATAGCATTTTCCATTTTTTTTTATTTGGTGCTAGTGATTGAACTCAGGGGCACTTTACTACTGAGATACATGCCCAGCCCTTTTTATTTTTTATTTTGGGACAGGGTTTCAATAAGTTGCTTAGGGCCTTGTTAAATTGCTGAGGCTGGCTTTGAACTTGTGGTCCTCTTGCCTCAGCCGCCCAAGCCACTGTGACTGGGATTACAGGTGTCTGAGCTCAGTAGCATTATTCTATCCTAATTACAAATTTGTTGGGAAACAAATCATGGAAGCATGTGTTCTTCAATATGCAAATACAATCTCTATCAGTACAGATACTGAAAATCCTAGCTAAGTGCCTGTTTCATGGCCCATCCGTTGCAGGCTTACAGACTAAATGCAGAAGAGGCCTGTAGTGTGCACAATAGTCTGACTTTGGTACAGAAGTTTACCATAGTTCTCAGTGAATCCTCAGAATCCTGTAGCCAGCTGTCATCTCAGTGAATCCTCAAAATTCTGTAGCCTGTGCAGGGGCTCAGAACCAGGAGACACATTTGGGATCCCAGCAGGTGAAAGAAGATGCAAGATGCAAATAGGATATTGAGCATGCTTTATTCAGAGGTGACAATAGCCTCCAGCCTCCAGTTTCATCTTTAGCCCCTGTCAATTTCATTTATCCCCCAAGCCTTTTTCATAGTTCTTTTCTTAGTTACACATGACAGGAGAATCCATCATGACATATAAAAGCATGGGATATATCTCCTTCTATTCCAGTCCCCAGTGCTCCTCCTTCCCCTTCCTCATTGCCTGCTCCCTTCCTCTTATTGATCTTTCTGACATTTACACAGTTATTTTTTAAAAAATTTTGGATGTAAACGAAGGTAAGATTCACTCTGGTATATACATGTATGCAGAGAGTCGTAATTTGAATCATTGTCTTATTCTCTTGAGGGTTTATTGTACTGGGAAGAGCCTGTGCAAAAATGCAGGTCAAGAATGCTCACTTCCTGGCCTGAGAAAACTCTGTGCAAAACCTCAGAATTAGGGCTGGGATTGTGGCTCACTGATAGAATGGTTGCCTATCATGTGTGAGACCCTGGGTTCAATCCTTAGCACCACATAAAAATAAATAAATAATATAAAGGTATTGTATCCAACTATAACTAAAAAATAAATATTTTTAAAAAACTCAGAATTATCAGTTGAGGCCTTGAGTTCAGGCACCAACTCCTGGGGAAAAAGCATTCTGAGCATAACAAAATAATCCTAATGTCTTACCATTCCTGTCTCCTTCAGATTGCCTGCTTTGCTGAAACTTTCCCTCAAATAATCTTTTAATGAAACCTATATAATAAACATGCTTAACTAGCTCTGGGCCAGTCAAACTAAATCAGAGTGTGGCTGCCCACCTGCTCCCACCCTTTTCTCTCTGTCAATTTTTTCTTCCTCTCCCATCACTCCTTGTCTGGTATCTCCCCAATTCAGGGCCACTGCTGAGAGCAGAGATGAGAAGGCCATGGCACATATATATATACATAGGAAAGTTATGTCAGATTCATAAACCCTTTTTATTTGCAGGCCAAAGAATACTCACTGCAATCAGGTTACATAAGTGGGCACATGCTCACAAGCAAAATGTTTATGATCTTGAGTACATACACTGAACCAATGTTTCTGACATTGACTACACACTGACCATAACATAGCCTATCCATGGCATAGGCTACATACTAAAAACATAACATAAACCATAACATAGCTTGCCAGACACCTCATTGAATGAACCTAACTGTAGCCATGTTTGGCCTGCCTCCAGAGAATGGAACTATTGTCTGAAGTTAGACTGTATTAGGGGCCAGAATCCCATGCATATGCACCTCTATGGGACCTCACAATTGTTCCACTGCACTGGCTCAGCAGGTGACTGCCTCAAGAACCAGATTTAACTCAGGGAGTTGACTAGGACACACACCCACTGAAAGTGCTACATAGTAGGGAACAGGTGTTGTAATGCAGAGAGCCACAGAGAGCCACAGAGTGTGCTGTTCACATGAACCAGGTTGCCCTGCGAGACTGAGAATGTGGCCAGTCATGTGTGTTGCCCCATGGCAGCCTGGACTGCTCAGGATTGCCACTGCTCCTCTCCCAGCTCTCACAAGGGCCACTGTCACTAGCAGGGTAGACAAGGAACTCTGAGTTTCCACTGTGCCCCCACCCACAGAGGCTACTGGGGCAGACTTGAGCAACTCAGCTGTGGCCTGGTCTGTAGGCCTACTTCTGAGGTGCACAGCCTCAGAATGTCCAGAGACAGACATTGCCCACAGCCAAGGTCTGCCTTGTACTCATCCTCCCTCCCTCCCTCCTGCAAGCACCACAGCACAGAGGAAATTTACCCACTTCAAGACGTGACCCACCCCCAGTTTATCCTTGGTGGGCACTACACATGAAAAGGGAGGGAAGAGAAAAGCCCCCAGCCATTACCTTGCCATCAGAGCGCTCAGCCTAGGAGGGTGTGGAGGGAAAGGGCCCAGCTCTGCCAGCTGCATTCTGCTCTCACTCTGCATCAGGAGCACCTCAGCCAAGAGAAATTTTACCCAGCTGCAGCCATGACTCACCCCCACCAGATCCTGGGTGGGCACCCTAAATGAAACAGGGAGAGAAAAGCTCCCAGCCATCGGCTTCGCATAAGAGTGCTCAGCCTAATGCGTATGGAGAGAAGCTTTGCCCTGCTGTGCCAGCTGCATTCTGCTCTCTCTCTCTCTAGTGCGAGCACCTCAGATTTTTCCCAGCTTCAGCTGCCACCCACTCCAGCTCAATCTGTGATGGGCACTACTACTGAAAGAAATGGGGACAGAAAACCCTCAGCTGTCACTCCATCACCAGATGTGCAAACCTGGGGTTTAGGATACTGAGGTCCATTTCCTGGACAGGCATATTCACAGAAGCAGCAGAAATGCATATCTCAGTTTGTCCTGCTTCCACACCTATGCAGGTGCCCTGCCTCAGTCACAGGAACACTCTATGTCTCAGCTGCATCTCCAGGCCTTTTTAGTTATATTTGGACTGGGGATTAAATCCAGGGGTGCTTAACCACAGAAATATACATCACCAGCCTTTTAAAACTTTTTAAATTTCTTGACTGAGTCTTGCTAAGTTGCTGAGGCTGACTTTGAAATTGCAATCCTCCTGCCTCAGTATCCTGAGCTGCTTGGAGTACAGGCATGTGCTGTTGCACTAGGCTTTCATTTTTATTTTGAGGCAGGATTTTATATGTTTCCCAGACTATTCTCCTGCTTCAGCATACTGAGTATCTGAGATTACAGGCTTGTGCTGCTCCACCTGGCCTATTTTTAGTTATGTATCATTGATAAACATTGTATATATTTATGGTGTATAACAATGTTTTGAAATATGTGCAAATAATGGAATGGCTAAATTGAGCTAATTAACATGTATTGTTTCACATACCGATTTTACTATGAGAATACTTAAAATCTTTTATAGAAATTTTGTTTTCTGTATTGTTCTTGGACTAAGACATAAAAACATAAAAACTACATATAGAATATCGTGAAATTTCAATACATGTATAGATTTTATAATAAGTAGTTGAAACAAATTGTCTCCTCATTTATCATTTCCATATAATGAAAATATTTAAAATCCTTTCTTCCAGATTTTTTTTCACTAGACCACAATGAATTATTTTAGAAATAATTTCCTCCATTTCTCACTACGCAGACAAAAGTGAGTGTAGTGCTTTAAAATGTTGGAACTTGCAAACTTGATCACTGCCTAGAGAAGGGACAGTCATCCCAAAATCATGCTTAACCAGGACAATTCACTGCCTATCTCCAAGGACATGCACATGTGTATGAATGATAGCCTCCTCACTGTCCTTGAACCTTCATTCGCCAATATTCAGTAAGCCTTCTTCATGCCCAGATTAAAAGTACATTTCCTGCCAATGATCTTTAAATGTCCAAGAATACTTTTTTCAGCATCTGCTGCTGCTACAGAAATCTGGAGTACCTGTTTCTGGGGTACCTCCAGAAAGCATGTTAGTGCTTCAGGGAAAGGTCATGGGAAGCAAGGCCTTGCTCATCCTTAAAATGATTTTGACTAGGATTTGCTTTCAGGTGATCTTTCCAAACATTGTGCTGTCACCATCCATGTGACCTGAGACTTGGCGATGTCCTCTGCCATCTCACCTTCCTCCCATGGGGTGGCCACAGGTGAAGTCCTCTTCTGTCTTTTTGAAATGTACAGTATGTAATTGTTATGTATAGGCACCCTACTGTGCAATTGCACATCAGGACTCCTTACCCCTACCTAACTGTAACTGAGTGCCCATTGATCAACCTTCCCTCACCCCTCGCTCTACTCTCCTGAACCTCTGATTGCCAACCTTTTACTGTCAACTTTCAGGTGACTATTTTCAGGTACACAATACATTGTTATTAACTTGGTGACCAGGCTAGATGACTTATCTCCTTAAGTTGTGCTTCCTCTCTAACTGAAATTTTGTATCCTTGATAACTTCACCATCATTCCCTACCACTCTACTCTGCTTCTAGGAGTTTGGCATTTTTTCATCTCAAATACCAGTGAGGTCCTGAGTATTTGTGTTTATCTGGCAGAAAAATCAAAAAGGAGGGATACTCCACAACTCATATTGTAGGGTTGAAATTGCCTCCCTACTAGATCTTGACAAGCTCAGTTCGAGAGAGGAAAATACCAGGTCAATCACACTTACGAGCAAATGGCAGAAATAGCATGTTAACAAACTGAATCCTTCAGGATATGAAAAGTTATATATATATATACTATGTCATGATTAAGGATGCTAGTACAAACTTCATTTACTTAAGGAAATATAGTGATATACCTTTGCATATTAAGAGGTTAAAAGAGGGGAGACTGTAACATAGTTGGCATACAAAATATGCTCCATGTTTCTCTACTTTGAAGTGAAGAACAGAGGTGGAAATCCAGCTCAAGGAATTTGTGCCAAAACTTGTTCCTATGGGAACCTGAGAGTCCTGAATAAATACTTGCACTCTGTCTCAACCAGTACTTACTGCATGACCTAAAGCACACCTGGTAATCATGATCCCAAAACATTTATAGAGAATGTTGGATCCAGGGAATTCAAGACAGAGTACAGTGGAGAGTGCAATCTGATCTCCTTTTGAGCCCCAAAGTACACGAAAAACTAGCAGAAAAGGTTCAAGGAAATTGTCCAGACAAGAATGATTACACTGGGGACAGGAAAGTGCAATTTCCTTTTGAGCTCTGTGGTGGGAATGACCAGCTGAGAGGGATTAGAAAATTTTGTTCAGGTGGGTGTAATTTCATTTGTGGCTGGAGACTTGGAAATTCATATTTGGGTGATGGTTGGGCCACAGGAAACCTGTCATGGACCATCTACCCAGAGTGTTCTGTCACCTGGCCCTATGAATAGAAAGAACTCTGGGGAAACATTAGAAATCCAGATGTCCAGTCTTTGCACACTACTGGTGCAACAATTTCAACACTCTGGAGTATACCCCCAAACAAAGGGTCATCAGGTGGAGTGGCAAAAATCACCAAAGGAGGTTGGGTTTAATTACCTACCCCTGGATCCCTCTAAGTGGCACATAGACCAAGAAGGATTCTACAGAGGACACTCTGGAATAGGAAGTAAATACTCAACTTCAGCTACCTCAGTGGAAATATTTAAGAATTTTTAATTAAGAACTTTTAAAATTATTTTTTGTTCTTGTTCTTGCTATATTTGTTGACTGAATCATGTATGTTCATATACACATTTCTAGCCCTCCCCATTTATTTATTTTCATTTTATTAACCTTTTACTATTTGTTTTTCTAAGAGGTAGTGACTTTTTAACTTGCTTTTTGTTTTTTAGTTGTTTGATATTGGTGGTGGTTGTTCTGCTCTACTTGTTTGCTATTTTAATACCCTTACTCTCCTCACCTCTCCCTCAAATAGAAAAAAAAAATTGTTCTCTTCTACTTCTTCATTTCCTCCCTCTCTAGGGATTTTTTTTTTTAGTTGGACACAATACCTTTATTTTATTTATTTTTATGTGGTGCTGAGGATCAAACCCAGGACCTTGCACGTACTAGGCAAGCACTCTACTGCTGAGCCAACCCCGGCCACTCTTTAGGGACTTTATGCATAACTTTGCTTCCACTTTCTCTCCTCTCACCTTTGAAATATTGCAAACTTTCTTTTGACCTTTTGGACTTCATACCTCAACTTCTTTAGTCTGTTCTTTTGGGGTTTTTTTGGTTTGTTTTGTTTTTGTTATCAGGTATTGAACACAGAAGCTCTTAACCACTGAGCCATATCCCCAGCCTTTTTAAAATATTTTATTTAGACACAGACTCTTGCTGAGTTGCTTAGGGCCTTGCTACATTGCTGAAGCTGGCTTTGAATTCACAATCCTCCTGCCTCAGTCTCCTGAGACAAAGGGATTACAGGCACGCATCACCATGTCTGGCGAACTTCTTAACTAATAATAATATTTTTAACATCCTTTTAATACATGTATTCTATCCATTTGGGTAATGGAATAAGGTGATTCATAGGAAGCCACACTATCATAGAAACTCCTTAAGCATGAATCAAAACAGCAGTTCAGGGGAGTTTCAAGACAGCGTCAGAGAAGGATGCTTTCCTGGCTGCTCATGGTGTGAAATCAAGAAAGCAGATAGGCAGCATCTCAGCAAGGTTGGTGAAAAAATGAGGGGTGACTTTACTGGGATTAAATACTGGACATTCAAAACAGATCAGGGACCCAGGAGGCTGGATATAATAAGGAAGAAATCCCCAGTGCCATTGCCACTGCTGCCACTGGAATCGCCAACCAGAGTGGATCCTCTTTGAGTTAAAGTGGAGGGATAAGGGAATTAAAGGAACCTGCATTTTTAGGAGGCCTGAGGCTTATCTAGGTATGGAGAGATCAGAGATCAAAGACGCTGCCCAAGTAAACTGAAAGGCTGCTTGCAGAAAGGACCAGCTGGGAAAGACAAACCAGGCAGGGAATTTGAAAGGGCAGAAGTGGGAGAAATTGAGTTTGGAGACTGAATCCAAGAGACCAGGAAACAGGGGGACAATAGGTAAGGAGAGGACTCAGAACTGTCTCCTCCACCACACAAGTGGAACCCTGGGGAGATTCCTGGGGTGAAGTCTTCCAGCATAGACTAGCAAGACTATGCTGGGCCCTAGAGGTGTGCCGATTTAAAATCTTCAGACCAATCGCCATTCAACAAAAAACCTGGAGCCTACCTAAGCCTAACCTCGGCCTCTAGTAGTTCCACCTATGCGATTTTTTCTCACAGTCCAGCAAACTCACGCTGAGGGTGAAGCAAGCATCAGACTCCAGCCCACCTAACACTGCTTAGAAAGGAAGCTGAGAATTTTTTGAACTCCAACAGAAATGATTCCTTAAATTTTCTTCAAAATCTTTTTTTAATTTTAATCTTTTTCTCTCTGTTAAAAATGTGACCTGAATGGTTCATGGACACCTATACATATTCATATTTTTTCTCTTTTCTAGCATTTTTGAAACAAATTATTTTTCATGGATCAGTATTTTGAGAACTAGGATTTTAATTTGTATAGTGTAGGGTTTTTGTATTGTTTAATTTTAATTTTTAAGTTTTAACTTTTATATTATTATTTCTCTCACATATCTGTTTCCCTTGATTCTTTCTTTCTTCTGCTAAGAGTCAATCTCTATTGTTCCCTCTTTCCCTCTTCCTTTAATTTTTTACATCAAATTTATCTCCTCATGCCCCATAATCATCACATTCTACATCAATTCTGTTCTCTATCAACATTTGAAATTGTAGACCCTTTTGCAAACTTACTGTTTTTACAGTGGGCAAGAATTAATCACAATTTTGCTTATTCTGACAACTGACATTGTAGAAGTCTCAGCAGGAAGAATTTGGTTTAAAGTGCTATTATTGTTTGCATTGGTTGTTATTATTTGGATCCCCCTAAATGGTGAGGTAGTGAAAAACTTCAGAGACACTATTAAGGCCACAGGGTAGACACTCTACTGCCTCAAATCCATATTGTTAGATGGGTAGTCACACAAACAACATAAAAAAGCAAGGGAACTAATCACACTAAACAAACTAAGATAATTCCATAACACAATCCATCGACACCATAGTAGAAGAAATGTCAGAGAAAAAGTTTAGAATGTATATGTTTCACTGATGTGTAGGTAAAGGACAATGCAAGGAGTGAAATAAGAGAGAAAATACAGGAAGTAAAATAGCACTTCAATAAAAAGAAATTCTGAAAAAAATCAATCAGAAATCCTCAAAATGAATAATTTGTTAAACCAAATTAAAAATTCAATGGAAAGCACACTAGACCACTTGGAAGACAAAGTTCCAGTCAATGAAGAAAAAATATATAATCTTGAAAATAAAGTATACCAAGGAGAAAAGATGTTAAGATACCATGAACAGAACTTCCAAGAAATGTGGGATAATCTGAAAAGAACAAATTGAAGAGTAATCAGGATATATGAAGGCTTGGAGATACAAAACAAAGGAATGCACAATCTTTTTTTGGTAGAATTTTTTAAAAAAATATTTATTTTTTAGTTATAGGTGGACACAAAACCTTTATTTTATTTTTATGTGGTGCTGAGGATCGAACCCAGTGCCTCACACATGCTAGGTGAGCACTCTACCTCTGAGCCCCAGAATGCACAATCTTTACAATGAAATAATATCAGAAAAATTTCCAAACCTAAAGAATGAAATGGAAAATCAAATACAAGAGGATTAAATATGCAAAATTACAACAGGCCCACAGCAGGGCACATTAGTATGAAATGCCTAACATAGAGAATAAAGATAGAATTTTAAAAGCTGCCAAAGAAAATCAACAGATCAAATAGAGGGAAACTAAGTAAGATCTCAGCTCACTTCTCAACCCAGATCCTCAAATTTAGGAGGTCTTTGAATAATATATACCAAGCTCTGAAAAAAAAATGGATGCCAGCCAAGAATACAATACCTACCAAAATTAAGCTTCATAACTGATGATGAAATAAAAACCTTCCATAATAAACAAAAGTTAAAAGAACTCACAACTAGAAATTCTTCACTGCAAAACATATCAATAAAATATTTCATGAAGAAGAACTGAAAAATAAAAGTGAAACCAGCAAAGGGAGTAACTACACTAGAAAAATAGTCAATAAGAACAGAAACTAATTTAAATTAAAAACCAGAAATATATCAAAATAACAGGGAATAAAAATCATTTCTCAATAATAACATTGAGTACAAATGGTATAAACTCATCAAAAGATATAGACTGGTACATTGGATTAAAAAACAAGAACTAACAATATGCTGTCTCCAAGAAACTTATCTCATAGGAAAAGAAATACACAGATTGAAGGTAAAAGGAGGTGAAAAATACTTACCATTCTCATGTACCTCATAAATAAGCAGGGGCTTCTATCCTCATATCAGATAAAGTGGACTTCAAGCCAAAATTAATTGGAAGGGACAAAGAAGGACTCTTCATACTGCTTAAGGGAATTATATATCAACAAACATAACAACTGCAAATATTTAAGTCCAAATAATGGAGCATCTACAAATATCAAAAAATTCCTTCTCAATTTCAAAAATCAAATAGACCACAACACAAGAATACTGGGTAATTTTAACATACCTCTCTCATTAGTGGGTAGATCTTCCAAACAAAAACTAAATAAAGAAGCTATAAAACTAAGAAATGAAATTAATAATTTAGAATTAACAGACATATATAGAATATTTCATCAATGACTGAATACACTTTCTTCTCAGCAGCACACAGATCATGCTAAAATACACCATATGTTATGTCACAAAGCAACTCTTAGCAAATAAAAATAGAGATTATATCTTGCATTCTATCAGATCACCATATATGAAATTAGAAATCAATGATAAAATAAAAATAGGAGTTACTCTAACACCTGGAGACTAAATAATATACTATTGAATGAATAATGAATAGCAGAAGACATAAAGAGATTAAAAAATTCTTAGAGATAAATGAGACACAGTGGCACATGCCTG
Source organism: Urocitellus parryii (assembly GCF_045843805.1). Classification (NCBI taxonomy): domain Eukaryota; kingdom Metazoa; phylum Chordata; class Mammalia; order Rodentia; family Sciuridae; genus Urocitellus; species Urocitellus parryii. Next base: position 76,645,770 of record NC_135547.1, read on the forward strand.
TAATCCTACAGGCCCTAGAGGCTGAGGCAGGAGGATTTTAAGTTCAAAGCCAGCTTCAATAACAGCAAGGCACTAAGCAACTCAGTGAGACCCTGTCTCTAAATAAAACAAAAAAAATCCTGGGGGGTGTGGCTAAGTTGTTGAGTGCCCCTGAGTTCAATCACAGTACCAGCCCCCCGAAAAAAATCAGATGAAATATGTTGAGCTCTGTGTCATCTCTTATCTCTTCAAAGCCTAGAAAAGATTGTAGGTTAGTCCGAATCATTCCACCATCCTAATGCAAGCACATATTCTGAGTCTCCCAGAAAGAGGGCAGCATCAGAGATGTCCAGCCAAGAAGCTAGTGAAACTCTGCATGCAGACTCCTCTAACAAATTTGAACACTTTGGATCCAAATTGAGAGTAAACAAACTTCATAATATCTGAACCGCAGAAAGAACACTACTTCAAAAAACTGACCAAGAACAATAGATTAGCAGGGCTGCTGAAGAACATTGTTAATAAATTTTTTTAAAGAATTTAGTAGTATAAGACATTATTCTCAAGTAGCTATAATTACTTGGTATTAGTACTTCTTCTCACTGTGGTATTAGAGACTGGATATAGTTGCAAATTCAAATTGAGTGAAAATACTAACATCAAGACATTCATTCACTCAACCCAGGACACATAGTAAAGAAAAGGCACCTCACTAAAAATTTCCTTATATATAAGTAGAAGAGAGAATTCACCCCAGAAGATGGGCAAAAATACTAACAGGCTGGGCCTGTAGCTCAGTGGCAGAGTGGTTGCCTAACACACGTGAGGCTCTGGGTTTAATACTTAGCACCACATATAAATGAACAAATGAAATAAAAGCATTCTGTCCACCTATAACTACATTTTTAAAAAAAATAATAACAATGTGAAAACTCAAGGAAACAAGCCACTCCAATAATCTCATAATACAACAAAACCACAGTAGAAGAAATGTCAGAAAATGAATTTAGAAAGTTGATAATTAAAATCTCCAATTAACTAAAGGAAGATCCAGGGAATACACTAAGAGAGAATACAAAGGAAGTGAAAGAACATGTCAATAAAGAGATAGAGTCTCTGAAAAAGAACAAAACAGAATTCCTGGAAATGAAAGACTCAATAAATTAAATTAAAAATTCAATTGAAAGAATAACCTATAAATTAGATCACTTTGAAGAACAATTCAGGCCTCAAAGACAAAGTATATAATCTTGAAAATAAAATAGACAATAAAGAAAAGGTGTTGAGACTATGACCAGAATATTCAAGTAATCTGGGAAAACATTAAGAAACCAAATCTAAGAATCATTGGTGTATATGAAATAACTGAAATACAAACTAAAGGAATGTGCAAAGTCTTCAATGAAATATCAGAAAAACCTCAGGAATGATATGGAAATCCAAAAACAAGATGCATTCATAACTCCAAATAGGCAAGATCAAAATAAAATCCTCTTCAAGACATGTTATAAATAAAATACCAAATATATAGAACAATGATAAAATTGTAAAAGCTACAAAAGAAAAATGGCAAGTTATATTTAGAAGTAAGCTGATTAAGAATTTGTACTGATTTCTCAGCCTGTACCCTGAAAGTCAGGGGGGATTAAAATAATATATGCCAAGCCCTGAAAGATAATGAATTCCAACCAAGATTGCTGTATTTAGCAAAGCTACCCTTCAGAATTGAAAATGAAATAAAAAACTTTCCATGATATACAGAAACTAAAAGACTTCATAACTATTAAGGGCTCTGTAAAACATACTCAATGAGATATTTCACCTAGAAGAAATGAAAAATAAATATCAGAGCCAGCATATGGATAAATCTCATTAGAAGAATAGTCAGTTAAAGGAGAATCAAGTCTGGATTAATGAGAAATCAATCAAAATGGCAGAAAATAAAAATCATTTCTCTATAATAATACTGAATATAAACAATCTAAACTACCCCCATCAAAACACATAGATTGGCCAAATGTATCATCAAACAAGAACTAACCATGTGATGGTTACAAGAGATTCACCTTACAGGCAAATGTATCCAAGGCTATAGGTGAAAGGATGGAAAAAGATAAACCACGAAAATTAAGACTCAAAGAAAGCAAGAGTAGCTAATCTCAGAACTGACAAAGTAGACGTCAAGCAAAAATTAATCAAAAGAGACAAAAAAGGTTACTTCATACAGCTTAAGGTAATCATTCAGCAACAAGATATAATGGTTTTAAATATTTATGCCCTTAACTTTGGTGCACCTACATAAACAAACAAACCCTTAAACAAACAAACCCTATTCAATATAAAGAATCAAATAGGCCCCAATACAATAATACTGAGTGATTCCAACATAACTCTCTTACCAATAGACAGCTCATCCAGACATAAACTAAGACTCTTCAATATTATTCAAATAGACCTAACCAACATCTATAGAATGTTCCAACAACAACTGAATTCACTTCTTCCTCAGATGCACATGGGATTTTTTAAAAACTAGACCATATTTTAGGACACAAATCAAATCTTAGCAAATAAAATATAGAGATAATACCTTGTATCTTATCAGATCATAATGGAATAAGTAAAATCAATAAAATGAATGAAATCAATAAAAATATAAAAAGTAAGAAATCATCTGAAAACCTGGAGACTAAATAATACACTTTCAAATGAGGAATAGGCTATAAAATAAATCAGGTAAGAAATTTTTTAAATCTTGGAAACAAATGAAAAAAGAGACACAGCATATCAAAATCTCTAGGACAGTATGACAGTGATTCTAAGAGGAAAGTTTATAGCATTCAATGCCTACATTAAAATAAATAGAAAGATCCCAAAATAAATGATCTAATTTTATAACTCAAAACCCTAGAAAAGGAAGTACATGCTGATTTCAAAATAAGTAGGAGACAGAAATAATATCAGAGCTGAAATTAATGAAACTGAAAACAAAAAACAATTATAAGATCAATGCAACAAAAAATCAGTTCTATGAAAATATAAACAAGATTAATAAAATCTTATCCAAACTAACCAAAATAAAGAGAATACCTAAATTAATAAACTTAAGACATGAAAGAGGAGATATCACCACAGATACTTCTGATATCCAGATATCATTAGAAACTGTTTTGAAAATGTATACTGCAATCAATGGGAAAATCTAGAAGATATTGTATGTTAGTTAGCTTTTCCACCACTGCAACTAAAAGACCCAATCAGCACAATTATAGAGGAGGAAAAGTTTATTTGGGGCTCACAGTTTTAATCCATAGACAGCAGGCTACATTCCTTGAGGCTCAAGGTAAGGCAGGAAATCATAGTGGAAGAGTGTAGCAGAGGGAAGTAGCTCACATGAGGGTCAGAAAGCAGAGAGATCTCCACTTGCCATATAAAACTTATACCCCAAAGCCACACTCTACCTGTCTTTAGTTCCCACTCAATCCCATCAGGTGATTATATCACTGATTAGGTTAAAGCTACCATAACACAATTATTTCTCCTCTGAACCTTCTTGCATTGTCTCACATGTGAGCTTTTGGGGGACACCACATCCAAACCATAACTCACTGACAAATTTCTAATTTGTCAAATTGAACCATGAGGATATAGAAAACCTAAACATATCAATAGCAAGTGTCAAGATTGAAGCAGCAATTAAAAGCCTTCCAACCAAGAAAAGCCCAGGACCAGATGGATTCTCTAATGAGTTCTACCAGACTTTTAAAGAAATTTGCCAAGAACTAATGCCAATCTTCCTCAAATTATTTTATGATACAAAAAGGGAAGAAACACCCCTAAAATCATTCTCTGAAGCTAGGATTACCCTGATACCAAAGCCAGACAGACATGTCAAAGGAAAAAAATACTACAGACTAATATCCCTGGTGAATACAGATGCAAAAATCCTTAATAAAATATTAGCAAACCACATTCAAAAACATATTAAGAAGATAATGCACCAAGATCAAGTGGGTTTCATCCCAGGGATGCAGAGTTGGTTCAACAGATAAAAATCAATAAATGTAATTCACCACAAAAAAATAGAATTAAAGAATCACATGATCATCTCAATAGATGGAGGAAAAGCCTTTGACAAAATCCAGCACCCATTTATGTTAAAAACTTTTTAGAGAATAGAGCTACATGGAGCTTACCTCAATATTATAAAGGCTATATATAACAAACACTAAATCAACGTCATACTGAATAGAGGAAAACTAAAAGCATCTCCTCTAAAATCAGGAAGAAGACAAGGCTGCCCATTCTCACTACTTTTATTCAATACATTTCTTGAAACTCTAGCCAGAGGAATCAGGCAAGAGATGAAAATTAAAGGGATAAAAAGAAAATACACAAAAGTAAAATTACATCTGTTTGGTGATGAAGTGATCCTATATCTAGAAGACCCAATAAATTTGACCAGAAGACTACTAGAATTGATTTTAAAAAATCAAAGCAGTAATAGGATATAAAATCAACATACAAAAGTCAATAGTTTTCCTATACTCCAATAATGAGCCTGTTGAGAAAGAAATCAGGAAAACACTACAATTCACAAGAACTTCAAAAATGAAATACTTGGGAATAAATCTAATCAAGGAAGAGAAAGACCTTGTCAATGAAAACTATAGAATGCTGAAGCAAGAAATTGAAGAATACCTTAGAAAGTGCAAAGACCTTCCATGCTCTTGAATAGGCAGAATTAATGTTTTTTTTTTCAATTGGCAAAAGGGGATTTATTGGGGATCCATTCCAGCGCGCTGGGGCTCCGTGCTTACTCAAGAAGGGAGAGCAGCCCAGAGCCCAGAGCAAAGGTCAAGCAGAGCTTAAGTACACTTTTTGGGGAGGGCGGGAGGCTTTGCATACATCAGAACAAATCATCATGAGGCGCGGGGAAATTGAACAACAACTCGAGACGTGATTGGCACATTCATTGGTGGGAACAGATCGGGCGGGGGTGATTGGTCATTCCTAAGCGGGTTACACATTCAAACTGATTGGTCCGGGCCCTGTGACGAACTGCACAGGGCCCTAGGCTAAATGGCCAGTAGGGTGTTGTCTTAACTATCTCAGGAATCTGGGTGTAACAGAGGAACTCAATAATACCTAATCTTTTACATTCAAGCTTTCCAGCTTAGAAACTTTACCCTTTCATTCCCCACTCTTTTTTCTGACTACTTTTAATCTTAAAAGTAATGAATCATAATTATTGGGTAGTCTTGTTTTTCATCTCTGTCAGTGGAGCATATTGCCTTCTGATTACCACGAGTTGTCCTGTGTTTCCTGGAATCATTTTTAGCATGGCCTCCATTTTAGATTTCACTCGGTATTAGACCCCGATTTATCTAACTACACTGACTACCTAACTTTAAATCTGGCTTCATTCCCCCCTCTAATTTGGGAACTCCTTACTGCTGTGAGGAAGGGGGACGAAGAGGATCTCTCTGGCTTCTTCAGGCTGAAAAGGGATGGTGTGGGACAAGCAGTTTGGAGTCCCCCTTAAAAATATCGGGTCCATCGAGTGGTCCATGCTAACAGTCCAATTGAGAAGTAATAGGCTGGAGGGCCATTCAAGTGATAGGTGGTCTATAAGAGAAACAAGAATTCATTAGTACTGGAACCAGATTGATGCAGCAAGAAATGCCACAGCACAGAAATATGCCAATGAGTATAATGGCCAAGACAAAGATTAACAATGTTTCTCACCAGGAAATACCAAGAACCAGGAGCTAAAATACTGTCTCCATGACAAAGTCGCTAAGGACATGGCTTCCATCTGAGCATGTAAATCTTTAAGGATATTTGTCACATTGTCAGAAATGTCAGGGATGTCAACACAACAACCAACATTTAGGGTTACAGATGTCTTTTCCCTTAAGACATAGTCTAATAATTTAATGCCATCTGACCCTGCAAAATCCTTTTACTAGTATGACCTCTGTGTCTAATAGAGAAATCTTTAATTCTGCTACTCAGTGCTGGATAACCATACTAGCAAACATCGAGCCTACCTGCGTTGGTTAGAAATAAAGGCCTTAGACTAAAACTACTCTAACAGTCCCTTTGACAGTTATCAGGCATTTCTGTCTAAAAATCTCTTTTGCAGCCTCCAGTTTACTTATTGTTGGAGGTTACATTTAACTATTATTATCATTTAAGATGTCCAGGAACAGCTGTGCTTTGGCTTTGACTGTCTTTGCTAAGTGTTTAAGATGAAGCAAGTCAAACTGACTTCTGTTACTACCTATTAACAGTCAGCTGAGTCTCCTGGGAGTCCTCGGGAACTTCACAGCAGCTTCTCAGTTCTGCTAGTGCCATTTGCGCAAGGATGGGTCCAGGCCTTGCTTGACCACGTGGCTTCCCTCAGAAGCATCAGGGATGTCTCCCTTTTCTGATGACCCTCCTCTTCACAGCAAATGCACTGATTGGCTTTCTGTCCTCCACTGGTCTCATTAATCTCCCTGATCAGGAGGTTATGTGGCCTAGAGTTGCAAAGCTCTTTGGAGAAGTCCCCTATCCCTGATTCAGACTGACTCAGAGGGCAAGAGCCAAATATTGGTTTTCTTGGCCCTTTTAATTTAACTTTAATTTTAAAACTTAATCTTAAACATCTAGCAAATAAACTTCAACAGCCTTATATTAAGGGTACTGAGCTTTAGTACCTATCTCTCTATCTTGTAGGTGATAACTCCTTATCTTAAGTTAACCCAGGTTGTGAGTTAACAAGCAATCTTTAGACCATCTAAAAGCAAACTACAAAACAAAACTAACTATGATAAAAACATATTTAGTTTATGTAATAGCTACCTTGAATTCTGGCAGAGTTATACATTATAATCCCCTGTTCGAGGTCCTGGCAATCGTGACAAAAACCAACTTTTGGACACAACCTTAAATGCACTGAAATCTGGTCTATTTTTTTTATAGCCGCCTTCATATGCAGTGAGATGGGACATAGAGCCTTATCTCAAGTAAGGTGGGGCTCTTCATAAATCTTAAATACTATAGTTCTGAAGCTGATCTTTGCTTTTTAAACATCATTTTACAAAGCCTACATAAATTGTTGCTCAAGTTCACATGAATATTAGCTAACACAACATAATATCACATCTAAAACATGAATTAAAGAAAGGCTGAAAGCTTTTAACCTCTTGTAGGAAAGTAGCAAAGTACTTTTGTGTTTTACAATAAAACCTTTACCCAGATTAGGCTCTCATTAACTTAAAAATACATTCAAATTGTGTCTCAGTGTAGAAAGCAACATAGAACTTTATATATCTTACTGATAACAAGTCCAGTTATAGAACACAAATGATATAATTAAATTTCCAACATGTTTTTCTCTTTGAGCCTAAAATTACCATACAACTTTAGAACACCATCTTGATATAATGCTCTTTTGAAGCTTTTACCTTACAGACTTGTATACCTGGAAGATATGAACACATTAGCAACATCACAGTTACATTGATGATTTTATGCTAACCAAGTTTGGCTCTTAAAGAAATAACAGCACAATTCTCTAAAACAACAGCACTTGTTTAACCAGCTGTTTAATTTCTTTAAGATTACCTGTTCAAAAACTTACACTTATAACCAACTTACACAGACTTTCTTTATCACTTACTTAAACCCTCTTATTTACTTAAACTTTTATCCAGAAACACATTTTCCCTCTATTAAATCCATACCTAAAACCGTCTAGTTTCTTTTTTTTTTATCTGTTAACCTCCTTCTGTTCACATTTTGAAACAATACTTGTAAACTTTTGAATTTAAGCAGAGTTAACATTTTATTAGGGCGTTTTTGAACACCTAGAGAAACTTATAAGCCTAATTTTAAAGACATCTTTACTTTTATCTGTTTACCCAATCTAAATTGAACCATTTGAATCACGTGAATTAAAGATATTTGGATCCATTTTTAATTTTTCATGAGCACTCCTCATCTGTCATTTGTCATATCACTGCAGGATATATGGACATACACACATACAGACATACCGACATACAACACATAACAAGAGTGTGCACACATAATAGTGAAGGCCTTGTAGCTTTTCACAGATGAAATCTCCACTGCAATGTTTCAAAAAACTCCAGTTGATCAAAAATAGAACTTATCAGAAAAACATTAACTTGTCTGTAGGAACAAAATCATGAGCTCAAAAGAAAAAAAAAAATACCGAATCTAAGAAAAAAGCAAAAGTCCTAAAAAATTAACCGGCCAGTAATTAGTAAATGCCATTCAATTTACTTTTTGGTTTAATCTAGTTTGAGTTCAGGTAAGACATCTTTACTCCTTTTTTTTTCCCTTGGGCCTCAGATCTCTCTCCTATTGAGCCTCAGGCTTCTTCTATTTGCATATCAACTCAAGTCCTGGCTGAATTCTGGAAGGACCTGGGAAAACCAGAATTCTGAGCAGAAACTTTATGCCTAAGGCATTTTAACCATAAGTCACAATTTTTTTTTAAAGTTTAAGATACAATTTACAAAATTTTATCTTTATCTTTCTACACTAGAAAAACTTGCTCACACAAAACTGAAAATAGGATCCTTCTTGATAATATAAAAGCCACCATCAGAAGAAGTACCTTCAAGATCATTAAGCCAACTTTCTTTGTTCTGAAGTTCCTAAAGTAGCATTAAGTTACACTAAATTGCCTGAAAAATTTTAAAAGAGAACCACACACTATCATGTACATCCAAAATTAAGCTTTGAAAATTCCCAAGACTGTTGCTAATTAATGTCATTTCAATAAGCCAGACCAACGTTTTAATTTAACACTTTTTTCTAAATCTTACACACTGAGAGAAACAGATACCAAATCATAATTTACTATCCTTGCCCAAATCAATGCACTGTATACCTAGTGAAATCTCCTTAGGCTACCCAGCTCAAAAGTTGATGAGGAAATAAAACTGAATGATTGGGAGTTACTTGCCAACTTGGAAGTAGAGTTCTTTTAATTTTCTATCCTAAGTATCTAAGTTCTCTGGCATGAATTGCCTGAAACCACAAACTAAACAATTACCTAACCCTAACTTTTAACTGCAAGATTATACAATGCTTCAAACTCATTTAGATACCAGATTTTACAATGAAACATCTTTTAGACACACATTTAGCCTAGATTATCCCAAAGAAACAATCTATAATAACCTTTAAAACAGACCAGATAAGAAAAAAATCTCTCCAGGTTTTGAACTTCCATTTAATTATGACTCCTATCAGTGGCACCTTAGATTTCCCATGAGTGGACAAGATGTCCTCACGTAGGGGCTGCCAATGTCTCGGCTTGGCACAGAATCACGAGCCACCACACACCTTGTAGATTCAAACAGCATTCCTTTATTCCCGAACTCACACTGGCCTCTACACAAACAGGTTCTGGGGAAATCCAAGTTCTGCCACCAATTCACCTACTCCAGGAGGCTTTTTCCCAATCCCATTTTAATCTCACGAGAACTTAACGGGAACAAGCAGCAGGAGCACCCTAATCCCGCAGCAATAATCTTCAACCTCCAACTTCTCTAAAACCCCTATTGTAAACTGGGAACACCCTAAACCCAAATTATCTTAAACCCGGATACTTCCTAAAACCTGCAGGATACACCCTAATCCTGGTTCTACGCTGATCATTGAGCAGGGTCACCTTTCTCAAACACACATGCAAGGTCACAGCAAATTTCCAAGGCAAGTCCATTTAACATGGGGTACACTGGCAAGGAAATATTGATGCATCATTCCTACTTGGCAATGGCCCTCAGTAAGGGGCAATTATAGGTGTAAAATCAAGGGTCTCAGTGTGACTGACTTACTGCATTCAGTGTCCCTTCTTTTTAAGTAAACAGAGGTGTCTTAATCCTTAAGATGTAGATAAGGACTAAGGACACTCCCCAGAGCTAAATGGCTCTGGCAGCTGCTGGGAGTCCCTTAATCTTATCTCTCACCCGCAGGATCAGCTCCTCCAGTTTGGTTTGACCTTAGGCACTACGCATTTTTTTCCTAACTTTTTAGTAGCCAGCTCCCAAAATGCTCATCCTCTGCTTGCAGTTATTTTGAGTGCTAGGCTTCCCCAAGAAAGCAAAGTGGGGATTTCTTAAAAGCCCCCTTGGGAGTGTCAAAATTTGTGACTGAAAATTTGGTTCCCATCCCACAAAGCCAATTAACACCAATTTAATCAGCAGGCATCTCTATTTGCACTCAAGCCGACTAAGGGAGGGAAAGAAAACATTGTTTTCCTAATTTTGTTTAACAAAGGGGAGCAAAGTTTACCACCCGCTTTGGGGCTGCATTCCCAAGCAACAACTCAGACTCTGGGGACCTGGTCCCTTCTGCCTCCACGAGGGAGGGAAAGGGCCGGGTGCCCCTAGCCACCTTCCCCCGCTCGCCAGGTGGTCGGAGGGAGGGGGCAGTCCCTCGCCGACTCCCATCTCTGACCCGCCCGTCCCACTGTGGTGGAATTGCGTCAGATGGCAACGGGTCGCAGGCAGAGGAGGGGGAGGGGCAGTCCCCGGCAGACCTTACCTCCGACCCCGCCCGCCGGGGCACCCCCCCCTTCCGGGGAGGGGAGACAGCAAAGGGGCGGAAAGGACAGGTGGGTGGAGGGGCCAGGAGGAACAAGGACAGGACAGATCCGCCCTACCATCGGGTGGAATCCTCCCAGCAAACTTCGCGGACCCCACCCATGCAGGAAGAGATTCGCAGAGGTCCTGAAAGGTTAGAAGCCATGATCTGGATGGCCATGCGGCCCCGGCTGAAAGACAATATCTCTGACTTTGCAGATTAGAGAGAGAGATGGAGGGACTCTCCTGGGGGCCATTCAACTCCGAGGGTGGGCCACTCTGCTCTGAAGCACAGAGAGACAATACAAACGTGACACAAACACGGAATGAAGCGAAGAAAAAGACAGAAGTCCCGGCGGCCGACCCAGACTGGGCAAAGCGAAGCCCGTGCCACCGAAGGAACCGCTCAGACCGCCACCCGCGGCGCCCACGGCCCGGACCGAGCAGGGAGAGGAGACAACCGACACACACACATGAGTTCAGAGGCAAAGATTAAAGACAGACAATAAACTCAACCCAGACAGTAAACAAAGAGTAGCCGGCAAAACCATACGGGTTGGCAGCAGAATACAGATGAGGGCACCTTGTCCCTCCCAGATGGGGGCACCTCCGTCCCCCCCAGAGTCTCCCAAAGCGTCCTTTGAGGAGACGTGGTCTGTGGCTTCAGGGACACGTCTATCCACCACGGCCAGGGGGGCTTACGCTCTCCGCTGACAACCACACTCTGCCAACCCAAAACCAGAAAACCAGAAAAACCAGAAGGCTCTGAGAGCTTACGCTCTCCAGCCCAAAACCATAAGGCTCTGAGAGCTTCAAAACCAGACTCTGAGCGATCGCAAAGGAAAAACAAGAAGGAGAAGAAGGAGGAGGAGAAGAAGAAGAAGATAAGGCGCCTTACTTACCCCCTGAAGCAGTCCGTTGTTAGGGTCTCCCTGTCCGGCGATGCGCTGTTCCCGGCCAACGCACCAAATGTAAGGGGGGTCCGGCAGAGCGTCGGAGGGAGAGACCACACAAGAGACTTACTCCATGCAATTGGCAAAAGGGGATTTATTGGGGATCCATTCCAGCGCGCTGGGGCTCCGTGCTTACTCAAGAAGGGAGAGCAGCCCAGAGCCAGAATTAATGTTTTAAACATATTCAATGCAATCACCAAAAAAAAAAAGCCAATGACATTTTTCACAGAACTGGAACAGTTCTAAAATTCATTTAGGAGAATAAAAGACTCAAAAGAGCCAAAGCAATACTGAGCAAGAAGAATGATGCTGGAGGTATATTAATAGCTGATTTCAAATTATACTACAGAGCTATAGTAACAAAAGCAGCATGGTATTGGCATCCAAACAGACATGAAAATCAATGGAATAGAGAAGACAACACAGGGACAAACCCACATAAAAACAGTCATCCCATACTCCATGAAGATGACAAAAACATGTTGGAGAAGACAGCCTTTTAAGCAAATGGTGCTGGGAAAACAGGATATCCATATGTAAGTGAATAAAATTAGATCCTTATTTCTCACCTCGTACCAAATGAAAATCAAACTGAATCAATGACCTAGGAATAAGACCCAAAATGTTGCAACTGTAAGAAGAAAACAGAGTCAATACTCCAACATGTTGGGGCAAGCACCAACTTCCTAAAAGCAATGGATTGGAGTTGTAGCTCAGTGACAGAGTGTTTGCCTAGCATGTGTGAGGCACTGAGTTTGATCCTCAGCACCACATATAAATAAGTGAAATAAAGGAATCATGTCCAATTACAATAGGAAGAAAGGGAGGAAGGAAGGGCACACTTAAGTGGGACAACATCAAATTAAAAACCTTTTGCACAGCAAAAGAGAAACATTTACTAGCATAAAGAGAGCCTACAAAATGGAAGAAAATCTTTGCAGTTATTCATCTGACAGGGGATTGATATCCAGAATACGTAAAGAACTCAAAATGCTTAACATCAAAAAAGTAAACAAAAAACCCCAATCAACAAAAGGGAAAAAGAAAAGAACAGGCATTTCCCAAGAATTATAAACGGCCAAAAATATATATGATAAAATGTTAAACATTCCTAGCAATTAGGGAAATACAAATCAAATTACACTGAGATTTCATGTCCCCACTTTTAGAATGGCAATCAAGATAGGAAATAAGAATAATTGCTTCCAAGGGTGTGAGAGAAAAGGTACACTGATACCTTGTTGATTGGACTGTAAAATAGTATAACCACTTGGGAAAGCAATATGCAGATTCCTCAAGACTGGGAATGGAATTGCCATATGACCCAGCCATCCCACTCCTTGGTATTAATCCAAAAGAACTAAAATCAGCATACTGCAGTTTTACAGGCACTTCAGTGTTTATAGTAGCTCAATTCAAAACAGCCAAGTTATGGAACCAGCCCAGATGCTCATCACAGATGAATAAAGAAAATGTGGCACACATACAAAATGGAGTTTTAGTCAGCTTTAACGAAGAATGCAATTATGTCATTCGGAGGGAACTGGAAAGCATCATGAAAAGTGAAATAAGCCAGACTCAGAAAGTTAAAGGTAGAGTCTTTTTCTTATATGCTGAAACTACAGTAAAATATGCGGGGAAAAGAAGTGGATACCATGAATATTCTCGGGAGATCACTGGAGTGTAGTAAGAGGATAAGAGGGAGAAGGAAGAAATGGGAAAGGAGAAGAACAGCTAAATGAGGTTGACCAAATTATGCTGTTAATATGCGTGAATGTACCATGGTGAATACCACACAGGAACATGATCCAGCCAACCTCCAGAGGTCACTGGACCTATACCTATAAAATACCAATTTATGAAAACAATAAATAGATGGGGGAAAGGAATGAGGGTGAGGGAAGAGGTAATGGGAATTGAAATAAAGCAGTTATATTCCACGCATGTGTGATTGTGTCAAAATGAACCCCACTATTAAGTGTAGCTATAAGGCACTAATAAGAACAAAAATAAAGATTAAAGAAGAAAACAAAATCCTAATACTTAAAGAAGTAAATTTCTATATAAATTTGAGATGCAATGTTTATATTTTCTAGAAAGACAGACGTACTGAGATAAAATTTACATTTATGTCTATGATTTCTTTGAGTGCATACTGTTATGCAACCACAACCACAATCTATACCCCCAAATTCCACCATGCCATATGGTAGTTAACCCTTTCAAACCCTATGCCCTTGACACCACTAATTCATCCTTTCCTGTCTCTATATGTTTGCCTTTTCCACAGCACATAAATGGAGTCATACAGTAGGTAACCTGCATTTGACTTCCTTCACAAAGAGATACTCAAATGGGATGTCTGAAGGTTCAGTGTACAGTCTCTAGAGCGTAGTAGTGGTTGCCTGGCTTCATCTCTTCAAAATTACCAAATTTTAGGCTTACGTTTCCTGCATTTGTCATTTGACATTTAAATTGATCTAATTCAATTTCTATATCTTGGTAAGAGTTCTTCATTAAGAGCAATTATTCATCCTTTAAGCAGAAGTGAATGATATCTAGACCAGTTCCAACTGAAATGAATTCTGGCACCAGATACTGTCCTGGGAGGTGCAGGTCCATCTTTATCAGGGAAGTAGCATATCAGTGGAGCTATACTAGGGCACAAACACAACCCTTATGACTAACTTCACCAGCTCTGCTTCTTCCACCTTAACACAGATCTCTCACTGACTGGCTAGCTGACATCCCTTCTGCCCTAACTGGAGTCTGGCAGGGAGACCATATTTTTTGCCCTCAGGGGAAAAACTCATGTTTGGAAATGAACAAGTGGGAGCCTGAATAACCAGTCCCAGTGGGATTTGGCTCAGGGTTCCAAGGTTCAATGGCATCAAACACAGGAACATGATCCAGCCAAACTCCAGAGGTCACTGGAGTTGAATGAAGAGGCAGGATGAGGTCTAGAGGACTCTCCAGGGCACCCCACATTCACCTGGCAGGCACAGAAGGTTTGAGGGAAAGCAGTGGCTTGGGTAGGCACTTAATGAGGGAATGGGTGCAAAGCAGGTCCCATTTGGACCCAATGGAATTTTCCAACTCAAACCTCACAATCTGCCACTTATTCCCCTAGAGCTGAAAAGCTCAGCTTATACAATGGCTAGTGGTGTGGTATACTCCTTACACAAACATTCTGTAACTGGTAAGAATTGAAAGAGCTAACAGGGAAGGGGAAGACTGGTTGACTGGCTAGGACTTGGACGTTATGAAAGTTCTGATGCCTGACCATCAGTTTCAAGTGCTGGAAAGTCATTTTGCCAAGGTTGAACCAGACACTCACTGCCTCCACCTACAACCCAGAGACAACTCCATATTTTTCTCCAAGTTCCCTGTACCTTCACCTTGCTCTGCCACTCAGGACTCAGAGTGCCATGGAATGTGACCTCTGCCTTTACCCTCTACTAAAAGGAAGAAGGTCAACTGATAGGATTTAGCAACTGAACTTCAACAGTGAGAGCTAAGCAGGAACTAAGGATGATGGGCAATTTCTAGCTGAGCTGTATATCTGTGGGGTGCTACAAGTGGAAGACAGCGAGTCCAGAAAGAGGTCTGGGTCTGAGAGCGGGAGACGAGCTCAACTCTGCCCTCTAATGCCTGTTGAAATAACTCAGGAAAGGCCACCAGGGAGAGCCTTGGGAGATATTAAGGATGCTCAGGATGGAAAAGAAGGGTGAGAAGGGAGAAACAGGACAGTGAAACAAAGCAGGGAAAGTAGAAGGCGCAACAGCTCTGGAAGAGGTTCATCAGTTCTGCCAAAGTGGGGACAGGAGGCAAGAATGGGTCTTATGTGAACTCCAGAGATAAGGACCCAGCAGAAAGCACCAAGACGGTCACTGGGCAAAGGGAGGAAATGCTAGTATGGCCGGGCCCAGCCCACACAGGACTCAGAGAGCCATGGTAAGCCTGAGCAGGAGCCCTGTGCTCAGGCTTACCCAGATTCCCCTCAGGGAGAGGCCCCACATAAAATGCCAACAGTACTGTTCTTAACTTGCTTTGAAACAGGAAAGATCCCCATCTTTCTTCTTTCCCTGCAGGCTTTCACCCCTAAGACAGACAGCAAGCCACAAAATATGAGAGGCACTTTAATTCCAAACTCCTGTGGATTGTGGTGGATAAGTGCAAAATGGGGGGGGGGCGCAGAAAAGAACCACCAGGTGCTAATAATCAGAGGGAATCAGCTTCGATGCTGCTCCTGGGCTCCACAGGTACCAGCTGGTCATCTTATAGGAAGGTAATGGGTTGAACCTGTGAAGCAGATCAGAGTCAGGGTTGCAATATGACCAGGGCCAACCCACAATACTCCCAGATAGCTAAAATTGTGAGAAAGGGATATTGTAAACCTTATACTCACTTCAAAGGGCCTGGAACTTGTCCATGAGGGACTGCATTGCAGCTGAAATATACAAGTATAAGTG
This sequence comes from Urocitellus parryii, assembly GCF_045843805.1. Taxonomy (NCBI): domain Eukaryota; kingdom Metazoa; phylum Chordata; class Mammalia; order Rodentia; family Sciuridae; genus Urocitellus; species Urocitellus parryii. Next base: position 76,661,784 of record NC_135547.1, read on the forward strand.
GGCACTCTAGTAATAGATGTATGGAAAACTGTCTGCCTACCCCCACACTGTGGGGAACTGCTAGCCCTGCAACCTCACTCCAACAGCCCTGTCCAAACAGCTCCTAGGACTGACTCCCCCAATACTCATTGAAATACAACATCAAACCGTTTTCTCCAAGACAACATGTACCACTAGTACTCAAACAATGGGCCATGGCAGACCCATTCAGAAACACGGTAAAAACAAATAAGCAAACAAACATCAAACAAGCCACACCAACCAGCAATTATAGAGAAATAAAGGAGATCTCTAAAGATCCTTACAGAAGGACATGTCCATGGCAAAATATGTGGAATGGAAAATTCATTGCTCTTTTCACACAGATCTAGCAGTCAATGCACAAAAAACTCCAGGACCAAGCATAGGAATGTCCTGCCCTAGGGTACAACCTATATCTACAGCCCCACCCTGCCCCAGGCCACCCTACTGGGAGACACAGATGTCTGCCTTTGTCCTACCCCTGTCCCAACCCAGGGCTTCTCATACCTAATTGTTCTTTGAGGTCATCTCTTTCTTTTTGCAGGGCCACACACTAGTCCAGCAAGCATTAGAGAAAGAAAAATGAAGATAATATTCTGGCCTCCTCTCTCTGATCCTCCCATTCATCCCCCACTCCTTATGTTCCTCATACCCCAAATCGTGTGGCAACACAGGCAGGGAGTCCTCAGTGAAAAGGAGGAGCCCTCCCTCCCTTGGACATGAGATCTGAGGGTGCACCTAATTCTGCTTAACCTGGACATGAAGTCCACCATCTAGTTGGGGCAGTCATTTCTAGGATCCATAGAAAGCATTACCCAGGGACAGTCCAATGCTCCATGTGGTTGCTCTTGCCTTTCAGGAATCAGAGGATGCACAGCTGATGCCTGGTCACCTGAAAGAACACACAAAATCCAGCTCCCCAGTCTGCCTGGGAAATAGAGGGCCTGGCTGGGTCTAAAGTGAGGCAGCAGCCCCCTCTGCTGGCAGCAAGTTGCATTTGCTCTGCCCAGCATTTCCACCTATCTCTGAGCCTGCCTTCCCTACTCCCCAGGGTCAGCCACAGGTGTGGCCCCCTAATCCTGCGGCTCTGGGATGGACACTAGCAGAGGTGCAGCCACAGCAAGCCTCTGGGAGAAGACATATGGCCGAAGAGGACCCAACATAAAAGGCTTTGTTCTGAAGTCTACTTCAGGGCTTGTGTTTGGGAAATTGCTACAAATTATCCCTACTACATAAACCCAAGCAGGGAACCAAGAAGCCTGAGGCTGGCCATGCCCATACCTAGTTACCTGTGGGAGCACAATTGGGTAGCCAGGGAAACCTGGGGGCAAGGTTGGGCCCTGAGAAGTAAGGGAGCCAAAGATTTCCCTTCCCCCTCCCTCTTCCCTTCCATCAAACATAAGACTCACCAAAGGGTGCAGGGGCTCTGGATATTCGGCCTCCCTGGCTCAGATCCCAGGTCTGGAAGCTTCCTGGAGGTTGGGAAACTCTGGTGTTGGGGTCACTTCTGCCGATATCTCCAGGATGCATAAACATGGCAGGCATCCCTGGCTGGTGCATTGAAAGCTAACAAAAAATTTCTCACTGAGTCAGGTTAGGGGATATGTCTGTAGAGTATGATTATGTGTGTGCAGGGGATGAGGTGAGGTGGGGATCAGTGGAAGAATCCCAAGGCTCATTTCATCAGCACTGTATCCCTCAAACAGCCGAGGCCAGGAGGTAGAACTGAGTCTGAGAGAAGCAGGGAGGACAATGAGAAAGCTCAGGTGCCCTGGGGGAAGAGCTGGGAGGGAGAAATCAGGAGGCAGATGGGAATAAACACCCAAGATGAGCAGTCAATACTGTAAGGGGTCACCTGAAATAGTCAGTCCTGCTACCCATTCCAACCCCCATCTGGGGAGGAGGTAGGAAATGCACAAAGTGTAGGCAACAGGGACTGGTACCTAGCAGGTACTTTCTTGATGTCTGCTCCTACAACAACAACAACAAGAACAATTTGGCATCCCAATGACAAGTGGGCTCCCAACAACCACCCCTTAGCAAGGGGCGGATGGAACAAGGGCAGAGAAGGGTAGAGTGACGGGGGTGGGGAGGAAGGAGGAGGAGGATGAGGAGGATGAAAACCTACTTACGTGAGCCTGTGGGACTGCATCTCTACTTAGGCCACTACCTTCACAGGCCACCAGCTGGGACTGCCATGTCTTCTTGGCTATAGATCTCTTTCCAGTGTCACTGTGTTTGGCCTGTTTTGGTTCCAAGGGCAACAAGGAATGCCTCTTGGACATCTCAAGCAGGGGAATACCTGAGACTGAGGGGAAGGTGGCTGGTTCCAATGGAGCTGCCTTGATTCTCTGACCCCATGAAGGGAAGGTCCTGACAAGAGTAACTTTAGAGCCATCCCTCAGGGATTTCTTCTCCTGAATGGGCTTCTTCTTGGGGCTGGCCCTGGGCAGGCCCCCTGAAGCAGCAGCAGAGGCAGTAGCTCCTAGATAGCTATGCCTTCTCCCTCTCTTGCCCCAGAGCACACTTTGCATTATCTTAGAGGAACCAGCTTCCAGCTCTTCCAAAGTCTGCTTTTTCATGGCTGAAGCAAGAGTGCCAGGTGTAGGGGTCATCAGAGGGACTGGCATATGAAGGACATTCCCCCAAGCAGAGGCACTAGTGCTTCTGGCTGTGTTTCCAGGTATCTTGGAGCTGTTGAACACTGCCTGACCTCTTCCTTTGGGGTAAATGCTTTCTCTAATCAGCTGTAACTCATTAAACACATCTGAATATTCAGGAATAACAGAAGGCTGCAGGGCTTCCCTGTTGACCATTATTCTACTTCTGGTTCGTCTCTGTGGGTTCCCCCAGGCCCGTCTTCCCTCAGGCCAACTGGGATGGCACAGTGGGGCAGCAAGGGCTGGCTGCATTTCCAAAGAACTCAGAGCCTGCACACCTCTCCCTCTGAGACCTACCTCTGTGTTAGCCCAAATGGTGGACCCTTCTGCCGCAGAGCTGTCAGGATATAGGTACCTGGGGGAGTCACAGGGCTCCCAGCCAGTCAGCTCCTGAATGATGGTTTCAGGCTCTATAGTGAGGTGGGGCATTAAGTCCCAACAAGCCCCCTCATCAGCTGGGGAGTTAGGCCTGGCTTCACAGCCGCGAAGCACCATGTTGCCTGCCTCCATCTCTTCCCAGTCACCCTCCAAGTTGAACTCAAAATCCTGGGGGTCTGGAAGACCACCCTCGCCATCCCCACTACATGGTGGCCCCAATTCTAGGTCCTGGCCCAGACCCAGTCTCCGAGGGCCTCTGTGGCCTACTCCGGGCATTCTAGTGCACGTCCCACGGTCCGGGACAAAACCATCTCCCAGAACGGAAGCCTCCTTAGTAGAGCTCATGTCGCCGATCCAAGTAGCCAGTTTTGAGGAGAGACAGTCACTGCAGTCAGGGTTAGAGCTGCTGGGCATTCAGTAACTCAGTCACCACAGGTGTGCCACGAGATTACCTCAAACACCGCAGGGCATTGATTGCCTTTGATGGCCTCATTTTGGCTTTCTCATTGGTCCTCTCCTGCCAATCAGCATACCCCTTGTTGGGTCATCCCTCTGGGCCCTAGCCAATAGGGATGAAGGTCCTTGGACACTGCAAAGCACTAATTATACTATCGCTGAACAAGCCAGTTTAGGAAGTGAAGTTCAGGTGTGGGTGCGCTCTGCTTAATTCTTTCCGGGGCAACCAGCATGCCCCTGCCCCTCTGAGCCCTAGCCAATAGGAATGAGGGTCCTCGGACTTTAGCAAACTCTAGTTATACTAGCTCTTGACAAGCCAATTTAGGCATTTTAGTCTAGGTGTGGGTGGGCTCTACTCAGTTCTTACTGTCCTGCCACGTTGGGCAGGGAGCCTCTTATCCTATGAGTACCTCACCTCTTGAGCCACAGTGTCCCATCTATAAAATAGGGGACATAACAATACCTAGCACAGAGGCCTGTGAGGATTCAATGCAATGATGGTTGAGAAGCAACCAACCTAGAAAGGATTTGCAAGCCCCTGTTGCCCAAGACGATGAAAGGCCCAATAGGAAAGTGGGCAAGAAAGTCCATAGTCAGACATCAGCAGTCCAAATTTGTTTGTTTGTTTGTTTCCTAAAGAGCCAAAGAGAAGGTGTTTGTGATTTGCAGTCTGTGCAGGGTCTCCCTATTACTGAATTACCATAGATAATCAAAACAGCATATATATGTGTGTGTGCATTTTTCCCACATGCTTACCTACTCCCCCTATGAGTTAATGCAAAGGAGTGAGAATCCCTACAGTCAATGACAGCCCAAAAGATACCACCACTGATCCCGAAAATACAAATTAAATCAATTTTCACATACCATGTTTACAACCCCCCAAAATGGTGGATGAGGTTATGAACAAAGTGAAGTTTTTGACATCTTTGGAAGTATCAGTGTGGAGGAGGCAAATTGTAGTGATTTCACTGTGCTGACACTCTTCTAAGAACTATAGATAAATATTACCTCATCCTCACTCCTAGGTTTAAGTAACTACTACTGCTGCATTCCTAGGGAAAGGGAACAGGAAAGTTCAGCAAGCCCCTACTCCCACTCCTCAAAATGACTTTTGAGGTCATGCTGGACTATTTCAGCATACCAACAAGGATAAAAAAGGTACTTAAAATGTTCTCTCAGTGCCTTCAGGACCTTCTGGTGCTCCACCAATGCCTGGTGGCCCCCATTCTTACCATTAAGTTAACAATGGATGAAGAGATTGCACTTTGCTTTTTGAAGTACACATATATGCAAATGAATGCATATATAAAAATTGCTGATTTCACTATTAGAGGGCATTCATGAAAGAACAACTCTTGCACCTCTCAGAAGATATCTGCCTCTTGGATGTGTAGTGCAAAAAATAGAAGATAAAAACATGGAAGTAAATCATTCAGGTGTGATTTTATTTGGTTTTCATGGGGGGAAAATGATTAAATTTCTTTGATACAATTTGTTTAAATTATGAAACTACACATTTAAAAATCTAAGATGATATGGATTATTGTTAAAATATTTTGCCAATGAAGTTGTTGCAGATTCTAAGTATTTTTCTATAATCACTCCCGTCCCCCAAATAAGCTTCAAAAACAATCACATTATAATTTAAACAAATGATGCCTCTGAACATTTTGAGCTGCTCTCCTATGTGATAAATAAAACTGGTCCTCTTATGGTTTTATTTTGGATACACCTTTTTAAACTAATTACTGTCAGATGTTCATTATCCATCCAGTGTTCATTTTTATCCTCAGATTTTTAGTAAAAACTTAGATTTGTTTTATTTTGCCATATGGATTATATAGCTCAGCTCTAAAACCTGCCATTTATGAAAATTTAATCTTATTTTGCAGTGCTGGGAACAGAACCTAGGGCCTCACACATGCTACATTGACACTGAGCTACACCCATAGCCCTAACTCTTTTCTCTTTTTAATCCATTCAGATATATGTGTAAATTATATTATTGGAGAACAGATATCTGTTTGTATTACTTTAAAATGGATTATAAGATATGCATATTGCTTTGGGAAGAGCTCAAGGAAAGAATTGTTTTGTTTTAAACCTCAAAACTAGATAAACCCTAGGAATTGCTTTCTTGCAACAAGTAGTTTTCATTTCCACAAAACCTGAGGCTTATCTTCTGCCCTGAAGTCACCCTCCACCCCCAGTTCTTTAGAAGGAACACATCTCTTGATGACTCCTTTATATAGAAGACTAGCACACAATGGGGTTTTTTATCAGAACATACAGAATATATAGCAGTTATGTTTGGAGACATGATTGTTCTCTTTGTACAAGTGTGAATCAAAAATGTTCCTGTCTTTCAGAGTCTGGTTAAGCTATATCATTGTATCCTGCATAGTTTCCTGAATCTGTAAAGTATTTATGGCTAACAGTTAAGTTTTATATTTGTTGACAGGAAGATAAGTGGAATTGAGTACCATCTTTGAAAACATTATCTTCTACAGTGAAAATAATAAATTGTAGCTCTCCGCAACTGAGTTTAAAGCAGTGTGACTGTGTTGTTAAATATTGAGTATTGTTTATAACTACCAAAACAGCTTCGGTTGCTTTTTGGCACCTTGCCTTTAAATCAGTCTTAGATTTGGGATAGATCTGACCTTATTTATCAATAATGATTTGAAAATTTGAATGTATCCATTCAGTTACTCAAATGTGTTGTAGATTTCTCAGATGATTATAGAAAACATTTATGCTGGAGCTGTTTTTTTCTCTGAAATAAAGTATTCAGTAGTTTATTTCTCCAGTAATGAAAATGTCAAGAATGCCAAGTGCTACCAGTTTAATGATTTGATAGCTACCTCCTTTTAAGAAAAGAATATGGTCACCTTTGAGAGGAACATCAGCATTTAAACGTCCCTTATTTTAAGCAGGTGATAGATTCAAGCTTTCAGAATTGGCAAAGGTAGAAACTAAAATTTATTTAGTTATCTTCAGACTGGGAAGTGTTCTTAGCTCTTACATAATGGCAAAAGTATTCTTTTGTTGTTGTTCTTTCAGTTCTTTTTAAGAACAGGTAGTAACTATATCTGCCATACTCTAAGGACTCTAGTCAAAGTAGTCTCCAGTCTGCAAAACAGGTAACTTTAGGTATCATAGCCTAAATTTATCAGTCAGTATTAAGCTGTCAGTTAACTGGAAGGATAAGATAGGAAAAAGAAAGCAAAGATACCTCTATCATAGTTATTTTGACTGTCCTAAATTGAGATAACTCTGGCTTTAGATGAAATATTTAATGTAACACCACTAAAAGAGGTAGCAAGTGTGGAGATCTATAATTGTGGAGTCCATTTATTATGGGAAAAATATTTTACTAAACAATTCTAAGGGCCATAAGGCCAACATTTGAAATTATTACTCCTAAAAGTATTTAGTAACTCTGCCAGTGACCTTTTTTTCCACGAATCTTATGACTGGTACTTGTATCTTTGTAAAGCTCATTTCTCTAATTGTCCAGGGTTTGCAATAGGGATGTCTCAATTCTTGTGGGTACTCTGGGCCAAAAGATTTTAAGTTTAGGGTGGAAATAAGAAAAGCAAAAGTTTCAGTGAATAAATGAGGAAAAGCATATGGGAAGAGTTTTACTCTTTGAGGGGTATTAATAATGCTTTTAAAACAAGTTATGCCGGGCTGGGGATATGGCTCAAGTAGTAGCGTGCTCTCCTGGCATGCGTGAGGCACTGGGTTTGATCCTCAGCACCACATAAAAATAAAAAATATTTTTTTTGTGTCCACCTAAAGCTTAAAAATAAATATTAAAAGAAAACAAGTTATGCCGAGTGTGATGGCACATAACTGTAATCCCAGTGACTCAGGAGGCTGAAGCAGGAGCATCACAAGTTTGAAGCCAGCCTCAGCAACTTAAACCCTATCTCAAAAAGGGCTGGAGATGTAGCTCAGTGGTCAAGGACCCTGGGTTCAATCCTCAGTACCAAAAATAAATAAAACAAGTCAGGCTAGGCTGAGATTGGTTTATAGAAGGACATTGCCAAGCATATTTGGTCTTAAGGGATACACACTATCAAATATGCTTATATTTGGGCTTCAACAAAAAAATAAATAACTCAATCAACAAATAGGCCAAGGACCTGAACAGACACTTCTCAGAAGAGGATATACAATCAATCAACAAGTACATGAAAAAATGCTCACCATCTCTAGCAATCAGAGAAATGCAAATTAAAATTACTCTAAGATACCATCTCACTCCAATAAGAATGGCAGCCATTATGAAGTCAAACAACAATAAGTGCTGGTGAGGATGCGGGATGTGTGGGGGAAGGCACACTCATACATTGCTGGTGGGACTGCAAATTGGTGCCACCAATTTGGAAAGCAGTATGGAGACTCCTTGGAAAGCTGGGAATGGAACCATCATTTGACCCAGCTATTCCCTTCTAGGACTATACCCAAAAGACCTAAAAAGAGCATACTACAAGGACACAGCCACATCAATGTTTATAGCAGCATAATTCACAATAGCTAGACTGTGGAACCAACCTAGATGCCCTTCAATAGATGAATGGATAAAAAAAATGTGGCATTTGTACACAATGGAATATTACTCAGCACTAAAAAATAACAAGATCATGGCATTTGCAGGGAAATGGATGGCATTAGAGCAGATTATGCTAAGTGAAGTTAGCCAATCCCTAAAAAACAAATGCTGAATGTCTTCTCTGATATAAGGGGAGTGACTCAAAATGGGATAGGGAGGAAGAGTATGAGAAGATTACCACTAAATAGGGAAGAGAGGTGGGAGGGAAAAGGAGGGAGAAGGGAAATTGCACAGAAGATGGGAGGAGACCCTCATCATTATACAGAATACATGTATGATGTTGTGAGGAGAAAAAAAAAGAAGTGTGTCACATTAGATTGGGTAGAGAGATGTGATGGAAGGGGAGGGGAGGGGAAGGGGGATAGGAAGGGCAGCAGAATAAAATAGACATTATTATTGCTGTATGTATATAGGTGACTGTATGACCAATGTGATTCTGCAACCTGTACACTCAGAAAAATGAGAAATTATACCCCATTTGATTCAAATGTATGAATTGTCAAGATCATTGTACTGTCATGTGTGACCAATAAAAAAAGAAAGAATTAAAAAGAATTCTAAATAAATTTGATAAAAATAATTGAAATATGTTCAGAAACAATGGCTTTCTGGAGTTGAAGTCTTTTTAAATTTTAAAATGTCAAACCCAGAAATAATGAAAAATGGAAACCTAGACCTTAGATCCTCATTCACAGAGAGTTGTTAAAAATTCAGTGCTCCTGAAAGGAGGACTTCATCCAAGCATGGTGTCACATTCTTGTAGTAGGAGAATCACAAGTTCAAAGCCAGCCTAAGCAAATTAGTTAGATCCTGTCTCAAAACATAAAAAGGGCAGGGGATGTGGCTCAGCGGTTAAGTGCCCCTGGATTCAATCCCCAGTACCTAAATAATAAATAAAGGAGGACTTACAAATACTTGGGTTTGTCCAGGTCTTACCTGCCATCTTTTCATGCTTTTGAAGATGCTATTTACAGCTCTGATTTATTGTCTAAATTAATATATTGGTTATTCAGAAATAAACGTTTTTTAATTAACCAAGGACCATCTTCCTTATTTCTCCATTTTGCTATTGTTTGTTTTCAGTAGAGAATAATAGTTCAGAAAAGAAAGGGGGTAAATTTTTAGCCTGAGTCACAACTACAATGAAATATTTTCTAGAAATCATTTGCCCATGATATATATTACCTCAAAAATAATTAATTAGGGCTGCCTTTTGTCCTCAAATATACAGTTTTTGAAACTTGGTATAAGTGAAAATAGCTTTACTTAAAATTTCCATTAAAAGGCTTGTTTGTATATTAGTCCATTGCCTGCACTTCTAAACAGTTAGTGCCACTGTCTTCCTCACCCCAAGTGAGGTAGAACCAGCTTCATGAAATGCCAGGTTATAAATTCCAGAAGTTAAGCACAGACCTTCAGGTATTACCATTAATTTGAAAAGCATAAGCCTAAACTCAGAAGAATCACTAATCAAATGCTTAGAAAGTGGTGGGCATCCTTCAAGGAAAGACTATAATCTTAGTAAAGTGATATTATCAAAGACAGACACTGTTCTTTTTATTTTCAGAATTCTGCCAAGGGAAACAAATTGCCAATAAAATAATCAGTATTAAAATGCCATGCAAACTTCTGGCTATAGAAAACATGTGAGGTCTATGTTCATTCAATAATCACATATTGTGATCAGGTGCTATGCCAGAGGTCAGAGAAAGCAAATTTCTATCCTTGAGGGGCTCCTAGTCTAGGGGTGACCTTATAATTCAATAGTACACCCATTATTAGTTACCCATTATAAAAGTATTTCAGAAGAGCTGCTGGTAGAAATTACAAACCAGTTTTGGAGCATTTTAAAGGGCAGTGTGTGATGCCCTTTTTTTCTTTTTTCTTTTTTGTTTTTAACTAAGAAAATATGTTTCAAGAAGATAGTGTTGATCAGTGCAGCTATTCAAGTGTACAAAGTAATAGGGTGTTTTTCCCTCTCACACTGCTCCTGGTTAAAGGCACTTTCACTGCCCATCATTGATAAGCAGGTACAGATTTGCTGCCGTTAAGCAAACTTGATTTATGTGTGCTCTACAAAGTTTTTTTGTAACTTCTTAAAATCATGATTTTTCTTCATTGACTTAATGACAAATTTAATGTATGTAATTGTCTAAGCATTTTAAGTTAAACTGCCTAAAATGTGATTTACGACATATACATTTGTTTGTATTATGAACTGTAAGCAATCTGAGATGTTAGGTTTTATCACCTGCTGCTGTATCTGTGAACAAAGAAATGTTGCTTTAAGAAGTAATTATAGGTCTGAGGTTGTGGCTCAGTGGCAGAGTGCTCGCCTCACACGTGTGAGACCCTGGGTTTGATCCTCAGCATCACATACAAAAATAAACAAGTGAAATAAAGGTGGTGTGTCCAACTACAACTAAAAATTAAATATTTTTTTAAAAGAAGTAATTATAATTAGGAGTAGGCTATGGATATGGTACTTGATATTTTTTAAGATAAACCAGTTTGCTTTTGTGTATTATACCTGAAAGCTTTTTTAAAAAAATGTATTTTCATGGTTAAAAAAAAAAGTTCTCTCTCCAATGCCCAACTTAGAGACATTACCCATCCATCCAGTCAATGCCTACCATACCTCTCTCATTTACACTGCCTTCCTCCTTCCCTGTTCCATAGAGATTCCTAAAATTTTCACGACCTACTCCATTCTCTTTATTTCTGTGACTCTCTTACATCCTCTTTCCATGCATCTCTCAGTTCTTTACTGGTGGCAAAATCTCTGGGGAACCCAACCCCACTCCTTCAGGTGTTGGTTTGGACTTAATTACTTGAGCTGGGATGGGGACCAGTTTCATGCTTTCCACAAGACCATTCCCAACAGGATAGCACTTATTGTATAAACCACTGACCCAAGGTGGAATTTTTGTCTTTGATTGTCAAGTGTTATTACTTACAACAATTTACTCAAGCACAAGAGAAAGGACCAGGCTTGATCCAGCACCCAGTCACCTAACTGAGATCCTGACTGGATGGATCCCCAGGGCCTTTCAAGCCCCACCCCAACAGAGGGTCCCCTAGTACCACCAGGATCAAGGTCATCTCAGGCCCTATTTTCATCATCCTTAAAATTTCAAGCTGTCTCCTTCCCCTCAGGATACTGTCACCATGGAAGTAAGTGTCTTTGGGGAAGAACCGAGAAATAAGAACAGTACACCATTACCATCTTGTTTCTCGATTCTGCCTCCTGCGGTGTCATCCACTTCTTGGGTTGATGGGGCTGGTCTGAGAGCATACCCATGCCCTCTCTCATGCCAGGTCCCATCATTGCACAGATGGAGATGATGAGTAAGCCTGGGGTCACAGTCCTTCGCACATTCCCATTGGCCTGCAGAGGAGAGCAACCACCAGACCTACAGTCCCTCTCACAAGAACACTCCCAATGGTCTTGGCAAATGGTGTGTGCTCTGGACCCTACTGTGAAACAGAAACCCTAGTTCAGCTGACTGACCTCATATCTTCTATGTGCTGCAGCATGGATGCAACACTCAGGATTTTTATTCCCTCCTCTGCTAAGGCAGGCACTTCCCCTTTGCTACCTGTGGGCCAACACTTTCTCAGAGCTTCTCAGGGTCACTCTGGCAGTGAATCTCCTCCATCTCCTGAAGTACCTGCCATGGTCTGCAATCTCATGATGTGAGGATGTGCCCCCACTCAGGAATCCTTGCTAGTTCTTTCTTGTATTTCTGCTCCCTTGATCCAGCACAGTCAAAATCCAACCCCAGGGTTATTCCCTGTCTTCTATTGGTTCAGGTTCAGTCTTCCTTGCAATTTGCTGTTTATAAAACTCTTTCCTTGCTCATCAGCCTGTACATTAGCAGGGAGTGCTAGGAACGGAGACGGGGGCAACCCGTGAGGGAAGCAACTGTGGTTTGTCAGGGAGAGGACACTAGCATCTACCAGCACAGGTCTTCCCTGGCAAGAAAGTCCAGCTTGCAATCTCTCAGGATTCAGGAGATGCAGGTCTCCAGAAACAATGTCCTCAAGGACATCCATCCCCATATCTCCTCCCCTCATTTCAGCATCCAAGGTTTTCCAAGCAGAACTTCAACCTGAATAACACACAGACCTGTGTGAGTTGAGAATGTAAATGTCCCCAGAGTCCTGTATCTCTTGCTGAGAATCACTGTAGCCCAAGGTGCCTCACACAGGACTAATCTTATTTAGAATAGAAGGACCTCCTTGTGAACTACCCATGTGGACTTCTGGATCTTCCTCTCAGCCCTCAACTGTTTGGTTAATGTCCCTTCATTCCTCTATAAGACAATGCTGGCATGTCATCCCTGAGGAGTTTATGAGAGTCTCCCCTAGAATGCTCACCTGGTAATCAAGGGTTAAAAACGTGGAGCAGTCAGGAGGTGACCTCATGCTAGAAATTATGCATGTCCCAAGTAGCCCTAAGAATGGCATACCTGTTGTCATTTCTGAGATGAGGCCATCCACACTGTGGCTTTGAGATTATTGCCTTTCCTTGGACCACTCTTGCAAGCATTTGTTTTTAGTTCTGATGCATCCGAAGTATGGAGCTCAATGCAGGACGAGATGTGAAAGGTAGTTGTGGGGCAAGAGGGATCAAGGGGAAGGAGCAGGGAAGGTGGCAAGAGTTGTCAGAGTTCCATGCAGGGCCTGCTGCTGGAAGAGACAAGGAGGGAGAAAGTGGAGTGGGATAGAATCTTAGGTATAGTTTAATCCCAACAGAGAATTAGTCAGGCTGCTGAGAAGCCTCAGCCTGTAACATCAGGTAGAGGTGGCCCGTCCCTCAGCAATGGATGCCAGCTATACTCTGTCACTGGCTGGGAGCTGGTTAGAGGCCAGAGTCAAGGACCACTATGCGATCCTGTTTCATGTGACTGTATGGTGGGACGTTCACTATCACAGGGGCATAGTAAGTCCAGCAAGTTCACATGGAAAATGAGGAGGGCTGACTTCTAAGGCTCATGACTTAGTTTGAGGCACTCAGATGGGGGTGTGCAGGATTCACTTGGAAATCTGTTTCTGTGGCTCCAGGGAGTCAGGTTATGCAGGCCCCTCCAGGGAGGGGCTGGAGCTGTGGTTGCAGGTCTAGGAGTCCCTGTTCCCTTGATCAGCATTCATGAAAGTGTTTCCTCCCACCCAGTAATGTCACCCAACAGCTCCCCAGCGGTCACCCTCCTGACCCCATGCCCTTCACCCTCCTCAGAGGTTCCCTCTGTCCTGAGCTGTGCTTGTCCTTCCCTTCCTTTCCTTGCACTATTTGATTTGCTATTAGGTCCACAACCCCAAGGATACATTCCCAGCAACATATGACTAACCATATATGTCCTTCTGCCTTCATACACATGGAGCAAGTCCTATCGTGTCTGTCATCTCCCACGGTATGTCTTCTAACTGAGATTCATGCCTGTTGTTGCATGAGGCAGGAGACTGTCATCATTGCTCAATGTGATTCCACTGAACAAATACACAGTCACTTCTCATACAGTGGTAGCGATGTTCTATGAAGTCACTGCAAGCCCTGAATTACCCACTTTGAAACATTGCACCTAGGGAAAAATATGGTCAAGTCCCTGTGATCCTCTGGTCTCAATGTTTTCATCCTATGACGGATGCATAACTTCATTTTATGTGTGTTTCTGTCTAAAGACGCCTTATTTATTCCACACTGTATATTCATCACCATTGGTCTTATGGGCTGCAGCACCACAACTGGTAGTCTGAACACACTTTACCTCACACACCTGTTATCTCCATAAAGCCCTCACAGCCATTTGGCACTCCAGAAAAGGAGACAATTTGCCACTGTGTTTGGGGCCCTGTTTCATGGGAAACCACCAACACTAAGCACAAAGTGCAAATGGGTAGCATTAAAGGAATGAGAAAAAGACTCTTGTTTATACCTTAGGAAAGAAGTGCTGCCCTCTCTTGACCCCAGCTGGGAATTCACTTGGCCTTTGAGTAACTGTTTTTTTCCCATCTTCCAAATGTCTGGTAATCACCCTGAAGTGCCTCCTTTATTGATGTTGGCCTACAAATAAAGCTTAGGAAATAGTTTTATTAGCAACCTGGATGGCAAAGTTGCATATAATGGGGACTGACAGCGTCTCCATCAGTACATCCATTCTCCTGCTGATGGGCCTTTGGGTCATTCCCACTTCAGGGGCTATTACTCAGTGCTGCTACCAACATTCTGTGCCATGTTTTCTGGTACACATGTGCAATCTCTCTCTGTGGCAGAGAATTCCACTTTTGAGAACCTTAGCCCCAGGAGCAGCCATGCAGGATGCCCTGGATTTGTTGGATCTGGCCCTGAGCAGCCTTGCTGTTTTACTCCTGTGAGCCCTATGGGCCTGGTTCACTGTGTGTGCCACTTTATTTAATGGCTGGGAAGCTGTGTCCACACCTGGGTGTGGAATTGTTGACTTACAGGTGAGGTCCACGTCCGGTGTTATCTGCTCACGTCAGCTCTTTTTCTCCCTCCTAACAGGGGTGTTTCACTATTGCTGCATCCTCATCAACTTTTGTTATTATCAAGCTACAAAACTTTTGCCCATCTGGTGCATATAAAATATCTTTTTCTTAATGTTCAATGCCTTGGTTATTAATGAGATTGAGCATCTTTTCCTGTGTATTGAATGCCTTTTAGCTTTTCTTTTTGATGATGTGCCTTTTGCCCATTTCCCCATTAGTTGCATGAATGTTTATCTGTGGGAGTTTTCCATGTATTCTATATTTTAGTACTTTGATAATTTATCATGTTATAAATTTCTTTTAGTTTGTCACTTGCCTTTATTCCCTTAAATGTGCCTTTTGATGAAAATAAGCACTTTTTACTTGTCATAATATTTTATTATAAAAAGCTTCAAGCAAAAAGCAAAACTGTAAGAATTTTACAGTGAGCGCCCAGATACTCATTACCTAGGGTCCACTGTTAACATATTATTATACTTGTTTGTCACATGTCCATCCATCACTTCTTCATCCACCAGCCTATATTATTTTGGATGCATTTCAAGGTAGATGTCAGCCATCAAAATACTTAATTATAATGTACTAGAATTTTCAAATCTTTCTTTTTAATGGTTGATTTTTGTTTGTTTTCTTTCTTGCTCTTGAAATCCCTCTTTATCCTAAGGTCATGGATATATTCTTCTATAGCCTCTTCTTCAAATTTAGGTTTTTGATCCTCTGGGAATTGGTTTAAAGCAGGAGTGCATTTCATTTACTTCTCCAAATTGTCCCGACACTCTATACTAAAAACCCATCTTGGGCTGGAGATGTGCCTCAGTGGTAGAGTGCTTGCTTCCTATGTATGAAGCCCTGGGTTCAATCCCCAGCAACACACACACACACACACACACACACACACACACACACACTCTTTCACCTGCTCTGTTATTCCTTCTGTTATGAATTGTCCATATATGTGAGACTGTTTTTGGAAGTCTCAACTGTTTTACGTTTGAATATTTGCCTATCCTCTCTCCCCTTCCACCCAGTGTGTGTGTGTGTGTGTGTGTGTGTGTGTGTGTGTGTGTGTGTTACTAGGAGTTGAGCCACGGGCCTCAAACATGCTAGAATATGTTCTACCACAGAACTATACCCCCTATTCCTATTTCTCTATTCTTAAGCCAATCTTATAATTACAGTAACTTTAAAATAAATTTTATCATCTTTTAGAATAAGTCTTCCCACCTTTTTCATTATAAGAAAATCTTGGCCAGTCTTGGCTGTTTGTACTTTCATGTACATTCTAGAATCAGTTTGTCACATCCCACAAATATCCTGTTGGAGTTTTGATCAGGATTGCATTGAATCTATAGATTAATTTGGTGAGTACTTACATCTTTAAAATAGACTCTTCCAATCTGAGAACACGGAATATCCCTCCTTTCAGTTAGGCATTTCAATAAAGTCTTATTATTTTCACCGTAGAAGTCATGTACATCTTTCATCATATTTATTCTGATGTACTTTAATATATAATCATATATTAAGCATAAAACTGTTATTTTCCATGTGTTCATGATAAATAGAAATGTAATGCCTTCTGCATATTTACACTACCCAGCAACTTTCTAAATACTTTCACTAATTCTTGTAATTTGTCTGTAGATTTGTTTGGCTTTTCTATGAATAGGATCAGTTCACACACAAGTAATGAGAGATTATATTCCTTTATTTTCAAAACTTTTCCCCTTTATTTTTCTTGCCATACATGTTATATGGGTGTTTCAGTATAATGTGGAATACAAATGATAAGAGCAATCATCCTGGTTTTATTCCTGATGTTAAGTAAATCTTTTTCAACATATGTCCATTAAATATACTCCCTATGGGGCAGGGATTGTGGCTCAAAGGAAGAGCTCTTGCCTCGCATGAGTCAGGCACTGGGTTTGATCCTCAGCACCACATAAAAAATAAAATAAAGATATTGAGTTCACCTATAACTAAAAAAATATTTAAAAATTAACTAAATATACTTCCTATAAGTTCTCTGTAGATTTTTTAGTTAATTCCTTTCTATTAATAGCTTCTTAAAATTTCTTAAAATCATCAAGTTTCCCCATTATATTTTAGTGCCTATAGATTCTGTAATGACATCCTCCTTTTCATCCTGACATTGGAATTTGATTCCATTTTTCTCTTTTCTTTGTCAGTCTGTCCAGATATTTAGCAATTTTATTAATCTTTCCTTTTCAAATAACCAGCAGTAATCATTGCTTTTATCAGTTGTTTGTTTTCACTCTCACTGATTATATGTTTTATTGTTATTTTTACTATCTTCTGCTTGCTTTGTATTAACTTGCTCTGCTTTTTCTAGTTTCTTAAGACAAAAATGTAAATCATTGATTTGAGGCTTTTCTTATTTTATAATTATAAGTACTCAATGATGTAAATTTGTCCATAAATACTGTTTAAACTGCATGCCACAAATTTTGTAATGCTTTGTTTTCATTTTCATTTGTTAAAAATAATTTCTTTTCTCATTATGTCTGACTTTACTCATTGTTCATTAAGAATAATAATAATAACTGGGCATGGTGATACATGACAGTAATCCCAGCAGCTCAGGAGGCTGAGGCAGGAGGATCACGAGTTCAAAGCCAGCCTCAGCAAAAATGAGGTGCTAAGCAACTCAGTGAGACACCGTCTCTAAATAAAATACAATCTGGGGCTGAGGATGTGGCTCAGTTGTCGATTGCCCCCTGAGTTCAATCCCCAGTACACCCTACCAAAATAATGATAATTTACAAACACTTAGAGATTCCCCCATATATTATTCTGTTACTGATGTGTAGTTTAGTTACATTGTGGTCAAAGAACATACTTTGTATTATTTCAATTACTTTAGATGTTTTAAGGTGTGTTTTGTGGACTAGACATGTTCCATCTTGGTAAAATGACCTATCTACTTGCAAAGAATTTTTAGTGTGGTGTTGATGATCAAAGTTCTATAAATGTCAAACAGGTTGATATTGTTGATCAAATCTTCTATACCCTTACTGATTTTCTGTATATTTATTTTATTGGTCACTGAGAGAGGACTGTTAAAGCTTTCAAGTATAATTGTAAAATTGACTAATTTCTGCTTTTAGGAATATTAGTTTGGTTTTAAACATTTTGAAGCTTTATTTATGAGTGCACATTAATTTTGAATTTTGATATCTTATTTGTGAATTAAATCCTTTTGGAGGGTACTGTGTATTGAATGCAGGGATGCTTTACCATTAAACTACATCACTGGTCCTTTTTAATTTTTTTTTTTAATTTAGCAACAAGTTTTCATTAAGTTGTTGAGAGTCTTGCAAAGTTGCTGAGGCTGGTCTCAAACTTGCAGTCCTTCTGCCTCAGCCTTCCTCTCATTTTTTTGTAACATTCCTTTTTATCTAGGGCAATATTACTGAAGTCTCCTTTCTCAAATATCTTTTTAGCCACTTTGGTTTTCTACAGGTTATTGTTTTCATGCTATATTTTTATTTTCCTTTTACACTTAACCTTTCTATATTATATTTAATGTGGGTTTCCTATTGACAGAACAGCATTTCATTTTTCTTTTTTTTTGTACAATTGACAAATTCTGGTTCTAATTGATGTATTTTGTCTGTTTGCATTTAATGTAGTTATTGATGTAGATTAATGCTACCATATTACTGTTGTCTTTCTCATCACCTTTTTGTCTCAGTAAATGAAATTGATTCATCATATTAACAAACTAAAGATAAACACCTCAATAGATGTATAAAAAGCATCTGACAAATTTCATCATCCATTCATGATTTAAAAAAAAAACTTCCAGAAAACTGGGAATTAAAAAAGACTTTCAATTCAATGTATCTATGAAAACTACAGATGATGTATTATTGGTGAAAGAATAACTATTTTTCTTCCATAATGGGAAATAAAACAAGCATGTCCACTAATAACACTCCTATTCAATATAATATTAGAGGTCCTAGCCATACAATAACACATGAAAAAAATAGAATAGAATAAAGTCACCTAGTGTCATGGTTTGGATGTGAAATGTCCCCCAAAAGCTCATGTGTGAGACAATGTAATATTTGGAGGAGAAATGATTGGGTAATAGCTTTAACATAATCAGTGAGTTAATTCTTGATTAACTGAGTTGTAACTGGAGGCAGATGGAGTATGGCCAGAGGAAGTGGTTCACTCAGTGTATGGCTAAGGGCTATATATTTTTGTGTGGAGTGTCTGTCTATCTGTCTCTCTCTCTCTTTCTCTCTCTCTCTCTCCTTTCTTATCACCATATGAGCTGCTTCCCTTTGCCACACTCTTCCACAAGGATGTTCTTCTACCTCACATCAAGCCCCGAGGAATGGAGCCTGCTGTCTATGGATTGAGACCTCTGAAACCATAAGACACCAAATAAACTTTTCCTCCTCTATAATTGTTTTGGTTGGGTCCTTTACTCACAGCAACAAAGAAAGATGACTATGGCTGGGGATGTGGCTCAAGCGGTAGCGCACTCGCCTGGCATGCGTGCGGCCTGGGTTCGATCCTCAGCACCACATACAAACGGAGATGTTGTGTCCGCCGAGAACTAAGAAATAAATATTAAAAATTCTCTCTCTCCTCTCTCACTCTCTCTTTTTTAAAAAAAAGAGAATTGTTTCCTCTACTTGACAATATTTCTGTAATAAACATGTATTCATGTATGGCTTTACAATCAGAAAAAAAATTTAAAAAAAAAGAAAGATGACTATAACACCTAGATTAGAAAGAAGAGGTCTGGAGTTGTAGCTCAGTGGTAGAGGACTTGCCTAGCATGTGTGAGGCACTGGGTTTAATCCTCAGCACCACATAAGAATAGATAAATAAAATAAAGTTAGTGTGTCTATCTACAAAAAGAAATAAGAAGTAAACAACTATCACTACATACAGATTATATTATTGTCTATGTAGAAAAACTAAAATATTCTACAAAAAAGATACCAGAACCCGTAAGTGAGTTTATCAAGTACTCAGAAAGCAAGATTGAATTACAGAAGATGACCACATACTATCTGTGAATGACTAGATATTGAAATTTAAAAAAAAAGTTTTGGGGCTGGGGATCTAGCTTAGGAGTCAAACATCTGCCTAGCTTGGAAGCAACATTTTCAATAGCAAAAATAAATAAATAAAATAAGAATTAATCTAATAACATATAAAATCAATATGATCAAAACTGCAAAACACTAATGCAAGAAGTCAACAAACACCTAAATTAATGGAGAAATCTACTGGGTATGTGGGTTGGAAGACTGAATATTGTTAGCAAGTTAGTTTTCCCAAAACAATTTATGTATTCAAGGCAATTCCAATAAACTCCCAGCAGTAATGAACTTGCTGACTTGTAGTTTACACAGACAATCAAAGGAAGTAGAATAGCCAAAATAATTCTGAAAAAGAAAATGAGAGATGGAAGAATCACACTATCTGATTTCTAGGCTTATTCTACAACATTCATAATCAAGACAGTTTGAAATTGACCAAAAGATAGACACAGATCAATGGAATAGAATGGAAAGCTGAGAAATGGACTCATATTTATATGGTTAACTGGCTTTCACAGAGGAAAAAATAACTTCAATGGTCCTTTCAACAAATTTTGCTGCTATAATTGGACATATGAATGAAAAAAGAAAGAAAGTTGAATCATACCTGCATTACTCATATTTCTGTTAATATAACAAATAACTGAGATAATCAACTTATAATGAGAAATATTATTTTGGTTCACAGTTTTAGAAGGCTTTTCCCAAAAAGTTTTAGAGGTTTAAGTCTATGATCTATTGAACATATTGCTTTGGTCTTTGGTGATACATTATGACAGGAGTACATGGTGGAGCAATGTTGCTCATCTGAAGGCTAGGAGGAGAGGAAAAGGAAGAGGAAGTGGCTAGAATCCTACGGGGCATGTTTCCAATGATCTAAAGTCCTCCCAATAAACCCCACCTCTTGTTTAACTGAGTTGTAACTGGAGGCTCAATAGCATCCACCACCTCCCAATAGCATCAAGCTGGGGACTAATCTGTTAATACATGGACCTTGGGCAATACATAAGATCTAAATTATAACAATATTCTAAACATTGTACAAAAATTAATTAAGGGCTGGGGTTGTGGCTCAGTTGTAGAACACGTGCCTAGCACATGTGAGGCACTGGGTTTGATCCTTAGCACCACATAAAAATAAATAAATAAAGATATTGTATCCATCTACAACTAAAAAAAATTAAAATAATTGAAAGTGTGTGATAGATCTTTTCAAAAAATGATTAAGGTGACTCAACTAGAGGTTTAGCTGATGTATACCAGATAACACCAGAAACCTGGTGACTTCCCAATTAAAGCAGTCACAGGTTTTTTAATAGGTTATGGAAACATTGAGTACATATCTTTGTCATTTTAGCAGGGACAGTGGGGTTTTTTTTCATTGGTTTTTTAAATTTTTATTTTATTTCAACATTTTTCATCTTTAACCAGAACTTGCCATTGGAGATTGTTCTAATTTTGTTCCTCTTGCTCAGGATGAATAATGCAGTCCTAATAACCATCAGAGCACTCACTCCAGCTTGGTAGTTACCCAAAGTTCACAGACAAGGCAGGGAAAGAAAGAAACAAGAAAGAGACAGAGAGAGAGAGAGAGAGAGAAGAGAGAGAGAGAGGAAAAGGAGGCAGGACTTATGACCTTCTACTGTATCTGTATTAGCCTTTTTACATCCCAAATGTAAAACCTAAAACTATAAAATTTCTAGAAGAAAAGCACTGGAAAGTTTAGTTTGTGTTAGGCATATATTTCATTTTCTTTTTTTTTTCTTTTTTTTTTTTGTGATATTGGAAATTGAACCCAGGGACACTCTACCACAGTCTTTTTAATGATTTTGTTCGGAGACAAGGTCTCAGTAAGTTGCTGAGCCTGCCATCAAACTTGAGATCTTTCTGCCTCAGCCTCCAAAGTTGCTAGGATTATAGGCATGCACCAGCATACCTGGCTATAATAAATATTTTTCTTTTTCTTTTTTTTACAGTTCTGAGTATCAAACCCTGGGTCTTATGCATGCCAGGCAAGCACTCTAACAGTGAGCCATATCCAAAGCTCTTAGGCAAATATCTCTAAGATAGAATACTCAAGCACAGTTTCAAAAGAAAAAAGTGACATAATATATTTCATCACAATGAGAATCTTGTTTTCAAAATACATTAATAGGAATATAGAGGTGAGGATGAAATTTCCAGAATTTCAGACTGATGATTTCTACAAATCCTTTCCCTTTTAAAATCAATAATAGAGGTGTGGCCAATGGCAGAGCACATGATTAGCATGTACCTGGTACTGATTTTAATCACTGCCACCTAAAATCAAATTGAATTTAAAATTTTAAAGGCAATAATAAAACTTGGAAATCATCAAAGAATAACTATCTTTGGAACTATGAATTAACAAAATAGTACAAAAAATTGAAAATGTTTGTTGAGGAAAATAGTAATCATCAATAAGAACAGTGAGGTCTATGTCCCTTTAACTTGGAGATGCTCCTAGTTCCATGGCGCAATAATCATACAGAAAACATTGATGCTACTAGACAAGTTGATACAATTTGGTGGACTGCAAAAATATCCTATTCCTAGGGTATTGTAGAAAACAGTATAATTTTGGGAAAAACATCAGAGAATGCCAGCATAGCCCTTTCTAAGGCTGCAGTACTAACTGGAACAAGTAAGCAACAGTCAAAGTTTTAAAGGGAAATATGGAAACTGAGCTAGGCACAAAAAACTTGGAAAAGCTTCACTGTGTCCTGGGGATTTGGAATGCTCTACAAATGAACAGGGTTCTATGCATACTCAGAAGGATGGAGAGAGTTCCATTACATACTTGTTCTTCTATGAATGTGAGGACCTGTGAAAGAAGTAAGTGAAAGCTGGGAGATTTGTAAATGCCTAAATTTTTAAAGAATATCCCAACTTAGACGCAAATTACCTTGGAAGAAAGTGGAAGACTTACTAGCTCAGTATTCTTCAGGAGAAATTAGGAACAATCATTGACTTATCACTAAGCTACAGTAACCCAGGACATTCCCTAGAAATCCAGGCATAAAAATAAAAACGAGAATACAAATTAAACAGAGACTTCAGTGACTTACAAAGTGGGGAAAATGACTCTAAAGAATTAGTCCAAGGATAATCTCTAAACATGCAAACAATCAGACAAAACCATAGCCCCTGAGAGGTAGAGTTCCTACAATGTATTGTTTAAAACATACAGTTTTCAATAAAAACTAAGATAAGGAAAGAAAGAAAGAAAGAAAGAATACTACACAAGAGACAAAAAGGAGTCAAAATAAACTGACCCTAATGGATACTACTAGATGTAGGATTTATAAGTTAGAGGCTTTAAATCAGCTATCATAAATATGTTCAAAGAACTAAAGGAATCATGCTTACAGAATTAAAGTATTACAAAAATAACTCACCAAATAGAGAATCAACAAATACATAAGAAGTTATTTTTGAGCCAGATATGGTGGTGCACAGCTGTAATTCCAACGACTCAAGAAGCTGAGTCAGGAGGAACACAAGTTTGAGGCCAGCGTCAGAAACTTATTGGGGCACTAAGTACCTTAGCAAGCTCCTGTCTCAAAAATAAAAATGGCTGGGGAGGTACTTGAGTGGTAAAGCATCGCTGGGTTCAATTCTCATTACAAAAAAAAATTTAGTATAAATATACTTTTTTACTTCTACCATGGTATGGTTTGAATGTGTCCCCTCCAACCAAAATTCAGGTGTAGAAACTTCATGGTCAACATGATAATGTTAAGAGGTGGGGGCCTTTAAGACATGATAAGGACACAATGACTCCTTCCCTTGTGAATAGGGTTAAGGTCCTTATAAAAGAGGCTTCATGCAGAATTCTAGCTCCCTTGCTCTCTTGCCCTTCTGATTTTGGCCATATGAGGACACAGTGTGCCATTTTTTAATAGGATGTAGCCTCACCAGATGACTAAACCTGCTGGTACCTTGTTTTTTGACCTTCCAGAATCCAAAATTGTAATAAAATGAATTTGTTTCTTATGTGTAACCTAGTCTCAGGTATTTTGTTATAGTAGCACAAATGGGCTGAGACTGAGTTAAAGAGATTTTATAAGACAATTATTATTAAACAGTATTGTTGGACTTATACTGTATAATGGAGGGTTTTGCTTGATAATGTTGTCACAAAGGGAGTGCAAACTAAGGGAGGTATATTGAAACAAAGTTTCTATTTCCAATGGAATTAAATTTGTATTAATCTGAAATAGTTTTAGTTAGGATGCTAATTGTTATCTCCAAAGCAAGCTCTTCTTTTTGTTTTGTTTTTGTTTTTTTACTGGGGATTGGACCAAAGTACACTTTATTACTGAGTGACATTTCCAGTCCTTTTTTGATATTTTAAAAGAAAAATTTGAGACAGGTCTTGTGAAGCTGCCAAGGGTTTTGCTAAACTGCTGAGGCTGGCCTTGAGTTTGAGAATGTGCCCAGCAAGTGGTAAGCTTTTTTGTGGTCCTGGAGATCAAACCCAGGTCCTAATAAGTGCCAGGCAAGCAATTTACCACTGAGCCACATCCCCAGCCCCCAATAACAAGCTCTAAAAATAATTTGAGAAAAAAGGTCAGGCATGGTGGTGCATGCCTCTAATCTCAACAAGTGGGGTGGCCAGAAGGATTGCAAATTCAAGGCCAGTCTCAGCAACTCAGGGAGACCCTGAGCAGGTTAGTGAGATCCTATATCAAAATAAAAAATAAAAAGGGTTGGGTATATAACTCAGTGGCAAAGTAATCCCTAGTGCCAAATTAAAACTGCACTGAGATTTCATCTCACTCCAACCAGCATGGCAATTATCAAGTAATATGGGATACAAGTAATATGGGATGGGTTGTGGCTCAGTGGTAGAGCACTTACCTTGCATGTGTGAGGCCCTGGGTTTGATCCTCAGCACCACATAAAAATAAATAAATAAATAAAATAAAGGTATTGTGTCCATCTACAAAAAAAGAAATAAGAAGTAAACAGCTATCACTACATACAGAGCATATTATTATCTATTTGGAAAATCTAAAATATTCTACAAGAAAACATACCAGAACCCGTAAGTGAGTTTAACAAGTACTCAAGAAGCAAGGTTGAAATACAAAAGATGACCACATAGTATCTGTGAATGACTAGATATTGAAATTTTTTAATATTTATTTTTTAGTTTTAGGTGGATACAATATCTTTATTTTATCTTTGTGTGGTATTGAGGATCAAACTCAGTTCCTTGTGCGTGCCAGGCGAGTGTGCTACCATTGAGCCACATCCCCAGCTCTAGATATTGAAATTTAAGAAACAACATGGAACTGCAAATTGGTTCAACCATCTGGAAAGCAGTATGGAGGTTCCATAGAAAACTTGGAATGGAACCACCATTTGACCCAGTTATCCCACTCTTCAGCATATACCCAAAGGACTTAAAATCAGCATACTATAGTGACACGAGCACATTAATGTTCATAACTGCTCAAGTCACAATAGCTTAGTTATGGAACCAATCTAGGTGCCCTTCGACAGATGAATGGATAGAGAAAATGTGGCACATATACACAATGGAATATTACTCAGTCATAAAGAAGAATGAAATTATGGCATTTGCCAGTTAATGGGTGGAACTGGAAACTATCACTTTAAATAAAATAAGCCAATCCCCCCCCAAAAAAAAAACAAAGGCCAAATGTTCTTGCTGATATGCGGATGCTGACTCACAATAGGTGGCGCAGGAAGGCAGGAGTAGAAGTACATTGGATTGAACAGGAGGGAATAGGGGGAAGGGAGAGGGGAATGGGAATAGGAAAGAAAGTAGAATGAATTAGACATAACTTTCCTATGTTCATATATGAATACACAACCAGTGTAACTCCACATCATGTATAACCACAAGAAAGGGAAGTTATACTCCATGTATGTATGATATGTCAAAATATAGTCTAGTGTCATGTATAACTAAAACAAAACAAAACAAAACAAAAAACTCTAGTGCCAAAAAATACCAGTAACCTGGGGAAAAAAATGGTTAGAAGCAGAGGAATTAAAATTTAAAAAATACTAAAACATTAGAAAATGTAAGTAGTAATGTGGAGGAACAAAGGAAAAAATACATGAGGGAATATAGAAAAAGACAAGCAAAATAGAAGATGAAAATATATCTACACAATAAATATATTATACACTCAAACCCAAAGCATAGACTTTCATACTGGACAGAAAAACAGGATTCACCTATATTGCTGTCAACAGATGATACAATTTAGATTTAGAGACTTAAATAGGTTGAGAGTAAGAGTGTGGGCTCTTAAGACAAAAATTGTAACTAGAGACAAATGACAAAAGGGTCCACTGATCAGCAAGATAAAACAATTATAAACTTATGTGGACATAAAAAACCGAGCCCCCAGATAAACACAACAAAACCTAACAAAAAGGAGAAATAGAAAATTCAACAGTATTATTTCAAAGCTTCAATATTCTGCTATCAATAACTGATGGAAGAATTGGGGAAAAAAATAGTGAGGAGATAGAAGACCTGAGCTATACTATCTACCAATTCAAGCTAACTGATATCTATAAAACATTTTACTCAACAACAGCAGTGTATATATTCTTTTCAAATCCATATAGAACATTTAACAGAACAGAAGATATTCTAGGCCATAAAACTAGTCTTGGTAAATTTAAAAGGTTCTAAAACATACAAATGGTGTATCCCTATGACCATAGAGGTGTGCCCATGAAGAGGGATTTGAAGAAAGCAAATATCTTAGTGAACAGCTAAATTAAAGTTAAGCAAAAAGGTGAAGGGAAAATCCGGAGAAGTTGAGCATATTTGGGTATTTACTGGACCATCTTCACCTTCACCTGATGATCTTACTTCTTATTTCACTGAGAACATAGTCAATCAGAATACTTCTTTCCTTCATCATAATTGTTTTCCTCTATTTTGGACCATTTGTGTCAGCATACAATCATATCATTTTTTTCCCAAATATTCAAATATGTTCATTCCATTGTTCTTGGAAATCACTTTCTCAGACCTTGCTCCAATCTTCATTGGGTGCTACATTAACATAGAACATTCCTTG
The DNA here is from genome assembly GCF_045843805.1 of Urocitellus parryii. NCBI lineage: Eukaryota > Metazoa > Chordata > Mammalia > Rodentia > Sciuridae > Urocitellus > Urocitellus parryii. The sequence goes on from NC_135547.1 coordinate 76,688,617, forward strand.
TCTGATGAAGGATATCTTGATTGCTTTCAGTTTGGGGTGATTATAAATAAGGTTGCTATGAACCAATTCATGCATACATTTTTTTTGTGAACATAAGTTTTCATTTCTCCAGGGCAAGCATCCAGGAGTGATTTTGCTTGGTATATCATAAGTGTATATTTTACTTTATAAGAAATTGACAAACTATTTTCCAGAATGACTATACCATTCTGCATCCCCTCCATTAATACACGAGGGTTCCAGTTGCTCTGCATCCTTATCAAGTACCTGATGTTGTCACTATTTTTTAATTTAGTGATTTTTAAGGGTATGTAGTTGTATATCATTGTGATTTTAATTTACTAATGGCTAATGATGTGGAACATCTGTTCATGTGCTTATTGGTCATCTTTACATTCTCTTTGATGAAGTGTTTGTTCAAGCCCTTTGCCTGTTTTTTTTTTTAACTGAGCTGTTTATTTTCCTATCACTGAATTTTGAGAATTCTTTGTGTATTCTTTATATTCTTGATGTTAGTTGAATATGTAATTTATAAATATTTTTTTGTCTCCAAATCTATAGCTGTTTTTTTTCATTTTCTTAATGGGAGCCTTCTCAGAGTGGAAGATTTTAATTTTGATGAAATCAAATTTAACATTTTTTCTTCATGATTCTTTTGGGTCATGCTTTTGGTCTTATCTATAAATTATTTTCTAATCCAAGGTCATGAAGATTTTATCCTATAGTTTCTTCAAAATATATTATAGCATTATGTTTTACATTTAAATACATCATCCATTTTGAGTTAAGTTTTGCATGAAGTGTGAGACATAGCTCCATGTTCCTTTTTGCATATAGATACTTCAATGTTGCAATGTGGTTTTGCATAAAACTATGCTTTAGTCATTGAATTTTTTTAACATTTGTCAAAATCATTTGGCAGTGCTTATGTGGGTCTATTTCTGGAGTCTCTATTCTGTTCTATTCATTTATATGTCTATCCTCTCACTAATCACACTGTCTTAAATATTATAGCACTATACTAAATCTTAAAAGCAGGTAGTTGTGGAGGTTGAGTACATTGCTCAGTGGAAGAACACTTTCCCAGCATGCACAAGGCCTTGGGTTCAATCCCCAGTGTTACAAACACAAAACCAAAACCAAAACCAAAATGCACATAGTGTGATTCTTCCAATATTATTCTTTTTTAATATTTATTTTTTAGGTGTAGATAGACACAACACAATGCCTTTATTTTTATGTGGTGCTGAGGATCGAACCCGGGTCCCGCCTGTGCGAGGTGAGTGCTCTACCACTGAGCCACAATCCCAGGCCCAAAGATTATTCTTTTAAAAACTGTTTTAATGATTCTAGTAACTTTACCTTTCTGTATAAATTTCAGAATCATTTTACCCATATCTACAAAATATCCTGCTGCCATTTTGACTGTGTTGCTAATAAATATTTTAGGAATTGGTAACTTTACTCTGTTATATATTCTAATCCATTAGCAAGGCATGTCTCTCCCTTTATTTAGGTCTTATGGGATTTCTTTTATTATCAGATAATAATCCTGAGAATATAGATTTTTCTTATGTTTTGTTAAATTAATCTCTAAATATTATATGTTTTGGCAATATTGTAAGTTATATATTTTTAAATGTTGTTGTCCATTCATACATTTATTTTATATAGAAGTATAATTGATTTCTTGTGTATTGATGTTGTATCCTGTGATCTTGCTAAACTCAATTGTTGGTTAATTCTAAGAATTCTTAGGCAGAGTCCGTGTGATTTTGTATATAGATAATAATGTTACTTGTGAATGCAAACCATTTTATTTCCTCCTTTCCTATTAAAATGCATGTTATTTCTCTTTCTTTATAAGAGAGAGAGAGAACTTTTTAATATTTATTTTTTAGTTTTTCAGCAGACACAACATCTTTGTATGTGGTGCTGAGGATTGAACCCGGGCCACATGCACGCCAGGCAATCGCGCTACTACTTGAGCCACATGGCCAGCCCTTGCAGGTTATTTCTTTTTCTTGTATTATACTAGCTAAGATTTCCAGTATGTTGTTGAATAGGAGTGGTAAATATGAACATTCTTACTTTGTTCTCCATTTTAGAGGAAATGCCTTCGAGTTTTTAATATAAAGTATGGTGTTAGCTGCAGGATTCTTGTAGATGCCCTTTATCAGGTTGAGGAAGTTCCTTTCTGATCATAGTTTGTTCAAAGTTTTTAATCTCAAATGGGTGTTAATTATTGTAAAAAGCTTTTCTTCATCAGTTGATTATATAATGTGTTTTTTCTTTTATATACAATGAATAAATAATTTGATAGACTGTTTTATAAATATCAGGCAAGTATTGCATTCCTGGAATAAACTCCCTTTGTTTGAAATATATTTCTCTTTATAAATGTTGTTGCCTTTGATTTGGTAATATTTTGTTGAGTTTTTTTGTTCTTTTTAGATATACATGAGTGTATTTGGACATATTATACATACATGGAGCATACCTTATTCTAATTAGGATCCATTTCTTGCAGTTGTACATGATGTGGAGTTTCACTGGTGGTTACTCATATATGAGCATAGGAAAGTTATGTCCAATTGATTCTACTGTTTTTCCTATTCCCTTTCTTCTCCCTTCCCTTAATTCCTCTTTGTCTAATCTACTGAACTTTTATCTTCCTTCCTCCTCTAATAATAAAAACACAATTTTGTTTTTCTGTGTTGATTTCATGAAGAATGTTGGTTTATAGTTTCTTACTTGCATGCTTTTTATTATTTTTACTTGGTTTTGGTATCAGGATAATGCTGCACTCATAAAGAGTTGAGAATTGAGAACTCTTTCCTCCTGCCTATTGTTTTTTGGTTCTGGGGATTGAACCCAGGACTGCTTAACCTTTTTTAAAAAAAAATATTTTATTAGAGACATCATCTCGCTGAGTTGCTAAGTGCCTTGCTAATCTACTGAGGCTGGCTTTGAACTTGTGATCCTTCTACCTCAGCCTCCGGAGCTGCTGAGACTACAGACATGTGCCACCACAGCCAGCTCCTCCTGCCTATTTTTGAGAAGAAGTTTAGGAGAATTAATGTTAATTATTATTTAAATTAATGGCAAAATTTACCAATGAAATTTTTGAGCCTGTCATTTTCTTTTTCAGAAAGTATTAGCTATGAATTCAATTTCTTTTTTAAATATTTTTTTCATTGCAGATGGACACAATACATTTATTTATTTATTTTTATGTGCTGCTGAGGATTGAACCCAGTGTCTCACACCTGTGAGGCAAGCAGTCTGACACTGAGCCACAATCCCAGCCCTGAATTCAATTTCTTTATAGAAGTATTCAAGTTATGTATTTTAGGTTGGATTTTGGTAACTTCAGGTTTTTAAATATTGACCTAAATCTTCTGGGTTTTTAAATCTATGTGTACTGAGGTATCCATAGTGCAATATTTTTTTCCTATTTGGCCAGTATTAGTATTTTTTTCTGTATTCCCGATATTTGGAAATATCCCAGTAAGGTGATTTTTTTCATACTGTGCATTATGCTTTATTTTTTATCATAATTGTTTAAATTTGTATTTGTTCTTTTAAGATATACATGCTAATAGAATGTATTTTATGCAAACATGGGCTTATTCTAATTAAGATCCTATTTTTGTGGTTGTGCATGATGAGGAGTTACCCTGGTTGTGTATTCAAATTATATGCCATTTTCATCTGATGATCTGTATGCTTTAATTCCTGGAATTTTTCTTGCCTTACTTTTAATCCCCAACACTTTCTTTTTTTCTCTCTCTCTCTCCTTCTAGAACTGCTAATATTTCCCATGCTGCTAAGCCTTCCACATTTCACAGTGCCTAGAGTACCATTCCTAGACCTGTAAGTTGGATTTTCTGGATTTTTTTATATATTTTATCCTCTACTATCCATCTCACTGTTCTCTTTCCATAAATTCTGGAACTTTAATTTTCAATCCTTCCATTATCATTTGTTATTTGTTTGGTTTTAATTTCTATTCTTTCATTTTACTTTCTATAATCTTTTCCTTATTTTCTGTTCCTCTTTTACAGCATAGATGCAGTATGTTCTGTCATTTTTATATGCTTTCTAAGATATTAGTGCTTATGGGTTCTTTAATATTTTTTCTTATTTCCCTGTTTTTTTTCTGTTCCCCATATTGAGTCTGTTTCCTCTAGATTCCCCTTTTCTGTTTGTTTGTTTGTTTGTATTGGTCCCTCTCATCTTATAGACCTTACTCAGATATCATGGAATCCCTGGAAATCCATTAATATTAAAATATTGTGGGCTGGGGTTGTGGCTCAGTGGTAGAGTGCTTGCCTGGCATCTGCAGGGCCCTGGGTTCAATCCTCAGCGCCATATGAAAATAAATAAAATAAAAGGTATTGTGTCCAACTATAACTAAAAAATAAATATTTTTTAAAATATTAAAAATCTTGCCAGGATGAAGTGGTGTACACCTATAATCCCAGTGGTTTGGGAGGCTGAGACAGGAGAATCAAGAGTTCAAAGCCAGCCTCAGCAACTGTGAGGTGCTAAGCAATTCAGTGAGACCCTGTCTCTAAATAAAATTCAAAAAAGGGCTGGGGAATGTGGCTCAGTGATCAGGTGCCCCTGAGTTCAATTCCTGGAACCATGAATAAATAAATAAATAAATAAATAAATAAATAAATAAATAAATAAATAAAATGTGAATTATTAAAATGCTGACTGAAAGTTGCATTTTTAAAAATAACAACCATACACTCTTCCACCACACTGCTTAATGATTCCAAATTTCCTTCCCTCCCTCCCTTTCTTTCTTCCTTCCTTCCTCCCTTCCTCCCAACTTATTTATTGTAAAAGTGGTATACATATAGGTAATTGCCAAACAAACATAAATTGATACTTAATGAATGATAATGAAGAAAACATCTTTGTAACCACCACACAGGTCAAGAACAAAAGATTACCAGTTCTTAGATACTTTGCTGTTCCCCTCATTTCATCTTCACCTTTAACCCAAAGAAAGAACTATCCTACCTTTTATAGTGATCACTTCTGTGATTTCCTTTAGAGTCATACCATGAACAATGGGTACTCTTAAATGTTATAGGTATTTCTTTTTACTTTATGAACTTGGATTCTTAAAAGCATACAATGTGATTGTGGGTATGGTTTTATGGTAGGCAGGATGATTGTCCCTTAAACATATCCATGTACTAATCCATGAAACATGTGATAATATTTGGCAAAGGTGACTCAAGGTAGTAGATGAATTTAAGGTTGCTAATTAGATGGCCTTAAGATAGGGAGATGATTTTGAATTTTCTGGTTCAATGTAATCAAAGGGTCCTTAAAAGTGATAGAGTGAAGCAGAAGAGGAAGAAACAGAGGTAGTCATGTAAGTAGTTCTCAGTACAGTATTATTGAATTTGAATATGGAGGAAGAGGCCATGAGCCAAGAAATGAGGGCAGAGTTTAGAAGGTGGAACAGCCAAGGAAACGTATTCTTCCCCAGAGCCTCAGGAAGGAACACAGCCCTGCCAACACCTTGGTTTCGTCTCACTGTTGCATACATTTTACCTGATCTCCAGAGCTACAAAGTAAAAAATTTGTATGAAATACTTATTTGGGATAAGTTGTTATGGCAATAGTGGGAAACTAACACAGACTGAGTTTTCCAAGCATTATATTTATGAGATTTGTTCATGTTGTCATGAGCAATTATAATTTATTTATTTAATTTTATTGTTTGTATGCAAGCTAGGGTCTATAGAACAAAACTTGCTTGGTGTTGGATTTTGTATGACCTTTAAATTAAGAATGGTCTTTACATTAATATATGGTTGGATAAATTATAATAAGAATAATATTTCCTGCAATATAGATTTTAGTGTCCATAAATAAGATTTTATTAGAAAATAATCATTCTCATTCACTAATGGATTGTCTATTAATGCTTTCATGGCATAATGGCAGAGTCAAGTAGTTGCAATGGACACTATTACCTGAAAGATTTAATGATTTACTACTAGGTCCTCTATATAAATGGTATTGTAGAGACATAATGGAAAACATTATGGAGAGTTCTCAAAAAATAAAATAAAACTACTATATGATCTAGCAATCCTGCTTCTGGGTATATATCCAAAGAAAATAAATACTATCTCAAAGAGATACCTGAACTCCTGTATTCACTGCAGTATTATCCCCAATGAGATCAAGTATTCACAAGATATGGAATCAATATACTTCCCCTCTCACAATATACTTCTATTCTCACAGGTGAATAGAAAAAGAAAATGTGTTACATACATATAAATGCAATGGAATATTATTCAGCTTTATAAAAGAAAGGAATCCTGTCATTTGTGACAACATAGTTGAATCTGGAGAAAATTTTGCTAAGCAAAATAATCTAGAGATCAAAAGACAAATACTACAAAATCTTTCACTTACATGCAGAATCTAAATATGTCAAATTCAACCAGGGGCTGGCGGGTGAGGAAAATAAGGTGATGTTGGTCAAAATGCACAAAGTTTCAGTTACACAGAATAGAAAAGTTATTGAGATCTAATGCACAGCATAAAGACTATAATAACCAGTACTATACTGTATACTTGAAATTTGCTAAGGGAATAAATCTGAAATGTTGTCATCACACAAAGGTAATTATGGAGGCAAAGGATATATGTGGGGATCATTTCACAATTTGTATGTACAGTATATAAAAATATTATATTGTATGCCTTTAGTTGATTCAATTTTATTTGTCAATTGTACCTCAACAAAGCTGAGAAAAAAGGTTATTCTCTGTAATAATGCTGTCCAATAATATTTTCATGATAATAGAAACATAATGTATCCACACTTTCTGTGGTTAACACATGGTTTGAGTATATACCTATATTTTGGTCCCCAATGTGTAAGAAGTGGTTCAGTCTTCAAGAGGTAGTCTTGGTGGAAAGTGGTTAATTCATTGGGGTGCTGTAGAAGGGATGAATATTATCTTAGAGAGTGAGTTTCCAAGAGAAAGTGTTGTTTCAAAAAGAGAAAATCTGACTCTTGGATTCCTCTGGCTCCCTGTCTTGTCATGTTATCTCCTATGATGGCTTTGGCACAGTTGAGGCAGTCCTCTCAAGAAGCCAAACAGATAAAGCCACTTGATATTCAACTTTCAGCCTCCAAAACTGTGAGCTCAATAAATGTCTTTTATTTGCCTGACTTCAGGTATTTTGTTATAGCAATAGAAAGTGGGCTAATACAATATGTAAAGTGATGCAGCTACTGTGTAACACAGTTTAATTCTAATTTAAAAGATAATCATGGCGACTGAGGATGTAGTTTAATAGTAGAGTGCTGGCCTAGTATGGGTGAGGCCCTGGTTTCAATACTCAGCACCACCAAAATAAAATCCGTATTAGGGCTGAGGCTTAAGCTCAGTCGTAGAGCACTTGCCTAGTATGTGTGAGGCATTGGGTTCGATCCTCGGCACCACATAAAATAAATAAATAAAAGTATTATGTCCATCTACAACAAAAAATATTCTTAAAAAACTCTCTACTATTGCCAGATACAGTGGTATGTGCCTGTCATCCCAGCTACTCAGGAGGCTAAGGTGGAAGAATGACTTGAACCCAGGAGTTTTAGACCTGTCTAGGCAACATAGTGAGAGTTCAATAGAGTTGCCACTTGATCCATCAATTCCACCCCTAAGTATATACTCAAAAAATGAAAATAGGGACTTGTATGTTTATGTTTATTGCAGAATTATTTGCATATCCAAGAGTTAGAAACAATCCAGATATCCATAAGCAGATGAATGGATAAATGCAAGGTAATGCATAATACTATGGAATATTATTCAGCCAATAAAATAAATGAAGTTCTGATACATGCTACAACCCATATGACTTTGAAAACATGCTAATGAATAAACTATACATGAGAGGACAAATACTGTATTATTCCATTTATATAAAATATATAGAATTGGCAAAGCCATTAAGATAGTAGAATATAGTTTGTTCTAAGACTTGTTGGGGAAGGTGAAGATAGGGAAGGTATTGAGTAATGATTAGAGGGTACCTGTTTTAGGTGATGACAAATTTTTAGAAACATAGAGAGTATTGCACAACATTGTGAATATAATTAATGCCACTGACTTGTATGCTTAAAATGGTTAAAATCACAAATTTATATATATATATATATTTATATATATATATATATATATATATCTCCACACAAAAATTATTTCAAAAGTGGTCAATGGATCCAAGAGAAGGGGAAAAACAAGGGGCACAAAGATGGTATAAATTGAAAACAGCTAGCAAGAAGATAGAATTGAATCCAAATATATCAATAATTATGTCAAATGTTAATACACACACCAGTTAAATGAGATCAATTGTCATATTGGATAAAAAAAAGAAGTGCCCAATTACATGTTGTGTACAAGAAATCTACTTTAAATATAAAGAATTAGATTGAAAAAGTATAATAGGAGAAATATATACCATGTAGACATTAACCAAAAGAAAGCTGGACTACTTATACTTATTTCACACAAGCTCCATTCAGAACAATGAATATTTTCAGAAATAAAATGGATTGTTACTTAATTATAAAGATGTCAGTTTTTCAAGATGCTATGATCTTAAATGTGTGTGCAAGGATGGGAAGTAAAAAATATATATATCCTAGTTGATCACTAAGAGCTAGTGTAGCCACTCCCATTTCCACCCCTTGATTCCTGGCCCTGTGTATCTTAGCTATGAGAGAAAAAGCATTATATGGTGTACATGCTGTTTTGGAGCATGAGCTTGGAAAGAATATAATAACATACTGTATACAGCATGCTAGAGGCTATTTCTCACTCCAGCAAGGTATGACCTAGCTAACACTGTAACTTCTGATTTTCCGAAGGGCATTCCACCATTCTATAAAGCTAGCTACTTCATAATGAAAGGGAAATGTTATGACCACTCAATTCTATGATCGTGGGCCCATTACCATACTTCTTTTCTGTGAAGTGAGTTTCTTGATCAGAAGTAATGCTGTGTAGAATACCATGATGGCGGATAAGGTATTCTATAAGTCCATGGATAGTAGTGTGGACAGAAGCATTGCCTGCAGCAAAGAAAAATCCACACCTAGAGTATGTGTCTATTACAGTAAGAACAAAATACTGACCCTTCCATAGTAGAAGAGGTCCAATATAACGAACCTGGCACCAGATAGCTGCCTGATAATCCCCAGACAATGATGCCATGTGAAGGTCTCAGGGTTGTTCTCTGTTGCTATTTGGGCATTGAACAGAGGCTATTACCAGGTTTGCCTGCTGAGTATGCAAACTAAATTGCTGAGCTAATTCATAACTGTGAACCTTGCTACCATAGCCATGTTCTTCATGAGTTCATTGGAGTTTCTGGAGAAAGAAAAAGGCTGACTGATACCCATTGAATGGGTTGAACTAACCACTTGATTATTCAATCTTCTGCTGATGTCACTGTTGGGTGAACATTCACTTGAGACACAGATATCTTCACATTCTTTACCATTCAGTGAATTCTGTCCACATGCCTCTTCCCCAGAACTCTTTGTCACCTATTTTCCAATTGTATTCTTTTTAAGTCCCTGATCATCCATTAAAATCATCAATCTGTATAGACTCTTACCTCTGGCCATTTCTACCATTCAGGCAAAACGAAAATCCAAGTGCACTCTTCAAATTTTTCTTCACTGTTGTCCTTCACTGATCTCACAGAAAGGGACCATAGTGGCCATTTTCTGATGGAGCCTGTATATTCTGTAAACCATTTGTAGATCAGGACTAATTTTTTTCTTGCTTGGTTAACTAGTTGCAGGGACCTCCCCATGAGGCTATAGGTGCAGACTAAGAGTAAGAAGGCATTATAAAATGAGTAGGAGCCATGGGCATTTGGACATCTTCCTTACACAATGTGCTGAACCATGGAGTTCTTTGAATCAGCTCTCAAAAGCCTTCCAACAAAGAAAAGCCCAGGACTGGATGGATTCTTAAACAAGTTCTACCAGACCTTTAAAGAAGAGCTAACACCAATCCTCCTCAAATTATTCCATGAAATCGAAAAAGGGACACTGCCAAACTCATTCTATGAAGCCAGTATAACCCTGATGTAAAAACCAGACAAAGTCACATCAAGGAAAGAAAATTTTAGACCAATTTCTTTGATGAACATAGATGCAAAAATTCTTAATAAAATATTGTCAAAGTGCATCCAAAAACATATTAAGCCAGGCACAGTGGCACACACCTGTAATCCCAGCAGCTCAGGAGGCTGAGACAAGAGGATTGTGAGTTCAAAGCCAGCCTCAGAAAAAGCGAGGCACTAAGCAATTCAGTGAGACCCTGTCTCTAAATAAAATACAAAGCAGAACTGGGGATGTGGCTCAGTGGCCAAGTACCCCTGAGTTCAATCCCTGATACCCCCCCCAAAAAAAAAACATTAAAAAGATAACACATCATGATCAAGTGGCTTTCATCCCAAGGATGCAAGGTTGGTTCATCATATGCAAATCAATAAATGTAATTCACCACATAAATAAACTTAATGACAAAAATCACATGATTATATCAATAGATGCAGAAAAAGCATTTGACAATGTACTGCACCCATTCATGTTTAAAACACTAGGAAAACTAGAGAGAAGGAATTTACCTCAACCTTGTAAAAGCTATATATGACAAACCCAAGCCCAACATTATACTGAATAGAGAAAAACTAAAAACGTTTCCTCTAAAAACAAGAACAAGACAAGGATGCTCACTTTTACGCTCCAATTTAACATAGTCCTTGAAACTCTAGCCAGAGCAATCAGGCAAGAGAAGGAAATTAAAGGGATACAAATAGGGAAAAAAAAAGAGCTAAAACTATCCCTTTTTGCAGATGAGATGACCCTATATTTAGAAGACCCAAAAACTCCACCAGAAGACTTCTAAAGCTCATAAATTAATTCAACAAAGTAATGGGATGCAGATCAATCATCATAAATCAAGCAATGGTGACTCTACTGAAAAAGAAATTAGGAAAATTATCCCATACACAATAGCCTCAAAAAAATAAAATACTTGAGAGTCAATCTAACAAAAAAGGTGAAAGATCTATACAATGAAAACTATAAAACACTAAAGAAAGAAATTGCAGAAGACCTTATAAAATGCAAATATCTCCTATGTTTTTGGATAGGCAGAATTAATATTGTCAAAATGGCCATACTACCAAAAGTGCTATACGTATTTAATGCAATTCCCATCAAAATTCCAATGCCATTCTTCACAAAACTACAAAAAAGCAGTTATGAAATTCATTAGGAAAAAAGAGACCCAAAATAGACCAATTAATCCTTAGCGAGAAAAGCAAAGGTAAATTCCTTCTATCCCTGCACAAACATCAACTCAAAGTGGATCAAAGTCCTAGGAATTAGACCAGAACCCCTGCAACTGTTAGAAGAGAATGTAGGCCTAACTTTCCAACATGTTGGCGCAAGAACTGACTTCTTTAACAAGACTGCTAAAGTGCAAGAAATGAAATAAAATTAAAAAAAAACAAGTGGGAAGGCATAAAATTTAAAAGCTTCTTCACAGCAAAGGAAAGTATATGAAGATAGAGCCTACAGAATGGGAGAAAATATTTGCCACTCACACCTCAGATAAGGCATTAATTTCCAGGATATGAAAAGAACTCAAAAAGCTTAACACCAAAAAGACAAATAACCCAATCATTAAATGGGCAAAGGAACTAAACAGACACTTCTCAAAAGCAGAAATATGAACAGTCAACAAATATATGAGAAAATGTTCAGTATCTCCAGCAATTAGAGAAATGCAAATTAAAACTACACTGAGGGTTGGGGATGTAGCTCAGTGGTAAATGGCTTGCCTAGCATATGTGACACACTGGGTTCAATCCTCAGCACCACATAAAAATAAACAAATAAAGTCATTCTTTTCATTTACAACTACAAAAACCAAAACCAAAAACAAACAAAAAAACCTACACTGAAATTTCACCTGATTCTGACCAGAATGGTAACTATCAAGAATAGAAATAACAATAAATGTTGGCAAGGGTGTAGCAAAAAGGCTACACTCATATATTTTTGGTGGGACTGCAAATTAGTGAAACCACTCTGGAAAGCAGTATGGAGATTCCTCCAAAACTAGGAATGGAACCACCATTTGATGCAATTATCCCACCCCTTGGTATATATTCAAAGGAGTTAAAATCAGGATACCACAGTGACATAGCCATATCAATGTTTATAGCAGCACAATTCATAATAGTTAAGCCATGAAACCAACCTAGATGCCCATCGACAGATGAATGGATAAAGAAATTGTGGCATTTATACACAATGGAATATTACTCAGCCAAAAAGAAAAATGTCTTTATGACATTCACCAGTAAATGCATGGATCTGGAGACTATCATGCTAAGTGAAATAAGCAAATCCTTAAAAACCAAAAGTGAAATGTTCTCTCTAATATGTGGAAGCTAATTCCAAATAAGGAGGGGGATAAAAAACAGGAGAAAGATCAGTGGGGTAGATGAAGGAGAATAAAGGGAAGGGAGGAAGGATGAGATGAAGAAAGACAGTAGAATGAATCTGCCCTAACTTTTCTATGTGAATGAATAAACCACAGTGAATCTTACCATCATGTATATCCACAAGACACTAATTTAAGAAAAAATAGCAGAAAGTTCAGTAGAGTAAAGGGAATAGGGGAAGGGAGGGGAAGAGGGAAGGGAGAAATACTGAGAACTGAATTTGAACAAATTATATCCCATGCATTTATAATTATGTCAAAATGATCCCTAATTTACGGATAACTAAAAAGAGCCAATACAAAAATCATTTGACTTATACTAAGGCCCAATAGCAAGACAAAAACTGTTTCTCAAAATGAGAGTAGTTCTCAGCATTGCATTGTGGAGTTTTGCTCCCAAATCCCTCAGATATGCATAGTAATTAACCTGCAGAGCTTTGTCAAAGGTTCCAAACAGGATTTCTATCTGCCATTGACATGTAATGCTCCCTCGAATCTGCATCACACATGGCCTAAGTGGCAGAGCACCTTGCACTATAGCCTGTACCTGTTTCAAAACCTTCTCCTGTTCTTGTTGTTACTCAAAACTAGCAGTTTCGGGGGATTATTTGGAATAGCACACCAAAATGAAATGCATGTATTCCCCTGCCAAATACTTTGTATTTTCTGCCTGTTCGGATGGCAGAATGGGCCAAATGCAATAACTATTCCTTTATCTTAGAAGAGATATTTTGACATCCCCACACCCCCGAACTCCTTGAAATTTTACTGAGGTGGAAGATTCCTGAATGTTTGTGGGATTTATTTCCCATTCTTTGGTGCACAAATGTCTCACAAATTTGTTTAGAATAGTTGCTCCTTCCTATTCACCAGGTCTAGTCAACATATTATTATCCACTTTAGAGATCAGCATGATATATCTTCTGGAAGGGAAAGTCAATGAAGTTTCTTTTGGACATAGGACTGAAAAGTTGGTTTATCCTTGATGTAGGGCAGTGAAAGTGTATTGCTAGCTACCCTTGCCGCTGAAAGCAAACCGATTCTGGTGGTCTTCACTGATAGGCAAAGAGAAAAAAGCATTTACCACATCAATAGCTGCATAACAAGTTACCAGAAAACGGCATTAATTTTTTCAATCAACAAAACCACATATAGAGGGCTGGGATTAAGGCTCAGTGGTAGAGTGCTTACCTAGCATGTGTGAGGCACTGGATTTGATTCTCTGCACCATATAAATAAATAAAATAAAGGTTCATGGGCAACTAAAAATATTTTTTAAAAAACACATATATAAAAGCAGCTGCAATTGTGGTCTGTGCCTGATCATTGTAATTCTCTAAGATATATTTGTCTTCTGCACTGACAAAATAGGTAAGTCAAATGGGAATGTGGTGGGAATTGCCACCCTTGAATCTTCCACATTCTTGATGGTGGCACTAATCTCTGCAAGCCTTCCAGGAATGCAATATTGCTTTTGGCATACTGTTTTCTTTATAGATAGAGGCAGTTCCAACAGGCTTCTGCCAGGCCTTTTCCTTATTCCAAAGGTTAGGAACTAGTGTGGTGATTCTGCCAATTGTAGAATGTCTCTATTCTAAGTATGCATTTTGAAAATGGGGAAATGATCACAGGGTAGGTTTGGAAACTCAATGGACCCACTATGAGGTGGACTTACCTGTGGTTTGGATATAGTTTGTCCCCCAAGGAGTCAGGTGTTGGATACTTGGTCCTCAGTGTGGCAAAACTGGGAAGGGGTGGGACCTTTTATTTATTTATTTTTAATTTACATATGATAGTGGAATGCATTACAATTCATATTACACATATAGAGCACAATTGTTCATATCTCTGGTTGTATACAAAGTTTATTCATACCAATTTGTGTCTTCATACATGTGTCTTTGCATAATAATGTCCATCTCATTCCACCATCATTTCTAACCCCATGCCCCCTCCCTTCCCCCTCCCACTCTTCTGCTCTATCTAGAGTTCATCTATTCCTCCCTTGTTTCCCCTTCCTACCCCACTATGAATCAGCCTCTTTATATCAGAGAGAATATTCAGCATTTGGTTTTTTTGGATTGGCTAACTTCACTTATCATTATCTTCCCCAACTTCATTCATTTACCTGCAAAAGCCATGATGTTATTCTCTTTTATTGCTGAGTAAAATTCCATTGTGTATATATGCCACATTTTTTTATCCATCCATCTACTGAAGATCATCTAGGTTAGTTCCACAGTTTAGTTATTGTGAATTGTGCTGCTGTGGCTGTGTCCCAATAGTATACTCTTTTTAAGTCCTTTGGGTATAGACAGAGGAGAGGGATAGCTGGATCAAATGGTGGTTCCATTCCCAGTTTTCCAAGGAAGCTCCAAACTGCTTTCCATATTGGCAGTCTTACCAGCAATGTATGAGTGTGCCTTTTTCCTCACATCCTCATGAACATTGTATTCATAATAGCTGCCACTCTGACTGGAGTGAGATGAAATCTTAAGTGGTTTTGGTTTGCATTTCTCTAATTGCTAGATGATGAGCATTTTTTTCATATATTTGTTGATTGATTGTATATCATCTTCTGAGAGGTTTCTGTTCAGGTCCTTGGCCCATTTATTGATTTGGGTTATTTGGGGTTTTTTTGTTTGTTTGTTTGTTTTGGTGTTTAGCTTTTTGAGCTCTTTATATACCCTAGAGATTAGTGCTCTATCTGATATGTGAAGGGTAAAAGTTTGCTCCCAAGAACTAGGCTCTCTATTCACTTCACAGATTGTTTCTTTTTTTTTTAAAGAGAGAGTGAGAGAGGAGAGAGAGAGAGAGAGAGAGAGAGAGAGAGAGAGAGAGAGAGAGAGAGAATTTTTAATATTTATTTTTTAGTTCTTGGCGGACACAACATCTTTGTTGGTATGTGGTGCTGAGGATCGAACCCGAGCCGCACGCATGCCAGGCGAGCGCGCTACTGCTTGAGCCACATCCCCAGCCCCAGATTGTTTCTTTTGATGAGAAGAAACTTTTTAGTTTGAATTCATCCCATTTATTGACTCTTGATTTTAATTCTTGCACTATAGGAGTATTGTTAAGGAAGTTGGGGCCTAATCTGACATGATGGCAATTAGGCCTACTTTTCCTTCTATTAGACACAGGGTCTCTGGTTTTATTCCTAGGTCCTTGATACACTTTTAGTTGAATTTTGTGCATAGTGAGAGATAGAGTTTTAATTTCATTTTGTTGCATATGGATTTCCAGTTTTTCCAGCACCATTTGTTGAAGAGGCTATCTTTTCTCCAATGTATGTTTTGGGCAACTTTGTCTAATATAAGATAATTGTAATTATGTGGGTTAATTTCTGTGTCCTCTATTCTGTACCATTGGTCTACCAGTCTGTTTTGGTGCCAATACCATGCTGTTTTTGTTACTATTGCTCTATAGTATAGTTTAAGGTCTGATATAGTGATGCCACCTGCTTCACTCTTTAAGGATTGCTTTAGCCATTCTTGGTCTCTTCTTTTTCCAGATGAATTTCATGATTGCTTTTTCTATTTCTATGAAGAATGCCATTGGGATTTTGATTGGCATTTCATTAAATCTGTATAGTACTTTTGGTAGTATTGTCATTTTGATAATATTAATTCTGCCTATCCAAGAGTAACATAGATCTTTCTATCTTCTAAGGTCTTCTTTGATTTCTTTCTTTAAGGTTCTGTAGTTTTCATTATATAGATCTTTCACCTCTTTCAAAAGTTTATTCCCAAGTATTTTATTTTTTGGGATATTGTAAATGGGGTAGTTTTCTTCATTTTCCTTTCTGAGGATTTGTCACTGATATACAGAAATGCATTTGATTTATGGGTGTTGATTTTATATCCTGCTACATTGCTGAATTCATTTATTAGTTCTAGAAGTTTTCTGGAGGAACTTTTTGAGTATTCTAGGTATACAGTCATATCATCAGCAAATAGTGCCAATTTGAGTTCTTCTTTCCCTTTAATCTCTTTCATCTGTCTAATTGCCCTGGCCAGTGTTTCAAGAACTATGTTAAATAGAAGTGGTAAAAGAGGGCATCCCTATCTTGTTCCAGTTTTTAGAGGGAATGCCTTCAATTTTTCTCCATTTAGAATGATGTTGGCCTGAGGCTTAGCATAGATAACATTTATGATGTTGAGATATGCTCCTGTTATCCCTAATTTTTCTAGTGTTTTGAACATGAAAGGATGCTGAAATTTGTCCAATGCTTTTTCTGCATCTATTGAGATGATCATATGAGTCTTATCTTTAAGTCTATTGATGTGATGAATTACATTTATGATTTCCATGTATTGAACAAAACTTGCATCCCTGGGATGAATCCCACTTGATCATGATACATTATCTTTTTGATATGTTTTTGTATTCAATTTGCCAGAATTTTATTGAGAATTTTTGCATCTATGTTCATTAGAGATATTGGTCTGAAGTTTCCTTTTTTGTTTTTTGATGTGTTCTTGCCTGGTTTTGGAATCAGGGTGATATTGGCCTCATAGAATGAGTTTGGAAGTGCTGCCTATTTTTCTATTTCCTGAAATAAATTGAAGAGTATTGGTATTAATTCTTCTTAAAGGTCTTGTAGAACTCAGCTGTGTATCCATCTGGTCCTGAGCTTGTCTTGGTTGGTAGACTTCTGATGGTGTCTTCTATTTTGTTGTTTGAAAATGATCTGTTTAAATTGTGTATATCCTCCTGATTCAATTTGGGCAAATCATATGACTTTAGAAATTTGTCAGTGCCTTCAATGTTTTCTATTTTATTGGAGAACAAGTTTTCAAATAATTTCTAATTATCTTTTGTATTTCAGTAATGTCTGTGGGGATTTCCTTTTTCATCACGTATGTTAGTGATTTAAGTTTTCTCTGTCCTTCTCTTCATTAGCATGGCTAAGGGTTTGACAATTTTATTTATTTTTTCAAAGAACCAACTTATTGTTCTGTCATTTTTTTTCAATTGTTTCTTTTGTTTTGATTTCATTAATTTCAGCTCTTATTTTAATTATATCCTGACTTCTACTGTTTTTGGTGTTGATTTGTACTCCTTTTTCTAGGGCTTTGAGATGTAAATGTAATGTTAACTCATTTATTTGTTGATCTTTTCTTCTTTTAAGGAATGAACTCCATGCGATTGACTTTCCTCTTAAAACTGCCTTCATAGTGTCCCAGACATTTCAATATGTTATATCTGTGTTCTCATTCACCTCTAAAAATTTTCTAATCTCCTCCTTGATGTCTTCTACAACCCATTGTTCATTCAATAGCATATTATTTAGTCTCTGAGTGTTAAATTAGCTTTTATTGCTTATTTTATCATTGATTTCTAATTTTATTCCATTATGATCTGATAGAATGCAGGGTAGTATCTCTACATTTTTATATTTGCTAAGAGTTGCTTTGTGGCATAATATATGGTCTATTTTAGAGAAGGATCAATGTACTGCTGAGAAGAAAGTGTATTCACTCATTGAAGAATGAAATGCTCTATATATGTCAGTTAAGTCTGTTATTGATTGTATTATTGAGTTCTATAGTTTCTTTGTCAAGTTTTTGTTTGCAATATCTATCCAGTGGTGAAAGAAATATGTTAAAGTCACCCAAAATTATTGCATTGTGGTCTATTTGACTCTTGAACTTGAGCAAAGAGTTTTTTTGATGAACGTAGATGCTCCATTTGGCGGGGCATATATATTTATAATTGTTAAGTCTTATTGGTGTATGGTTCCCTTGAGCAGTGTGTAGTGCCATTCTTTGTCCATTTTAAATTAACTTTAGCTTGAAGTTTACTTTATTTGATATGAGAATGGAAACCCCTGCTTGCTTCCGCAGTCCATGTGAATGGTAAGATTTTTTCCAACCTTTCACCTTCAGTCTGTGGATGTCTTTTCCTATGAGATGAGTCTCTTGAAGGCAGCACATTGTTGGGTCTTTTTTAATCCAATCTACCAGCCTATATCTTTTGATTGGTGAATTTAAGCCATTAACATTCAGGGCTATTATTGAGACATAATTTATATTCTCAGCCATTTTTGTTTATTTTTGGCATTTAACATGATTTAGTTTCTCCTCTGATTCCTTTAGTGTAATACCTCCCTCTGCTGATTTTCATCATTGTTTTTCATTTCCTCCTCATGGAATATTTTGCTGAGGGAGGTAGTGCAAGCTTTCTACTTATAAATTCATTTAACTTTTATTTATCATGGAAGGTGTTTATTTCATTATCAAATCTAAAGCTTAATTTTGCTGGATATAATTGGTTGGCATCCATTTTCTTTCAGAGCTTGGTATATATTGTTCTATGATCTCCTGGCTTTGAGGGTCTGTGTTGAAAAATCTGCTGAAATACAAATTGGTCTCCCCCTATATGTGATCTGATTCCTCTCTCTTGTGGCTTTCAAGATTCTCTCCTTATTCTATATGCTAGGCATTTTCATTATAATGTGCCTTGGTGTTGATCTGTTGTAATTTCGTACATTTGGTGTCCTGTATTTGTATTTGGTTTTCCAATTCATTCTTCATGCTTGGGAAATTTTCTGATATTATCTCATTGAAGAGATTGTGCATTCCTTTGGTTTGAAACTCTGTGCCTTCCTCTATCCCAATAACTCTTAGATTTGGTCTTTTGATGCTGTCCCATAATTCTTGGATGTTCTATATCTTTACTGTGTGATCAGCTTTATTTTCCAGATTGTATACTTTGTATTCATTATCTGACATTCTTTCTTCCAAATGATCTAGGCTGTTAGTCATGCTTTCTATTGAGTTTTTTTTTTAATTTGTTTTTTTTTATCCTTCATTTCAAGGATTTCTGTTTTTTTTTTTTCAGAGTCTCTATCTCTCTCCTGAAGTAGTTTTTCTGCTACCTGTATTTGCTCTCTTATCTCTTTGTTGGAGTGATCAATTTTTGCCTGTATTTGTTAATTTAGGTCATTCTTTAATTCACAGTTTATTTTATTTATGAACCTTTGAACTCCTTGAAAGGAAAGTGACCACAACACTCAGAGCGACCAAGAGATCTTTATTGCAGCAGTGCAAAAGAGGAGAGAGAGAGAGAGAGAGAGAGAGAGAGAGCGAAAGCAAGAGAAGAAAGAGAGATCAAGAGAAGAAAGAGAGCAAGAGCAAGAGAGGGAGACAGAGAGAGCAAGAGCAAGAGAGAAGGGCCCAGCAGGAAGGAATTTTTATAGCCCAAATGCAATGGGGTCTCTGGGTCTGCAAGCTGCCTTGTTGGCGTACAGTGATTGGATCATACATTAGTGTCATCTTCTGCCTTCAGGCAGATGGGGCAGGAGCTAGATGTGGGTTTCCATTGTACTAGATGAGTGGGGGTCGACTATTCAGCCTTGAGTGGGGTTGAGTGTTCAGACTTGACGCAAACAGGTGATAAAGGACCAGACAGAGGGGGGTTTGAGTGCGTGGGTTATCCTGCAGCTAACATTCATTCAGCCTGCCCTGCAGACAACTTAGTTCAGCCTGTCCTGCACCTAACACTCCTTCTCTGACATTTAATCAACTTCGCTGTCCATGGGTTGTGTTATTGTAGTATCCTGGTTTGTTTGGGGCACTTTCCTCCCTTGTTTTTTCATGTTGTCTATGTGTCTTCCTTTCTTGCAATGTTGAACTGAGATATTACATTTTTTACCCTATATTCTTATAGTATTCATGCAGATTGTGTGTACCTCACCTTGATGTTGGGTGGGCTTCCAGACCCTGCTGGTGTCCATCAATGTGCCTCTGCTTGCAAGGTATACAGAAACATGAGGGAACCATGGAGAACTGTCTACCAATAAGAAAGCTAGAACTGAACAATGGATCAGGAGGTAAGGAGAGTCAGGGAAGAATCAGGATATAGTAGCATTGTGAAAGTGAAGAAACAATAGAGCTTCAGGAAGGTGGGAGTGGTCATCATTGTCAAATGCTACTGAGAGATCCAGGATAGAGAAAAGGTCATTGAGTTTGTTGTTTTGTGCCTGTCTGAGCCTGGGTCCTCTAAGAAGCAGATACTAGAACAGTATTTAGATGTGCAAAAAATATATCGATGGGGATGTCTGTGAAAGAAAATGTGACAAGAACTGGGGAAGACTGGGAGGGTCATCAGTTTCATGTTTGAAGTCAGTTATCAGAAATCTTCCAGCTGTTGTGGAATCCTCAAGCCATAGTTGGCCATCAGAGGAGTCTCATGTTTCTCAGTAATATAATTGCTTTGATATCACTGTTGGACTCAGTCACTGTCCTTCCTCCTCCTAACAGAGCTTCATCTTTGTACTGGTATCCATACCACATCTATAATCCAGGTGTGTGCTAATTAGAATGTGTCAGTGCATTCTCCTGGTGACAGATAATGGTTTAGAGATAGGCATCTGCCCAATAAAAGTGAAGGGAAATATTTAATTCCATGTTTGAGGAAGCACTTTTCTTATTTTCTTCCTCTGAATTTAAATTTTAAAAAGTATATCACTTCAACTCCTGAATGGCATCTGGGGATAAAGCTAATGTGCTGAGGATGGAACAGTAGAGAAAGAGGAGAAAATTTGGTTCTTGGATGATGTCATCAAGTGTCTAAATTAACCAGATTAAGTGCCTGCCCTTTATATGGACATGTTAGCTTTCTGTTCTTGTGACAAAATACCTAAAATAACAACTTAAAGCAGAAGATATTCATTGTGGCTCATGGTTTCTGCTTATGAACAGTTGCCCACATTGATTTGGCCCTGTGGGCTAGGCAGCAAAGATGGCAGGAATATGTAGCAGAGGAGGCTACTCACCTCATGGAGGTCAGGAAACTAAAGAAAACAAATAAGGGGTGAGGATCCCAATATGCCCTTCAAGGACATGTCCCTAATGACCTAACTTCATCCAACTAGGTCTATCCTTCTAATAGCACCACAGTTTGGTGAGCAAGCCTTCAACACATGGGTCTTGGGGACACTCCATATCCAAACTATAACACTGGATTCCTTGTTTATGAGATAATCAATGTCCTTGTCAGGTAACTTTGAGTTTTTTATTTGTTGTGCTGTTATTTGCAGTCAAAGCATCCTAGCATACCTAAGGCCAAGACCAATGTTGCTATTCTTTCTTGGGAAGGTTTTTTAAAACTCTCTGTGATGTGGTTTCCTTATCCAAATCATGGACAAGACAAATATTCATTTGGCATGCTTTGGTAGTGGCTGAAAGTGGATTTTATTTTCCTTTGGAATAAGAAATGCTTAGCTGTTTTTTGGTGGTGGTCAATACTTTGTTGTCTGGAATGAAAGATCTTGCAATTGCATGTAGTGATGAGACAGCCGCTTTTAGTGTAAATATGTAAATTTATCTGGGATGTTTGGAGATTTTCTCTAGGTAACTCCAGAAACTGGACTTCCTAAGAAGTTGAGCAAATAATTATTTAGATTGTCTGAGGTAATGAATGTTTCTAAGCTAAAGAGTAACCAGTACTATTAGTAGAATCCTTCTTATTTAAGATACAGCTAGGATGATTGGAAAGTCAAATGACCCAAGCATAAAGAAGTTGATGAGGGCTGGCACTGGTTATTGCCACAAGTTTGTAACTGAGTTTAGCCTAGTAAGTTCCCTTACTGCTTTATTGTCTGAGAAAGGCTTGATACAAAAGATTTTACTCTCATGTGAAAGAGGTGGGAAAATAAACTGGTTTTTACACCTTGAGAAAAAATAAGTTGAAATACCTGAAGGTCAGGAAGCCTTTCATAAATTTAAAAGGTAATTTGGTAAGAGAAAAGATTTAAACTATTCCTGATTATAATAAATTCTTTTTAATTACAGAAACTTTAAAAAAAAATTCTAGTACCAGGGATTAAATTTTAATTACAGAAACTTTGAAGCAAAGACTTGAGGCTTTGTGGACCCAGGATAGAGAAGGGAGGGGAAAAAAGTAATTTCCTTTTCATAAGTGGGAAACTTCTGTCTACACTGCTAATAATAGGACCTAACTTTTCCTTAATGCCTCCTATGCACCAAGCACAGTGCTAAGCACTTTACGTACATGATTTCATGTACTCCTCAGAACAGTCCTCTAAGGTATCATTAAAATCCTCATTTTAGAAGTGATAGTCAAAATATTTAACATCTGGGATAGGCCTTGACCAATCAGAACGAATACCTGTAAACAATCATCGTAGCAACACTCATGCATACTAATTGAATACTGACCCTTGTTCAATTTACAGATGAGGAAACTGAGGCACTGATAACTTAAGTAACCTGCCCAAGACACACAGCCAGTAACAGAACTGGCAATTGGATCAGTGATCTCCAAAGCTTATGTTTAGCTGTTATCACTGTTCTATGCTGCATAGCTACCACTATAGAGGGAAGATGATCACATGTTTAACCATATTTGCATTCTTGATGAAGCAGAAAGAGTAGATATTCAGATCCAATATTTCTCTGTTGTTAATTGTGAAGTCCTGACCTGTGTAACAACCTCACCTATAGTCTGAATGTTTGGTACCCTACCAATTCATGTGTTGAAAACTAATCCCCAATGCCATAGTGTTAGGTGGTGAGACATTTAGGAGGTGATTAAGTTATGTGGTCAATAGAATTAGAGGCCCCAGGAGCTAGGTGTGCATCCCAGCTACTTGGGAGGCTGAGGCAGGAAAATCACAAGTTCAAGGCCAGACTGAGCAACTTAGTGAGACCCTGTCTCAAAAATTAAAACATTTTTTTAAAGATTTAGAATGTAGTTTAGTGGTAGAGCATTTGCCTAGCATGTATAAGGCCCTGGGCTCAATTAAGTACCACGAAAAGAGTAAAAGAAAGAGAAAAAAAGAATCTCAAATGGCTACCTTGCCTCTTTTCATCATGTAAGAATACAAGAAGTTGCCAGAAAACAGTCCTTTACCAGACACTGAATCTGCTGGCAACTTAATTTTGTACCTCTAAGCATACAGAACTGTGAAAGATAAATTTCTGTTAGTTATAAGTTATCTGGTTTATGGTATTTTGTTATAGCAGCCTAAATGGACTAAGACAACCTCCAACTTAAGGTTGTAGAGAAGGACATGGTTATTATCTAAATCCAGTCTTAATATCTAACACATCAAAGACATGTCATCATGTGGCATCCACAGTATATCGGGGAGGGGGGGGATTTAAGGAGTTTTACTGCTTTAGGATTCAGAGGAGATATGAGAATTTCAAGGGAGGGATGGTGGTTGTTAGGTCAGTAGTAGGATAGTTGGGGATTAGCCTAATATGATTTTCCTGAGCAAAGTAAGCATGTTAGGATAAAATAATCTATTGGATTCAACAACATTTGAATGTTCCTAATTACAGTGTCCTCCTAACAAGGTAGAGAGAGGAAAAATTGTGGTTGGGTGGAGGGTAGAAGATTAGTAGTGAAGGAGGATCCACATACAACATGAGGATGAGGGATGGAAAAAGAATGTTCACATTCTACTGAGGTCTCCTATAGTTTCTTTCAAAATACCGCAAATCTTTTCTCGAAGTTTCAGACTGGGCTCAGAGTCAGGGCCAAAGTTCAAGTAACATCAAAGTTTATTTTTGAAATAAAGGTTTATTTCCTCATGGAATTCTTGAAGGGTTTGTCCTGTGTGTGTGAAGCATTGAGTCTGGGCTGAAAGGAATTTATTTTAGGACCTTGAGCTGTCTTTGGCTCACACGCCTATTGCCCTAGGAGGTGATTGATGACCGTGTAAGTTTCCAGTCCACCCCTAGGGGCCCAGCTCTGGGGCTGCAACCCTCCCCACTCTGGAAGCCTCTGTTGTCTCTGGAGAAAAGTGTACTTTTTCCTCTCAAATCTTGTAGCACTGTTTTCTTCAGTGTTTCCACTATTTTCATTGTGTAGCATTGATTAGCATTGATATTGTCTACATTGTTGATTGAATTATAGGCTCTATTCTGATTGAAAAGCTGCCAGTGGACTGCCTGTTTGAGTAGAGAAAGTCTACTTGTGTTCATAACTACAGAGCCAAGCATTAATACAAGAATGGGTAAATGACATTTAGAAAAAAAAATGTCTATCTAGCATTTGCCAATTCTTGTTAATGTTGTTTGGTACAGGCACTAGAATGTTAAGAGTTGGGATTGATGAGCAGCCTTTTTATCCCCTATTGACTACACTTTTTTTCATCCCTAATAAAAGCATTTTTCCTAATTCTCATGTCAAAGGGATGTATAGTAAAATGTATATTCTTAAAACTTAGATAAAATAGGCTGGGTGTAGTTCAGTGGTATGGTGCTTTTCCTATCATGCTGATTTGATCCCCAGCATCTCATGCACACGCACATGCACATACACACACAAATACTTAGATAAAACAATTAACTAACTATGGAGGAATGTCAAGGAGAAAACTGGAATTTCTTCTTATCCATCAAGTTGCTATTTAGGCATATTTGAGAAGCAGCAATATGAAGGCAGGTTTCTTACTCCTTACCCTGAAATAGGACTGAAGGCTGTACTGGGAAGTGGGATAGGGTGTATGAGGTTTGCTCATACCTTTACATTTTGCAGCGGTGGAAACTGCCAGCTTGAAGGAGGAAAAAGGCATATCCTATGTCACATGTTCATTCTTTCAAATTAATTTTTTAGAAATTCTAGGTTCTTTGCAGCAGTGAGCTAGGTAGGCAAGATGGGAAGTGGGAAGGAAAATAGGGCCTTGTTGGTCATGAATGGTCAACTCTCCTGTTTCTCTTTTACCTCTCTGGTCACTCTTTCTGTAGATGCTTCTAGACCAAAGCCATATCCAATTTCACAGGTGGGCCTAATTTAGGCTCAGATTGCAACTCCAAGCATAGTGACAGGAGGAACATCTACAGGTTGGGAGCCTGGGAGTTGGTGGGTGTGTAGGAAGCATGCAGCATTTTGGGGTCTAGTGTGATTATTAAAGGCCTTCCCTTTCTCCCCTTTGTGCCTTTCTTCCTTTTCTTCTCCTGAATGTGTAGTACCAAGGTTTAGAGGCAAATCAAAGCAAATTTTTAATTCATGGAACACTTACTGGCTACTTGGCCCTGAGGATGTTGGTGCAAGTGGGCACAGCAGCCCTGGCCTCCATATTGACTCCAGATGAAAAGTTCTTAAGCATCTCCTTCCTCTTGTCAGGCAGTGTTCTGTTCCAGAAGCCACAGTGACTCTCTATTGCCCCTTTGGTCAATTTAAATCTTGAAGTATGGCTCCTCATATCTGGCTCTGCCTACAATCCAACTTCATTTATTCGTTCATTCAGTGAATACCTTCTGATTACCTACTGTGTGTCAGTCATTGAGCTTGGTATATAGCAGTGAACAAGAGAGATATGGTTTCTGCCTGATGAAGACAATATTATTACAAACAAATATTATTGCTGTTAAACAAGGATGATTGTGTTCCCCTCCAGTACAGTGTATCATGTGCTGAAGGGTGATGAAGACCCTTAACCTTAGATGCCTTCCTGACTGGTGAGCTTGGCTGGAGTGTGGCACCACTAGGACCCCAACTGTCCTTCCATAGACCACAGCTAGGCTCCCTATAGGGCTGCTTCACCTACAGGAGTCTCTATCCATTTTTGACTCTAAATACCTTGTAAACCCAATGTAGTGTCTCACTGGAGGTCTCTAATTTTCTTTTTGGTTATAGACCTTAGAGACCAGAGCAGAGAAGAAAGGTGAATATTTCTATTCCCCGGGCTTCTCCCATCCTATATGCAGTCCTTTTGTAGTCCTGAGAAGGGAGGAGGGGCCCTGCTCTGAGGTGGCTCCATTGCAAGTCCTTGATGTTTCCTTGATGAAAGCCAGAGCTGTCTCATCGAAGAGGCTGGAGTGAGCAGACTAGGCTGGGGGGAAGGGCATGGGGCCAAAGCTGATTTGCTTGAAGTTGAGCTTCCTATTATGGAGCTTTGAAAGATGCATCAGGTTTAGGAATCAGAGTAGTGAGAGCAATTCCACCACCAGGCCCAGACCACGCCTACAACACACAGGCAGGCAACAAAGCTCTATCCACACAGTCTCCTTCAATCTGCTCATACCTCATTTCTTTTGCAGGGCAGAGATCAGTTTGAACAGCTCATAGGTCAAGGAAAAGTATCTCTGGAGTGTCCAGCCAAGTCTCTACTTCCTGCCAGTCACTCTTGGCTCAGGACTAAATTCACCAAAGCGAGAACGTAAGGTTCTCATTTTACAATCAGACTTTATAGTTCAGAAATGGAGTTATCTTTTGCCCATTTATTGATTCTTGTTTTAATTAAAACTTAACTTTTCTGGGCTGGGGTTGTGGCTCAGTGGTAGAGCGCTCACCTAGCACGTGCAAGGTGCTGGATTTGATCTTCAGCACCACATAAAAATAAATAAATAAAATAAAGGTAGTGTATCCAAGTACAATGAAAAAAATCTTTAAAAAAACAAACAAAACTCTTCGGGCTGGGGTTGTGGATAAGTGACAGAGCACTTGCCTCGCACATGTGAGGCACTGGGTTCGATCCTCAGCACCACATAAAAATAAATAAACAAAATAAAGATATTGTGCCCATGTATAATTTAAAAAAATTTTAAAAACACTCTTCTAGTATACATGTTCTAGTTTACTAAACAAAGAATAACTACTAACCAGGGTAACTGGGTTATAATACTCTTTATTTTAATTGACAAATAATAATTATATGCATTTATGGAGTACAGAGTAATGTTTTGATATGTGTATACATTATGGAATGAGTAAATCAAGCTAGTGAACATATTCATCACCTTACATACTTATCTCTTTTTTCAGTACTGAGGATTGAACGCAGGGGTCCTCTACAACTGGACTACATCCCCTTTTAAAAAAACATTTTCTTTCAGACTAGCTTCAAATTTGTCATCTTCCTGCCTCACCCTCCCAAGTAACTGGGTTTACAGGTTGTATGCCACAGCATCCAGCACTTTTTAAAAACAAATTTTTATAGTGTAAACATTTAAAATCTACTCTTTTAGCAATTTTGAAATATACTAATTGTAGAGGATTTTTTGTTTGTTTGTTTTGGCATTACTGGGGATTGAACCCAGGAGTGCTTTGCCACTGAGTTACAGACCTTTTTATTCTGTATTTTGAGACGGGGTTTTACTACGTTTCCCAGGCTGGACATGAACTTGTGATCCCCCTTCCTCAGCTTCCTAAATTCCTGGGGTTACAAGCCACTGTGCCTAGTTGTAGAGCCTTCTAGAACTGCTTAGGGGACAATTTATTCTTTGAAGGAATGAGTGGAAACAGGCTGCTTTCAGGATCTTTAGTCAGACACAAGTATTCTGTTCCGACTATTTTGCTAATAGATTACAGGGATTATGAGGATCTGAATAATTATAGGATGAAAGATGAGGAGAGAATAAGGGAAAAAAAGAAATGGAAGAACACCCAAGTCAAAGAAGTAGATTAAAAGAGAATCAGATTCTAACATGGTGTGTTGAAGTATTCTGAGTGGAAACCCCAAGTGCACAAGGACATGCACAATTAGCCAATCTGGTTTTCTGAGGACAACAATGTCTCTCTCTTTTCTACCTTCTAAAATGGAGAAAAATCAGGACATGAATTACAGGGTTGTTAACACTGAAAGCTCACCCAAGCTTATGTACCCACTCCTGAGACATCCCAGGAGTCCAGTATGGCCAGGGATGGAAGCCATCCCAGTTGGCAGGGCCTACCAGAGAGAAGCAGTTCTATGTTCTGTTTTTGCATAAAATATGGAATAGCGTTTCTCCATTTGAACTGAATGTATTACTCTACAAATGGGTCTGCCTTCCTCCCTCCCTCCCTCCCCCTTCCTCCCTTCCTCCTTCCCTTCCTCTCTTCCTTCCTTCTTCCTTCCATTTTGATGTCTTTTCAGCAGTCTGGGCACTGAGGGACATCCAGAGACATTTCCCTCCAAAGCAGTCGGGTGAAACACTTGGTTTCCCCCTTACTTCCAAGCTCCTGGGTGCTAGCCGCATATACTCAGCCTATTCTAGCTGGTGCATGGCACCGAGTATATGTTTGGGGAAGGAAAGGTAGATGAATGAAGCCAACTATTCGGGCTGTCTCCACTATTTACTTGCTGGTGTGGGCATCGGTGCACTTGAAATTGTATTTACAGAGAAAAAGTTTGAGTTAAAAAAAAATTAGACAAAGCAGCAAACAACTTTAACCATCAGTACCCGGGCAGGAGCGTCACAGTAGGACGCAGGCACATATCCTGCACTGAAACATCATACACACACACACACACACACATACACACACACACACACACACACACACACACACACACTCACGCAGACCTTCCTTCTTTCACGCTCCAGCTCGCTCTTTCTACTCCTACTTCCCTTTCCCTCCTCTCCCGGATCAAGCGTTAATCTGCGAATCTCTGACCGCAAAAGAAAAAAAAAAGGTGGGTGGGGGGATCCCGAAGTAGTAGAGGGAGGAGGAGGAGGAGTAAGGCGGGGAGGAGGAGGAGGAGCCCGTCGAAACAGAGTCAGAGGGACTGGTGGCTCCAGCGGGTGTGCAGCCCGGGGGGAGCCGGCGCTCTCGGCGGTGAACCCGTCAGCCCGCCCACCCGCCCGGCGTCTTTGGCGCCCGCTCGCTCGCCGGCCCGCGCCTAGGGGCCTGCTACACCCGGAGCTGGGGCCGCCTCTCAGGGGCCCTCGGGCCAGGGGCGCCTTTCGGGGTGAGCCAGTTGCGCCGCCAGGCTGGTCCCCCGCATCCACGACCGGGATGCCGTTCTACAGGCGCACGGTTGTGCCCCAGCGTCTGTGCCCGCGCAACCCTCCGCAGCCGCTGTCTGAGCTCCGCGACGTGAGCCACCTGGCCGCGCTCAGTCTGCTCCGGCAACTAGCCGACCTATGTGGCCACTCACTGGCTCTGCTCGAAGACATCGAGGGGCACCTGCTGGCCCTGGGACGCCGCACCGACAGCCTATGCATGCGCACCGTGCGCCTCCGCCGCCGCCTTCCCTGTCGCCTGCTTGGCCCGCAGGAAGACGAAGAAGAGCTAGGTAAACTACGCCCTGGCGACTAGCGACCCCGCGACTACCCCGCCTCTGGGGGCGCCAGCAGACATTTAGTTCTGTGCCCACCCCTCCCCGCTTCTCTCCGTCCTTCTCTTCTCCTTTCCTTCCCTTTAGGATGAGGGGATACCGTTTCCTCAGTCCCCACCCTCCCCCGCTGCTCTATCGCTGGAACTTCCAGCTCCTGGACATGGTCGCGCCGTCCTGAGTGTCCCTGTGTCCTCACAGGGGATTCTGGCCCTGGGTTTGAGGCCAGAGAGTTGGGGGGGCGCAGGGTTCGGGATGGCTTCGGCGCCGCCCTCAGGACCCAGGCGTCCCTATCATCGTGGCGTCGGGACGGAATGGCCGCGCCGGCGTCTTTGCTTGGCTGTAGGAGCTTGGACACTTCGGAAAGCGCGCCGAAGCCGCCTGCCACCTTCACGGCGGCAGAAGCCAGGCAGCTGTGCCTATTGCCTTTAAACCTGTGCAACTTCGCGCAGGAACGTGAACGCGACTTTCACTCAGGGGAAACGTCTGAGAGCCCTCCTGCCTGCTTCTCCCAGCACTTTCTGGGCCGCTGAGCCAGGGAGTGGCCGGTAGGGGGAGGGGAGACTGCCCTGGACTTCGCTGACCCCCTACCACTAAAGTCCAGCTGCACAGATTTGCTGGAGAGAACCATGTAAAGAAACTGTCATCAATTTCCTGAAGTGCATTCACTTTGGGAATCAGTCTTGCCTGAGAAACACCAGGTCCCAGGGGCACTCTTGCTGAGTGTGTCTTTTACTACTTTGGATCCCAGTACTTTGAATGGGGGATCCTTTCTGTAGGAATGCAGTACCCCTTTAGATGTGAGGGACTATTGCTGAAAGCAAGTGGACTGAATTTGCTGGAAATGCTGACCACAGCTTGACCTGCCAGGTACCAGGGCCACATGGTGTCTACAGAAAGAGCAGTCTGACTAGAAAGTTTCAGGTGGAGGCAGAAGTTTGCACTTAAGAGTGTAAGTCTTTTGATGTCTTGGAAAAAGATGGCCTGGGTCAGCCTTTCTCCATTGCAGACCCGGCTCCTTAAAGAAGGGACTGGAATCAAGAGGCTCTGGCACCCCTCTTCATAAAGGTCTCTGACCTCTGAGGTGCATGGCAGAGGTCACTAGTAGAGAAAAAAGGAATTGAGTTCTGTGAAAAAAAGGAAGGTGGAAGACACAGATGACTGCCAGATGGAATGTAGACATGGAACCAGAAGCCTTTGCAAGGCAGGGGACCAGGAAAAGGGGCCCTAGATCTGGGTAGTTCTCAGTTAACAAAGAGGGTAAGAAGGTCATTGGGGTTTTGTTATTGTTGTTTTGGTTGGGTTGGGTTTTTGCTGGGGTCCCACTGATTACCAGGATTAGTCTAGGAAAAATTTGTGACAGTTTAGGGAGTAGTTTCCAAAATCCCTGCAGAGATCCACTTACTAAATTCAGCAGGGTAAGTTAAGGACAGGGAGGAGGCTCTACTTTTCCAACTGTACCTTTCTGTCTACTGAATCAACTAGTCCTTTCCATAGGAGTGAAGGCATGGATTCACCAAGTCACCTGAAGACCTAACCATTTGCAGTGATCTGCTGGGTTAGACAGAGATGACTGTATGCTATGGATATCTTTGCCTAAAGGGAGAGAATAATTCTTATGATAAATTGCCATTGGTTTGGCTTCTTGGAAGTTTGCAAGAGCTGGGAGAGTGGCCATCTTTCATCTTTAGTGGGGCCATTTTCCTTTGAGAATGTACATGTCAATTGGCTCAGAGGCACCCCAGGGACAGCTGCATAAATGGAACATAGATACCTTCTGTAAGTTGGCAGAAAGGTCTGAGTTTTCCATTTTCTGGTCTGATGCCCTACCCTAGACTCCCCTTGAGGTTCCCGTGCACACTTTTCTCTTCAGGAGCTGTGATTGCATAGCACTTAAATTAGACCTTCTCAGTAATGGTCTGAGCATAAGTGCCAAATGCAAAAAGATTTGGGGAGCATAATCAGTTTACCATCTGGCACCCGCTTGTTGCTTGGGCATAAGTTTCAACAAGGTGTCAGAGTGGGCTGTATATTGGATTTTAACCATAAACAAATCAACAAAACCCAGAAATTGTCAAATCTTGCCCTTGTTTCTTCCAAGTACCTTTTCCTTCTAGCACTCCCACTCCCTTACTGACTATTTTGCTGGGGACCAGCACTTCTAGTCAGCATTTTACCCTATATATCACCCATTTGGCAGGATTTCCCCTCATGTTTTTCTCTAGCTATTTCTTTTGACCATGAGGGCAAGAGAAACCTGGGAAGAAGGGAGGGAGAGAGGAAGGTTTGGAAATAACATGGCCAGAGTGAATGACAGCTGACAGCCCAGCAGCTTGTAGCCTCCCTGCAGGGACAACTTGGCTGCCACTTATGGGCTGAATAGTGGCAAATCACACTGGCCCACAGCCTGCAGGCTGGGCTGGGGCCCTGGAAAGCAGCAGGGGAGAACAGGGAAAGCAAGAGAGAGATAGAGGAGGAGAAAGTGGATGCTAAAGGAATCCAAGTGCTCTCTATACTATCAGAGGTCACACCCCCACCATCTTCAAGGTTACAGGGGTGGGACTGGGCTGGCCTGGTTGCCTGGCAACCCCCCACACACGCACACACTGAAAGTTGTTCTTCAGTAACCCGAACCCTTTTGAGACTGCCCTAGAAGCTCTTGTAACTTGTATGGGGTGGGGGATGGGGGAGGAAAGGGAGAGGGCATATTCAGGTCTGCACCAGACCCCTCTGGTTGTGGATCTGTAGCCATGGCCACACCCTAGGCATGGCCTTGCCTATAAACTGAGTTTTTCCCCACATCTGGTTTTAGATGTGACCCATTTTATTGCATCTGTGGCCAGTACTCTGTGCTCTTCGTCTCAAGAATGGTATGGTCAAAGCCAGTGGGAAATAATTCCATGCCTGCCACCATATGTTGAGTCAATCCAAGCTTTCCAACTCCTCCCTCTGAGATCTATTTAATGTTTGTAGGCGCTCAGATGATAATTACAAAAGCAATCAGATCATAGGCCTAAGGGTATAATATCTCCTCGGAGATCCAGGAAGTCACTGAAGCACTAGATAACTCCAGGTATGTTTAATAACACTGGAGAGCTATGATTTTACACTGACTCATGAACTTGCTGCAGGAAAGATGCTCGGTTGCTTCTTGCAGTTATTTTGGCTTGAATATCACCAGCAGGGTCCATGGTGGAAACTCCCTCTTCATCTTTATGTAAAATTCCTGCCTCTTGATTTTCCAACTTTGTGGCAACTCTGGCTTCAAATCAGAAAAGACAGCTGGTTTATTTATGTTTAAAATGATAGTTTTAGTGCAAGGCGAGACTGTTGTAAATCTATATGAAGATGAAAACTGCACCTCCTGACTGCAACCAGTTTGCCATTAGAAGAGGTGTATATTTTCTGAATCTGACCATCCTTGATGAGGAGGAGGGGAGATGCTCTTTTGAGTCAGACTGTGCAGAGGGGATCTTTAGAGACTTGAGACAGACATAGCCAAGGCTCACTTTGTTTATGTCATACCTGTCAGCCCCAGAGGCCCTTGGGACAGGGGGTTGATAGAACGGAGAGGAGAAACAAACCCGTTTATTTTATTTTTTTTCTTTTCTTCTTTCTTCACTTTCCACTTTCTTTTTAAATACCGTGAAATTCCTGGTCTGCTTCATGGCATTTCCATGTGTTGAAAACATCTTCCCTGGAAATTTGGACACCAAAATGTCCACTAGAATTTCTTCTACTTTAGAAACAAGAAATTTAATCCTCTCCTTTTTAAGAAACGTGAACAGCTAACTTGATAAAAGTGTCAAGGATTTTGGAATGCTAATAGGAGAAGATTCAAGTTATGGTTCTTGGGCTCAACTTTAACCTTGATGAAGTTGATTATGTTTCAGGAGAAGAGTAGTGCATTTGCATCATCTGTCTCTATCTGTACCTCTCTGGCTTGGGTGGAGTCTGTTTATACTATGTGATGCCAAAATTTTGGTCATTAACCATTATGAGCATCATGGCATCTGATACCCCAGGACCAGAAAGGTGAAGGGACCTGTCCAAAGTCACCCAGCTGGATCAAGACCTTTAGTAGCTGTAAGTGCTGAAAAGATTTTAGCCTTCCCATGTATAATTCCAAATGAGAGGACTAGAAGCCTTCAAATAAAATATTATTTTTTGAAATAACTCCAAGCTCACTTGTATGTTGAAATTAAAATAGCTTTTTAATAGATCCTTTCTATCCTCCTCCCCCTCTCTTTTCTACTCCTGTTGTTAATGGCCTAAGCATGTATTCAATTTACCTATTTGGGAATATGGCACTGGTCAAGTCACATAGCAGGACAGTGACAGGAAGCCTCTATCTAGAAGCCAGGCCTTCTGATATTCCAGGCCAGTGCTCTGCCCTCCACAGCGGCACTTAAGTTCAAAGTCAGTTGTTCATTGAGAGTTGCTGCTCTGGCATTTTCTTCAACTGGAACTTGTCCAGGACCATGATGATTTCTGCTACCTTTAGTTATTGAGGGATGCTTTAAAGAACAGGCCCGGTATGGTTTCTATAAGTTGCCACTTTGGGGGCAAACTAGAGCTGAAGAGGAGGGAAGATCAACCTTGCATCTTACAGAGAATAAACATGAGGCTACAGGCTCTTATTAAAACAAAAGATAGTCTCCTTTAAGGTTTGAGTGAAAAATTGCCCTGGAAAAATGATACTCAGAGGGAAAAAAGTATCTGCCCAGTGACCCTGACACTGTCCTCTTAAGGTCACCTTTTCTTTGGGGTGTTTCATTTCCAATCCTTCTGCCATCTTTATACCTGCTCTTTTCCCTTGAAGCTTTCAAACCAACTATGGACACTACCCCACCCCCCCCAAAGCATCCTGACTATTTTCTGTTATTATAGTAGAGCCTAGTTGGCATTTCAAAAGACACTTTTTTATTAAAAACCAAGGGGAATAAGAAAGTTAAATTATTACCAGAAATGCATTTAGCATATGTGTTTTTAAGGTATGGATTTCTTATCCTTCAATGCTTAAGTAGATTAACAGGCTGGTTGGCTTTGCTTCTCTGTACCCCTTCAGAGGCCTCAAATCACCTTTTCCTCAGATCATTATTTTCTAGCCTTGAAGAGTAGGCATATTTTTGCATGTGCCCTTCTTTGCCCTTATATTGGCTTCTAGAGACCCATAGGTAAATATGACCCAGTCTCTTACTTGGAGAGTTCCCAGTAAACAGTGTTGGATGCTATCTCATTTTTCACCACATCAGCATGCAGTGCCTGGGCATTGGGCCTTGTTTTTCAGGTTGGGGATAGCAGATAATCACAACTAGGACCCCGGTTCACACCCTAGTGGATTCTTCCATTCAGTCTGGGTTGGGGTTCCAGGATGGATTTAGGGCTTTAAAAATCCCTTATGAAGTAAAAAAGCCAAACATCAAACCAAACAACAATAGAATGCTACTATGAATTCAGCAATGATTTACATGGTTTTGTATTTTAAACCTGAGAACTTTATCTTCATATATATGTAAAATAGTGCTAGGCTGCTGATACAGCTCAGTTGGTATAGTGCTTTCCTGGCATGTACAAGACCCTGGGTTCAATCCTCAGTAACACACACACACACACGCACACACACACACACACACACAAAGAGAGAAGTGCTTATTCAATGGATGGACAATGGACAATGCTTGGTGGATCTGCAAAGTCACAAACTTCTTGTGATAACACCATAGCTCTCTAGAATTTTCTACCCTCAGTTGGGAACCACTAGTCTGGTCTTCCTGGTTTAAGCTATCATCTCTTCCCTGCTCTGTAGAGTTCCATGATTTTACTCAGATAAGCCCTCATAGACATATTATTTTTAAAATTTATTTTTATCATTTATTATTTTAATTGCACAGATTTATGGGGAAAAGTATGATAATTCAGTACATATATACAATGTATAGTGATCAGAAAAGGGTAGCTAATATTAAACATTAAAAATGTTTTAAATGTCCTTAAACATTAAAAAAATATTAACACATAATAATTGTACATATTTATGGGGTACAGTGTGATATTTCAATACATGTATACATTATATACAAATCAATTTTGATCTGTTATTACTTTGTGTTTGAAACCTTTGCACGCGTCTACGGCCATACCACCCTGAACGCGCCCGATCTCGTCTGAAACCTTTGCACGCGCGCGCGTGTGTGGTTATTGTGAACTGTAATAAGCCCCTATGCTAAAAAGCATTAGAACTTATTCCTACCTAACTTTATTTTATTTTATTTTTTGGTACTGGGGATTGAACCCAGGAAGACTTAACCACTGAGACACATCCTCAGCCCTATTTTGTATTTTATTTAGAGACAGGGTCTCACTGAGTTGCTTAGTGCCTTGATTTTGCTGAGGCTGCCTGTGAACCCAGGATCCTCCTGCCTCAGCCTCCTGAGCTGCTGGGATTATAGGCATGGGCCACCATGCCTGGCTTTTAACTTTATTTTGGTACCCATTGTCCAACGTCCCAATATACCTCTCTCCACATCGTTCTTAATCTCCAGTAATCACTACTCTACATTCAGATAATTTTTTTTAGCTTCCACATATGAGCAAGAACATGTGGTATTCGTTTTCCTGTGCCTGACTTATTTCACTTAAGATAATGTCCCTCAGTTCCATCTTTTTTTGCTGTAAATAATAGAGTGCATAGGATGACAATATCAAAACTACATTAACAATACCACGGACAGGAGGTATGTTAAATAAGTATATAAGTAGCTTGTCACAAGGGCTGTGTTTGATAGAAGGTCTGGGGGCTGGGGTTGTAGCTCAGTGGTAAAGCGTTTACCTAGCACTTGTGAGGCAGAGGGTTTGATCCTCAGCACTACATAAAAAATAAATAAATGTAGTGTGTCCATCTACAACTAAAAAATATTTTAAAAACAGTGGGTCTGGTCATGCCTGAGAAAACTAAGTATCAGCCCTTTAAACTGGGGAGGTTTGAACAATCAGGCAGCTCTTTCTCCTTCCCCATTTCTGTCCTATATTCCTTTCTTCCCTCCCTCCTGTCTCTTTCTAAAATGTAATATCCTCAATTAAATATATGCTCCTTGAGGATAGGGGTCTTTACTTGTTTTTACTGCCATGTTATCAGCTCCTAAAACCATGCTTGGCATCTGAAAGGCACTTCATAAATAATGTACCTGTTTGCCAGTGCACATTTATGGAGCCCCTGACCCTCGGCTGGCCCTGTGCAGGTTTGTGGAAATATGGAGATAAACTAGAATGCAGGCCCACTGACCAGTGGGAAGAGCAATTAATTGTCCTGCTGTGGAGATAAGCCTAGGGGTTCCAGGGAAGGCAGGGGAGGCACACCTGATTCAGCAAGGAGCTGGAAGAAGCTTCCAATAGAATGTAAAGTCTGAGTTCGAAGGAAGATCTGGAGCCCACCCGTTGAAGAAGGTGGGGGAGGGAATTCCTGGCACAGGAAGTTGCCTGTGCAAGGACCTGGATATATGAGAGAGCTGGTGTGGGGGAGGAACTACTGTGAGGGATTCAGGAGCAGAGGGCACAAGGCACCTCATGACTCAGAACAGGCCCCCAGGGTGGAGGTGGGGTGAGGAGCCCCTCACATCCTGTTTGTTGGCTGAAGAGTTGGAGACTGGAGAGTATTGGGGAGGTAAAAAAAATGCATAATTAAAATGAAGTTGTAAAATTAACTGTTGATTTTCTTGATCTACATTCAATTTCATTATTGTGGAACAGATGAGACCTTGGTAACCTCAGCCCTTCCCTGCTTTGCAGAGTCAGGTCCTGACCCCCCCCCCCCACACACTCCCGCCCCTGCCCCTCCCACTCAAGAAGGCTAGAGCAGAAGAGACTCCAAGCCACAGCCACTATGAGAGAGAGACACAAAGCAAGAGTCTACCTGCCTGTGTGTCCACCGCTGTGCATATCCAGTTGTACTGCAAAGCTAAATATATTATCATGCCCCTGCTTTTCTGTGAGTGGGGGCATTTTAGGTTTGACAGTATCTTTTATTATTATTAATCTTTCTAAAGATCATAGGTTCTTCAGATTGGTCTGTAATTCATCTAAGGAAAAATTAGGAAAAAATGTTCTATTTCTTTTTCAGTGCTGGGAATTGAACTTAGGCCCTCATCCATGCTAGACAAACACATTACCACTGAGCTACATCCCCAGCCTAGAAGAAATGTTTTTTTTCTCTTTGGAAAATGGGCCTAAAGAGGAAATAAGTTTTAAAAATATATCAGCTGTTTTTACTTTTTTTGGAATTGTTTGCTTCTGAGAACAGTGTAATTAGCTGCTTGACAACTTATAGTCAGATCCCCAGTATTTGGAAGATACCACACTTAGATTATTCTCTTCCACTAGGAGGTCCTGAGGTGACTGAGGTCTCCTTACATGAACATCCTCACAGGCTCTCTACCTTGGCAAGAGGTGGCATCCCATTGTTGTTAGCAAGACAGGCCTTGTTGTTGTTATTTACTGTGTGTCCCCTTTGAATCAGCAATTCTATTTCCAGGATCTTATGTTAAAAACATAATCAGACCAGGTATGGTGGTACATGCCTGTAATTCCAATGACTCAGGAGGTTAAGGCAGGAAGATCACAAGTTTGAGGCCAGCCTCAGCAAATTAGCGAGGCCCTATGGAACTTAGTGGGATCCTGTCTCAAAAAATAAAAAGGGATAGAGATGTAGCTCAGTGGTAAAACACCCCTGGATTCAATCCCCAATACCAAGAAATAAAAAAAATAAATAAAAATCAGATATTGTGGGGAAAAATATTTAAGGGTCCTCATTGCATCTTTTGGTTATGTATATTAACTGGAAAAATGAAAATAGCCTAAGCATTAAATAATAGAGAAACACTTATATAAATTTTTCTAAGTATGTGGTAGAATAATACACAGCTATGAAAAATCATGCTGTAACAAATACACAAGGAGACGTGGAAATGTACAACATAATGGTAAGTGAAAAAGCATGCTGTTAAATTGCACGTTTAAGATTGGTGTAGTGGGGGCTGGGGATGTGGCTCAAGCAGTAGCACACTCGCCTGGCATGCGAGGGGTGCTGGGTTCGAGGATCCTCAGCACCACATAAAAATAAAATAAAGATGTTGTGTCTGCTGAGAACTAAAAAATAAATATTGAAAAACTCTCTCTCTCTCTCTCTCTCTCTCTCTCTCTCTCTCTCTTAATAAAGTCTATCTTTAAAAAAAAAAAGATTGGTGTAGTGGTACACACCTGTAATCCCAGTGACTTTGGAGGCTGAGGCAGGAAGATCACAAATTTGAGGCCATCCTCAGCAATTTAGATAGATCCTCAGCAACTTTGCAAGACCCTGTCTTAAAGAAAAAATAAAAAAGGAATGGGGATGTAGCTCAGTGGTAAAGCACCCCCTGTGTTCAGCCCACAGTACCTAAAAAAGTTGCATGTATATTATCCAAAGTAAAATATGTGTACATGTCATATACATGTACACCAAAAAATGGAGAGGTATATGCTAAAATGTTAATAATGGTTCTCAGAGTGATAGGATTATAGGGATGAATGTGCTATAGTTTGAGTCTTGAATGTTGCCCAAAGGCCCATGTGTTGAAGGCTTGGTCCCCTTCTTGTGGTACTACTTGGAGGTGGTGGAACCTTTAAGATGGGGCATAGTGGGAGGTCTTCTGGTCATTGAGGACATGCCCTTGAGGGTGATAGTAGGACCCCTTCCTATCTCTTTTTGATTCTTGGCTGACATGAAGTGAACAGGCCTTCTCTGTCACATTCTCCTGTTCCCATAATGTACTGTGCCACCACAGGCCCAAAGCAAGTGGCCGTGGACTGAAACCTCTGAAACTGTGAACCAAAATAATTATTTCAGGTATTTTGTCACAATGACAGAAAGCCAACTAACACAGGGTATTATTTATTTTTTTCTGTATACGACTCTGCATTTTTCAAAATTTCCAAAATGATGGTATGTTCCTTTGAATAAATAAGACAAATATAATGGATGACACGTTAAAGGAAGGATCTTGGGATTTGGAATTAGCAGCTATGAGTTTAAGTCTCAGTTCAGCACATCATAACTGACTGATATGTCTGAGCCACAGTTCCTCATCTGTAAAATGGAGTTCACATTACCCAGTTCAGAGAGTGGTTGTGAGGATCCAATATAATGTATATAAAATGCCTGGTGCATACATCATGATTATGCACACCATCATGAGATACAAACAAATAAGATGAAATTCCACCAATCCTTTTGAAACCCCTGGATGGTTGTACTGTCAAAGGCTTATTTATAATAAGAATGTTTCCTAGACAGCTCCAAATTTCAGCCATTCTTCCCTTCTCTGGAATATGTAAAGAATGCTTGTGTGCCCACGGAGGAGCTGCATCTTGCTTTTGAGGCTGTCGGCTCATCTCTCCCAACCCGAGGATTTTCCTTTCCTTTGACTCCTCCCTTCATTCTCCCCCACTGACATCTGTTCACTGCCTCACCAACCAAGGGGGAAAACATTCTTTGGAGCTGAAGCTGAGACACCACTGAGAGTCCTGGCAGCCTTGGGATATTTGTCAGAGAGTATATGTGGTGTTGGCTGACCACAGACCCCACCAGGCTGGGGTGCCAATAAGGGGCTTTCATGGAGGAGCAGAGGACAGATGCAGACCCATCAGTCAGGCAGCATCCCCTGTCTTTGGGCACAGCTCTTGTCCAAGTGTCTTGCTGGCTCTGTTCTCTTCCCCTGGGGATGTATACATGGCTCCTGGCTGGGTTTACCAGTTTTACAGAACCAACCTAGATTATGGGTTAAAGAAACATATTTTTCTCACAAAACTTATGGGGCCTAATGGTGTTTCAATGAAATATCAAATAGTTTGCCTGATGGTCTAATAGGCCTGACTCTTACAAGTGTGGATATGGAGTAAATAAACCCTGAGCTCATAGTTGAGCAGCCTCAAGGTCATGGGAACACCTTAGCAGTGTTTATAAGATGCCCAGACCACCAGACATTTCAATCATCTAGTAAAATCCTTTACATCGTCTGATTGCATTTTCCATTTTTAAATTATAACCACAGAATCTTATACAGACTCTGGCTACAACACCAAATCTCAAAACAAAACAAAAAACAATAAAAAAATCTCCCAGGGAGCTTTAAAAAGCTACGAATGCTGTGGCTCCACCCCATATCAATAAAACCAGAATTTCTGGGGGCATGGGGCCCAGGAATAAGTATTTTTGAAGATCCTACTTGCAGCTGGAGTGAAAAACCCTTGCTATGTTACTGATGGTTAAAATAGGATGAGACCAGGGTAGAGTTTCCCAACCTACTTGAGCACATACCTTTTTTTGTGTGTGATGCTGAGGATGCAACCTGGGGCCTGGAACTTGCTAAGTAAGTGCTCTACCACTGAACTGCACTCCCAGCCCCTGGCCACATAATCTTTTACAAATATATTTGTGGATAATGAGCATGGACTATAATGTAGGCTTAGATTAAAATAAGGGACAAATAGGTGGTCTCATGTATGAATTAATTGCAAGCAGTAATGCTACAAAGTTTGTACTTCTGAATTTTTATAAGAGAACAAAAGCAGGAAAAAATGGAGCCACTTTATTTCATTAATAAAAAGAATAAATAAATGTTAAGGTTAAATAAACATCTTTTATTTTACATTTTGTGCCTATAACATGTCATCAAAACCCACTAACATTTTAAATGAGGACACCATTTTTGTTTTCTTATGTCATAGCCACTTAATATCACATATGATGACACTAGGTTGGATTCCTACATCTGGTCAAACTCAACTTACTTTTCTTTGAGATAGAATATGAGGATTCCACTATGCACATTTGTTGGAAGTGCAGGCAAGAGGGGGAAAACTGCCACTTAGTAATATTTAGTGTTCTGAATTAGGTTATGTCAGAAATTACAAATAGAAGTTGAAATGGTTGCCTCTGAATCAATGTATAGATTGAATTCCATGCTTTCTCGTGATCTCTGATGTGGTACTCCATTTTATGCACACAAATTCTTTTATTAATAATAATGTAGAATGGCAAAATTCACCATATAAATGTACCGAGTATTCGTACACCCATATATACTTCAATAAATGCAATTTAGAAGAAAGAGTATGTATCTTTTTCCCTCAAATACTTTCAGAATGTGGCTCTCCTCCAACAGCCACTCAGAGAGAAGAAAAGATCTGGTACAAAGGCACCTCTGGGGTCAGTGGCCAGGTGTTTGGACTTCTTTTGCAGAATCTCCCCTGTGGCTATTTTGGGGTCCTGAGACAACCACTTAGGTGACTCTGTGAGCAGCCCCCTGAGAAATACTGGTACAAAGGGAACAGGAGAAAGGGGAGAACTCTAGGAGACACTTTTGGCAAGCCCCTTCCCTGCTGTGATCAGAGAGGAAAGGTGCTAAAGGTAACCTCTATGGTTTGCCTCCCAACTAATACTGGACCCTGAGAATGATACACAGGCATTAGAGGAATTTTCTGAATGCTTTCACCATAAGGAAATGATGAACATTTGATAAGACAGATACTTTTAATCTGATGTAAACATTATTCAATGTATCTGAGTATGGTGGCAAGGGCCTGTAGTCACAGCAACTTAGAAGGCTAAGTCAGGAGAATTGCTTGAGCTCAGGAGTTCTAGACTAGTCTGCAGAATCTAGTGTGACCCCATCTCAAAACATAAATTGAATAAACATTACACAGTGTAAACATGTATCAAAACATTGCATGGTACTATGTTAATATATACAATTTGTGTGCTTTTATCAGTTAAAAATTTAAAAATTCTTCCAGCAAAAAAAAAAAAAATTTAAAGAAAAGGAATCTAAGAAGACTGAGAAGTATGTTTTCAGGAAGAGTTCTTCTGAAAATGGTGGAAATAAAAGAAAAAAAATCAGTACAGAAAAGTGGGAATCTGTCCAACTCCCAGGAAACTTAGCTATTAAGAGAACTCATTTTTTTTGAGGATTCTGGATAAGAAAATCTTGCTGTATTCCAACTTCCGGCCTGTATTACCTCTTGGAATAATGGGTTACATAAGTTCACTCCCCGTTGTGAAAGAGCTCAGTGAACTCTTTTTTTTCCCCCCCATAACACCAAGTTAATGAAAACGGTAGATTTAGGAAAACAAATGTTATTGGCTTGCAGGGAGGTATTGTATTTTGTGCCTGTAGCTTCCAGACTACCTGACATGTGGGGACTGGGGTGGGGAAGGAGGGGGAAGAGATGGTGAAGGTGAGGAACCTCTCTACCCCAGAAAACATTTATTGAATTCCTGTTAGATGCCAGTAGGAGCTGCTAGCATATGTCGCAAATAGGTGCCCCCCCCTCAAAGTAGAGAAATGACAAAAAATGTACCTCTTCTGAATGAACCAATTAGGAAAAGCCATCATTTTTGGTGGAACCTTTAGACAAAAGCATCATCTGTTTGTTGGGCCTAACAATTTGTAAAAGTCACCTCTTCTTGTCTGAATTATTAAAAACTGGAGTATCCTCTTAGTGGAACAAATTTTAAAAGTCACCCTCTCTGGGCATAATAAATAAAGGTGCTCATTTTTCTGTGGGCAGTCAGACAGGGCTTTGGGTTCAACTAAATTGTGGCCCCAACTTAAGACCCTTTGCGGGGTTCCCTTGTAGAAATACAACTTGCATAATAGTACAAGCAGTCCTATAATACCAGGTGCCACTATGTGCCATACTGAAATTTCTCAGAGAGAGAACCAGTTCTCAAGGAATATATATGACATCCCTTGCTAGTCTTACCTTATTTAACTTTCCATGTCTGCTGCCAGCTCCACCCTGCTGTGACCCCTTGCAGGACTTCTCCCTATGGTGATGAACCATCTACCCTCCATTTGCTGGGGCAGCAGGCTTCTGACCCTGACAGTGGCTCCAGGCTAAATGTCTACTTTCTATGATGAAAAACTAGTGCTACTTGTTTATTGTGGTGGTGCATTGTTTCTGGGTTTTAACTGGGAAAACATCTCCATTGCTCCATACT
The DNA here is from genome assembly GCF_045843805.1 of Urocitellus parryii. NCBI lineage: Eukaryota > Metazoa > Chordata > Mammalia > Rodentia > Sciuridae > Urocitellus > Urocitellus parryii. The sequence continues at coordinate 76,732,256 of NC_135547.1, forward strand.
TCACTATTGTTGAAGAACTTTGCTGTGTTCTACTGAAATGTCCTTTAAAACGGTGACTTTGGGCATAGCTGAGATATTTTCCCCTTTAATTTTCCAGTTTTTTTTTAATAAAGCAAGCAGTTTATCTCTAATCTGCTGATTTGGAACTAGCTCCAAAAAGCTAATTCCTTACCCTGATCGTTGTAGTAAGCCTGTGCCAGGCCCTGGGCCAGATATTGGTGATACTGAATTCCTAAGACTTACTGTTGACTCCTGAGTCTTACATTTCGTTGGGGAGACAGTATGGAAGGAGAAAAACTTGCTAAGTCTTCTGTGAAAAGCATGAGGCATAGAGGCAAGGAAGCCTTCAATAGTCTTTTCCTCCTGTTTTCCTGAAAACGCCTATTCATCCTTCCACAGTTCCACTTAGACATTCTGCCTTTTCTTTCTTCCTTTTATTTTTTTGTTGCTAGGGATTGAACCTAGGGCCTTGCACATGCTAGGCAAACACTCCACCACTTGGATACTTGCTCAGTTCTTTTTTAAAAATTTTTAATTGTAGATGGCCATAATATCTTTATTTATTTTTATGTGGTGCTGAGGATTGAACCCAGTACCTCACACATGAAAGGCAGGCACTCTACCACTGAGCTACAGCTCCAGCCCTCAATTTTTTTTTCATTTTATTTTGAGACAGGGCTCACTGAGTTGCACAGGCTGCCCTCAAACTTGCAACCCTCCTGCCTCAGCTTCCTAAACTGCTGGGATGACAGACTTGTGCCACAAGAACCCACCATTCCCAGCTCTTTAAAGACCTCTCTGATTTTCTCCATTATGTTCCTGCTGGACTTTGTTCACTTTTGCAACCCTTGTTTCCTCCAGGTGGCTCAGCCTGTGGGGAGATACTTAGACAGAGGCTGTCATTATGTATTGACCCCTTTTGAATTCATTTTGATTTCCATCCCTTTACCACCACTTGAAAGTAACATGACCTTCTTCTCTGGAACTTGGAAAAAACACTCTGGCCTTTCCTTACCCTAAGATGAACTGGAAGCTAGAAGTTAGAACTCTCTAAGAGATTTAAAGCCTTTCTTAAAGGTTGTGTGGATATGGAAATAGAACATAATTGCTAAGACCTTTCCATCCTGATAAATTCAGCTGAGGGTCTAGGGGAGTTTCCAATAAATTCAGCTGAGCCCAAGGGAAACCATAGTTACATCAGATGATTGTGGACTAGGTTCAGGCCTTTGGGTGTAGGAAGAAGCCTTTGTTATGAGCCTGGCTTAATTTTTGCTTATTTTCCCCAAGTGTAAGCCCAGTTCTGGTACTTGTTAATAGGGATCATTTTCAGTGCTGAGCCTCGGTTCTCTGTCCAGAGAATCAGATGAAATCCTGTAAGGAAAAAGGCTTTGTGAATAAAACAGTCACCTCCTGAATGTTATGTATTATCATCCTTTAGGGTAAGAATGGTGGCTAACTCATCTCTCTTTCTTGAGCTTGTAGTTTGGAAATAGGTATGATGTGAATGTTTGTTGAATGACTAAATGGCCTAGGAGGAGAAGGAGTTCCGTATTAAAAAAAAAAAATTGCTTATTACCCAATAAATCTGCTATGCTAATTAATGCTTACCTTTACTGCTTTGTAATTTTGCCATTACCAACACTATGAACCTCACAATACCCAAGAAGTGGTTTACTGACTCCTAAGTATTTTGCCTGCAACAGGATATGCCACTGCTACATTGATAGAGATGTCCAGGCTACAGCATTTTGTTTTAAGAGCTCCCACCAGACGCCCCAAGGGCTTTATTATTTTCCATGTCTGTGTCCTCCCAGTGCTCTGGTTATGCAGTTAGTTCTTAATGCATAGTTGCTGAATGACTAATAGAGAGAGGGAATAGCATGTTTTTGCAGTACTATTTGGCCACCCAGATAAACTCCAAATATCAGAAAGTAACAGATGTGCCCCATTTTACTTTTGTTACTTTTGCACTTGAGGAGAGATTCCACCTTTAAATTTTTTTATATTTATTTTTAATTTTTACTTATTTTGTTTTTTTATATTTTATTTATTTTTTTAGTTGTAGTTGGACACAATACCTTTATTTTATTTATTTTTATGTGGTGCTGAGGATCAAACCCAGGGCTTCTCATGTGCTAGGCCAGTGCTCTATCACTGAGCCACAACAGCCCTTCTCATTTTGTTTTTATATTTATTATTTCTACACACACACACACACACACACACCCCTTTTTAAATTAAAAAACCTTTGAGCCAGTTGTAGTAGTGCATGCTTGTAATCCCAGTGACTCAGGAGGCTTAGGCAGGAAGATTGCAAGTTCAAGGCCAGCCTGGACAACTAGTGAGACTCTATCCATTAATTAATTAATTAATTAATTAATTAAAGGGCTTGGGGGTGTAGCTCAGTGGTAGACTACTTGCCTAGCATGTAGGAGGCCCTATGTTCAATTCCCAGTACCTCAAAAACAAAAAGCAAAACAACAAAACAAAAATATGTGGCTTTTATTATTATATTTAAGAGCTTTCTATGTGAAAGGCAATATGTGCATCATTTTATTGTCACATTGATTCCAAGATATGTTAACTATAATTATCTTAATTTTCTTGATGATGAAACAGGCTCAGGGAATCGTTGGAGGTCTAGGGGTGTAGATCGTGGTAGAGTGTGTGCTTAGCATGTGTGTGGTCCTGGTTCTATCTCCAACATCACAAATAAAACAGAACAAAAGTTGGGGAATAAGTTGAAAATCCAGAATTTGCATCCCCGTCTATGTTCTTTATCACAATGAATGGGGAATAGGTTATACTGAACCTGGGGACTGTGAAGGAATTTGGGGGTTTTTGTTTGTTTGTTACAATGCCAGGGAGCAAACCCAGGGCCTAGCACATGCTAGGCAAGAGCTCCAACTCTGAGCTACCTCCCATCTTCCTGCCTCAACCTCTAAATAGCTGGAATGACAGATGTGTGCCACCACACCCAGCTGAAAGTGTTTTTACCACCATCAGGGAGCAGCCTAGTTGGGATAGTATCCCATGCAGCACTTTAGAGGGGAATCTAGGAGATTCAGCAAGATTATATCTGGTGGGGCTAAAAAGAGAATTAAACTTTCTCGGGGAGGCAGAAAGAGAACAGGAAATTGAATTTTTCTCTAGACAACTAGCATTTTTGTATTTCTTTTTCATTTATGAAGTACTTTTACATATGTTATCTTGTATTATCCTCATGACAGCTTTGTGAGTTATTACTCCTATTTGAGAAATGGGAAAAATAGACTCAGGGAGTTTGAAACTGATTTGCCCATGGTGGCAAGTGGGAAGGTCATGGAGACCAAGAAACTATTTGTGCTCTTTTAGGCACTGGAGATACAGGAGTGAACAAGACAGGCAAACCTCTTTGTCCTCATGGAGCTTATAAAGTAGATAAAGTATGATTTATTTCTTTTCATTTGCCCTCTGTCACATAACTATTACTGGTTTTGATTTTCAACTTTAGCTGTGTTTTGGAATCACCTGGCACACTTCAATAAAAAACACTGATGTGTGTGAGTATGTGTGTAAATGTGTACACTTAAATTTTAAAACTGTTGGAATAAGCATTGGTTTAGAGCAGTGGCTCTCAACCTTGTTGCTTATTTTCCCCAGGTACCCATTAGAATCACCATGGGAATGTAAAAAAGAAAAAATACACACACACACACACACACACACACACACACACACACACCAGTGTCTGAGCTTTACCCCAGGATCAATTAAATTAGAATTTCTGTGGTTGTATACAGACATTTGTACTTTTAAAATGTGCCTTCTCATCTGGGCTCAGAAGTGCGTGTCTTTAATCCCAGCTACTCAGGAGGCTGAGGCAGGAGGATTGCAAGTTTAAGGCCACCCTCTGCAATTTAGAAGAACCCTGGCTCAAAGTTAAAAAAAAAATAAAAAACAAACATGGCTGGGATGTACCTTAGTGGTACAGCACCCCGAGGTTCCAACCCCAGTACCATAAAATAAATAAATAATAGACAAATAAATACAATTTGCCTTCTCAAATGATGCTGCTGAGTACAAGGTATGGGGTTTGCATGTTGCACTTGGGACAAAGAACAACTTGATCCCATGATCCCAGACTGAACTCCTCACCTCACAAGAATATGGGTTATTGGTCTTTCATTTTCTCAATACATATTAATTCAGCAACTGCCGTATTCCTAACAAGTCCCTTCCCTTTCCCAGGTCCTAATTCCCTCCTTTTTAAAATGAAAGACTTGGTATCTCTGAGGCTTATTACAGCTCAGTCTATAATTCTATATGGAAGATTGGCCTGGGAATGTTCATGGCTCAGAGGACTCACTCTTGGAGACTCAGGTTAAATTACAGATACTTTTAACAGTAGAGTATGCTTCATTTAAGAGAGAAATTCATGAAAACCCAAAAATGAGTGGGCAAGTCTTTTTCTCATATTAAACAGTCTGCCCACATATTAAACAGTCTTCCTCTCATTCATCATCTTGCTGACCACCAGGTTGGCAACACAGATGGGCACACAAGGACATGATCAGAGGGAAAGACTCAACTGGGTCAGAATGAAAGTCAACCAAAGGGAAGAGAAAACAAAAATGTATGCCTTGCAGATCAAAAGCACTGGGAGCAGCAGAGAGCAAGCTAGAAGGCAACCCACCACTTGGCCTCATTTTTTCTTTACACCTGTAATTCGTCTGACACTGGCAGAAAAAAAGATAATAATGGTAACTATTGGGTGGTAGCATAGTGGTTAAGTGCTTGGACCTTGGGTCCACCCTCTCTGAGTTTGAGTCCTCACTCTTCCACTTGTTTTATTATGACCCTGGACAGGCAGACTGACCCTCTCTGTATTAATTTATCCCTTATAACTGTAAATACGTGATCCTTATAATGATAATAATGATAATACTTACTTCATAGCAACATGAAGCCTACAAGCCTGGCATGCATTAAATACTTATTACATAAAATTTATAAATAATCCTTCTGAGTAGGTGTCCAGCACTTGTAATTGCTCCTTAATCTTTATTTTAAGTGAAATAGGTACCATTTCCCCAATGTTATAGGTGAAGAAATAAAAAAAGACATATTGTCACAATGTCAGTACTATCTAAGTCATTTTTTGCAGTGACAAAAAAAAATCAGTAAAGTCACAGAGCCAGGATTTGACCCCAAGGGAATTGATTTTTTATTGCTCACTCAACTACAGGACTGTACACAGGCCATTATATTTGTCTGTATAGATTAAGGAACTGAGCTGGTCACTAGGGATGCTTGGAAGGAGGAAATGTGGGTCCCACTCAGAGAAAATTTTATTGTAGGTGGGGACACATACCTGTAAAAAGATGGCAATAGAAGGTACATCATGCCTGGTACTACAGGAGTTTGGAGTAGCCCATCACAACTTTGTTGTGATATATAGTTTGGATTCAGGCATTGACAGACATGGGGAGGGTGTGCTGGGAAGGGGAAGCTGCATGAGCAAGGAAAGGAGACTAAAACTGTGAGTGGTGTTTTTGGAATTGAGGAAAGTACTTCTCCTCTAGCATATTGTAGAGAATCTTTGGGAGGTCTCTCAAAGCTAATGCCAAGGTCAGGGAAGTGCCTGGGGCTACTGAGCCTCATTTTTTTGGATTCTGTGGAAGCAGGTAATATAGAAACTCAGGCTGTCATGGCCACACAGGTCATGAGACCATCCAGTCCAAATTCATCATAGCATAGTAAGCAGCAAATAGTAGGCTTTGTCAGGCCAATATTTCTGCCATGAAGTAGTGAATCAGAAAGCCTGGGTTCATTCCTAAAGATACCATTTAGTAGCACCCAAGTCTACTCTTCTAGCATTCTGAAGTGATCTTCAGAACTTGCTTTCAAATTTTCTGTTTCATTGAACTTCTCATACTGTCAAAGAATAAGTCTTGAACACTAGGCTTGGTAGACCTACCATGGAAGCAACATAAGGTGAATTGAGAAGACAGGGCAGGAAACTACCATACTGTTCATTATCCACTAAGATATTGGCATTCTCAAACTTTTGCTGATTTTTTTTTTGTTATTTCTGCACTACTGGGGATCAAACCCAGGGTATTCCACCATTCAGTTATATCCCTAAACCTTTTCACTTTTTATTTTGAGATAGGGTCTCACTAAGTTTCTGAGGCTGGCCTCAAACTTGTGATCCTCTTGCCTCAGCCTCTCCAGTAGCTGAGATTACAGGCATACACACCATACCTGTCCAGAATTGTTTTTGAAGCTTGAGATATAGGCTTACAAAGGAAAACAACTATATAAACACCAATATTTATAATTAATAGCATATTAGTAAAATATTAATATCAAAATATTTCTTTAAAATTATGGTAGAATAATTCATGCACTTCTTGGTTAACATTTCAAATAGTAAGATCTAGCAGTGGAGCAGAGGAGTGACATATTTCATTAGACAAAGCAAGTCACATGGCCATGCATTTCATTGGCTAATGAAATATGTTACTCCCCTGCTTCAAAGCTTCTCATGGCTCTTCCTCATAGAATAGACTTTACATTCTAGCTGACCTACCAACCTTTCTGACCTCAGCTCCAATCACTTTCCCCCTGATCCACTTCAGCAGTAATGACCTCATTTCTGTTCTTTGACAATCTCATTCCTTCCCCAGGATCCTTGCACTAGCTGTTCCTTCTGGTTGGAACACTCATCCCCTTAAGTTTGCTATGTCTGGCTCATTCTTGACTTTTAGAAATCATTTTCCATTTTAACACCTTATTTTTAACAGTTTTATTGAGATAATTTGCATAATATTCAGTGAATTTTAACATATTCATGAGGTTATGCATCTATTAACACCATCAGTTTTTAAAACACTTTTTTGGTTTTCAGTGGATCTTTATTTATTTATATGTGGTGGTGAGAATCAAACCCTGTGCCTCATACATGCTAGGCAAGTGCTCTACCACTGAGCCACGACCCCAGCCCACCACCATCAATTTTATAACATTTTTATTACCACAAAGAAACCCAGCTCCCAATGACTCACCGAGTGCTCCCCAGGCAGCAGCTAATCTACTTTCTATCTCTTGGATTTGCCTTTCTGGATATGTCATATAAATGAAATCATACAATACCTGGTCTTTTGTGTCTGGCTTAATTCACTTGTGATGTTTTTAGATTTCATCACGTTGTAGCATGTGTCAGCACTTCATTCTTTTTTATGGTTAACTAACATTCCATTGTATGGAAATATCACAGTTGGTTTATCCATTCACATATTGAAGGACATTTAGCTCATTTCCATCCTTTGGCTATTATGAATAATGTGCATGAACATTTATGTACAAGTTGTGTAAAAATGTCTTTCATAGGCTGGGATTGTGGCTCAGTGGTAGAGCAATTGCCTAGCACGTGCAAGGCTCTGGGTTTGATCCTCAGCACCACAGAAAAATAAATAAAATAAAGGTATTGTGTCCAACTACAACTAAAAAATAAGTATTAAAATTATTCTTCCATTTCTATTGGGTATACACCCATAAGTGGAATTGCTGAATCATGGAAACTCTATACTTAACACTTTGAAGGGCTGCCAGACTGCTTTAGCCCTACCAACAGTGTATGAGGGTTCTAATTTCTATATATCCTCACCAGTACTTGTTATTATCTATATTTTTATTCTAGCCATCTAAGTGGGCATGAAGTGTATTTCATTATAGTTTTAACTTGCAGTTCATAATGACTCATGGTGTTGAGTATCTTTTCATGTCTTTAGTGGCTACTTGTATATCTTTCTGAAGAAATATCTATTCAAGTCTTTTACCTATTTTTGGACAGCTTTGGGGGGGCATCTGTGTTAAAGGAATCTTCTCGATACCATTAAGTTATTTGATCCTCACTCCAAATCATCTGGGTTGTTTGTTATTTTGTTGTGAAATTAAAGGAGTTCTTTATGATATATATAATGTATAATCTATATTATAATATACATATTATATAACATGTATTATTGATCCCTGATCAGATATAGGATTTGTAAATGTTTTCTTCCATTCTGTGGGTTGCCTGTTCATGTCTTGATATTCTTTGATGCAAAAAAGTTTTAAATTTTGATGATGTCCAACATTTACTTCAGATGCTTGTACTTTTAACATAATATTATTTGAAACTGTTGTCTAATTCAAGGACATTCAGATTTATATCTATGTTTCCTTTAAGGATTTTATAGTTTCGTGTCTTATATTTTGATTTTTGACCCATTTAGAGTTAATTTTGTATATGATGTGAGTTAATGATCCAACTTCATTTTTCTTCATGTTGTTGGATATCCCATTGTCAACCTTTTGTTGAAGAGACTGTTCTTTTTGGTACCCTATAGTCAAAAATTAATTGACTATAGCTGTCTGGGTTTATTTCTGAACTCTCAGTTCTATTCCATGATCCATATATGTACCCTTAGTCATTTCCACACCATCTTGATTATTTTTAATCATTTGGTTACTTTTGATTACTTTGTATTAGGTTTTGAAATTGGGAAGTATTAGTGTTCCAAATTCATTTTACATTTTTGACAGTTTTGACTATTCTGAGTTCTTTAAATTATGAATTCTAGGATTAGTTTTTCTGTTTCTGCAACACTGCCTTATTTTTGCCCAGCTCTATTGTTTGTCAAGGACCTCCATGTTCATTTTTTCATTTAACAAATATTGACTGAGCACCTATCATGCACCAGGCACAGTGTCAGGTGCTGGGGACACCATGATAAACAAAAATAATCACAGTTCTTATCTCTAAGAACTAAGAATCTTGTGGGAGATGTATACATTAGTTGAACATGACCAAAATAAAACTATTGTGAATAATAGGAATAACTGAACTAATCTTAGGGATCAAGGAAATCTTTCCTAGGGAAATCAGGAACTTGGAATGTGCCTGGAGCTGGAGGGGGCTTGGAAAGAGCATTTCAGGCAGGGAGAACACCATGTGCCAAAGCTTTTTGGTAGGAGAGTGCATGGTGCATTCAAGGAGCTGCATGGAGCTCAGTGTGGGGAAGAACAAGGGAACAAGAAAAAGAGTAACGTTAGTTGAAGGTGAGTTGAAGGTGCCTGATCACATAGGATTTTGTGGGCCAGGAAGGAAGTCCTACAATTTTATCCTAAGAACAACAGGAGCTACCAATGCAAGATGGGAAACATTTGATTTTGATTTCAAAATGCTCAATCAGGCTGCTGTGCAAAGAATGGACTGCAGAGGAATGTGCAAGGACAATGCCAGACAAGAGAGTATTACCATTGTCCAAGAGAGAAATAACGTAGGTTTGGTCCAGGGTGGTGACAGTGACTTTGGAAAGAAGGTGGATGGATTTACAGGTGCAAAAGAAAATGAGGAGGTTCTAGAAAGAGGCTTTGGTTAGTGAGGTAGGTGTTGGGAGAGGTGATCTTCACCAGGATAAAGCACAGTGGAGCATGGACAGCTTTGGGGGGGCATCTGTGTTAAAGGAATCTTCTCGATACCATTAAGTTATTTGATCCTCACTCCAAATCATCTGAGAGAGGAAGCTGTAAAACACATGTCCCTCATTTTGCAGATGAGGAAACTGAGTACTAGAGATATTAAGTGGCAAAGCCATATCAGAATCCTATCATTCTAAGAACAACCCCTGTGCTCTTTCTTTTCTAGGACATCAGAGTGGACTCTCTAGAAAGGTCATCCCAAACAGTTTTAAATAATAAAGAGAAAATCAATACTAGGACTTTCTATACATATACTCAGTACCTCTCAAACCTCCAAGCTTATGCTATCTACAGATGTCATCTCCACAGCATTGTTCCAAGTGCCTGCCAAAAGTGTTTAGAGCTCCAGATGCGTGGCTCTTGTACCCAGATTGTTGTTCGTGCACAGAGAGCTGCCTTGCCTTTTTTTTTCCCCCTATGGTCACTCCATCTGAAAGGAGTCCTGCTTTTATGTTATTAGAGATAAGGGTCACCTGTTGGCAGTCAATGTATGGAGGGCTGAATTGAACCAGAAAGTGCATGACTGAAAAACTAATAATAGATAACTAGTCACAGTGGACTCAATTATTTTTTTCATGTCAAGTAATGAAGTATGAGAAGAGAAATTGAACAGGTGGCAGGAAATGGATGGAACAAAAGAACTAGGAGAAAGGTAAACAAATACATAAATTCAAGAAGTAGGAAAAAGAGCAAATAAAGTGGTTAAAGACATAGGTTGGGGAGGAAACATCCTGGTTCCAAATCAGGACTCTGACATTTACTAGATGTATGATCTTAGGCAAGTTACTTAGTGTCTCTAAGTAGAGATAAAATTGCACTAACTTTTATGGGATTTGTGTAAGGATTATAGGGAGAGCATAAATATAATGTCCTGGCCACAGTGTCTGGCTTGTGATAAGCCCTTGATAACTGTCAGCTGTTATTCTGATTATAAAAGACCCTCCTGATTTCTCCTGCCTCTGCTTTCTCCGGCAATCCCTGATAGGTTCACTCTGGCCAGCTTGGTTCAAAATGCCAGTCACTGAGCCAGTCCTGGCCCAGGCAGTAAATACCCTCTCAGTTTCAGCAGACCCAGAGCTAGAGAACCTGTGACAACAGCTGGTGTCCTTCATCGGTCCCCGGAGCATTTTGCTACCCATTTTATTTGCGATCAGGAACTTCCAAGAGTGACCCTTGAAGGTACATGTTGCTTCTAACCTCTTCCTTTCCTTCCCTTTCCTGTGTCACTTCCACCATGTTAATTCCTATTCCTAAATTCTACTCATTACTCAGCTTTGTACTCCAGTTCCCCTCCAGCATCAAAATCCTGTCCTCTTTCCTGGGTTAGGCACAGATTATCTAACTTCTAAGCAGTCTGCTTTCTTGAGTCATGTCATCATGGTGAAGCCCCTGTCTGAGGGGTATTAGCTAAGCTTGTTAATTGCACACTTTGAACACTGTGCCTCACTCATCCAGCTCCTGTCCACTTCTCTACAGTGGCTAAGATAATCCTTTGGCATCACACCCTTCTTTAGGAATCCTATGAAGCCAAAAACCCTGCTCCAGAAATCTGTGTGAATTCGACATATCAGTCAGGATTGGCCAGGATATGCTGCTGCAAGAACTAATTCATCACAGTCACTTAGTGAACCAGGGTTGTAGATGATTCATTTTGAACATGTGTTTTTATATTGCCATGATAGGAAAAGGGTTTATGTTTTTAAAAAATACTCCCAACTGCTATGTAGAGAATGGACTGCATGGCAAAAAGGGTGGAAGCAGGGAGGCTATTGAGGAGGCTTAGTCCTGGAGAGAAGTGACAGAGACTTGAACCACACTGATGGCAGTGAAGCAGAGAAGAAGTGGATGGATTCAGGATATATCCTGGAGTAAAAAAGACAAACTTCTCTGTTGGACTAGATGTGAAGAGTAAGGAGAGTAAATGCCTGCTAGATTTGGGGTTTAAACAGCTGAGTGGATGGCATCCATGTTTAACTGCCATTGAAACTACAGAAAACTCGAATTTATCAAGCTATTCATCAGTGACAACTGAGAGGAACCTCATCTTGGAGTTTTTTTAGGGTTCCCTTTCAGTTGTTTTATGATGACTTAACTGAGAGAACCTGTTTCTCTTTTCAGACTAGCTGTTTGATAAGGGACACACATGCACACCCAAATGTGCTCGAACTCACATCCACATACATCACACACCACCCACACTGCTGTGGCAACCCTTTCTGGACCTCACACAGCAGTATTCCCAGGGGTCCCTCAGAATCTCTAACATGTCCCTGTCATTGTTTTTGTTTCTGATAAGAATGGACCTTTTGCTAATGATTTTTAGTTAGAAACAACAACAATCATAGCTGCATCCCTGTGGGGCCTGCTCCTGAGTAGCAACATTTCTGTTTTGCTTGAGAGGTGGTCAGAAGCAGTGAGTGAACTAGGTGGTCTGAAGGACCTTTTCCATGTTGAAGTGCTTTCCCCCATAGGGATATGTGAAAACCACAGCAGTAGCACATTTATTAAATCAAATGTGCACAGTGCAAAGTGGCAATCTGTGGCTGTTAAGTGTGATTTCTAACTAAATGCATAGCTTGTTGCCTGGGCAGCTCATTAAAAGGGGAGAGGGGTTGGAAAACTGGAAATAAAATGCAAAGTCTTGGCCACTGACTGGTTGGTTCCAGGCAGAGTCAGTACTGACTGAGTTTCGATTTATAACCTCAGTGATTCCAGAGCCTCCGGCAGGCAGGCAGGAATTTGCATGATTGGGGTGTTTGCATGAGTGGTGCAAACAGGTACTAATAGGCTCAATTTAGCTGATGATTGCCAGACTTTCTCCCAGAAATGGCCAACTGGGCAGTGCTTCAGGATGTGTACTTGAGGATGAAGTCAAACAAAATGGGGGACTCTGAAGCCTGGTGGTGGTGGGGGGTGAACCTTATTTCATCCCAGGCTGAACCTTATTTCAGCCTCTTTGCCAGGAAAAGTCAAGGGATTTGGGGAGAAAGCAGAGGTTTCTCTTAAGTAGGAACTAGGGTTCTAGGGAGGGAAGTGAGTCTCCCTCCAGCCCGGGAAAAGAAAACATATATAAGGTACCTATCTTCCTTCCCACCACCATTGTATGTGTCCCTCCTAGAAATTCTAAAACTCAAGTGTCACTTATTAGCATTTTATAGAGGTAAAGCCAGCATAGTCATACACAGCTTTGATGAGACAGGCATCCTTGACCTGCTATGCAAAGGGAAAATGGAGCCCTGGAGGAGCAACTTGCCCCAGGCCACATAGCTACCACGTGGCTGTGCTGGGCTTTGAATCTGGGTAGTTAAGCCCTTGACACTTTGTTATAAGTGATGCTGCTTCCTAGGTATGTTGGGAAACCTGCAGTGCTCCCAAAGCCTACAGATAGAAGCAGGAGCCCAAGCTCATCCTCCTCCCTTCTGTGGGGCAGACCACCTGTCAGTCAGCCTGGGGGTCATGCCCTTCAGGGTTCTTTCCAGTCCTGAGAACCAATAGCTCTCAGAATATCTGTAACTCTTTCTTATCCAGAAACTTAGACTGTGGATCAAGGGATGGCCCTTAAGGTGGCTGCTAGCCCTGACACTTTATAGACTTGGAAGGGGCAAAGCCCAGCAATATTCAATATACGATCCATTGAGTCTCAGTTGTTTGCCCTTGTGATCACGTGGCTAACTGGAAGCTGTGGCTCAGTGGCCCTGCCTAGCATCACGAGTATCATCCTGCATATCACTAGCCGGCAAAAGATCAAAATTCAAACTACAGTTTCTGTTGAATGTGTATTGCTTTTGCATCATTATGAAGTCAAAAATCTCATTAGTTGAGCCATCATACATTTGGGACTATCTATATTTTTGTTCCTATTATAATGATGAAGATATTGAGGCTCAGAGAGAGAAAATGACTTATCCAAGGTCCCAAAGTAAGTTAATTGTGTTGGTGGGATTCAAACTCAGCTCCATTTGAATTCAAAATTCATACCCTATCCTGTTAGAAATTCCTCCACAGAAGAGAGTTGAGGAGATACAGGTGGGTGGAAGCCAGGAATACACAGCACTTTACTGTGGTGGCAGTCAGAGAGCTGGGAGTACTTGTGGAATACTAGAAATTAGAGCTCATGTTTTTAGTGATTAAGGGACTCAAGAGGAGAACTTGTCCAGAGATGGAGGAAGAACCAGGGAAAACTTAGGTAAAAAAATCAGCAGTTACATAGGGCAAGAGTAAGAGCTGGGCCAGGAAAGGCCTGGACTTGTACCTGGACAAAATGACCTAGAACTTCTTAGGACTATGTTGTTAAATGAGTTAGTTTAGACTATTGGCCTGTGCTGTGTATTTCAGAATTGCCGGTTGCATCTCAAGAATCATCATAGTTGTATTAAGTCTTTTCCTCTCATTTATTAATTAATAATATAACAAGCATTCATAGACTACTTCCTGAAATTTGATCTAGAACATTGCTAATAACTTAAAATTACCAATATGCCAAGCATGATTTTGGTGATTGTTTTGATAAATAATTGTTGTCTTTTTTCAGTACCATGATTATAGTTTCCTTTCTCTGATAATGTCCCACTCCAAAAGAAAGGTTTAGCCTGTGTATCAGTTAGAATGAGCTTGTCTCCTTAACTCAAAACCCAGGTCAAAGAGACTACTATCCCAAACATTGCTGGTCACCATAGCTAAGGGAAAGAGAGCTCTGTAGGGTCTCACTCTGGCACTGAATTGTTCCAACCTGCAAGTGACATGTTTTACTTCTGTGTCATTGGCCAGAACTCATAATATGGTCCTGTCAAGAAGTATAATCTCACTGTTTACCCATAAGGTGCAGAACTGGGAATATTTGGGAAATAGAGCTAATGACTAGCATAGCCCATTTGCCCACTGTGGTACAACATGTGGACATGATCTGCTTTTATCTGGTGAAGTTCCAAGAAGAAAAGGATTGCATGAGCAAGGATGAGGAAGCCCACCTGAGTTTTGCCTCTCCCTCTATCCTTTTCTGTGATATTGTTATGGGTCACTTGCCTCCCTCTTCACCTATCTTACAGCCAGAGCCTTTCTCTTACCAGGAGCTTGCTATTCTGCTCTATCTATTTCTGTCTGTGTTGTCTAGGCTCAAAACATGACAATGCATTTGACTATAGAATCTGACCGAGGTCTCACATGAGGTCTCACCTTGGCTGCTTATCCCATTCATGATGCCTCAGATAACCAAGGGACCACTGCTACCTCATTTGGAACAGTGCTTAACTCGACAGTGGCAGGATTGGATTCTGTGCAGTGTGGTGAGGGGAGGAGAGATGGGCTGGGTGAGTCATCATTGTTATTTCTGTTGCATCCCCATTGATCTCACAAGGCTATTAAAAGAGCCAGTAACTAAGACATAGCTTGATTCTAGTTCTAAAAGTCAAGTGATAGCTGAAATTCACAATGTAAAGACAGTTCAGGAAATGGAGTGGAGGGAGGGCGCTGACTCTTGGGTCCACTGCTGGGAAGGAAGGTCTAAGCTGATAGGTTCACACATCCTTGGCCACTGTGCACAGGACCTGTGTAAGGCAGCTGGCCATGGGATGCTTCTTCAGGCCACTGAGTGTGGCTTGGAGAAAGGAGAGTGAAGAAAGAGGGCTTTGGTATCATTTCTACACACATAACATTCACAAATTGTGCCAGGCAAGGGGGTGAGTGCAGAAGTAAGGAAAGTAGACAATATCCCTTGGTCTCACATAACTTAGATCTATTGAGGAAAGAACATGATTAAGGAAAGAACATGAATAAATAATATAAGCCATGAGAAGTGATCTGACAAGGATGAGTACAGGGTAAAAAAGGAATGGCACCTAAGCCAAACTGGGGAGTGAAGGTTGGCTTTTCTCATTTCAGGAACAGTCCCTCCTCTACATGGAGAACTGAAGGATAAGTAGGTGGAAACCAGGTGAAGGCAGGTGGGAAGGAAGAAAATTACAGGAAGTTAGGTGTAGAAGGGATGGAAAGATCTGAGCCTAGAGGGGCAGGTAGAGACTAGATCATGAAGGATCAAGTAAGCTGTGTAAAGGCACCTGGGAATTATCCTGAGAGCAATGAGGAGCCATGTACTGCTACCTCAGTTTGGATCTTGACTGTTCCCTAAATGCCTGTGTGTTGAAGGCTTGGTCCCCAATCCATGGTGCTATTGGGAGGTGGTGGAACCTTATTAAAGGTAGGGCATAGTGGAAGGAAATTAGGTTGTTTGAGGAGTGCCTTTGAAGGGATACTAGGAACACAGCCCTTCTCTCCTTCCTCTCTCCTCTCTCCTCTCTTTCTTCTCTTCCCTCCTTCCCTCCTTCTCTCTCTCTTTCTTTAACCTCTCTCCCTTTTCTTCCTGGCCATTAAAGATGAGAAGCTTCCTCTGCCACACATTCTCACCCTGATGTGCTGCCCTGCTGCAGGCCCCAAAGTGGCCAGCCATGGACTAAGGCCTACATTCTGTGAGCCAAAATCAACCTTTCCTCTTTTTAAGTTGATTATCTCAGGTATTGTTACAATAACAGAAAACCAAACAATATAGATGACATGCCTTTCAGACATTGCTGAGGAATCAGCATGGAAGATGGTTTGGGTTGGGAAGTGAAGATATTGGAGGCAGAAAGCCAGGTGAGAAATGATACTGACCTGGTTATGATAGTTATAATGGAGGTGGAAAGAAATAGTTGGATCTGAGACATGTTTTGGTAGTAGAATAGAGAGATATGGAGAGGGAAGGAAAAGTCAGGAGTAAGGGTTGATGCCTAGGGTTCTGGCAGGACAACTGGATAGCCATATAGTATGATAGTTGAGAGCAATAGCTCTGAAGTTGGAGAATCCCAGATCTGCCATTGATTTGCTGTGTGGCCTTGGACAAGTTCCTTAACTTCTCTGTGTCTCAGTTTCCTTTCCTATAAAATAAGCATATTAATTCTGCCTTTGTTTTAATGGTTAAGTGAAATAAGACACATAAAATGCTTTGAACTTGGTCCAGCATAGAATGCACTCAATAAATGTTAGCTATTCTAGGGACCAAGGAAGAGGAACAGGCTCCAGAGAAATAATACTGGGCTCAGTTCTGGGCATGTGAACTTTAGGTTGTCTGTCACTACTGTGACTAAAAGATCTGACAGGAACAATTTTAGAGGAGGAAAAGTTTATTTGGGCTGTTATAGTTTTAGAGGTCTTAGTCGGTAGACAGCCGGCTCCCTTCCTCAGGGTTGGAGGGGAGGCTGAACATGAAGTGGCTCATTTGATGATCTGGAAGTAGAGAGAGACTCCACTCACCAGATAGAAAATATATACCCCAAAGGAACACCTCTAATGCCCACCTCCTCCAGCCATACCCTACCTGCCATCTGTTACCATTCAGTTAATCCGAATCAGAGGATTAATTCACTAATTGGGTTAAGACTCATATAAACCAATCATTTCACCTCCAAGCCTTCTTGCATTGTCTCACATATGAATTTGGGGGGGGGGGCACCTCACATCCAAACTATAACAGACACTTAAGTGAAAATCGACTCTATAGGTCTGAGGCTCAGGAGTTATTGGATCCAAATATATAAATTTGAGAGTCATCAGTTTATAGATGGTAATTGAAACCTTGGAAGATTGTGCATGGAGAATTTGGAGATTAGGAAGAAGGCCTTTGAGAAAGCTCTAGGAAACCTCAACATTTGTGGATGGACAGAGGTAAAGAAGCCCAATGAGGGGACTGATCAGCAACCAGAAAGGTGGGAGAGAAAGCAGGAAAGGGATGGGGATGTTGTTCAGTGGTAGAGCACTTGCCTAGCCTGTTTGAAGCCCTGGGTTCCATCCCCAGCCCTAAAAAAAAAAAAAAAAAAATTAAAAATTCAACCAAGATCACAGAAGCCAAGGTAAGAAAATGCTTCAGGATGGAGGCTTCAGCTAACTGTGGCAAATGCTTCAGAGAGGCCAATATAAGGGAAGATCTGAGAAACATTGGAATTTATGTGTGAAGAGATCATCTGTGCAAATAGCTTCAGTGGAGTAATAGAACTGGATGGCAGCTATATCAGGCTAAAGAGTGGGAGTGAGGAAATGGAGAGAGCAAGTGTAGACAGCTCTTTCAACAAGTTTTTTCTGTGAAAGGGAAGCGAGAGCAGATGATGGAGAGTTATGGGAAAGAGAGGGTATGCTTCAATGCTCACGTGGAGGAAGCACAGCACAGCGGGATAGATGGGTGATGCTGGCCAATTGAAGGGCTAATGAAAGCTTCAGATCCCCAGGATGATGGGAAAAACTGAAAGCCAGGGTGCAGTTGCAGAGGTCAGACTCAATTGAGATGAGTCAGGGAAGGTGGAAAAAATGGATGGGGAGTGAACTTGGAGATTTGACTGTGGAAAGTTACTGCGTAATGACTTTCTCTGTGAAAATGGGTGTAGGGGATGTAACAAGGCTAAAAGTTTATAGATGATAGAGGAGGCTGTGTTGTTCAAAGATCCACTGGAGAGAATGGAGGAAAGAACTCAACAGGGAATCAGAGGTGGGTATTTCCTGGCCTAGTACATTTATAATGGTTCCCATCCATGTGGCTGAAGTATTTTCACCAAGCAGTGCTTAGTGGTCCTAGGGCAGGTGGAGGAGTAAGCATTTGGCTTTGTTAGAGTCTTAGGGATTGTAAGATGGATGAAAGATGGTCAATGGTGTAAGAAAGTTGAGGATATTGGCAAATGAGTAGTTAAAATGATCAACTTACCTTGCTCTCTGATTCAAAAGCCCCTGTTCTTGCTGTCGCCAATAATTTCTCTCTGTTCTCCACTCAAGTTTCTGCTCATTCAAGGATTTTGTATTGTCTCATGGCTTCTGTCTCATGTGTGTTGGTGTGTGGCTACTGCTGTACTCACTGCTGACTGAGGACCCTCTCCATGTTTCAAGTTCAGATTCCACAGGAGAGAGGAACTGAGTGGTTCCATTGGTCATTATCTTCCACGTTTGATACCTAGCTCAGGCCACTGCCTTAATCTGCTGGCCAATCTATGGTTTTCTATCCTGAATCCAGGGTCTGTGTCTGGTCCAGTTAGCTGTACCCAGCATCAACATTCTTCAGAAAGTATTGTGAGGAAACAGAATGGTTGAAATGTTGGGCTTTGGAACCATACTCTTATGCTTGAATCCAGGCTATCCCACTGACTGTGTGGGCCTTGGAAAACTTACTTCCACTCTCTGATTCCTAGTTTTCTCATTTCTAAACTGGGTCTAATTAGAGTACTTGCCTCCTAAGGTCTCTGTGAGAACAAAATAATACGTGTCAAGCACTTAGCACAATACCTTGCACATAGTTATTTCCCTGTAAGCATTATCATTATTATGTTGACGACAATGATGATGACAAGATTACTATGAAGGTAGGTACTTAGGGCCTAACAGACTCTTGGACAAGACATTAGGGGAAGCAATATCCATACACTATTGCCATTGAATGAACACAGTCTTCTTTCCTTCACAGCAGCTCTTTGCCATTTCTGGTCTTTTGACCTTTCCCCAGGGAATGTTTGTTACCCTGGGGGCTCTAATGGCCTGAAGCCTTTGGACAACTGAGTCTGTCATGGGCTGGGGACCAGGCTGCTGGGTCTGCTTGTCATCAGCTGGGGAAGAATCCTGGCAGGCTGGCCTGTCTGGCTCAGACCTTGGTTCCTATGAGTCATGCTTCTCTTATGCTAAGCCCAGCTCAGATTTGGAAGGGGGCTAGAGGAGTGGGGGCGGGCGAGGGGAAGAAAGGGAGGAGGAAGGCTGCAACTTATTTCTCAGTGTTTTCGTTTAGTTCAAGTTGCAGGAATCTTTCCTTAGAAACCCTAGTGAGATGATTTGAGACCCTACTCTGACCAAAACGCTATAGAGGGGATGCTTCACCTGGTTTATGCTGCCCCAAATGACTGATAGGTGAGCAATACCTCCCCAGGCACCCTGACATCCAGGGCACACACTTTCCAGCTCTCTCTCTCTCTCATACAGCTTGATGCATAAAGATCTATCCTCCCAGGAAAAAAAAAAGTAAATTGCTGACATAGGAGAAGGGAGCAGATTCAAGAGTCCCAACACTCAAGAGATCGGGCCCCTTGAAATGCCTCACCCTCATTAAACAGGTCCCCCAGTTGTGTCTGAGCTGTTTCTTTTTTTCCCAAGGCTGGTGGCCAGGTCATCTAAAGGCATGTGAGATAATTTCAAGTAGTTAACGTTTGAATATTTTTTAAATGTTAATAGCCATGAATTTATTTTCATGTCTTTTAGAAAAAAAAAACTTTAACACATTAAAGCTGCTGACTTCAAGGGTATTATTGCTTATAACCATGCAGTTTTTTAAAGAAGTTTTTTGATGCATGTGGTAGTGGTGCACACCTGTAATCCCAGGTACTCAGGAGGCTGAGGCAGGAGAATTCCAAGTTGGAGGACAGACTCAGAAACTTAAGGAGACCTGCCTCAAAACTAAAAATAAGAGCTGGGATGTAGCTCAGTGTTAAAGCACTTGCCTACATGCATGAAGCCCTGGGTTTTATCCCCAGTCCAAAAACAGAAACAAAAGACAATAAAATCAATAAAAAAGGGCTAGGGAGGTAGTTCAGTGGTAAAGTGCACCTGTGCTCAATCCTTAGTACCAAATAAATAAATAACATAAGAAGAAGTTTATAACATATTTTGGGGAGGGGTGATTGTATTGGGTATTGATCTAAGAACCTTGCACATGCTAAGCAAGTGCTCTACCACTGAGCTACATCCCAAAGTCTATAAAGAAGTTAATTTAAGGAACAATATCAAATAGATTGGTAATGTAGTTCTGCATGTGTCAAAAGTCATGAAGATGACTGAAGTTTGGAAATCACTAGCATTAACCAAATGCCTTTTCTGCTCCCTCTCTGTCCCCACTCCCAGGTGTGGGGCTTCTGATTAATATGATTAGACATATTAATCTATGTGGTCAACTGTCAGCTTGACATGTCAAAGCCAAAAATCTTTTTTTATTTGTTTTGGTATTGGGGATTGTCCCAATTGAGCCACATCCTTAATGCATTTGTATATTTTATTTAGAGACAGGGTCTTACTAAGTTGCTTAGGGATTTGCTAAATTGCTGAGGCTGGCTTTGAACTCATGATCCTTCTGCCTCAGCTTCCTGAGCCAAAGCCAAAAATCTTATCTCCATTTCTATGCTTCCCGTGTCTGTCAAGGGCTCTTCCCCCATTCTATCTGACCCTCTTTCCTCTCCCTTTTCCACACTCAATCATTACATTGATCAAGTTCTGCTAATTCCCCTTCAGAATATCTCTTGCATGATACCCTTCTAGCTGTCATCACCCATTTGAGTACCACAGCTGCAGTCTGCACTTCACCATCCAACTAATCTTCCTCAAGTACAGCTTTCATCATGAATTTTTCTTGCATTGGTTCTCCACTAAACATCAATTCATTGCCAAAGTCCTGAATGGGCAATTTTTAGCCTTTGAATATGGTGCCAACCTACAATCTGCCACATCTCCCATTTCCTTTCTATGACCCATCTAGGTCTTTACTTTTCCTTGGAAACACTATACACATTTCTAGCTCTAACTCTTTCTTATTCCCCTTGCTTAAAATAGTTTCCTCAGTCCTTTCTTCTTGGTTACTTAATTACTTTTCATATATTGTTATCTGTGTTTGTTTCTCATCTTTCTAAGTGGACTTAGCTTGCTGAGGTAAAGAAGCATGTTTTCCATTTCTTTTGTAACTTCTTTGGTACTTAGCAAAGTGCCAGGCACACAGTAGGTACAGTTGGTTATGCTTTGGGCTGAAAGTAACAGAAAACCCAACCTATAGTGGCTTAAACAAATGGACATGATGTGGGTTTTTTTTCACATAAAAACTTTAAAGGTGGGTGGTTGCCTGCTATGCTGCTATCCATGGTGAATTGGCTTTCATTCTCAAACTTGTTGCATTATGGTTGCCAGATGGCTGCTTTATTCTCAAAAATTATATCTGCATCCTAGCACAATGAAGAAGGAAGAAACAAAGGCCTTCTTCTTAGGAGGCTTTGCCTGTTATTTGGGAAGGGGAGACTTCCTAGACAACTGTCCCTTATGTCTCATTACCAAGAACTGTGTCATGTACTCACTCTTAGACCAATAATTAGTTCAAAACAAATATAATAATTAAAGCCTGGGCCTAGAACTGGGTCTTCCCAACTGTCTGATATGAAAGGATCTTTGCCAACTACCTAAAAATATTGGAGCTCTGTTAATGAGCAAAAAGATATAGAGGATGGCTATTAGGTAAGCAACAAGCAGCATCTACCACAAGTCTCAATAAAGACTGGTTCAGAGAACAACTGGCCTGTTCTGGTTCTAAGTCTGGTTCTGAGACTTGCCAGGGATAAGACTAAGAGTTTTCCAGAAAATCCAAATTCTCTGTGCCCACATAACTGTGCCTAAGTGTCCCTGACTCACCATTGGAAGGTCAGACTGATGCTGTGGACTTTCTCAGCACTGCCTACCCCACTGAAATCAAGAATCTTGGAAAAGCATTGTGTGGCACTTATTGTCCCTGGAAACCCACTTCAAGGACTGAAAGGGAAATGAATGGGTAGGCCTGCTTCTTGAAAGAAATCACCCCTGTCTTTTGTTCTTTGATTTTCAGATATATTTTCTGAAGTAATTCTAAAATTGAATTTGCATTTAAAGAACAATCTACAAGAAGAAATTTCCTAAAAGCAAATTGTACAAAGTGCTACTTATCATAGCAACCAATAGATACAATCCAAACAGCCAATAATAGGTATTTGACTAAGCAAACTATGAATTATAGTACTTTAGTTTATAAAATGTGGCCACAAATGTGACAACTAAGTGAACTCTGACAATTATTTCAAGAAAAAATATATATGGGATAATGTGTAGTGGAAAAGACAGAATAGTATAGTAGATACCTACCAACTGTGTAAAATGGAAGAAATCATTCCTGCCTGTGGTCTTTGGTTTTCAGATATGTTTTCTAAAGTAGTTCTGAAATTGAATTTGCATTTAAAACAAAAAAGACAATCCAGAAGAGGAAATTTCCAGAAGACAAAGACTAGGGGATAGTTGTCCAACTTGAAATTGAAGAGGCATTAGACAACCCAGACCTGTTTGTTGAAATCAAATGCCAATTCTGAGGCAGTTCAGGGTCATTGATGGGGAGTTTCTATTCAGCTGGAGTCTAGGAAGTGGAAGATGGAGTATCCAACATTGTTCCAGTCTTTCACCACGAAGACAGAAAGGTTAACTTAAGTTTGAACTTGAACCTGGGTCTTTTCTCTAGTAGACAGCATTCTGAAAGTAGAGAGAGAGACTTGGCCTCCACAGGAACACTTCTCTCTGCTTCGCTGCTGAGAAGACCCCTTTCTTCTCTCACAGCTGAAGAAGCGTTTTGATGGAAGATTCCAGAACAGTATGCATTACTGTGTGGAGACCCAGTGTGAGTTCCTTCCTGAGGTTTCTTGGCATGGGCTGTGCTTCCCCCCTCCTCCCACTCATCATCCAAGGTTTACACTGTAAATATCTGGACAGGGTGAAAAGAAAAACCAGACCTCCAATTCGGGGCTGCTCTGCTGGAGTCTAAGCCCAGGGTGTGTTGTTGATACAGAAGATAGTTCTCTCCCAAGAGTTTACTGAAGGGGATTTTTT
Organism: Urocitellus parryii; assembly: GCF_045843805.1. NCBI lineage: Eukaryota > Metazoa > Chordata > Mammalia > Rodentia > Sciuridae > Urocitellus > Urocitellus parryii. The sequence continues at coordinate 76,755,422 of NC_135547.1, forward strand.
TGCTGGTTCAGTTTTCCAGCTTTATTCAAGGGACTAAAGACAGGAGGGAAGCAGGATGGGTGTGTATGTGGGTTAGCAGGGAGGAGAGACTTGTTTTTCTCTCTTTTCCTGACCAGTTATGACCCAACAATAGCTGTCATTTTTTGAGCATTTACTCTGTGTCGTGTTTTATCCTTAAAACAGCGTGACTAATTATTATCTTCCCATCTTATTTTGAGGGAAACAGGCTCAGATAGAAGTTATACCAAATCATTTACAGGGGATGCCAGGATATACACTGTAATATTTCTTGAGCCTTCTACTCCATGACAAGCCTTATGCTGTACACTGGGTATAGAGATGTGAATAAGATCAGGCCACAGGGCTGGGGATATAGCTCAGTTGGTAGAGTGTTTGCCTTGCATGCATAAGGCCCTGGGTTCAATCCCAGCACCACCAAAAAAAAGACTACATATGTGTAATATGAATTGTAATGCATTCTGCTGTCATATATAACAAATCAAAATTTAAAAATGATCAGGCCACTACTTGCAGCCAGGAGAGAGGTGGATTACAAACAAGGGGGCGGTGATGAGATAGGATATTGCCTGCTCTGATAAGGAAGAACCTGATACTATTGGAGTACATAGAAGGGGCACCCATCACAGACAGGAGCAGGAGGTGGGGCATCAGTGAGGACTTTCCAGAGGATGTGGTGTCTGGGATAGGTCTGGAGAAAAAGGAGGAATCAGCCAAATGAAAGACATAGAAGGAAAAAAGTGATCCAGGCAGAGGGTATAGCATTGCTAAAGGCCAGTATTAAGAGGAAGCACAGAACTTTAAGCAGGGTTGGGTATGGCTGGAATAGGCTGAAAGCTGAGACTGGGGAGGTAGGCAGGGTCTTCCCTCTGAAGCACCTTGCAAGACACAGGAAGAGTTTTGGGTTTCATTATCAGTGTGATGAGTGATTTGTGCTAGCAAGTGATCTGTTCTTTTTTTGTTTGTTTGTTTTAAGTGACCTGTTCTGATTGGCTCAATGTGGCCACTGTGTAGAGAACAGGCTGTAAGGAATCTTGAGGGGAAATGGGACTATCCCAATTGTTCTGTGGTCACAATGGCTTCACGGTGTTAAAGCAAAAGGAGACAGATTGAAATTTTATTGTTTGTTTGTTTATGGTAGAGCCAACAGCACTTATGGATGGATTCAAGGTAGGGAGAGAAGGGGAAGGATGAATCAAGTCATGATTTCGGACTCCAAAGACCTCAACTTCCCTCACTGTCCAGGAGGCTCCAGTTAAGACCCTCCTTAGGTCAGCCTGGAGATCTGGAGCATTGGAACCTGCTGGAAAATAAGTGTGTTCTTGCTTGTCCTTGAGACAGTGGGCCAGGAGAGAAACACAGGAGGTCTGATTGCTTGTTTCTCTCCTGATTGCTTGGGCCAGGAGAGAAACACAGGAGAGTCTGATTTATAGAAGTGAGCACTTATGTGTTCACACCAAATGTGTATATATTTATACACATTATTATGTGCCCATCACTTTTTAAGTTATTTACAAATATTCACTTGTTTAATTTTCATACAATTGCTTTTGTGATTCTAAATGGCAACAAATAGATACAATCCAAGTGGTAGTAAGTGGTAGACCTGGGATTCAAACAGGTAGTGTTACTCCAGAGTTCTATGCTGCCCCTTCTATTGAGTCACTCACTCACTCATTCATTTGTTCATTCATTCATTCTTGCTTTTTACTATGTATTCACAGAGGACATAATATGTCCTAGGAACTAGAGGCAGAATGATCTATGAAACAGACCCAAACTCTGCCCTCAAGGAGCTCACAGTTCAGTGGAGGAGGCAGATACCAGCCAAATAATTGCAAAAGTACACATGCTCAGAGAGCCTAGAATAGAGAATTTGATCTAGTTAGGGCACCTCAGAGAATGTTTCTTTGAGGATGTGATAGATACTTGAGATAAAACATGAAGGATGCACAGTAATTTATTAGGACAAGAAGGGAAGGGTCAGTGCTGCAGATAGAGGAACCAATACATACAAGGACCCTATGGTGGGAGGGAGCATGGTGCCCTCCACCCAGGCACTCAGCTTCCTTCAATTACCTTGTTTCCTGCTCCTGCACCTTCCCTCCATTCTGGCATAATAGAACAGCACACCCTTCCTCTGCCCTTCCAGTCCCATGCTCAGCCTTCTGACTGGGAACCTGAAGAAGGCCTGCCTGTCACCAGCACACTGGGCCCTTTCCTTTCCTCACTCCAACTGATTCTTAACTTTTGGCTCTCCACAGAAACTTCTTTGGTGCGTGGGCCTCCCATCCTAACCTCAGCCCACAAATGCACTTACCCTTAGCTCCCCAAAACATATTAGAAGGACAGGGATAAATTGCATCAAATGTGAAGGGACACAGTTCAAGAACTCCCCAGCATTTTCCATGTGCTATAAAGCAGACTGCACTGAGACTGGGAGGCAAGAATGCTTGTTGGCAGCAGGGTTGTTCCCTGATATTTTGAGAAAGGAAGGAAGGAAGGAAGTCAAGAGATTAGTATTTATTGAATGCCTACTGTGTGCCTGGTTGCACATTAGGGGTCCATTCATTGTCACAACAACCTTATGAGAAGATGATGCTATTCAAGTTGTCTGTAATATCCCTTCTTCCCTATGTGGCTGTGGGACACATAATCTTTGACTTTCCATCTGATAGACTGCAAGTTCAATAAATACTCAATAAATAATTTGATCTTTTTTTTCCAGTGCTGGGGATGAAACCCAGGACTTCACATGTGCGGGGCAAGCACTCTGCCATTGAGTTATACACCCTGGCCCAATTATATTTCTTAAATTGAATTGCTGACACCGTGATGTTGAGGCAGTATGTCCTAGAAGAACGAACCCAGGATTTGATGGTCTTCAGTGCCCATATATCTCTGGAAAACCCATTTCATTTTTCTTTTTCTTTTCTTTCTTTGTTTCCTTTTTTTTAAGTACCTGGAGTTTAACCCAGAGCCTCTCACATGTTAGGCAAGTGCTCTACCTCTGAGCTATATCCCCAGACCTTTTTATTTTTTATTGAGACAGGGACTCACTGAGTTGCTGAGGCAGGCCTCAAACTTGTAGTCCTCCTGCCTCAGCCTCCTGAGTAGCTGGAATGACATGTGTGTACTATTACATCTGGCTCTATTTCATTTTCCTGAACCTCTGTTCCTCATGTGTAAAATATGACTAATGGCACCTACATCCCAAAGGGTTGTGAGCACATGCAAATGCCTTGGTAACCTCTAAAATGCTGTACAAGCCAGTGGAGGGGGGCATCACATGCACTCCCAAGTTAGACTTTTAGTTGTCCAATTGTCATCTAGGTCTATAGTTTCCAAATATAAATTGGTGCTCCATGTTAAGAATTTTCAATCTTCTGAGTTAAATAAAAGGAGAAATACTGATGATGTAGTTCTTTAAAAAGCCAAATTTGTTCAGTTTTTACAATTTAAAAAAATGTCATTCCAAATTTTTGTTTCTGACATCTTGGTTTCAGTAGATGGCAATTGTTTAAAAATGCCCTTACTTGGTCAGATAAACTGTTGGCACCAGCATACAAGAGCCAGAAGTAGTAGACAGCTTGAGAGAACCCTGGTGGGACTTGGGTGACAAGGGCTTTGGGGTGGCCTTTCTAGAGGAAAGGAGGTCTGAGAAGAGTCAGGAAGGATGAACAGGAATATGTCAGGCAACAAAGGGTAGGAAAGACAGACTGGAGAGCTGGAACAGGGTGGGGCTAGGGACCTGTACAATGCAGACAATACACAGCAAGTTAGACCCTCTGAGCTTCTTTGGCCAGAGCTGGTGACATTGCATAGTGCTGGGGCAGGGGAGTGAGTTGCTTTGTCCCAGACACCCCTGACTCCCAGACAAGGATGAGAAATACCAGGCCACTGCATCAGACCATAACAGTTCCCCAACCCCAGCTCAAAGGTGGCCGCTCCTGCAGTCTGCCCAGGCACTTGCCTCCTCACTCTGCATAATCCCCAACTTGTCTTTGGACTTGGACTTCAGACTTTGTCTATGCTCTCCCTCCTTTCCTGGCCCAGCAGCCTCAGCAAACCAGGAATCACTCACCTCCATGTGTGGGAATGCCAATGGCTCACAGCCCAAACACAGGCTCCTGGGAAACTCTGAATACCCCTTTCCCCTCCACACAAAACCACCCACAGGGACTGGAAATAGAGGTGGGGGTGGGGCATTGAGGCTGATTTCTTTCCCTAGAATGCCACAAGGACCACCTGGGGATGGAGATGGAGAGACAACCCCCACCCCCACATGACCTCTGGCCTCTACAGACCATACCATTGTCTGCAGGCGGCTGCAGGAGGCCCCAGACTGCTGGGAGGGCCAGGTTGGTCTGAGGGGGCTGAAAGCAAGACCATCTGAGCATGCGCTTTTGCATTCCAAGTGGTGGGTCTGGATTATCCATTTCTGGGATTTCTCCGGACCTCTGCTCTATCCATTAGCATATTTTTTTCCACCTGGAGTCCTTTGGCCAGTGGATGCAGCCACAAGTTAGTCTAACCAGGGACAAAGGCCAGGGGTCTGCCAGCTGCCCATCTGGCCCATGCAAGAGGCAAAGTATAACTTGTAGAAGAAGAGAAAGTCCACCGGGACAAGGGCAAGGCTAAGGAACTGCAGTAGCAGTCCCAATGCCCATCTGGATGACCCAAGCCTGGCCAATCTCAGCAGGCATTCCTCACTCCCTGTTTAGGGCAGGTCACCATGGTATTTTGCCTGCTGGTGCAGCGGGACAGGGGAAAAATAAAGCAGATGAGTGAGCCTGAGGGTGGAGGGTTGGGGGACGGTTAATAACAAGAGAAGAGCTGGACTTTTTGCTCCAGTTTCAGCTGGAAGTTGAGTCAGCAGCAGGGTGGTGTGGTTGTTACAGGGAGAAACCTTTATGTCCTTATGAACCCAGGGATTCCTGCCATTATAAGTGCCCAGCAGTGGCACATGCCTAACAGGACTCCCTAGGGCCCAAGTAAGCATCTATGCCATGGCTCTGCTCCCACCCATGACACAGTGAGTTTTTCTTATGATTGTAAGTGCTCCCTATCCCTGTGGCTGGACTTTAACAGCTTTGTTTATAGTTCCCGCACTGAACCGACTAGCCATTCCTGTGGGTGGGTGTTAGCTACACCTGACTGATGTCTGGTCTATCTTGACATTTAGTGGCATCCTGTAGCTGTGAGGGAGAGAGAAGTTAATGCTCATTTTGACAGAAGCATTAGAGTTAAGTCAAAACTCCTGGGCTTGGCATTCAAAGACTTCAACTATTAATGTTTTATAATGCTCAACATTCCAATGTCACATATTTGGATCTCCAACACACACACACACACACACACACACACACACTTACTTCTGAATTTCTGAATACCTGTACACTTGGCATTGTGCCAGAAATATATACAGCTAGAGGATAGAATATTTTCAGTTTTCATTTGTGTATTTGCCATTTCACAGTCATGGGTATGGTGTCAAATTTCATTTGCAAGTTGACAATTCCCAACTGTGTGTGTCTACATATATTTGGATGATCAACATTTGATATAGTATTTGGTGTTGCTCTAGTCATGTGTCCGTGTCTAACCTGCACTAACAGACCACAGAAACCAATTTGTTCTATGATTTTTGATGTAAAGCTAACAAAACTCTTACAGAAATAGGTTAGAGAAAGTCAGTCTGGGAGATTTTAAATTGTAAGCATATAAAGAGGAGCTTATTTCTCAAGAAATTCAAACAAACAGAACAAAGATAATGGACCTCGATTCTGCCTAACTTAAGTGCCACCTCCTCCATGAAGTCCCCTCAGCCTCTTCTAGCCAGACAGCATTTCTCCATCCTACCTGTTCCACATGCTTCCTCTGATTTATTTTGGAGGCTGTGGTGTGTTCTCCCTTGGGTTATGGTTAGGATTGAATTCAGTTCTCTTCTGCTATGCCTGTGAGTTCCCTAAAACCACATCTCACCTTGGGTTCTGTTATGGTTTGGATGTGAGGTGTCCCCTGAAAGCTCACATGTGAGACAATGCAAGAAGATTTGGAGGAGAAATGATTGGGTTATAGCTTTAACCCAATCAGTGCATTAATCCCTGATGGGATTAACTGAGTGGGAACTGGAGGCAGGTGGAGTGTGGCTGGAGGAAGTGGCTCATTGGGGGCGTGGCTATGGGGTATATATTTTTGTATCTGGAGCATGGAATCTCTCTCTCTTTTTGCTTCCTGATCATCATGTGGGCGGCTTCCCTCTGTCTTACACTCCCACACGATGTTCAGCCTCACCTTGAGCCCCAAGGAATGAAGCCTGTTCTCTATGGATGGAGACCTCTGAATAAAGTCTCCAAATAAACCTTTTGTCCTCTACAGTTGTACCATTTGGGTTTTTTAGTAAAGGCAGCAGAAAATCTGACTAAAACAGGTTCTTTCTTGACACTAACGGCCTTTAGAGTGGCTATTCACACAACCACTCCAAGAATAACTGCTGGAGATGCATGGCTTCCTTCCTTGTTGGGGTTTGCTCATATCATATCTGGGGCTTTAAAGCCCCAGAGTTTTTCACTGGGGAGAATAAGTACTGTTTGCAAGAAGCACCTCTCCATTGTCTCCCTGATATTCATCATCCCTTTCCCTGTTACTTTGTATGGCTCTCCAAGCTATTTCCTTGTCTTTCCTCTCCTCGCTACCTGTGTTGCACAATCCTGCCCACCTCCCACCTAATACAGTAAACAGAGGAGCCCCTCACATTCTTTTTCTTTCCTTTTTGGGGGTCCTGGAGATTGAACCCAGGGGGGCTCTACCACTGAGCTACATCCCCAGCCCTTTTTATTTTATTTTGAGACAGGAACTTGCTAAGTTGCTGAGGCTGGCCTCCAATTTATGATCTTCCTGCCTCAGCCTACCTAGTCTCTGGGATGAAAGTCTCTGGGATTACAGGTGTGAACAACTGTGCATGGAACCCACCACTTTATTTCTTGCCTCTGCCTCTTTCCCATGAGCACATGAGAGAAGGAGAGAAGAAGAGAAGCCACGTATCCCCAAAAGTTATTCATGGAGTGGTTATTCAAGCAGGCTCTGTGCTAAAGGCTGGTGGTGTCAAGAAGAAACCCGAGAACTGCTCCTCTGAAGATGTTTCTCTGGGTCATAAGGAGGCATGCGAGCCTTAGAGGGCTGAGGTCATTCCATGACCCTTCTCCTTATTTGCTTTTAATGCAGGGAAGATAAGTTTTTATTTGTGTGGTAAAATACACATAAAATTTACTATTTTTAATCATTTTAAGTGTGTAGATTAAGTGGCATTAAGTACATTCACATTGTTATACAAGTATAACCCCCATCCATATCCAGAAAATGTTCATCCTCCCAAATTCTGTACCAATAACTCTCTGTATCAGTAACTCTCCCTTCCTGCAACCCCTTTTAAACCAAAATTCCACTTTTTGTGTCTATTAATTTGACTACTTCTGGTATCTAATAGAAACAGAATCATGTATGTCCTTACATGATTGGCTTTCTTTCACTTAATACCATATCATTAAGTTTCATCCATATTGTATCATGTCAGAATTTCCTTCTTTTTAAAAGCCAAAGTGTATTCCATTAAATACTACATAGTGTTTATCCATACATCTGTCAATTGATATTTAGGTATATTCCACCCTTTGGCCATTGTGAATAGTTTTGCTATGAACATATGTGTCCAAATGTTAATTCAAGCCCCTACTTTCAATTAAGGAATAGAGAATTGACTTGTTGAGTCATATGCTAATTCTATGTTTGCTTTTTTGATGAACCATCATACTATTTTCCACAGTGGTTGTACCGTTTTACAACTCCACCAGTGATGTATATATAAGGGTTCCAATTTCTTCACATCCTCACCAACACTTGTTATTTTGTGTTTTGGATGATAGCCATCTGAATAGAGATGAAGTGGTAGCTTATTGTTGTTTGGATTTAAATTTCCCCAATGATTACTGATTTTGAACATTTTTTTCATGTGCTGGGTCTGTAAATTTTTGACCTATCTGTGAGATTACATTTAGCCTTGCTTTTCAGGCAACCTTGGATGTTGGACATGCCCATGGTTTTGCAAGTTAGAATAGCCTTGACTTAAAGGCTTTGTTGTATGGTCAGTTATCTCTGGACTCCCCACAGACTGAGGCTGTAAGCCCATAGCCAGCCAGTGCTGCAGTTTCTCTTACTCTCTGCCTGTGCTTGTCAAACTTCCCATAGCTGGTGTATTTCTTCAATTTTCTGTTTTCTACTGTTTTTAACCCATTTAGTCCCACATTACTGTGATAACCAGTTACCCATCCTGAAGAGGAAAAGATTCCAGGGATGGGTAATAGGAAGAAAACAGGAGGTGACAGATTTCTTTGAACTCATTTTCTGGTAAAAATAGTAAATAAATTTGCTTCTCCCTCTGTGCAAAACAAACAAATGAAGTAACCCTGTTTTGTTTGTCTACAAGCAGCCCTGTCCCTTCTTAGAAACTTACCAGTTCTCCATTAGTATCAGATGTAGAATAGGAAATGTATCTTTGAGAGGACAAGTGTCAAATGCCTAGATTTGTCACTAAACATGCCATCCAGGAATTTCCTTTACTGTTTGATCTCTGAGTGAGTGTGAAGAACTGGTGACTCTTATGGAAAACAAAAGAACAAAAAGAATGCCTTTTTAGATTCTTAACAGTAGGAGGGTTTCCAGTTGGAGTAAGGACATTGTCTGAGTCCATTTGGGCTTCTATAACAAAATACACCAGTTAATTAATAAACAATAGACATTTTTTGCTCACAGCTCTGGAGGCTGCGAAGTCCAAGATCAAGGCACTGGCAAATTTTCTGTCTGGTGAGGGTGTGCATCTTCACATGGTAGAAGTGGCAAACAAGTTTCTTCCCTCTTTTATAAGGACAGTAATCCCATTCATGAGAGTGGAGCCTTATGATTTAATCACCATTGTTTAATGCCATCACATTGGATTTTAAATTCTAACATATGAATTTGGTGTGGGGTCACCAACATTCAGACATAGCAGATGTGTTTCCTCAGTTTTGGATTCCTCTTAGAGTCCTCTCACTGATTCTTACTGTCCAAACTACATCAGATTGCTTGGGGCATACTACTTTTTTATCCACCTGGGGACCAGATCTAGATCCTTCTCCTTTGGGCTCCAGAGACATCTGGCCTTCTCAACAGGGAAGTTATAAAATACTACAGGAAAGCAAGGAGGGAATCCCTGCAAAAATTAAAATTAGCAGCATATGATATAGATGTTTCCTGAGTTTAGGTTTAAGATCTGACAGTGAATACCATCTGAACCATGAAGAGCCAGGCTGGTCTTTCACTTGACTTCTTTCTGTCCTAGCTTCTAGTCTGGCTTTGGAGTTGGGAGGTTATTGCTATCTAACTTTCCATTTGGAGGAGCTTCTAGGGCAAGACCCCAAGGGACCATGTTTCACATCATCTGTTCTTCAGTTCCTTTCAGCTACAACCTATATCCCTGTCTGGGCAGTAGCTGTGTCACCAGAGCTGCATCCCCAAAGCAAGAGGTCTTTGGAATCATCTTTCCCAAATGGCCCCACATTCCTCTGGGAATAAGGGTACACCTCATGCTTTTGGATGGGACATGAATATTATTTTAATAGCAGTGCATTTGTGTTTATAGTTTCCATCTTTTATTGTGTGTATGGTGCTGGGAATTGAACCCAAGGCATTATACATGCAAAGTAAGCACTCTACCACTGAGCTACATCCCCAGCTCCAATAGTTTCCTTCAATTTAGGTCATGTGGTGGTGGCTTTCATTTACATGAATTATACTGAGTTTCTTCAAATTAAAGAGTGAGAAATAGAAAATTAAATAGTAGTTCGGGAAATATGTGAATATAATAAAAGTTGGGAAGATGGACCACCAATGCCTGGAGTTGGGACACACTACCTTAGAGTGACCTGCCTCTCTAAGAAGACAGTTGCCAAGAGGAGTGTGTGACAGGAATTACCAGCATTCATTTCCAGGGGCCTCCCCTTTCTGGATCTCTGATGCAGTGAGAGCAAGGAAATCCTAGAATAGATTTTTCTTGGTCCTCTTTGAATAATTCTATTAATAGTCTACTCTGTGAGCATGGACATGGGGCCATTGACTTTATTTTATTTCCTTATTAACTTCTTTCTAATGCTTTTCTTGCCAAAATTCAAGGCAGAAATGTTGGTTTCTTAGTCCTTTTCTGTTTCTATGGCTGAATACCACAGATAGGTTAATGTATGAAAAACAGAGGTTTATTTGGCTCATGACTCTGGAGGCCAGGCAGCCCAAACTATGGCAATACCATTAGATGAGGGCCTTCTTGCTACATCATAATCATATCACATTGTGACACCCAGCAAGTGTGGTAGTGTAGGTTCCACTTTCTCTTATTATAAAGCCATTAATCACATCTTCAGGGCCTCACCCTCATGACCTCCTCGAATCTTAATTACCTCCCCAAATTCCCACCTCCAAACATCTTCAACATATGAATTTGAGGATTCAGTTTCCAGCCCACAAACTTTGGGGGAACACATTTAAACCACAGCAGTGCCTAAACCTCAAATTACTCTTCTTTGGAAGAATTTCTTTAGCTCAATAATTTACCTCCCAATCGGAGCCTGGACCTTTCAGAAAGGGGATTTTTCAAATCTTTTCTCCTTTTGTTCCACACTTTTCCATCCCATATTCTCTCAAGGCCCTACACAGGAAGAATTCATAAATAGATTTTGCCCTACGAGGTTCATCCACACGAGGTTCATCTCCATCTATTTCTAAGACTACTTCTTGCTCCAGTGTGTTGCTGACATTTCCACCATAGTGGGAAGGGATTCAGGGCCAGCCCCTACCTTGATCCAAGTGCTGCACTAGGCCTTCTATCTGATTGAGCTCTTTGGATGCTCACACTAACTCATTAGAGATCATTTGACACCTGAGGAAATTAAGGCTCAGAGAAGCTCAGTAACTTGCCCCGGATCATGCAGCAAGGAAGGGGCAGAAGGCAGGAGCATGCACCTCAAGTCTCATGGCTGCCACACACTTCTCCCTGCCTCTGGGGGGTTTTCCCTTTCCTGCCTGGTGCTGCTTGGACAACTAACAAATTGTCTCACACAGGGGCTTTCTCTTTTGCCTGCAAGAACAATGAGCTTAGGGGGAAAACAGATTGATTCAAGTTGAATTCGTCCTAATGGGAAACCTGCCAGAGCATCTCTGGAGAGCCTGGGACTGGGCCCAGTTGGCTGTCAGGATGTGGCCTGGAGCCTTGCTTCCCTTCCTGGCCCTCCCTTTATCTTCCTCCTCTTTCACTGCCTTCTGCTCCCTGACCCCACTGCCCCTTCCGTGGGAGCTGAAAGCAAGCTACTCTGAAGGAAATGGCTTTTGTTATTCAACCTGGAGAAGTGTCCCTCTGCCTTTTCTGGAAATCTGCTCATGGCTGAAAAGGGAGAGCAGGGTCACTCTAGTGTTGTTTGTTTTGTTGGGGAACTAATAATCAAAGTAACAACAACTCCTTCCATATATTATTGCTGTTGTCCCCACTCCCTTATAATCACTGATTCTAGCCTTATTCTTTAAAAACATAACTAGTGAATGATAAATATGCACACCCTTAGCCTGAAATTTCAAATTACCTATGAGCTGATCTTAAGCTGCCTTTTCAGTTTCATGATCAATTGGTATTACTTACTCTGTCCTCATCTCCCTCCTCACCAAAATACCCACCATGCACCAAACACTCCTGGCTTTCTGGCCTCCTTGTTCTTCCCATTGCTGCCTGTTTGGCAGCCAGTAAGAGTACTCCAAGCTGAAACCTTGGGTTGAGAGGCACACCTGTCAGGCTTATCCTCTAGAAGCTTCAGTTTACTTCTCTCTCAAATGTGGCTAATTATATAGCCCACTTTCCTTGTTAAATAGTTGTGATAGTAAGACAGAATAATCTGAAAGAGTCTTTGTAAAATGTGAAATATTAGGAAAAGCCATTTCTATTTTTATTAGTGTGATTATTCATGGAGAATAATTGGTTTCATTGGGGCACATTTGTACATACATATTAACATATATTGATCATACCCACTCCCATTGTCCTCCCTTGAGAGAAAACATGTAGGTCTTATCTTTCTGAGTCTGGCTTATTTTGCTTAACATGATGCTCTCTGCTTCAATCCATTTTCCTGCAAACGACATGATTTTGTTCTTTACAGATGAATAATCATCCATTATGTATATATACCACATTTGTTTATCCACCCATTAATCCCTTGGCAGGCACCTAGGCTGATTCCATAACTTGGCCATTGTGAATTGTGCTGCAGTTAATGTGGGTATGCATATATCTCTGAAGTATGCTGACTTTAATTCTTTTGGGTAAACACTGAGGAGTGTTATAGCTGAGTCTCATGGTGGTTCCATTACTAGTCTGTTTAGAAATCTCCATACTGAATTTCATAGTAGTTGTATTAATTTATAATCACACAGTGTATAAGTGTTCCTTTTCCCTTACATCCTCAACAACATTTACTATCATTTGTATTCTTGGTTTGTTTGGTTGTCTTTTTGTTGTTGTTGTTGTTACTGGGATTGATCTCAGGCACATTCAACCACTAAGCCACATCTCCAGCCCTATTTTGTATTTAATTTAGAGACAGGGTCTCACTGAGTTGCTTAGCGCCTTGCTTTTGCTGAGGCTGGCTTTAAACTCACGTTCCTTCTGCCTCAGCTTCCCAAGCTGCTGGAATTACAGGCATGCGCCACTGCATCTGGCTTATCATTTGTATTCTTGATGGTTTCCATTCTAAATGGGGTGAGATGGAATCTCAGTGTGGTTTTGATTTGCATTTTCCTGATGGCTAAAGATATTGAACATTTTTTAAAAATATTTTTTAGTTGTAGATGGACACAATACCTTTATTTATTTTATTTTATAACTATTTCACTTATTTATTTTTATGTGGTGCTGAGGATCAAACCCAGGGCCTTGCAAATGCTAGGTGAGCACTCTACTACTGAGCCACAACCACATCCTACCTTTATTTTTTTATTTATTTTTATGTGGTGCTGGGGATCGAACCCAGTGCCTCACTCATGCTAGGTAAGTGCTCTACCACTGAGCCACAACCCCGGCCCCTGAACATTTTTTATATAGTTATTTGTACTTCTTCTTTGAGAAGTATCTGTTCAGTTCCATTGCTTATATGTAAGGGTAAATGACCCATCCAGTAGGTCTCAGCTTAATGGTACCACCCTAATGCCTTGAGTAGAAGCAAGAACTCCTCTCTCTGCAGGGGTGCAGCACATGGAGATTATTGATGGTGTGCATCACTTTTTGCGCAGCACAATATATTTAGTTTGAAGTCTGCTTATCCCTCTCCAGACCTGCAAGTTTATGTGGAGGACAGAGAAGTGGCTTAGGCACTAAGCCTAATAAGCACAATGGCTCAGCTGGGTGCATGGTAAATTCTCAGAAAGAATATTTTTAAGCTGAGGATGCAATAATAAATAAATATCGAAAAAGAGCCAATTCTGTGGCTTGGAAACTAATCTTAAGCACCATATACATGCCTACTCTGGAAGCTATGAAGTAAGGCAAAACAGCCGGGATTGGGGTATGATGGCTGTGGAGGGAGGTGATGGGAATTTTTAAAATGACTTATGTTAATTTGTTTCATTGGATTCTTGATTTTGTGTGTGTGTGTGTGTGTGTGTGTGTGTGTATGTGTGTGTGTGTGTTTATTTAATTCAGTCTGCAAGTTTCGGTGTGTGTGTGTGTGTGTGTGTATTTGTGTGTGTGTGTCTATTTAATTCAGTCTGCAAGTTTCCCCCAAATCTTTGGGGAATAGGAAGTCAGAAAAGTAGTTCTATACATCTCTCTAGCATGCCCCCAAATATCACATGGATGAGTCAAAAAGCAGAACACAGCCTCAGGAACTTGCTCCTTGGGTCTCATGCTCTGCAGCCACTGAGCAGCAGAGAAGGGTCCCAGGGCTCTGGGAGATAGATCCAGGATGTGACATCTTCTAAGAAAACTGCATCCATGAAACAGGGAAGAAAGAGTGCTGATCCTGAATAACAAAGCTACTCAGAGGCCACATTAACAATATTCATCAGTGCTAATCCCTTTCTTAGTACAGGTGGATCCTGTCCCCCAACTCCTTTTTTACATTATTGAGGTAAAACTCATATCCACTAAATGACATACATTTGAAGTTTACAAGTTGTTGAGTTGAATCATATATGTGTACCCATGAAACCATTATTAAGTCAAGATAATTAATGTTTCCACCACCCCAACCCACAAGTTTCTTTCCTTCCTTTCTTTTATTTCAGTGCTTGGGATAGAACCTGGGGTTTCATGAATGCTGGGCAGGCACTCTAGTACTAAGCCACACCCACAGCCCCAAATTTTCATCTTGTTGGTCACCTTTAATCTTTTGTGACAGACTAAATGAAGGAAAGAACATAGGTTTATTATTGATGGGTTATTCTTAGATTGAAAAATTCTCAGGAGCATTGACCTTGGATCCTGAGGACTGGATCCCGCAGAGCTTCAGAAGTCAGTACCTTGTGAAAGCCAATGTTGGGGGTGCCTGTTATATGGATTGTCCTTTGACAATGAGCCATTTGGGTAAGCTGAGCTAGATTTTAACCTCTGTGGGACTGATTTTTCATCAGTAAAATGAGACAATTGAACAAGAAGGTCTGTAAGGTTTTCTGTTAGTCTGGATACCTGGAACTTTCTATGATAAAATCTTTCTTTTTTATACCTTTATTTATTGTTTGTTTGTTTATATGGTGCTGAGGAACCCAGTGCCTCATACGTGCTAGGCAAGCGCTCTACCACTGAGCCACAACTCCAGCCCCTAATTAAACCTTTCTAAACAGTAATTTTTTATTTTATTATTTATTTATTCCAGTACTAGGGATTGAACCCAGGGGTGCTCTACTACTGAGCTACATCCCCAGCCCTTTTTCTTTTTATTTGTGACAGGGTCTTGTTAAGTTGCTGAAGCTGGCCTCAAACTTGTGATCCTCCTGCCTCAGCCTCCCAGGTAGCTGGAACTACAGGTGTGCACCACTGCACCTAGCTAACAGCAAACTTTTTTAAAAGCAGAAAAGAAGTGTGACCTATCTCCTTAGCTTTCTCATTCCCTAAATTGCATTCTGGCAGGCTCCAAGCTGATGGTCAAAGTGCTGCTGGGTTCTGAAAGTTCTGAGTGGATTGTTAACCCCATTTTATAGCTTAGGAAACTGAGGCTTAGGAAGGAAATGTGATTTGCCCAAATTTACAAAGTAATAGTAGCTAAGCTGGATGAAAAACCAGCCCTGACTGCTAACCCAGTGCTGCTGACACTGCCCCACACTCCCATCTAAGATAATATTCCCAAGAGTGCAGGCTTGGTTCTCTCCATGTTGCCCACATTAGGGTTCTTGCACCTAAGAGATAGTCATGTTTTCCTCCCTGGCTCCATGTGGGGACCACAGCTTACCTGTTCATGCCTCTGGTGGGGATAAGGAAGCAAAAGAATGGTCTCCACTGTCTCCTAAACTACCAAGTCAGGCCACAGAGCAGGAGCCTTAAATTTTCTTAGAATGGAAGTTTCCAGAAAGCAGGAGCTCTCTGGGCATGTAATAAGTAGATAATGTGCAGGCTCCTGGTACCATATGTAGCAGATGTTCAGTAACCCCTGGTGAAGCGAGCACAAGGTCAGCAGAAAAGGCAGGGAATTCCTGGGTGAAGAGGGAGATCTACCTGGCACTCTGCATCTCATGGGTTTCCTTGAGGCACAACCCTCCAAGGGCACCTGGTGTGGGCCAGGGTTGGGGCAGCACAGTCCTTTTGGAGCAAGTATCACTCTCTGGAGGAAGGGAAAGGGCCAGTTACTTCCTCCCTTTTAGAACCCCCCATGTGACTGCTGTGCCCCAGGATGAAGTAGGAAAGGAACCCCCTACCCCCACATGAGAGGTGGTAGCAAGGTTCTGAGCAGGCCCAGAGTGTTTGCTTCTTGAGTACTCAGCAAGTGCCCAGTAAGTGCTCAGTAAACGTCTGTTCTAAGTGCTCTCTAATTCCAGGTCAGGCACTGTGGGAGATACAAAGATGAATTGGCCCCAATGCCTGACTATAGTAGAGAAGGAGGGATAAGACAAGCACATAAATAACTGTTACCCAGGACAGAATGTGATAAATGCCTTGGGAGAGGAACAATGAAGAACTGAGAAGGAGGGATGCTCACATCTGGTAGTGGGGGCAGGGAGAGGCTCCAGAGAAAACTTCCTGCTCAAGGTGACATTTGAGCTGATCTGGAATAGGGACTGAGTTTTCCACAATGGTTCAGGAATGTTTATGTGGTGGGAGTGGGGAGTGAGGGCAGGCTGCATTCCAGGCCCCAGCAGCAGACTGAGGGCCAGAAAGCTCCCACAGGATGTCCCCAGAGAGCAGGGAATGCAAATCACTGATAAACCTAGAGTTTCACTGTAACTGAGGATTTGCAACCTCCTTCCCACCACTCCTTGATCTGAGTCCACAGGTTGGTGAGGAGACTTTGCCAGAGTCCTTGCTGGCTCTTGGGCTGGCCAGCTCCAACCAGAAGTGATAGCCAATCTTGGTGGCTTGGCAGTGATTTTCTTGTGAAAGCCTTACTTCCCAGTTCACTGCGTTGCTAGCAACAATAAAACTCCTTAGCTCTTGGAGAAACTCATACAAGGAACAACAGTTGCTGGCTCACTTCATCCATCATTCACATGGCTGAGATGGGCCATTGCTAGGCAGACATAGGGGCAAGTGGAGGTAGGGGCAGTACACATTATTTTGCATGAGATTGTTTATTGGGCTGCCCCAAAACTACACAGTGGGGAATTGGGTAGCAACATTCCAGGTCGTGCTATACATAGGCATGAGCCTGGGAATATAATCCAGCCCTTTTTCTGCTCTCTGCTTCTTGGTTTCCCAATTTCTGTCTACAGGAAGTTAGATGCTGGTAACTGGTAAACTGAAAGTTTCATTTGACATGGGAAAATATGTTGGGATTCAGTTCAGCATATTCATATGATATTCAAACATATCATCTCATTGAATCTTCAAAACAGTCTTATAAGTGGGAAATGTTATTTTCACTTTACAGATGAGGAAACAGGCTCAGAGAAGTTAAGTGCCCTTCCCGAGGACACAGCTAAGAAGGTGAGAGTGGAGCTCAGGTTTCCTAACTGCAAGTGATACCCCAGCTGCAGAGATTCTGATGGCTGGAAATTACAAATTAGTTATAATTTATCAAAATTCAGGAACTGAGAAGGAAAAAAAGAGGAAATGCAACTTAGGCAGCCACCAGACTAGAATGTGCCTCCATAGATAATTAGTTGATCAAGGATGACAATGAAAAATCAGGTATTTAATTCCATTATGGAAGGGTCTAGAAATTTCCAGAAGCCTGTGAAGACAATGGAGATAGCATTCTCCCTCACCTGGGCTCTCACCTGCCCCCATGCTATATAGGGACATATAGCTACAGCCCATCAGCTACACCCACAGGACAGCTCTATTGACTGACTCAAGGTTGAAGTAGGACAAGTGTGGCCCTTAAAGAACAAATTTATTTTTTAATTTATATATTTTTATTTGTTCTAATTAATGATACATAACAGTAGAATGCATTTTTACACATCATACATAAATGGGGTATAACTTCTCATTCTTCTAGTTGTACACAATGTAGAGTTACACCAGTCATGTAATCATATATGCACATAGGGTAATAATGTCCAATTCATTCTACTATCCTTCCTACTCCCATGCTCCCTTCCCTCCCTTCATTCCCTTCTGTCTAATCCAAAGTACCTCTATTCTCAACCCCCCCATTAATGTGAATTAGATCTGCATATCAGAGAAAACATTTGGCCTTTGGTTCTTTGGGATTGGCTTATTTTGCTTAACTTAATATTCTCCAGCTCCATATATTTACTGGCAATGGTCATAATTTCATTCTCCATTAAGGCTCAGTAGTATTCCATTGTGTATATATACCACATTTTCTTTATCCATTCATCTGTTGAAGGGCACCTAGGTTGGTTCCATAGTTTACCTATTGTGAATTGAGCTGATATAAACATTGATGTGGCTGTGTCACTATAGTATCCTGATTTTAAGTCCTTTGGGTATAAACCTAGGATTGGGATAACTGGGTCAAATGGTGGTTCCATTCCAAGTTTTATGAGGCATCTCCATTCTTTCCATAGTGGTTGCACCAATTTGCAGTCCCACCAGCAATGTATGAGTGTACCTTTTTCCCCACTTCCTTGCCAACATTTATTGTAGCTTGTATTCTTGATAATTGCCATTCTGACTCGATTGAGAGGGAATCTCAGTGTAGATTTGATTTCCATTTTTCTAATTGTTGAAGATACTGAACATTTTTTCATATATTTGTTCTTCGATTATATTTCTTCTGTGAAGTGTCTGTTCAGTTCCTTAGCCCATTTATTGGTTGTTTGGTTTTTGGTATTAAGTTTTTTGAGTTTTTTTATATATCCTAGAGATTAATGCTCTATCTGAGGCAGATGTGGTTGAGACTTTTTTCCCATTCTGTAGACTTTATTCCCATTGATTTTTTTTCTTTGCTGTGAAGAAGTTTTTAAAATTGATACCACCCCACTTATTGATTTTTTTTGGGGGGTGGGTACCAGACATTGAACTCAGGGCACTCGAACACTGAGCCACATCCCCAGTCCTATTTTGTATTTTATTTAGAGTCAGGGTCTCACTGAGTTACTTAGTGCCTCGCTTTTTCTGAGGTTGGCTTTGAACTCACGATCCTCCTGCCCCTCAGCCTCCCAAGCTACTGGAATTACAGGCATGCACCACTGTGTCCAGCTCACTTATTGATTTTTTTGATTTGGATCTTCTAAATATAGAATCATGTCATTGGCAAATAGTGATAGTTTGAGTTTTTCTTCTCCTATTCATTTCCGTTTAATTTCCTTCTTCTGTTTAATTTCTCTAGCTAGAATTTCAAGGTCAATATTGAATAAGAGTGGTGAAAGAGGGCATCCTTGCCTTGTTCCAGTTCTTAGAATTATTTCAATTTTTCTCCATTTAGAATGATGTTGGCCTTGGGTTTAGCCTATATAGCTTTCACAGTGTTGAGGTATGTTCCTACTAGTTTTTCTAGTGTTTTGAACATGAAGGGGTATTGTGTTTTGTCAAATGTTTTTTCTGAATCTATTGAGATGATCATATGATTCTTGTCTTTAAGTGATGAATTATGTTTATTGCTTTCTGTATGTTGAACCATCTTTCCATCCCTGGGATGAACCCCACTTGATGATGGTACACTATTCTTTTATTTAATATGTTTTTGTATATGATTTGCCAGAATTGTATTGAGAATTTTTGCATCTATGTTCTTCAGGGATATTGGTCTGAAGTTTTTTTTCCTTGATGTGTCTTTGATTGGTTTTGGTATCAGGGTGATACTAGCTTCATAGAATGAGTTTAGAAAGGTTTCCTCCTTTTCTATTTCATGGAATAATTTGAGAAGTATTGGTGTTAATTCTAATTTGAAGGTCTTGTAGAACTCAACTGAGAATTCATCTGGTCCTGGGGTTTCCTTAGTTGGTAGGCTTTTGATGGCATCTTCTATTTCATTGCTTGAAATTTATCTATTTAAATTGTGAATGTCCTTCTGATTCAGTTTGGGAAGGTCATATGTCTATAGAAATTTGTTGATGTCTTCTAGGTTTTCTAATTTATTGGAGTATAAATTTTCAAAATAGTTGCTAATTATCTTTTGTAGTTCAGTAGTGTTCATCAAGATACTTCCTTTTTCTTCATGAATTTTAGTAATTTGAGTTTTCTCTCTTTCTCATTAGCATGGCTAATGGTTTTTCAATGATATTTATTTTTTCAAAGAACCAACTTCTTGTTTTGTCAGTTTTTTGAATTGTTTCTCTTGTTTCAATTTCATTGATTTCAGATCTTAATTTAATTATTTCCTGTCCTCTATTACTTTTGGTGTTGATCTCTTCTTTTTTCTAGGGCTTTGAGATGTAATGTTAACTCGTTTATTTGTTGACTTTCTATTCTTTTAATGAATGAGCTCAATGCAAAGAACTTTCCTCTTAGCACTACCTTCAAAGTGTCCCAGATATTTTGATATGTTGTATTAGTGTTCTTATTTATCTCTAAGTATTTTTTATTTCATCCTTGATTTCTTCTGCTATCCATTCATCATTCGATGGTATATTATTTAGTCTCCAGGTGTTAAAGTAGCTTCTGCTTTTTATTCTATTGTTGATTTCTAATTTCATTCCATTATGATCTAATAGAATGAAGGGTATTAGTTCTATTTTTTTTGTATTTGCTCAGAGTTGCTTTGTGGTATAACATATGGTCTATTTTATTCATTCATTCATTCTAATTTGTTATATATGACAGCAGAATGCATTTCAATTCTTATTACACATATAGAGCACAATTTTTCATATTTCACTTTGAGTTGAGTTTTGTGAATGGTGAAAAATAGGGGTTTAATTTCATTTTGTTGCATATTAATTTCAAGTTTTCTCAGCACCATTTATTGAGGAGCCTCTCTTTTCTCCAATATACGTTTTTGGGGCCTTTGTCTAATATAAGATAAGTGTAATTTGGTGGGTTTGTCTTTGTCCTCTATTCTGTACCAATGGTCTACAAGTCTATTTTGGTGCCAATACCATACTGTTTTGTTACTATTGCTCTGCAGTATAGTTTAAAGCCTGGTATAATAATGTCACCTGCTTCACTCTTCTTGCAAAAGATTGCTTTAGCTATTCTGGGCCACCTGGTCTATTTTACAGAAGGATCCGTGTGCTACTGAGAAGAAAGTGTATTCACTCGTTGATGGATGAAATATTCTATATATGTCTGTTAAGTCTAAATTATGGATTGCATTATTTAGTTCTATAGTTTCTTTAGTTTTTGTTTGGAGGATCTATTCAGTAGTAAGAGAGGTGTGTTAAAGATACCCAATATTATTGTGTTGTGTTCTATTTCATTCTTGAAATTGAGAACGTTTTGTTTGATGCACTTAGATGCTTCATATTTATGATTGTTTTGTCTTGTTGATATATAATTCCCTTAAGCACTATGAAATGTTCTTCTTTTGCCCCTTCTGATTTCCTTTGGCTAGAAGTCCATTTTAACTGAGAGGAGGATAGAAACCCTTGCTTTTTTACATGATCCATGTGAGTGATATGTTTTTTTTCCCATCCATTCCCCCTCAGTCTGAGGATGTTTTGCCTATGAAGTGAGTCTCTTGGAGATAGCATATTGTTATGTCTTATTTTTTAATCTGGTCTGCCAGTATATGTCTTTTTTTAAGTTTTTAGTTGTCAATGGACTTTATTTATTTATATGTGATGTTGAGAATCAAACCCAATGCCTCACATCCTAGGCAAGCGCTCTACCACTGATCCACAACCCCAGCCCAGTATATGTCTTTTGATAGATGAGTTTAGGCCTTTACTGTTCAAGGATATTATTGAGATATGAATTCTATTCCTGGTCATTTTATTCCACCTTTTAATTTGAATTAGTTTGTCTTTTGATTGACTATTCTTTAGTATAGTTCCCTCCTTTGTTCATTTTCACTTTTTTTACATTTCAAATTTATGGAATATTTTGTTGAATATTCTGAATTGCATGCTTTCTAGTTGCAAATTCTTTAAATTTTTTTTATCATGGAAGGATTTTATTTCATCTTTTAAACTGAAGTTTAATTTTGCTTGAAATAGGATTCTTAGTTGGCATCCACTTTCCTTCAGAACTTCTGAAATATGTTCATCCAAATATATATTATTCCAGGACCTCATGGCTTTGAGGGTCTGGGTTGAGAAATCAGCTGAGATCCAAATTGTTTCCCCCGTATACATAATCTTTTATTTTCTCTTGAAGGCTTAAAATTCTATCCTTATTCTGTATGCTAGGAATTTTCATTATAATGTGGCTTGATGTGTGTCTGTTGTAATTTTGTACATTTGTGGTCCTGTAATTCTCTTGTATGTGATTTCCCATTTCATTCTTTAGATTTGGGGAATCTGATATTATTTCATTGAAAAGATTGTACATTCCTTTGGTTTTTATCTCCACGCTTTCATCTATTCCAATAAATCTTAAATCTGGTCTTTTCATGTTACCCATAATTCTTGGAAGTTCTCTTCATGGTTTCTTAACATCTCTGTGTGTTCAACAGAGTTATATTTTGTCTTCATTATCTGAAGTTCTGTCTTCCAAGTGGTCTAGTCTATTGGTGATGCTTTCTATTGAATTTTTAATTTCATTAAAATATACCCTGTTCATGGATAGGCAGAACTAACATCATCAAAATGGCGATATTACCAAAAGTTCTCTATAGTTTTAATGCAATGCCAATCAAAATCCCAATGGCATTTCTTGTAGAAATAGATAAAGCAATCATGAAATTCATATGGAAAAATAAAAGACCCAGAATAGCAAAAGCAATTCTAAGCAGGAAGTGTGAATCAGGAGGTATAGCGATACCAGATTTCAAACTGTACTACAGAGCAATAGTAAGAAAAACAGCATGGTACTGGTACCAAAACAGGCGGGTGGACCAATGGTACAGAATAGAGGACACAGAGACTAATCCACAAAGTTACAACTATCTTATATTTGATAAAGGGGCTAAAAGCATGCAATGGGGGAAGGATAGCATCTTCAACAAATGATGTTGGGAAAACTGGAAATCCATATGCAACAAAATGAAACTGAATCCCCTCCTCTCGCCATGCACAAAAGTTAACTCAAAATGGATTAAAGAGCTTGATATCAAATCAGAGACTCTGCATCTGATAGAAGAAAAAGTTGGCACCGATCTACATATTGTGGGGTCGGGCTCCAAATTCCTTAATAGGACACCCACAGCTCAAGAGTTAAAACAAAAATAAACAAATGGGACTTACTTAAACTAAAAAGTTTTTTCTCAGCAAGAGAAATAATAAGAGAGGTAAATAGGGAGCCTACATCATGGGAACAAATTTTTACTCCTCACACTTCAGATAGAGCCCTAATATCCAGAGTATACAAAGAACTCAAAAAATTAAACAATAAGATAACAAATAACCCAATCAACAAATGGGCCAAGGACCTGAACAGACACTTCACAGAGGAGGACATACAATCAATCAACAAGTACATGAAAAAATGCTCACCATCTCTAGCAATCAGAGAAATGCAAATCAAAACCACCCTAAGATACCATCTCAATCCAGTAAGATTGGCAGCCACTATGAAGTCAAACAACAATAAGTGCTGGCGAGGATGTGGGGAAAAGTTTACACTTGTACATTGCTGGTGGGACTGCAAATTGGTGCAGCCAATTTGGAAAGCAGTATGGAGATTCCTGGGAAAGCTGGGAATGGAACCACCATTTGACCCTGCTATTGCCCTTCTCGGACTATTCCCTGAAGACCTTAAAAGAGTGTACTATAGGGATACTGCCACATCGATGTTCATAGCAGCACAATTCACAATAGCTGGACTGTGGAACCATCCCAGATGCACTTCAATAGATGAATGGATAAAAAAAAGTGGCATTTATACACCATGGAGTATTACTCAGCACTAAAAAAATGACAAAATCATGGAATTTGCAGGGAAATGGATGGCACTAGGGCAGATTATGCTTAGTGAAGCTAGCCAATCCCTAAAAAACAAATACCAAATGTCTTCTTTGATATAATGAGAGCAACTATGAACAGAGCAGGGAGGAAGAGCATGAGAAAAATATTAACATTAAACAGGGATGAGAGGTGGGAGGGAAAGGGAGAGAGAGGGTGAATTGCATGGAAATGGACGGAGACCCTCATTGTTATACAAAATTACATATAATAGGATGTGAGGGGAAAGGGAAAAAACAAGGGAGAGAAATGAATTACAGTAGATGGGGTAGAGAGAGAAGATGGGAGGGGAGGGGAGGGGAGGGGAGGGGGGATAGTAGAGGATAGGAAAGGTAGCAGAATACAACAGTCACTAGTATGGCAATATGTAAAAACGTGGATGTATAACTGATGTGATTCTGCAATCTGTATACGGGGTAAAAATGGGAGCTCATAATCCACTTGAATCAAATGTATGAAATATGATATGTCAAGAGCTTTGTAATGTTTTGAACAACTAATAAAAAAATTTCATGTTGTTTGTGTATCTACCCACCTAACAGTATTGTTTATTGTTTCCTTCATTTCAAAGATTTCTGTTTGGTTCGGTTTTTTCTCAGAATCTCTGCCTCTTTATTGATGTTATCTTTCACTTCCTATATTTTCACTCCAATTTCATTCCTCACAGGTTAGTTTAACTATGTATATTCTAAACTCCTTCTCTGACATTTCTTCTACTGTGGTATCAATGGATTTTGTTATTAGAGTATCTTGGTGTGTTTGGGGAGATTTATTCCCTTTCTTTTTCCTGTTGTTTGTGTATCTACCCATCTAACAGTATGGATCTGAGGCAGTAGAATTTCTAGCCTGTGGACTTAAAGTGTCCCTGAAGGTTTCTAGTACCTTACTGTTTAGGGAGAGACAAATAATAACAACCACCAATGCAAACAATATACAGCATTAAGTCAAATAGTTCCTACTATGATGTCCACAATGTTAATTATCATAATAAACAGAAATTATATGATTAGTTGTTGCCTACAGTAAAACAGCAAGTTTGCAAAAGGGTTTATAATTTCAAATGGTGGACAGGGAGAGAACAGAAGTTATATAGGACCTGATGATTATGAGGGAAGAAGAGAGAAGACAAATGTAAAAGTTTAAAAGAAGAATGAAAGAAAGAACAATAGAGATTGTCTGTTAGTGGAAGAAAAGAGAATTAAGGGAAACATGGTAAAATATATATAATGATAAAAATTTGAAAAACATTAAAAATAAAAATAAGTGAATACAAAACCCAACTAAAATATAGTAACCTAACATCCTGGTTCACAAAAAAACTAATCCATGAAAAAATAACTGGCTTCAAAAATGCTAGAAATTAGAAAAAAAAAGCAAATATGAAAATGTTAAAATATCCACGTACCATCAAGGTCACAATTAAACTGAAAAGGAATAAAAACTGAAAAGAAAAAAATCTTGATGAAAAGTTAAGGAATTCTTTTTGTTGGAGTTCAAAATATTCTCAGCTTCTCTTCTTAGCAGTTTTATGTAGGATTGTCTGGAGTGTGATGCTCCCTCCACCCTCTGGATTGCTAGAGTAAGAGAAGTAATCCCATAGGTGGAATTCCTGGAGGCAGCAATTAGGCTTAGGTAGGCTCCAGGCTCTTCACTGAATGTCACTTGGCCTGGAGATTTTATATCAGCATACCTCCAGTGCCCAGTAATTGCTGGTCCACTGGAAAACTTTACCCCAGGGATCTCCCCTGGATTCCACTCATGTAGTGGAGGAGCCAATTCTTAGTCTCCTATATCACCTGCGGAACCCAAGTTTCCTGGTCTTGGGTTTAGTCTCCAAACAATCTCTCTGGTCTCTACCCTTCTGAGTTGGCAGATCCTCCAAGAAGTTGGAATAGAGGGGGAGGGTAGACCTGGGTGGGTTTTTGAGACCAGTTGTGCAACTTCTATATCATAAAATTTGCCTATTTAAAATGTGGTTTTTGCTATATTTAAACCTCTCTGCATGTTTGATTTTTCTTTTGGTCACTTTAGCATACTCTGTGTTGTGCAGTGTGTGTTTACTGGGCCTGTATTTTGGGCTAACTCGGTTGCCAGGAATTGGCTTCCTCAGCTTCCGCCCCCACACGTCGGCTGCAAAATGGTTCCTTCCTTTGTCCACAGCAGGCTACCTGGAGAGTTGGCGGCTTCTTTCTCCACAGGTGGATATGGTGCAGCATGTCTTTCAGGTTTGTTGGGCAATGACTTTGGTCTCTAAATGCTGGGTACCCAGACATGCCTCAGACCTCCCAAAAACATGGCTTCCTTTAATTCCCTTATCCTTCTACTATGCTCACAGAGAGACTCCTTCTGGCTGTTGCTTCGGCCTAGCTGGGGCAGCTGTTGTGCCATTGGTGATTTTTTCCCTTATTATATCCAACCTCCTGTGTCGCTGGTCTGCTTTAAATGTCCAGTTTTAAATTCCAGTAAAGCCCTCCCCCATTTTTCCCACCCACTTTGTGGAGAAGCTGCCTGTATGCTTTCTTGGTTTCATGCCATGGAGCAGCCAGGAACGGGACCTCCTATTCCACCATCTTGAAAAACTCCCAAAGAACAAATTTAAACCACAAAGATTTGTTACCTGTATCAAAGCAAGAGTCTGAATAGTGTATTTCTGAAATAAGTTTACACCAAAAATGTAGCTGGTTTTAATTAAAATATTTACAATGGCTTTATTGAGGTGCAACATCTATATCATAAAATTTGCCTATTTAAAATGTGGGTTTTGCTATAAAGAGCTGTGTAATCATCACAACAATCAATTTGAGAACATTTCATCATCCTGAAAGTAAACATTGTACCCTTTAGTGGTGACACCTAATCCTTCAGCTCTGCTTACTCCCCCACTTCCCAGACCTAGCGATGACTAAATCTACTTTGTATCTCTGTGGATTCATCTGGACATTTCTTATGAATGATATTATACATATGTCTTCTTTTATAAATGGCTTCTTTCACTTAGCTTAAGGCTGCTTTAAATTCAATCCATGTCATAAAATGTGTCATATATCATTCTTATTTTTTGTAGAAAGATAATTCAGCTGTAGCGATCCATCACATTTTGTTTGTCTCTTCATCAGCTGATAGACCTTTGAAATGGCAGGGTTTTTTTTTTTTGTGTGGTGTGTGGGGGGAAATACATGTTGTTAATTCTCTTGGAGCATAGGACAGGAATTTCTGGGTCATATAGTAAGTATGATAAATCTTTTGAGGAATGGTCAGGCTGTTTTCCAGAGTGACCACCTCATCTATCCTCATTCTTATCAACACTTATTATCATGTGTCATTTGATGATACCCATCTCAGTAGATGTCAAGTGGTATCTCTATACTTTTGATCTGCATTTCTTAGTGACTAATGATGTTAGACTACTTTTGATGTGTTAGTTGACTCTGTATATTTCCTTTGGAGAAATAGCTATTCAAATCCATTACCCAGGTATAATGGGGTGAGTTGTCTTTTTATTGTTCAATTGTTCTTTATATATTCTGTATTCTAGATCCTTATCAGATATATTACAAATATTTTACAAATATTTTCTCCCTTTCTGTGAGTGGCACATTCATTCTCTTCATAGTGACTATTAATGCATAGAAGCTTTTTCCACTTGTGCTGGACTTGAATTTTTCTATTATTTCTTTTGTTATGCTTGTGGTGTCTTATCTAAGAAACCATTGTCAAACTCAGGATCACTATGATTGATCCATGTATTGTCCTCTAAGAATTTAATAGATTTAATTCTTATATTTTGGTCTTTGATTTTTTTTGTATATTGGTGTAAGTTAGTAATCCAACTTTATTCTTTTGCATGTGAGTATCCAGTTATCTCAGCACCATTTGTTAAAGAGACTGTTCTTTTCCCTTTGAATGGTATTGGCACTCCTGTTGAAAATCAATTGTCCATAGACCTTTGGGTTTATTTTTGGTTTCTCAATTTTATCCCATTTGTCTATATGTCAATCTTTGTGACAGTATAATATGGTTTTGATTACTGCAGGTTTATAGTATAACTGGAAATCTAGAAGTGTGTATTTTCCAACTTTGCTGTTTTGTTTTCCTTTTACAGGAGTGATTTGTCTATTTGGGGTCCCTTAGAAATCCATGTGAATTTTAAGATGAGTTTTGCCATTTATGCAAAAATGCCACTGGGATTTGAAAAAGAATTGCATTGAATTTGTAGGTTGTTTGGAATAGTATTGATATCCTAATGATGTTAAGTCTTCCAATCCATAAATTTAGATTTCTTTAATGTCTTTCACCATGGTTTTATAATTTTTCAGTGCATAAATCTTGTACCACCTTGGTTAAATTTGTTTGTATTTTATTCATTTTGAAACTGTTGTGAAAATTGTTTTCTTAATTTCATCTTTAGATTATTCATTGCTAATGTATAGAAATGTAGCTGATTTTAGTATGTTGATATGCCCTAAAACTTTGCTGAATTCTTTTATTATCTCCAATAGGTTCCCTCTCCCTCTCCCTCTCTGTAGGTTTTAAAGGACTTTTCATGTAATCTGGGATCATAGTTTTATTATTTCTTCCTTATCTATTTGGGTGAATTTCCATCTTTCCTTCTTTTCTTCCTTCCTCCTTCCTTCCTCCCTTCTTCCTTTCTTTCATTTTTTACCTGAATGGTCTGGCTAGAACTTCCAGTACAATGTTGAATAGAAATGGAAAGAAAGGGTGTCTTTGCCTTGTCCCTGATCTAAAGAGGAAAGTGTTCAGACTTCTCCCATTGAACATGATCTTAGCTCTGTTTTTCATACATGTCCCTTACCATGTTTTGGAAATCCTGATTTATTCTTCATTTGTTCAGTGTTTTTATCATGAAAGGCATACATTTTTTCTGACTTTTTTCCTACATCATTTGAAATGATCATGTGATCTGTTTTCTTTCTTCTATTAATGTGAAATATTTCAGCAATTGATTTTCATAGGTTGAAGCACCCTTATTCCTGGTGTATATCTCAGTCATGGTATATAATCCTTTTAATATGCTATGACCACATGACTGAAGGTGTAGCTCATAATTAGAGCACTTACCTATAGTTTGCAAGACTCTAGGTTCAATCCTTAGTACCAGAAAAAAAATGCTGCTAATGGATTCAGTTTGATAGTATTTTCCTGAGGGTTTTCTCTCTATACAAGGGATATTGATCTGATAGTTTTCCTTTCTTATGATGCCTTTGTTTTTTGGTATTAGAGTACTTGTGGCCTTATATAATAAGTTAGAAAATATTCCCTCCTCTTCCATTTTTGAAGAGTTTGAGGGAAAATGGTATTAATTCTTCCTTAGATATTTGGTAGGATTCACCAGTGTAGCCATCATCTGATACTGGACTTTTCATTATTGGGAGATTCTTTCATTACTAATTCATTGTCTTTATTTATTGTAGATAAATTAATATTTTCTGTTTCTAGTGTTAGTTTTGGTAGATTTCCTAAAAATTTATTTATTTCATCTAGGTGATTTCTATAAGGTTAATAGCAATGTCCTCACTTTCATTTCTGATTTTATTTTATTTTGCGGTATGGAGATCAAACCAAGGGCCTTGCACATGCTAAGCAAGAACTCTACCACTGAGCTACTTCCCCAGCCCTTCTGCAATTAAAAAAGATATTTTGTAATTTTAGTAACCTGTCTTTTTTTTCTTGGTAAGTCTAGCTAAATGTTTGTATAGTGTTTTTTTAATCTTATCAAAAACCCAATTGTTTCAGTCATTGGTTCTACTATCATTATCTACTTTATTTGCCTGTGATATTTATTATTTCCTTTCTTCTGATACTCTGGGGTTTATTTCTTTTTCTTTTTCCAGTCCCTTGAGGTATAAAGTTTATCT
Organism: Urocitellus parryii; assembly: GCF_045843805.1. Classification (NCBI taxonomy): domain Eukaryota; kingdom Metazoa; phylum Chordata; class Mammalia; order Rodentia; family Sciuridae; genus Urocitellus; species Urocitellus parryii. Next base: position 76,785,010 of record NC_135547.1, read on the forward strand.
TCTGCCTATTCTCTCCATTGTGAAAATGGGTGCCTAGCATGCATGAAGACCTGGGTTCAATTCCCAGCACTGGAAGAACGGAGGGATGGAGGGTGGATTGCTTTTTACATCGGGTGAAAAAAAAGGAGAAGAAATAGGTATCTGTGCTGCTTTTATAATTATATTTACCAGTTCTTATGGGTTGAATTATGACCCCTAAAAAGATATGTTGCAGTTTTAATCCCCACGACCTGAGAACATGACCTTATTTGGGTTATGGTCATTGCAAATATAATTAAGATGAGGGCATGCTGGAGTTGTATTGGCCATAATCCAGTATGACTGGTGTCTTTCTAAGAAGAGGGAAATTTGGACACAGAAAGTATAAAGACATCCTTGTCAAGAAGGAGGTGGAGACTTAAGTATCCTAGCAAGAAATACCTGGAAGAGGTGAAGAGCAATTTCTTCTTAGAGGCTCAAGAGTGAGCATGTCCTTATCAACACCTTGATCTCAGGCTTCTAGCCTCTGGAACTAAGGAAGTAAATTTCAGTTGTTTTAAGTCATCCAATTTGTAGTAATTTTTTACAGCACCTGCAGGAAACTAATTGTGTTGATTAACTTTCTATTATTCTCAAAATTTACTTGAGAAAAACAGCCTAAAAGAGGAAATATTTTATTTGGCTTGTGATTTCAGAGGTTTCAGTCCATGATCAGTTGGCTCCATTGTTTCTAGGCCTATGGTGAGGCAGAACATCATGATAGAAGAATGTGGTAAAACAAAGGTGTTTACCTCCTGGTGGTGGGGAAGCAGACAGAAAGGGTCCTGGGACAAAATATGACACATCCCTAGTGACCTACCTCTTCCAACTAAGTCATACCTCATAAAGTTTCCACCACCCTCCCAACGGTGCCACCAGCTGGGGACCAAGCCCAAGTATGAAACTTTTGGGACATTGCAGATACAAATTGTAACACTAATACTCCAATTCTTTGTTTTTATTTCAGTTTTCATACTTTTCAACTCCAAAATTTCCATGTATTTCTTTTTATGAATTTCTATATATTTTCTCTATTTGATGTGCCATTGTCATGATATCTTTTCTTCTGCTTTCTTCATAATTTCATTTAGTTATTTGAACTTATTCATAATGAGTGCTTTGAAGTCTTTGTTAAGTCTAATATCTGGTCATTGTCAAAGGTTGTTTCTGTTGTCTGCTTTCTAGTGTGTGGATTATCTTTCCAAATTATTCATGTCTCATGCTTTTTTATTGGAAACTGAATGTTTTAGATAATATGTTGTAGCAACTCTGAGTACACATATCCCCACCCCCAGCCCAAGGCTTATTTATGTTATTTACTTATTTACTTGTTTAGTCACTGTAAAACTTTAATGAAGCCTATGCCCCTACACATAAACCCCAGCACTGTGAAGCCTGGTATGATGTTCCTTAGGAAGTACAGCCCTAGGATGCCCACACATATCCTGGGTTTTTGGCAGAGCTCTCTTTTGACTGTCCTTTTTCCTGACCACACCCACTTGTTAAACCTCACTAATTGCTGAATGATTGCTCTATTGTTTTCAAAAATTGTCCAAGGCATAAATTGCTTCACTAACTGATCCAATCAAATTCTGGCTCCTTTGAAGTGACAGTTTCCTAGATTAGTGTTTAAGATTTATTCTGATACTAGTAGAGTTCATCTCAGCTGACTTGTTCCCTATTTCTTTTCAGAAAATTAGCCAGCCTACAGTTTAGCCTACATTTCCAGCGAATCTGCCATTGGTTTAATGGCCTTTGATCATAAATCTCTACTTTTTTAATAACTTTATTTTTATTTATTTCTGTTCTTTTTATGTGGTGCTGAGGATTGAACCCAGTGCCTCAAGCTGCTAAGCAGGCTCTCTGCTGCTGAGCCACAACCCCTGCTCCAAATCTCCACTCTTTTTAAGAACACACTTAGGCTTGGATTTCACCACACTGTGAGAAGTGGAGTCTGCCACTTTTTTTGTGTATGTGTGGTGTGTGAGGATAGAACCCTAGGGCCTCACATATGCTAGGCAAACGTTCTACCACTGAGCCCTAGCCCCAGCTGATGAAGTCAATTCCTTTGGAAAGATATTCAAAGCTCAGGATCTTTGGCCTGCTTTTCCCCCAGGGCAAAATCTCTAAGGAACAGCTCCATGCTAAGGTTAAGGATAATAGCAGGCATCTGAGCAGCATTCCCACTTTAGGAACTAAGCACTGGAAGGAAAGACAGCAGCTCCAGTTCTCCTTGGCTTGCTACTCTCACAGTGTGGTACTTTTGTTCCAGGAGCCAGATCAGGGTGGCCCTAGTATTTTAGATGGTACCACACCATAGTTAGAGCCTCCATCCCACAATTTAGGGATGGGTGGGAGAAGGGACCTATCTCCTCTCAGTCTTATTTTCCTGGAAATGAACCTGAATGACCTGCAGCAGAGGGTACTAAAAGAAATGCTGATGCCCTGCTCCTCCAGCTGGAGCTGAAGATGTGGGATACCTGTATACTGGTATGGAGTAGTTTCTGTCTGCTTGAACTTGGATGGAGAAGGGAGGGAGTAAACCTTGTCTCAGATACCCCAGTCTCTCTTTTTTATGCTGAATTTTAGTATATTTCTTTTTTATGTATCATTTTTATTATTTTTTATGTACATATGACAGTGGAATGCATTACAATTCATATTACACATATAGAGCACATTTTTCATATCTCTGATTGTATACAAAGTATATTCACACCAATTCATGTCTTCATACATGTACTTTGGATAATGATGTCCATCACATTTCACCATCCTTGCTAATCCCCTGCCCCCTCCTTCCCCTCCCACTTTTAGTAGATTTTTTTTATTATTTTATTGGTTGTTCACAACATTACAAAGCTCTTGACATATCATATTTCATACATTAGATTCAAGTGGGTTATGAACTCCCAATTTTACCCCAAATACAGATTGCAGAATCACGTCGGTTACACATCCACAATTTTACATAATGCCCTATTAGTAACTGTTGTATTCTGCTACCTTTCCTATCCCCTACTATCCCCCCTCCCCTCCCCTCCCATCTTCTCTCTCTACCCCATCTACTGTAATTCATTTCTCTCCTTGTTTATTTTCCCATTCCCCTCACAACCTCTTATATGTAATTTTGTATAGTAATGAGGGTCTCCCTTCATTTCCATGCAATTTCCCTTTTCTCTCCCTTTCCCTCCCATCTCATGTCTCTGTTTAATGTTAATCTTTTCTTCCTGCTCTTCCTCCCTGCTCTGTTCATAGTTGCTCTCATTATATCAAAGAAGACATTTGGTATTTGTTTTTTAGGGATTGGCTAGCTTCACTAAGCATAATCTGCCCTAGTGCCATCCATTTCCCTGCAAATTCCATGATTTTGTCATTTTTTAGTGCTGCGTAATACTCCGTGGTGTATAAATGAGATTTTGATTGGCATTGCATTAAACCTATAGAGAACTTTTGGTAATATCGCCATTTTGATGATGTTAGTTCTGCCTATCCATGAACAGGGTATATTTTTCCATCTTCTAAGATTTTCTTCTACTTCTCTCTTTAGGGTTCTGTAGTTTTCGTTGTATAAATCTTTCACGTCTTTTGTTAGGTTGATTCCCAAGTATTTTATTTTTTTTGAGGATATTGTGAATGGAGTGTTTTTCCTCATTTCCGTTTCAGAAGTTTTGTCGCTGATATACAGAAATGCCTTTGATTTATGCGTGTTGATTTTATATCCTGCCACTTTGCTGAATTCATTTATTAGTTCTAGTAGTTTTTTTGTAGACCCTTTTGGGTCTTCTAGGTATAGAATCATGTCATCAGCAAATAGTGATAATTTAAGTTTTCTTTTCCTATTTTTATGCCTTTAATTTCTTTCATCTGTCTAATTGCTCTGGCCAGTGTTTCGAGAACTATATTGAATAGAAGTGGTGATAGAGGGCATCCCTGTCTTGTTCTAGATTTTAGAGGGAATGCCTTCAATTTTTCTCCATTCAGAATGATGCTAGCCTGAGGCTTAGCATAGATAGCTTTTACAATGTCGAGGTAAGTTCCTGTTATCCCTAATTTTTCTAATGTTTTGAACATAAAGGGATGCTGTACTTTGTCGAATGCTTTTTCTGCATCTATCGAGATGATCATATGGTTCTTATCTTTGAGTCTATTGATGTGGTGAATAACATTTATTGATTTCCATATATTGAACCATCCTTGCATCCCAGGGATGAATCCCACTTGATCATGGTGCACAATTTTTTTGATGTGCCTTTGTATCCGATTCGCCAGAATTTTATTGAGGATTTTTGCATCTAGGTTCATCAGAGATATTGGTCTGTAGTTTTCTTTCTTTGAGGTGTCTTTGTCTGGTTTCGGAAACAGGGTGATGTTGGCCTCATAGAATGAATTTGGAAGAGCTCCCTCTTTTTCTATTTCCTGAAATAACTTGAAAAATATTGGTATTAATTCTTCTTTAAAGGTTTTGTGAAACTCTGCTGTATACCCATCCGGTCTTGGGCTTTTCTTGGTTGGTAGTCTTTTTTTTTTTTTTTTTATTGTTGGTCGTTCAAAACATTACATAGTTCCTCATACATCATATTTCACAGTTTGATTCAAATGAGTTATGAACTCCCAATTTTATCCCGTATACAGATTGCTGCATCACATCAGTTACCCTTCCATTGATTGACATATTGCCTTTCTAGTGTCTGATGTATTCTGCTGTCTATATTATTCTCTACTATCCCCCCTCCCCTCCCCTCCCCTCCCCTTTTCTCTCTCTACCCCTTCTACTGTAAATCACTTCTTCCATTTGAATTATCTTGTCTTACCCCTCCTTTCCTCTTATATGTCATTTTGTATAACCCTGAGGATCGCCTTCCATTTCCATGCGATTCCCCTTCTCGTTTCCTTTCCCTCCCACCTCTCAACCCTGTTAATGAAAATCTTCGTCTCAAGCTCTTCGTCCCTACCCTGTCCTTGTTTCCTCCCCTTATATCAGAGGAGTCATTTGGTATTTGTTTTTTAAAGATTGACTAGCTTCACTTAGCATAATCTGCTCTAATGCCATCCATTTCCCTCCAAATTCTATGATTTTGTCATTTTTAAATGCAGAGTAATACTCCATTGTGTATAAATGCCACATTTTTTTAATCCATTCATCTATTGAAGGGCATCTAGGCTGATTCCACAATCTTGCTATCGTGAATTGAGCTGCTATGAACATCGATGTAGCAGTGTCCCTGTAGCATGCTCTTATTAGGTCTTTAGGGAATAGACCGAGAAGGGGAATAGCTGGGTCAAATGGTGGTTCCATTCCCAGCTTTCCAAGAAATCTCCATACTGCTTTCCAAATTGGCTGCACCAATTTGCAGTCCCACCAGCAATGAACAAGAGTGCCCTTTTCCCCACATCCTCTCCAGCACTTATTGTTGTTTGACTTCCTAATGGCTGCCAATCTTACTGGAGTGAGATGGTATCTTAGGGTAGTTTTGATTTGCATTTCTCTGACTGCTAGCGATGGTGAGCATTTTTTCATGTACTTATTGATTGATTGTATGTCCTCTTCTGAGAAGTGTCTGTTCAGGTCCTTTGCCCATTTATTGATTGGGTTACTTGTTGTCTTATTGTCTAATTTTTTGAGTTCTTTATATATTCTGGTTATTAGGGCTCTATCTGAAGTGTGTGGAGTAAAGATTTGTTCCCAGGATGTAGGCTCCCTGTTTATCTCTCTTATTGTTTCTTTTGCTGATAAAAAACTTTTTAGTTTGAGTAAGTCCCATTTGTTGATTCTAGTTGTTAACTCTTGTGCTATGGGTGTCCTATTGAGGAATTTGGAGCCTGCTCCCACAGTATGTAGATCATAACCAACTTTTTCTTCTATCAGATGCCGTGTCTCTGATTTAATATCAAGCTCCTTGATCCATTTTGAGTTAACTTTTGTGCAAGGCGAGAGATAGGGATTCAGATTCATTTTGATGCAAATGGATTTCCAGTTTTCCCAGCACCATTTGTTGAAGATGCTATCCTTCCTCCATTGCATGCTTTTAGCCCCTTTATCAAATATAAGATAGTTGTAGTTTTGTGGATTGGTTACTGTGTCCTCTATTCTATACCATTGGTCCACCCGCCTGTTTTGGTACCAGTACCATGCTGTTTTCGTTACTATTGCTCTGTAGTATAATTTGAAGTCTGGTATCGCTATACCGCCTGATTCACACTTCCTGCTTAGTATTGTTTTTGCTATTCTGGGTCTTTTATTATTCCATATGAATTTCATGATTCTTTTATCTATTTCTACAAGAAATGCAGCTGGGATTTTGATTGGCATTGCATTGAACTTATAGAGAACTTTTGGTAATATCGCCATTTTGATGATGTTGGATCTGCCTATCCATGAGCAGGGTATATTTTTCCATCTTCTAAGGTCTTCTTCTATGTCTTTCTTTAGGGTTTTGTAATTTTCATTGTATAAATCTTTCACCTCTTTTGTTAGGTTGATTCCCAAGTATTTTATTTTTTGGGGGGATATTGTGAATGGAGTAGTTGTCCTCATTTCCGTTTCAGAGGATTTGTTGCTGATATACAGGAATGCCTTTGATTTATGCGTGTTGATTTTATATCCTGCCACTTTGCTGAATTCATTTATTAGCTCTAATAGCTTCTCTGTAGACCCTTTTGGGTCTGCTAGGTATAGAATCATATCATCTGCAAATAGTGATAATTTAAGTTCTTCTTTTCCAATTTTTATCCCTTTAATTTCTTTCGTCTGTCTAATTGCTCTTGCCAGTGTTTCGAGGACTATGTTGAACAGAAGTGGTGAGAGAGGGCATCCCTGTCTTGTACCAGATCTTAGAGGGAATGCCTTCAATTTTTCTCCATTCAGAATGATGCTGGCCTGTGGCTTATCAAATATTGCTTTTACAATGTTGAGGTATGATCCTGTTATCCCTAATTTTTCTAGAGTTTTGAACATAAAGGGATGCTGTACTTTGTCGAATGCTTTTTCTGCGTCTATCGAGACTATCATATGGTTCTTATTTTTTAGTCTATTGATGTGGTGGATAACATTTATTGATTTCCGTATATTGAACCAGCCTTGCATCCCATGGATGAATCCTACTTGATCATGGTGTATAATTTTTTTGATATGTATTTGAATCCGGTTCGCCAGAATTTTATTGAGAATTTTTGCGTCAAGGTTCATTAGAGATATTGGTCTGTAGTTTTCTTTCTTTGAAGTGTCTTTGTCTGGTTTCAGAATCAGGGTGATGTTGGCCTCGTAGAATGAATTTGGAAGTTCTCCCTCTTTTTCTATTTCCTGAAATAGCTTGAAAAGTATTGGTGTTAGTTCCTCTTTAAAGGTTTTGTAAAACTCTGCTGTATACCCATCCGGTCCTGGGCTTTTCTTAGTTGGTAGTCTTTTGATGGTTTCTTCTATTTCTTCTATTGTTATTGGTCTGTTTAGGTTGTCTATATCCTCCTGGTTCAATCTGGGCAGATCGTAAGACTTAAGGAATTTATCTATGCCTTCACTATCTTCTATTTTATTGGAGTATAAGGCTTCAAAATAGTCTCTGATTATCTTCTGTATTTCTGAAGTGTCTGTTGTGATATTGCCTTTTTCATCCCGTTTGCTAGTAATCTGGGTTCTCTCTCTTCTTCTCTTCGTTAGCATGGCTAAGGGTCTGTCAATTTTATTTATTTTTTCAAAGAACCAGCTTTTAGTTTTGTCAATTTTTTCAATTGTTTCTTTTGTTTCAATTTCATTAATTTCAGCTCTGATTTTGATTATTTCTTGCCTTCTACTTCTTTTGCTGTTGTTTGGTTGGTAGTCTTTTGATTGCTTCTTCTATTTCATCCATTGATATTGGTCTGTTCAAATTGTGTGTATCCTCCTGACTCAGTCTGGGCAAATCATATGACTTAAGAAATTTATCGATGTCTTCACTATCTTCTATTTTATTGGAATATAGGTTTTCAAAATAATTTCTAATTGTCTTCTGTATTTCTGTAGCATCTGTTGTGATATTGCCTTTTTCATCCTGTATGTTAGTAATTTGAGTTCTCTCTCTTCTTCTCTTTGTTAGCATGGCTAAGGGTCTGTCGATCTTATTTATTTTTTCGAAGAACCAACTTTTAGTTTTGTTAATTTTTTCAATAGTTTCTTTTGTTTCCATTTCGTTGATTTCCGCTCTGATTTTAATCATTTCTGGCCTTCTGCTACATTTGCTGTTGTTTTGCTCTTCCTTTTCTAGGGCTTTGAGATGAAGTGTGAGCTCATTTATTTGTTGGTTTTTCCTTTTTTTGAGGAATGACCTCCAGGCGATGAATTTCCCTCTTAAAACTGCGTTCATTGTGTCCCATAGATTCCGATATGTTGTGTCTGAATTGTCGTTTATCTCTAAGAATTTTTTGATTTCCTCCTTTATGTCTTCTGTAACCCATTGATCATTCAGTAACATATTGTTCATTTTCCATGTGATGTAGGATTTTTCCTTTCTTCTTTTATCATTGATTTCCAGTTTCATTCCATTATGATCAGATAAAATGCATGGTATTATCTCCACCCCTCTATATTTACTGAGGGTTGCCCTATGGCATAATATATGGTCTGTTTTTTAGAAGGATCCATGTGCTGCTGAGAAAAAAGTATATCCCCTTGATGATGGTTGATATATTCTATATATGTCAGTTCAGTCTAGGTTATTGATTGTGATATTGAGTTCTATAGTTTCTTTATTCAACTTTTGTTGGAGGATCTGTCCAATGGTGAGAGAGGTGTGTTGAAGTCACCCATAATTATTGTATTGTGGTCTATTTGATTCTTGAACTTGAGGAGAATTTGTTTTATGAACGTCGCAGCACCATTATTTGGTGCACAAATATTGATAATTGTTATGTCTTGTTGGTGAATGGTTCCTTTTAACAGTATACAATGTCCTTCCTTATCCCTTTTGATTAACTTAGTCTTGAAGTTGATTTTATTCGATATGAGGATGGCCACCCCTGCTTGCTTACGAGGACCGTGTGCATGGTATATTTTTTCCCAACCTTTGACCTTCAGACTGTGTATGTCTTTTCCAATCAGATGTGTCTCCTGGAGGCAGCATATTGTTGGATTTGTTTTTTTAATCCATGTTACCAGCCTATGTCGCTTTATTGGAGAGTTTAAGCCATTAACGTTTAGAGTTACTATTGATATATGGTTTGTACTTCCTGCCATGTTTGATTATTTATCTTTTTTTTTTTCTAATTTAGTTTGTTTCTCCATGATTAGCTTTCCCCCCGTCCTCTGTCTTTATCGAGACACTTCCCACTGATGGTTTTGGTTATTGTTTTTCATTTCTTCCTCGTGTAGTGTTTTGCTCAAGATGCTTTGCAATGCTGGTTTTCTGGCTGCAAATTCTTTTAGCTTTTGTTTATCATGAAAGATTTTTATTTCGTTGTCGTACCTGAAGATTAATTTTGCTGGATACAGAATTCTTGGTTGGCATCCATTGTCTTTCAGTGTTTGAAATACGTTTTTCCAGGATCTTCTCGCTTTCAGCATCTGTGATGAAAAATCCGTTGTTGTTAACCTTATTGGTTTACCCCTGAATGTAATCTGCCTCCTTTCTCTTGTAGCTTTTAATATTTTCTCTTTGTTTTGTATATTGGATATCTTCATAACAATGTGTCTTGGCATTGGTCTACTGTGATTTTGTGTGCTCGGTGTCCTGTATGCATCTACAATTTGTATATTCGTTTCCTTTTTTATTTCTGGAAAGTTTTCTGTAATTATTTCATTCAGCAGGTTACTCATTTCCTTGGTTTGAATCTCTGTGCCTTCCTCTATCCCAATGACTCTTAAATTTGGTTTTTTTATGTTATCCCATATCTCTTGGATGTTTTTCTCGTGAATTTTAACCAGCCTTTCTGAGTTGGCTAGACTCTTTTCAAGATGATATATTTTGTCTTCATTATCTGATGTTCTGGCTTCTACTTGCTCCACTCTGTTAGTGATACTCTCATTTGAGTTTTTAATTTGGTTTATAGTTTCTTTCATTTCTAGAATTATTGTTTGCTTTTTTTTATAATCTCTATCTCCTGATAAAGATGCTTAACTTCTTCTTTTATCTGTTTATGTAATTTATTTTCAATGTATTCTTTCACTGTTTGAATTTGCTGTCTCATATCCTCTTTAAGGTTCCATTCCATCTGTCTAAGGTATTCCTTGAGTTCCTTATATGACCATTTTTCTGATGGCTCTAGGTCCTCCTGAATATTTAGGCTGTCCTGCATTGTTTTACTCCTTTTCTTCCTTGCTTTTTCATGCTGCTCATGTTACTTCTTGTTCTGTTTGACTGCTGAGTTACTGTTTACTCCTATAGATTTATTTGATGCTTGGGAGAAAAGGTATCAGAAGGGAAGGGAAGAAGTCACTAAAGAGAATGAGAGTAAGCAGGCAGAATTCAAGGAAGGGGGAATAAGAGAATTGAAAAGAAAGGAAAAGACAAATAATAATAATAAAAAAAGAAAATTAAAATTAAAAAAATAAAATAATTAAAAAATTTAAAAAAAATATTTAAAAATCAACAACAAAAAAATGAAAATGAAAAAAAAAACCCAAATTAAAAAAAATTAATAAATGCAGTCTTAGAGTTTGATTAACTTCTCTTCCAGTAGGTGGAGCTGTGCCCACTGGGCCAAGCTTCTCCTCTCAATACGCGGGAACCAATCACTGTGCAGCAGCTCCTCCTCCCAGACTGGGCGGGTCTCCAATCCTGGGTGCCTAGGGCCTTCTCTTGTGTCTAGACACTTCCCCTCTTTTCCTCAAGCCAGGCCTCGCTCACTGGTGACGCTCACCACAATACTGGCTACACGCCAGGTCTGCTGCTCCTGGGAGCTCTGTTTTCATGAACGCCTGGGCACACTCTCCCTGTTTTCCATTCCCTCGGACCCTAAGTTTGTAGAGCTTGGGGCTGAGAACCCCCAGCGAATTTGCTTGCCCTTCGGTAGCCACGCCCCCGGTAGCTGGTGCAAGGGACCTCAGTTGTCAGCACTGATGGGAGCGGTAGCCGGGAGTTCCGCGCTGCGAGTCCCGCTCCACTCCTGATTCCCTTGGTCTGGCTATCACGCTCACGGGAGAGCTGGGAGGGGGGAGGGGCTTTTAAGGTTTCCCCGCTGTGTGGAGAGGGAAGGCTAGGGGATTACACACCTGTTGCCGCTGGTTTCAATGAATTTATCTCCTCCGCCGCGTTTTGGTGACGTCAGTTCTCTGCCATGGTGGTATCCCATGCAAATGGTGACAGTTCGTTCCCTTTGCCAGGTGACCAGTGCAACGGGTGGATCCTGTCTGTCTCTCCCAAGCCCCGTTTCAATCCTGTGGCCACTGCCTATGCAGGCTCGGTTGGCATTTACTTCCGTAGGATCAGAAGGGCTGACCAGTTGTTTCAGCGGGATCGTTAGTGCTGAGTCATAGCGGTTTGGCTGCGAGAAGCAGGCGAACGAGAGCTTGAATGCAGCCGATCCGGGCTCAGTGTGTGTTCTGAGAGGCCCAGACTGGTCGCCCCAGATCCACGTCAGCTCTGCATTGCCTAGTGATCCTGAGCAAACAGCATTTAGACAGTTTACGACTCCCTATGCCCGTGCAGCTGAAGAGGTCAGAGATTTGATCTCTCTGCGCCTGCCGCCATGTTGGATCTCCTTAGTAGATTTCTTGACCAAGTGATTCTTCATTTGCTTAATGCCCTTAGACCATTTCCAAGGACTTACAAAAAAATTTAAAGTAGACTTTATTTTATAGAATAGTTATTGGTTCCTAGAAAAAATGAGCAAAATGTAGTTCTTATATGCCCACTGCCCTCCTCTGACATCCATACCTCCTCAGCTATTGACATCACACACCACAGAAGTATATTTAGTACAATTGATTAACCTGCCTTGATACAAGTCCATAGTTTATGTTAGGATTCGCTTGGTGTTGTTTGTTCTGTGGGTTTTGACTAATGTATGGCATCTATCTACTATCATATTATAGTATTATATGGAACAATTTCATTGTCCTAAAAGTCCTCTGTGTTCCACCTACACATCCCCCTCTAATACCTGGCAACCACTAACCTTTTTACTGTCTCCACAGAATATAATTAAAATTGTATGATTTGTAGCTTTTCCAGATTGACTTCTTTCAAGTTTCTTCTATGGATTGGATTGGTAGCTAGCTTGCTCTCGCGCGCGCGCGCGCTCTCTCTCTCTCTCTCTGTAGCTAGCTTGCTCTCGCGCGCGCTCTCTCTCTCTCTCTCTCTCTCTCTCTCTCTCTCTCTCTCACACACACACACACACACACAAATCTCTTTCCCACTCCCCTCTCTATCCCCCTCCCCCTCTCCCCTCCCCTTCCCCTTCCCCTCCCCCTCCCTCCCCCTCCCCCTCCCCCCCACCCCCTCCCTCCCCCTCCCCCCTCCCCCTCCCTCCCCCTCCCCCTCTCCCCCCTCCCCCTCCCTCCCCCTCCCCCTCTCCCCCATCCCCTTCTTCTCCTCTCCTCTTCTCCCCCTTCTTCTCCTCTCCCTCTCTCCCTCCTTCCCTCCCTCTTTCCCGTACTGTGGATTAAACACAAGGCCACACTGATGCTACCCAAGTACTCTATCACTGAGCTACACTTCCAGCCCTTTTTATTTGGAGATAGGACCTTGATAAGTTTCTGAGGCTGTCCTCAACTTGAAATCTTTCTGCCTCAGCTTTCTGAGTAGCTGGGATTACAAACATGTATCACCATACCTGGCAGTAGTTCATCTCTTTTAGCACTGACTAATATTCCAATGTCAAGATGTACCACAGCTTATCCATTTGCCTACTAATGTATGTCTTGTTTGCTCCCAAGTTTGGGAGGTTATGAATAAAACTTATATAAAAATTCATGTGAAGATTTTGTGCAGACATAAATTTACTATAAACATTCTTGTGAAGGTTTTGTGTAGACATAAATTTTCAACTCATTTGGGTAAATGCCAAAGAGCATGACTGCCAGATCATATGGTAAGAGTAGTATGTTTAGTTTTTCAAGAAAGTGCCAAACTATATTCCAACCTGGTTATGCCATTTTGCATTCCACCAGCAATGAATTAGAGTTCCTGTGTCAGGTTCTGGATTTTGGCTATTGTAAGGAGTGAATAGTAGTATCTCATTATTGTTTTAATTTGCAATTCCCTAATGACTAACATCTTTTTCATATTCTTACTTGCCATTTTTGGTGAGGCAAAGTTCAGATCTTCTATCCATTTTAAATCAGGTTCTTCATTTTCTTATTCTTGAATTTTAAGACTTGGTATATTTTATATTAGTATCTTTTAGTCCGATATGTCTTTTGCAAATATTTTCTTTCCATCTGTGACTTGTATTTTCATCCTCTTAACAGTACCCTTTGCAAAGCAGAACTTTACTCTTATTGAGTTCATCTTATCAATTATTTCTTTCACAGATTGTGTCTTTGGTATTACATTTAAAAAGTCATTGCAATGTGGATTCATAAACTGTAACAAATGCACTACTTTGGAGCAGAATGTTGATAGTAGAGGAGATTACTCATGTGTGGGGACCGGGTGTATATTGGAACTCTTTGTACTTTCCACTCAATTTTGCTGTGAAACTAAAACTTCTCTGAAAAATAAAATTTATGAATTAAAGACAACTTTAAAGTCTTAGATGAAGATAAGCTATCAGAGTTATAAATAAACTCATAATCAGAGTAAAAAATAATTACCATATACAAGGTCATCTAGATTTTGAATTACATTATCTTCTAGGCGTTTTATAATTTTTGGTCTATTAACCATTTCGAGCTAATTTTATGAAGGGTGTAAGGTCTGTGTTTACATTCTTTTTTCACATGTAGATATCCAGTTGTTCAGCACCATTTGTTGAAAAGACTCTCCGACCCATTGCATTGCCTTTGTTTCTTCATTGCCAAAGAGTAGTTGACTATATTCATGTTAATTGATTTCTGGGAGCTCTATTCTGTTCCACTGATCAATCTATCTCACCAATACCATACTGTTTTGATTATTGAACCTTTATAGGAAGTCTTGAAGTAGGGTGGTGTCAGCCTTCCATCTTTTTTCTTCTTCTTCTTCAGTATTGAGTTGGATTTTCTGGTTTTGTTTTTGATTTGGGTTTTTGGTTTTTGGTTTTTTTGTTTTGTTTTGTTTTTTGCCTCTACATAGAAAACTTTAGAAACAGTTTGATATTCACAAAATAAATTACTGCTATTTTGATTGGAATTGCATTGACACTGTTGGATCCAGTTGGAAAGAACTGACATCTTGACAATATTGAATCTCCCTATTCTTGAACATAGAATGTCTCCCCATTTATTTATTTGATTTTTTACATCATAGTTTTATAATTTTCCTCATACAGATCTTGTACATATGATATATTTATACCTCAGTGTTTCACATTTTGGAGTGCTAATGTAAATAGTAATGTGTTTTTCAAAAATAATTTATATATTTATGATTAACATACAAAAGCTGTACGTATTTAATATTAATAGTTTGAGATAAATATACACCCCAAATAAGGAATGATTCACAAATTTGCATGTGAGCACAGGGACCACACTAATTTTCTCTGTATTGTTTCAATTTTAGTATATGTACTGCTGAAAAAAACACAATTGTAATATGTTTTTAATTTCAAATTTCATGTGTTTATTGCAGTTGGCTTTATAAATTAACTCTGTGTCCTGTATCCTTGCTATAATTGCTTATTTATTATCATAGTTTGTTGATTTTTTTCAGATTTTCTACATAGACAATCATGCCATCTGTAAACAGTTTTATTTCTTCTTTTTCTGTTTAACTTTCATTTCTCATTTCACTCTCCAGGCTTTCCTATAAGATGTTGAAAGGCAGACATGATCTTAGTGAAAATTAAGTTTCTCACCATAATGTATGATGTTAGTTGTAGGTGTCTTATAGGTGTCCTAATGAACATTCCTAGTCTATTCCTTAATAAATTATGCCTAATTTATTGAGGGTTTTTATCATGAATGGGCATTGGCATTTTCATCAAAACCTTTTTGTGCATCTATTGATATGTTCATGATTTTTCTTCATTAACTTATTGAGTGATGTATTATATTTATTGATTTTTCAAATGTTAAAATAGCCTGTAACACTTGGGATAAATCCTACTTGGTTGTGATGTATAATTCTTTTCACACATTGTTGTGTTTGACATATTAATATTTTGCTAAGGACTTTCTCATCAATGTTCATAAGAGATATTGGTCTAAAGTTTTCTTGTAATGTCTTTGTCTGGTTTTAGTTTTAGGATAATGCTGACCTTATAGAATAAGTTAGGAAGCGTTCTTTTGTCTTCTGGAAAAGACTGCAGAGAACTGGAATAATAATTTTTCCCTTAAGTATTAGGTAGAATTTACCCATGAGCATGCCTGATCTTGGTGATTTCTGTTTTGAAAATTAATTAATTAATTAACTTCTTTAATGAATATTGTTCTGTTCAGATTGTCTATCTTTTGGTATAAGTTTTGGTAAACTGTCCTTTTTTTCTTGTCAGTACTGGGGATTGAACCCAGAGGTGCTTTACCTCTGAGCTAAATCTCCAGCCTTTCTTATTTTTTATTTTGAGACAGGGTCTCACTAATTTGTTGAGGCTGCCCTTGATCTTAAAATCCTCTTGCTTCAAACTCTCCAGTCATTTGGAATTACAAGAGTGCACTACCGCACGTGACTTGGCAAACCAATGAATTGACCCATTTCATTTAGACTCTCAAATTTTAGGGCATAAATTTGTTCATTGTTTTCCTTTATTGTTCTTTTGATATCTCAGGATCCATAGTAATGTCCTCTCTTTCATTAGTGATTTGTGTCCTCTTTTTTTTTAAGTTAGCATGACTAGAGGTTTATTGATATTACTAATTGTTTCAAAGAACCAGCTTTTGGTTTTATTAATTTCCTCTAATGATTTCCTGTTTTTAATTTTATTGTTTTCTGCTCTGATTTTTATTATTTCTTTTCTTCTGCTTACTTTGGATTTTGTTTTTTTCTTCTAATTCCCAAAGGTGATAACTTAGATTATTGATTTTAGGTCTTTCTTCTTTTCTCATATATGCATTCAGTGCTATAAATCTCCTTCTAAGATAGGCATGGTAGTGCAGGCCCATAATCCCAGCAACTTGGGAGCTAAGGCAGGAGAAAGGCAAGTTTTAGGCTATCATGCACAACTTAGCAGGAGCATGTCTCAAAATTATAATAATGGACTAGGGATGTTAGGTCAGTGGCAAAGCGCCCCTGGATTCAGTACCTAAAAATAAAAATTTTCTCCTAAGAACAGTTTTTGTTGCATCCCACAAATTTTGTCAAGTTGTACTTTAATTCCCATTTAGGTCAAAATATTTTTTTTAATTTTCTTTGAGATTTCTTCTTTGACTTGTGTAGAGGTATATTGTTTAATCTCCAAGTTTTGGGGATTTTCTAGATATCTTTCTGTTATCAATGTCTTATTTAATTTCATTGTGGTCTGAGAATGGACACTGTATTATTTCTTTTCCTTTACACTGGTTAAAGTCTGTTTTATGGCCCATAAAACAGTTACTATTGACTAAGGGTTGTTAAACTTGTCCTTTACTGAACTCCCAACAATTTGTCTATTACAATTAAGATTTTCCTACTGTAGAACTGTTTTCTTTTTTTTTTCTTTTTTTTTGAGACAGGATCTCACTAGGTTGCCCAGGCTGACCTCAAATTCCTGGGCTAAAGTGATCTTCCTATCTCAGCCTCTCAAGTAGCTGGAAATATATGTGTGTACCACCATTGCCCTACTCATAAGTTTCTGCTCCCATTAAGTTGTGATTCTCTGTATCTTCCTGTCTTCAATTTTGTGGGCAGCAGTTTGCCTTGTGACCTCACTTCTCTGATGAATAAAAAAAATTGTTGATTTTTAAGCATATTCGGCTTTTTACCTTTTGTTAGGATGGAGTGATGACTTCTAATCACCTTACATGCTGAACCAGAAACTGGAACAAAGATTGTTTTCTTTTAAATGATTTTCATCAGTTTTTCAGAGGGTTTGTCTCCCAGAGTTCCTCACTGCTGCTTCACTTCATTTTATTGCTATATGATATTCCATTGTATAGTTATACCACATTTTATTTATATGTTTTACTGGATCATACATATTTGGGCTATTTATACTTTTGGTTATTATGAATAATGCTACTACAAATATTTATTTGACACAAGCTATTTTTTTCCTTTCTTCTTTCCTCCCTTCTTTCTTTCCTTCCTTCCTTCCTTCTTTCCATGCTGGGGAGTGAACCCAGGGCCTCACAGTAAGTGGACACTATCACTGACCTACACCCCCAGCTCTTTTTGAAACATTTTTTTTTTTGTAGTGCAAAGCATCATGCATGCTAGGAAAGCATTCTACCAATAAGCCACATACCCAGCCCCTGCCTTTTCATGATAGTATCCCTTGAAGCACAAAAAAATTTAAATTTTAATGAAATTTAACTTCTCAATCTTTTCTTTTTCTTTTTTGCTCATGGTTTGGTCTCACATGTAGGAAATCATTGCCTACCATAATATCATGAAGGTTTATTTCTGACTTTTATTCTAAGAATTTTATAGTTCTAGCCTTTACATTTAGTCTATAATCTTTGAGTTAATTTTTCTGTGTAGTGTCAGGTATGGGTCCTATTTCATTGTTTTGCATGTGTCTAGCCAATTATCCAGAATCATTGGTTGAAAAGACTTCTTTTACCATTTAACTATCTTGATATATTAGTTAAAAATCAAATTACCAGGGGCTGGGGTTATAGCTCAGTAGTAGAGTGCTTGCTTTGCACTTGTGAGGTACTGGGTTTGATCCTCAGCACCACATAATAAATAAATAAATAAATAAATAAATAAATATAATGTGTTCATCTTTTAAAAAATCAAATTACCATAATTATAGGGTGTATTTATAATCAATCTGTTTTATTGGATTGACCTACATATGTAATTTTGTGTTAATACTGTACTATCATGATAAAGATATATTTTAATAAGTTTTGATGTTGAAAAATATGAGTCCTCTGACTTTCCTATTCTTTTTTTAACATTTTTTATTTTTATCTTTCCACAATTTTACTGGTGCATTATAGTTGTACATGTTTATGGGATTTGTTGTTATATATTCATACATGCAGAAAATACAGTATAATTTGGTCAATATCACTACCCACTCTGGGTCCCTTTCATTCTTATATGGATTTTAAGATCAGCATGTCAATTTCTGCAAAACAGATAGCTGGGATATTCATAGGGATTGTACTGAATCTGTAGATCAATTTGGGGAATTTTTTTTTGTGTGTGTATGTGTACCAAGGATTGAGCTCAGGGGCACTCGACCACTGAGCCACATTCCTTATTTTGTATTTTATTTAGAGACAGGGTCTCACTGAATTGCTTGGTGCCTCACTGTTGCTGAGGATGGCTTTGAACTCACAATCCTCCTGCCTCAGCCTCTGGAGCCATTGGGATTACAGGTGTGTGCCACCGCACCTGGCAATTTGGGGAATATTGACATCCTAACAATATTAACTTTTCTGATACTTGAACATAGAATGCCTTCCAATATTTATGTCTTCTTTAATTTCTTTCAACAAGAATTATAATTTTCAGAGAGATCTTTTTTACTTTAAAAAGTAAAGAATGTATCACTATTTTATTCTTTTTGATGCTGTTATAAATTGAATTGTCTTTAAATTTTATTTTCAGATTGTTCATGCTAGTGTATAGAAATATAATAAATTTCTCAGTATTGATCTTGTATCCTGCCAACTTGTTTAATTAGTTCTAGACTTTTAGTGGTTTCCTTGGGATTTCTATGTACAAGATCATGTCACCTGCAAGCAGACAGTTTTATTTCCTTCTTTCCAAACTGGATGCCTTTTGTTTATTTATTTATTTTTCTTTTTTACTTAACTGCCCTGGCTAGAACCTCCCCTCCAATGTTGAACAGAAGTGGCAGACATCCGTGAATTAGGAAATAGCTTTTAGTTTCTCACCATTAAGATGACTGCGTTTTTCTTAGACGTCCTTTGTCCAGTTAAGGAAATTTTCTTCTATTCCTAGTGTGCTGAGTGTTTTTATAATAAAAGCATGTTGGATTTTTTCAGATACTTCTTCCACATCTACTGAAATGATCATATGGGGTCTGAGGTAGAACACTTGCCTGGCATGCATAAGGACCTGATTTCTATCACCAGCACAAGAAAGAAAGAAGGGTGAGAGGAGAGAAAGAGAGAAAGAAAGAGAAGAAGGACTAAGGACTAAGTTCTCTAATTTGTTGCCATGCAGTTATTCATAGTACTGTATTTACTTCTTTTCCTTTTTTTCCCCCTGTGAAATCAGTAGTAATGAGTCTTCCCTACTTTTCTTTTGGTCTGGTTAAAGATTTGTCAAATATGTTTTTTTTTCAAATAACCAACTTTTAATTTTGTTAAATTTTTTTCTATTTTATTATTTCCTTCCATCATCTTGCCTATCTATGCATTTAGTTTGCTCTTCTTTCTCTAGTTTCTTAGGCCAGTTTTCATTTTTTTTTCATGTATCTCATGCCTCTTTTTGTTTCTCTGTTCCCTTTTTCTATTTTCTTTTTCATTAAGTAAATATTTTCTAGTGTAGTGCTTTGATTCCTTTTATGATTTTTAACTATGTTTTATTTTTATTTTGAGTCTGATAAGTTGCACAGGCTGGCCATGAACTTGTGATCTTCCTGCCTCAGCGTCCTCAGTTACTGGGATTAATCCACTACACCCAGCTTAGTTATTTTCTTATTTGTTGTCCTAGGGCTTAGAATACACATTTTATCTTGACAGAATCTACTTCGGACTTATACTAAGGTAATTCTAGTGAGATATATAAACTTTAATTGTAAATGGCTCCATTCTTTCCTCCATTTTCATGCTATTATTGTTATACATATTATGTCCATGAATGTTCCAAATTCAGCTATACCTAGTTACAATCATTGATTCATATATATTTTTTTCCTTTAAAGGAACTAAGAGGAGAAAGGAGAGGACAAATATATTTATAAAGTTTTGAAAGTATTAATAATAATTACCATTGCTGATCTTCTTTACTTCTCTCTGTGGATTCAAACTACCACTTGATGTCATTTCCTTACTCTAACATATCTCTGTTCCTAACTACCTGTTTTGTGCTATTGTCAAATATATTGTCTTTTGTGTGTCATAGGGAAACATAATTTTATAGATATTGTATGTGAAATTGCTTTTGAAATCAGTTACAAGAAGAAAGAAAAATGTTTTCTAAATCATTAAAAGAAGAAAGGAAAATAAACATCATTATACTATCATGTGATTGTGTATGTGTTGTGTGTGTGTGTGTGTGTGTGTGTGCGCGCTAGGGATCAAACCCAGGGCCTTGCACATGCTCTAGGAAAGCACTCTACTACTGAACCACACTCCCAACCCCCATTGTGCTACCTACTTAATTATCTTTATCTCATATCATTGCTTATTTGTCTGAATTTAAAGTGCTGCCTGGGGTGACTTCCTTTTAGTTTGAGAAACTTCTTCTGATAATTTTTATAAGGCATGTATACTAGCAATGGATTCTCTTATTATTTGTTTTTCTGGGAAAGTATATTTTGTCTTCATTTTTGAAAGATAGTTACGTTGGTTTTAGGAACTGACAAGTTTATTCTTTCTTTCAGCACTTTGAATATTATCATTTTACTGTCTTCTGGCCTTCGTTGTTTTCATTGAGAAGTCAGCTATTAATCTTACTGGTGTTTCCTCATATATAGTAAATTATATTTCTTTTCCTGCCTTCAAGATTTTCTCTTTGCCTTTCAATAATTCAATATTTCAGCAATCATAATGTATCCAGGTGTGCCCCTTTCTTTGTCATCTCTCCTTTTGCTACTACCATTGTGTGTGTGACACACACACACACATGCATGTGTATACACACACACACACACACAAATGTGCACTTAATGATTTAATGGTGTATTCCACATATTTCTGAGGCTCTGTTCATTTTTGTTGTCTTTCTTCTTCAGATGGAAAAAAATCTCTACTATCTTTGCTGTTAGGTGTGTGGGGGAGGACTTGGAAACTGCTTTCACAGATTAAGGAATTTATAATACTGCCCTATGTTCAACCAGAGATGAGAAGCTTAAATGTTCTCTTCCCTAATCATTTTTGAGAAAACAGTGTTTGGCATATGTACAGTCTTCTAGACCACCAAGAATAGTTGAGATTAAATTTTAGAAGCAGCTCCTGGGCCAGAGTAACTAATTGCTTAATCAATGTTTGATGAGAAGTTATGATGACTTCTACCCTTTGTTGCTTCATCTGTATGTGGTTTGGGGAATGTTTTAAGTCTGTCTCATGTCCTGCTCTGATTGCTCTTGAACTGGGTACAGCCTAATGCATATGTACAGCTTTCTGGTCCTGTATGGATGAGTGTGATCTGATGAGACATCTTCTTAGATCTCTCTTTAATGTTTATGTGATCATTTTTTTGTGTGTATATTGCTGGGTTTTGAACCCAGGGACTTGTGCATATGAGGCAAGCTGTCTACCAACTGAGCTATATACCCAGCCCATTCTTAGCTCTCTTTTTCATCTGTTTTCTCTGGTAACCTTCTGACTGGTAGGCCATTTTTCTTGTTGATACTAGTTTCATGAATCTACCAACACCCTCTTAATTGCTTGCCACCAGAATCTACATTGTTTTAAACAGCACCCATAGGCATGAACAACTCCATGATCTGTTCCACATCATCATTTCCTATAGGACAGAGCTGTGAGGCAGAGCTCTGGCATTCTCCATCCTTATGGCCTGTCTTTAGGTTCTGCCCTAGTAGAACTTCTAGGCCACTGCAATGACACTAGGATGGGGACAGTGCCTATTTTTCCTGAAGTGACACTCTTTGCTCTGTGAATTAACACTGGGGAGGAAATGGTAGTTTCCTTATCTTCTCAGTTTGCCTGGCCCATTTTGGAACCTCTGAGCAAGCTTAGGTAGGATGACTGAGCCAAGTGCTCTTGGTGTGCTGTGTCTGGGATAAAGCTTCTAGCCTACAAGTTGTGACTAGATGGGAAATACAGACCTGTCCTCTTGGCCACTTCCAGCCAAAATGGAGATTCTGTAATACTGAGTTGGGGGAATTGATACATACTCCTGGAGTGAAATCATAGCTGCTAGACTGGGAGATGGAGGAGGAGAGAACACTATTTTCTTGGCCACACCTATCCAGAACAGTGCTTTTGTAACATGGAGTAGGGATTCAGGCAAAAAGAAACAGCTCATGGCTCAAATAACACAGATTCTTACTGTCTTACCAAATAGCAGTAGATTTTTCTCCAATAAATAGTTCTCCATTTGATGTATGCTCTGAGGCAGTTTCCAGAGACTTTAACTAGGTATTTTTTAAAAAAAAATTTTAAAGAGAGAGAGAGAGAATTTTAATATTTATTTTTTAGTTTTCAGCAGACACAACATCTTTGTTTGTATGTGGTGCTGAGGATCGAACCCGGGCCGCACGCATGCCAGGCGAGCGCGCTACCGCTTGAGCCACATCCCCAGCCCTAAAAAAAATTTTGCCAGTAAAATAGTTGTTTCACTGGGGAGCAACACCAGCTTCACACACAGCCATTCTGGAGGTCTCTCCCTTTACTTAAAATTCTTCCAGTGGAAAAAATAATTTTTCAAGGTGGAGGCTTCTCCACAAATTATCTCTGCTAGAACTCAAGTAAGCCAAATCAAAGATTTTATGCGGATAGAAAGAAAGCATACAAAAGGGAAAATTGAGGCTCAAATATAAGACTTATTTCCAAAATAATTCCAATAAATAGTTTGAAGTTTATCACATAAGTGCTGATATTTTGAGGAGTAGCTGCCCTCCAGAATTAGGCACTAGTCAAAAGGGAAACAGTTGTAATTATGTGAAAACCATTCTGTATCCTTCTTGGAAACTACTTGGGGATTATATAAGATCTTCTCTGGTGCTAAGAAAGCTATGATTTTCAAAATCCATTATAATTTTTATTGGGGAAAAATAGGGAAAACACTTCACTAAATATTGACATGAACACAAAACAGCCCCTCATCTGCTTTCTAGAAGTACACAGTATAGGCTGGGTCCAAAAATGTAGACAAATAAGTAGATTGTGACATTTTAAAAAATTAGTTGTACATACTTTATATATAATCTGAGATATGATAAATTATTGTATAATGGTGTATTAAGAATTGTAATGCAAAATAAATAAACAAATAAATAAAAATTAGTTGTATATGGACACGGTATCTTTATTTATTTATTTTTATGTGGTGCTGGGGCTCAAACCCAGTACCTCACCCATGTGAGGCAAGTGCTGTACCATTGAGCCACACCCCAGCCCTAGATTGTGACATTTGAACTGCCTTAGTGACCATTTCCCTAGGGCTGTTGGGGAATATCATTTCCCTTATGTTTCCACTTTGCTCTCCCCCTCTTTGAAACTTAATCTAGGCTGTATAACTTTCCTCAGTGGAAAGTATACTAAGGCTCTGCCACTGGGAGAGGTGTCTTATTGGACACCCTCTCCCCATTTGAATCTCTTTTCAGCTGGCCTACCACCACCATTTTTTCAAAGGAACGGTCAGTTGTAAAGAAAGGAGGGATCCCAAAGGGAATACACAGCCCTAGCCAACCTCACTTCCTTTCACACTTGTTCTGCCTGGGTGTGTCCTGATTCTGGACAGCCACTGTTCTTTTATGCCCAAAAGCAACAACCTCATACCCTGGTTGCAGGGCTGGAGGGGCAGATCTCAACTCATCTGAACCCTGTGAACACTCTGTTATATGCCTTAGCAAAGAAAGCTCAGGACTGGTGACCAAAGGACACACTGAGGACATGCTAATTTGAGACCATGGCTATTACATTGATGACCTAGCCTCTCAGTTTCTGATCCTGAGTTCCTCAGATTTACGCTCCCCATCATTTCTGGACACATTTTTATCAAGATAGCTCACTCCTTAATTATCTTTTCTGAGCACAACCAACCTCCTCCTACAGCTCTTCAGCACATCTGCAGTAGGGCCTCTTAGCTTTTGTCAGAAGACTTGGATTTTAGACCCTGCCTCCTCATTTCTCTTTCTCTATCTCCTTCTCTCTCTCTCTCTCTCTCTCTCTCTCTCTCTCTCTCTCTCTCTCTCCCCCCCCCTTGCTTTCTCCATCAGCAGATGCCTTCAGTTGCTTTTCTAAATAACACAGACCCCATAATGTCCTTGCCCCCTTGATCTTTGGCTCTTCTATTCATGCCAATTGTCATCTCAAGGCCATCTCCCTGTCCCCTCCCTTCGTTGCTTTCCCTCCTCTTTCTCTTGGCCCTGAGAATTCTTTCTTTATGGAGACAGCACTTCTGTCCTCTTCCAAACTCATTGCTCCCCCATTCTCTTTCCTCCCAGCATCCAGATTTGCAGCTTTAAAAAATGCATGTTCTAGAGTTCTAGGCCTCCTGTTGGCCAGTCCGGTGAAGAAGAGAAGCAGAGCCCAGGGGTCCTTGAGGAATGTACCTGTGTCCAAGGAGGAAGCTGCCACTGGCCCTCACCCACTGTGTCCTAGAGAAATGTCAGCCCAGTGCTGCCGGAACCTCTGTTTCACCAAGAGAAGATAGAAACCCAGATGTTAACATAAACTGTACCACTTGTAAATGTTGACAACTATTCTGTTTTCTCTCCAAGAATCTGGGGTAGAGGCATAATACCCTCATATATCTGGACTAGATTTAACACCCTTAACCTCCCACAGTAGTTTAGGTACCTAGTTCTGGAAGATTGCCTGCTCAAAGTCTGTACTGCTGCCACCATTTCATTGACCCACCATGATCACTGCCTTTAAGTGTCATCACCTGGAGAGCTATAATGGCTTCTAAATGTTCTCTCTGCCTTATGTGCTCCTCTCTACTGTGTATAACCCTGTTTGACAGTTGCCGCAATATTATAGAGCCTTGTGGTTAAGGAAGTGGGTTCTAGGATCTAAATGTATAGATTTAACTCCAGACTGGTCATTTATAAGCTGTGGGATCTTGGGCAAGTGAGTTCATCTTTCTGAGTCTCTGTTTCCTCATCTGCATAATTTAAAAAATAGTTGTACCTCCTCATAAGACTTGTGTGGATTTAGTAAAGAACCATGCCTTAACTCAGTGATAGAACAGAGTGCTTGCTTAGCACACATGAGACCCTGGGCTCCCTCCCTAGTACGTACACACACACACACACACACACACACACACACACACACTCACATGCCTGAGATGGAATAAGTACTCAGTAAATGTTAATAGTGATCTTTATGGTCATCCCCTTATGCAATGACCTTCAAAGTCTCCCTTGCCCCCACTTTTGGTACTAGGAACCTAAGGGCACTCTACCACGGAACTCCATCCCCAGCCCTTTAATTTTTATTTTGAGACAGAGTGTCACTCAGTTGCCCAGGATTGGCTTGAATTTTTGTTCCTCCTGCCTCAGTCTCCCTGGGATTACATGCACCACCATGCCTAGCTCCTCTTGCTTCTCAAAAAGAGTTCATCTTCTTTGTCTAGGCATTCAAAACTCTCTCTCTCTCTCTCTCTCTCTCTCTCTCTCTCTCTCTTGCTCTGGCCTGAGCCCACTGTAGCTCTTCCTAGGTAGTGGTTTAGCCACATTGAACTTCTCACTCCTATCTACTTTTTTCCCCTTTTTGGTGGCACTGCAGATCAAACTCAGAGCATCATGTATGCTAGGCAAGCACTCTACCACTGAGCCACACTCCAGCCCCTATTTATTATCTTCTTCATTTTCCTTTCTCCCCTGAAGTGCTTTATGTTCTCATTACATCATCAGTTACATCGTCTCAACAACCTTGCAAGCAGCTGCTATGATTAGCCTGACTTCATAAGCAAAGGGACCTGTGCAAGGTCCCACAGCCTGAAAGTGAAGGAAGCAGTATTTCAATCCAGATCTGTCTAAATTCTGTGGTCCTGTGATATTTTCACTGTACTGTTGGGAGGAAAAGACACAGGGCCAGGAAGGTAACAGAAAGACTTGAGATTCACTTCTCCCTTGGGAAAATCACAGGGCATGTTTTCTCTCTAGGATAAACAAATCCAAAAGAGTAATGAAGCCTTGTGAGAATGCTATTAGGGCAGACTAGGGACCAAGATATGCTGGTATTATAAAAATTGCAGAAGTCAACACAAGGGACTTTTAAAATTAGGTTTAGGAAAAGTTGCAAAGCAAGAAAGGGATTAGCCCAGCTGTTTGAGGTCAACTTGGTAATGTTATAGTGCAGGGAAAGATAAGCCCTTCTTATAGAATTTGCTACGATCAGCTTAGCATAGCAGTTAGGTGCCCCAGACAGAGAAATGAACTTCCCAGGTTTAAATCTCAGTTTTGCTGCTTAGAATCTCTAGAAAGTTATGTTTAATTTTTCTCATATGTAAAATAGGGATAATAATAATACCTGCCTCACAGGGTTGTTGTTTTGATTAAGTAAAATCATGTTTTAAAGTTCTTAGAACATTGCCTTGCACGCAATAAGTTCTTTTTTAAAAATATTTATTTTTTAGTTGTAGTTGGACACAATATCTTTATTTTATTTATTTATTCTTATCTGGTGCTGAGGATCGAACCCAGGTCCTCGCACATGCTAGGAGAGCGCTCTACCACTGAGCCACAACCCCAGCCCACCAACAATAAGTTCTTTTATAGATACTAGGCAGTATTTGTCTTTCCCAAATATGTGCACCCATACTAGGTGGCATTGGAAACTTCTGGGTTAATAGTTCTGTCTTGTTCTGTTCCATTAACTAAAAACAAAGTCCTAATCATGGCACCACATCTTATTTTACCTATTTCGAAACTTTTCAGAGTTCTTGGTATACCACACTATGAAGATGATGAAAATTTTCTGAAATATTAATATTATTTTCTGGAAGGTGGTGACCACACTCTTTCCCCATTTCCCTAATTTACATACTTTTTGTATTTGAACTCTGGAGTTTAGTGACCTGGGTTTCAGATTCTAGCTTTGCTACTTATTCTCTGTGTGACCATGGGCAAGTTACCTAATTTTGCTTCAATTTGTTCATGTGTCAAATAGAGGTAATAATAGTATCTGTATCATGGAGTTGTTATAAGAATCAAACAATGCAGCTAACATGCTTAGCACAGTTCTTGGCACATAAAAAATCTTAATTTTAAATGACTTATTAAAACTATCAGAAAATAAATTAAGAAATCATTAGGTATCTCTAAAAATTTTTTGTTACTAATTCTCCATTTCCAGTGCATTCTCAGTCCCTGATCAGAGTTAATTCTTTAAAAGGGAATCTTGAACTGGTGCCACATTCCTCCCCAGCCCCCATACTTGGGTCCTTTAGACCTAACTGCAGCCATGGGCTCTCATTTGGTGTCAGAATGGCTCAGAACAGCTTCTCAGGTAATCCCCCACATATCATCAGATTCAACAAACCACTCACAACAGGTCTCACTCTGCATGGGGCTAGAAGAAAGCTAGACATTTTATTTATTTTTTGTTTGTTTTTGTGGTTCTGAGTATTGAATCCAGGGCCTTGAGCCTTCTAGGCAAGCACTGTACCACTGAGCTACATCCCCAACCCTATACATTTTATACAGTTTGTGGAGGAATGGAATGTCACCTCTACATAAAACAAAATGCTGTTAGTGCATTACATAGTTTCCATACTGAATATGAGGTTTCTATTTCTGTTCTGTTAGGATCACACTGACTCTGCTATCTTTTAGCCCATCCTAGGCTCACATCCTGTCCAGCATCAGCTGTTGCCAACAGTAACCTGTTCCTCTTTACCCATTCAGCCCATGTGTCTCAAGCATTTATTACATGTCAAATGGCAAGGGAGGAATAGAGAGAGAGAGAAAGTAAGGACAATTTTAGAGGAAGGAATCAGTGAACAGAATGATTCTTCCTTCTGCAGACCAGTTTAGTACTGTGCATCTGGGCTTTGGTGAGAGACAGGCCTAATGAATACCCTGGCTCTTGTCAATTGTGCAACATGGGACAATTTTGATCAACTATAAAATGAGGATTGTCTAAATGTCTACCATGAAGATTTGCTGTAAAAATAAGACTTAGCATTTGTGAGTGCTAATTACCTAATCAATAATATTTTTAATTATTGTGAGTCATATTTTGCCTAGACCCAATTTTCAACTAGAGTATTGGTCCTAGAAGTAAAAATAAAGGAGAATCCACATGAAAAAAAAATACTTGGACCCCTATCCTTATACCATGCTAAAGTTAACTCAAAATGGAGTGATAAAAGATGTAAATAAAAAAATAATCCTACCTTTATGTATTGGAAGAATCAATATTGTTAAAATGTCCATACTCTCCAAAGTGATCTATTGATCCAATGCAATCCTGAACAAAATACCAATGACATCTTCATGGAAATAGAAAAAAACAGCCCTAAAATTTATGTGGAACCACAAAAGATCCTGAGCAGATGAAGCAATTCTAAGCAGAAAGAAAAAGTAGAGGCATCACAATATTGACTTCAAGACATACCACGAATTTTTAGGGGGAGTAGAGACAGGAAAATTAAAGGGTTCAGGAGTATAGGTTGTCTAGGAAGAATAACTCCTGAAGTTATTGTGTACATGTATTGAAATGTTACATTGTACCCCATAAATAAATACAATTATAGTCAAATTAATTTTTTTAATTAATGAAGTGAAAATATAACCCAAAGAATGGGATATTGCTGTAAATCATATCTGATAAAGTATTATATCCAGAATATATTAAGAAGTCTTACAGCTTAACAATTTAAAGATAAACAACTGCCTGGTGCAATGGCACAACACCTGTAGTTCTAGCTACTTGGGAGACTAAAGCAGAAGGATTGCTGGAGCATAGAAGTTCAAGGTCTAGCCTTGGCAACATATTGAGAACTCTATCTCTAAAAACAAGCATCAAACAAACAACAAAAAGCAAATAACAACTCAATTTAAAAATTGGCAAAAGATCTGAATGGACCATTCCCAAAGATATATAAATGGCCAATAATCACATGAAATGATGTTGAGCATCATTACCCATGAGGGAAGTTCAAATAAAAACCACATGAGATGCCACTTAAAACCAGATAGGATGGCTACAATCTAACAGATAGATAATAACAAGTGTTGATAGAGATGTGGAACAATGGAGCCCTCATATACTGATGGTGGGAATGTAAAATGAGGTAGTCTCTGTAGAAAACAGTCTGACACTTCCTAAAATGATTAAACACATGACCCAGCAATTTCACTTGTAGGTATTCCCCAAGAAAGATGAAAGCATATGTCTACATAAAAACTTGTATATAAATGTTCTTAGGAGCATTATTCCTAATAACCAAAAAAATGTAAATAACCAAAATATCCTTCAGTGTGTGAGTGGATAAACAATTGTGGCATATGCTGGGGACTATATAATACTAAAACTCATCAATAAAAAGGAATGAAATATTGATACATGCTACAGCATGGATGAACCTTAGAAACACTATGCTAAGTGAAAGAAGCCAGACACAAAAGCCTATATTTTGTTATGATTCCTTTTATAAGAAGTGCCCAGATTAAGCAAATTCATAGATATAAAATATAATAGTGGTTGTCAAAGACTGGGATGGAGAGATAAGAAGCTAATAAGTTTGGGATTTCTTTTGGGGGATGGTGAAAATGATCTAAAATTGATGTGGTGAAAGATATACAACTATGTGAATATATTACAATCCATTTACTTATCTACTTTAATTGGTTGGATTGTATGGCATTTGTGTCAGTCAGTTCTCCATCACTATACCAAATACCTGAGATAAGCAACTTATAAAGAGAAAAGGTTTATTTTCACTCTCAGTTTTGGAGGTTTCAGTCCATGATCAATGTGGTCTAGTTGCTTTGGGTTTGTGGTGGCACATCATGACAGGAGTTTATGGCAGAACAAAATCACTCCCCCCATGGCCATTAAGTGAAAAAAGAGGAAGGATTATGGTTCCACAATCTCCTTTGAGGGCACACCGCCAATGACCTGAAGACCTCCCACTAGGCCCTACCTCTTTAATGTTCCTCCATTTCCCAATAGTGCCATGCTGGGGACCATGCCTTTGGCACATGAGCCTTTAGGGGATATTCCAGATCAAATCTATAGCAATGTATGACTTACATTTGAATAAAATTTTTTAAGGAAGGAGCCAGGCATGATAGTACAGTCCTGTAATCCCAGCTTCTCAGAAAGCTGAGGCAGGAGGGTCACAATTTCAAGGCCAGTGTGGGCATATTAGCAAGATACTATCTCAAAATAAATATTAAAAAGGGCTGGATGTGTAGCTCAGTATTAGAGCACTTACCTAACAGGTGTGAGGCCCTGGGTTCCATCCCAGTTGTGGAAATAAGAAAAGAAGTAAGGAGAAAATAATTATCTAGGGACAGAATTGACAAAGGGGTTACCAGAGGTCATCAGGAGATGTATCTGTATAGGTGTGTATTCCTTTAGGTGTGATGGTTGTGTTGCATATTTCATAACACGCACGTGTGCATATGCACATACATGCTTCAGAATATTCTGGCCCTGGCCTGGCCATAGGTAAAACATAGGCAAGTTTTTCCTTGGCACTTTTTAAATTCTTCCTCCAACTTTCTACCTAAGGATGAAGAATATGTAACTTCCTCTAACTTGAAGTGGTTTTTGCATTCCTACTGGGTACTCTTACTGCCTACAGAGAAGGAATTATTGATCTTTCTGAATGAATGAAATTTGAAGATTTTACCACCTCCTTCTCTTTGTGGGTGGGGCTTCAGGAGAGGGGTGGAGTTGCGTAGCCCATGTATATCATGATCTGGCACATCAGGATGTGACCTGTAGCCTTGATGCCAGCTAGTATGAATTACTCATTGTGCAGAGGACCCAGGCAAGGCAGGCAGACACTTCCCAGTGACAAATGTGTTCAGAAGGGTTTCTAAAGTTGGCCTGTACTGTATGTGGCAAGTCTTCTGTCTCTGTTCCTTTACAGGAGCTTCTTTGAACAACCAACCTTGGCAAGTTTCTCCCCACTTTTGTAGACTTCGATCTGCATCAGATGAGGTATATTCATGTTATGATGGGAAGGGGGCTGATCTGAGCACACGTGGCAGCCATGATGACATAATGGACAAGAGTGCTTACCCCATAATTTTCATATTATTCCTGACTGGGTTTTTTGGTAATCAAAGTAGTATATGCCCATGGAAAGAAATACAAGAACACCCACCACTGTCCCCTTTCTGGGAAAAAAAAAATTAGTTATTTTCTTGTGGTCTTCACTCTCATTTCTTTAAATAAAGCACTTTTACTGTTGTCCCCTCATTTACCAATTTTTGGCAATCCGTTGACTTCCTGCTGAGCTAGTTAAGGATTTAGCACCATTATATAGCCCTTCATCATTTTTATTCCTTTGCTGGTTATCCTAATAATTCATACAATATACTAACATATGTTTTTGTTTCATCAATTATCAGTTGCATCTTTTGAATCCCCACTTGATAGGATAAGGTTCTGGCAGTCTTCCCCTTGACCTTCAGCTCTTCTCTACTCGGCACTTCATTAGGCAGCATTTTTGTAAAAACTTTGTCCTCATTTTAAAAACCCTTGTCTTAAAAAGCAGAAGATGTAAAAGATAAACGTAATTTTGTTGAGTATCTACTATGTGCCAAGAACTGTGCATTCATTACCACATTTAATCTTTCATAGTGATCCTGATAAGGAAATATCATAATTGTAATTTTAGACACAAAGAAACTGACCAGACCACATATCTGGTAGGGGGCCAAGGTGAGATTTGAACCAGAGGTAGACTCCAGAGTCCCTATTCTTTTCCCAGAGCCCCATGAATCCCTCAGGTTCATTTT
The DNA here is from genome assembly GCF_045843805.1 of Urocitellus parryii. Lineage (NCBI taxonomy): Eukaryota > Metazoa > Chordata > Mammalia > Rodentia > Sciuridae > Urocitellus > Urocitellus parryii. Next base: position 76,816,981 of record NC_135547.1, read on the forward strand.
GATCTGCAATTTTTTAAGTCCCCTTTCTGTGGCCATGGCTTAGATTAAAAATCATTGTTTATTTTTGGAATCCCACAGTGATTCTGGCTCATTCATCCAGAGGGCACAGGAAGGGGTGGCTTGAGAGGGAACTCAAGGCAAATAGACCATCCCTAGGGGATGTGGGGAGAGTGGATCATCTGAATGAAGTTGATGGCTCACTTGCATGCCTGGCATCCCTCTCTACCTGTGGCCTAGGCTTTCACCTTTGGAAGGCAGCACATAAGTCCCAAGTGGTCCCTGAGGTGACACTGGGAATCATTTTACTGCACCAGGACTCTCATGCTGCCCTTGATATGAGAAGCAAATACAAAAAAAATTGAAGGCTATGGCTGACTCAGACCATTGCTCTGGCATTGCGGTCATAGACACATGTGGGAAATTCCCAAATTGACTTTCCCACAGAGCTGTTTTGGAGTGGGGGACAGAAAGAGTCCGGGGGTGGAGATTGTATTTTAGTTATTTATTTGATTAGTATTTGTTAAATTGGTGGACCATTTTAACCAGAGGCCCTGAGTGGGATTTCCCCAGGGGTCACTTTAGGGCATATAGAAGAGTCCTAAGGTCAAAAGGACCAGGCTCAATTTTCCATACTGAGGAAGGAGAGGCTACAATAACTTAAAACAATCCCAGATTCTTGCTAATCATCTTCAGACTGCTGTCATAGAAAAACATTTGGATATCCCCACCCACCCACTTTCCTCCAACCCACGTCCTCTGGGTTATTCCTTTCTGGTGGCATTCCAACCATCCACCCTGCCTTGGAGTCATCTCAATCTTTCCATCTTCTTGCCTCTTGCAACCCTTCTTTCTCACCCCTGGCCCATTCCCCCAGCATACACAACATACCTCAAAAAGACCCCCCACTATTGATTTGCAGTGTTTGACACATTCACCCTTTCCCCTCTCTCCTTAGTGACGTCCCAACCTCATTAACTCAGGCATAGATATTGGTCTCTTCAATGACTCTGTGCCTCCAATTAGACCACCCACCCACTACACTAGCTTAGCCCCCATTCATCTTGTCACCACTGCTAGATGAATCTGCCTACAGAACAGCTGTGTGAAGCCTGCTTACACTTTCCACGGGCTTCTCTGTTGCTTACAGCATAGAATCCAAATACCTGAACTTGGCATTCAGGGACCATACTATCTGCTGTCAATCTCAATTTTCCAGGTTCCATTCTTGCCACTTCCCTATTGGACACAGAACTTCTTGAAGATAAGAAAATACATCTGGCTTACTTCTGGTGCTTTGACAACATAGGAGGGTGCCTAGAGTATCATAGGGTCAGGACTTGTTTGCTGAAAGAATGAGAATGATAAAGACATGACTGGACTCATTTTACCAAATAATTGTTCAGGGGCCTCTGTCCCTGGCCAGTTGGGTGACCCTGGATAAGTCTTTTCCTCTTTCTGAGCTTTTTATCTTCCACAAGAGTTTTCAAACTAGCAACTCTTAGGCCTGAAGGGTCTGAAGACATGCTTTGTTGGTTGGCACATGAAAATGACTTGAAATGCCTTTTGTGTAAAGGCATGTGAGCTCTTGTTCTCCGCTCCCTCTCCTATTTTCTGCCACCTCCCACCTCCCTCATTTTTCATTAGCTGCTTGGTGCCTACAGGTATTTACATTAGTGACCCTTGGATTAGGTGGTGTTTACTCACCTTTCAACTCTGGCACTCTGGAATTTTTTGTTTGACCTACTTTGAAATGAAAATTGCAAGTTCATTGCTTAAGTGGTTTCCAATGTCATCTAATATACAGCAGCCAGGCCAGACTGACTTTGCCCCCTAAAACAGGCCACCAAAGAATAGTGGTGTGGGCTTTAGTATTTATGACTTTGACAGTCAGTGCAGAGGGAGATGCTATTTCATTGAAAGTGATTGTCTTTACATAGCCCAGCACAAGTGGTGCCCATTTATAGTCCAGAAAAGACCAAGCACAGCGTGCCCATTGGCAGCCAGCTGGGCATACACAGAGGGCATTGGTTTGAGGCACAAAGTGTGAATTTAGCCCAAGTTGTCTGGCAGGGTCTTTTCCAGGACAAAGTGCTGAATGAAGGGTGTGTGCTAGAAGTAGTTTAGTCTGCATGGGACTCCATAGAGACACACACAGAGGGTAGGGAAGGGCAGGGAAACATTCTCACCACTGGGCCCCTTTGCATTAGCCTTTCCCAAAGGCCATATGAATTGCCAATCTGCCTGATCACAGGCTGGCAGGGCATGACTCACTGCAAGATGCTAGACAAACCCAGAAGCGGCTGGAAGGCACTGGCCCATCCTGGACAGCAGTTGACCCCTGCACATTTGGGCAGCATCTGTGTGAGAGGTACTGGGCACTGGGTAGAGGGCTGGGCTGATGGGGGTGGGTGTGCTCAGCACTGGGCACAATCAAAGCAAAAGTACAACCACTGATGGTAGCCTGTAGGGCCAAATGGTGGCAGTCACTGTGTCTATGCATAGCCTGGCTGCCCCTAAAGCTCATGTGAAGGCATCAAGGGGCTCTTCAGTTAGGGGACACACAATGGCAAATCCACCCAATGTAGCAGTTGTAGATAACTGGTTAATGGGTGGGAGGGAGTTGAGGGAGGCAAAGGAAGAAGAAAGACCATGTTTCTGACAGCCATTTCATGTGCCTAGAAGACTCCAGGGAGCTTCCTGGGGTGAAAGGGATTGACTCTGTGTGGTTTTGCCCCCACCCCCATTTCTGCCCTTTTCTGCTCTGCTGCTTATGAACTCAGAGAGACAAATCCCTAGTCGTACTGTTTGTCAAAGTCAAATAGAATAGAGAAGGTAAACTTTGCAGTGAAACTCTATGGATCACATTGCAAAGCTCTAGAGAAATGGTTTAGGTTTTTGTTGGTGGTAGTTTCCTTTGCATGACTGCCCCCATCTCATGCCAGCCAAGTTTTGGGTGAAGCACTTTAGACTGTTGTGGCTGCAAAGGGAAATAGGCATGTTGGGTATGGGGCTGTAAGACCACACAGGCGCCTAAGACTAACAGAGGCTGACTGGGCAGGGCTTGCCTATAGCCATGACCAAAGATTACAAACACAGGGGGATGCTATGTAATGGTTGGTGTGACTCTGGGTATGCTGTGAGTTATGTGCATGTTTGTGACATGACTGGGGGACCTGGCTGTAACCGTAGTGTGTTGATTTCGTTCCATGCTGCTGGAAACCAGGATGCTCTGGCAACAAGGACAAGCATGGGGAACAAGGCCAGAGAGCTCATGTCAGCTAGATAGGAGGGGTGGGAACAGCTTTAACCTTCATTTCTACACAGCCAGCTGGGCCTATATCTCTGGCAGCAGTTGATGGTGTCGGAAAGCCTTCATGCCACCTCTAGCTGGCTGCAGTATTCTAGCTGGAAGCCACAGAAGTCCTCACATCATCTAGTGCCATTTCAGTCCCCAGTACCATAGAAGCCCATTTTCTCTGCATAATAGATGCAAGAGATAAGACCTGGCCTTTGTGCCCTTATACTTTAACCTCATATTCAGCCATGGGTCATCACCACACAGTGAGGCTTCTTGCTGCAATGACATGTCTCACTGACATGGAAGCCACAGGGGTTCCTGTTTTCCATCATTTGAGAACTTGGAGGTCAAAGCAAGCCAAGTACTGGTTTGTGCTCTGCAGCTGCTGCCAACATACTGCCCACCCTGTCTATCTCTTCCCACCCATGTATTAGTCAGCTTTTCATCACTGTGACCAAAATACCTGACAAGAACAACTTAGAAAAGGGAATTTTATTTTGGCTCATGAGTTCAGAGGATTCAGTCCTTGGTAGGCTGACTCCATTGCTTTGGGCCTGAGGCGAGGCAGAATATCATGGCAGAAAAGCGTGAAGGAGAAAAGCAGTTCAGCCCATGGCATCCTGGAAGCAGAGAGGGAGAAGAAGGGGCCAGAGGGAAGATAAATCCCCTAGGGCACACCCCTAGTGACCTACCTCCTCCAACTAGATCCCACCTCCCAATAATTCATTCAGCTATCAATGGGTTAATTCAGAGCCCTTAAGATCCAATTATTGCCTAAAAGCCCCACTTCTGAACACAAGACTTTAGGTGACATTCCAGATGCAATCCATAACAACAAGCATGAAGAGAGTTCCAGAATACTTCAGAGATGGTAATCCTATAACTAGTGGTCACTGGATCTTCATCCCTATGTCTACGAACCAGCTGACCAGGCCTGTCATGGGGACTCTATCTCAATGAGCCAAGGATGTTCATCCCTTAAGCTGTAGGATTTTTGCCCAGTGACCAGGAACTGGGATTCCCTGATCAGGAGAGGAAATCAAATGCATATAGGGCCACACTCCCCACTGTATTCCTGGCAGGTAACATAAGGGATAGAGTTGGCTAAGTGTGAGACAACTTGTGGTATGACCAACCATAATGCCTGTCTCCTCGCATTACTTTTGAAAACACTGTGTGGTGGGTGTAGGGTGGGGAGCTAATCCTAAAGCATCTGTGAGCCATATTTGGCCTCCTGGCTGCCAGTTTGTGACCAATGTGAGAAGCAACACTGAGTTGCACATCCCTGAGAATGCTTTTTGCCTGGAAAACTCTGTCCTAGTCTTCCAAACCCAGCTCAAATGGCATCTCTACCACTTTCTCTGACTCCTTTCTTAGGCCAAACAAATACTTCTCTGTGATCTCTCAGCATCTCTATCATAACATATTAATATCCTTTCATTCAATAAACCACTTTTTTAAAGATGGGGTCTCACTATGTTACCCAAGCTGACTTCAAATTTCTGGCCGCAGGCAGTCCTCCTGCCTCAGCCTCCTAAGGATCTAGGACACCTACCTACCAATACACCTTTATTAACTACTTTGGTAAGGATTTGTGCTGTGATTACAGACATGAATAAACAAGAATCAGTTCCCACCCTTGAGAAGCAACTAGTCCAGAAGGGAGAGAGATAGAAGAGCAAAACAGACTCTCAAGTGTCTAAAGGCTCAGGCAGTGCTTTCTGAAGGGCTCTCTCTGTGCTTGTGTAACAGATAAGCTCAGCCAGGTCCTAGAGGAAGAAAATGAGTAAACCAAGCTAAGAAGGAGGCAGGGTTTTCTTTCTTTCCTTCTTTTTTTTTTTTTGAGGGGTTACTGGGGATTGAACTCAGGGGCACTCAACCACTGAGCCACATTCCCATTCCTATTTTGTATTTTACTTAGAGACAGGGTCTCACTGAGTTGCTTAGTGCCTCACTTTTGCTGAGGCTGGCTTTGAACTCTCGATCCTCCAAGGCAGGGCTTTCTTGGCCCAGGGAGTCCCTTAGCAGATCCCAGGATTTCTGGATACCAATGTCATGTTCAGGCCCTGGCAAGCAGCTCTGTGACTGGTTTATAAGGAATGGGGAGGTAGGAGTGGCAGGAAACGAGGCAGATCATTTAGGGTCTCCTGGGCATGCTGTGGATCTTGGCCATGTTTCTTCTGGAGGAAGTAAGGAGCCAGCTGAGGGTTTGAAGCAGAGCACTGACCAGTCTGATCTTGGCTTTGGAAGCCTTACACTGGAGCCTAAGCTGTTGGGGAGCTAAATCCCATTGTGTGAACTTGTTCACTTTGTATTTGCTAAATGATTGAGAGAGTGATTGAGGTAGAAAGGTATGCTAGTCAGCTTTCCATCACTATGACAAATGCCTGAGAAAATCAAGTTATGAGAAAGGAAAGTTTTGTTTTAGCTCATGATTTCAGAGGTTTCAAGCCATAGTCATCTGATCTGTTACTTTTGGGGCAAGGCAGCACATCATGGCAGGAGCACATGATGATGGAACAAAGCTGCTCAGCTTTTGGTCACTAGGAGAGAGAGAGAGAGAGAGAGAGAGAGAGAGAGAGAGAGAGAGAGAGAGAGAGAAAGAAAGAAATGGGGGCCAAGGTCTCAAATTCAAGAGCATTTCCCCAATGATCTAACTTACTTCTGCTAGGCTCCTCCTACTGAAGATTCCACAACCTCCCAGTAGCACTACAGACTAACAACCAAGTCTTTAATATGTGGGTCTCTGGGGAACATTGTAGATCTAAACTATAGTAGAAGGGATGTGTAGAATGAATACTGCAGCTGCTCCTGGGGAACTCTGGCTCATTATTACACGGGGGCTCACCTTCAGAGGCACCCACTCAGTTGTCTCATGGCCATCTCAACATTGACATATTCAAAAACAAACTTCTACAGGGTGTAGTGGCACACACCTATAATCCTAGCAACTCAGGAGGCTGAGGCACGAGGATCACAATTTCAAGGCCAGCCTGGGCAATTTTGAAAAACGCTGTCTTAAAATAAAAGGAGCTGGGGATGTAGCTCAGAGTTAGAGTGCTCCTGAGTTCAATCCCTAGTACCAAAAAACAAACAAAAAAACCTCCTGGCCTTGTCCCCCAAGCCTTTGCTCTTGCAGTTTTCTCCGTCTCTGTTAATGGAAACCCTGATTTTCCAGTTTCCCAGAACTCAAACCTTGAGGTTATTCTTGACTCCTCTTTCTCTCAAACCATTAGCAGACCATGTTTCCATCTTGAAATATATCCAGAATCATACCACTTGTTACCACCTTCATGGTCTGGGCCCCTGTCATATGCCTCACCTGAAGATTTTCACCAGTCTCCTAAAGGATCTTCCTGCTTAGACTTCCTTGGATCTTGTACCCTGTACTCTCAACATAACAGCCACAGTGATTATGAAAAAACAAAAGCCAGATTGTGGCCTGCCTCTTCTTAAAACCCTCTAATGGAGCTCTGTTTCAGACTAAAAGCTAAAGTCATTACAAGGCTCTGCCTGATCTGTCCCCCTGACTTGTGGGACCTCTTGTCCTACCATTCTTTTTCATTGCTCCAGCCATGCTGGCCTCCTTGCTGTTCCCCAAACAGCCTCCAGGGCTCCAGGTTCTTTGTAGTTGTTCTTCCCTCCACTCAGAATCCTTTCTTTCCACATAGCTGCCTGATTCCTCCCTCACTTCATTCAGGACTCTGCACAAATGTTATCTTCTCAATGAAGGCTTCTTTGACCACCCTGTTATAGAGTAGTACCCCCAAGCCCCTCTTCTGTTTCACTGTTTTCCAATCTATTTATTGTCTCCTAATTTACTACATGTTTTCCTCATTTATCTTATTTATTATCTATCTTTCATTACCAGAATATAAGCTTTGTAAGAACAGAAACTTTTGTGTTTCTTTTTCCCCTGCTATATCCCTAGTGTCTGAGCCAGTGCCTGGCACATTGCAGATACTTCTTAAGGATTTATCAAATAAATAAGCAGGTGGATAGTGGGATGTAAGGATGCTTTGGGTCATCTCTGGTCCTTGTGACCTGAGATTCTCAGGAGCAGATTGTTTAGGGGAAGGAGAGAGCCCACTGTACCATAGGAGCTGGCAGGTCTAGCCATAGTGACCTTCCACAAGTCCCTTCCCCTCACTGATCCTCAGTTTGTTAATTTATAAAGTGATTTATAGCAGCCAAGTCCAATGATGTATGTCTGTTATTCCAAAGATTCAAAAGGCTGAGGCAGGAGGATCATAAGTTTAAGGCCAGCCCTGGGTAGCTTGTCTCAAAACAAAATATAAATAAAAGGGACTGTAGGGTAGCTCAGTAGTGGAGCATCACTAAGTTCAATCCCCAGTACCTCACACAAAAATATTTTAATCCTCACCTTAATAATATCATGTAGGTATTATTAGACCTGTTTTTCAGAAGAGAACACTGAGTCTTTGTGGAGTTAAATGATTTGCCCAAAATCCCACTGAAACCCTCCCACCTTCTACAGGAATCGCTTGGCAATCTGCTGACCAATGTCTAGGAGGCTAATCTGGAGTTATGAAAGAGACTGAAAGGAGGATGCTCTGTTCTTCCTTTGGCTCCATCTAGGCTGCAGGTGGAGCCTAAGGGGTGGAAAACAGGCCAGCCCAGATGGAAGTCATCACTGTCCCACCGGCTCCCTGAAGCAGAAGGGAGGCGCCTTCCTGGCCTAGCCCTGCCAGGAATGCCGGGCGTCCTGAGAGGCTGGGACCAGTGAGCGATGGGGATGGGGGCAGTGTTCGGGTTACTCTATGTGTTGAACTATTTTCCTTTCTCATTCCAAGGATCAGAGAGCACTGGGTGAGCTGTTCTTTGTTCCAGTAGAAACAGAAAACCAGAAAAGCCCAGTGGGGGTTGGACAGACTTTTCCTTTGTCCTCCTGAATGAGAGGACTAAGGCAAGGGGGGTGGGGCAGGGCCACAACAAGGCAACAAATCTGTAGGAGAAGGACTAGGACAGGACTCAAAAACAATGATAACAACAAGAAACACAAAGAGCTAAGTGCATGCCAATGGGGGAGACCTTGAAGCTTCCTCCCTGCAGCCTGCCTCCACATGTGAATCTTCTAAGCCTGGCAGTCTCCAATGAGGGACAAACAGGATCCCAGAGTCACAGTACAGCTGGTTCTCTTCTGGCCCAAAATGTGCCAAAGGCCACCCCCAGGACCACTGTTCCTCGTGCATCATCTTAACTCTCTGGTCCAGTGTCTTTCCTGTCCCAACAACACACCATGCTCCTACCAAGAATAATAAGAACTCAGATTTGTCAGTCATTGAAAATTTGCCAGGCACATTTTCATCGCTCTTCAGGGGCAGGGTTGCTTAGTGGTTAAGAACACAGGCTCAGGGGCCAACTGCCTGACTCTTCCATCTGTAGGTGTGATCTTGAATAAGTTACTTGGCCTCTGTCTTGTGTTCCTCATCTTTAAAATGGGAATGATCACAAGATCTACATCTTAAAGTTGTTTTCAGATTAAATAGGCTAATATCTAAGCTCCCTAAAAGCAAGGATTTTTTATTGGTTGTTTTTAGTTATACCTGACATTAGAATTCATTTTGACATAAGTATAAAAACATGGGCTATAATTTGCTCTAATTCAGTCCCTAGTACTTGTATACTCCTACCTTCCTCCCTCCCCTTGTTCCCTTCCCTCGACTCTGCTGATCTTTCTGCTATTTACTTCCATTTTTTTAAGTTACTGAGAAGCAGAGATTTCTGCCTTGTATTCACTGCTGTACCCCTAGGAACTAAATAGAGCCTGATATCCACTCAATAAACATGCTTATAAAGGCAACTGACCCTTTAGAAAGCACTCCAAATATTAGTTGTTGTTACTGTTCTCTCACAACAGCCCCGAGAGGAGCATTCTGAATTTCATGCATGTTAGCATTGGTACCATGTAAGTTTCAAGTTATGAGTCAAGGTACTGAAGGAGTAGATTTAAAGCATATATTTAAAATTGAGGGAGAGGGCTGGGGATGTGGTTCAGTTGGTAGAGCACTCACCTAGCATGTGCAAAGTCATGGATTCCATCCCCAGCTCTGTAAAAAATGCAATAAATAAACAAATAAACTAAAATTGAAGAAGCTTCTGGCTATAAAGTGTTAGGAATTCAGCCCTCAAATCTAAGTTTTAATATCCTTTTATTCATTTGCTTATCTATTCTACAAATATTTCATAAATACCTCTAGAGGGCAGGCCCTGAGCATACAGCTAGGGATCTATTGATAACAAATCAAAGATTCCACATTTGTTAAGCTGAAATTCTAATGAAAGCAGATTTCAAAAATATTTGTCTTATTTTTTCTAATCAGTGTTGTAAAGAAAATAAAGCGATATATAATAGGATAGAGTGGCTGGGGTGTATTGTGGAAGGTCTACTTTAGATCATGTTCAAAGAAGGCTTCCAAGGAAGTAACATTGGTGCTACTCTTGAAGATCATGATCTCAGGTGATGGGCTCCCATTGAGAGTTGGTCATCAATATCATGTCAGTACTATCCCAGTCTATTCAGGCTACTATAACAAAATACCTTAATCTATGTAATTTATAAATAATATAACATTATTGCTCACAGTCATGGAGACTGGGAAGTTCAAGATCAAGCTGCCACAGATTTGGTATCTGGTGAGGGATCTCTGCCTCAGATGGCATCTTCTTACTGCATCCTCATAAGGCAGAAGGGGCAAGAGAGCTCTCTTAAGCCCTTTTATCAAGCACTAATCCCATTCATGAGGATGAAGCCTTCATGACTTAATCATTTCCCAAAGGCTCTACCCCTTACTACCATGACACTGGGTGTTAGATTCTAACATATGGATTTAGGGGGAACACCATTATTTGGACCATAGCATTACCTCATCCTGTGAGCATTTATATGCCTCCTGATCAAGGCAGATGTCAGTTGCAAAGTGCAGCTCCCAGGAGCCTGTACACAGGGATCTAAGAGTAAAAAGCTTAAGAGAAGGGTCCTCTGAACACGAAGTGCCTGCACAGGAAGGTTCTGGCATTGGTTGTCCTTTGGCAAAAACTATTGGTTGCTCTGGGTTAGACAACGGTTAGTGGTCTTTCATCATCTCTTAGGTCCTTCTGCATTCTCACAGAAGAGGGGTCTGGTAGTGGGGTCCCTCCACTGCTGGTCTATACTTGGTTCTTATGCCCTATGCTCCTTCATGACACTGCCTTTACACATGCACCCAATGTGTAGAAACCCAATATCATCTTTCAAGTCAATCCAGCCACCATCACAACCCTTGCTACACTTGAGTGCCCTTATACATGACATGTTTGGGCATTTCTGGAGCCCAGTACAAGGTGACACATAAGAAATACTTATTGAATGAAGGAATAAATGGATGACTCTTGTTCCTTCTGCTTCCTTGGCTGACTGGCTCCCACTCATGCATCAAAGCTTAGCTCACATGGTCATCTTACACGAGAAGTCATACTCAATCTCTGCATGCTCCAGCCAGAGCTCTTGCCTCTGCTCTACAACCCTCTAAAGCCTTCCTTGACCTCCCATAGTAGTGTTGCTCCCTCCCACATCTCAGTATTTCAGCACATTCTATACCCTTGAACCTAGCCCTGATCACTCTAAGGGTATTGTCTGCTACTCCTCTGTCACCTCCCCTAACCTATGGTTTTCTCAGTGGCAAGGACAGTTTTGATCATCTCTATATCCCCAGCACTAACCCCTAGAGGGCGCTCAATAAATATTTGTGGAATTAATGAAAGAAAAACAATAAATTGTCAATTTTTCTTAAGAGTGGTATGCTGGAGCTGGCTTGAAGTGCCTCATGAAAGCCAATTGTTAAATATTTAGGTAATATGTGAGCCAACTGGTAAACACAGCCATGGTTTAAAATTAAATTACACGAGAAAACAGAAGACAAACCAAAATTGAGGGACATTCTACGAATTAAATGACCAAACAAATGCAATATGGGATCCTGGATTGGATTCTAGAGCAGAAAAAAGATTTTAGTGGAAAAACTAGTGAAATCCCAATAATTTTATACTTTAATTAATAATGTTGCACCAAGAATAATTTCTCAGTTCTGATAACAGTATAATAGCTATTATGTAAGATGGCATAAGGGGAAGTTGGGTGAAGGATACACAGGGAAAATAACAATATAGAGAACTGTTTTTGCAACTCTTCTGTTGGCTTGGATTATTATTTTGTACTCTATGCTTAAGAAAATGATGGAGGACTGGGGGTGTGGAGCTCAGTGGTAGAGCATATGTTTAGCTTTGGGTTTAATCCCTAGTACCAAAAAAATGGATGAAGGCAGGCAGGCAAGCAGGCAGGTGGAGAAAAATGTTAACATTTATAGTACACTTAAAAGTATGTCATGTCTAGCCAGGCACAGTGGCACACACCTGTAATTCCTGCAGCTTGGGAGGCTGAGGAAGAAGGATTGTGAGTTCAAAGCCAGCCTCAGCAACTTAGTGAGGCCCTGTGTCTAAATAAAATACAAAAGGGGGCTGCAGATGTGGCTCAATGGTTAAGCTCCCCTGGGTACAATCCCCAGTACAAAAAGTAAATATATATATATATCATGTCTATTACTGTTACTTCATGAATAGCATGAAAAATTATTGAGGAAATTATGCTTGCAGTATATGGGAGTCATTATCTGATTCAGCAACAAAGTTGTTCACATCATGATGAATCAGTGAAGTTCCAACACTTCTTCATTGTTTTACTTTCTTCTTACTCATGAACATAAACAAAAACATTAGCTACCATTGGTAGAGGAATTACACTTAACTCTTCTATTGGCTATGGATGCAAGAAGCCAATAAAATCAATGAAAACAATTAATGTGAGAATCAATTGGCTATATGGAATTTGCAATAAAAATCACAATATATTTTGTTATTATTTGTACGTTGTGTGCCTCACATTCTTATATAAGTAAATTTATAATAAAGCATGCATGTATATACATGCATTCAGTTTTTGAGAGCCAGTTGAACCCAGGGACACTATACCACTGAGCTACATCCCCTACCCTTTCTGTTTTCTTATTTTGAAATAGGGTCTCGCTAAATTGCCCTGGATAGCCTTAAATTGGATATCCTCCTACCTTAGCCTCCAGAGTCGCTGAGATTACTGGCCACACCCATCCTTTGGGGCCCAGTCTGATCCTGCCTTGAAGTTGAATCATCTGGAGGAAAACTTTCTGCATGGTCCCAGCACAAGGGACTCACACACTTCTTTGAATACATCTAGGACTTATCACCGAAAGTAATGAATTAGACAAATTTCTCATCTAGCATTGTGGAGAGGTCACAAATTGGTGACTGACTGGTGGGCCAAATATTGCCCACAGATGTGTTTTACTTGGTATCCATGTGGTTTGTTTCTTTTTAAACTATTTGCTAACATGTAACAATTAGTAGTATTCTCATACCTTTTGGATTATTGGCTTCTGAAAAACAGAAAAATCTGGTAGTACTACATCTGTATTCCCAAAGGACAATAGTTAACTGAATCAAGGTGGCTGCTTTCCCTTTAGATGGAATATGTGCTGTCCATCCCACCACAGTCTCTACCCCTCCTTGTTGTCTTCTGCTAGCCTCCTTTGTTCACCTATAGTACCTGGCTGGTTCCTAAAGACTTTTGAGTTATAAGAAATATTTCATTGTTGCCTAAATTTGCAGTTATATTACAGTCTCTTGGAGGAAAGGAACTTTATTTCAAATTTATTTTATTTCTCCCATACTGCTATGGATGTAGTATATGATCCATCAATATTCAGAGAAAGAATAATTTTACTCTAGATGGTTCTATAGTGTGTTAGAATTTACTTTGGCTTCAAGGGAAATTTTTATAAATGGAACATCTGAGAGAGTACCAGATACCTGATCCAGTGTTAGATACCTCAATAGTAACAGATGGATGTGGTTGTCCCCATATTACAGATAGGAAAGCTGAGGCTCAGAAAGCCCAAACAGTAGGGCTGGAATTGTAGATCTGGTAGTTTCTGCAATAAGGGCCAAAGCCTTTGTTCCATGAGGAAGCTTTCCTAAGTGTCTATGCTGGAGGCAGAGAGGGGCTGCCCCTAGGGGTTTCTGGTAAAATTTGTGCACAAACTCTGAGAATTACTTTGTTTGGACAGAGATAGAGCATTTATTAAGTGCCTGTTCTATGCTGGACATTTATCAGATAGCTCTGTACTTATTTGTAGACCATTAGGAATTCTGAGTATCCTGGGAAGACCACTGAAAAGGTGAGGGACATATAGATAGATTGAGCCTAATTGCTGATGGGATTCAGAGCCTTTTTGGTGAGTCACATTCAATTGACAGACGAGTCCGCTGATTCCCTTGTCCATATGTGCATGGAGATTGCTATTCCCTCATGCCGTCACTGGTGCTACTGGTGTGTGGTGCAGGATGGGAAAACATAGAGAAATTATGCATGTTTAATTGCTCAGCAGCCAGCAGAAAGGAATGTGTGAATGCCAAAGAATCCCACTGGGGCAGAAATCTGGTGTCATGTGTTGGCTGAACAGCTGCAGGAAAAATTTGTCTGGACCCTTGGATGCAGAGAGGTGGTTTGCCAGACTTTGGTTCTGAGTAACTTTGCAAGCAAAGAGGATTTATGGGGAAAATATATGGTGCATCTAAAAATTTCACTCTGGAGCCTTTGTCTGCTTTCTTTGACACCCTCCAGCTACCACCCATTCTAGCCATGGCTAGGAGAGTACAGAAGGTGGAAGGTCTCATTCCCAAGGGTGTCAGGTTCTTCCTTAGCCTGGCATGTCCACAGGCCCTGGTTAGGCCCACTAATGCTCAGAGTCAGCTAGGAGGGCTAACCCTCTGTAAAGGAAGATGTTCCTGGATTAGGCCTCAGTAAGGAAAGGTAGGACAGGATGGGAATGAGGGAGTTATAGCAGGGATGCAGCTAAAGGCCTTTTATCCTCACTCTATAAGAAGTGTGGAGTCCATAGCCTTATAAACATCTAGAACTGGGTCTAAGTACTTCCTTTATTCCTATAAACACAGTCTTAGGCAAGCCACTTAATCTCTTTAAGTCCAAATTTATAATCTCTTTCTACATGAGGATTCAGGAGATGAGTTTTCATGGGACCTGGTCTAAGTTTCAAGAGATGGGAGCTGTAAGAAGAAAAGGAAATTTTAAAAAGAAGAGATGGGAGCTGTAAGCTCTAAAATGATGCACCTAAAACAAACTATCATATTCTTTACTTTTTGGTGTTCAGGATGGAACCCAAGGCCTAATGCATGGTAGGCAAGTGCTCTACCACTGTGCCACACCCCAGCCCTATTCCTCATCCTTATTGAGGGCTTCCTGTGTATCAGACACTGTGCTAAGCCATTTGAGTCCATTTTTTAATCCTTAAAAGAAAAATCAAGAACTTGAGTTAGGAGAGGAAGCATAGCTCATTGAAAGTCACCCCGGAGGCAAATGACAGAACCAGCAAATGCCCCATGCAATACAACTCCAGAGTGGACACTTCTAACCACCTGCTAGGAATTAGTTCCACTTCACACATGAGCAAAGTGAGGTTTAGGAGGCACTAGTGTCAGTGGCAGGACTTGGGCTTTTGACGGATCTCTCTACCATTTTACTTGCTGTGTGACACTTGGGCAAGTTCCTCAACCTCTCTGAGTCAGAGTTGGAAAATGTCAGAATCCAATGCGTCTGATAATTTATGCAACTAGAAGCAGTACCTTGTAGGAAAACATGGAGGGGATGAAACCCAGAATGTCACACCTACATATGACTATGACATTATGATATGGAGGTAAGTCTAAAACAGAGACTTTCCAGAATGAATGCGGCTCACATGACCCATTCAGCAACCAACCTGTAAGGACCCTGATGGACCAAGTGGGTAGAAGTATGATCAGTCTCTGTAGACACCCTACACTGTGAGCTGCTGTTGCCACCTAGGGGACAGGAGCCCAGGCCATGGCTATGGCTGTGGTTCAGCAGCTGCACATTCTCTGTCTCCCGCTGGTTTCCGGAGTAAAGAGAGGCAGCCAAGGCTTGTTTCAGGAGTGGGGAGGGGAGCAAGGAAAAGGAGCCGAGTGCTGCCTCTGGTTTGCAAGTTATAAATAAATCCATCTGGAAGTGTTTGGGGCTGTGGGAGCCTGAGGCTGGCCCTGCAATTCAGGCCATGTGGCGCATATTTCCATCCACACCAGACCCCCCCCCTCCAGTCCCAGGAGACTGTCTGATTGGGTCTGTCTGCTTCGGCCGCGGGCTGGGCAGGAACCTCCCAGGCCCCAACTGTACTACCAGCCCCCACCCCAGCCTTCTTTTCCTCTCCTCCCAGCCCAACTCCAGCAAGATAATGTTTGAGAAAGTGTTTGAAAAGTTTTACTTGCTATTCAAGTGTTGGTTGGATGAATGAATGAATTTTCAATTCAGCATTTAGCTTGTAAGCTCCCTTTGGTAAAAAGGGGCCCCTCCATAGTTATGGAAGGTGAGGTGTTCTGGACGTTTTAGCCTCCTTCTCAGGATTGACTTTCCTTCCACCCAGCTAAGACTGGCCAAGGCACAAAGCACTGACCAAGTCTTGTTCATCTTTCTATCCCCAGCACCAAGGGTAGTGGTAGTATGAAGCAATTAGTTGGCTTATTAATTTAACAAACACAAATGGCACGTACTCTTGTGCTGTGCTAGAGACACAGTAAAGAACAACACAGGGTCTCTGCCTCACTCAGATTATGGTTACATTATGTCCCCATGAGAGTACAGTAGTCCCATCTTATCCATGGGGGATATGTTCCAAGACCCCCAGTGGATGCCTAAAACCTATGTGTACAATTTTTTCCTATATGTACAAATATACCTATGATAATGTTTTTATTTGATAAATTAGGCACAATTAGAGATTGACAACAGTAACCAATAATAAATAGAACAATTATAACTACAAGCTATAATAAAAGTTATTTAAGACTTATAAATTATTTATTTCTAGAATTTTCCATTTAATATTTTTGGACTACAGTTATCAGTGGGTAACAGAAACCACAGAAAGTGAAAACATACATAAAGGTGAAATACTGTACTATTGGCCCTTGGGATAAGACAATTCTTTGCAGTGTAGGACTCTGCTGTACATTGCATGATGTTTAACATCCTGACTCCCTGGCCCTAAATGCCAGATGTATCTGGGAATCATCATGACAACCAAAAATACCTCTACATATTTACAGATATTTATAGGGGATTTCCAGCCCTGGTTGAGGGACCCTGCTGAGGGACTTGCAAGTGAAGGAAGGCCATCCCCAAGATATGAAAGTGTTAAGACCTCTTACATGTACATAGGTGGCTTGGAACAAGGAAGCCATTTTGCCCCAGAAAAATGTAAGTAGTCCTTCAATTGCTGAAGTTACTGGTTCTACCAAGCTGGGATAGGGTGAGAAGCAAGTACCACCATCATAGTTTTGAACATGCTGATGAGATGATTACTTGGAAATGTCCAGAATCTGGTACCAAGGGTATATGAGAGGTAAGATCTCAAGACAGATTTGGAGGCCTCAGGAAATAACTTAGTGGTAGAGTATTTGCCTACCATGCAAAAAGCCCAGGATTCCATCTCCAGCACCATAAAAGAAAAGACAGACAGATAGAAATCTAGATAAATATCTAAGTAGATTGATGGAGAGCTAGATTGATTGATTGATTGATTGATTGATTTTGGGAAACTCTGTAGTGAAATGAGTGTTAGACTTGAGACCCAAGCCCTATTAAGAATGTCACAGATGAAGATTTGGGGAAGGGCAAAAAATGAATTGGGATAAAGGCCAGTCATAGAGGAAGCAGGCCTTAGTGGTATCTCTTCTATGTCCCCTCATTTCTATTCCCATGTTTGGCATCTAGTTCAGGCCCTCAAGTTTGTGTCAGGACCATCTCAACAATCTCCTGACTGACCTCCTTCTTCTTCTTCTTTTCTCTCTGCCTTCCAGAATTACCTTTGTGGGGTTTTTGTTTGTTTGTTTGTTTGTTATTTTGTTTTGCAGTGTTGAGGATAGAACTCAGAACTTTGTGCCTACTAGGCAAGCACTCTACCACCGAGCCATACCTCTGGCTAGAATTATCTAAGATATGGTTTTTACCATGTCTCTTCCCAGTATTCACCAAGTCCAAACTGTTTGGACTTGCATTCTGACCTCCTGAGGTCCAGTGTCTCATTACCCTGTACACACTTGATGATCTGGCTCCAGAACTCTTTTCCAGGTATCTTGTTTCCCATTTTCCAGACCTTACTGTGTGGCCACCTAGAGTCCCAAACACACACTGCCCTTCTCTCCTCTATGCTGTTTCCAAACCTTGGAATGCCCTTTGACCCAGCCTCCATTTGGAGAAGTATTATTCAGGCTCCAAAGCCTTGTTCAAGTTTCCTTTCTTTGGTAAAGCATTTCCTGACCCCTCAGAGACAAGCTAGTGCTTTCCCACCTCTGTGCATCCCCCTCTCCAGCTCTTCTTTTCATCATGGGGCCATTCATTTCCCTCACTAGCTAATGAGTTCTCTGAGCACAGTGGCCCTGTCTCGTTTGGCTTAGTAATCCTGTTCCCAGCCCAGTATGAATGAATAGGAAGATCGGACTTGGGATGGGCTGGTATAATAGAGCAATGATTAAGTGGATGGTTTCCTTCAAGTCTGAGCATGGGTCTACTTGAACCACTTTTCTGTTTTTTTCCTGTTTCTTGGTTTTTTTCCTTCCACTTTTCTGTTATTTCCTTTTTATTTTAGACAAGATCTCAACTATATTGCCAGGCTGGCTCCAGATCCTGGACTCAAATAATTGTCCTGCCTCAGCCTTCCAAGTAACTGAGACTACAGGCATTCACCACCATGCTTGACTTGAGCCACTTCAAAGAGTTCTCTCCCTATAAATACTGTGTTTGGACATAGATGTGTGAAACCAGGGGAAAGAAGAGATAAGATGGAGAGTCAAGGCCAGGGACACACAGAGAGAACAGTATGGAGAATAGAGAAAAGGTCAAAAAGATGGAAAAGAGAGAGGAGAGCAGAGGTCTATGTTAAGAGTTCACATATATAAGGGATTCAGGTAACCTGGAGTAGAGTAAGAAAAGATTTGGGATTCTGGAAATGAAAGCAACTACTTTGGCAGGTCAACTAAATGTATAGTTAATTAATAGGCATTAGGGCCCTTTAGTGCCAAGCTGTGCATGGAACTATGTCTTGCTGGGATCAAGTGCCAGCTACCCAAGATGCCCTTTTAGTAAAGATAACAAAACAGAACTGTATATAAAAGCAGGAAAATTCCTCAAAGAGCTCTTCCTGAGAGCACGGGGGACCACTTGAACCCCATAGTTGCCACATACAAGCAGCCTGGCTCTTGCCAAAGGAAGGTGGCCATGAAGGGCTGAGGGTGTGGTTCAGTGGTAAAGTGCTTGCCTAACATGGGTGAGGCCCTTGGTTCCATCCCCAGAACTGCAAAAACAGAAAGGAAGGAAGGAAGGAAGAGGGGAGGGGAGGGAAGTGGAGGGAGAGAAGAAAAGTAAAGAGGTAGACATTGTAAGATAAGTAATACATACTGAGCTGATAGTGTTCCAGGGGTCATGTTAGACCCATTTGACACACAAGAGCTTATTTGATCCTTACTACAAGTCTGTGCGGTAGGGATTAGCCTGATTTTACAGATTAAAAATTAAGGTACCGAAAGGGTTAAGAACTTTTCCCAAGGGCACATAGCTTGAAAGTTTGAATCCAGGATTTTAATGCAGGGCATCCTCCCCTTGATGAGAGGGTCAGGACCCAGAGGTTGGCAGCAATTTGTTCTGTGGTCTTGCTGACTTTGGCTGTGGGACTGATCTCTTTGGATTGATTTCTTTGAATATAAACAGAATATCATCAGATTTTCCTGGCTTTGGAATGAGTCTTTAGATTCATGTGCTGTTCTGTAGTGTCCAGCTGGTTTCCTTTGCTGAGGGGTTCACAAATCTGAAGGAAGACGCTTTATATTGACAATCCACTAGTGTGTACCAAAACATGCCAGGGGGCTTTTGTTCCCAGAAGACACTTTAACCTGTGGGCTTTCAGCCTGTGGGGATAGGTTTTCAATTTTTTATTTCCTATCAATGAACTGCTACCTGCTTTCACAAGCAAACTTTTTAAAAATAATTAGTTTTTAGTTGTAGTTGGACACAATACCTTTATTTTATTTATTTTTATGTGGTGCTGAGAATTTAACCCAGGGCTTCACACTTGCTAGGTGAGCGCTCTAACGCTGAGCCACAACTCTAGCCCCTCAGAGGCAAACTTTAAAAATCCTTATCAAAATAATGGTACCTTTGAGATGTTGCCAACATTCGGCTTTGACTGCTTCTGTGATTTATGTCACTCTCCACTTGGTGGTTGATGGATGTATTCTGTCTGTGGTAAGCCTATAAATCACAGTAAGCAGAGGGCAGGAGGTATAGACCAGGGCAAATTTGGGACAGTGTTTCCCAGAGTTCTGATGTTGACATGGTTGGGCCAGGTCATGAAGGTAGAGTAACTAGACCCAAGAATGGTCTAGAGCAGGAGACAAAATGATACCCAACAAAATGGCACGCCTCATGGAGGCGAGGTGTAGATTAGGTAGAAAACCTATGGTGATCATTTTTTGGAATCATTCTATAGTCAGGAGCAGACAAGAAACACCTTGGGCTGGACCTTGTGTCTAGAGTTAAGTCCCACACAAGTTGTAGAATATTAGAATTATCATACTACATGTGGGGTCTTCTGAAATCTTGTTGAGTAATAGAACTTTCAGTGTTGCAAAATGGCATTCAGAGGAACAACACTGATCTTAGGATGGGCTTGTGTTTTGATCACCTTAGTAGAATAGGATTCTTCTGCACCATCTCCAAAATCTATTCAGAATCTGGTCACTTCTTACTACCTCCACTGCCACTTTTGGAGTCAAAGCCGCCAGCCTCTCTTGCCTTGATATTTTTAGTAGCCTTGTCACCAGTCTCCCAGTGTCATATTGTTCAAATATACCCTGAACATGTCAATCTTCTAGTCAACATCCTCCAGTGGCTGTCCATCTTACTCAGATTAAAACCCCAAATCTTGGGTTGGGGGTATAGTTCATGGTAGAGCACTTGCCTAGCATGCATGAGGCCCTGGGTTCAATACCTAGCACTGTGGAGGTTAGAGTGGGGGAAGAAAATCTTCAAGGCCCTGCATAATTTGGCCTCCTCGATTTTTTTTTTTTTTTTTTTTTTTTGGTACTGGGGATCAAACCCAGGAACAATCTACCAATGAGCTACATCCCCAGCCCTGTTTATTTTTTATTTTGAAACAGGATCTCGCTAAATTTCCCAGGCCAACCTTGAACTTTCAATCCTTCTGCCTCAGCCTCCCAAGTTGCTGGAATTGCAGGTGTGCATCACTGCATCTATCCTCCTTGACCTTCTTGATATTTTGTCCTACAGATTTCTAGCCACACTAACCTCCTGGCCAGTCTTTAAGCTTGCCATGTGCATTGTACTTGCCCACTGCCTGGAATGCCTCCCCTAGTGTATCAGACAGGATTCTGGGAGGGAGTGAACATTGCAATTGGGAAAGGGCTGCTGTATAGAAAGAACTTCCCCACAGGAGTTGTGGTCTTTAGCATAAGGATGCAACTAATCCATGATGACCCTGAACACAGGGAGCCGATGAAGAAATGCCCTAATCATGCTTTTATTTTCTTTCTCATCTCCTTTTAGGTGCCTCGCATTGGTCAAACCTAACCCACAACAGGAGGGCAAGGGAACCTGTTGATGCAGCCCGCACAGGTCAGCCTACCAGGGCACAAATTTGGGTGGAAAAGGGTAGAAAAAATCTGGAGGGGCAAATGAAAAATGTCTAAAACAAAAGGATATCTTCATAGCTGGTTCCTTCACTTCTTTCAGATTTCACTGAAATGTTACTTTCTCAGTCAGGCCTTCCGTGGCCACCATTTCTAAAATTCCAGTCCTCAACCCCCAAAACCACATATCCTCCTTCCAAGCTGTTTTTCTTCATAGCAGTTAATACTACCTTACAGATAATTGATTTGTTTATCTTACCTGTCACCTGCTCGAACTGAAACTCCGTGAGGGCAAAGATTTTGTTCTGTTCACTACTGTTGCCAATTCCTAGAACAAAACCTGGCACATATGGGTGTTCAATAAATGGTGAATGAATAAATAATTGGAAGGATGCACTCTCTGGGGCCATCCCAAAATGAATCTACTCTCAGCCAATCACAGCTGAGTATAGGTGTCCAGTTCTTATTCATGCCTGCTATTCTCAGTTTCCTCCAAACAGGCTCAATGCCACCATGTTTGCAGGCCTGAGGGTGGGGAAGCCTTTGCTGCCCCAGTATTGAAATTTGCATGACAGTTTGTCAAATCAAGCCTTACAAAACCTGATGTTCCATTAGTTGGCACACACTGAGCTTTGTGTATTATTTAAGTTGTTAGCAGCAGCAGTGGGCAGATTCACAGTCATGGGGGCCTTGGCCCTTGCAAGTGGTACTTCTATACCTCAAAGATAACCTTGCATATGAGTGGGCTTCTTTCCAAATTAGGAGTCTCCGGAACCATTTCCTTCAGGTTAACGGCAGGGGAACTGAGACCTGGGTCCCCTGGCCACAGTATTGGTAAGAGAGGGATAGATCAAATACAGATAAACAAAACAGATTCAAAGTCCTAGAACACTGTAGTCATGTCCAAGATATTATTTTCATGATACAAGTGACATATAAATATATTCTCCTTGTGAAAAAAATCAAAGAATCCAGCTACTATTAAAATCCTTCCCCTGGCCAGGCACAGTGGCACATGCCTGTAATCCCAGCAAATTGGGAGGCTAAGGCAGAAGGATTTAAAGTTTGAGGCCAGCCTCAGCAACTTAGTTGAGGTACTAAGCAACTTAGCAAGACCCTGTCTCAAAATTTAAAACATTAAAAAGGCTGTGACATAGCTCAGTGGAAAAGCACCCTGGGTGTTCAATCTCTGATACCAAAAAAAAAAAAAAAAAAAAACCTTCCCTGCCCTATTTTTCTCCCCAGCAGTAACTGCTGATTTCAGTGTAGATTGCCTACCCTCTTCCAACTTTTTTTCTGTGTATACATAAGTTGGTCTTATGTGACTACTTAAAAACAAATGATATTGCACTAAATTACGTTCAACTTGCTTTTTTGCTTAACAATATGTCTTGAGGACCTTCACATGTTAGGACATGTGGATCTAAGTCATTTTTTCCAGAGTAATTAAACATTTTATTTTGCAATCATTATAGATTCACATGCTGTTTAAGATATAATAAAGAGAGGGACTTGGGATATAGCTCAGTGGTAGAGCATTTGTCTAGAATGCATGAGGCCCTGAGATTGATCCTCAGCCCCTTAAAGGAGAAACAATATATCTTCATGTGTGCCTTTCACCCAGTTTTTCTCAATGGTAACCTCTTGCAAAATTATAGTATAGTATACAAGCAAGATGATGACACTATCACAGTCAAGATCTGGAACATTTCCATTTATTACAGAATCCCTCAAGTTGCTCTTTCATAGCCACTCCCACTCAACCTCCTACTTAACTCCTAACAACTACTAATCTGATCTCCATTTCTAAAATCAGATCATTTCAACACGGTTATGTATGGAACCATTAGGGATATTTCAGTCAGCTTAATTATCTGGAGATTCATCCAGGTTGTTATGCATATCAATACTCTGCTCCATTTGTTTGTTTGTTTAATATTCTGTTCCACTGTATTTCTGAGTAGTTTTTCCTGCCATGGATATATATCACAGATAGTTTATCCATTTACTCATTGAAGGACATCTGTATTGTTTCCTATTTTTAGCTGTTACAAATAAAACTGCTATGAACATTCACCTAATGGATTTTTATGTGGACATAAATTTTCATTTCTTTGGGATAAATGCCCAAGAGTACAATTGTTGGGTCATATAGTACTTGCATGCTTAGTTTTCAAAGAAACCACCAAACTGTTTTCTAGAATGGCTGTACCATTTTATAGTCCCACCAGCAATGTATGTGGGATCTAATTTCTCAACATCCTCATCAGCATTCAGTGCTGTCAATTTAAAAAAAAATGTTAGCCTTTATTGTGAATTTAGTTTGTGTTTCCTTAATGGTTAGTGATGTTGGTCATCTTTTCATGGACTTTTTTGCCATCCATACAGCCTTCAGTGAATGTCTGTCTTTAGCCCATTTTCTAGTTAGGTTGTTTGAATTTTTAACTGTTGAGTTTTATAGTTCTTTATGCATTCTGAATTCTTGGTCAGACATGATTTGCATGTCTCTAGCTTTTTTTAAATCCTCTTTACAGGATTTTTCACAGAGGAAAAAGTTTTTAACTTTGATGAAATCCCATTTGTCAGCTTTCCTTTTATAAATGGGTTTTGACTGTCAGGTATAATGTCTGTTGTATGCCTAGCTCTAGACTTCAGGTTGAAGAAGTTCCCTTATTTTTTTATTTCTCAGAGGTATTATATTTTGTTTAATTTTAATTTTAATTTTTATTAGAGCTTTATAGTACACCTAGTATTTAGGTTTATCCTGACAAACTCATACAAGTATGGAAATGGATTTCAATTCATGATCCCCCACTTTTCCCTCCCCGTTTTCCTCCTGTCTGCCCTCCCCTCTCCCATTTTCCTTCTACTCTACTAGACTTTCTTTGCTTGTCTATTAACTTATGTTTGATTGGTTCTTTATCTTATCCTATCCATCCCCCCCTCCTTTCCTTTATTTTATACCAGCTTCTGCATATGAGAACAAAACATTTGATATTTGGGTTTCTGACTTTGGCTTATTTCACTTATTCTTCATTTATTCAATTATTCTTCATTTCTATCCATTTACTGACAAATTCCATAATTTCATTTTTTATGGCAGAGTAGAACTCCCTACTACCTATCTACCGATCTATCTATCTGTGCATACACACACACACACACACACACACACACACACACATGCATGCACACACACACACAATTTCTTAATTCATTCATCTATTGATGGGCATCTGCATTGATTTCATAATTTAGCTACTTTGAATTGTGCTGCTATAAACATTGAAAGGACTGTGTCACTATTAGTATGCTGATTTTAGATCTTTGGGGAAAATACCAAAGAGTAGCTTATATGGAGGTTCCATCCCTAGTTTTTTATTTGTTCTAATTAGTTATACATGACAGTAGAATGCATTCTGACACATCATACATAAATGGAGTATAATTTCTCATTCTTCTGATTGTACATGATGTAGGATCATGATGTACATGATGTAGCCTTCAGTGAAGGTCGTGTAGTCATATATGCACATAGGGTATTAATGTCTGATTCATTCTACTATCCTTCCTACTCCCATACCCCCTCCCCTCCCTCTGCCTTATCCAAAGTACGCTAGTTCCTTAGCCACCCCCCTTATTGTGAATTAGCATCTATATATTAGAAAAAATATTCTCAGCTTTTGGTTTTTTGAGGAATCTCTATACTGATTTCCAGAGTGGTTGTTGCAGTCCCAACAACAATGTACAAGTGTACCTTTCCCCCACAACCTTGCTAGCATTTATTGTTGTTCATATTCTTAGTCATTGTCATTCTAATTGGAGTGAGATGAAATCTTATTGTAGTTTTGATTTGCATTTCCCTGAATGCTAGAGATGTTGAACATTTTGTTGACCATGTGTGATTCTTCTTTTGAGAAGTTACTATTTAGTTTTTGGCCCACTTGTTTATTGGATTGTTTGCTCTTTGGTATTAAGTTTTTTCTTTGTATTTTCATCAGAGGAATAGCTGGCCAGGATTTTCTCCCATTCTGTAGGTTCTCAGAATAAGAGATATTTTTTAATTTGTAATAATGTTGTTGGCTTTGATCAAATACTTTTCTGCATTAAATTATATGATCATGTGTTGTTTCTTTAGTCTGTTAATAAGATGGGTTATATCAATTATATGGAATTAATGTAGAATTATTTAAACACTTGGTAAAATTCTCCAGTGAAACTATACGGACCTGGTGACTTCTTTTGGGGGAATTTTTAAATTATGAATTCATTTTTCTTAATAGCTATAGGACTTCAAACTATTTCTTATTAGTTAGATTTGGGGAATTTGCTTTTCAAGCAGTTGATTCATTTCATCAAAGTTGTCAAAGTGTGTAGAGTTGATTGTAGTATTCTCTATTATCCATTTGAAGGAGAAGGGTCTATAGGGTTATTCACTTCATCCCTGATATTAGTAATTTGTGTGTGTTACTAGAGTTTTGTCAATATTAATGATCTAATTTAATTTTTCCACATAGAAAGCCAGATTTTTCAACACTACTTATTGCCTACTCCATCTTTTTGCTACTGGCTTATAGATGCCACTTTTTGTTTATTTAATATCTTTACTTGAGTTGGTTTAAGGACTCTGTTCTCTTTCACTCATTTACTTGACTACATCTGGTTCAATACCACATCCTATTAATTACTATAGATTTGATACTTTGTATGATAAGTCATACTTCATTGTCCTTTTTTCCAAAAATTTGTTTTAGCCCTTCTCATGTGTATTCTCTTTCAAATGGATTTTAGAATCAGGTCATCAGGTTCAACAAAAAAATTTCTGTGGAGATTTGACTGGAATGGCAATGAGTTTGATAATTAAGGAAAATCAACATCTTTTCTCCTTTCTCCATGCAACATTTTCTCCTTCTCAAACACCACTGGGGCCTACATGAAAGATGTCCACAGCTAAAGAACCCACATAACCCAACCACCTGAAACCCACCCCCACAAGCAAGCACTTTTATGTCTGTATTTGTGAAAGCCTGCACTTCAGATTCCAAAGGTCAATATTTATTATAAACAAACACAGGTTCTGGATACTCAGTATATGCTCAGTGGTATTCCCAAAGTAGGGACAATGCTTCCGTTTCCTGATCAGAAACAAATAAAAAAGGTTAATGAAGTAGATAAACTGCAGGTGATAATATCAGGAGACAGTGGGGTGGCATTTTTCTATGGAGAGAGCCAAGGATGACAGCCAGTCATGATGTATGGTGGAGAATGGGAAGTATCCAGAATTGGATTGGCCCCTGATGCATGTTGATGTTTATGGGTTTGGGTCCTGAAGAACTGTGAATAATCCAGCTCTGGCAGGGTACACTCATTCATTGCATTCATCTCTATAGAAAAAGATGAGCTGACTTGGAAGCTGAACCTGTTGGACCTGATGTTCTTTCTGCATAGACCAAAACATGAGTTCCAAGGTAGATTTGGTTACTTTTAAGTCTACTGTCCATATAACACTCACCAATTCTGTGGAGTTCTTGTCCCAGCCTGGGTGCTGATGCTTGGGTAGGTTACCCTTATCCAACTTCATTCTATCACTATAAGGGCCATGCTGTCTGTCCAGCAGTGTGTATTTTCAGCAGTGCAGTGGACAGTAGATCCTCACAGCCAGTTGCACAGATCTTGATGTGTGGCCTCAGGATGGACCTGCAAGAGCAATTCAATATTCCCACTTGGGTGCTCCAGCAAACCATAAATCCAGAAAGACATTCAATACTGTGAAGTCAGCCTTGGAGGTTAGCTGGAGCCCAACAATCTTCCCAAGGGGGAAGATGAGATTGGTTTAAGGATTCTTGGACAGGTGTGGATATTGTCTGGGCAGGCAACTCTGCCCTCACCTATATGCATTCAGCTGACAGGGTGAACACTGTCCTTAGATATCTGTATTCTCCTCCCACAAGGCCATGGTCTCCCAAGCAGAGGTAGGGCCTGAGCTATAGGTACCACTTGATTATATCTTACCATCAAACAAGGTGAACAGAACATTACTTACATAGGAAGCAAACCTGATTTTGGAAAATGCCTAAGGAGAAGCACAAAGTGCTACATGGGTTTTACTAGCTTCACTTTTCCCCTATCATTAAGTCATTCCTGCCTCCGATCTGTACTCCCTTTTTTGTTCATCTTCCTGATTAATTTAGACTCTGCTGTGTACAGGGCTTCCTCAGGCTCTGCTCCTCCAATCTGCTTTCCTTGGTGCATCTTCCTATTTCCCAGCTCCCATCACTGTCCTCTGCTCCATAATGTGAAACATATTTATAGAATCGAAGCTAATGCCTTCCTGACTTTCTTCTTAAATGCCATTTTCAGCTATTCTTTTCCTTTTTGTTTATTTTTAGTTGTAGTTGGACATAGTACCTTTATTTCATTTATTTGTTTTTATGTGGTGCTGAGGATTGAACCCAGGGTCTCGCATGTGGGAGGTGAGCGCTCTACTGCTGAGCCACAACCCCAGCCCCTATTCTTTTCTTTTAAAAATATTATATATTAGATTGGGTAGAGAGAAGTGATGGGAGGGGAGGGGAGGGGAAGGGGTGAAGGGAAGGACAGCAGGATAAAATAGACATTAATATTGCTGTGTATATATACATGACTGCATGACCAATGTGATTCTGCAACCTGTACACTCAAAAAATGAGAAATTATATCCCATCTGATTCAAATGTATGATATGTCAAGATCATTGTACTGTAATGTGTAACTAATTAAAACAAATAAAAATTATTAAAAATATTATATATTGCGGAGTATGGTGGTGCACCCCTGTAATCCCAGTAGCTCGGGAGGCTGAGACAGGAGGGTTGCGAGTTTAAAGCCAATGAACAAAGCAATGGGGAGGCAATAAGCAATTCAGTGAGACCCTGTCTCTAAATAAAATAGGGCTAGGGATGTGACTCAGTGGTCAAGTGCCCTTGATCAATCCCCAGTATGTATGTGTGTGTGTGTGTGTGTGTGTGTGTGTGTATATATATATATATATATATATATATATATATATATATTTGGGGCTGGGATTGTAGCCCAGTGGTGGATTGCTTGCCTAGCATGTGTGCGGCACTGTGTTCAATCCTAAGCACCACATAATAAAATAAAATAAAGGTATTAGGTCCATCTGCAGCTAAAATATTTTAAATGTTAAATATTTATTATAATGTTTGACTAAAAGGTCCTCTATGATGTGGTTTCATCTGCCCTTCAAGTGTGTGTGTGTGTGTGTGTGTGTGTGTGTGTGTGTGTACGTGCGCATTGGCAAGGATTCAGAAGACAATGCAACTTGATGCTGTGGAAAGTTCACCTTGGACTTTGGAGTCACAGATAACTGGGTAATCTAGTCCTTCCCTTACTCCTTAGCTGCTTGATCCTGACCCTTGCCGCACCTTTTTCTTGCCCTCAGATTTCCCCTCTGTTAGGTGGAGTAATAAAACCATGCCTATTCCAGGTTAATGTGACAGTGGAGGTGAGCTGGGTTTCTAACACCGGAAGTTCGCAGGATGCCAAGGTTCTGATAGGGGCAGAGCACGGGTTGGCGGAGTAGGTGCTACTGCGCTCACGGATATCCATCCGTAGGGGTCAGTCCCTCCCCCCACCCGCTCCCCGCCCCACCGCCTTCCAGGCTGCTTTTCCTGCGTAGAGCATTTCTGCGGCGTATTGGCGCGTCACCAGGCGTGTGCTTGGAGGCGGTGAGCCAGCGGGGGTGGATGGTTCAGGCGCAGCCGGCGCGATGAGTCACTATCCCTCAGCACCTCCGGAACAGGAGGCAGCTTGGAAACAGCTCGGCCCCGCGCCCGCTATCTTCCCGCGCCCACAGCACACAGTGAAAACGCCATCCCAATGCAAGGCAGCAGAGGGCGCTGCAGTGCAACTGTGGGGTGCCAGGCGGGCTGCTCCAGCTGACAAAGGCCAGAGCTGTGTCTGGTTCAGAGGGACAGAAAGATGGGGTGGGGATGGGGTAGGGAGCATGTCTTAGTAATCCCACTGGTTGCTTTGTTTTAACACAAAAATGAAAATGTACTTCCCTGCTCATAGTGATAAGGACATTAGGGTCTCTAGTAGAGAGTGCTTGTTGTTTCTTGCCCCTAGATTTTGAGCAAGGATGCCTGAAGTTTGAGGCCTCTCCACTCTCCCCAGAAGGTCCTCACCCTATCAGGGAGGGTCACCCCTTTCCAAAATGCATCTTCCCAGAGAACCCAGCTCTTGATTATCTCCCCTCTGACCTCTCACCTCAGGTGATGGAGGTGACAAAGATTTGAGCTGATTTTAATGCAGGCAGGAGAAAGGGCTCTACCTGTGGGGAGACCAAATTCTCAGTGCCATCTCTGTCTTGAGATTGCTGTGTGAACTTGCTCATTTCATTATTAATTCATTCAGAAAACATCCACTGTGCCCATTCATCATGGTGGAGGAAAGGGAGGAAGCTGAACCTGTGAACAATTACCCTGGCCATAAAACAGCTTATTCGTGACACAGGACTGCACACCTAGGTGATCCATAAATATTTAATGAATGAATAGATGCAGTGATTTCACCACCATATACCAAGGCAGAGATTTTTACTAACCAACACATTTTGAGGGCCTGGAACAGTGCCTGACACATAGTAGGTGATCAGTAATTTGTTGAATGATGATGGAGAAATGCACTGAGTGTTTTGAGGGCACAGAGTAGAGCATCTAACTTACAATATTATATGATGAAACGGACATTAGCTGGGCAGACCAGGGCCAGATAAAGGGTGATACAGGCAAGGGGTACAATATGGACAAAAGCTCAGAGTGCTCCATTGTCATCCATTATACTCACTGAGGCCTCAGTTCCCTCCTGTGAGAAGGAAAGGTTAGGGTTGGCTCTGTAATATCTCAGATTATTATAATTCTAAAATTTTATCCTTCCAGGAATGAACCCTGTTACCAAGGCTAAGGCCTGGCCAATGTTGGGTAGCTTTACAATCCAAGAGACTCAGGATGGATCACCTCTTGTTTGACTCAGCTAATCTTCAGAATGAAAGTTTGGTCATCTTGGGTACCTCTTCTGTATCCCTTTGCTCATTCTTTCATCTTAGAAGTTTCCCTCAGCCATGTGTGGTAGTGCACACCTATAATCCCAGTGGTTTGGAAGGCAGAGACAGGAGGATCATGAGTTCAAAGGCAGCCTCAGCAATGACGAGGCACTAAGCAACTCAGTGAGACCTCAGTGAGTCTCTAAATAAAATACAAAATAGGACTGGGGATGTGGCTCAGTGGTTGAGTGCCCCTGAGTTCAATCCCCAATACCCCCCCAAAAAAAATCTCCCTCAAATCCCCATAGAATAAATGATTTATAGCAGAAAAGTCATCAATTGTGTTTGGCCATGATTTTTGTACTAATTTGTGTTTCAAAATGGACTTTGTTATTTACAGATCTCTTTATTTAGTTTTGCAGTATTGGGTGAGATTGAGCCCAGGAGTGCTCTACCACTGTGCTACATCCTCAGCCCTTTTAATTTCTTTTTCTTTTATTTTTTAATCTTTATTTTATTTATTCATTTTTATGTGGTGTTGAGGATCGAACTCAGGGTCTTGCACATGCTAGGCAAGCACTCTACCACTGAGCCACAACCCCAGCACCCCCCTTATATTTCTTATTTGGAGACAAGAGATCACTAGGCTTCCCAGGCTGGCCTGGTACTTGTGATACTCCTGCCTTAGCCTCCTGAGTAGTTGGGATTGCAGGCATGTACCACTGCACCCAGCTAATATTTACAGATTTTTATAGAAATTCAGTTTAATTGTGGGGAAAAAACAGAAAAATATAAAGAAGAAAATAAAAACCACTCATAATCTTACCACCTGATATAGTTCCAGATTTTTTCATGCCTGCATTAAAATGCATATACACTTGAGTTCATACAGCAGCACTAGCCCAAATTACTGTCATATCCTCAAGGAAAGCATGAACCAGGCACAGTGCTCTCTCACCCTCTATTAATTGTGTCTCTGATAGCAAGAGGTGCTATCAGGGCTCTAGACTCAAATCACTATGTGGCCTCCTTGCCTTGCCTGAAGTTGACTAGAATTAGTTAGGTTATGTGTTAGCCAATAGGTCTCATTTGGTCCAGAGCAGAGGCAATGCTAAGTAACTTTCTGGAGGGAGGGTCAAAGGAAGAAGTATTTTGGAACTAACTGCCCCACCTGTTTGAGAAAGGGTCCCCAATATGAGCCCCATAACCATAATTGATTCTGTTTCCCTTGGTGTGCCCCCCCTTCTTTGCATGGTAGGGATGGAACCCAGGATTTCCTGCACTCAATCCCTGAGCTACACTCTCAGCCCTCCCTTGGCCTCTTTAAAGCTCCAGCCCCAGCACAATGACCCTTTTTGTCTCCTTGTTCCTTGTTATTCAATATGTGACCCATGGACCAATGTCATAAACAGCAAGGTCTCTGTATGATGGTTTGCATGCATGTTGAAGATTGAGAAGCAAAGTGCAGATTCTGTTTTAGAAAGTCTGGAGGGGAATCTGAAATTTTTCGTTTTCGTGTGTGTGTGTGTGTGTGTGTGTGTTCATGCGTGCTTGAGATATGATCTTCCTATGTTGCCCAGAATGGCCTTGAACTCATGAGCTCAAGTAGTCCCCCGGCTTCAGGCTCCCAGATAGCTGGAACTTGCACATCAACATATCTGGCTAAAGTTTTTTTTTTTTTTTTTTTTTTTTCTAACAAGCTTCAAAGTCATGGTGATACAATTAGTCCCCAGAACACACTGATTAGCAAAGATCTAGATGTTTTTGCTCTTGTCTTCCCTGAAGGTGAAAGGACAGGGGAGACCACCAGTGTTCTCTAAAGGTTAGAGTGTGTAGACACACACACAGTTGAATGCTATGTCCTGGGTGTTCAGTGAAAGTTTGGTGAGTGAATACATATAACTGAGGAGTGAAAGACTTAAAGCTACATTCTACCCCTCCAATGACTTGCTCATGGCAGTGGTGATATTGCCACCTCCTCAGTCTCCAAATGGAATTGGTTTCTTAGACATTTTTGCCCTGGCTTTGCTTTTTCTTTCTCAGAGCTCATATTCTCTCATATTTCTCATCTAGGTCCTGTCTTCCAATCTCTGGTCCCTTTCCTCTGCCTATCCCCCAATTCTTTTTACCACAATCCAACTTAAAGTCACTGGCTGTGTGGGCTCCAGATGAAAATGGGTGGGCAGAGAAAGAGAATTTCTCTTTAGAGTCAGGTGGGGCATTAAACTTCCCTTACTATGAATCTATACCAGCCCGGGAGGGTGACATTATTCCCTAAAAAAACAAAACAAAACACAAAGGCATTGATAATTTCCCCAAGGTCACACACCAAGGAAGTAATGAGTTGAGGTTTGAATCCAGGTATATCTTGTTTCAAAACCTGGGGTTTTCATTGTAGCATCCATTCATCTTACTCATGTTGAAGATGGAACTTAAATGACTTATCTAAGGTCATTCAGGGAGTTGGGATGGAGGTGAAACTGGAAACTCCCTTCTTATGACACCTCAATTAAATTTTCACTAGGTAACTCCTATACTCAGAAGCCTTCAGAGACACCTTCTTGCCTATAAAACAGACTAGAAACTTTTGAGCCTGACAGTCAAGGCCTTCCATGGACCCCTTGCTTCAGCTCATTTCTTCCTTCTTCCCCAATACTACTTGGCATACCAAGCTGCTAGCCTGGCTCTCTTCTGTCCCACCAATCATGCCTTCCATGAATCCTTTTTTCTCCCTGGCCTCCAGCATGCCTTAGAATTTCTCTACCTCAATATCTCAGCTGGTTTTTTTCCCCTAAACTCAACTGCCTCTCAGAATCTTTCCCATGTTTCAAAAACATAGATTCTGACTCCTTCCTCTGAATCAGTGCTCTCCACTATCCTGAGCCCTTAGAGCCTTGAACTCTGTCACTTAGCACTACTAGACACTGTTAGTAGCCTGAAGAGCTCTCCCTACAAGTGAGGCCAATAAATATTCTTTAATAAACCTCTGGGGCTGGGCTTGAAAGAATGTTCCCAGGATCTCCACTTCACTGAACTTGCTGTCACTACATTAGTGTTTCTGTCAATTGGGGCTAGTATAATAAGATACCATAGCCTGGGTGGCTTAAACAACAAATGCTATTTCTCATAGTTCTGGAAGCCAGAAGTCCAAGATGAAGATAGACCCCATGTCTGATGAGAGCCTGCTTCCTGGTTTTCAGGTGGCCTCTTCTTATTGTATCTTCACATAGCAGATTATAGAGGGGAAGCAACTTTCTGGTATCTCTTCATATATGTGTACTAAGCTCATCATTAGCGCTTCACCTTCACAACCTTATCACCTCCTGAAGGCCCCACCTCCAATATCATCACACTGGAAATCAGGGTTTTGGGGAGATAGGAGGCACAGATATTCCATCCAGAGGGCTTAGCACCTCTAGTTCCTAGAAATCATATCTGATTTTCACAACTGCCCCTGCCAGCCCTTTTATAATCTGACTCTTAACTTGATCCTACTTTTTTTAATCCTACTTGCTACCTCAGACTGCCCGAAGTCTATGACCTGAGCTTTCATACCTTGCACCCTACTGCTTTTTGCATTCTAGCCTGGGGATAGTACCCTAGGCTACTGCTTGCCCTGAAAAGAAAGTCAAACATGCCTGCCTGATTCTGTATTCACATAATTCTATTACTACTTTCTAGATCTTGTCTTCATAAGTAGACTCTTAAGCTCCTGGAGGGCACAGCTGTCCTTGTCTTATTTCTCTCTTTATCCTTTTCAGTATCAGGATTTATTTTATTCATTCATTCATTTATTCCTCAAAGGCCAAATGTCCTTTTTCTGTCTAGCTTGATACTGGGTGCTTAGGCAGCAGAAGAAAGGCAAAGATGGTCCAGTATATTCTAATACATTCCAACTAACAGGGAAGTCCAAAAACATGAGATTGGCAAATTGGTTTGTGGCCCATGCCAGAAGAAATATTTGTTAAAATCCTTGGTGAACAGGCAGTGCCCGCCTATGCTTAGAACAGATAAGGAGGGAAATCAGGCTGGCGGATGCTGGAGGCCTGCTTTGGGTGCCTTAGGAAGACATGGTAGAAGGAGATGGTGAATTGTCTGAATTTTCCAAAATGAGCACATTGAAAGGGAAGTAGCAATTATGATCCAGATGAAAACAATATTTCCACTTGTTACCTGGAACAATAGGATCTGGGAGTGTAGTTCTGAGAGGTGGGTGATGTAATGGAAATAACACCAAAATAAACTTTTAGCAATCAGATACCATGAACCTTTGACCTAGGGTTTGGTCCCAGTTCTACTCCCACCCACCCACAGTGCTGGGGATGGACCCCAGGACATTACACATGCTAGGCAAGTGTTCTATCACTGAGCTACATTGCCAGATCTGAAACTCTACTTCTTGCTCATTATCAGACCTTGACCAGATCCATTCTCTAAACTGTCCTCTCTTCTGTAACATGGCAGGGTGTGAAGTAGGATGGTGTGTGAGGAGCGTGGACTCAGGAATTGTAGGCTTTTCTTTGAATGTTGGGCATTCTTGGCATGGGACAAGAGCAGAAGCACAGATTAGTATGGTTCAACTAGAAGTCAAGACTTGAATTCGGGAGGCTAGTGAAGAGGTTATGGCAGCAATGCTCATGAGAGGGCCCAATACAAGGCAGGGACTGATGGACTGGTGATATATTTAGGACAAAATGGAACTGACAGATGGTAAGACTGAAGGAGAAGGAGACAAATATGATGAAGATTTCTCTCCACCCCAGGAGGCCTGAGTGAGAGGAATTTTGTGCCCCAGACCCAATACTGCCAGGAAACTGCTATGTGGCTTTAGGCAAGTCCTTGCCTCTTTCTGAGTCTCAGTTGCCACATGTGCACAGTTAAGGTATGGCCCTGATGCTCCCAAATACCTTCTAAGACCCATGACAACTGTGACAAATTAGGGAGCACTTTAGGTTTCCAAATTATTCTTTTACTCATTGGAGGAAAATTCCACTCTTAAATGGGAAGCCTGGGTCTATGATAGAGGTTGTAACTGTTGGTGACTTGAGGGGGAAGATAGCAATTGGATCACAAATGGGGCTACCAAAAGAGGTCTTGGGGCTCTCCTAAGGTGATGCCCAAGGGTGGGCTGTCCCTGAAAAAACAGCTTGTTTCTAGAACTGGGAAGACCTGGCCTTAGCAGTATTATAAAGAAGATATTTAAAGATCTCAGGTCCCAGTCAAACATGGTGGTGCATGCCTGTAATCCGATTGACTTAAGAGGCTGAGGCAGGAGGAATGCAAGTTCAAAGCCACCGTCAGCAGCTTAGCAAGACTGTTTCAAAATGAAAAAAGACAAACATGAAAATCAATGGAATAGAATAGAAGATTCAGAGAGACAAATCCACACAGATAACATCTGATCCTTGACAAAGGTGCCACAAACATGTTGGAGAAAAGATAGACTGTTTAAAAACGGTGCTGGGAAAACTAGATCTCCACATGTAGAAGAATGAAACTAGATCCCCATCTTTAGCCCTAAACAAAAGTCAATTCAAAGTGGATCAAAGACCTAGGAATTAGACCAGAAACATTGCAACTATTAGAAGAAAGCATAGGGTCAACTCTATAACATAGTGGCTCAGGAACTGACTTCCTTAAAGTTCAAGAGATAAAACCAAGAATCAATAAGTGGAATGGCATCAAATTTAAAAGCTTCTGCACAGCAAAGGAAATGATTAAGAGTGTGAAAAGAGAGCCTACAGAATGGGAGAAAATCTTTGCCAGCTATTCCTTCAACAGAGATTAATATCCAGAATATATAAATAACTCAAAAAACTTAACACCAACAAAACTGACAACCCAATCAATAAAGAGGCCAAAGAACTAAGCAGACATTTCTCAAAAAGAGAAATATAAATGGCAGCAGATGCCAGGTGCAGGATGCATGCCTGTAATCCCAGAAGCTCAGGAAGCTGAGGTAAGAGGATCACAAGTTCAAAGCCAGCCTCAGCAATGGTGAGGCACCAAGAAACTCAGAGAGACCCTGTCTCTAAATAAAATACAAAAGAGGTCTAGGGATGTGGCTTAGTGGTTGAGTCCCCTGAGTTCAATCCCTGGCACCCCCACCCAATAAATAAAAAATAAATGGAAACAAATATATGAAAATTTTTTCAACATCCCTAGCAATCACGGAAATGCAAAGCAAAACTACATTGAGATTTTATCTCACTCCAGTTAGATTGGCAATCATCAATAATACAGATAATAATAAATGTTGGCAAGGATATGGGGGAAAAGGTACACTCATACATTGTTGGTGGGACTGCAAATTAGTACAACCAAATTGGAAAGCAGTATGGAGATTCCTTAAAAGACTAGAAATGGAACCACTGTATGACTCAGCTATCCCACTCCTCAGTATTCATCCAAAAGAACTAAAATCGGCATACTATATTGATACAGGCACATCAATGTTTGTAACAGCACAATTTGCAATAGCCAAGTTATGGAACCAGCCCAGATGGCCATCAGGAGATGAATGGATAAAGAAAATGTGATATATATACACGTTGGAGTTTTACTCAGCTATGAAGAATAAAATTATGGCATTTGCCAGTAAATGGATGGAAATGGAGAACATCATGCTAAGTGAAATAAGCCAGACTCAAAATGTCTAGAGTTAAATGGTTTTTTTTTTCCACATGTGGAAGCTAGAGAAAAACAAGGGAGGAAAGTGAG
The DNA here is from genome assembly GCF_045843805.1 of Urocitellus parryii. Classification (NCBI taxonomy): domain Eukaryota; kingdom Metazoa; phylum Chordata; class Mammalia; order Rodentia; family Sciuridae; genus Urocitellus; species Urocitellus parryii. The sequence goes on from NC_135547.1 coordinate 76,853,871, forward strand.
GGGACACCATGAAATGGAAGGGAGATTAGTGGAGATGAGGAGGAGGGTTGAGGTGGAGAGGGGACAATGGGAAAGGGGAGAACAGCAGAATGAAATTGACCAAATTATACTGTGTGCACATGTGAATGTAAAATAGTGAATTCCACCTTTATGTAAACCTATAAAGTACAAATTCATAAAACAATAAATAGATGGAGGAAAGCCAGTAAAGCAGAGGATGGGAAATGGGGGCAGGGAGAAGGGGAGGGAGGGAGGAGGTACTGGAGAATGAAATGGAGCAAATTATATTCCATGCATATGTGATTATGTCAAAATGAACCACACTATTATATAGAGCTATGGTGAGCTAATAAAAATATTTTTTAAACTTTATTTTATTTATTTTTATGTGGTGCTGAGGATCAAACCCAGTGCCTCCCACGTGCTAGGTGAGCGCTCTACCACTGAGCCACAACCCCAGCCCCTAATAAAAAATTTTTAAAATAAAAAGGGCTGGGGATGTAGCTCAGTGGTAGAGCACCCCTGGGGGAAGGGGAGGAGGAGAGGGAGAGGGGAGAGAGAGAGCAGGAAGAAAAAGGGAGAAAGAATGAATGAATTTCCTGGGTCATGGTATTGTATTATGTGTGGTATCAGAATCATTTGTTCTGGGGACAGAACGCAGGATCTTGAGCATGCTGAACAAGTGCTTGACCAACTGAGCTACACCCCAGCCCCCTGTCTGACACATTTTTGAGTTCTAAGAGAACTTAGCTGGAGGTAGGTCTTTGCCCTGGGGTTTGGAGAAATGAGCTCTGAGCCCTGACCTATTATAGAAATGAAATTGACCTTAGTGCATAAATACTAAGAGCTAACACCTAATGAGAATCTCTAATGTCATCCACTTGGTTCTAAACACATTGCCTTTTCTCATTAACTCATTTCATCCTCAGAGCAATCTGTATTTTACAGATAGGGAGAAAAGCACAGAGAGGCTAAGTGGAGTGTGCAGATCACACAGCTAATGAGCAAAGGAAAAAGCAGCAAACCTGTCTGCAGAGCAATAAGACAGTGCTGTTAACAGGGTCTGTGACTGTCACCAACAGCAATTTTCAGATCACATTACAGTTGGTGCAGGTACCTCAAAAAACACTTGTGCTCCTCACTATGTACTTCAAAATTATGGTAGTCATTAGGCCCACTGCTAGATTTTGTTTTATTGAATGGATTAATCAAAAAGTACATATGAATGGGGTAAGAAAGATGGTAGGATGAGATGGACATCATTTCCTTAGGTACACATATGAAGACATGAATGGTGTGACTCTACTTTGTGTACAACCAGAGAAATGATTAATTGTACTCCATTTGTGTACTGTGAATCAAAATGCATTCTGCTGTCATGTATAACAAATTAGAACAAAAGTATATATGACTATATTGCAAATTACATTTCAGTATATGGTAATCAATTTTCTCTGTGATCCTAGATAATTTATTTAATGCAATTAAAAGCAATTTTTCTGAGAAAGGGTCGATAAGCAGCCTGATACTGCCAAGGGAGTCCACAGCAAGCATGTAGACCCAGCACCTCTTTGTGCTGGGCACCTCACCCTGCACTCTTACCTCACCCTCACTACTCCAGGAACTGGAGACAAGAGGAGACCTGGGCTGGTCAAGAGGCGAGTCTTGTCTACAGTCACCAGAAAGCCAGTGGCCAAGCTGGGATACATATCCAGATCTGTCTGACTACAGACTCCATTCTGTAACCATTGCAACTATCTTCTCTAGAAGATGAGTGCTAGCTCTTAATTGCAGTTCCCTAAAATAAAAATGGCTCACTTAGCTAGCTGGACACAGTGGCACATGCCTGTAATCCCAGCTACTCAGGAGGCTGGGGCAGGAGAATACAAGTTCCATGCCAGGCTGGGGAACTTAGTGAGACCCTCAAAAAAAATCTCAAAAAATCAAAAGGGCTGAGGATATAACTCAGTGATAGAGTGCCCCTGGGTCCAATCCCCATTACCAAAAATAAACAACAACAACAAAAAAAACCCACTTAGGACAAAGGACACCTGAATGAACACAAAGTGACACCACTTTTTCAGTCTCAATGCATCTCCAGATCTGGGGTATGGAATGAGGCTCCTTCCAGGTGGGAGGGGAGCATCTAATAACAGTAACAGATTCGATGGTTGGCAGCTAGAGGGAATGTGGCATAATGGTTGCCAGCCAGCTGCTCCCTGAGTTCTTATTCCAGCTCTGCCACATACTATTTGTGCATGCTTGGACCCATGCTTAATGGCATGATGCCTCAGTTTCCTCAACTATAAAATGAAAATAATAATGATTCCTCCTAAGGAGGTCATGAGGAGTTAGATTGTCCACATAAAGCCTTCAGCGCTGTGTCTGGTGCTATGGTGTGAGCCATTGCCATTGTATTCTAAGGGAATAATGCATGGAGTCCAAGGCTTCTGTTGGACCTTGGGGAAGTGCTAACCCTTCCTCATATCTGTTATCTGCATCTCACCTGTCCTGATTCCCTAATGGGATAAAGAACACAAACCCTTAAAGCTGTGGTCCACACCTCTGACTGCACATTATAATTACCTAGGGAGCTTCAAAAGTGGTAGTGCCCAAGCGTCACCTCCGACTAATAGAATCTGACTTTGGGGAGGGAATTGAGTAGAAATATATCCTCAGTGCTCCTCAGGAGATTCAAATGTGGAGATAGAGCTGAGAACCATGGCCTCAAAAGGAAACTGGCCTGTATGGTGCTCTTTGGGGACAATGAGGAAGGAGGGGGAAACTTGGAGATCATGCCCCTTCTCTGCAGACAGGATGAAAAAGAACAGGAGCCTAGGAGTGGAGGGGAGGCTGGCAGCTTTAAGCTTTGAGGGGAGGAGGAGCTGGAGCTTGCAGTAAGAAAGAGCTATAGGGATGCCACCTGGGCCAGAGCCAGGCCACAAGCCCTGCCAGGGCAGTGGCCTACATGGTTTTCCTGCAAAAGAAAATTGAGAAATATGAGCTTGAGGGGGAGATGGGGATGTGCTTACAGCCTCTTTCTGCATCCTGAAATGGCAGATCCAAAGGAGTTGTTAACACCTTGTGAGGAACATGGGAGACAGTCTGTTCTTCTTCCTTCTTGGCATGCAAGCAAAATGGCTCTCTTCTGCCCACTCACATTCTCACACCCCGATTCCTCCTCCACCCAACCTGGCAGAAGTTCCCTCTCTTATCTAGGTAAATATCTGGTGGCAAAGTCACGATAGCACACTAGGATCCCACACAATTCCCCAAGGTGCTGCCTTTTGTTCTAACAGGAGACTGCAACAACCTGGGATCTGGGCAGGGCTGTGATGGTTGTCTTTTCAGTGTGTCAAAAAAGGAACTGTGGCCAAGAAGGAGAGGAGGAATGTGGTTTACTCATGGTCACACTGGGAGCTGTGGTAGAGTTGGGACTCCTGGTCTAGTGCTCCCTTCCCACACACCCTGAACCTTCAGCTTTGGTCCCTAATCTGCACTAAGAAAATGGCTCCATTCCCATAATTGTCCTGATGGGTCTCCTAAGCCACCCAGCAGAGATATTATGTCAGCTACTCTGAGGAAACCTCAAATAAGCTTCCAGCTCTGATTCTGAGATATTTTTGTTTTTGCACTTGTATTGCCTTCCCTCAGTCTTTTGCTCTAGGACATCTTTTGACCAGGTGGGAGTTTCCTCACTCCCCACCCCCACAGTGGATACTATGACTTTAAGAGAGGACGAGTCAGAGAGCCGCGGGGATCAGTTTCAAGCAGCCCTCAGAAGGCAAATCTGGATTGAGTTTAGGAAGAAAAAAGAAGGGGTTAGCTTTGGTCCTGCCTCTTTTCCCTTCTCTCTTTTGCTCGTCCCTCCTCTGGCCTTCGTCTGGAAATTCTGTTAACTAAGCTAGAAGATTAGAAGCCCAGAGCTTTCTCCAGCAACCTTGTCCTCTCACCTGGTCCCTCCTCCAGCTCCCGAGCAGACCATCTAGAGGACGGCTGGACAAGTGGCTGGAATGAGTAGGTACGTAGTCTGACATTTTTAACCTTCACCTTGTCAGGGAAGTCCAGGAAGTATCCCACACAGACTTATCTAATGGGAGATGGAAGGGAGATCCCTAGAACCTCCAAGAGTCTGGGTAACTGAAGCAGGAAGAAGATGGATGGGCTTTGGTGACTCCACCAGAGTCTCTGTGTTCAGACATACATAGGCTCAGAGAGAGGCCTGGCCTGTGCAGCCTGGTGCACCACCACCTCGTGAGTTGCCAGCCAACCCCCAATGGGGGGATTTGGGAGTGTGGTATGTTGAGCTCACTGCTGCTGCTGCTGCTGCTGCTGCTGCTGCTGCTAGAGTAATTGAGACCAGAAGGGTACTAGGAACCCCATGAGCAAACCTGTTGGCAGCATGTCCAGTTAGCCATCTGTCTATCTGTCCATGATACCCTGGTAACCTCTCAATTGAGGCAAATGGGATTAGGTCTGCTTGAGCTGCATGCATAGTGGGCCAAAGGCCACTTAAGGTCTTCTTACACATGCTTTCAACTTTGTTGGATGACTGCAAACATGGTTCTTAGTTTCAAAGGATCTTGGTTTACATTTCAGAGAAAATGGCATAATGCCACTTACCTGAAAGGGGGTAACACAAAGGAAGAGGTAGCATGGGAAAACTGGGTTGTTAACAGAGATTTGAGGAGAGCTTGAGGTTTCTTTGAGCTAGAGGGTGTTCTCCCCATATTTTAGGATTCATTCATGCACTTATTTTTGTACTTATTCAACGAACATCTGTTATATGACTACTGGTACCCATCAATGTTGGGAGAAATGGGATAGGTGGCAACTCAATATGACAGCTGATCTTCCACTTGACCTCCTTCTCCAGATTGCTACTTCTCCCTATCCTCCACCCCTAAGCCTGTTTGAGAAAGGAAGAGGCACTAGCTTCTAGTGTAGCAAGGTGACCTGATAAGGGCATGATAGGTGCTGATATTATTGGCACCAGAGTGGGTACATCTCACCTGACAACAGTCTCTTTTGAAAAGGATCTGGGCCTGGATTATTTCAGCCACTGGAAAACACTTTGAAAGCCAGGAATCTGCATAGATCAACAAGTTCAGCCTGTATCTTCTCAGATAGAAGGGGCATATCTGGACTTCTCTGGACATTGGGAGTAGAACTGAGCCCCTGGTTAGGTCTTCAGTGTCATATGTGGACGAAGCATTGTTTGGATTAGCCAGGAATGTCTGAGGACTTTATTCTTAATGACTTTAGTTGTCATTTCTGGGCAGGAGGCATGCTAAAATCTCAGTTAACCAGGCTGTTGAGGATGGGGTGAGGTTGAAAATACTAGTTCTTGGGTGGTCCTTTGGGTATAGAAAGCTTAGGCATGGCATAGACAGACGTGTGTGTGTGTGTGTGTGTGTGTGTGTGTGTGTGTAGAGGGGGCGGGGAGAGAGTAAGTATTCCTGGGGAAAAATCCTGGCGAAAGCAAGGAAGGGAGTCTAACACTATCCAAGTAGGCTTGGGATCCAGTACTAGACTCTTAGAACTGTCAGCTTGCACAAGGGTCTAATGAATACCATGAAAGAGCAGTGAGATCAATACCAGTGCCTGCTCACCTTGGCTCTCACCCTGCTTAGGGCAGAAGGGGGACAAGGGAGGAGATGGCTGAGCTTCAGGACTTCAGCTGGGAGGGCTGAGTGGTACTGTCAGGGGCTTCAACACCCGACTTAAAAACAAATCCTTGAGAAGTGTGGTATTGTACACCTGTAATTCCAGCTACATGAGAGGCAGAGGCAGAAGGCTCATAAGTTTGAGACCAGCCTCAGCAATTTAGCAAGACCCTCTCTCATAACAAAATAAAAATGGCTGTGATGTAGCTCAGTGGTATAGTGCTTTCCTAGCATATGTAAGATCCTGAGTTCCATCTCTGGTACAAAAAGAAGCCTTCAGCTGGGAGTGTAGTTCAGTAGTTGAGCAGTTGCCTAGCATGCATGAAGCTCTTGGTTTGGTCCCTAGCGCTGCAAAAACAAAACAAAATAAAAAACACCAAAAAGCAAATCCTCTTACTATCTACTACTGCATTCTGAGGGTGAAGGTTTGGGCTTGAGCTGTGTTTATCCGAGTGATTTCTTGTGAGCCTGAAAAGGAGATGGGGAATAGTGGGTGATTTTCTGGGGCTATGACAATGATGCTTTGCTGACTAATCCTTTCCACCCTTGTACCCTTCCACCCACTGTGGCTTTTCTTGCCTCCTCACCCAGCTAAACCCTCCTGATCCTATAGGTCAGCCTACTGCCCTCCCACATGTCCTGCTCACTTTCAGGCTGGCCCTGGGAGCTCCTGTCATTTCTTGTCCAGAGTGGAGCAGCTCCCATGGCTGAGATATGGGGAAAGGGAAAGTATGGGGGATGGGGTTGTTTCGGGAAGGTTGAATGTCTGCCAGCATCCTAGAGATAAAATACAAGACTGGCCTTCCCATCTAGAGTGACTTCATGGAAGAAACTCAGTAAAAATTGATCTATCTCCCGTCTTCTCCATTTTCTCAGCCAGTCTGAATGTTCAAGGGGAGCTAAAGGTTTTGTGTACTATTTTTCAAAGTGGAGAAAGCCACCCCTTAAATGTAAAGATGAGTAATTCCAGTAAAAGGATCCAAACAAATGGGGCTTCTGCCCAAGTATGGGAAAATATCCATCCATCTCTCTACTTAATTAGAAAAATGATCTGCTGAGGAGTGAGTCATGCTGCCCGCCAGCAAACAGCACTGTCCCTAGCCACAGAGCCAAAAATAGTGGAGATGGGAGATGATGGTAGCTATGATGAAGAAAAGACATGAAGGGATTCGGCTTCCTGATGCCTGCAGCCATTTGGATCACCTTTGCCCATTTCTTTATCATAGATAATGCACTGGACTGGACTGTGCCTTCTGTGATGCTGATCAATAGTCAGGGCTCATCCATGCATTCTGATAATTGGGGTCTCTGTAGGGGGTAATCAGAATCAACCACAGCTCTTTGTATAGTCTGGAGTTCTATTTCTTGATGAAAGCATACACATAGTAAATTGCCTAAAGTGCACTGGTTGTAAATGTACAGCTCAATTAGTTTTTTACAAATATATACATCCGTGTTTAACCACATCAAGATACAAGAGCATTTGCACACCCCAGAAGGCTCACTTTGCCCTTTCCATTTAGGACCTCTTTTATTTACACACACCAAGTGCTACAATTCAATGTTTGTGATCAGTGTTGTTTTGATAATAAATGTTCAACAACTAGTTCTGGTATTAAGCGTAAAGGGGTCTCTTGCAAAGCTGGGGGCAGTGGTGCATACTTGTAATATCAGCTACTCAGGAAGCTGAGGCTGGTGGATGGTGTGTTAGAGCCCAGCCTGGGCAACATAACATGCCTCCACCTTTAAAAAAAAAAACCCAAAGATAAAATTGCCTCCAACTTCTTTCATCCATGGAGCAGACATCAATTGTGTCCCTACCTGGTGGCAAGCTCTAGGGTCACAAACATGAATCATGAATAAGCCACAGTTCCGCCCTCAAGGAGCTTTTGTACTTTCATACTTAGAAAGAGAGGCAGACATGTGAAAATATACAGTAGCCCCCCACTCCTTATCCATAGGAAATATGTTCCAAAATCCTCCCATGGTTTCCTAAAACTGAGGATTGTACCAAATCCTACATGTACTTTTTTCTATACATAAATACCTATGATAAAGTTTAATTGATAAATTGGATATGATTAAGAGATTAACAATAACTACTAATAAAACAAAACAATATATTATAATAAAATTATGTGACTGTGATCTCTCTCTCAAAAGAGTAAAGAGAAATATTAATATTTTTATACCATGGTTAACTACAAGTAATTGAAATTGTGTATAAGGGGGAGTACTGTGTATGCAATAAAAAGGACTCAGGTAGGAGACTACATGGGACTTATTAAGGGCACCAAGAGGCTTTTACTGCCTTGGAGTAAAAAAATGCATTTCTTCACTTTATTTGGGAAGTGTCTTGGAGAAGAGGATAAGAGCATCAGACTTCTACACACCTGTCATGGGTCCTGATTCCATCTTTTCCATGTTGTGAGATCTTGGGCATGTCACTTAATCTCTCTGAGCCTCAAGTGCTTCATTTGTAAACTGAAAGCAATAGTAATACCTATTTTACAGAGCTATTGTATTACATAAAATAATTCATGTATAACACTTAGCACACATAAGCACTTAGTAATTATTAGCTTTAATTAGGAATTATTAGCTGTTAACTTGCATAATGCCTAAGGCTCTCTAAGACTCACTTTCTTCATCTGTGAAATGGAAATAAAATGTCAACTTTTTCAGTGTTGTTATGAGAATTAAATAAAATCATGTGTGTGAATTGCACAGAGTAGGTTCCCAGCACATGATGGCTTTCCTTCTTCCCTGCTTTCTCTCTTCTAACATTTTGATTTGTAGTCTCTCCAGAAAAAAAGCTCAGCTCTGGATATATTGGGAAATAAATACCTCAAGAAAATACACCAACCTCTTTTTTGTTTGTTTGTTTTGTTTTTGTAGTGCTGGAATAGAACCTAGGGCCTGGTGTACACTGGGAAAGTGCTGTACCACTGAGTTACGCCCCAGTCCATACCAACCTTTTTTTTTTTTTGCCTCCCAGGAAATCATTTAATAAATTATAAAAATTACACATTCAGCAGCCATAGGAATTGTAGCATGAAAATTCCATAAGATCCAGCTTTTAGCAGCTGAGAGGTAGAAAATGCTTTATAAAGAAATCCCATATCAAAAACTCTTGAGGCAGGTCAGCAAGGAAAAAATATTTTAACTTTGTTGAATATAAATAATATCCAAATTAAGGTAAAACTTTTATGAGTTGGCATTTAATGAAACTACCTGATATTTAAATTACAAACCTTTCCCTATATAAGGACAAAAGGCTTAAATTGGCTTAACAATACTAAAAAAGACAATGATACAAATAATTGCAATAAACATCATAGCTCCTTTCTCTCCAAGCTAAATAATTAATTTGCATTATAAAATCAATCTATTTTCATAAAGATTATTAAAATACAAATATCAAAGAGGTTACCTGAAGTATAAAAGCAAACAACTTGAGAAAATGGAGTTTAAAACCCTTGCAGAAAGCTTAATTTAACTTAAAAAATATACCTTAGAGGTAAAGAACAAGATTAAACTGCACATTAAATAGCCAATAAAAATAGGATTTACTTTGTATCAACCTGCATGAGCAAAATGCTGTCTTAAGTTTATCACTGAACAGAAAATCATAAGTCCAAATGAGAGAGGGAGATGTTTGAGAATACCAACCCTTTTAAAAACTTTCTTGATATCTGGTCTTGCCATATTGTGTGGACTGACCTTGAACTCATGGGTTCAAGCGATCCACCTCCCTCAGCCTCCTGAGTGAGACTACAGGCAAGTGCCACAACACCTGCCCCTCCTTTTTTTCTTGGTACTGATGATGGAACTCAGGGGTGCTTAACCACTGGTCCACATCCCCAGCCCTTTTTATTCTATTTTTTAAATTTTCAGACAAGGTTTCTCTAAGTTGCTTAGGGCCTCACTGAGTTTCTGAGGCAGGCCTTGAACTTAGAATTCTCCTGCCTTAGCCTCCAAAGTTGCTGGGATTACAGGCATGCACCATTACACTTAGCATATCTGACTTTTTTACAAAATCTTTTTACTTTGAAATAATTATAGCTTCACATGAAGTTGCAAAACCAATACACAAAGGCTTTTGTGACCCTTCACCCAGTTTTCTGAAATGTTGACATTTTACATAACTGAGAAATAGATGTGGATACAATCCACAGAGCTTGTTTAGGTTTCACCAGTTTACGTGCACTCTATGTGAGGATGTATATGGTGCTATATACTTTGATCATGTGTAGCTTTGTATAACCAGTACTATAGCTGAGATGTAAAATGTTCCATTATCCCTTGCTACTCCTTGGTTTTTAACCCACCCCCTTGCTCCCCCTATCATTAATCCTTGGCAACCAAGAACCTATTCTACACTGATGTAGTTTTGTTGCTTCAAGAATGTTATATAGGGCTGGGGATATAACTCAGTGGTAGAGTATTTGCCTAGCATGTGCAAGGCCCTGGGTTCCATTCCAGAACCACAAAAAAAACAGTTATATAAAGAATTCATATCATATGTAAGCTTTCAAGATTGGCTTTTTCATTCAGCATAATTTTCCTGAGATCCTTGCAAGTTGTTGAATCTGCATTTTTGGAGCGGGTGGGCAGGGTAGTATTCCATGTTCTGCATGTACCACAGCTATTTTTCACCTGTGGGAGGACATCTGAGTTGTTTTCAGTGTGGAGCTACTATGAATGAACTATGAATATTCATGCAACAGGTTTGTGTGTGAACATAAGTTTTCATATCTCTTACATAAATGCCCCAGAGTGCAATTGATGAGTTGTATGGTGATTGCATGGTTAGTTTTAAAATAAATTGTCAAACTCTTTTCCAGAATGGCTGTACCATTTCACATTCCCAACAACAAAGGATGAGTGATCCAGTTTCTTGACATCCTCACCAACATTTGGTGTGATTACTATATCTTTTAAAATTTTGACCATTCTGATAGCTGTGTAATGATAACCACATGATGGTCTTAGCTTACATTTCCCTCATTACTAATAACGTTGAACATCATTTCACATGTTTGACATCTCTATATCCTCTTTAATGAAATGTCTGTTCATGACTTTTGCCCATGTTCTAATTGGATTGTTTGGTTTGGTTTTTTACTATTGAATTTTAAGAGATCTTTATATATTTTTAGATGGTATTCCTTTGTGGAATATGTGATTTTTTTCTCTCTGCAGTTTGTCTCTTCATTTGCTTCACATGGCTTTTCTGAAAGCAAAAAATATTAATTTCAATAAGGTTCAGCTCAGTTTTTCCCTTTATGGCTCATCCTTTTCATATCAAGTCTAAAAACTCTTTGCCAAGTCCTAGATTCCAAAGATTCTTTTACCACATTTTTCTAAAAGTTTTATAGACTTCTGTTTACATTCAGGTCATCTTCCATTTGAGTTAATTTTTTTCTTTGAGGTATGAGGTTTAGGTCAAGGTTCTTTTCTTTTTTTAACCTGTGGGTGTCAGTCACTTCCATAGCATTTGTTGAAAAACCTATCTTTACTCCATTTGATTGTTTTTTGCACCTTTGTCACAAATCATGTGAGCATATTTTGTGGATCTGTTTCTGGGTTCTCTGTTCTGTTCCATTGATCTTTATATCTCTCTACCAATACCACATAGTTTGATTAATGTAGGTACATATTGGGCCTTATCACTGAGTAGAGTGTTTTTTTTTTCCTTATTCTTTTTTTTTTTCAAGATTGTTTTAGCTATTCTAGGGTCTAAAGCCTTTCCACAAAACTTTAGGTAGGTTGTCTATATCTACAAAAATCTTGAGGGATCTTGATAGGAATTGCATTAAACCTATAAATGAACTTAGGAATAATTGACATATTAAGTATGTTGAGATTAAAATAGTATGACTCTCCATGTATTTGGGCATTCTTTGCTTTCTTTCTTGAGTATTTAGTAACAGCAGAACATATACCTTGTATAAGTTTTATATGTAAGTCTTATTTTCTTTGGTGTAGTTGTAAATGGTAGTATGTGTTTTTAATCTGATTCCCACATGGTCATTGCTAGTACATAGAAAAGCAATTGTCCTTTCTGTGATGATCTCTCTCTCTCTCTCTCTCTCTCTCTCTCTCTCTCTGGTGCTTGGGATTGAACCCAGGGCCTTGTGCATGAGAGGTAAGCACTCTACCAACTGAGCTATATTCCCAGCCTTTTGTGATGATCTTTTAAAGTCCAATTTTGCTGCATTATTTTTTTTAGTTCCATGAGTTTTTGTATAGATCGCTTGGTGTTTGTATATAATTGTGTCATCTGAAAACAGATATAGTTTTATTTCTTCCCTTCCAACATGTATGCCTTTTATTTCTTTTAGTTGCCTGATTGCATTGGCTAGAACGTCAAAGTTATGTTGAATAAGAGTAGTGAAAGTACATATCTTTGCCTTGTTCCTGATCTCCAGAGGAACAGAATACAATCAGTGTTCCATCTTTAAGTTTAATGTTAGCTGTAAGGTTTTTTGCTTTGGTTTGGTTTGGGGGTTGAATTTGAGTTTTTTTTTTAATGGTCTTTATTAAGGAGGGAAAGTTCCTCAACAATTCCTAGTTTTCCAAGAGTATCTATAATGCTTGGTTGTTGCATTTTACCCAATGATTTTGCTGAAACAATTGATCTGATTATATGATTCTTGTTCTTTAGTCCTTTGATATGGTAGATTACATTGCTTTTTTGAATATTAAACAAGTCTGGGATTCCTGGAATAAACCCCCATTAGAAGAAAATATCCTCCTGGCCATAATTCATAATGTTTTCCTATATTGCTGAATTCTATTTATAATATTTTGTTAAAATTTTCATGCCTGTATTCATGAGATATATTGTTCTGTAGTTTTAATTTAGTAGTTCTGTCTATTTTGGTATTAGGATAATACTACCCTCATAAATGAACTGGGGATTATTCCTTCCTTTTATATTTTCTGTAAGAGATTGTGTAAAATTGATGCTCTTTTTTTTCATATTTAGTAGAATTATCTAGTGAAAGCACCTGAGATTGGAGATTTCTTTTGGGAAACCCTTAAAATTTTGAATCTGATTTTTTTAAACCATTATAGGACTAATCAGATTATCTTGGATGATATTTATTAGTTTGTGATTTTTTTAAGTATTGGCCAATTTCTTCCAAGTTGTTGCACTTATGAGTATAAAATTGTTTAATAATATTCACTTATTATACTTTTTTTCTTTTTTTCCTGCAATATTGAATCCAGGGATGCTTTACCACTGAGTTATATCCCCAGCTCTTTTTATTTTGTTTGTTTTGATACAGGGTCTTGCTAACTTTAAAGGATAGTCCCAACTCATGATCCTTAGGTCTAAGCCTCACGAGTCACTGTGTTATATAAAATCACAGTTGCTGGTCTTATTATTTTTACCAGTTCAAATGAAATACAGAAATTTTATCTCCTTTTTTTATCCTCTTAGGCTCCTTTATTTGTTATGGTCTTAAACATTTCTTATACATACCTTTAGAACCACATCCGACAATATTATGATTCTTGCTTCAACATCAAACATATAGGAGATTCTAGTGAGACAGAAAACCTATTGTGTTTACCTTCTGGTGTGTGTAGCGGGGGGGGGGGTACCATTCATGTTCTCTTTTTTTTTTTCCTTCCTGGTGTTGCAAGTTTCCTTCTTTAATCATTTCCTTTATGTTTACAGAATTCCCTTTAGCCATTCTTTCAGAGCAGGTCTCTTGGTGACAAATTCTGTTAGTTTCCTTCCTCTGAGACTATCTTGATTTCCTCATCATTCCTGAATGATATAAGATTCTAGGTTGATAGCTCTTTTGTTTCAGTATTTGAAAAACATGTCACTTTTTTCTGGCCTCCATGGTTTCTGATGAGCTATTTGCTGTCAGTTTAATTGTTTTCCACCATAGGTAATGAATTGTTTCTCTCTGACTGCTTTCAAGATTTTTCTTTGTTTTCAGCTTTCAGAAGTTCAAATATAATTTCTGTTAGTCAGCTTTCTGTCACTATGACAAAGTGCCTAAGATAATTGACATGTAAAAAGAAAAAGAGGTTCCAATCTATGACCTGTTGGTCCTGTCGCTTTGGGCTTGTAAAAAGATGGCACATTGTGGTTAAAATGTATGGTAGAGTAAAACTGCTCACATCATGAGCCACAGAGCAAACAGAGTGAGGAAGGGACAAGGGTCTCACAATTCCTTTCAAGGCCATGCCCCCAGTGACCTAAGGATCTTCCATAAGGCTCCACCACCACCTAAAGTTTCCACCACCTTTCAAGAGTTCCACACTGAGGGCCACACCTTTAACACATGGGCCTTTAGAGGACATTTAAGGTCCAAATTATAGCACAGTTTTCTTGGCATGAAGCTGTTTGGGTTTGTCTTATTTGGTTTTACTCTTATCTGTAGGTTTATGATTTTCACCAAGTTTGGGAAGATTTTAGCCTTTAGTTAATCAAATACTCTTTCAGTCTCATTTGAATTCCTCTCTTCCTCTGGGGCTTTAGATAATACAAATCTGAGATCTTTTGTTATTGTCCCACTGGTCTCTCTTGACCTACTCATGTTTTTCATTCTATTTTTTCTCTAGTGTTCATATTGTATAACTTCTGTTGTCCTAGGTTTAAGTTCACTGACCCTTTTCCTCTAGCATACTCTTTCTGCTGTTGAGCCTACCCAGTGAGTTAATTTCTGTTTTTATATTTTTCAGTTCTATAATTTCCATCAGGTACTATTTACTTATTCATTCATTCATTCAATTGTGGTACTGGATATCAAACCCAGGGCTTCTCACATGCTAGAGAATGTTCTAACACTGAGCTATACCCCCAACTCCCCATTGTGTTGCTTTGTGTATGTTTTATTACTTTGGTGAGGTTTTCTTTTTATTGTTGCTATTGTTGTTGCTGCAAGAGTTTTTGTTGAAGCATTTTATGAATGCTGCTTTAGAATCCTTGCAAAGGCCAGGCACAGTGGTGCACACCTATAATCCCAGCTACTTGGGAGGCTGAAGCAAGAGGATTGCAAGTTTGAGGCCAGCCTCAACAACTTAGCATGGCATTAACTCAAAAATAAAAGATAAAAAGGACTGTGGAGGTATCTCAGTGGTAGAGCACCCTTAAGTTCAATCCCCAGTACCATACACACACAAGTCCTTGCCCAGTACTTGCAGCATCTGACATATTGGTGTCAGTATGTGTTGATTATCTTTTCTCATTCATGTTGTAGTTTCTCTGGTTCTTTGTATGATGAGTGATAACTTATTCTATCCTGAACATTTTGAATATTGTGTTAGGAGATTCCAGATCCTGTCTCAATCTTCTATTTTAGAGGGCAGTCAGTCTGTTTAGCTTTAACGTGTGGATCCTGGGTTACTTGAATGGGCTGTGGTTTCAATAAACACAGAGTGCTTGCAATCCTAGGGCTGATTTGTTCACCTAGTACAACTGCAGCTCCCCAGCTTAGTCCCTACTGAAGCTTCACACAGAGGCAGAATGCACCTGCCCAGAACTAGTGATGCTAGTTGGGGATGGAAAGTGTCAGGCTTGCAGGTGCCTGTTGGAATGCCGCTTGATCCCTTGTAGTGCCCCTAGTGGTGGCACAAGTTGTTTCCCCAAGCCTCCCACCAAATTGCTCTAGGTCAGGGGTGAGAGATACCAGGTTTGCAGGGCAGAGAGCACATCACACAGCCAGTTTACTGTGCAGCCTATTGCCAACAGGGTTCCCACTCAATCTCTGCCAGTGTTATCAGGGAAGGAAAGGCCACCTTCTGCCACTGTGGGGAAGGTTGAGAAATGCTGCTGATCAACCCAAAAGCTCAAAATTTCCCAGCATGTTTTGGCAGCACAGGACTTATATTACCAGGTGTAAGGTATGAGAGTAGGACTTAATCAGGCTTCTTGTCCTTGGACAAGTAACTTTGCTGTTCTGAGCCCAAAAATGCCTCCTCTATAGGATGAAGTGAAAGTGGCTCCTCCTTCCCAAGATCATGTAAAGGTTTAAATGAGCCATGGTCTTTGATGCTCCTGACCCTGTGTCTGCTATAGCAGGCCATCAACAGAGAAGCCTGGATCAAAGGATGAGGCAGGAACAGCCTTAAATAAATTTTACCCCATATTTTTAACTTTATAACTCCTCTAAACATATAGCAAAGAGAAAAAATGTCAGATCAAAACATTTTACCACATTTGCTAAAGATCTTTTCTAAGAAATGGCTTATTACAGATCCAGCTATGAGCCCCACCTCATCCTAGCTTAGAAGTAGCCAGTATCCCAAATTGATTGTTTTCAATTCCCATGTATATTTATACTTTCACCACACATGCATGTACCCATAAGTAAAACATAATATTGTTTCGCATATTTTAAACTTTATATAAACAGCACCCTACTGTACATACATATTTGCAACTTTTTGTGCTTTTGAGATTTATCTGTCTGTGCCTATATGAGTTACCATTCATTCACCTTAATATTTGTGTGTGTGTGTGTGGTGCTGGGGATTGAACCCTGGGCCTTGTGCATGCAAGGCAAGCACTTTACCAACTGAGCAATATCCCCAGACAAAAAGCTCATTAATTTTAATTGCTGCATACTGTTCTATAAAATGGCTGTGCAATTTATTTACCATTCTCTGCTGGGGGTGTGGCTTGGTGGTAGGGCACTTGCCTTGTGTGTGATCCCCGATACCAAAAATAAATAAACAAACAAATGAATAAACATCAATATTTATCCTTTCTACAATTCTTAAGTGTTTAGATTTCCTCTAACTTTTCACTATATTTATTTATTTGTTTGTTATACTGAGGATTGAACCCAGGGGTGCTTAGCCATTGAGCCACATCCCCAGCCTCTCCTTTATTTTGAGACAGAGGTCTCACTAAGTTACTTAGGGCCTCGCTAAGTTACTGAGGCTAACTTTGAATTTGTGATCCTCCTGCCTTAGCCTCTCGAGTCATTGAGACTACAAGTGCACATCAGCATAAATCTGGCATAACTTTATTATGTACATATATGAATATACCACAGTGAATCTCACTATCATGTATATCAACAATTAGTTAAAAATATAATCACTATGGGTAAATGGCAGAAAGATCAATAAAGGAAAGGAAATAGTGGGGGGAGAGTGGAAGGAGAGGTACTGGGGTCTGAATTAGACCAAGATATATTCCATGCTTGTATAATTATGTTCAAATGGATTCTACTGTCATATATAACTAAGAATAAACAATAAAACTCACTCTTTGAATGGCAAAAAAAGCAATGCTGTTATGAAGTGCCTTTTGAAGTAATTGAAGAAATCTGTAACTTTTAGTTCAGTCAAGATTAGTGGCAGAAGGTGTATTATTTTTCTTAGAGTAAAAAAAAAAAAAAAAAGATTAGTGGCAGATACATTTCCAATCAGATGCCCCCATTGGTGTCTGTGGGAAATCTCAGAAAGTACTTGAACCACTATCTGGTTCTTTTTGGTTGGGTGGGAGCTGGTTATATCAGGTCATCTGGGTCCCTTGTGGAGTGGGTGTGGGTAATCGGGACTCCACCAAACACCACACACACATTTAGGACTTGGTGTGCATCTCTTTTGTCATTCTCAATCTCTTAGTCTCGTCTCATTGTGGCCCTATTAAAATTCCTCTGGTCTCTATCACTTTCATGTCCACTCTTTTTAGTACATGAAACACACACCATTCATCGTGACTTACCTGGCAGCCTTATGGCCCTATGAGAGCAAAAGTGCCTAACAAATGTCAAGCATCTACAGTTTATGCCCTAAAACCAGATTAAGTGTTTTTAGATGCCCAGTCTCGTCAATGGTCTCAAACACTCTTCCAAAGTAGTTATTATTGTTTCCATTGTAGAGATGACGAAACTGTATACAAAATAGGTTCTCTGGGCATTATGGAATGGGGGGTGGGGCAGGGCAGAACTCAGATGGATTACAGGCAGCCTTTGATAGAAGAATAGTGCTTATCTCTGTTTTGGGGGCTTTGTTAAACATTCTGTCAAAGGAGTCATTCCTTTTAGGGGAATGTGCCTGTTATGGTTTAGATGTGGTGTCCCCCAACAGTTCACATGTGAGACAATACAAGAAGGTTTGGAGGAGAAATGATTGGATTATAGCTTTGACTTGATGATTGGTCCCTGATGGGATTAACTGAGTGGTGGCTGGAGGCGGGTGGGTGTGGCTGGAGGATGTGGCTTATTGGGGGCATGTTTTAGGGTATATATTTGAATCTGGTGAGTGGAGTCTCTCTCTGCATTCTGATCTTTATATGAGCTGCTTCCCTCTTCCACACTCTTCTGCCATGATGTGTTGCCTCACCTCAAGCCCTGAGGAATGGAGCCAACCTTCTATAGACTAAGACCTCTGAAACTGTGAGCCTTCCAATAAACTTTCCTCCGCAGATCCTTTAGTCATAGCAGTGAAAAAGCTGACCAAAATAGTGCCCTAATCATTCCTCCAGAAGATAGCCAGAGAAATTGGAGATGGGTAGAAACACAGATCATATCTTTGTTTTTTGTTTGTTTGTTTGGTTGGTTCGTTGGTTTTGGGTGCTGGGGATGGAACCCAGGCCCTTGAGCATGCTTAGACACCACGTGAGCTAGACTGCCAGCCCAAATATCCATACTTTTGGATTGCAGTTTCACATTTCATTGGCCATACACACTCACTCACATACATACATACTCCTATGAACCCAGTGTAACAAAGGGCCTAAACACTTATTAACATCTGGAACATGTCACTTAACCTAGAGGTACTTGTTTAATATGCCTTCCCACCCTGCCACCAAGTATTATTATTTCCATTTTTCAGATTTGGATGTTGAACCTCAAAGAAATTAAGTCACTTGCCCTTTGTCCTAGACCTAGGATGTGCTAAAATCAGCATTCCTAACCACAGTGACATGGTGTGATTCCCTGGAGCCCTCCAACCCAAAGATCAGTGGTCAGATGGACTTTGTTCTCTTATTCTATGAGTATCCCCTGAGCTCCTGGAGTGGGCCAATCTCTGTGACAAGCAGTTAGTGCTGAATGGGATGGACTGCACAGAGCTGTCACTTCAGGGAAATTAGAACTGCTCTGGTACCACCCAACTTGCTTCTGGTCCCCATCAAGGAACAGTCACTGTGTATATTGAGTATACATAGTGCAACCCTTATTCAGTCATTCCATCTTTTATTCAAAAATCATTCCAGTGTCCTTCATGTGCCAGGCCTTGTTCAAGAAGCTGGAGATTCAAGGATGAGGAAAACTCAGTCTCTGCCCTCAAAAAAACATGCAGTTTAGGAATAGAAACATACACACATGATTTAATACAATGGGTAAATGACAATGATGGAGCATTGGATAGTTGCAGTGACAATCTAGAGGATAAAGTTCCTGGTTCTGCTTGCATGAGTTAGGGAGCTTCCAGAGGATTCAGGTGGGTCTTAATGAATGGATAGATGTTTTCCAAGTGGGCTATTGGTGGCATTCCATGCATAGAACAAAATCAAATAAGGAGGTGTTTAGGGAACTGTAAGCAGCTGGGTATAAATCAGGGATCTACACAGAAAGCTGAGAGGGTCCAGAAGTTCACATAAGTGAGTGAAGCAGATCATTTCCGAAGACCCACATGAGCATGACCAGCAGCCTTCCACACCTGAATTACCCGGTAGAAGTACAGGGACCAGGGTAAACTGGAAAAATCTGTGTCCTAACTAAGGGAAGATCTGCTTCTAAGCCCTGCCACTAGTTGTCACATAGAATTACTGCCCCAATGTTGCCACATTTGCCAGTTTTTCAAGAGATGCCAGAAACCCAGATTTTTTTAATGTAAAATATTTCCACTTTTCAACATTGCCAACCATTTCAAAATTGTAAGGTCTGCCATCGCAGGTCTGCCTGTCATTCCTCTGCAGCCTGTAGCATGGAGTGCAGAAGGGGTTGGAACCACGGAGATAGGAAGGTCGCCCTGTCCTTCTACTTGGGCAGACAGCCCAAGCTGTGGGAGGTGCAGAATTCATTTACCAGACTTTCAGAACATGCTTTAAAACAGAGCCAGATGTGGTGGTGAACTCCTGTAATCCTAGAGGCTCAGGAGGCTGAAGCAGGAAGATCACAAGTTCAAAGCTAGCCTCAGCAACTTAGCAAGGCCCTGAGTAACTTAACAAGACTATCCCAAAATGAAAAATAAAAAGGCCTGGGGATGTGGCTCAGCTGGTGGCACAACTATAATCCCAGTTACTGGGGAGGCAGGAGAATTACAAGTTTAAGGCAGTCTAGGCAACTTAGAAGGACCTCATATCAAAATAAAAAGGAATGGGGATGTAGCTACATTTGATCCTGTACAGAAGAGAAACAAACAAAACAGAAGACAACACAAATAAGATCCAAGAAGTTGAAGAAGAAAACTGGGAAAGGGTTTTATGGTATGTCCTTCTTTCCCTTTCTGTGTCCAAAATTTTCATGTGTAGCTTATTCATACATCTGATTTTGGCCCCCAGCTATTGGTTTTCAGACAGCCAGGCCTGGGCTGGGATGAAAAACAAAAAGGATCATAAGAAGGGTATGGCAGGGTTGTCCTCTGGGGAGCTGCCCATGCTGAATACTGCTCACTCACACAAGGTCTGCCAGCCCAGACAGAAAGAGCTGTTATGGATCCCAAGTAGTTTCTTTAGGGGAAGAGAGGATAAACTGACCTGAGTGGAGTGGGGAGTGGAATAGTCTAAAGATTTGCCTGAGGACAAGGGCCTTTTAGGAATCCTGGATGAAGCCACCCTTTCAGGCCCTATTGCTGAGAGTTCTAATCTCCTCTCCCAATCTCTCTCTTTTTCTTTCTTTCTCTTTCTTTCTTCCTCTTTCTCCCCCCACCTTTTCTGTGATTTAACCATAAAATATCTAGAATGTGTTTAAACCACAGTATCACTAGTCTTTTTAAACAAAAGCCTGAGGCTCTGCTTACTAGGCTATAAGTTCAGGTGGTGAAGCAGCAGTGGGCAGTTCATGGCACTGCATCGGTGGAATATTGCCACTTACAATTCACACCCAATAGGACTGGACTGTTACCAGCTGACTTGCTATACTCACTGTTTCTCAATTCGGTATTCTGCCCCCATCCACTTCCTCCCTGAAAACCAGGCTTCATTATTCTCAGTTTTTTTTTTCTTGTAGACTGGTCCTAACTACCCCTGCTTTTGTTGGACCAGTAGATGCCTGGGCTGTTGGGTCCTAGAGCTAGAAGTAGAAGTCAGAACTGGACCATTAGGAATCAGTCATAGGAGGAGGCTTGAAAGGGAAAATTTAAGAGGCAGAATCTTGGGAAGAGGCTGAAATTAAAGCTAAACAGTTTCCAGCTGAGAAGACAGTCCCTGAGCCAACAAAAGGAGCTGCAAGGAATTTGTAGAGTAAGTGGGAAGTCTTAGGCCTGGGTTGGGGTAATAGATCTATTGTGTACATGGTAGGTGCTCTATTAAATAAATGAAGGAAAGAAGAAACGTACTGGATATAAACATGTAATTCAAGGCTTCGACAGATCCATGTCAGGTAGCTCTCCAGGTCCAAATTCTTTGGTTATCTTCTGACCCTGACTCCTCCATTCTGGGCCATGTTTGGGATAGGTACACAGGGAAATGAGGTGAAGGACAGGGGAGCTGGGACTCAGTAATGCTGCTAGAGTACCCACAGTTGACTTGGGGAAAGTGGGCCTGAACCCAACATGATATTTCCCTACTTAATTGGTTCTTAACCCCATCATACCTAATACCCTTTATAAACCCAATTGACTCTATTTGCTATCCTAAAATGAAATTCCCAGAAAATATAACCCTCCCACACACAAAATTTCCCCTAGAAGACATTCCTCAAAGTCAGCAAATTCAACTAGATTAAACTTTGGGTATCAGGATCAATCACATCTCAAATGTTATTAATTATATTATTAATATTCATATATGCCATTTATTGAAGATGTTGGGTTTTTTTAAATTTTTAATCTTTGTCCTAACTCCTTGATGTGGGCAATGTCACCATCCTTGTTTCACACATGAGGAAATGAAAACTTTCTTTAGGAAATTGATCAAAGTCACACAGTAATTGACAAAGTTGGGATTTGATCCTAGAAACTCAGGCTTCAGCCCATCCCCTTTTCATTACATTTTATTTGTTTAGAAACAACTTCTAGGCAGCTGGTCATGGTGGTGCATGTAATCCCACAGCTCAGGAGGCTGAGGCAGGAGGATTGAGAATTCATAAGCCAGCCTCAGCAACTTGGCAAGGCCCTAAGCAACTCAGCAAGACTCTGTCTCAAAATAAAAATAAAAAGGGATGGGGATGTGGCTCAGTATTTGAGTGCCCCTGGGTTCAATCCCTGATACCAAAAGAAAAACTTTAGTGTAGCCCTTTTCTCAGGACCTGCCATGCATTAAAATCCCCTGTGGCCTCCTCTTGGTTCACTGTGGCCCCTGTCCCTTTTAGGCCACACACAGTTGATTATTTTGGCAAATATTTACTCTGTTTAACCTGGGACCTACTTCTTAAGCCTTTGTCCTTCCCCCACTCCAGGAAAACACGAATCCAAGTTTTATGTAGGCTCTTTCTTGGAGAGGAACTGAGATTCTATGAGAACAAAATAAACTGGCCAAGCAGTATGAAAACCATCTTAGACCTTAGTGGATGTATTTGTTTTGCCAACACTTAACATTACTTCTTTTGTGTTACAAACTCCATATATGATGCTGTTGATAGAGAGATGAATGAAACCCAGACCCTGTTCTTAAGGAGCTACCAGACAATAATTGAGAGGGTTGTTGGGAGTGGATTTCAGAGGGAAATGACTGGCACTATGGTCATGGAAGATAAAAGGTCAGAGCTAAGGAAACAGTTTTATCTTAGGTCCAGTAGACTGAAACTGAAGGCAGGGCTACTGGCATGGTAAGCAAAGTGAGTGCAAATGAGGAATCCTAAGGAGCAGAAGTGCATATTCAGGGCCAACACGGTAGCATTAGAGGATATTTTGGCTTTCTGGATTCTAACATATTTGGGGCTCACCTGAAATAAGAGGAGACCATAATTTAAGACAGCTGACTAAATCCAAATTCTACCCATTTTTTTAAAAAAATTCTCCTCCAATCAAGTGATAGGGAGGGTCCTGCTCCCTAAATAAGAACTCAAGTCCTCCTTGGCATTAACATCAGCCCTTATCCTTGGCAGGTTCTTCTTCCTGCCTCCCCACTCCCTGCATGATTTGGGCTCCACAAAACTCTGGAGATTGCTTAAGAAGAATGGCACAGAGGAATTTCCTATCTAATGTTAGGAAATGGCTTACACAGCATGCTGGAAAGCTCCCATATAGAGGTATGAGACCACAAAGGTCCCAGCTGCACTGGGCAGAGAGGCCAGGGATAAGTATGACCTAGGAAACTTCATAGCATCTAGCACACAGTAAGTGCCAAAATTAAATCATCCAAGTCAGGGCACTAGTCTAGGGGTGTAGCTCAGTCATAGAGCACTTGCCTATCACATTTGAAGGCCTGGATTCCTCCCCAGCACTGAAAAAGAAAAAATAAATATAATGTCAAGAAGTCAAGAGTTGGGCTGGGGATGTGGCTCAAGCGGTAGCATGCTCGCCTGGCATGCGTGCGGCCCGGGTTCGATCCTCAGCACCACATACAAACAAAGATGTTGTGTCCACCGAAAAAACTAAAAAATAATAAAATTCTCTCTCTCTCTCTCTCTCTCTCTCTCTCTCTCTCTCTCTCTCTGTCTCTCTCTCTCTCTCTTTAAAAAAAAAAAGAAGTCAAGAGTTAAAGGGCTATGGGGAAAACTCAGGGCCAATTTGGTAAAGATGGCATTACATGAGGAGTACAGGAGAGCAGGGTGCAATCACAGTCCTTGGCCTAGGACAGGAATCTAGTAGGTTATTCCACAGGTGCACACATTACCTGGGATGGGGATGATAAGCAGAGTCCCAATGCTTACAGGTAGAAAGGATAGAAATCTGCCAACCTGGCTTTCCAGTTGCCAGCTGAGACTCAGGACCATGTGACAGGTCCTTCATGGGTGGAGAGACCAAAGACCCACATGCTGTTCAGGAAAATGGAGTCAGTGGCAGGGATGGAGCATTGGTGGGAAGTAGAATCCCCTTCCCCAATGTGGCCAGCTTGTTTCCAACCTCAGATGTAGCATGCCCAGGACAGTAAAGGCCACTCAAGCCCTCTTTTTATACTCCTTCCTGAGGAGGGCACCCCCCCAAATGCCCCACCAGGCTGGATTTCCCACTGATTCCAGAGCCGGGCCAGGTTGAGCAGGAAGAAGGTCTTTCACCATCCCTGCTAACTGGAACATGCCTGGGACAGGGAGGGACTGACATATAACCAGATTTTTTGTTCCTTCAGGAGTTTAATATGATCTTGTTACCTTCTTTACATATGACCATGATATGCCTGTGGCCTGTACAATTTGGATTTGCAAATGTCTACTAAACTGCTTTAGTTTTCCTGATGTGATAGAACTTCCTAATGCCAAAGGCCCAATTGGGAGCTCCTCAACTTTTCTAAGACCCTTCAAGGACAGGCATAAACACCTAAACAGAGCTGCAGGCACTGTTCACCCTCCTCCCCTTTCAGGGAGACAGCCTCGTGTTCATAGCCAATGAGAATCAAGACTGCCTCATGGCAACAGAGGGGTTCGCCTTTCATTGGTCCTGAGATGTTGCCAAGCACTTTCATTGGACCTTTCTCCTAACTTCTGGATCCTGCATTCCTAACCTTTTAAGGTTCCGGAGGTTGGTTTTTTTTTTTTTTTTTTTTTTTTTTTCTGCTAGGCCTGCCCACAGTCTTGTCTGACAGGTAAAGGACAGAGTCTCTCAGACAACACCAGACAGCCTGTCTTCCTGGGCAAACTGAATGGCACTAGAATCTGAAAATCCATCTTTAAAATTCTAATAGCTGTAGGCAACTGCATATACCTAGAAGAGGGATCCACCAGGCCAAGTGCTGGAAATGGCAGAAAGCTTTGTTTCCCAATTCTTCCATCTTTAAAACAAGGAGAAAAATACTCCTTGTACCTCCTGAGGGTTGATGTGAGAACTAACTAATCAGAGTGATCACAATGCACTTGCCAATGTAAAAGTGAGCTAGCAGTACTCATTATTGCCAAGGAATCTGGCCCATTTCCTCCTCTTCCTGTGGTTATGATTGCAGAAAGCTTATTAAAGTTGAGAGTCTGGTGGTGCTGATAAATGATGGGCCATGCCATCTGGATTCTGGGTTCCAAATCCTGGGCTGAAGATTATGCTGTCTTCTCTGGGAACATTTCAAGGGCAGAAACTGCAGAACAAGTGTTCAAGGATCACCTTTGCTCTGTGTTTCTGCTTCTTAGTGTGTTTGCATTGTTAAAGCCCTGCTGTTGGCCTATTGTAAGATTCAGATGCAACAAACAAATGCGTGCTTCTGTGTCAGACCCTGAGCTAGTTTTGTTTCTTATTTCTTTCTTCAGCACTGGGGATTGAACCCAGTTCATGCTAGATGGTCTAATTTTTAAATATATATGTATTTTCATTTCAGCTCCAAAACATTGCTAATTTGGTATAGCCATTACTATTACCAGCATTGCACAAGTGAGAAGATTGAGATTCAGAGACGTTAAGTGACTTGTCCAACGTCACACAGCTAATAAGTGGCAGAGTTGGGATTTAAAACCCCAGTTTGGGGACTGGGGTTGTAGCTCAGTGGTAGATCACTTAACTTATGTGCATGAGGCACTAGATTTGAAACTCAACACCACATAAAAATAAATAAATAAAGATATTGTGTCCATCTACAACTTAAAAATAAATAAATAGAACCTCGGTTTTCTTTCATTCAAAATCAAGTGTGGGGCTGGGGATGCAGCTCAGTTGGTAAAGTGTTTGCCAGGCATGTATGAGGCCACTGGTGATATGCACACACAATAGCTCTCATTCACCTTGAAGGGGGTGAAGTTGAAAATATGGTCCCATACTTAGCTCCCCCAAGTCCTTCCCTGCACCTCAATACCTCACTTCATTATCCTGTTCACCCACTGTTCTGAAACCATACCCAGGAGCCTAGTGCCATCATACTTTCTCCAAAGTGTTGCCACAATTATGCTCCCTTTACTTGTGTTTGTGTCTTTCTTTATCAGTAGTTGTTGATGGTGGGGGGGGGGAACAAGAGGAGAAGAGTTGGTACCTGTTGTGTTTTCATTTTTGAAAAGTGACTTTATTCTGTAAATTGTTCCACCCAGCCATCAACATTGGAGACTGACTGCCTGTGTTCCCATTCTCAGGGTTTGTGCATTCTCAGAGGGAACAACGTTTCAATGGGGACTTTTGGCAACAGCCACTGGATGACAGAGAACACACTTTAGGGTCTTTTTATTTTAGTACTAGGAATGGAACCCAGATCTTGCACATGCCAGGCAAGCACAATACTGCTGAGCTAGATGCCAGGTCTCTCTGATTTCTCTCTTGCCCCCCAAATCCTATCTTCCTATCTCAGTATTTTTCTCTCAGTAGTTGTCTGTGCAAATTGAGTTCCAGAGTATCCATACAAACATCCCAGGATGAAAATCATTTGTAGATTTCTCCTAGTGTGCTGGGCTGGGTATGGAGAAGGTCAGCCTTTCAGAAGCCAGCTGTTAATGCCAGTAGACCTTGGGACCACTCAGTCAGTTCGGATGGGTGGAGCAAGTCCAAATAGGGGAAAGGGGAAGAAAGATGGGAAGCAAAGAGTATCAGGATGCAAGGGTTGCCAACTCTGCATTGCAGAAGGATGTACTCTGAGGAGTACAGGAGCCAGCCTGGCTGTATCCAGAAGTCTTCTTGGGAGGGCCTCCATCCTGGGACAAACTCTGGTTTCACAAATATACAACCCAGACCTGGTTGTTCAGACTGATTTTGTGCCATTAACAGTTTATTACCCTTCACATTCATGATGATAATAATGGTTTACATTTATTGAGTGCCTACTATGTGGTAAGCACTAAACATTTTATATTGATTAACTGACTCAGTCCTCATGACAGCTCTTTTAGGAAGATACTATTTTCCCCATAATATATATAAGGAAGTTGAGGTGAGGAGACATTAAGTGACTTTCTCACCATTGGATTCAAGGAAAAGATAGTTATCAGGACGGAAAACGATCCAGAGTGGGGATGAATAAGGGCAGCCTCTAGAAAAGATGAAGGACCTTACATCTTGAGAGAGAGGAGGTCATGAAGGGGCAGGTGCAGATAACTTTGTTGAAGGGGGGGTGGCAGAGTGACAGGGCTCTTGTCCAAAGATCCTCCCCATATTCTTAGAATTAGGAGGCTTCATTCTCTTTCTTGAGAAAAGGTGATATGATGCCACAGAGGTCCTAAGGAGGGTTCTGATTTTTGTATTCCCACTGTTGATAATGCATGTGCCCCAGCAGACTTGAAAACACACCCTGGGATGGAGAGAAGGGCTTTCATTTCTCCTCCATAATGACAGAAAAATGTCCTCAACATTTCCTTTAAGCAACACCAGGGGGTGCAGCAGCTTGTTTCTGGCTTCTGGCTTCTTGAATTTTACTTGACCTGTTGGGGATGGTAGGCAAGCCTCCCTGCTCTGTAGAACAGAGTCTTTGCACATATTAGTCATAATTCACCCAAGAACTGATGATTGTCTGTTGGCTCAATCGATCTTCCTGTTAGAGACAGTCCTACTGTTGTCCAGGGCAAGGTGGACTGGCAAGAGCTGTGAAGCAAGGATGGCAGTGTGGTGGCAGTGCTCCCAGCAGGTGATGATGGGCTGCCAAATGATGGTAGGCTAGATGGAACCTGGTTGTCCAGAATGCCAATCTGGGGGTCAGGGCTGCTGTGTACAATTGTGCAAGTTGTGCTCTGTGCAAAGCCACACAAGTGACTTGGGGACTAAGATCCAGCCCAGTATCCAATAACCAAGCCCTATGTCCTGGGGCCACTTTTCCCTAATTCTTTCTAAAGCATTATAATTTTCTAAGCTATACAGCTAGCACCTTATGAGCCAGCTGGACCCAGTGGGGACAGGACCCCATCTCTCTTTTTCACTTTGCTTAAAAAAAAAAAACCCACCCATATTAGAATTCAGGGCTTTGGGGGAGGGGCCACTGGGGATTGAATGCAGGGCTTCAGGCATACTGAGCAAGGGCTCTACCACTGACCTACACACCCAACCCTCGAGAATATTCAGTTTTTGAGGAGCTTTTTGTTCTTCCTAGAGCCTCACCTCTCTATAGTTCTATCATCCTCTTTTTCTTTTTTTGTTTTATTTATTTATTTTTTTTTTTGCAGTACTGGTGATGAAACCCAGGACCTAATGAATGCTAAGCAAGTGCTGCCACTGAGTTACACCCCTCATCCAGCCCTTTTTGAATATTTATTTATTTATTTATGCAATACTGGGGATTGAATCCAAGGGGCGCTATACCACTAAGATATTTTATTCCCACTTTTTTTTTTTTTTAAAGAGGGACTGTGTGTGTGTGTGTGTGTGTGTGTGTGTGTGTGTGGTACTGGGGATTGAACACAGGAATACTCTACCACTAAGCTACATCCCAGCACTTTTTGAAATTTTATCTTGAGGCAGGATCTCACTAAATTGCCCAGGCTGGCCTTGAACTTCCTCTTGCCTCTACCTCCAGAATAGCTGGGATTACAGGTGTGAGCCACCATGCCCAGCCATTACCCTTTCTTCTGCCAATATCTCAATTCCAGTTCCTAGCTTGTACCCAGGCAACAACAGAAATTCACTAGTAACATGTGAGTGCTTATTTTGTACATCTGAAATATAATCTTGAGCAATCAAGATGACAGAGTTGGGGATAGTGAAGCCTCCTTCCTTCTACTGTGTGCTATTCACTGCTCCCTTTCATTCACTCAACATATTTATAGAGCATCTATTCTGTGCTGGGCACTGTTCTAGGTGCTGGGAATACAACAATTAACAAAATAGATGGGGGCGGGGGGAGGAAGAGGGATGGTAATGGGAAAGACAGAAAGAATCAGACATAACTTCCCTGTGTTCATATATAAATACATAACCAGCATAACTCCACATCATGTACAACCACAAGAATGGGAAGTTATATTCCATATATGTATGATATGTCAAAATACATTCAACTGGGGGCTGGGGATGTGGCTCAAGTGGTAGCACGCTCGCCTGGCATGCGTGCGGCCCGGGTTCGATCCTCAGCACCACATACCAACAAAGATGTTGTGTCCCCCTAGAACTAAAAAATAAATATTAAAAAAAATTCTCTCTCTCTCTCTCTCTCTCTCTCTTTAAAAAAAATACATTCAACTGTCATGTATAACTAAAAAAGAACAAATAGAAAAGAGTCAAGAATTTAAAAACAACTAAAAATGTAAACATCATGGAAAAAGTTAATTTCTCAGTAAATTGCTCTATTTTGAAGATAGTTATTAAATATATGAATAAATATCTCAAATTAAAAAAAAAAATTAACAAAATAGCCACAAATCCTCCTGGAGATTATGTTGTAATTCTAGTGAGTTCCATGCTCTCTTCAGTTTCATCATTCTCCTTTCTTGGTCTGATGCCCTGAAAGCCCTCCTCCTTCCCCTCCCTTCCTGATGGCACCCCCTGGACCCTGGTGAAAACTGGACCTGTCACTTTGGCTGTTCTTGGACACCCTGCAGGAATGAGTGGTTTCTTGTGGGGAACATATGTGTAAATTTTGCTCTCCAAGTGCCTTTGCATCCGGATTTGGCAAGAGCTCCAAATCATTGTTCTCCTCCTTGGGTCACTTTCGTGTACTATTTATTTATTGTTTTCTTGATTAAGCCAGTAAAGTCGGTAGGGGCCAAGGGTGGCACTGAGCCCAGGCTTTAAGATATGGCATTTAATAAGAATTGCAGGGTCATTTTCCTGTTATTTTTCCTGCTGTGACTGTGGTGTCATTCAATAAGGGTCTGTGGGCTTCTCTCTGCTAGATGCGGTAGCATTCAACTCTGTCTTTCATTCCTCCCTTCTTTTCTTTTTTGCTTTTTTGCCTAAAAAATGCTCAGAAGCTGGGCATGGTAGTACATACCTGTTATCTCAGCAACTCAGGAGACTGAGGAAGGAGGCACAAGTTCAAGGCCAGCTTCAGCAACTTAGTGAGACCGTGTTCCAAAATAATAAGGGCTGGGAATGTAGCTCAGTGGTAGAGCACCCCTGGGTTCAATCCCTAATATATAAAAAAAAAAATGCTGGGCTGGGGTTGTGGCTCAGTAGCAGAGCACTTGCCTTGTACATGTGAGGCACTAGGTTCGATCCTGAGCACCACATAAAAGTAAACAAAATAAAGATATTGTGTTCATCTGTAACTAAATGTTTTTTTTTTAAAATGCTAAGAAACTTGACATCAAAAAAAAGTGCTGAGGAAAACATTCAGAAGATAATATAGCAAATGCCCATGTATTGTCCAACTAAAATGAACAAATGTTAACATTTCTATCATGTTTGCCTGCATTTTTTCTAGGAAAGTAAAACATTGAAGGTAACATTGAAGTCCCTGTGCTCCCCTCCCCAGTCCTATTCTATATTCTTTGGCCCTGATACATGTCCACATCATGTTTATGTGTCTGTGAATGGTGTGTAGAATTCATTTTTTCTATTTAAAACTTGTCATGTGATACTATTCTGTGTGGAACAGCTTTCCAAAATTTGCTTTCTTCACTCAGCATCATATTATTTGGTATCTGTTTCTTTTACATCTATTGATGTAGTTTGCTGATATTAACTGCTATGTAGTATAGTATTAGATAAATAATAAAAATCTGTTTCTTGGAGCTGAGGATATAACTCAGTGGTAGAACACTTGCCTAGCATGGGTTCTATAACAGAAGATAAAATAAAATAAATAAAAATAAAATCTCTCTAACCTCTTATTGATAAAAATTAAAACAGTTTCTACTTTTTATCATTACCAATTATGGGGAAATGAACATTCTGGTAAATATTTCCTATTATGTGTAAAAATTTCAATTTTTTATACCTGGAAATCAATTTGCTAGATTGTGGGTGTGTATACATAACTGAAAAATTGCTCTTTAAAATGGTCATACAAAAGCCAAGCTCAGTGGCACAGACCCATAATCCCAGCCACTCTGGAGGATGAAGCAAGAGGATTGCAAATTTGAGGCCAACCTCAGTAATTTAGCAAGACTCCATCTAAAAGTAAGATAAAATAAGGTCTCAGTGATGGAGCCCCCTGAGTTCAATCCCAGAATCCCCAGTACCTTAAAAACAAACAACAACAACAAAACTTGTCTGAATGACACTTTCTCTGAAAGTCTCCCCAGATACCTCCAGGCACCCCCCCCCAGCTTCCATTGTACTATATCTCTTCATTATAGTATTTATCCCAACAGCTTATACAAATTAGACATGAAGCCTCTTGACTGTATTGCTTGGAAAGCAAGTTTGGCCAACACAAATCTTGTTTTCCCTTGTTGCTTAAAATTCCTTCAACAAACTAAACAAATATGCATTGCATGCTACTCTCTGCCAGGTGCTGAGCAGTGACAGTCAAATAAGGTCTCTGCTTTTGTTGCACTTCTGGTGTGATGGGATGAGGAGCAACAGGCATGGCTATCATTCCTAGAAAAAGTTGGACACCTTGGTCCACCAGGACTGTCTGGATGCTCAATTCCTAGTTTTTCCCCAGTGCCTGGCACCAAGCAAGGGCGAGGCTTAGCTTGCTTACATAGCAGGTGGAGCACTGAAAAACCTGGGAAGTTAAGGAAGGAGAGCCATGCTTCAGTGAGGTCCTAGAGGTACCAGGAGGCCAAGTGATTATGATCTTCAAGCCAACTGCCCCGAGAGATGCCTGGGAGACCACACAATTTCTGGAACAAGGTCAGGGGTCTGAACTGAGGGAGATGGGCTTGGGGGTGAGGGAAAGGATGAGACAGGTGCCTAGATACTCTCCAATCTTCCCTACCTATTCCTTTCCCATGTCAGCTTCCCCTTTGTGCCTTTCCCATTCCTCTCAGAGCCCAAGACACTGTCACCTGGGCCTAACCCACTTGGTTTTCAGATGTGTCATTTCCTATCTGTGAGGAGGAAAGGCTCCTCTCCAGATTGCAAATGGGAAAGGCAAGTGGGGGCCTCTCCCGGGCCACCTTCTCCAGGCTTTCTTTCCACACTATTTCAGCAACAGAGCTCAGTGAGCATGGCTAGCTCCTCCCCCAGCCCCTCTGTTGACGCTTTCTGTAGGCTGCTAACTGAAAAGGAGGATTTTCTCTCTTATTTGCACCTGTTGAAGGTTCCTCCTCCTACAGAGGATTTCCATTTGCAAAAGGCAAAGGGAATCTGATGGGAGCCTGTTGTGGAAAAGTTTCCTGCCATTTCCCAATCGGATTGGCACCTTATTTAAATAGACAACAATAAATTCCCAGTGGGGGAGTATGGAAAACAGTATCCCTCCGTGTTGAGAATTATGTAGTGCCAGAAGTGAGTGTGACTCCTCCTTCATGAGGATTTGAGAACAGCAAACCAGAAATTAGGAACTGGATCTCAAATCTAATTGGCTGCTTCTTCCCCAGGCACCTCAGGCTTCTACCCCATTTCTTCCAAGCTGAGGGCCTCATTCCCTCTCATTGGATTCTCAACATAGTCTCCTGAACAGTTTGCCTGCCTCCATTCTCCCCCCTGGCTCCATTTATCCACTTGAGTCTTCCCCCTTCCAGGGATAGAGCTCTTGGTGGCTCTCTATTACCTTTGATAGTTTCCTAAAATGTGGAACCAGCACCACACAAATTAAAATGTCATCAAAAGGCATGGTTAAACTTTTATTTTTATTTGGATGTTTACATATTTGTTTCCATATATATTAGAGAAAAGTATAACCAACATATCAAAACTATGATTTTGCAGAGGCATTATTACTGAGGATGAGGCCAAAGTTAAGAATCATAGGCACAGCTGAAAAGAGCCTAAGAGATTATTTCCCTACACACCTATTTTCCTTCATTTCCAATTTTCATGCCTTTCCTGATTACATCTCTGCCTCCTGAACTATTCTCACCCTTCAAAGTCCATCTCAAAAGCTGCCTTTTTTCAAAAGCGGCAGATTATTTCCCTCAATAGACTGGAAACTCTTTGTAACAAGCTCCTCATTTGTAGTCCACTCCTCCACCCCCATCTCATTCCCAGGACATAATGGGTCTCAAACAATGTTTGTGGGAAAAATTAATTAATCATGCAACAAAACAAAATAAATCTGCCTCCCCTTCCTAGAACCTGAACTTGGATAGACAGTTATAATGGGTTCCCAGTGAGGACTTTGAGAAGTTGAGTCCCTTGAAGGCTGCTTGGGAACAGGGACTCCACCTAAGGACTTGGTCATCATGACTCTTCAACAATCCCTCACTGAGCATCTACTTATGCTGGGCCAGGCTCTATCTGGCAAGACTCCATGATCCTTTCCCCAAGGAAATTCTCATATTCCTCTCTCTACACTATAGGGGAAGTAGAGGCCTCCTGCTTGCACATGTCAATGGCAAGTTCCAGTACCATTTTTGAGAGCTTGTTCTAAAGTGATTGCTTTAGATTAGTGCAATAAACTTTAGGAACCCCTCTATTCCCCTCTTCCCAGTGAAATAAGCAGAACATTTTCAAAATTATTCCTTTCCTGGGTCACATTTTATCTCTTTTAATTTTATTTTGGTGAGGGTGGGAGAGTCCTAGGGATTGAACCCAGGTGCCCCAGCTTGCTAATAAACAAGCACTGTGTCACTGAGCATAACTTCCTGGCCCTCTGAGCTATTTCTGCATTTGTCTGAACTGATTCACATTTTGTAGTGCTTAATAGCTTCCCTTTCCATTCTCCTCCTCTCTTTTTCTTAAACAGATTTGTGTTCCTCATTAGAAAGTAAAACATTTATCTTTTTATTTATTGGTGTAGAGTTCATTACTTAAAGCTTGTTATATAATAAATATATTAATCCTTTTCCATCCCTTACTGCAGATATCTTTTTCTTTCCTAGTTGGTGTTTTGTATTTGATTTCTGGTTTATTATGTTTTGGGATGAGCTAACATGTTTTACAAATCTGCCAAATATATTGACATTTTCCTTTGTGATTTTTATGCCTAGAAAGTCTTGCCTCCTTCCAGATAAATACTCATCTAT
Organism: Urocitellus parryii; assembly: GCF_045843805.1. Classification (NCBI taxonomy): domain Eukaryota; kingdom Metazoa; phylum Chordata; class Mammalia; order Rodentia; family Sciuridae; genus Urocitellus; species Urocitellus parryii. Next base: position 76,887,691 of record NC_135547.1, read on the forward strand.
ATTCTTCCCAAGTGATGAGGGTGACATGCATTGACCTCACCCTATTCTTTGGGATTCCTCTTTTTTTAGCCTCCAAGCAGCCCTTCCCCCTGCAATTAACACAAACTTTCTTCAATGGTGGCACAAAACAATCAATTAGGCTGGAGCTTTAACTATGCTAATAAGGTCAAACACACACACACACACACACACACACACACACACACACACCCTTTAGTTTGTCCCCAGTAACTACCTCTTTGAAAAAGGACATCTTGAACACTAGTGTAGAACACTTGCCTAGTGTGCACAAGGCCCTGGGTTTCATCATCCCCAGCATTAATAAATAAATAAATAAATAAATAAATAAATAAATAAATAACGAACGAATTGGAGTGAATCCCTTCTCCTATTTTCTTATAGTAGGTTGGGGGTGGTGGTGCCGGGGATACAAACTAATTTCAATTATCAGTGACTGCACAGCATCATCCTATTTCCATTATACACTTTTCATCTCTTCTCAACAACTTTAGTGACGTCCAAATCCTGAACTCCCAGTTAATGGAAAGTCCCCAACCATCTAAAATCTCAGACTTGAGCAAAGTCACGAGGCCAGCAGCCGGAGTTCCCCCAGCAACGGCCAGGCCAGCCCCTGCATCTTCTCCATCCAGCCGGCACGGTTGCCATGGGAACGCAAGCGCTAAATTGCCTTGCGTGTTCAGAAGCTGAAGACCTCAGCACTGACGCACATAGTCCAGAAATCGATTGACCTCCAATTAGGTTTCCGTTGTTTTCTTGAGGCATCTTTCTGCTTGTGTCTTGCCTGTGCCTCTTGAGATTCAATATTTAGTTCAACTTTTGTTAAAAAAAAATATATACACACACATATTAATACATTGACTTATTCCAAAAAGATGTTAAGGTAGCTTACGAAGATACACCAGATGCTTGGAGAGAGCCAAAATTAGATATAAGGGAGAAAGATCAGGCAAAGAAAAAACATGGGTAACTTGTGAAGAAGTAATAACAAAAGGTAAATGTCAGGAAGTCCGCACTTGATAAATGTGGGTCCCAAATGTGGCTTTAACCTGTCATGGCAGATAATAAAAAAGGGAAGGAATGATCAATTATATAAGTCACAGATAGGGCTGGGGGTAGCTCAGTGGTAAAGCACTTGCCTAGCATGCTTGAGGCCCTGGGTTCAATCCCCAGCACTGCAAAAAAAAAAAAAAAAAAAAAAAGTCACAGATAAAAGCAAAACAACTGCTTAATAGAAGTGTTCCCAACCTTGAGACTAAAATTCTGCTTTTATTCTGGTCTCTAAAAATGATGTCATCTTACTATTCCTATCTTTTTCAAAAAAAAAAAAAATTACTGTTGCTTTTAAATGATTAATACACATTTTTAGTGATGGCAAAATGTTAGAATACTATGCAGCTTTAATATAAGGTGACCATATTAAATGAAAAATGTTAGGTGCAAAATAGTGTTACAGTATGATGCCACCGTTGAATTTCCTGCACAGAACATTTCTGGCAGGGTGCCCAAGATAAAGGACTAGGGGTCAAGGAGATTTTCTTTTCCCTGAATTCCCTTTTGTTCTCTGAATACCATACATATGCATTAATTATTCAAAAGTATTTAAAATGAGTAACATATATACACTAGAATGATTAGAATAGAAACATAAAAATATAGGAAAGAAAAATCTTGATAGAATTTTTAACATCTAGATCTGATTACTGTTAACCCTCCCTATTTTTAGGCAGCCTATTTCCCATATAAGTCAGTACAAACTTTCTTCAGAGCAGTTTGGCAGTATGTTTGAAAGACTTAAAACTGTGTATATTCTTTGACCTGGCAATTCTACTTTTAGAAATGCCTACTGAGGAGGCTGGACGTGGTGGTGCATGGCTGTTATCTGAGCAGCTCCAGAGGCTGAGGCAGGAAGATTGTGAGCTCAAAGTCACCCTCATCAAGGGCAAGGTGCTAAGCAACTCAGTGAGAGCCTGTCTCTAAATAAAATACAAAATAGGGCTGGGGATGGGGCTCAGTGTTCAAGTGCCCCTTAGTTCAATCCTCAGTACCAAAACAAGAAAGAAAGAAAAAAAGCATACTAAAGAAATAATCAGACAAGTGCCCAAAGATGCATATACAAAAATGTATATCAAAATGTTGGTTGTATCTGATTGCAGTGGCACATACCAATAATCCCAGAAACTCAGGAGACTGAGGCAAGAGGATTGCAAGTTTGAGGCCAGCCTAGGTAACTTAGCAGGACCCTATCTCAAAATAGAAATAGAAAGTTCTGGGAATATATGTCAATGGTAGAGCACCTACAGAATGCAGAACATTCTACATACCCTCTAATAGGGGATTGGCTCAATAAATTATCATCTGTCATGACATAGTGGAGCACTGTGCAGCTATTGAAAGCAAGGATGGAAATTTCTGTTTACCAACAGGCCTTTCAGACTATATTAGTAGTAGTCTTGTTGGTATACTTTCTCAGGGTCCTATACCCCTCTTTCATTGCAGTTATTATGATTTAACTATATATGTATTTGTTTGTTTATTTATTTATTTATTTTTGGAATTGGAGATTGAACCCAGGGATGTTTAACCACTAAGCCACATCCCCAGCCCTTTTTTATATTTCATTTAGAGATAGAGTCTCACTAAGTTGCTTAGGGCCTAAGTGGCTGAGGCTGGCTTTGAACTTGTGATCCTTCTGCCCCAGCCTCCCAAGCTGCTGGGATTACATGCGTGCACCACCAAGCCCAGTTGTGTGCTTATTTAATATCTATACACACACACACAGAGATGGGCAGGTCCATGAAGCCACCTTGAAAATTACACCATGGACATTACAATGTTGTAGTAGTCATTATATTCTTCACCGCTACTCACTCTCAGAAGAAGAGCTACCAGACTTACTGAAGAGTAATTTGTGGATTTTTTTTTTTTTTTTTGGTCGGGGGGAGTTACTATGTACTAGGGATTGAACCCAGGGGTGCTTTACCACTGAATTACATTCCCAGTCCTTTTTATTTTTGATTTTGAGACAGAGTCTTGCTAAGTTGCCCAGGCTAGCCTCAAACTTGATATCCTGCTGCTTCACCCCCCAACTCACCCAGTAGCTGGGATCATAGGCTTGTAACACTGCACCCAGCTTGAAGACTAGTTTTGACAGAGCGGTGAAAATTGTTAATGTTATTAAATCCTGATCCTTGAGCTCATGCCTTTTTAATATCCTGTGTGACCAAACAGGAAGAACACATAAAGCACTTTTGCTACATGCTGAGTATGGTCATCTCTGGAAAAGCACTGAGCCATTGTTTGAGGTGTGAGCTCAATGGGCCTCTTTTTTTCATGACATATTTTTAGTTGAAAGAACGACTGAAAGGCAAACTGCAGTTAGTCAGACTTGGGTATTTAGCAGACATTTTTCTCCAAGATGAACGAAGTGAGTCTGTGCTTCAAAGAAAAGAGCTGACCCTATTTGTTACCAATGAAAATTTGAACTTGCAAATGAAAACTTAAATTTTAGAAAATTTATTTCTGCTATTAGGGGGCTTGACATTTTTCCAGTATTAAGGCTATCTCTGCCTGCCCCTTCATTCTCAAGGACCTCTTGGGATTCTCAAGTCCCTATTCCAGAAAATCCAGAATTCCAAGACTGCCTCCCTGGCCTGCCTTGCTAGGACTCCACGCAGGAGAGAGTGCATGCACCACCTTTGTCCACCACAGATCTCCTTGGTCTGCATCTCAGGGAGCTTCACAAATGCTGTACTGATGCATCAGGAAGTCTGCCATCATGGAGCAAGGCAGACACACAAAAAGTCATAACACAAACCTTTCATATCATTGCTCTCCTTTCTTCCCATTTTCCTCACTCAATCTGGACCATCTTATCTGCCCATGGGTTTCATACATAGTCCTGAGAACTGATGACATCTCCATTTAAATGTCTAGCTCTGACCTCCTCTGAGCTTCCCATCATGGAATGCCACTGCCTCCTGGATACACGCACCATGTCCAAGCCAAGCTCTGACCTCACCATCCCAACAATGCTCTTCCAGGGCTTCCTAACTTGGAGAGTGACACCATTAGTTTAGTGGCACGATCTGTTCTTTCTCTCCAGCCACCCACTTCACACCAGGGCAGGCCCTCATTAATTCTCACCTGAATCCCTTCCACAGCCCCCTGACTTCTCTCCTGTCCTCTCTCTAGTCAGTCTTCCACACTGTAGCTCCCATGTGGATTTTTAAGTCACTCTCTCACCTGGCAGCTTCCATGACTCCCTAACTCCTTCAAGATAAAATCCTAACTCTTACTTACAGTATTTAGGGTCTTCGTAGTATAATCTCATCTGCCTCTTTTTCTGCCTGATTACATCAAATTACTTCTTTTCTCCCCAAACACCAGCAACTTTCATACATTTACATTCTTGATCAAAATGACCTCTGCCTAGAATGTCCTCTCTCCAGTCCTCATTTTATTGGCAAATGTCATTTCATTCTTTAAAAACTGGTTTCAAGGGGCTGGGGTTGTGGCTCGGAGGTAGAGTGCTTGCCTAGTTAGTGTGAGGCACTGGGTTCAATCCTCAGCACCATATTAAAAAAAAAAAGTAAAGGAATTGTGTCCATCTACAACTAAAAAATAAATATTTTTTTAAAAAACAAACTAGTTTCACATCATCTTTGTTTTTTTCTTTTTGTTCTATTGGGGATTGAGCACAGGGCCTCAAGCATGTACATACTAGGCAATCACTCTACCACTAAGCTACATTCCCAACACTTTTTAAAATTTTTATTTTGAGACAGGTCTTGCTAAGTTTTCCAGGCTGTCCTTGAATTTGTGATCGTCCTGCCTCAGCCTCTGGAATGGCTGGGATTATCAACATACACTACAGTGTCCTTCCCCTATCAACTTTTCTTAATGTCTTCCCTTTCCTCTGATAGAAGAAATTCAACTCTGGGTACTGGCAACCAGCAATGAATGGATTTGGATGGCTGGGAAATGAAACTGAATTGCATCAAATGAGGACTGGCCCTTGAGGTTTCAGAATTGGAGCTGATGCCCAAAGGGAATCATCTTAAGAGTAACCAACATGGGCTAGGGATGTAGCTCAGAGATAGAGTAATTGCCTAGCATGCACAAGGCCCTGGGTTTGATCCCCAGTACTGCAAAAAAAACTCAAAAGTAACTAAGACTTACTAAGCACTTACTATGTACCAGACCTTGCTATATGCAAATTATATGCTTTCTCCTCTCATCCCTCTAGCAATTCTAATCAGCATTATGCTCACTTTGGAGATGAAGGGGCTGGAACCCAGAGTCACATCAGTGCTTTCTGGTCTTTGCGTAATGGCAGTTTGTCAATCTGCTGCAGAATACTTTCTTGATATAAATGGCAGAATAGGGACAGCATCTAATATCCTTTGCAATTATGTCTCTTCTTCCCACAAAGGGAAAACAAGTACATTTGGCTTTGGAAGCATGAGGCCAAGTGGTTAGGCACAAAGGCAGTAACACCAACTCAAGTCTAGCTGTGTGATCTTGAGCCAAATCTGTAACCTCTCTGAGCTTCAACTTCCTAATGCATGCAGTGGGGATAATAATAGCTCCTTTGCTGGTTTGTGGTACAGATAAGATATGAGAAATGTAAAAGAATCCAGCACAGCTTAGGTACATAACAGGGGCTTAGAGCATGATTCACTTTCCTGCCTCCCTGGTACCCATAGAAATAAGTGTGGTATGATGGTATTCACTGTACATCAGAAGTCAAGAGAGCTGTGCTCTAACCCTGGCGCCACTAAGGCTGTGCAACTTTCAGCAAGTCACTTTCCCTCTCTGGTCTTTGTTTTTTTCCTACACTTGTAATGGAAAGGAGTTTTGTTTTACAACAGTTTAATATTTCTATTTTTTCTCACTAGCCAGCTACTTCAAAATGAAAACAGGAGGGACTGGGGGTGCAGCTCATGGCAGAGCACTTGCATGGCATGTGCAAGGCCCTGGGTTCCATCACCAACACTGCAAAAAAAAAAAAAATAGAAAGAGGGGAAAAAAAAACCTACCCGGGAAGAACCTGGAAAAAAGTCAGGTCATGCCAACCTGTAGTGCTGTGTTTTGTGGCATTTAGGCGTCTGAGGAAATAGTTACTGAAGACACAGGCTTTGGAGTCTGGTGACCTGGAAGGGAACTCAGGGCTCCTTATCAACAGACACAAAACCAGCTACTCCCTCCCACCCAGCCTGTGGGGAAATGCCCCCACAGGCTTGGGCCTCTCTGCCAAGACAGGCCTTGAGCTGATTCAGAGGCCCAGCTGCCTGTTGCCATGGCAACATTCCAGTGCGCTTTGCATAGTGACAGGGATGCTAGGCTTTGCTAACAAAGTGCTCTGTAAAGGACTTCATGTCTTTGGCAGGGACAATTCCGCCTTCTTTTTCACACGAATAACTCTGGGGGCTGTAGGAGGGATTTGGCAAGTTATTTCCCCTGTCTTGGCCTGCACCCTTGGGCTTTCCTTGAAGGCACAATTTGGCAGCTCTTTTTCTATTTCCAAATATACCATCACCACCCTCCTTCTGTCCACTCCCCCTCCAAAGAAAGAATGGTTTTCCCTTATCTAGAACTAGGCTGAACTCAGAATATTTATGAAAATGGGAGGAATGGATGGTGCTAATCACTTGGCTTATCACAGGGTCAAATAGTCCTCCATCCCTTTTCCTTTGTTAGGAATGCCCAGGGATTTTTCAGGATTGAAACAGGAAGACCCTGTAGTGTCCTGGTGAATGATTCCTTGGAGCAGGAAATGGAATTCAAATTCTGAGAACGCTGGGAAGGAAGCCAGGGGCCCTGGGTGAATCCTGCTTTCATCATTTACAAGCTATGTGATCTTAGGCAAGTTTATTGAACCTTGGCCTTGGTTTCCTCATATGGGCAATGGGGAGGATAATAGAGACTTTGCATTACTATAGGATTGTGATGAGGTTTAAATATGTATCTTGCTTGCCTTTTTCTCCATTTTTCCTTTGCTCTGATCCTAGTCTGTCATGCCAATATAATAACTTCCTGACTTTGCCATTTCTATTGGATTACCCTCCATCCCATCATCCTCATAAAAGATATATAGAACATGTAGAACATTTAAGTCATACCCTAGGGCTAGGGCTATAGTCCAGTGATAGAGCACCTACCTAGTGTGGGCCAGGACCTGGATTCCATCCCCAACATGGTTAAAAAAAAATCACATCCTGTCACTCCTTAGCTTTAAAATTCTCTAATGGCTTCCTATTGCACTTCAAATAAAGCCCACCCTTCCCCCCTCAACTTCCTCTACTCTAGACATGCTGGCCACCTTTCCATTTCTCAAAGATACTGATGTTCTGCTTCTCGACTCATGGACTTTACACTTTCTGTTCTCGCTGCTGGCTCCTTCTGCTCAGTTTTCACTCAGAGATACCTTCTCCAACCAGTCAACCAAACTTGCTCCTCACACCTCCTTGGCCCTCAATAGCATATCACCATGCTGATTTCCTTCCTAGCACTTCTCACACTGATTTCCTTTCTAGCATTTCTCACTTGCTTTGCTTACCCCAGCCTACTTCCTATTTCCCAAATGGCCCTGCCCTTCCTGACCTTTGGAGGCATGTGCATTACCAAACCTGGGAGGGTTTCCTTTGCAAGTCTCTAGCCCTGCCTTGATTGTTTGCATATTTGGTTACAGTTTGTCTCCTCTGCTTGGATTGTAAATTCTGTACTTCTGCTTCATTTATCTTTTTACACTTCCCAGTGCCCAGCACAGTGCCTAGGTATAATAGGATCAATAAAATCTGTTGAATGAATAAATGAGACAGGCAGAGCATTGAGAACAAAGCCTGAAAGATAATAGAGCACAATATATGTTTATCCCTTTCTTTTTGACTCCTATCATTTGGCTATAATGCACTGGGATTTTTTTCTGGACCTGTGGCCTCCAAAGCAAAGGATGCATCATTTACCAGGGTGCAGAAAAAAATATTAGAATTTCTATTAACACTCATTTTTATCACATCTTATTTTCATGTTTGTGTTTTATAATTTATAAAACTGATAGCACATTATTCCATGTCTCTACTTTATAAATACACATATTTTAGAATATAGGCTCAAAAAATACTTGGAGACCAGAGGCAAACAGGAAGACTGTTGGCAAAATGTAGCCTCCAGGTAGATTGATTTGGGCTAGCAAAGAGATTTCTTGGATTGGCAGTTGAGTGCCTTGGGAACTGAGTTGGGGCTGGGTAGTAGGCAGATTCCACATCTCCCCAACTCCTTATTGCTACCTTGACCGACTTCATAAATTCTCTGTTGTTCTTGACCTTCAGAGGCATGTGCATTTCCAAACACTGGAGGGTCTCTTGTGCAGACATCTAGAGAACCTTCTACGCTGGACCTTGGTGCTGGTCTGTCTCCAGGGGCAAGTGTGTGGTAAACACTGAAACCTGGAAGCTTGAGGTAACCAGAAAGGTGCCTGGAATAAAATGGGTGCTCAGATCACCTGAGAATGTACTTGTTGACTCATTTCAGTTCATTAGAAAACCCTTGAGCCAATAGGAGCCTCAGGGAGCAATTGGGTTCATAAGTTTCACTGCCCAGATAGAAACTAAATGGAGCTTGGAAAGGCCAGGATCCACCCAAGGTTATGAAGCATCCAGCAAGCAGTCTTTCCCTCCTGCCTGCCTCTGCTTAGCCTCTGGGATAGATGCTTGTTTCTGATCTAGACCTTGGCGGGATACACCCCCTTGGCTTTGAACTTGGCTTGCTACTCATAGTGCCAGCTCTCAGAAGGTACTCTTTCTTACTAAGAGCCAAAAAAATAAAATATGTCCCAATTCTATATCACAATTCTATAACCTCCTGCCTCTTACAAACCCACTTTATACATACCTGCACCTACCCCTTCTCTGGATATTAATAACATCAGTGCCCTTCTTGTCACTTTGGTTTCAAATACAAAATGTTCAACTTCTCTTGAGTGAAGATTTCTAGGTGTCAGACATCTTTTTAAATGTAATTATTGTGTGTGTGTGTGGTACCAAGCATCAAACCCAAGGGCACTTAACCATTGAGCCACACCCTGAGCCCTTTATTTTATTTTAAAAAAATGTTTTTAGTTGTAGATGGACACAATAACTTTATTTTATTTATTTGTTTTTATGTGGTGCTGAGGATCGAACCAGTGCCTCACATGTACTAGGCAAGTGCTCTACCACTGAGTGACAACCCCAGCATCCCCATCCCTTTATTTTTTTATTTTTTAAATATTTTTAGTTCTCAATGGATCTTTTATGTAATATATTTATTTACATGTAGTGCTGAGGATCAAACCCAGGGCCTCACACATACCAGACAAGTGTTCTACCACTGAGCCCCAACACCAGCCCCTATTCTTTGAGACAAGATTTCAATAAGTTGCTTAGGGAAGTTGCTGAGGCTGGCTTTGAACTTGTCATTTTCCTGCATCAGCCTACCAAACCACTGGGATTACAGGGGTGCGTCACTGTGCCCAGCAATTTTAAATGTATTTTTATGGGCAAATGATATATATATACCAAAAATGGCACACAATGATGAATGATCAGAATCTACACATCCATGTACTGCCCCCCCCAGGTCAAAGAGCGACCATGACCAACTGGGATGACAAAAGCCCTTTTCAAAGCAGTTTTTAACTACCATTACAGCTCTTCCCTCCAGTAGTCCTATAACAAAAGACAAACATAGTGTAATCTAATTTACACATACCAAATTATTTTTCTTTAAGCCAACTCATTTAATTCTGCCTCAAATATTCAAGAAATTAAACTTTTCATGCACTTGGCTTTTTCTTCTAGTTGTGATTATAGTCTAATATGCATTAGAATAAATATATAACTGTAAAGCTTAAAATTATCATCTAGTATCTCTAAAGTTCTTCCTCATACTATCAGCTAGTACCACTAGCAAAATGTATACCACATTTTGGGAAACACTGTACTGTGAGAATTGTCACAAGGGGTAGGCCATTTGCTTTTAGGAATATATAAAAGACTTTGAGCCAGACCCAGAGGCATATGCAGTAGACCTGAAATCAATGGAGAGGATATGGCCATGTAGAGATGAGTTCAGTTCTTGCTCCAAGGCTCCAAGAAAGCATCATAGAGAAAGGGATATTTGGGAGAGTCTTTTTTATTTTTATCTTTTGCAGTATTAAGAATTGAACCCAGGATTTCTACCACTGAGCTATATCCCCCACCCTTTTCTTAAATATTTTTATTTATTTTTTATTTTTAAAATTTATTTTATTTTTAATGTTTTCATTAGTGCATTATAGTATACATAATAGTGGAATTAATTTTTACATAATTAAACATGCATGGAATATACTTTGCTCCTCTTGAATACCTAGCATTTTTCCTTTCCCTTCCCTCCTCCCTCCCCCTGTTTCCTGTATTCTTCCTTTTACTCATTTATGTTTTTTAATTGGAATTTTATACACATACACACATACACACACATAAAGATGGAATTCACAGTGATATATTCACATGTGCAAATAGCATAATTTAGTCAGTTTCATTCCATAATTCCTCTCTTTTCCCATTCCTCTGCCCTCCCACTTTAACCCTTTCCACTAATCCACTGTTTTCCTTTCTGGTCTCATGAGATTCCCCACCCACACCCCCTCCCCTTTTTTTAACCTTACCTCTAGCTTCCACATATGAGAGAAAACAGTCAACCTTGACTTTGAGTCTGGTTTATTAAATATTTTATTTAAAGGGTCTTGCTAACTTGTTTAGAGCCTTGCTAAATTGCTGAGGCTGGCTTTGAATTTACAGTCCTCCTACCTTGGCCTCCAGAGCCTCTGGGATTACAGGCATGTGCCACCATGCCTGACTGTTTTGGGTTTTGTTGCTGTTGTTTTTTTGCTGAAACTTTTTGGAAAAACATTATAATCAAAAGTTGTAGCTGAGCTGGGTGCAGTGGTACATGCCTGTAATCCCAGTGGCTCAGGAGGCTGAGGCAGGATGATTGCGAGTTCAAAAACAGCCTTGGCCATCGTGAGGCACTAAGCAACTTAGTGAGACCCTGTCTCTAAATAAAATACAAAATAGAGCTGGGGATGTGGCTCAGTAGTCGAATGCCCCTTAGTTCATTCCCAGGTACCCTCCCCCAAAAAGTTTTAGACCCCATATTTTATGCCCTGATGTCTCTTTTACACTTTTATGAATGTAGGTTCACTTGGACATCTTTTTCCTAAAGAACCCAGCTTCACCACAGTGGAAGACTTTCTTTGAATGGGATTCTTTCTTCTGAATCAATTTCTACAACTCTGCCCAGAAGTGGCAGCAGCTTCTTCATTGGCAGACACAGCCTTTCCAGCAATTTTTATACTTTTTAGTCCAAAACTATTCCTGAATCTGTGTAACCATCCCTTACTTGCAATAAATTGCTTGGTGTTACACTTTTCAGGAGATCCCTTGCTGAAGTCTTCATATAAGCTCAATGCTTTCTGGCACTACATATACAGAAATTAGAACATGTTTTCTGTTCATGATTTCCACCCACAAATTTAATTCCTTTCACATGAATTTCTTCTTACTCTGTGGCCATGGAGCACACACCTGTAATCCCAGATATTCAGGAGGCTGAGGCAAGATAAATTCAAAGTCAGTCTCAGTAATTTAGCAAGGCCCTAAGCAACTTAGTGAGACCTTGTCTCAAGATAAAATTAAACAGACAAATAAATAAATAAAGGGACTGGAGATGTGGTTCAGTGGTTGAATGCCCCTAGATTAAATCCCTAGCACCAAAAAAAAACAATTTCTTCTTCTTCATTTACAGTTTTATGGATAAATTTGTTATTATTGTAGGGCTTAGCAACCTCAGCCTTCAACAAACTTTTTACCTTTTCACTTAAAGGAAGCACTTTCAGTTTCTCTTTAACATTTTCAAATTGCCAACATTTTCAAATTACCAACATTACTACTCTTGTGCTTTGGGGCCATTATTAAGTAAAATGAGAATTACTTGAACATGAGCACTGTGATACTATGACAGTTGATCTGATAACTGAGATGGCTAATAGGTGACTAACAGAGCATACAACCTGGATACATTGGACTTATGTCACTGATGCAGTGGATTAGGATAGTGTAAGATTTCATTATGCTACTCAGAATCTGAGGTACAATCTAAAATTTATGAATAGCTTATTTCTAGATTTTTCCACTTAATCTTTCTGAACCTTGGTTGATCACAGGTAACAAAAACTTCACAAAGCAAGACTATAGATGGTGCAGGGGGAAACTACTGTAGCTTACAAGTTATGCATTTTTATCCTATTCTTAGTATATAGAGGAAGGAAAATTGAGGCTGGGGATGTTAAATAATTAGTGCAAAAGTTTCCACAGGTAGAAATGGCAGAATGAGGATCTGAATTCAGGTTTCTCTGACTACAAAGCCTTTCCCTGATCACTTTACCATAATGATAAATCACAGGGATGAGATAAGAATAGAATGGGGAGCCCAGATTGAGTGGGCAGAGGAATATGTTTCCAGGAAAAGAGAGAAGGTTAGGAGGTAAAATGGTGCTAGTTCTGAGTATGGACTAGAGATCAGTGTAAGGTTCCAAACAGTAGGGTGATGATTTAGTTTAAGTTTGTAGAGCTGGCTGCTATGTGATGAACAGATTATAGGATGAAGGAATAGAAGCAAGGAGTCCATTTAAGAAGATGTTCATTGCATAGTCCAGGGGAGAGAAAATGGTGGCTGGGACCAGGGTGACAGAAGTGGAAGTGAAAGTAAGAAGTGCTCGTATTTGACAGTTCTAAAGGACAATTTTCAGGGCTCACTGAATGGATGGGGAGGGGGCAAAGACAGTGTTAAAGATGTCTCAAAGCATTCCCTATCTACTTCAGATGATAAAGAGGGATGTGCTGGGAGAAAGAACTGAATTTGCAAGTAGGTAGACAGTGGTCCTATGTCTCAGCTTTCTGTAACTATAATGGCATACCTGAGATAATTAACATATAAAGAGAAACAGTTTATTTCATCTCTCAGTTTAGGAAATTCTAGTCCATGATTTAGTGTCCCTATTGCTTTTGGACCTGTGACAAGGCAGAACACTTCATGGCAGGAGGAGTGCATGGTAGAGCAAAACCACTCACCTCATGGCCAGAAAGTGAAAGAAAGAGAAGGAGATAAGGTTTCTGCAATCCTCTTTAAGGACATGTGTCCAATGACTTGAGGACCTCCCACTAGGTCCCACTTTCAGAAGGTTCCATTACCTCAGAAGCTTTTGACACATGGAGATCAATCATTTAACACATGGCCTTGGTGGGTGGTGGACATTTGAGATCCAAAATAGCAGGTTCAAATGCTGTCTGCCTCATGTACTAGTTGGGTTCATTTAGTCAAGAAGGGGCTTGTGTGACCCCCATTGACAAACAAAGCACAGAGCTGAGAAAAACTGCGAAAGTATTTACTGACATTGATGCTTGAGAAAACAAAGCTCCAGGGACAAGGAGAGGGGTTATCAGAGCTCCAGTATGGCTTATAGAAAGGAAGAGGCAAGAATGTGGGAAATGAAGTACCAAATCCCTATATGAGAAGAGGAGAGAGGAATGATGAGATAAAGAGGATGCAGGGAGAAAAGCCTGCTATTCTCTTGGTTTTTTTTCTCAGCAAACAACTTGCGCATATGTAAAAGACCAATGATAGAAGTCAATGGGGACCTTGGCTAAGCTGCCTCCCCTTTCTTAGCCTCTATTTGGGTATCTGTAGGGTGGATTTGACTAATATCTGTTGAACAGGGCTGTTGAAAGAAGGATCTGCAATGAAGGTTTTAAAAGTGTTTTGAAGGTCTGGAGGTATAGCTCAGTGCTTATCTTGCATGTACAAGGCCCTGGGTTCAATTCCCATCATTGAAAAAAAAATAACTTTGAGGATGGCTTCTGTTGTAGTAGTCCTGGTCATGCATTCAACTTCTTTTTTTTTCTGCATATGAGATGAGGAATGAGCTAATGGTCACAACCTGAATATACCTGGGCACTGAGTATACATGTATATTCAGGTTGTAACCATTCACTCATTCCTTATCTCTGCCCACCCATCTCCTTACTCCCCAAACACTTCCATTATCTGCCTATTCCTATTCAAGCTTCCTCACCTGGTCCCTGTAAATGTAATCCAGGGTCCCAACTGTACATCCTCATTGAATGTGATTCTGTTTTGACTTTCAGGATGTCCTACACATTCTATATTCATCGTAGGATGTCATAGCTCTGTCTTTTCCAGTAATTGTAAGCTTTTTTTCAGTCTATGTTTATAACCTTAAACCTACCAAGACACATATCCAGGACTTATCACAAGTGGATAAGAGTACAAGGACCAAATAATCCCCAAACTTCAGTTATTTGTTTGTCACCTTTGAGGTTTTTGCCATGTTCACTAATCTATGATTTTTACCACATTCATAAATCTCTTTTTCCTAAGACTTCACTCCTAGCCTTTCCCATTTCCTCAGATATTATTATTTCCTAAGTCCTCTTTTCTGGCCTCAAGTTGGTCTCCCTAGAGGCATCCTGCCACATTCCACAGTGAGCTAAAAAGCCCATGTGAAGGTCACGCCATCCTGTGATTTCTGTGTATAATTATGTCTCTTTTGCTAGGCTAGGAGAGCTTGATGTAATAGTTTGACGGACGTTTATAGAATTGTTGAAAGAAACTGAAGAGACCCTTGAAAGCTAGGGGCTCAGCAGGAGGGTTCCTAGTAAGAGTAACATTCTCTGTAGTTACTATTATGCCCTTCCCCTTTCTGTTTCTGGCTAACTCTTCTCCATTCTGCATGACTCAGTCCCAAGTGTCACTTCCTCTGGGAAGTATCTCCAGCCCATTCAGACTGAAGTTTTTCTCTGATACTCCCTGAACATTGTTGATCCTTCTCTGAATTGTCATGATCTGTGGATGTGTTGGTCACCCCTCCTAGATGGTAACTTACACCTCTTTTCCCCAACACTAGTACAGAGCCTGGCTAAGAAGATCCCTGGGAACTGTTGACAGAATTACTACATGACTGGGTGGGTGAGCTTGTGGATGGATGGCCAGATGGAACTCACTTTAGATCTCTTGCCCCAAAGTCAGAAAGCTCTGCTTCAGTCTGCCAGGCTGAAGTTCTAGCTGGACACACAGCTGTGTTTTATGGCTATGGCTATGACAGACATCCCCTGTCCTCATGAGTGCGAGTCTAATGACATCAGCACTGAGCAGTGCCAGACTCGCCTGAGTAAATGAAGTCACTTAAGGCTGTCTAGCTTGGGCAGAGTTGATTCCAAGAGCTGTAGCTCTTGTTCACTGCCACGTTGTTGGAGCTAGAATAGGCTGCTGAGCCAGCACCACCTGCCCCTTGTCACTTATCCCGCAGGGCTGCAGCACGAGTGGCAAGCAGCTGCGTGTGCGCGAGAACGAGAGTGCGCATGCGCATGGATTTACTGTGGGACTTGGAAGAAGCTCTCTCATTGGCTGCTGAGGGTCCCAGTTTCAGTCTGTGAATCTCTGGGCTGCTAGCTCTTCCCTCCCCTGGGAAGGCAAGGCAGGCAAGGGAGGGGAGAGTGGAGTGAGGCTTCAGGTGTGTCTGACAAGAAAGCAGGTACGCGCATTGGGCGTTCCTGAGGCATTTTGCTGTGCTAGTTCCAAACCTGCAGCCTGGCAGCCTTGTGCTCTGCCCAAATTTCTCCAGGTTTCTATCAGGACCAGAGCCCAGAGCCCATTGGCAGCTGTCACTTACAGAACTGGATCCGTCCCCCAGTGGAACAGGGAGCTGTGTCACTTAGAATTCCTGGGTAGCACATTCCTTCACTGGTCCCTGTCACACTCCCGGATTAGGCTCTGTTATTGGCCCCTCGCTCCTCCAAGCTTCTGCAGACCGAGCGAGGGAGCGGCGGCAGGAATGACAGCGCTGAGAGCAGAGGCAGCCAGGGACGGTGAGGGCGGGCAATTCAGATCGTGGAGGGTGCCCAGGCTGGCTCTGCTTGCAGAGGCATATGAGGAGGGGTCTACACTCCGGGCTCGCTAGGGTTCCTTTTGGAACCTGGGCTGCTCGACCTGAGTGAAGCACTGAGGGGGGGGGAGGGGAAAAGGGAGGGGAAGAGAGAAAGGGGGGGGGGAGAGAGAGACTGACTGAGAGACTGACTGAATGACTGACTGAGAGAAGCTCCTAGCAGGCTTTAGTCCAAGGGAGAGGGTCAGGTCTGGACAATTCTGAGGCAGTGGCACAAGTAGGATTTAGAAAAGCCATGTGTGAGAGAAGCAAAGCTGAGGTGATGTAAGCACCTGGGGAGGAGCACAGGCGGAGGAGGAGGAGGAGGAGGAGGAGGAGGAGGAGGAGGAAAAAGAGGAGGAGGAGGAGGAGGAGGAGGAGGAGGAGGTGGCGGCGCCGGCGGCAGCCGCGGTAGCTGCCAGTCCAGAACAGAATGATGGGCAACTCTCACCACAAGCAACCGAGGAGTAAGAGCCAAAGCAGGATGCATTCAGCAACAGGTACTCTCTTCCTTTCCCTCCTTTTTTCTGGGGCTCCTTCAGCCAGGGCCTCCCCCCACCCACCTCGCTGCTGCCGCGCTGCAGGGCCCCTGACCCTTGGCGCGACTTGCAGGGGCTGGCAGGGGGCGGGGAGAAAGTCTGAGGGAGATGCGGTGAACTCCCAGCTCCCCTGCTCCCGTGCCAGGCTGAATTGCATAAGTCTGAGCTCCCTGAGCTGGCAGGAGCTGGCTCCTTCTCCAGCAACCCCGTGTAGCCTCTGGAGGGTGGCTGGAGTATCTGGGAAGTGAGCAACGTGCCAATGACTGAAGTTTATCGCTAGGACTGTGATTTCTCCCTGGATCCAGTAGGCAGAGTCTTGGAACCATGCATGGCTTATCCTTTACAAGCCTCCTTTGTTATTCAAACCTTCGCCTCCCTGCAGCCCCCATGCTCGCCCCGCACTTGTACACCTACACCTCTCCTGGCTCTTTACATCCTATGCTGCATGCACAGAATGATCCAGACAAATTCGTTTCTTGCTGTGTAATGCCCTGCCCCCCATCTCCCTGCCCCAGCCCTGGCAGAGCTCTTCTCACTGCATGGACAAGAGCATTGGCCAGCCTTGAGTTTTTTGCCCTCCTACCCCTTGATATATTCTGCTTTGCCCCTTGGGCCCCTTCAGACATGGGCTCAAGGGTGCTGACATAGTTTTCCCCAACAACTTCTTCCTGGATGCTCACAGTTGGGAAATTGGGGTCTGAAGACAACTTTTCTTAGTTCACCTTTGTAAGGTGGTGCAAGAAGGACATGGTAGCAACTTCACTTGTTCCATTCACCCTGGCACCTACCTCTTGGCCCTCAGAAGCACCTTTGATTGCTACCTGGGGTCAGGCCTCATGTACTAGATCAGTGCACTTTCTCTCCATGCTCCCCTTCCTCTTCCATGGTGTTCTCTCTTCTCAGAGGCCTTCCTCACACAGAGTCCTGGAGAAACCCAGAATTCCTTTTCTGATCATTTGGGAAATTCTCATTCACCACTGAGGCCAGTGGAAAGGAAGGAAAAGTTTTGCCAAGTTTAACTCAAGTTTATCATAAGAAAGCAATAAATGAATTGGTGTTTTGCTGAAAGCATGCCATGCTCAGGTCCCAAGGGTTGCCTCTGCTTCTTCTTGGGGACTCAGCTGGACATGCACTTGAGAGCAGTTGTCTAGAGCCAACCAGTCCTGGGGTAGGGGGCATCACATGGTGTCAGGGAGAAGGAAACTACAGGAAATTCACTTTGGGATGTGCTGGCAGACTGGGTAACAACTGCTGGGGGTCCACCTGTCAGAACACAGCTTTGTTTGGCTTCCTGAGTGGGCTGAATTTGGGTTCCTGTGGTAGACTGAACCAAGGACAGATTCTGATGAAGTTTCTTTGGACTCTTGGGGGAACACACTCCTCTAAAGCCAATATTAGTAGGTAAATGGTACCTCATAACATCCTGCTTCTCTGCCAGGGAACTGGAGGCTTCAAGCCTTACTGGTGTTACCCAGCGATGCTCTTTGCAGCCTTATCTGGGAACTTGAGGATAACTTTCCACATACTTGCTGGTGTGGCAGCTTGGGACAGTCATTGGCTGTTGCCATTTCTTAGAAGTTGCTTTGTATCTTCAATGGCAGCTCCAACCTAAAGTCATCCTGGAGGCAGCAGCTATGGGAACAGTCTCTGGTAGCAGGAAGACGTGGCCTCATGACCACTTCTCCTTTCCTGTCCCTTCCATCTCCTGGCCTTCACCCCCAGCACAATGTCTTCTCTATCACATCCCTAGGCAGTCCCAGAGTCCCTAGTAGAGCACTCACTCCCACTGAACTAACTTAGAGAAAAACAATGGTTATCCTCCTACCTACCAACTGCCCATAGGATGGTCAAAGATGGAAGATAAACAAGGTATGGTGGCACATGTCTGTAATTCAGCTAATCAGGATTCTGAAACAGGAGGATATTGAGTTCTATGCCAACCTGAGCAACTTAGACCTTGTCTAAAAATAAAAATAAAATAAAAAGTGCTAAAGATGCAATTCAATGGTAGAGTGCCTGCCTAGTGTGCACAAGGCTCTGGGTTTGATCTCCAGCACCAGGAGCAGGGGCTGGGGGTGGAAGGGAGGGGCAACCACTGGAAATAATCAGCTCATGGTCTCAAGGAGAGAGTGACCCTGACTATGGGATATATTTCTGTCCTGCAGTAACTAGGAAAGGCTTTGTGGATGAAGAAGCATTTCTTCCTTTGCCCACCCTTTTATGCAAATATCCTTTCCTCAGAGTTCTCTTAGGCTTGTGACTTTTCTCTATCCCCTCTCCCTTAGCAGTGCAGGCCACACCTGAGGAGACTACCTCTATAGGCATGGCCTCCAGATCTCTCATTGCTGCTCAGACTAACATGGCCAACTTCTCCATCTCCACCTGAATGCCCCACAAGTATCTCCCACTAAACTGAGCAAATCCTGTCCCCTTTCTCTCTTCCATTTTCTTTTAACAGCACTACTATTTTTCTAGTAACCCAGACTAGGAACTTGGGAATCATGTTCACTTCTCTCTCTCCCTCACCTCACACCTACAATTTTAACTCATTCCTTTACCCAGCCATTTATTCATATGACAGTTATTGAGACTCCCTCTGAGACACAGTTACTCCTCTTCTTATTCCACTGCCAGCATCTGAGTTGAGACCTTTATCCACTCTTGCTTATTCTTAAACTGGCTCCTTGCCCCCACATTTGTCCTTCTAGCCATGCCTAATACAGCAACCAATGATCTCCCCGGCACACTCTTGCTGTGAACCCAAGCCCTGTTAATTTGGGTCTAGTGGGTCGAGATTGTTTCCCAGGTATGGAGTGGATCCCAGGAGGCCCAGAAGATCACTGTAAGTGGTAGAGAGAAAACTCTTCTTACCTTTTAAGGTTCTGTTATATTAATACATATTTTAAAAATATAGCTAGTATATCAAATATACAGATTCTCATATATATTTTTTATTAGGAAAAGGTTAAATGTTTTTAAAGTCTTTTTGAATAAAATAATTAAATAGATAGTAGTACATGTGGTACATGAGAATGGCAAAGGTTGAAAAACTGAAACAACAGTGCTTGAGGTTTGAGAAGTACCAATTACTAAGGTAAAGTGGGTGTTCCTTAATCATTTTTAGAGACCTGTGACCAGACTCTGCCTAATTCTCCAGCCTCACTTGCTATCACATCTCACCTTGAAATGGATAGTCTAGCCATATTGAATGACTTGTGGTTCTCCAAAATTCCCCATTCTACATTTCCATGCCTGAAGCACCTCCCCCAAAATGCATCTCCTCCTGGCAATTTCCTATTCATTCTTTAAAACCCTTATCCAATGTCACATCTTCTCTTCCATAACTGACCTCCTTCCTCCATACAAAATTAATGAACAGAGTCCATCACTCCTTCTTCTGTTCTAATCTGGTACCTTTTATATAATTTTATCAGTGCTGATATTGTCATTTTTGTAGTTATTATTGAATGTTTATCTCCTCTAGGAAAACATGAGCTTTTCAAAGACTGCAACTTGAAAGGGTGGGGAAAATGAAAGAGTTGGAAAGAGCCTTTAACCAGAACTCAGAAGGCTTGGCTTCTGGTCTCTCTTGCCTGTGAACCTGCAGGGAGAATCTTAGGCAAGTCATTTACCTGTTTGACCGCCATCCTTTGGCTATAAAAAGCTAGGGATCCTTAGGCAGGTTCCTTGGCATGATTGCAGAATGTTGGGAGAATGTAGTGTGAGCTAGCTAGGAAGAAAGTTGAAATTACTTTTCAAGTGAAGAAGAGTGATGATGATTGCAGATGGGGGAAACACTGTGGACCTTTGCCCTGTGTCTGGAGCCAGAAGTGGGCCGGGCATGTTTGAAAAACCACAGGGAGCAGCCACGTGAGCTGAGCCTAGTAATGGTGCAGCTGGATGGGGGTAAACAGCTGCAAACAGCAGGAGGGGGTGGGGGAGGAGGTGGGACAGTTATAGCATGTGAAATCCCAGCAGGGCGACCTTAGAGCACAGGTTGCTTTAAGGCTGGAAAGCCTTATCTGCCAGGCTTAGAAATTGGAATTGATTTCTCACTCACTCTCATAGCCACTTTTACCTCTTGGGTATGTAAATGCAGCCTTGTCGCCCTGTGAATCTGTATGTATTATGGAAGGGGATGTGTGCTAATGTCATTGCCACTATCCAGCATGTGCACAGTTGTGCATATAGGAGCCATCTATTTGAACTAGTATTCCACAGAGAAGAAAAATGGAACCAATATTCGTCACACACCCACACCTATTGCATACCCACACCTTTTTTTTTTTAGTACCAGAGATTGAACTCAGGGCCCCTCAACCACTGAGCCACATCCCCAGCTCTATTTTGTATTTTGTTTATAGACAAGGTCTCACTGAGTTGCTTAGCACCTCGCCATTGCTGAGGCTGGCTTTGAACTCGATAGCCTCCTGTCTCAGCCTCCTGAGCTGCTAGGATTATAGGTATGCACCACTGTGCCCAGCGCATACCCACACTTTTCATCCTCCACTTTACTTACCACTCAGAACAGCCACCAGACAGGGACTATAAATGCCATTTTACAAATGAGAAAACTAAGACTCAGAGGGAGAGCTGCCCCATGATCTGATAACAAGAAAGTTGTGGAGCCAAGATTTGAAGACTAAATCTGTCTGCCTTCCAAGCCTGTGCCTATTGCACCATGCCATGTGCTTTTCAGCATCTTTGCAGCTGTGGAAGGAGTTAGTAACACTGGAGACAGGGTGTGGTGGAAGTAGGGGACCATGACTCTGTTCTGGTATGTTGAGCAAATCTCTATAGCAACTGGGAATGTGATCCCCAGCTTGGTAGAAGTCCCACATATGTCTGTTTGATGGCACATTTGTATTGTTGGAATAATTGAATTCATTGGAGGCTCTGTGTTGAGTCCAGAAGCTAGAGCGGGGGATGCCTGAGCTAGTGAGAAAGTGGAGGGTTCTTGTATTTAAGCCTAAACCTGGTGTTAACAGAGGCTTCAGATCCAGAGAGAACTGGTATCATGCTGATTTCTAACTTCCTCCCCCCCCAAGCAGATGCACCAATACTGTGAGCAAGGTGACCTGTGCTTCAGTATGAAAATGAGTCCCCAGTCTCTTACCCATGTCTAAATAAAATGAAAGAATCACCTCACTGCATTTGCAAGGCATTTTGACAATTGACCTGGCCCTGTCATTGAATTTCTCACCAACTCTTTTTTTTTCTGCAGTACTGGGGATTGAAACCAGTACTCTACTACTGAGCTACATCTACCCAGTCCTTTTTATTTTATCTTTATTTATTTTTATTTAGGTAAGTAATGGAGATTTTTAAAAATTATTTTATTTTTTAGTTATAGATGGACATTATTATTATTATTATTATTATTATTATTATTTTACATGGTGCTGAGGATCGAACCCAATGCCTCACATGTCCTAGGTGAGTGCTCTACCACTGAGCTACAACCCCAGTCCCTGTAGTAATGGAGATTGAACCCAGAGGTATACTACCACAGAACTACATCTGCAGACATTTTAAATTTTATTTTTGAGATAAGATCTTTCCAAGTTGTCCAGGCTGGAATTGAACTTGCAATCCTCCTACCTCAGCCTCCTGAGTCACTGACATTACAGACATGCGCCAACTGTACCTGGTAATTTCATTTTTTAATAGCAATATAATGGAAGCTGAAATGACAGAGAGAAGGAAGTCATTTGGCCCCTATTCTTCTGGGGGCTTTCTTCCTAAAGATATAGCTACTAATCAGATTTAATGAGTCTATTGGAAGTTATGGAAGAAGTTAAAATTCTAGGCCCCCAAATTATTTCCTAGTGTTCCTCCTAGTGTTCCTTACCTCCCACAACTGTCAGTCATGCAGTTAATTGTCCCCTATTCCCCAGGGAACATGTCTTTTTCCTAAAGACATATTTCCTAACCAAACTTAATGAGTCCATTGGAAAGTATAGAAGAAGATAAAATTCTAGACCACCAAACATCCTAAGGGTTGGGGTCAGTCATGATACCCCTATATTTTTTAGGCCAGAACTAGAAGGAGGCTAACAGTGGGTGTACAAAAAATGGAATGGTCACCCTAATGTCAAATTACAGTGGTATGGCTAAGTAAATATGGTATATACAACCTCACTGAAATATGGTGAATGTGTTGAGGATGTGGTTCAGTGGTAGAGCACTCACCTAGCCTGTACAAGGCCCTGGGTTTGATCCCCAGCCACAAAAATCATGAAATATTGATGGAGCCATGTAAGAGCTAGTTATGGAGACTATTGATCAACATGGACAATGCTTATAAGAAAGTATAACATACAAAAGCATAATATAAAACTGTCCCTATGCTGAGCTATACAAATCCTGCATATGGTCAAGAATGGGAAGAGAATTGTGATGAAATAAACTTGATTGATTATGGGTTGCAGGTTTGGTGCATTTTTCTTTCCCTTAGATTTCTATTCATGTAATAATGTTGTTTGTGCAAAGAATAATAAAATAATTAACACAGAATAATTTCACTGGCAAATCATTTTATCAAACAAGTCATATCATTTGCTTGAATCAGGAAATATATTTGAAAGACCTCAATAAAAATTAGGTGTCTTTCAGCCAGGTGCAGTGATGGACCCCTGTAATCCCAGCAACTTGGGAGGCTAAGATAGGAGGATCGCAAATTCAAAGTCAGCATCAGTGATGGCAAGGCATTGAGCAACTCAGTGAGACCCTGTCTCTAATTAAAAAATACAGAATAGGGCTGGGGATGTGGCTCAGTGGTTGAGTACTCCCAAGTTCAAAAACAAAAAAAAAATTAGGTGTCTTACTTTGTGGAAAGAGGGAGCCACAAAGAATGGGGAGATGCAGTGAAATGAGTATAGGGTCTTTGGAGGAAGTTATTTCATTCTTTGTATCCTCAGTTTTCTCATCTGCAGTGTGAGGGTGATAATAACCACAACCACCTTAACAGAGATATGTCAGGAAGAAATGCTCTAGAATACCTACTTTGTTTGTTCATTTGTTATTGAGGTGGGGTCACACTATGTTACTTAGGTTGGTCTTTAACTCCTGGGCTGAAGCTATTCTCCCATCTCAGCTTTTCAAGTTCTGGGACTACAGGTGCACAATACTGCACCTGGCTTGATCCGGGGTATTCTAAAGGAACTTGCAAGGTGTAAAATGCTCCATAGCATAAAGCCTTACTGTAATGTGTATACAAATTCTTTGAAACAAAAGTGCCAGATACTGCTACGGTTTGAATATGGTTTGAGTGTATACCTCAAAGTTTCACGTGCTAAAAGGTCAGTGTGGAGGTGTTGAGGTGGTAGAACCTGTAAGAGGTGAGACCTAGTGGAAGGTGGTGAAGTCACTGGCGAGACACACCCTCAGAAGGGATTAATGTTGCTCTCATGAGACCCTAGTTAGTTCCTATGAGAATCAGTTGTTATAAAAGAGCAAGCCTGGACCCTGAATCCCTCTGGTTTCCTGTCTTGCCATGTGATTTATTCCTGTCGCACATGCTGCCACCATAACAACATCTGCCATGTTGTGATGTAGCTAAGGAGACCCTCACCAGAGGCCAAGCTGATGGGACCACCCAATCTGCTGGACTTTCAGCCTCCAAAACTGTGAGCTAAATAAACCTCTTTTTCTATACATTACTTAGCCTTGAGTATTTGGTATTAGCAACAGCAAAAATGGACTAATGCTGGTAATGTTCAGCACTGCTCCCTCATAGATAACAAAACCAGCCTGAGCCTGTGCTACCAGGTGGCTTCAGGTAGCAGCCACCCTGTCTTCTCTGAGTGTAGGTGCCATTGAAATTTGATAAAGCAAGTGAAGCTTTCTACTTCTAGTCTTGGCTGGGGAATAATCAGGAAAATATTATGTTTTCCTCCTCCTCTGAAATTCTTAACCTCTGTGGAGAGATCAGAATGACTTATTAGGAACATGGTGAAGGCTTCCACTGCTGCTCTGGTTCTCAGTGACTTGGAGCACTTATAAGCCATGTGTTTCTTTAGGCAACTGGCCTAAGAAACTCTTAAAGCTTTCATTGCCTCCTTGGTCAGCATAGGATGATTGTGAGGATGAAGATGCTGCATGGGAAGCATCTGCTATGTAGTAAGCAAGGGGCACTTGTGTTGTGAGCTGCCATGTTATGCCTTAAGACTGTCAGAATGGAAGTGTCTCTAGGGATCACTTGATCTCAACAGGAGTTGAGGAGGATGTGGAGGGACCCTTGGAGGAGCACAGTGTGTTTATATGACCATGACTATCATTATTTTTGTGTCAGCATTGAAAAGTCTTCAATGGAAAAAGCAGACTTTTTGTCTCTATCATGTTGGAACCTAGGTATTTGATTTATTTTATGTGGGGCTGGGGAACCCAGATATTTTAATAAAGGTGAGGCATATGCTTAGAAATCATGAACCTCATTTTATAGCCACACAGAGAACATGTGATATTCCCAAGGTCACCCAGCTACAGAGATTAATGTGGGTAACATTTTGTTGCTGTCCTACAACTACTGCCACCAATGACCCAGAGTTGTCCTTGTAACTTTGGGGATTTTCTCATTACTGTGGTAGAAACCCCCTGGACCACATGGCCATGACTGTGACCGTTACCAACCTGGGAGAAACAGACAGGGTTCTGACATTGCAAAGAGGCCAAGATATGCTTGAAATGACAAAAAAATATATATATCCCTAGTAGGAAGTCCTACACAATAACGGGTGAGTTCCTCATCACCTGTAGGTAGTACCTCCAAATGATCTGAGCTTGTATGACCTTCTAAATGCCATCTGCAGCCCTGAGGAGTAAATGAGCTTAGATGAAACCTTCATTTCTCTCAACAACAGATTTTCTATTCCAAAAATCAGTCTCCTGTCAAGTTCTCCCAGAACACAGATGGAGGGAGGTGTGTGGAGTCCCAGGAGCAGGATGAGACTCCCACTTGCCCCTTGCCATTTGGTTGAAGTGTTATTTGAGTTCTGTTTCTGGCATTGGGGAGGGTGGGCCAGAGCTGCCTCTTTAAATTCCTTCTGTGGCTGGGACAGAGGGGTTGGGTGGTGCTATTCAGGCCTTTTAAGCTTATCTCAAAGATGTGCTGTGACCCCCTTGCCATACAAGAGATAAAAGGTACATGCCATCCCTAGCACAGTGCTTCTTTGAAATATTCCTACCCACCTGCTATGTAAAGCACCTGCTATGTATAAGCAAGGATTGTATGTGAGCTACCTTCATTATCACTGAAGAATCTTAGAGCATTTGGGATTTAGCTCCTGCTTCCAGGACCTGGCTTTGGGATTTTCTGGCTTCCTAGCCTCATTCTTCAAACTTCTGCCCCTGGCCCATGGCAGAACTCTGCTGCTGCTTCTATTTGTTCCCCTACCAGACTCGATAAATCTACCCCTGCATCATGATTATCTTCCTGGATATCTGCCCCAAACTTTAATTCTGTCACCAGTCCCCTCCTCTTCCCTGGGTGGTCCATGGCCTAGCTTGGGGAACAGGTGCTGTCTACTTAGGACAAGGAGCAAAGTTGAAAAGGTTGAGATCTCTTTTGGTGGCCAACCACAGAGCTAAAGGTCGCACTTCTGGGTCTAAGGATCATTCCCACCATCATCTGGCCTCCAACCCCCGCAATAATCAAGTCCATGAAACTTACACCAACTCTTTCTACACCTAGGGACAGTAGTTTACCCAGAGATCAGTAAAAAGAATCCCAAAACTTGAGTTTGAGTGATAAAAGACAAATATTGACTGAGAATCTAATTTGTAGAGTCTTCAAGTCTCAAATAATGTGACTCTGGCTATAAACAATGACAGTTCCCATTACAGTAATAGCAGCCAGCCCCAACCCAGGGGAATCTGGAGTGAGAAGTGGCCTGGGAGAAGGATGACAAACTCAGGCCTAGATGCCAGAGGGCAGAGCCAGTGGGAGACCCAAGCTAAGGATAAGGCCAGCAACATTTTATAATGGAGACCCTCCTGAGCCTTAGGTGGAGACCCAAGATATTGGTCAGAGAGGCAATGGGAGGGACACTAGAAAACACAGGTCAGCTCTAGCAGAGCTGAGCCAGGCAGATATTTCGTAGGTATGAACTCATTCAGTCCATACAACAACTTTATGTTATATGTTATATGTACTTTTATTGTCTCCTAAAAGGGATATATAGATTAGAAACTGTAGATTATATAACTGCTGTATAGCTCACGAAGGCTAAGTAGCTTTCCCAAGGGTACACAAGCAGTAAATGTTAAGGCTGGGATTTGAGCCCAGGCAGTAGGATTCCCAAGGCTGTTGTTTTAGCTTCCATGTTAATCTGACAATGGCAAGAGGTAAAACATTCAGGCTGTCTTTGCCCTCTGCACTATCTGGGCTTTATACTAGATTTCAGTCCCTCCCAAGAATTAGGAATTAGCATAATGATTCTCAACCAGGGGAGATTTAGAATAATATCAATGCCTGTGCCCCACCCTTCAGGAATTTTGGTTTCGCTGGTCTGAGATGAAGTCCAGCATGCAAGGAGCACAGAGAATAGGGTGGAATAGCAGTTTTCACAGAAGTTCCTCAACTTAAAAAAAACCGCACCATCTCTCCCATCCTGACAAACATCTAACTCCCATCCGCAGCTCTGCCTCTCCCTCCAGCTATGGCTCTTTCCTCTCTAACCACAACCAGATTTCCTGAGAGGTGTCTCCAATCCCCTCCCATTTCCCTCCTTAACCTGCTGCAGAATGGCCCCTGTGAAGTCATCTTTGCCAAGGTCACACCCCCACCCCACCCCATCCCTATGTTGCTAAAGTCACTGCTCAGGACCCAGCCTAAACTAACATTCTTGAATGTGATAGGTGATGTTAACCATTTGTTGCCCCTAGAAACTCACCCTATCCTAACCTCAGAAACACAATGCATTTTCCTTGTCAGGAGATTTCACCTCAGTCTTTTTCTGATGGATTTTATATTGTGCCTACAAATGCATTCTAAAGGTGAAAGATCCATATGCCCTGGCCCTGTCCTCAAATAATTGAAAGTCTTATTAATACAGGTGGTTTCCCCCAGGGGAACCCTCAGATTCCTTCCCTCAAGTTGCTTCCCTATCTATCTGTGCCCCTGGCAGAGACAGAAAAGAGCAAAGCTCATGCCGAATCTCCATTCTGTTAGCAAGAACCAGCAATACCTCCCTTCTTATTAGAAGATGGTTACTGGAACACAGGCTCAGCCCCTTGCCCATGCTCATTTCACCAGTATAGTCATTTAGTACTGAGTAACAAAGATTCTGGCATACATAACTTGTTTCTTGGGTCCTTGTCCATCTAAACATACAGAAACAAATTTGAACAAGATATATTTTCAGAGTTTTAAAGCCAGGGACATGCTTTGTGCCCTAACAAATAGACTTTGCTAGAATCTGCAATCCACTGACCAGGGCAGGGGTGGGAGAAGCAGTTGAGGAAGGTCAGCAGGTTGCTTCTCATGTACTGCAGAGCTAAGTTGGACTCCATGTCTCATTGTTTTCTAGCTGTTGGGTCTTTCAAGGACGCTCCCATTCCTTTATAGGCCTCAGTTTTCTCCCCTGTTAAATGGGACCAGTTGTCTTGGCCCATGGATAGCATGATAGGAATGAGATGACCTCTACATGCTGTCAAAAGGCCCTCTCTGAGTGCTGGAGAAATGAAATTGAGTTGCATCCAGCCATAGTTCACAGACTTGTCCCAGGCTAAGAGAGAAAGTGTATATGCAAGAGAGACTTGCAAAAAACAAGGCCTATCTCTGTGCACGACTCTCCTCTGGGAAGGAAGGGGCCTGTGCCGTGACAATAGACTAGGGGCGCTGACTCAGACGGCCAGTTCCTGTTCATTTCCCCTCCCTGCAGGACAGCAGCTGAGCAGGAGGTCAGCCCTCTGTGTGCTGCTCTGACTAGGGCCTTTGGCTGAGAACTTTACCTAGAAAAAGATAAGCCCAACTCACAGATAGCTCCCTTCACTGGTCCCGCTGTGACCAGGGACACAGGAGCAGCGTGGCTGTGGGTGTAGAGTCGGGGGAATCTTACTTTTTTAATTAGGTCTTACTGGGCTGCCCAGGGACAACTTCATCAGGCAGAGGAGCATGTGATTGATGGGATCAAACTGACTCGGCCGGGGTGCTGGGAAACAGACTTCAGGAAGAGTCCCTAGGCACCCCACTGAGGAGCCCAGGGACAGGGTTTGGAACAGCGTAGAGCCCTGTCTCCAGTGTGGACTGGCAACATACTTTTCTGTTGCATGAGGATTGACTGGAAGTGGATTATTGGTTATCCACACTGCTAGGATGGAGAGAGCCGAATCTCTCACCCTCTTCTGGAGTCGGGGAGGTGAGTGTTTGTGGAAGAAGGGTTTCGTGCTCAGCAGAGGGAAGAAGGGAGGAATTGGAGTTCGAGGTAGAGGTGCTTTCTGCAGTCAGAGCTGTGGGACAGCAGCCTGGGCTGTCTTGGGAGGGAGTGGGTCCCTTAGAATTAGAGATATAGTGTATAAAGAGGAGAAGGAGGCCACTTGGCAAAGATGCTGTACAGGAGGTTCACAGCTGGGTGGCTGTGGAGGTAGAGAGGGTGGATATGTTCACATCCCAACACAAATATTTTGGGTCCCTAAAGGGATAATAAAAGTGACTGAGGAATTGTTTGTATATGCATGCATGTGACTATCTCTTACTTTCTGTAAGTCAACAAGGATTCTGTGGCCTTGTCCCACAGATGGATCTTGGTCTGTCTTGGGGTTTTACCTATCTCCTGAACTCCTGCAAATATGCTAAATGTTTTTGCAATCTAGAGGCACAGGAGTAAGGAGTGGCCAGAATGGGGTGCCTATTAATGGTCGTCTCTGCACACAGGTTACTTCCAAGGAACCAAGTGCTTTCTAGTCACAGTTCAAGCCAGACATTCTGGTACTAAGATAGAATGGAGTTCGGGGTCTTCTGCCATACTATGACCCCTCTCTGGATTCTTGTGAAGAGGATAAGCCAGGTTGGGGGAGTCATAACATGACTCAGTTATGTTCCTGGAAATGTGCAGGAAGCTATTATGGTGGCAGAAATAGCCATCAGGACATATTATGAGTCCATACAGTGTCTCTGGGTTTCTAGGTGGTCCTTTATGGCAAGAATATGTTCAAAAGGCAGCTAAAGCCATTTGAAAAGCTGAGTGATGAGATCAAAAACAAAGCCCTGTGATGAGCATATACTGCATGGCATGGAGAAGAATCGGGGGAAAGAAGTATTTAGTCTTCAGGTCTTTGAGATGCTGTCACAAGGTGAAGTGAGTAGATGAAGTCTGAGTGGGGCCTCCGGTGGCAGAGCTGGGGCCTTTACACAAGGAAGAACTTTCTAACAGACTCTACAGGAGGAGGCCTTCAATAGAATGAAAGCTGTGGGTACCTTTGGGCACATTGTCTTTAGTAAAAAGAGCCCGTGAGAAGATAGGGGCATGTGTAAGCCAGCATTTCTCTTCTGAAGGAGAGGGAGACAGAGAGAGGGAAGAAAAGGTAACCCTCACCTGGAATGAAGGCCCAGCCTCACCCTCCATTTCCTCCTTCTACCTTCACAGCTTCTCCTTTGGTTCAGAGACCCTCATCCCTCTCCCTTTCACTGGGCCCCCTGTTCCCACTCTCCAGCACATTCTCCACTATGCAACCAGAGTGAATCTTTAAAAAAACAGACCTAACTGCTCAAAACCCTTTACTGGCCTCCCATCACCCACTGTTAAAAGTCCCAATTTCTTTCTCTTCTCTATTGCCTCCTTTCTACTCTAAAAACAGAGCAGAGATAAGATCGTTTCTCACTCTAATACAACTCTGACATTTCATAAATCTAAGTCCCAGACAACTGGAAAGGGCTATATTTAACCTTCCGTCTTGTAGCTTTTAATGGAGGGACTTGCTGAAGGCACTGCCTTCTAATGCTACAGGAGACTAGAGTCTTGTCCTTGTTGTCTGCTAGGCGAGCCCAGCCACACCTGAAGAGGCCAAACCTGACCTCTCCCTTCCATGTTGTGGTCAGGCTTCTTGGCCAGCCTTCTGTCTCTAGGTGAAGCAGGTCACTGTCCCACACTCCAGAGCATGTCCTCTTAGCTTTCTTTTTTTAAATATTTTTTAGATGTAGATGGACACAATGCCTTTATTTATTTATTTTTATGTGGTGCTGAGGATCGAACTCAGTGCCTCACACATGCTAGGCAAGTGCTCTACAACTGAGCTACAGCTCCAACTCTTAGCTTTCTTATCTACAGATATTTGAAAGACTTTCAAGTCTTCACTGACACCATAGCTGGGATTAGTGGGTAACTTGTGAACACAAGGATAGGATGGACAGGGCCTGCAGGTATGACAGGGCCAGGGAGCAGAGAGAGAAGAAAATGTGTTAAGAGTCTGGTCATGCCACAGAAGGGGGAGAAGAAGTGATGCTGACTGAGGTGGCAGGCCCTGTCATGAGAAGTATTGAATATATTGCCCCATGTGACCCTCACAACAATACTATGAGGTACATACCAGCATTACTCATATTATATTCCAGTGGGATGCTGGGGTTCAGAGCAATTAAGTGACTTATCCAAAGTCATTCTAGCTAGAAAGTGATAGAACTGAGATATAGAACTCAGGCCTCTCATACTGCAGAGCCTACTTGTTTGCCAAGGCCCAGGATGTCCCTGGCTAAATTGACACTGCCCTTTGGAACAGTTCTTATGTCCTAGCCTCCCTTCTTTCTTTGGGTTTCTTTTGTAAACACGAGTGCTCCTGGCATGCTCCTAACATACTGCCCCTAACCTAGGGCCCTGGCCTACCTCAACCTTTGTTAAGGAGCCAGCCCAGTAGTTTGAACTTCTTGATGATGTTTCTGCTTTCAGAACCCATGGACTTGTTTCTCCTGTATTCTCTTCTTTTCAGATTTGCAGATACAACTACTAGTACCAGCACTAAAGCAATGAGCTATACATACTATCCTTTTTTCCATATTGGTCTCCTAGACTGCTAACACTAATCCCTGCTTCTAATGGCCTGGGGCAAATTGTGTTCCAGCTGTAAAATGGCAAAATTGGAGATTCTCTAAGGGCCCTTCCAGTTCCTAAAGATAGGATTTTCAAGGTTCTGCATCTTTGCCCAGCCCTATCCTTATTGGCTTCTCACCTACAGTGTTGGGGTGAGAGTCACAACAGGCACAGAGTTGGAAACCTTCATTGAGCCAAGCAATTCCTCCAGGGCCAGTGGGCAAAGCAAGTGACAGAGTAGTGATAACAGCCATAAATGCAGGGCCCTTTATTATTTACCAACTTTTCACAGTAAGCAGTGGTAGGCAGAGGGACTCCAAGGTGATTTAAATGGTACATGCTACAGCTGTAAAGAACATTGAATTATATAGTGAGAAAATGATTCTCTTTCCAGCTTTCTGATTACATCAAGGAAAAATGCTCAGTATGGTGCTATTCTTCAACCTCTCTAATGCTTCCTTAATCTTCCCTAACCAAACCAGAACAGGTGTCAGGCTCAAAGATATGGACAATTGACAATATTACATAGAATTTAATTATTATTTTATGTTTACATTGTATTTCCTTTTACATTTATTTTCTTTCTTTTGGGGGAGGAGGGGTTACTAGGGATTGAACTCAGAGGCACTCAACCACTGAACCACATCACCAGCCCTATTTTGTATTTTATTTAGAGACAGGGCCTCACTGAGTTGCTTAGTGCCTTGCTGTTGCTGAGGCAGGCTTTATACTTGCACTCCTCCTGCCTCAGCCTCCCAACTCGCTGGGATTACAGGAATGTGCCACTGCAATCCCAGCTCCTTTTACATTTATTTTCTAGATGTGACAAGTGATAGTTCTTTTGCTGTTGTTGTTTGGGTAGTGCTGGGGATTGAACTGGGGGCCTTAGCCTTTGTATATATTCTATCACAGAGCTAAATTCCTAGTCCTTTGTTTTAGTTTTTGATTGCCAAGTAAAATTCTTTAAAAAAAAAAAAACATTTTTAAAAATGTCTTTTGTTGTTGGACACAATACCTTTATTTTATTTATTTATTTTTATATGGTGCTGAGGATTGATCCCAGCACTTTGCATGTGCTAGGTGAGTGCTCTACTGCTGAGCCACAACCCCAGCCCAAATTTCTTTTAATATAAATGCATTTAAGCGAAAAAAAAGAGAGAGATTCATTTAGAGAACAAGATTAAGTGAATAGTAAATAAAATCATTAGTGCCTAACCACCACAAAACTTGTTGAAGTGGAACCAAAATGGCTGAAGTTTGGCCAACACTGGAATGTGCCATTCATTTCACAGATGCTTCCTGAGCACCAAGTTGCTCAGCATGGTATAGAAAGCCCTGCATTGTCTGCCCCTACTACTGTCCCAGACTTTGTTGCCTCCTACTCTCACTAAAACCCAACACACTTCTTTGCTTTCCAGCACACTGTACTCTCTGTCTTGAAAGTTTCTCCCACATCCCTTGGCAGACCATCAAACCCCATCTCATCTTTCAGGACTTACTGGCTCCTCCTCTAGGAAGCCTTCCTTCAATGCTCAGGTAGAGCTCAGTTTAGCAATAGTTCCTTATATCTGTTGTAGCATGTCTCAAATTGCTGGAATTATTTGTTTATAGGCATATATCTTCTACACTTTTAGCTCCAGAACCATTTTGTAGGAAAAACTTAGAGAATAGGGTAGGGATAAAAGTGTAACTCTGAGTGAGACCCATGACAGTGACTGGGCCATGAGGATAGTCTCAACTCCTGGGATCACTTGGAATAGTCTTCCTAAATGCCATGCCAGAGCCTTCATAGGTCACAAACCCAGCTTGGGGACTGCCTTTGAATGATTCTTGCAGGTCACATATAAGAAGTTGATTAGGGTGACTTTGGCATAAACATCTTGAGTCTAATGGAAAGACGCAGTATTGGTTTCAGGGAGAAGTCGAGCTGAAATGCCACTCTAATGACACAGTTTGGCCCAACCCCTTGAGTAACTCTGGAACTAGGTTGAGCTTTCCCATGAGGGGACCAGTTCTTAGATGTAGATTGTTTCCTAGGAGGAAGCACAACTTGGGCAAGGAAGCTCTGTCTGAGCAGGGGGCTAGACATTTCCCAAGGAGGGTTGTCAGCTAGCAGCATTCATTACTGGCTAAGGGAATAAGGCCTCCAATCCTGAAGAGGAGCCTGGGTGACACATCACAGTGTTGCCCACAGGGATCTGGTCAGAGCCCTAGGAGCTTTAGTGCTAGGGAGGTGGTGAGAAGAGAACAACAGTTTGAGGAGGGCAGAGTGTGGCTATCAAGCGTATTGGTGGCTGGCAGGGCCTACTAAATGTAATAATGGCTGGGTATGATATTCCAGTCACTGTGCTTAGAGGATACAGTTGCAAACAATTCGCCAGGAACTTCTGGTAAAACTGGGGCAATAGATATATAGAGAGACTATTCTAGAACAATATAATAAGTGCTACACCTATGAAGTGTACCAAAGACCAGGTTTCCTCAGTATTTTGTTCTTGCTTCTCCCTTGGAGGCTTTATCATCTGAGCCTTCCCACAACCCTCTAAGGTACAATTTATTGTCTCCAACCTACACACGTGAAAAGTAAGATCCAGAGATTTGCTTTAGACCTCACTGCAGGTCAGATTCCCCCAAGCTGGGATGACCCCCAGCAAAGTCTAACTTCATAGCCCATGCCCTCTCCCCTATACCACCAGCCCCCCTCAAAGACACATGCAGTCCTTTGTAGTTTGCAAAACGCTTATTATATTATATATATTTCATCTTGACACAGCTCTGCAAGATAACAAAATAAGGGTGTCAAAAGAAAGAAGGTTTTTACCTTTATTTTCTTAACCTGCCTGGCATGCTTTCAGAAATAGATATATTCAGATCAGATTTGTATCAGTGACATTTTTATTCTGGTTTTCTTTTTCCTACACATTCTTAACCACCTGTGAAATTCTGCCTTTGCACTCATCTGTTCTTCCATATTTTGTCTCAAAAGTGAGAAAATTGTGAACAAAATCCAGTTAGTTCCTTTGGAGCTGTGAGGGGGGGAATAGAGGTTTTTGTAATTTTTCAGCCTTACTCAAAAAAGCAAAACGTTCTTGGTTTGAAACATGAAAAATTTATGAAACCAAGAATATGTCTGATTTTATGTATTATTACTACTCTAGGAGGTATATTTTGTTGTTGTTGTTGAGGGGGTGGAGGTATAGTCTGAAGAAAAGGCCACTTAGAGACAATTCACTCTCAGGCAGGGCAGCTGTTCCCAGTTCCTACTCCACCACCCATCAGCTATGTCCTCTCCCCCACCTTTGTGCCCACCATCTTCCTCAAATCTAGGCCACATCCTTTTTACCCCCTCTTCATTTCCTACTTAAAAGATCCCTCAAGGCCTCCTTTACTATTAAATGTCAATAAAGGTGCATTTTTAGGTGGAACAAATAGAATTCTACTGTCTCTCCCAATAGGTTTCATTGTGGTCTGCCTGGTCTCAGATTTGGCGTAAAGCAAAGCATTTCTCTATAGAGTTTTCATAGCAGAAGCTATCACATTGTAGAGATCTAACAGTTGTTCTGTGTTCCAGAGGAGAAAAGTCTTCATACATTCTTAGCAAAAGCAAAGGTACACATGTTCTGTGACCACACCTGATCCTCACATGACTTCATTTCCCATCACTATCACAGGACCATAATTAAAATTCTCTTTCTATTTGGAACTACCAAAATATCATGCTGGCTTTATCTATTCAGCAAGGGGACCTTAATTTCTACTGATTTCCTTTACTTCCTTATAGGGAGTGTACAATAAGTAATGGGGGCTAAAGTAGAGAGCAGTAGTCAACTTTAGGCTTTAGAGATTAGCAAAGTAATCACCCTTATCAAAATATAGTTTTCAGGTATTGAAAACATGACTCTCATTCAAATATATAGTGAACACTCTATGTATATATGATATTTCAAAATACATTATACTGTCATTGTATAACTAAAAAGAACAAATTTAAAAAAGAAATGATATATATATAATATATATATATATAATATATATATATATATATATATATATAGTGATCAGATGTTAAAGAATTTTTAAACTCATTGATGAGGGAAACACTATTATAGTAAAGCTGGTTTTAAGAAAGATACGAGAGTTAAACATGGAATTACCTCAAAAAGTTGAAAATAGAATAACCATAGAGCCCAGTAATTCCACTTCTAGGTATATACTCAAAAAAAGTGAAAACAGGGACTTGAAAAGATACCTATGCATGAATGTTCATAGCAGCATTGTTCACAATAGCCAAAAGGTAGAAATAACCCAAATACACTTTATCCATACAAAGGAATATTTTTCAGTCATAAAAAGGAATGAAGTTCTGACACATGCTACAATGTGGATGAGTCTTGAAAACCTTATGCTAACTAAAAGAAGGCAGACATGAAAGAACAAATTTTGTATGATTCCATTTACATGAACTATCTAGAATATGCAAATTTATAGGGGCAGAAAGTAGATTAGAAATTACCAAGGGCTAGAAGAAGAGAGGATGGGAAATTACTGTTTAATGGGTATAGTTTCTGTTTGGAATAATGGAAAGTTTTGGATCTAAATAGTAATGATGGTTATACAACATTGTGAGTCTCATTAATGCCAGTGAATTTTATACTTAGAAGTGCTTAAAATGGGGGCTGAAGGTTTAGCTCAGTGATAGAGGGCATGGCTAACATACTTGAGGCTTTGGGTTCAATCCCCAACACCCTCACCAAACATGCTTAACATGGTAAATTTTTCTTACATATATTTTACCTCAACAAAAATGTTAAAAACAAAAAAAGATACTAGAGACTTCAAAAGAATTCTAAAATAAGATGTAAAAGTTGAATACAAAACTGGATTGTACTGTGGGGTAATAGAACTATAACCTTTGGGGCTATCTTTCCCACTGAAAATAATTAATTTTAATCTCTATCAGACAAAAATCATTTTCAACTAATCAATCTTCTACAAGTGAACTTCTGACTTCAAAGTCTGGGCCTTAATCAGTAATGACTGGTAAGTTCAGCATGGAAGAGGCTCTCATGTTTCTTCAAGTGTGCTCAGTGGTCTTTTGTGCCTTGTTGTCAAGCCTCAGATATTTTTCCTAACACCTTAAATAATACATGACAAAGAGCAACTCTTGTGGGTCTCCATGAAAGAGCCTTAACTTTAGCTTCAAGGCCTGACTCTTATGGGCATTAGCATCTTGATGATCTGAGACTGCTTTGCAGGGACACTTAGGTCCATGTTGCACTTCATCGCCAGACTGACCTTTCAAAGCACCATTTTCATTGTGTTCCTTCCACACACAAAACCAAAAATGACTCCTGATCTTGCCCCTACTTTCTAGACAAGCTCTCAGAAAGAAGCATCTGGAATCTAGCCTGGCTAGCGATTTGGAAAGGAGCTCTCAAGTGTTCTTCCTCTGGCTTTGCCTCCCTTGTTTCCACACCTTTGCTCAAGTGAGTGATAACGTCCCCCCTGTGAATGCCCCTAGCCCATCTCTTATACTGACTAGCCTATGGCTATGGTTCCTAAATTTCAATCATCTCTGTGCCACAGCCACAAATTTTGTTTATTAACTGTACTATATTATGACTTAAAACAAATTCTTCTAAAATGTCTTGCCCCAGGCTGCTGAGTTGATATGCTAGTTAAAAAAATTCATCTGTGTACTACCTCACATGACCTTCATTTCCTAATGATTGTGTTCTAATAGTTTGGTATATCTGGCCACCCAGGAAAATAGTGGCCTTTTTCTACCTGCAACATGCAGCCCTGACCTAAGCACTTGACAAGATCTCACTACAAACCCCTTGGTTGATTGACTGTCCTGTCTTCTTTAGCTTCCCATCAGAGTGCTAATGGCTTTCACTTTGCCCCTCTTGTGTGCACAGAAACATTGAAAACATAATTCCTATCCTCCAGGAACTTATGTCTTGGCTGGGGAACAAAAGCAGGTGTTCTAGACAAGCCAAGCCTAGGTCCCTCTTGGCCACTTTCTTCTCACATCACCATTAACAAGAAGGTTCTCTACCCCTCATTTTCCTCATCAGTGAAATAACAATAATGCCTGTTTTGCTACATAGCAAAGGGATATTAGAATGATGCCATAGTTGTGCAAGTACT
Organism: Urocitellus parryii; assembly: GCF_045843805.1. Classification (NCBI taxonomy): domain Eukaryota; kingdom Metazoa; phylum Chordata; class Mammalia; order Rodentia; family Sciuridae; genus Urocitellus; species Urocitellus parryii. Next base: position 76,925,451 of record NC_135547.1, read on the forward strand.
TTGTAAACAAGAAAGTCATATCCACTAAATAATTAGCTAAATAATTCCCTGAAAGTTAAATAACAAAGCAAGATAGTCAAATAAAGTATGCCGCAAAGCAGTTCCAAATGAATCCTTAGGATACTCCAGGCAAAAGGATTCCAGATAGCTAGGTCATGAGACATGAGTGCAAATTCAGCAAGTTGAGTGAGGTGTGGGGAGGACCTAGAAGCATGAAGGAAGCAAAATGAATAATGGGGAGACATTATTTAATTTGCCACCCATTGCTTGAGGCTGGTAAGGCAGCTAGTTGGGCCCTAACAGAGGAAAAGTATGAACAGGCAGTGGGAAAGAAGGCAATGTGAGCCCAACCTCTGGAAGCATCTAGTGCCAGACCTAGTTGGCCTTTCTATTGGAAGAAACTACTGAAGGAATTTTTTTAGTACTGGAAATTAAATCCAGAGCCTCACACATTATAGGCAAGCACCTGCCATATTTATTTTCTTTTGAGATAGGGACTCACTAACTTTCTCAGGCCAGCCTAGAACTTGCTCTCATTTTGCTTCCCTAGTAGCTAAGATTACAGATGTGTGCCACTGTTACTGGCTCACTGAAAGCTCTTGAATAGAGAAATATGTGAAGAAACCATTTTTTAAAGTATTTTTTTTTAGTTGACAATGACCTTTAATTAATTAATTTATTTATTTATTTATATGTGGTGCTAAGGATCAAAGCCAGGGCTTTACACATGCCAAGCAAGTGCTCTACCACTGAGCCACAACTCCAGCCCCGAAGAAACCAAATTTTAGAATGCAGATTCCTCCAACACCAGAGCTGCTTTTTCTACTCATAATTTAATTATCAATTAAGTGTTTTATTACAAAATAAAATATAGTCACTCCTCAATATCCTCAGGGGATTGGTTTCAGGAACTGCCCCAGATACCAAAATTTGCATATGCCCAAAAATGGTGTAGTATTTGATATAACCTGCACAATCCTCCTAAGTACTTTGTCATCTACTAGATTACTTGTAATAGCTAATGCAACATAAATGCTATGTAAATAGTTGTTATACAGAGTAATTCTCCCACTTACCCCTAATCCTCCATCCCTACTAACAGTTCCCCTCTCAAGAGGCAACCACAGATACCCATTTCTTATGTGTCCTTCCACAAATGATCTCTGTATATGCAAGTGGGTGTGTGGGGGAGACAAAGAGTAAACATAACTGGTAACAACTCTACATTAACATTCAGTGTCTTGCTTTTTTCACCTAACACTATATCTTGGAGAACATTCTCACATATTTTAGCTATATAATTCTTCTAAATTGTTTCAAAATATTCCATGACATGGCAGAACCACAATTTATCTAACCTGTCCTCTATTGAAGGGGTGTCGTTGCCAGTATTTTACTATTACACATAGTACTTCAATGTATATCTTTGTTCATATGTTTTTCTTTTCTTTTCTTTCTTTTTTTTTTTTTTTTTGTGTGTGTGTGGTGCTGGGGATTGAACCCAGGGCCTTATGCAGGCAAGTCAAACACTCTACCAACTGAGCTATATCCTCAGCCCTATTCATGTGTTTTTCTATGTAGTATGTCTGTAGTGTAATCTCTAAAAGTGGAATTGGTGAGTATAAACAGGAATGTGCATTTGAATAATTTATAAATTTGTTTATTTATAATGTATAGATAATGATTTTATATATTTATGGGTGTTTTATATATGATAATTTGATAAGTGATTACATTGTATAATGATCAACTCAGGATATTTAGGATATCCATCAGCTCAAGTGTTTGTAGTTTTGTTTTGTTGGGTTTTTTTATTATTTTTTGCAATGACAACATTCGAAATACTCCCTTTTAGCTCTTTTTACTTTTATGATACAATATTTTGTTTTATTTTGTACAATGCTCCTAGGTATCTAATCCAGGGACTTGCATATGCTAGGCAAGGACCCTACTACTTAGCTACACCACCCCAGCCCATATGATACAATATTATTAACTATAATCATCCTTCTATGTAATAGCACACTAGACTTTATTCCTCTTATCTAGTTGTGTCTTTGTATCCCTTAACCAATCTCTCTCCATACCTCTCTTTCCTCTATCCTCCTCAGCCTCCAGTAAACACTATTCTACTCTCTACTTCTATGAGCTCAGCCTTTTTAGATTCTACATCCAAGTTAAATCACACAGTATTTGTCTTTCTGTGATTGGCTTATTTCACTTATAATCTCTAAGTTTGTTCATGTTACCACAAATGGCAGGAATTCCTTCTTTTGTAAAGTTGAATGATACTCCATTGTGTGTATATACCACGTTTTCTTTATCCATTTATCAGATGATGGGCACTTCAGTTGGCTTCACACCTTAGCCATTGTGAATAGTGCTATAATAAATATAGGCATCAGTATACTGATCTTATATTATTTGGATATAAACCCAGTAGAGGGACTCCTGGATCATAAAATAGTTTTTTTCTTTTCTTTTTTTTTTGGGGGGGGTACTAGGGATTGAACTCAGGGGCCCTCAACCACTGAGCCACATCCCCAGCCCTATCTTGTATTTTATTTAGAGACAAAGTCTCACTGAGTTGTTTAGTGCCTCACTTTTGCTGAGGCTGGCTTTGAACTCATGATCTTCTTGCCTCAGCCTTCCAAACCATTGGGATTACAAGCATGTGCTACTGTGCCCAGCCAGATAGTTCTGATTTTCATTTTTGTGAGGAACCTCTATACTGTCTTCCAAAATGGCTCTACTAATGAACATTCCCACCAATAATGTGCAAACATTTCCTTTCCTCCACATTTTCACCAGGATTTTGTTCAGTTTTTATTTTGAGACAGGGTTTTGCTAAGTTACTGAAACTGGCCTCAAACTTGCCCTTCTCCTGCCTCAGTCCTCCCCAGTTACAGGAATTGTAGGCATGTACCACTGTATCAGGTTTCATTGTGATTTTAATGTGCATCTCCCTGATGATTAATGATGTTGAACATTTTTTTCATATATGTATTGGCTGTTTGTATGTCTTTTTGGAGGTGCCTATTCAGTTGTTTACCTTTTTTTTCCTCTAGTGCTAAGGATAGAAACCAAGGCTTCTTGAATGCTAGGCAATTACTCTACCTATGTGCTATATCTTCAGTCCCCTTTTTCTTTATTTTGAGACAGAGTCTCACTAAGTTGCCCAGACTGGCCATGAATTTGTGATCATACTGCTTTAGCCTCCTGAGTAGCTAGGATTACAGGTGTGTACCACCAAGCCCAGCTTCTGTCCATTTTAAAATCAGGTAATTTTGTTTTTCAGGTGTTGAATTATTTTGAGTTCCTTGTATATCCTGGATATCAACCCCTTGTAAGATGTATAGTTTGTGAATATTTTATCACATTCTGTAGGTTGTCTCTTTTCTCTGTTGATGATTTCCTTTGCTGAGCAGAGGCTTTTTGTTTGATGGAAACCCATTTGTCATACATCTTTGACAGATGATGCCAAATTGCCCTCCAAAGAAATTTCTTAGTGATGTTCCAACCAGCCATGTAGGAAAATGCCTGTTCCTCTATATCCCCTCTCCCCATCACAGTCTATAATAGACCTTTTAAATCTGTGCCTAGATAACAGGATGGGAACCCAAGGTGGTGGATATACATACCAGGGCAGGTAGAGATCATATGGTTGCTCTCCATGGGTCTGGCTGAGATTTTCATAACAGCCCTGTGGTGGATATAGCCCAGAAGCCTTGTGTCCTCAACACCTTCGGTAGCTGGTGGCACTCAGGAGTACCCACAATCAACAAACTCACATAGGTAAAGTCTTGACAGCCAGAAGAGCTTCTTTTGGTCTTGCGACCCTCTTCCAGCTTATGCGGAACTATTTCTGGACCTCTTTATGTGCACTGAAAGCCAGGACCAGGAAACTTAGGTGGCATTCTGTTGGCAGAGCAGAACCTCCAGCAAAACATATTTTTATCCATTGTCCCCACATTCACACACACACATACACACACACATACACACACACACTCACCAAGAAGACCAAATATAGATCTCAAGACCCAGGTTCAGGACTGGGATTGCAGTTCAGTGGTAGAGCACCCACCTAGCAAGTTCAAGGCACTGGGTTCGATCCTCAGTACCACATAAAAATAAATAAATAAAATAAAGTTGTTGTGTCCATCTACAACTAAATTTTTTTTTCAAAAAGAACCTAGGGGGCTGAGGTTGTGGCTCAGTGGTAGAGTGCTTGCCTAGCATGTGTGAGGCATTGGGTTCAATTCTCAGTATTAAATATAAATAAATAAAATAAAGGTCCATCAACAACTAAAAAAAAAATTTAAAAAAAAACTTAGGTTCAGAAGTACAAGCCCATGTCTGTGAAGCACAGCTCTGTGTGGTCTGGGTCTCCAGGGGGCTGTGATGGCCTCTCTCAGTTGCAAGAACAGGGTTATGCTACAGTTTCCTTGCATAGCAGGGTATGAATGTAATGATTCATGCTGTCACCAGCAGCCACTTCTCTTCACAACTGATGCCTCAGTAGTGCTGAACAAGACAAGTACATCATTGATCACTTCTACCCTTCACCCCCTCTTTGTCACAGCCTCTCCTGTTGCTCTCCTACGATCTGGCTTTCTCTGCTCCCTGTGGCTTCCTTGTATCTGGTCTCCCTTGCATCTCCTGGCTTCTGGGCCACCTCATGGCACATGTTCCTTTGTATGTGTCACATCCATGTTCCCTAAGAGAGGGACTCTCATTCAGTCAACTGGTCACTTTGTAATCTAGAACATCCTTATCAGCCTGTATTCTCAGTGTGGAGCACCTCATAGTCCACTGGGTACCCTCAAAAACAATTGAAAGATGGCTACCCTTGACTTAGATATAGGCTCTCTGGTCTGTTCATTTGTGACCTGAAAAATAATATCTGAGGGCTGGTGTTGTGGCACAGTGGCAGAGTACTTGCCTTGTACATGTGAGGCACTGGGTTCAATCCTTAGCATCGCATGAAAATAAATAAACAATGATATTGGGTCCGTCTATAACTAAAAATATTTTTAAAATAATGCCTGAGTTGGATGCAGTGATGCAACCTGTAATCCCAGCTACTTGGGAGGTTGAGGCAAGAAGATCCCAAGTTCAAGGCTAGCTTTGGCAACTTGAAGACCCTGTCTCAAAACAATTTTTAAAAGGTCTAGAGATATAGGTCAATGGTAGTACCCCTGAGTTTAATCCCCAGTACTACAAAAAAAGCAAACACAAATAAAAGAATTGTGCACAGCACAGAGCATAGTGCCTACCACAAAGCAGTCACTCGATAAAATATTTACTGAATAAGTAAATAGTAATCCAGAATTAAGGAGTCAATTCTGTCCATTTTGTTCAGAAGGGACCTATGGGTGAGACAGTTACTTAGAACATTATAGGATTCCTCTATGATAAATTAGGCCGGTAGCCAAATTCAGCAAATTAGGTAACTGGGTTTCTGTTATTTTTCCATCTCCAAATTGAGGGGTGCAGTATTCAGAACACACGCTTTGTCACCAGACAGATCTGAGTTCAAATTCTGACTATCACTAACTATTCAGCCTTGTCCAAGTTCCTTGACCTCTCCACTTCTGTTTTAGTTAGCTTCTGCATTTCTGCGATCAAAATACCTGACAACAACAAGTTATTTGGGGCTCACGGTTTTAGAGCTCTCAGTGCATTGATGGCTGAATCCATTGCTCTGGACCCAAGGTGAGGCAGCACATCATGGCTGAAGGGTGTGGCAAGGAAAACAATTCACCTCCTGGTGGACAGGAAACAGAGAGTGGGGAGGGAAGGAACCTCAGGGAAGATGAACCCTTCCAGGGCACCATCTTCCTCAGGGACCACCTCCTCCAGCCATGCCCACCTGCATACAGTTCCCACCCAGTCATTCAAACTAGGATGGATTGAATAGTTATAGCTCTCACAATCCAATCACTTTGCCTCTAAACATTCCTGCATTAACCCAGGAGCTTTTGGGGGACACCTCATATCCAATCTACAATAATTTACCAATAAAGTGAAGTTTATAATATGTACTTTGTAGTGTTGTGAAAATCAGTCTAGACAAAGTGCCCACTGCAGCACCTAATGCATAAAACATCCAAAAGCTATTATCTTTTGTGATTTTTTTTTTAACTAGGGATTGAACTCAGAGGGACTTTTTACCACTGAGCCACATCCTCATCCCTATTTATTTTTTATTTTGAGACAGGGTCTCAGTAAGGTGCTGAAGCTGGCTTTGAACTTGTGATTCTCCTGCCTCAGCTCCCAAGCTGCTGGGATTACAGGCATCTGCTACCATGCCCAGCTCTATTGTGATACTTAAAGTAATCTTTTACGTTAAACCTTTTGGTTTGTGTTCATTAAGGTCCCAGTAAATGGAATTAAGGAGTCAATTCTGTTCTATTGCTTGCATCTCTAGAGGTAAATTTGGATTTCTTGAGTCAATATAAAGCCAAGTACCACAAACACTTCCACTTATTGATGTTCATGACTAAAGGAAAAAGCTTTTCCTTTCTGCTAGTTGTGTAGCTTTGAGACAAGCCAGACATCTCAACAATTTCCTAATGTTTCTCTCAAATAGTCACCAATTCTTTCTCCCTCTGATAGTTCTTTTTTTAATATTTATTTTTTTAGTTATAGGTGAACACAATATCTTTATTTTGTTTTTATGTGGTGATGAGGATCCAACCCAGTACCTCACACACATACTAGGTGAGTACTCTACCACTGAGCTGCAACCCCAGCACCCCCCCCCCATAGTTCCTTAACCTGAGTTTCATTCTATTCTCTGGACTAGTTCCTCATTTTTCTCTGAGTCAGTTGCCAATAAAGGTGCCTTCCCCACATCTGTAGGGCTCTGCCCAGGTCCCCACTTGAGTGTTATTGAGAGTATCTCCATCTAATACACAGGCAGTTATGAGTCACCTCCTGGGTACCAGATCCTATTCTGTAAGCAACATTATTTCTTCAGTCCAGTAGCAAAGGAGGTGGCTGAGAAAAGACCTGCTTTAACACTGCTTGCTCCCAAAGTCTATGGTATTCTATGGGGCAGGTGGTCCACAGGTTATTTGTCTGCCCCAATCACCATTGATCAACATTGGGGACAATACCAGTTTCACCCTATTATGAACAAGGGGGCAGTGAACATTAGCATACATTTATTTGTGTGTACATATATGAATATTCCCCAGTATAGCTTTATGAAAGTGGAAGATACTGGGTTAAATAGTGTATGTAGAGTTATTTTCAGTAAGTCCCAGAATATTGCCCTCAATAAAAAAGGCTTAAAATTCTTACACTTCCAGGGCTGGGGATGTGGCTCAAGCTGTAGTGCACTCGCCTGGCATGCGTGTGGCCCAGGTTTGATCCTCAGCACCACATACAAATAAAGATGTTGTGTCCGCCGAAAACTAAAAAAATAAATAAATATTAAAATTCTCTCTCTCTCTCTCTCTCTCTCTCTCTCTCTCACTCAAAAAAAAAAAAAGAAATTTAAAAAAAGCTTACACTTCCAGCCAGGCATGGTGACACAGGCCTGTAATCCCAGCAGCTCAGGAGGCTAAGGTAGGAGGATTGCAAGTTCATAGTCAGCCTCAGCAACTTAGCGAGGCCCTAAGCAACTTAGCAAGACCAGGTCTCTAAATAAAAAAATAAAAATGACTGGAGATATGACTCAGTGACTAAGCACCCCAGTTCAATCACCCAAAAAAAAAAAGAAAGAAAGAAAGAAAAGGTCACACTTCCACCCTTACTTCAACTATTGTACGCCCACATGTATACCATAGAGAAACTCATGTGGTTGAACAATGGTGGCACATACCCATGAATATTGTTTTGTTTTCAGTGCTGGGGATTAAAACCATGGGAAATCTGCTACTGAGCTTCATCTTCAGCCCTTTTTATTTTTGTTATTTTGAGACAGAGCCTTGCTAAATTGCTGAGGCTAGCCTCAAACTTGCAGTCCTCTTGCCATAACTTCCAAAGTTGCTGGGATTACAGGAGTACGCCACCATGCTCAGTTGAATATTGTTTTTAAAAGCCAAAAAAAATGAGAAACATGAATGGATAAATAAAATTGTTGTAGATTCAAACAATGGAACACTACCCAATATCAACATGTCTGAAACACAGCTACCTATAGCAACATATTTCTCACAAACCTAATGTGGAGCAAAGAAAGCAAATTGCAGAAAGATATGTCCAGTTTAGCTGGGCACAGTGGTGCACACCTGTAACCCCAGCTGCTTGGAGGCTGAGGCAGTAAGATCATGAGTTCAAAGCCAGCCTCAGCAAAAGTGAGGCACTAAGCAACTCAGCGAGACCCTGTTTCTAAATAAAATACAAAATAGGGCTGGGGATGTGGCTCAGTGTGCTCCTGTGTTCAATCCCTGGTAATCCTCCCTCCCCCAAAAGATAGATTCAGTTTGATGCTTTGATGCAATTTACAGTTTAAGAACATGGAAACCAATACTATATACCTTTTTATTTATGAGCACATGCACAACACATTCTAAAACATTGAGGTGGTTCCAAGACACCCAATTCAGGGTGAGTGTAAAAGAAAATTTGCTATTTTCCCACACTACTTGTCCCCTTCCTCTATGGGGTAGGAGTACGTGAATGGGGAGATACGGAAGCTTCAACTGAATCTGGAATATTTTCTTTTTTTAGTAAAAAAGTTCAGGGGCAAATATGGCAAAATGTTCCTGATACTTCTCTGTATGCTTACAATAGTCCATCATCTAAAAATAGAAAAGAAAATCAGGGCAGAGATTGCTGCTGCTCCTTCTTTGTAGATGAGGAAACTGAGTTTCTGACAGGTTCACAGCTCCACGGGGGCCCACCCTTTTGCTCAGGAGCACCTGGTACATTCAAGAGATACATAACATCCATAGAAAGAGACTTTACACCCCAGTTCATAAAAGCCTCTTCTCTCCCAGATTCTGGTATAGACACTTGAGTTGGATTGCTTGGGTAAAATAATTCTTGGCTTCTAGGTCTGCAAAGATGACAACTGAATTTTTGCTGTGAAGCAACAATGTTGCAAAGCTCTTTCTGGAACCAGAATTTGGCCATGATGCTTACTGAAAGCAGTGTTGCCCGATTAGATGACACAATGGGACCATCAGGCCTTATCAGCACCACTTGGTCTGAAACAGAAACTAGGAAGGGTAGGAAGGGCTGTCTCTCAGTGCTTGGCCCTGTTGCCATGGCCCCTGTTGCCATGGTCCCCAAACACTTTTGCTTATGATTTCTCTCAACTGATTATAGCATCCATCAGCAAGTAGGATCTAGAAGCTCTCTCAGGCAGACTGAGAAGAAGGCTGCTAACAGAAAAGATAGGAGTGAATAAGGGAAGTAATTAAACAAACACATAAAAAGAGTAGGTAGAAAGAATTTGGTGTGAGGCCCAGAAAACAGTTTGGTGATTTTTTAAGGAATCTTCTTAAGATGTGATTGAAGTGAGGTGGCTGGGTCAGAATTTGCTGAGAAGGCCCATTATGTAGCTGCCATCTGGTCCAGGTAGGGCAACTCTATGCCCTGGATTTTTCAGAAAAGTCCCAGTTTCAAGTATACTATTTTATTTGTCAGACCAAGAATCCTGATTTGCAAATCAGAAAATAAGGTCACTGTAGTTAGAGTAGCTCTCTAAGTCATCCAGGAAAGCCTGATTTAGAATCCACCCCCTCACTGGTTGGCAAGGAATTCCCACAGTGCCTGCCCCTAAGCCCCAAAGGCCTGAGTGAAATGGCCCTTTACAAGAAATAACAAAGAAAAAAAAGCCAAGAAATAACAAAGCACTTCTAGATTCATCTTTTTTTTTTTTTTTTTTTTTTGCACTTCTGTAGCTGATAGCAGAGTATAGTCACAAAGGCATGAGATTTTGACCTTCGCAGACCTGGATTTCAATATGCACAGGCAAGACTCTGAGCCTCAATTTTCCCCATCTGTAAAATTAGAACAATAATACAATAATAACAGGGTTATTCTGATCAACAAGTGAGATATTCATTATCGTTGAAGCACTATAGGAATGTGTGCTGTCAAAAATCCACTACTTCACTCAATAAATACCATGTCTACTATATGCTAGGCATAAGGACAGGCTTGGGGACACAGAGGTGAGCAAAACAGACAGGGTCACTGTTGGCATGGAGTGTTCACAGCCAAATAATCATTCCATACCAGGTCCAAGCAGGAGAGGGATGTAGCAGAATTACTTTTTTTTTAAATAAAACTTGACTATTCAGGCTCAGGGCTTAGCTCAGTAGTAAAGTGCTTGCCTAGCACTCATGAGGCCCCAGGTTCCATCCCCAGCACTGCAAAGCAAATAAACTTACTGGATGCTGTATGGAGACAAAAAAAGGGCAGGAGAGGGGGCTGGGAAGCCACTTAGGAAGCTTCTGTCAATGATAGCAGCTTAGATTAGGGTGGTATTGCCAGTGGCAAGAAAAAGTTAGATTCTGGAAAGATTTTAGAAGTAGAATCAATGGAATTTGGTAATGGTCTGGATTTTGGAAGTAAGAAAGAGGCAAGGAAGAATCTTAGCTAGCTGAGTCTAGGACTTGGGTCACTTGGAGCCACAAAGACAATTCAAAGTCTGCCAAAGGTCACTGAGTGGAGGGTTTCTATTTCTCCCTTCTCTCTTCTGTACAACAGTGTGAAGTCAGCACCACATCCAGAAATAAGTTGTTAGACTTGATTGGGTTTTTTTAAAATGTTTTGTAGTTGTAGATAGACAGAATGCCTTTATTTTATTTGTTTTATTTTTGTGTGGTGCTGAGGATTAAACCCAATGCCTCATGCATGCTAGGCAAGTGCTCTACTACTGAGCTACAGCCTTAGCCCTAGACTTGATTGTTTTGTTTTGTTTGTGGCACTGGGGATTGAACACAGGGTTGCTCTATCTCAGAGATACATCCCCAGAATATTTTATTTGCATACAAGGCCTTGCTAAGTTACCCAGCTGGTCTTAAACTTGAGATCCTCCTGCCTCAGCTTCCCAAGTAATTAGAATTACAGGTGTGCACCACTGCACCCAATTTAGACTTGATCTTAAGTAACCATTTTGTATTTAAAAATTTTGCTTTCGTGTAGAAAAATAAAACTAACTACACAGCATTCTGGTTTTATATTGAGTGCAGATTTCTCCTTAAAGGTAAATCCTTTGTTTCCAAATATTGAACAGGATGTTACTTTAAAAATAATAGTTTTCATTAACTTAGGATGCTGGAAATATTCTTCAGTCTGTGTGATCTGGGGACTAGTGTATGTTCTTTGAATTGGATTCTTTTCAAACGTTTAACCCAGTAGTTTTTAATCCAAGAAACCAGAAGAGAAGAGGGCCTGAATTAAAGGGGAAGAGGGGAAGGCCAAAGACAAACTTGAGTTTCATAACAATTAATCATGTTTAAACCCAGTAAACCATGGTTTATGGTTTCCAAGAGAATTTTATACAAATTATTTGTTGTCATATTTTGCAAGTTCAGAACTACAGTCATCCCCTGACTCCCAGTCCAGTGTTTTTGCTCCTTCTTAAACTGCTGGGTCCTTAAAACTTTCTTTTTTTGGAGAGAGGAGGGGGCAGGTTTTTGTAATCAACAAAAAAAGTTCCAAGAGACATTCAAGTCCCTTCTTTATTTGAAACAATTTATTCCATGTGCATTGAGAATGAGTGTAAAAGAAAATTTGCTATTTTCCCACACTACTTGTCCCCTACACACATCAACAGGGCTTTCATTTCTCAATCCTTCCAGGCCCACCCTTCAGAAACTATTATCTACTTGACAATCGGCTGAGCCCTCTTGTCTTTTTTATTCTCTCAATTAAACTCTAAGGACTGAGGTTCCCATCTGCCTTAGAGCAAACAAATCTCTTGTTTTACCTGTTTCCCAGAAGCTAGAAAGCTCTTTTTCCTTTCTCCAACCTCTATAGTTTTCTTTTTCAGAACCCTTGAACCTCTTAGTGATTTTTAACTGCAGGTGGCAATTAAATTGGTTTCCCCAATTTGGACCAAGTCATTTCTCCAAAGCTCATTGCATATACCCTGCCCCCACTCTCCCCTGAACCAAGAAAGAAAAAAAAAATCACATACTCATACCCACTTTCCTGAGCTATTTTTCTCTCTCTAAGCAGGCCTGTGTTGGCTGGGGATATAGCTCAGTTGGTAGAATGCTTGCCTCACGTGCATAAGGCTTTGTGTTCAATCCCCAGCACCACAAAAAAAAAAAAAAGAAAAGAAAAGAAAAAAAAGCAGCAGACCTATGTTAACATGAATGTGGCAAAACTGCTAGGGAGAAATGATAGCACTGGGTTGGTAGATCTCTCTACTGTTGATAGGGCAAACATGGCCATCTATGATAGTGATCTATAATTGAATATCAGATGGCAACATGGCACCCTTCCCCAAGCACTCCTATAGGAAGACTGAGGTAGTAGAAATTCCAAAGCCTTGGGGGAGCAAGGAGTGAACAAAAGGGAATTGGTCCCTGATTCACAGATACTCGTGAGGTTTTTTTTCCTTTTTTCTTTTTTCTTTTTCTGTATCAGGGATTGCACCCCTGTGTACAGTCCCTTACACTGAGCCACATGCCCAGTCCTTTTTTATATCTTCTTTAGACACAGGGTCTGGCTGAGTTGCTTAGGGCCTTGCTAAGTTGCTGAGGCTGGCTTTGAACTCATGATCCTCCTGACTCAGCCTCCCCAGCTACTGGGATTACAGGCATGCTCCACCATGCCTTGCTTGCTTGTGAGTCTTGAAGGTGAGAGGAAAGAGAAGGAGAGAGAACAGAAAATGGGTAATAAAGAGGAAAATGAGAACAATGTTTGCAAGTGGAGGAATAGAAATAAAGCTTTAAACCAAACATCATGATGCATCCACACAATAGAATGATATGCAATTTTTAGGATGAATGAAGGAGATCTATATGAGTAGAAATAGGAAAACTTTAGAGAGTTAATTGGTAAGTTTAAAAAAATGGCAGGGGCTGGGCATAGTGTGCACACCTGTAATCTTAGCTACTCAGAAGGTAGGTAAAATAGAAAGTCTAGCATCACATTTTCAATAAAAGTATTATGTGAGGTACAGGAATGAAGCACATGTAAAATTTGCATTTTCTAGTGGTAGCCACATATTCCTCCCCACTGATTTGAAATGCCACCTTTATTATACCCTAAATGCCCATATATACATGAGATTGTTTGTTTGGGATTATGTGTTTTATTTCATTCATATATTTGCCAATTCTGGCACCAGTATCCCCCATTTCTAGTAGCCACACTAAAAAAGTAAAAAGAAGGCTAGGGGTTTAGCTCAGTGTTAAGAGCACTTGTTTAGCATGCATATACCTTGGGTTCAAGCCCTAGCACTGAAAAAAAAAGTAAAAAAAAGAGGTGAGATTTAATTTTAATAGCATTTTATTTAATACCAATATATAAAAACATTTCCACATATATTCAATAATAAAAATTATTAGTGATATATCTTATATTCTTTGTCCATGTTAAATCATTGAAATCTGGTATATATCTTACACTTCTAGCACATTTCAATTCAGAATGGCCAATTTCAAGTTCTTTTTTTTCTTTTTTTTATTGGTTGTTCAAAACATTACAAAGCTCTTGACATATCATATTTCATACATTAGATTGAAGTGGGTTATGAACTCCCATTTTTACCCAGTATACAGATTGCAGAATCACGTGGGTTACACATCCACATTTTTACATAATGCCCTATTAGTAACTGTTGTATTCTGCTACCTTTCCTATCCTCTACTATCCTCCCTCCCCTCCCCTCCCATCTTCTCTCTCTACCCCATCTACTGTAATTCATTTCTCTCCTTGTTTTTTTTCCCATTCCCCTCACAACCTCTTATGTGTAATTTTGTATAACAATGAGAGTCTCCCTCCATTTCCATGCAATTTCCCTTTTCTTTCCCTTTCCCTCCCACCTCATGTCTCTGTTTAATGTTAATCTTTTCTTCCTGCTCTTCCTCCCTGCTCTGTTCTTAGTTGCTCTCATTATATCAAAGAAGACATTTGGTATTTATTTTTTAGGGATTGGCTAGCTTCACTAAGCATAATCTGCTCTAGTGCCATCCATTTCCCTGCAAATTCCATGATTTTGTCATTTTTTAGTGCTGTGTAATACTCCATGGTGTATAAATGCCACATTTTTTTTATCCATTCATCTATTGAAGGGCATCTGGGTTGGTTCCACAGTCCAGCTATTGTGAATTGTGCTGCTATGAACATCGATGTGGTAGTATCCCAGTAGTACGCTCTTTTAAGGTCTTCAGGGAATAGTCTGAGAAGGGCAATAGCTGGGTCAAATGGTGGTTCCATTCCCAGGAATCTCCATACTGCTTTCCAAATTGGCCGCACCAATTTGCAGTCCCACCAGCAATGTACAAGAGTACCCTTTTCCCCACATCCTCGCCAGCACTTGTTGTTGTTTGACTTCATAATGGCTGCCAATCTTACTGGAGTGAGATGGTATCTTAGGGTGGTTTTGATTTGCATTTCTCTGACTGCTAGAGATGGTGAGCATTTTTTCCAATTTCAAGTTCTTGAGAGTCACGTGTGTTTGGTGGCTACTATAGTGGTCAGTGGAGGTGGAGCAGGCTGAGTTTTAAATGTCACCTGGACTGTGAGACTCTATGGTTGGTGAATTAGGAAGTCATGATGAATTAGGAAGCCAGATGCTGAAGATTTAAAAAAAAAAACCCTCAACTTCTCCAATCGGGGCAACTCCTGAGGCCTCTTGAGGTGTGTGGATTTGTTGACCCCAGTAAACATAATGTGCTGGTAGGTGCAGAGCAGAACAGCCAACTCAAGTACAAAAAAAGGCCCTAACTCTCCATGGGCCCTAGTTCTGCTGGCCACATTGATGAGGAAAGAGCCTGGAGGTTCAGGAGATGATTATCTAAAGCCTGTCACAGATTCCGCTTTCTCTGCCTTCTAAGTGCCTCTTTCACAGCTTCTTCATGCACTTCTCATTGTACTCAAGACCCAATGCCCATTTCCTTTTTTTCAAAAGCAGTGCAGTGTGGCAATGAGGCTCTGAGGAAAGCCCTGGTCGGGGAGGGTGTGGTGGGAGGAACCCACATCACAGCTTACTCAACTGTGAGATCTTAACTAGGTCGGCTCCACAGCCACTGAGGTCCTGGGCAACAGTGGTGACAGCCATGGAGACACAGCCTAGAGCCTGGAATGGTGAGCATGGGCATAATTGCATACTGTGAGGGGATTTGATCTTGGGGTTTGGCGTCTGATGGGTGCTGGCAGTGTGGGAGGAGGCAGGTGTCTGGAGAGCCCTGGAGACAGGGCAGCCAGCTTTGCCCTGAGCTGAGCCAGCCAGGCCAAGTTTGAGAAGCATTTGGACTCCACAGCAGGCTTGAGGGCTTGGCCCCCGGGGGGCCTGGCAGGAAGCTGAGAAATGTCATTATCCCCTGCAGGGCCACATGCTGTCTCTGACCAAAAGCAGTGGCCTCATGCCCACTGCTTGATGATTTCCAAACCAGCTGTCCCCCAGCCCGCCCTCCGCATCTGGCCAGCTACCAGAACTGAGCTGGTGGAGCAGCCAGAGACCAGCCAGGGATCTGGAGCAGCTATGCTGCAAGAAAAATGAATTTCTTCTTGTGGAAGCCTTGGAGAGCTCTGTTGTCAGCAGCCCCACCCGCAGTTTCCCCCATTGCCTCCGCAGTGCCTAAGGGTGGGGCACCAGCATTCCTTTTTTCATTCCTACTGCTGCCTCCTCCAGCCTACAGCCTAAAAATTCTCAGTGGTACCAGACTTCTGAAGCCCAGTCAACAACTAACTGGCTTCTTTTTACCTGGTCATTTGTAAGTTGTGGCCTCCCAAAGAATCGCTGGAGCTCAGAAGTTAGAGCAGTTTCACAATTACTCAAAATCTCATGCACATGGCAGCCTCACCCGACCTTCTGCTGCTCTAGCCCCCTCCTTCCAGCTGGCCAAGGGGCAGAAATCCTGCTGATTAAAACACTGCCCTGCATGTTGGTAGGTAGCTAAAAATCTAGTGTAGAGCCTGGCAGGTACATGATAGCTTGCCAGTAGAGTTCTCTTAGATGGATATATGCATGCATGCCTGAATGCATGGATTAACATGCTCTGGATATTGTCTTTACTCCTAAACCTCTAAAACTAAAACTTATTACCTCATCACTTTCTACAGCAGGCATATATGCACCCATTGATCTCCACTGGACTAAGAAAAAGTCACAAGTAAAGCCAGCCAGAACCATTCCTGAGGCTAGGCTAAGAAAATGGTCACCCAGCTTTATCGCTCCTCACATTATTGCATTTAGGATCTAGAAGGCTGAATCATCCTACATTAAGAATCAAGGGTATGTAGGTTGGCATCAGATGGGCTCAGTTCAACTAAAGTCATTATTTCTTATTTACATAACCTTAATCAAAAGTCATTTTACCTCACCATGATTTACTATTTTACTCTGTAAAATGGGGCTAAAATTTTCCACCAAGGAGTGTGGCAGGGAATAAATGAGGAAATGTATTAGGTTGAACCCTATGAAATTGCTCAAAGTAATTGGATACCAGCAATTTCATATGGCTCAACCTAATATAAAAAGCGCCTTTATAGAGTTTAAAGTACTGTTATAACTAGCCCTATGTAAGTATTCGTTATTCTTAGGAGATATAATTTGAAAGTCACACAATTTTTTTTTCAATAAGCAACTAATCCCTTTCATATGAATGCAGGTGAAACTAACATAAGAAGCTGCTTCTCCACTAACTACAGGCTATAGGTATTTCCTGGAGGATTTTGACCTGAGAAATGGGGACCAGATATTTTTAGGAGACTAGACCAGTTCAGAGAAAGCAAAGGAGGTGAGCAGCAGGATGGCTCATGATTGCTCCTACCTAAAAATGGCTTTTTCACCAAAGCACAGGAGGAGTTAGCACATTCTCCTGCCCCAGGTGGGAGTTCTCATTCCCTGATTCTGGTTACAAGGCAAAGGCTGCCCAGGTCAGGCCTTCCTTGTTGGGGGCCGAATTACAAGGGTCCCAGGCTACCATGCACTTGGAGGAAATTGAAAACATTTGGCTCTCAAGGTGACTACTCTCCCTGGTGGCAGTAGCAGGTACAGGTAGCTCCTCTTGACCTAGAAAAGGCTCAAGTCTGACAAAGCTTAGATTCAGAACTGATAGATATAGTGGCCACAGTAGTGGGGGGACACTTCCCCATCCTATACATCTGCTACTCAATCCAATGCTAGCTATAAAAGTCATTGGGATTTCAGGCCAGAGAAGACTGATAGGGGTTGAGAAAATGTCCACTAATTGACCCTGCCATGGGTGCCAGCATCCCAAGCTAACGAGGACAGCTGAGGCACTAAGCAAACATCTAGAGTGTCTGTTACTCAGTGTTCCCACCAAGGGCACATTGTCAATTTGAGAAGACAGTCTTACAGGGGCTGGGGTTGTGGCTCTGTGGTAGAGTGCTTGCCTAGCATGTGTGAGGTGCTGGGTTCAATCCTCAGCACCACATAAAAATAAATAAATAAATAAATAAATGTCCATCAACAACTAAAAATAAAATAAATAAAATAAAGGTATTGTATCCAACTACAACTAAAATTAAACATTAAAAAATTAAAAAGATAGTCCTACATTATATATGACTGTCCTGTGAATTACAGGATATTTTACATTTCATAGCAAGATAAGGGTAGAGAGTAGCCTGTCAGCCTGAGAGATAGAAGATCCCCAACTCCCCAACTGCCAAGAATCAGAAGAGACTGAGCAGAGTGGTGGCCTCTCCATAGCTCCAAATGGCTTCTTGGAGGAGACTGCTTCAACTAGATGCTCCATAAAAAGCTGGATGGTCATGGGCCTGATGCCTGGGTAATCTTGATTTGGTCAGTGGAAATAAGTAAAGTCACTTTGGCCTGGGACCAAAGATAGAAAAGCCAAGGAAGACACCTTTTGGGAAGTACCCAAATGTGTTCTGCTTGGGGCAGGCAGTTAGTGAGATCTGCTGATCTGGGCCCCCAAACCTGGACAACCTGTGGCAAAAGATCTATATGGAAAGTGGGGTCAACTTGGCCAGATGCCAAAATGCTGGTTTCCCAGCATCCATCAAAATGGGCATAGGATGTATAATATTTATTTAGGGAAATACAAATATCCAATCAGAGCTAACAGTATAGATTGTCCATAGCAAAGAGGTGCTTGGCCAGGATTTTGTGTACTTGGATTGGGAGAAAAAAAATGGCTTTATCTCTGCTAACCTCTAATTAGAGTTTAGTTTTCCTTTCCATTATGAACTCAGGCAGGGCGCCACAGTAGCATTAGCAGTTCTGTGACTTTTTCTCCAATAGGAACCACAGATATTTTTATATCTCATTACTGCTGCTGCAGGTATCTTGAAATCCTATTCTACCCACGACTCTTCAAAATTGTGACAGTTATTGGACCTGCCACTAGATCCTGTTACCTAATGTGTTAATAATGAAACATGTTACTGTGTCACAAATTTAAAGACAACTTTAAATCTAATTGATGTTCTTTGTAATCCTTTGTGTTTTATTTATGCTTATAAACACATTTCGAGAAGGAGGTCAATAGGTTTCATCAGACCCTTGAATGAATCCAAGTAATAAAATTGTTAAGAAATCCTGGTTTAGAGGTTTGGCAGGAAACCCTGCTGATATGGGGTTCAACAGGGAAGGCCTTGAATGCAAAGAGAGGAAGCATGTACTTGCTTTCTGTAAGCACTGAGGAGATGCTGAGAGGTTCTGAGCAGGAGGCTGCCCAAGATGACGGATTACAGAGATGGCAATAGCATTAACAGAAATAGAGGAGTTGAGAGGGCTAGGGTATTAAGAGAGAGTTGTCTTAAATATGTTAAATTTGAAACTAAAAAATAAAGACACCCAGGTAAAGATGTCCCCTGGGCTCTGGGAAATGCAAGTGAGCAGACTGAGAGTGCAGCCATGGCAACAGGAATGATTTGGGAGTTATTCTTTGAGATGATCATGGAAGAATTTGGAGTAATTGTAGGGCAGTAAGAGAAAAGAAGCCAAGGCAGGGGACTGCCATAGACGAGCTTCTCCAGGAAAAGGATTCCTAGACAGAGACTTGCATGCTGGAGGTTTGTTGGAGAGTGCTTTCTAGATCAGTCCTTATGCGGGAGTAAGAGAGACTGAAGCAGGAGCTGAATTGTGATGTGTTTGCACCAGAGAATTCAGCCTATCCTGCAGGTGCTCTGGAGCTGAAATGATCCTTTGGATGGTCCTAATTGAGACCAGGCAGCTGGGCCTTTCTTCTGTCTCCCCTACAATCTGTTGACTAGATTTTGGATGCAAGCTGGTCTCCAGGAGAGGGGTGTCACCTTATAGAGAGACTCAACTGTAAGTCCCACCCTGCCACCTGTATCCAGTAATAGGAGTCTTGGGGTCAGGGAGCAGGTGCTAAAAGGAATTTGAGTCTTTAATACCCATAATTCAGAGTTCTTAGCATCTCCTCCAACCTCTACTATTTGGGGCTAAGCTAGGTGGGATGAGGCGAGGAGAAGTTAGAAGGAACTAACCTGTTGCCATCTTCTGCACAGTGTGTTTACAAGAGGTTACCAAGCTAAGCAAGCCAACCACCACAGAAATGCTTTGTGGCCTCTGTGGCCCTCCCTTTCTGGGATGTCCCTCATCTCAACGAGAGGATGTCACCACATTGTGGTTAGAGCCCTGCTTTCAGGGCCTGTGGGTTGCCCAGGAAACCTGATATTGTTAGAGCCAACAAGTAAAAGGAGGTTGGGCTTCATTTTTAAAGAGAGAACTGTAAAAACTTGGCTTTTAATTTTGAATTCATGTCCCTACACCAAATAGCAACTGAACTAATTAGGCATAAACTTCCCCCAACCTTTGAAATTTAGAGTAGCTATAGGAAGCTTGCATCCAGAAAAATTCATTTGTTTGTTTGTTCATTCCATTCATTAATTCATTCATTCCACCCACTCATAAAATGATAAGCAGAAAGACTAAGTGTTGCTTGAAGGCCAGTTTTTGTTGTTGTTGTTGTTGTTTAGATTAAAATATAAATTTAAAGATCCGGGCGGTGTCTCTCAGTGGTAGAGTATGTGCTTAGCATCAAAATAATCAAAATAATAAGAATTTTACTTGCCAATGCTTTTTGCTTTGTTTGATTTGGTTTGGTTCGGTTTTTGTAGTGCTAGGGAAGCCAATGTACTTTTTAAAACATCTGCAAGATCTGGCCACAAAGGAGGCATCAGCTTAAACTGAGGCATGCTGCCCTCTTGTGGGTGGGCATGAGGTTCACCTTGGGGCCCCATTCAGCCTGTATCTCTCCTTAGGGTTACCTGCCTGGGCCCTGTCAGCTTTGGTGCTCAGGAGCCTAGACTTGTTTGAGCTGGATGCTGGGGCTACACTGATGCACCATTGTTATCATTCTGCTCACAAGACTGTCTCTTTTACCCTCTTGGGCTCACTGTGTAGTATGGGAGAAGAACCTATGTGCGGGCTGGGGATGTGGCTCAAGCGGTAGCACGCTCGCCTGGCATGCGTGCGGCCTGGGTTCGATCCTCAGCACCACATACAAACAAAGATGTTGTGTCCGCCAAAAACTAAAAAACAAAAATTCTCTCTCTCTCTCTCTCTCTTTAAAAAAAAAAAAAGAACCTATGTGCATCCATAAACAGAAGACAGTGTTGTGGGTAAAGGAGGAGCAAACATAGTCAAGCAAGCAAAGTTGGGAAAACTTTACAGAGATGTTATGAGGACGGATAGACTGCTATTAGGTGCAGGAGGTGGCAGGGGTGGGAAAAGGAGGCATTCCAGTACAAAGGAATAGTTAAGAGACAGGAAAATGGTGCTTCTAAAAGTGGCATGTGTAAAGTGGAAATGCAGGAAAAAGGCTGGATTGGGGAAGCCTTATCTGCCAGGCTGAGGAACTGGCATTTTACCCTAGTGATCTTTTTTTTTTTCTTTTTGCAGTACTGGGGGTTGAACCCAAGGGGGCTCTACCACTAAGCTACATTCCCCCTTTATATATCTTATTTTGAGATAGGATCATGCTGAGTTGCCAAGGCTGGCCTCGAACTTGTGATTCCCCTGCCTCAGCCTCCCAAGTAGCTAAGATTACAAAGGGGTGCTACAGCACCCAGCAACCCTGGTAGTCTTGAGGCAGAGAGTGAGCCAATCTGATTTGTATGTCTAGAGGATATCTAGAGGATGTCTAGTGGCCTCATGGAGGTTGGGCTACAAGAGAGCAAGATTCTAAGGAAGAGCAGCAGGTAGGAGATTCTTGCAAATGTTTAGATAAAAAGTAATGAGGCTTTGATTTGGGAAAGTGCTAATGAGTGGAGGAAGAAATGGATTCTAAGGGGATTTCAGAGTTTAGATTTATAGCTCTTGGTGATTCCTCAAGGTGGGAGGGGAAAATCTGCATGCCATGCTACATGAACACTCATGTAGCATGAGTTCTGTGATCCTAGCCACAGCAGTAACTGCCCTGTTTTCAGGTTTGTGTGACATTGATAGCACTTATTTATCTGTTAACTCACCACAATCTCAAAGCCAAAGATAGCCCACCTGGCCAGGCACAGTGGTGCATTCCTGTAATCTCAGCAGCTTGAGAGGCTGAGGCAGGAGGATTTCAAGTTCAAAGCCAGCCTCAGCAACTTAGTGAGGTCCTAAGCAATTTAGCAGGACCCTGTCTCTAAATAAAATATAAAAAAGGGCTGGGGATTTGGCTCAGTGGTTAAGGTCTCCTAAGTCCAATCCCTGGTACAAAAAAAAAAAGATATCCCACTATTTCTTGTCTACAAGATATCTTGCAGGGCTCACTAGGTGCCAGGTGGAGGCCTAAAACATTTCCCTCAGTGTCATGCCTAGAATAGTCACAACTGCCCTGGGAAATAGATACATTTCTTTTTTTTATACTAGGAATTGTGCACAGGGGCACTTAACTACACAGCCATATCCCCAACTTTTTATTTTATTTTTTTATTTTAAGACTGTCTCATGAAATTGCTTAACTGGCCTTGAACTTGCAATCTTCCTACTTCAACCTCTTGAGTCACTGGGATTATAGGTGTGCACCACCACACCTGGCTAGATACTGTTCTTACACTGTTTTATGAATGAGGAAACTGAGGCCCATAGAGGTGATGTGATTTTCCCAGAATCACACAGCTTATAAGTGATACAGCAAGAATTTGAATCCATGTAGTTTCCTTCAGAGCCTTCCATGTAGGCCAAAAGAGGAGCTACAGAGCACACAGACTTGGGCTGCCTAGCCTGAGCTAACTGCAGCAAATTAGTGGAATATCCTGTTCCACATGCTGCTCTAGTGAGCATCTAGACTTGGAACCTCCAGGCCTCAGAGGGGTGATCACGTTCTGGGAAGGAAATCCTGAGTTCAGGTTGCTGGCACTGCTGATAATGAAGGAAATAGTCAGGGCATACTGCATGTCATCTTTGTCCCAAAACATAGACCCACCAAGAGATTTCAGTTGTGCTGGACATCAAATCCAAGTTCCTGAACACAGCCTGCAGGTTCTTGAGGTAATGAAGCTCTTGCTGATTCACTGGCTCCTTTTAATCATTCTTTCCCACCCCAGGGCCTTTGCATTTGCCTTTGTTCTTGCCAGGCATATCCCCCTCCATACACACTTTAACTCTCTTTCCTCTCTCCTTTTTTAAATTTTATTATTAAATTTTTTTGGTACTGGGGATTTAACCCAGGGGATCACTGAGCCACATCCCCAGCACCCCCCTTTTTTTGAGACAGGGTCTTGCTAAGTTGCTTAGGGCCTTGCTAAGTTGCTGAGACTGGCTTTGAACTTGTGATCCTCCTGCCTCAACCTCTCAAGTCACTGGGATTATAGGTGTGTGCCACCATGCCCAGCTCTTTTTCTCTCTCTTTATATCACTGTTTCCATCTCATTCACATTTCTCTCATTTCAGTGTGAACTCTATGAGGGCAGAGAGTATCTATCTGTCCCGTATACCATTGAATCCCCCAATGTCTATGGGCCTACAACACAGAGCTCAATAAGTGTTTGTAGAATCAGTGAACTCTATTTTGTCACCTACTGTGTGTCTGGCCCTTTACAAATACTAATTCATTCAATCTTCAAAATATCCCTGAGTTAGTTATGATTTTTATTCCCATTTTGTATATGAAACAGAGAGGTGATATGACTTGCCCTAGGTCACAGGACTTAGATACAGAGTTGAGATTTGACTCCTGTCAGGCTGTCTCTCTTATAACAACTACTCCAAAATATGCATTCAAGCAGGGTTTTTTTTTTTTTTTTTTTTTTTTTTTGCAATGCTGGGGATGGAACACAGGGTCTATTTCATGCTAAGCAAGTGTTCTACCACTGAGTTACATCCCCAGCCCCCAAGCAGGGTATTAATTGAGAAGGTCCAAGGTTCCATCTTCCCTGAACCAATTCATATGAATGATTTAGACTTCCTCAGGAAGGACTTGAAGCAATTCTGCCTCTCAGCTGGGGTTGTTAACTACCCTGCTTGTTCCACTTTTTCATTCTTGCTTATTACAAACCCCAGAGATCTATAGAAGTACTTCAGAAAGCAAAGCAGAATTCCTTGCTCAATGAGAAGTCACCCTATTCCAATGGGAGATGTGGCCGAAACCCACAGGACTAAGCATTCCCCAGAGGATTCAGGGAACAGAGGGGCAAAATGCTTCCCTCTTGCCCCTGAAATGTTTTCTCCATCAACTTCTAATTTCCCTAAATCCTTGCTACTCAAAGAGAGATATGAGGACCAGCAGCAGCAGCACTAGAGAGCACATAAGGGATGCAGAATCTCTGCAAACACACCCCTCTCCACCTACTGAATCACAATTTGCATTTTAACAAGACCCCTTAGGGTTTTGTTGATTCCTATGCCTAAAACGTTTGATAAGCACTGGCCTAGGGCTGGGGTTATGGCTCAGTGGTAGAGCACTTGCCTAGCATATGCAAGGCCCTGGGTTTAATCCTCAGCACCACATAAAAATGAATAAAATAAAGGTATTGTGTTCAACTACAACTAAAACATAAATATTTTTTTTTAAAAAAAAGCACTGGCCTAGAGTACAGCCTCTGAGCATGACTTCATCACCAGACTGGGTACAGAGGCTGAATCTTGGTATTGCATCCCCAGGACCCCTGCACATGCCCACATACTCCTATACCAACACCTAGTAGGTCCTCAGTATTTTTTGTTATTTGTTTTTTGTACTGGGGATTGAACCCAGGGGCACTTAACCATTGAGCCATATCCCCAGCCCTTTTTTATATTTTATTTAGAGACAGTGTCTCACTGAATTTTTTAGGGCTTCGCTAAGTTGCTGAGGCTGGCTTTGAACTCACGATCCACCTGTCTCAGCTTCCCGAGCTGCTGGGATTACATGTGTGAGCCACCATGCCCAGCAGTAATGTTTTTTTTTTTTTTTTTTTTAAGAGAGAGTGAGAGAGGAGAGAGAGAGAGAGAGAGAGAATTTTTAATATTTATTTTTTAGTTCTCGGCGGACACAACATCTTTGTTGGTATGTGGTGCTGAGAATCGAACCCGGGTCGCACGCATGCCAGGCGAGCGCGCTACCGCTTGAGCCACATCCCCAGCCCAGTAATGTTTGTTGAATGAGTAAACATGTGAAGGAATCTATCACCTATAGCCAGCTTAGGCACAAATATTATGTACACTGTATGGCCCTTCCCCCTCCTATCACACTTCCTATAAACTATCCAATGAAGAGACCCTAGCCTGTGGTTCTATGAGGGAGGCCCAGTGACAGGGCATTTGTTTATATAGGCCCTAGACTTCAGATGACTTTGAACAGGCTTGTACCTTCCCTGTTCTTCCATCCTTTTAACTCCAAACCTCCAAAGAAGAACTTCTAAAGTGCCCATGATCTATTATTGTTGTCCTCATTTACAGTATGGCCTTCTCAGCATACTTGGCTACCAAGGTCCCTGTGCCACTTCTCAAATGACCCCCTGGAAATCCCAGTCCCCCACACAAGGTGCAAAGGGTGCTGGCTATCAAGCCCTTGCTGCATGCAGAACCAAAATAAACCCCTGTTGATATGGAAACGGGTTGAATTATTTTAAGAAAAAAAATTGCTCCTTCATTAAGTCGAGTTGTTATGGCAACCAGAATTAGATAAGTAACTTGGCCGTGGAGGTTATGTGCAATGTTTGGAGACTGAGAGTTTTCAGAATAATGGAAAACAATTTGTAAGCATATCTCCCTGACCCCTGACTCTGCCCTGTGAGGGATGTGAAGGCCAATTGAGGATTCTACTGCCTCACCTGAGTTTATGCAGGGTGGCTGGAAGCCGCTCTCCAGGGCCCTGCCTGTGATGATGCAGGCTGAGGCCACAAGGATTATATAAGAGGAAGTCAAGGAGGGCTTTATACTAGAGGTTCAGCACTATCTCAGTATGCTAGTGAACCCTACACTCAGCTGCAGAGGAACCTTTCAAGTTCCCAAAATTAGGGGAATGCAGGCAGAGGCTCAAATAAAAATAGTGTAGCTACTTTTTTTTTTTTTTTTTTTTTGTACCAGGGATTGAACCCAAGGTGAGCAACTGAGCAACTTTTCCAGCCCTTTTTTTTTTTTTAATTTTTGAGACAGGGTCTCTTTAAGTTGCTTACAGCCTCACTAAGTTGATAAGGCTGGCTTTGAACCTGCAATCCTCCTGCCTCAACCTCCTGAGCCACTGGGAGTACAGGCATGTGCCATGACACTTAGCTTTCTTTTTGTTTTGTTTTGAGATAGGGTCTTACTAAATTACCCTGGCTGGGCTCAAACTCACAATCCTCCTATCTCAGTGTCCTGAGTAGCTGGGATTAGAGATGTACACCACAGCACCTGGCTATAATAACTATTCTTCATTGGGTATTTACTGTGAGCCAGACCCTGAGCTAAGTACTTGATACACTCACCTTTAATCTTCATCATAACCCTGTGAGGCATTCTTATTATCTAAATTTTGAAAATATGGAGAATGAATCTTTGCTCAGTAAGGTGACTTGTCTGAGGTCACACAATAAGTGCAGAACTGGAATTAGAATTTTAGGTTCCACTTGTGGCCTCTGCTGCAAAGTCAAGGGACTCTTAAGCTGAAATACTGAGCCACACTATTATCTTATATCCACGTTCATACATTCACTCATTCATTCACTAAAAATCCTTTACTGAGCACCTACTCTGTGGCAGGACCTGAGGAAAGCCCAAACATATGACACTTGCTTTTTGTCTTCAAGGAGTATAAAGACTCTTCTGATGGGGAAAAACTATACAGTACGGTAAATATGATACAAATCAACTGGGGCAAGTTGCCAGGCAGTGGGTGCCTAGACCTAGCACCAGAACCATATGAGCAGCAGACCTCCTTAGAGGGGCCCTGGCCCTCCTCCAGGTGCCTTCTTTCTTTCAGATATTCCAAGTGGCTCCTTTGACTCAGGAAACACTGAGTGGAAAGCAGAGAGTTTGAAGGGCTCTAAAGGAGAGGGAAGGGACAGGGGCCACTGAATCTCCAAGGTTTAGGAAACTGCTTTATAGGAAAGGAGAGGAACTGGAGGAGCCAGCCTACATCAATTTTTCTGTTTCCTGCCCTAGAGCTCTGCAAAATGCATGGTAAACCTAGACAATTGCAGAGTTTGGGATGCTACCCTGAAGGTATTTGTGCCCCACTAGAAATAGTAGGCTCCATTTTTCTAAGCCTAGCCATTGCATGCCAAGTTCTAGGCTTTTCTTTATACATAATAATGCCTGTTGCTTCTTTTGAAAATTTCAGTTAGTACCTAGTATAAGCTACTGTTGTGAGATGATCCCCACTGGGCTGTCTGCTGGTTTGCTCTGTGTTATGGCTGAAGCCTGCCAAATTGGGGCCTGAAAAAGAGCTCCTCACCCACCCAGGACAAAGCCTTCCAAAACTGCCTAGAAAGTCACCATCCTGGAACTCTTACAAGGTGGGCCTGAGGCACAGCCTCACTACAAAAGACTCTAGTGAGTGCTAAGCATAAAAGCGGTATCTGTCAAGACCCCCTACACATTGACACACCCCAGGTCTTGTGCAGTCAGCAAGGAACTGAAGTTTACCATCAGTTGAACAACTTCATTCTCATTTAATCTTCACTGTCAGGTAAATGCTGTTTCCCATTTTATAGACTATAAAACAGAGGCGCACACCCAAGATCATCCAGCTAGGAAGCCACAGAGCTGGAATCAAGAACTTCACAAATTCCTATTCCTTATTGCTTCCTAGGCTGGAACAACTCAGAAAAGTGCCTTATGACTCTGTCTAGCCTGCGACCCATGCTGGCTTCATGAAAGAAGGTTCGAATCTTGAGAAAACACTAGGGAGTTTTAAATTAAAGAGACAAGACTCTAATTACCTTTAAAACCAGCTCCAGGATGGCTTCTCTAGCTCCAGCCTCCAGCCACCTAATGCAGTAGCGAGGTTTACTGAAGAGGCTAGCGCGAGAGAGAGAGAACACGCCACAGAGTGGATTTTTATTGGGGAACAAAAAATTCTGGGAAAAATCCCATCCAATGAAGATTAAGGGGGGCAGCATCCAAAGGTCAGGGGCTACGATTGGGTCTTTGGGGCAGTGGCCAGACACGCCTCTGCATGGACAAGCCCTCGGACCTGGAGAAGGGTGGGGAAAGCTCTGACACAGCTGTGTCTAAGCACCTCTCACCCAGCCAGAGAGGTAACTCAAATCATGTGGGAGGATGGCCTCTCACAACTCTGTCAACTGCCTCAACAGCACTAACAACACATAACTGATGTTTAGCTCTGTGTTATCAAACCTACTACGTATTGGAATCACCAAGAATATGTGATTAAGGAATTCTATCTAGAGCTTTCTGGAGCTGGGTGCAGTGGTGCATGGCTGAGGCAGGAGGAGTTCAAGTTTGAAGTAGCCTGAGCAGTTTAACAAGCCTCAGTCTTAAAAAAATTTCAAAGATGTTTGGGGATATGGATTAGTGGTAGAGCTCTTGCCTGTCATGCACGAAGCCCTGGGTTCAGTCCTCATACTACAATAGATAGATAGATAGATAGATAGATAGATAGATAGATGATAGATAGATAGAGATACATACATACATACATACATACATAGATACATAGATAAATCCATCTCTTCAAACACTTATGAAATTGTATCTGCTTTTCCAGTGTGGAATGGGAAGTTAACTTAGACCTGAATTTAAGCATACATTTATTGTTTACTAACTACATGGCCCTAGACAACTTAAAAAGCCTCACTCAGTCTCATTATGTGTGTGTGTATACGTGTGTGTATATGTGTGTGTGTGTGTGTTGTACAACACCTTTATTTTATTTATTTATTTTAATGTGGGGCTGAGGATCAAACCCAGTGCCTTGCACATGCTAGGCTAGCACTCTACCGCTGAGCCACAACCCCAGCCCCTTAGTCTCATTTTTAAAAGCAAATTTGTTGTAGGAATCAGAGATAATGTATTCACAGGGTTTGCTTAATGCCTGAAGTATAACCGAGACTTAATAAATGTTTTCAAGACTCACCTGGGGAGCTTTTAAAAACAGCCTGTGTTGACTCTAACTCCAGACCAAGTAAATTAAAATCCCTGAAGGTGGAGTCCAAGTGTTGATATTTATACATCCCCTGGATGGTTCTAAGGTTCAGGCAAGGTTGGGAACCCCTATCTACCCACAGGTGCATGCCCACACTAGACTCCCATTTGGGCAGAGAGGTAGGCATGCTTGCAGAAGAAATCGTATTGTATACTCAAGCATACAACAGTGCTTCCTTGGGCACCTATACCTGGAATGTCTACATGGCATTCCAGAATGATGCCCATTTCTCTACCCCTCAAGAGGTTCCCAACCAGTGGAAAAGATAAAAGCCATCAGGAAGCCACAGTTCTCTGTGGCCATAGCTGTAGCCCTGGGTTTAGGATCAGGTAGCAGCTGATGCCAGGTAGTAAATGCTATCAAAAACTAAATAGAAACCTCGGTATGGTGGTACACACCAAAATCCCAGCTACTAGGGAGCTGGGGCCGGGAGAATCACAATTCAAGACTAGCCTGGAAAACTTAGCAAGACCCTGTATCAAAATAAAGTAAAAAGGGTTAGGGATGTCGCTCAGTGGTAGAGTGCTTGCCTAGCATGCAAGAGGCCCTGGGTTCAATTCCCAGTACCATGAAAAAGAAAAAGAAGTGGATATTTGTAAAGAGAGTTGACTGAAATAGAATTCATTCAGCATGTATTTACTGAGCACCTATTATGCGCCAGGCACTGTGGCTATGCTGGTGATTAAGACAAAGTTCCTGAACTCGGGGAGTTTATAGTACAGTGTAGGGCAAACAGAAACAGTGTAAGCACTATAAGAAAGTAAGCGGGGCGATCTGGCTAGGGTGATGAGGATGGTGACACCAAAGGAGGATCAGAGAAGGTCACTTTGAGGAGATGATAGTTGAGCAAAGATTCTAATGAAGGAAAGAAGCAAGCGATTGTGACCATCTGGTGGAAGAGTGTTCCAGGCAGAGGGAGCAGCAAATACAAAGATCTTGAAGTGGGAGTGGGCCTGGCATGTTTGAGGAGCAGCAAGAAAGGCTCCTGTGATGGCAATAGCACAAACAGAGTGGTAGGTGATGAGGCCATATGGGGTGGGGGCAGATGCCAGATCATTCCAGCCTTATAGATCATGGTAAAGACTGCATTTTAGCCTAGAGTGATGGGAAGCAATGGGGAAAACTGTTGTGCTGGGGAGTAATAGGATATGATTTTTTTTCTTTACTAACAGGTTTATTGAGATATAATTCACACACCATATGACTTACCCACTTAAGGCATATAATTCAATGGTTCTTAGAATATTCCCAGATATATGCAACCATTACCACCATTTAATTTCAGAACATTTTCATTATTCCAAAAAGGACACATTTTACTTATTAGCAGTCGCTTCCTACTTCTGCTAACCCCCAGCCACTCCCAGCCCTAGGCAACCATTAACCTACGTTACCTATTATGGACATAACGTATAAATGGAATCAGACAATGTGCAGCCTTTTGTGACTGGTTTCTTCCTCTTAGCATAATGTCTTCAAGGTTCATCCATGTTGTAGCATGTATCAGTACTTCATTCCTTTTTATTGCCAAATAATGTTCCATTATATGTATACACCATATTTTGCTTATCCATGATCTGTTCAATGGACATTTGGGCTGTTTCTACCTTTGGGCTATTACGCATAATGCTGCTGTACTTTTGTGTACACGTTTTTATGTGGACATATATTTTTGGATCTATTGGGTAGATATCTTAGTAGTGGAATTGTTGGATCATATAGTAATTCTATGTGTAAACTCTATGTTTAATCACTTGAGGAACTGATAGGCTGCTTTTCAAAATGACTGCAACATTTGACATTCCTCCCAGCAGTATATGAAGTTTCCAACTTCTCCACATCCTCACCAACACCTGTTATCATCTGAATTCTGATTCTAGCCAAGCTAGTAGGTATAAAGTGAATGTCATTGTGGTTTTTTGCATCTCCCTAATGACTTGTGATGTCAAGCATCTTTTCATGTGTTTATTGACCATTTGTATGTTCTGTAGAGAAATATCTATTCATATGCTTTGCCCATTTTTTATTGTTGTCTTTTTATTTTTGAGATGTAAGAGTTCTTTATTATAGTCTAGATTCAAGTTCCTTATCAGATATATGATTTTGAAATATTTTCTCCTTTTGTGTGGATTGCCTTTTCATTTCCTTGATGGTGGCCTCTGAAGCACAAAGTTTTTTTTTTTTTTTTTTTTTAAGAAATCCAGTTTATCTAATTGTATTTCCTTTGTTGCTCATGCTTGCTTTTGGTGTCATATCTAAAAATCCATTGCCCCATCCCTGAATGACTTTTGCAAACAAAATTCCTCTGATTGTTGTTTGGGGACAGATAGGAGGTGGAGCTACCAAGTACCAAGCAAGAAAGGAGAGGGTTGATCTATGCACAGCTTGCTGATTCCTCTGAGGATCAAGTGCAGAACGTCAGCCTCCTGATTGAGAGCTACACTCTGAACCCTACAAGGTGGCCTGGACACAGACAAAAACACTGATATGCTGGTTTCATTTCTTTTCTGCAAATCCCATTTTCTGATTTGAACCTTATTGGGGCAGCTCACGCATTTAGAAAGACAAGACTCAGGGCTAGGTCAGAAGATGATGTGGATGGCCTCCAGTGGCCATGTCAAAATCCCTGTCATGGTCATTCAATGTGGGACCTGAGAAGAGGTCCCTCCTCTGGGCCTCAGTTTCCACATCTCTACTGCATAAGGGATCTGGACTAGGGTCTGTGGTAGCCCACAGGCTTTTGAATTCTCACTTCCCCATTCTCACAGGTGGCTGAGCACGGCTGTCAGAAAATATTTATCATGGTAGCAAGGGAGAGTTTGAGCAAACCACAGGATGATATTTACAGTCTGATCCCATCTTTGTTTGGCATAAGAAAACTTCCAGAAAGATAATACCCAGGGTATCAACAGTAGTTGTCTCTGGTGTGTAGGATTATGGATGCTATTTTCCTCTTTCAGTTTGTTTGTATGTTCTGATTTTCAACTATGCTAAATGTGTTTTGTGTTTGGAATGAGTACAAAATGAAAAGCATAACAGAAAAAATTTAAGACTGGAAATAACTTATTTATTTATTCTGCACTGGGGATTGAACCCAGGGCCACTTTTTTTTTTTTTTAACTGAGCTACATCCCTAGGCCTTTGTGTTTTTTCTATTTTGAAACAGTCTTGCTGAGTTGCCAGACTGGCGTCAAACTTGTGATCCTCCTCCTGTCTCAGCCTCCTAAGTAACTGGAATTACAGGCATGCATGACTGCACCTTGGCTTGACAATTTTTTTTTTAAGAGTTGTGTGGGGATCAATGAGAGAAAGTGTGTCAACATGCCTTTCACACTGTGAACCAAGGGAAGTTGGATGTCCCAGGAAGCCAACTCTGAGGCAGTGGTTAGTGTGCAGGAAGTTTTTTAGGGAGTCTCTTGAGATCCTCAGCTGTTAAGTGGGTGAGGAAGTGGGATTGTGCAGAGCCTAACGTAAACTACAACACAGCCCTAACAAGGGCTTCTGTCAATTGGTCAATCAGAGGGGGAAGCTCTGGAGCTGGGCCAGCTTCTTTCAGTTGTCCTGAGATGGGGTGAGATTGCTATTGGAGTAGGAGGTGTGACATTGGACAAGGCAATTTCTAAAGACAGTTGACAATAAAGCACCTTCTGGCAGCTCCACTGGATGTTAGGAGAGTAAGTCATTTATCCCTGAGGTGGAATCTGGGTGGTACATAAGGTAAACAGCCTGGCAGATGTGACCTCCATGAAGGCCAAGGATATAAGCAGATATGGGGTGGGGGTTAAAGAGGAAAGACTGGTTTTTTTTAAATATTTATTTTTCAGTTTTCTGTGGACACAACATCTTTATTTTATTTTTATGTGGTGCTGAGGATCGAACCCAGCGCCCCGCGCATGCCAGGCAAGCGTGTTACCGCTTGAGCCACCTCCCCAGCCCTAAAGACTGTTTTTAACTCAGAGGCCTGGCTACATCTACCACTCTGAGTTCTGATCTTCATTCCTGATTTGTGTCCTTAGCTCATGACTTTTAAGGGCCATCAATGGGCCAGCAACCATTTGGTGCTCCCCAGGATCCAAACATTATTTTGGACCCTCTAGTCCTTTAATTGCAGACAAGGTAGAAGTACTTCTGGCATGTTTATCAATGAGGAAACCTAGGTTCAGAGAGGATGCACAACTAATTCTATTGAGGCAGAGCCTCAAAAACAGATGTCTGCAACTCCAAGTGTCACCTTTTTTTTTCCCCTGGAAACACAGCTGCCCAAACATCTCAGTGATTTTTTTTCCTACCCAGATGTACAAAACTGTTCTTCCTTGTTGATGTTGAATCCGTTGGTTTCCAGTGCTCACCTATCAAATTTCAGATGAGCCAGGTTCCATCTGCAGATCACAAAACCAAGTTTGACTTAGTTGATGCAACTTACTCTCTAAAGATACCCTCACTTGCCCAGAAGGCTCCTCTCTTTGGAGGAGGACAGAGCCTTCTTCCACCAAGGAAAAGCCTTAACTTCCTCAAGTTTGCAGGGACAAAGAAGACTGTTGGCAGTCTGACTGAGTTAATCTTTAGTTAATCTTATTAACCTGTGAGATCAATTGGCTGCAGGCACCAGGCAAGTGACAGCGTGGGCATTAATTCAGTGGTAGCAGGGGTGGTGTGGTGGCCAGGGACTGATTTATCAGTCCTTTTAATAGATGTGATTGCATTTAGTTAATTGACTCTGAGGCTGGCATGAATATGACAATCCCCTTGTGGTGTTGAGCTGCTCGGTGGATGCCCTGCTAGTTCAGAAAGAGGGATGAGGGAAGGAAAAGAGAAAGGCACATGACAAGTAATTCCCCCTTCCTGACCACTATAAGGACAGGTTTGGTTTCAAGGTATCTCTGACCCATATGCTATCATCAGGGGTAGCATAGTGGAGGAAAGTAGTCTTCAAAAGGTAGTCCTAGTACTGCAGCATCAGTGTCCCTTGGGGACTTGTTAGAAATGCAGATCCTGGGCCCCACCCTAGGCCACTTCACTTGAATTTCTGGAAGTGGGGCAGAATATTCTGTGTTTCAACAGGCCTCCTGGAGAATTCTGATGCATACTAGCATTCCTCCCCAGCACCCCCCCAGCCCCCCACCCCCCCTTCCCCGCACAAGGAGTGATAAGCACAAATTTGGGCAACTGGCAGTCTGGATTGTAGCTGGGTAATCTTGGTCAAGCCCTCTAAATTCTGTGCCTTAGTTTCTTCATCTGTGACATGAAAGAAATAATAACACCTGCTTCATAAAGTTGTTCCCTCAGCATGACAGTAAATTTAACTAGATAGTAAAGTTTCTGTGATTTGATAGGTAAAAAAAAATAATGGTACAAAATTGTCTTTACTGTGGTTATACTTATGTAAAAATATGTCTGCATATGGACCTGGGTGATTTCTTTCTCTAATCACAAAATTCTGAAATGTGATTAAGGGTGGGGGTATAGTGTGGTGGTAGAGTGCTTGCTTAGCATACATAAGGCCCTGGTTTTGATCCCCAGACGAGAGAGAGAGAGAGAGAGAGAGAGAGAGAGAGAGAGAGAGAGAGAGAGAAATATGGTTAAATATATCTTTGGAATACAAATATTAAATAAACTCAGTTGGAAAAGAAAAAATATAATGGATTGTGGATAAGCAACTGGTAGAATTGAAGTAAAGATTATTCTAGTGTCCCCATGATGTAGGACTGCCACACATGAGTCCCAACTCCGCTTGGGTGGGAGATTGGTTCCCAGCTCATCAGGTAGCATTGGAGCAGAATCAAACCCAATATTCCTCAAGATTATAAGTGCAAGTGATGTGACCTGGAATCTGGTCCACCTGGGGAAGCTTAATAACTGTAGCAAACATGGCTGGCCCCAGTGAGGATAGCTTGGGGGTAGGCATGGGGCTGGGAGATGAACTCATCTCAGATAGGGAAGAATAGTCCAGCTAAGAGCCATGTGGTCTTGCAACCTGTGTGATCTTGCTGGCTGGTCGCTGCAGAAAAGTCTGAACTATTTGTTGAGAGCTCCAAGTAGAGCTCTATCTGCAAAGGTAGAAGTACAACTAGCTAATCAGTAGGCTCTGTCTCCATCTTGCCATCTCCATATCTATAATTACCAGGTCCTGACTGGGTTGTGAACTCCTAGCATAGGGCCACTATAGCTGATTGCAAAATTCAGAAGCCAGATCAGCTAACTGGAATGGGTATGTAGTGAAACTCTAACCATGTACGCTACACTCAGCCCCACTTTCCCTTTTAAACTATGATCCCTAGAAAGTAGACATTCTAGTAAGTTTACTAAGACTACAGTGTTATGCTTTATGGTATATTTCTTTGCACCCCAGTCACCATGTTATTTTTCAATGGTATCATATCTGTTAATACATGTGTACATCCCAAATCTGTTTGGGATCTACTCTGACAAAGTAGAATGTTTGCGGTTTGTCACATAGCTGTCCTAATCACATGTTGTGAACTTGGGATTTGATTCTTCAGTATGATATTGTGGTATATTTATGACTCACCAAACTTCTTTTTTTTAAATTTTTATTTTAGTACTAGATATTGAAACCAGGAGCACTTTACCACTGAGCTATATCCCCAGCCCGTTTTTTAATTGTTTCCATTTTGAGACAGGGTCTCACTAAGTTGCCTAGGGCCTTGCTATGTTGCTGAGGCTGACATTGAACTTGCAATACTCTTGCTTCAGTCTCCTGAGCTGCTGGGATTACAGGTATGTGCACCACTGTGCCCAGCCCAAACTACTACTACTACTACTACTACTACTACTACTACTACTTCTACTTCTTTCTTCTTCTTCTTCTTCTTCTTCTTCTTCTTCTTCTTCTTCTTCTTCTTCTTCTTCTTCTTCTTTTTTGTACCAGTTTTATTGAGACAAAGCATTCATACACCATACAATTCAACACTTAAAATGTACAATTCAGTGTATTTATATTATACTAAACTAAATTCAGAGAATTGTGCATTTCTCACTACATCAATTTTAGAACAATTTCATCACCCTAAAGAGAAACTCAGTGGCCATTTTCAGTCATTCCCCATTTCCCCGCTAGCTCCTCTCTAGCCCTAGGCAACCACTGATCTACTTTCTGTCTTTATGGATTTGCCTATTCTGGACATGTCATAGAAATGGAATCATTGACTATGTGGTCTTTTGCAACGAACTTCTTTCCCATAGCATGATATTATTAAAGTCCATCCATGTTGTACAATGTATCAGTACTTCATTACTTTTTTATGGCTGGATAAATTCTATTATATGAATAGAACACATTTTATTTACCGATTTATCCACTAACCAGTTGATGAACATTTAGATTGCTTCTTCTCCTTGCCTCTGGTGATTAATGTGGTCATGAATATTCATGTACAAGTTTTTGTGCAGACATATATTTTCAAATCTCTTAGGTGTATGTATAGGAGTAGAGGTGCTGGGTTATAAGGTTATTCTCTATAACATTTGGAGGAACTGCAAGACTGTTTTCCAAAGTAGCTAAACCATTCCCACCAGCAGTGTATGAGGGTACTAGTGCTCTACATTCTCACCAGCATTTTTTTATTATAGCTATCCTTGTGTGTGTGAAGTGGTATCTCATTAAGATTTTTGGTGCACTTCCCTAATGACTAATTATGTTAAGTATCTTTTCATGTGTTTGTTGGCTGTTTGTATATCTTCTTTGGAGAAATGTCTTTTTAGATACTTTGCTGGATTTTTACTTGGATTATTTGTCATTCTAGTATTCATTTGCAAGAGATGTTTTTATGTTCTAGATCAAAATATCTTATCAGACATGATTTGCAAATATTTTCTCATTCTGTAAGCTGCCTTTTCACTTTTTAAAAATAAATTTTCAGTTGTAGATGGACACAATATCTTTATTTTATTTATCAATCTACCACTGAGCCACAATCCCAACCCCCTTTTCACTTTCATTTTTTAAAAATATCTTTATTTATTTATTTATATGTGGTGCTGAGGATTGAACCCAGGGCCTCACACGTGTGAGGCAAGCACTCTACCACTAAGCCACAATACAGCCCCCCTCTTCACTTTCTTGATGGTATTATTATTATTATTATTATTATTAATCTCTGTCTGTTTAGGTTTTTTACCCATTTATTATTTGTTTGTTTTTTGGTGTTAAGCTTCTGGAGTTCTTTATATATTCTGGATATAGATGGTATTATTATATTTTTTTTGGTCCATGGTACTGTTAGTGTCATATCTAAGAAATCACTGTTTAATGCAAGGTCTTGAAGATTTATGCCTGTTTCCATCTACATTTATAGTTTTAGCCATTAAATGTAGATCTTTGATCCATTTAAGCTAATTTTTATGTGTGCATGAGAATGAATTCCAACTTCATTCTTTTGCATTTGGATATCTAGTTGTCCCAGCATCACTTGCTAAAAAACTATTATTTCCCCCATTGAATGGGATTAATACTCTTATCAAAAATTGACTGGCCATAATTGTGTGGGTTTATTTCTGGATTCTCAATTCTGTTCTATTGAGCAATATATCCATACTTAAGTTAGCAAAACACTATTTTAATTATTATAGTTTTGTATACTATTTTGAAATTGGGAAGTGTGAGTCCTCTGGCTTTGTTATTTTACAAGATTGTTTTAGCTATTCTGGGCCCCCTAATTTTCCATATGGGTTTCAGAATCAACTTGTTGATTTCTACAGAGAAACTTGGATTCAAATGGTATTGTGTTTGGGTCAATTTGAAGAATATTGGCATCTTAAAAATATTAAGAATTTTGATCCATGGACATGGAATGTCTTTCCATTTGTTTCCATCTTTAATTTTTCATGTATCATAGTT
The DNA here is from genome assembly GCF_045843805.1 of Urocitellus parryii. Lineage (NCBI taxonomy): Eukaryota > Metazoa > Chordata > Mammalia > Rodentia > Sciuridae > Urocitellus > Urocitellus parryii. The sequence goes on from NC_135547.1 coordinate 76,962,966, forward strand.
TTCAGTGTACAATTTGTGCCCTACTTTTGTTAAATGTATTCCTATGTGTTTATTCTTTTGATGATATTATAAATGGAATTTTCAGGTTGTTCAATGCAAGTATATAAACATACAATTTTATATTGATTTCATAGGCTACAACCTTATTGAGCATGTGTATTAGTTATGATACATTTTTAGTGGATTCCTTAGAATTTGCTATATATTTGAGATCATGTCATCTCTGCAAATAAAGTTTATTTCTTTGTTTCTAATCATATGCCTTTTATTTCTTTTTCTTGTTTGATTTCTCTGGCTATAACATTCAGTACAATGTTAAATGGAAGTGGTGAGAGTGGACACACTTATCTTGTTCCTGATCTGAGGGGGAAAGCATCCAGTGTAACATTCTTAAGTGTAATGTTACTGTGGGTTTCTCATAGATGCCTTTTGACAGGTTGAAAAAGGTTCCACCTATTTTTAGTTTGTTGAATGTTTTTATCACAAACGAATGTTGAACATTTTATCAAATACTTTTTCTGTGCCTACAGAGATGATCATGCTTTGTCTTTTTTCTATTGATATGATGTATTATATTAATTGATTTTCAGATGTTAAAATGACCCTGCATTCCTGGGATAATCCCCTTTGGTCATGGTATATGATTATTTTTATATATTACTGGATTTGGTTTGCTAATATTTTGTTGAGGATTTTTGTATCCATATTGGTCTGTAATATTCTTCTGATTTTTTTGTCAGTGTTAGTATCAGGATAATAGTGGCCTAACAGAATGAGTTGAGAAGTGTTATCTCTCCTACATGTTGAAAGAGCTTGTGAAGATTTGATATTAACTCTAAACATTCAGTAGAATTTACCAATGAAGTCATCTGTATCTGGGCTCTTCTTCATGAGTAGTTTTGGAGTTTGTTGTTGTTTCGTTTTTGCAGTACTGGGGATAGAACCCATGGCCTTGTGCATGCTAGGCAAGCACTCTACCATTGAGCTACATCTCTAGCCTGTGTGTAGTTTTATATATATTTAATTGTAGATGGACACAATACCTTTATTTTATTTATTTATTTTTATGTGGTACTGAGGATCAAACCCAGTGCCTCACACATGCAAGGCAAGTGCTCTATCACTGAGCCACAACCCTGAACCCCTGTGAGTAGTTTTGATTATTGATTTGATCTCTTTGCTTGTTATAGGTTTATTTGGAGTTTCTATTTCTTCCTCAATCATTTTTTGATGGTTTTTATCTTTCTAGGAATTCAGGCTTTTCATCAAGTTGTCTAATTGTTGTCATACAGTTGTTTATAGTATTTTCCTTTCTAACCCTTTTTGTTTCTATAAGTTTGATTTTAATATCCTCTCTTTCATATCTGAATTTCCTAATCAGAGATCTTATCTTTCTTATTCTTGGTCAATCTAGTTCACCAAAATTTTTCTGAATTCCCATTTCCCTCTTAGCCTCCTTCTGCCTATGTTTGGGAACCTTGGCCAACCTAAGAACATAATTTTGTGTCTTTTATAGTCAAGAAAATAAATCTTCTCAACATTCCTGTTTGTGGATCTCTCAGCCTGAACCCCAAAGCATATTGTTCTGTTCCTTTTGCTACCTGAAGTAAATTAATTCTGAATCAGCTTCTTTACTAGCCGGTGACTATGGTGTACATGATTATCACACACCCACCCTCTCATTGTAGAAAGTAAGCTTCAACTGGGCTGGGGATGTAGCTCAAGTGGTAGCGCGCTCGCCTGGCATGCGTGCGGCCTGGGTTCGATCCTCAGCACCACATACAAACAAAGATGTTGTGTCCGCCGAGAACTAAAAAATAAATATTAAAGAAATTCTCTCTCTCTCTCTCTCTCTCTCTCTCTCTCTCTCTCTCTCTCTCTCCTCTCCCTCTCTCCTTAAAAAAAATATCTCTCTCTCTCTCTCTCCCTCTCTCTCTCTCACTCTCTCTTTAAAAAAAAAAAGAAACTAAGCTGCAACTTTTTTAGTACATGGCTATCAGTTGAGTGTTGTTCATTTCACAGTAAATATGAGAGCCTGGAGAAGAGCAGAAGGCATTGGACCCTGGCTAGGGTCCAATGAAACCCCTACGAAAGGCATTGTGGGTAGGCCTGGGACCTGGTCTTCACGAGCATTGCTCACCATTGAGGCTTGAATGGAAACAGAGACAAAATAAGAAAAACCAAGACTTCCTGCTGTTCTGACCATATGTCTCAGTGGTTATACTAGTGCCCAGGACTGTGCTGCTCTGGTTGGCAGGAACTCTACTGACAGGTGGGCAAGTCAGGAAGTCAGGAAAAAGCATTTGGGATTTTGGGCAAGTACCAATTCTGACTGGTATTCTGGGGTGCCTGACCCAGTTGGTAATCTTTCCTCCTCTCTGCAAGCCCTAAGCCTGGTTGGGGTGCCAGGGTAAAAGCATTCATTAATTCAGAAAATGTCTTAGAGCCAACAATATGTCCACTTCAAGATTATTTCCAGACTAATGGGAAATCTGTTTGTGCAAGCAATTTTAAGATGGAGCAAAATCCACCAACATTTCCCTGGCGAGGAAATGGCAATGAAATCAACTCTTTGGGATGGGTGCATGGTGAGCTTGAAACTCAAACCAAGTGTGACAGTCTCAGCCCCACCCTGGGCTGCTGACTCAAGACCAAGAGGAAGAAGGAGCTGCCAGACTTTATGATTTTTGTAAACAGTTCTTGAAAGAGAAACCACGCACTTGTCCCTCTGCCAGCCCCTAGCTTATCCCCATAGCTGACAGGGAAGCCATTGTCTTTTCTCAGACACCCTAGGGCACAGCTTCTTAACTTGAGCTCCTTGGACCTCCAAGTGGTATTTGGAGAGAACTTAGGGGGTCTGTGAACTTGGATGGGAAAATTATTTGATCTTCTCTCAACTAACCACAAACTGAAATTTAGCATTTCCTCACTTTAGGAATGTAGGCAACAAACCATAATTGTGTTAATAGTATCTGTGACTCTATCACCAACAGAAATCACAAATATTTTCAGATCTCATCACAGTTGTTATAAGTATCTTAAGAAAGCACTTATGGGCTGGGGGTGTAGGTCAGTGGTACAGCACTTGCCTAAAATGTGTGATATCCTGGGTTTGATCCCTGACACAACACACAAAAAATTATTTCTGCTCATCAATTTGCAACATTTCTAGTCTACATGCTTGCTATTAAATCTTGTGAGTTAATCATTATTAGATCGTGATATAACTGGACCAAAGAATGATAAAAATATTTTATAGCAACTTCTGTATGATTGGTTTTCTGTGCAATTCTATGTATTTTATATTTTGCACATAGAAACATTATACTGAGAAAGGGTAAAGAGGTTTTTGCCAAACTGCTAGAAGGATCCATGACCTAAAAATGGTTAAGTCCCTGCCCTGGATCTTGGGCCTCATTCCTGAACCACAGAGCTTTGACTATTTTACTGCAAGATTCAAAAGAACTTGCATGCTTGTGCTAATGACATTGGGCAGGTTCAACTTCTGGGCCGTTTATTTACTTACTTACTTACTTACTTACTTACTTACTTACTGGGGCCTTGCATGCTAGGCAAGTGATCTACCACTGATGTACCTCCCCAGCCTGTGCCTCGTTTCTTAATATACCAAAGGAGAGGTAATAACACTATTTACCTTATAGGGTGATTGTGATGATTAATATATGTAAAGCACTTAGTGCCCCCCCCATTCAGTGCTAACAAAGTACTAGCTATTTTCGTTGTTGCTAGTTCATATAAATGAGCTTATAAATATACTTTATTATCACTTCCATTTTCAGACAAAGGAAATTAAGGCTTAGACAAGTAAACCAGTCAATTCAAGGGCACACAGCAAGGGAATGGCAGAGCTAGGTTTCAAAACCAGGTCTGAGTGACTCTCAAGCCCAGCAGAGGTCACTCTCTACTATACCACTGAGAGGGGGTGATGACTTCCAAAGAGATGGTGGTCATCAACAGGGAGCTCAGCTGGTAAGGAGCAACCTATTCTGCAAGCTCCTGCTTCTTCATCCCTGCTCATCACTACTGTTCACACTGCCAACATTTTTTTTGGGAGGGGCTCCCATCTTCACTTGCATACCATCATCCCTTGGCCAAGTCTTAGGGAGCCAGTCCTCCTTCCAAAGGCTACTGCCAGCTGGACATGGTGGCACATGCCTGTAAATCCCCATGACTCGGGAGGCTGAGGCCGGAGGACCTCAAGTTCAAGGCCAACCTCAGCAACTTAGAGAGACCCTGTCTCAAAATAAAAAAGAAACAGGGCTGTGAATGTGGCTCAGTGGTTAAATGCCCTGGTTGTTTCAATCCCTGGTACCAAATAAACAAATAAACATACAACAACAACAAAGCAAGCTACTGTCAATGCAGCCTCCATTTGCAAAGGAGACAAGACCACATTCTCACACTCTAACATTGAATATCAGCCTCGTAGCCATGAGCTTACATTGTAGTCATGGGCCAGCCTCTGCACCCAGATTCCCTAGTCTGGTCAAGCCAGTGGGACAAGTAGGACCTGGAGGTAGGGGGCTGAGTGGAAACTCAGAAAGGATGGGGCTTTTCTGCAGAGTAGAAGCAGCTTCATGGAAGAAGCTGAGAAGATTGCCAGGTGGAGTTGTCACAGGAGGAGAGGTTTCTCTGAAGAAGATCCTAAGAGACTTGACTCAGGACCAGTGGTGTTCTTGACATATGTGACAGAAAAGAATTTCAGCACAAGCCATTCACAGGCATAGAGAGAGGTTCTTTTAGTGAAGTAGAATGTATTCAAGGGAGAATTGGAGTGATCTCAAGGGAGATCCCTTTGGGGGTAAGGCAAGGAATACACATCCAAGGGAGAATGCAACGAGGGCCATCTCAAGAGTGAGAGATGCATTTTTGGAATTCATAACTCTTCTTTTAAAGAAAACTGATGAGGGGTGGGTATGGAAAGATAGGCAGGAATGATCTGAGTCCAGTGATCTCAAGACAGCTTCTGGTGGTCTAGTGAATCTAGGATCCTTAGGCTGAGGTGGTCTTCATTATCTGACCAATATATAGCATTGGAAAGTCCCCTAAATTATAGGTTTCTCAAAATGCCTTTTTTTGCTTATTCTATTTAGGTGGGGAGGTAATTAACAGTGCACATATAAATTTACAGACTTCCTAAAAATTTAGGAATAATGGGCTTGGAAGGGAGATAGGCTCCAGGAGTGACAAGTCTGGAAAAGTATGCTGAACTTCTGAATTAAAATTCTATTTTATTGCCAGGAGTGGTGGTGCATACCTGTAATCCCACCTATTCAGGAGGACTGCAAGTTGGAAGCCAGCCTGGGCAAGTTAGTGAGACCCAGTCACAACTAAAAATTAAAAATAAAAAGGGCTAGGGATGTTGCTATTCAATGATAGAGCTCCCATCGGTTCAATTCCAGGTACTGCAAAAAAAAAAAAAAATCTATTTTCTTGTCCTTCCTTTGTGTCACCTTTCTACCTTTTATTTATTTTTTCCTTTTTTTGTGTGGTGCTGGAGATTAAACCTAGGGCTTCATGCATGAGAAGCAAGTACCCTACCACTGAGCCACATCCCCATCCCTTTTCTACCTATTTCTTATTTCTTCTACTTCAGAATGGGAGGGACCTGTGTTTGGAAACTATTTCTCTCTCTCTCTCTCTCTCTCTCTCTCTCTCTCTCTCTCTCTCTCTCTCTCTCTCTCTCTCTCTCTCACCAGTTCTCACTATATTGCCCAGGCTGGTTTTGAACTCCTGGGCTCAGATGATTCTCCTACCTCAGCCTCCCGAGTAACTGGGACTATGGTTTTGCCCAGAATGTTTGTGAAATTTTAAAGCAAAGGGAATGGAATGTGCAAAAAGAGAAGCCAGAGGGCCTGATATATGAATTAAAGAAGTCTGAAGTTCGGACTAAAGAGAAAGGAGAAGGATAGCATGGGCAGATGAGACAGCATGGGTGGTTTATGACCAGATAGTGAAGAATGCCAGAGTCTGGTCCACAAGTCTTCCTCTGAGGAAGGGGAGCCATTGAGGGTTTTGTATAGGAGCAACAAGCCCAAATCTGTGAATTCAAAGGACCATCATAGCATGCCCCCAACACCACCACACAGGCATATAGAAGATACATTGATTAGAAGTAGAGATTAGGGGGCAGGTAGACTAGCAGGGAGCTACTTTAATAGTCCAGGAGGGAGAGGAAGAGATGCTGAAATAGGAAGAAGTCTGGAACTTCTGGCCACCTCCACAGTGTCCCATGCCCAGACAGGTCTCATCTCTGTGCAGTAAATGGGTAGGAAGACTAGACTTGCTGAGAACACTTGCCTTCCTCATGTTCTGTTGTGTGGGTTCTACAAGATGAGGCTTCCTTGGGCCACAAGGCCATTGCCAGGAGTTCACACCTTCCATTTCAGCCTCTTTCTTACATTAACAGCCCACAGTGAGAGCAGAATTAAAAGCCAGGGCCCTGCTTTCCAGAAAATACACACCCCACCCCCATCCCCATTAGAAGAGTTGCTGAGATGAGGGGCCCCAGCTCTACCCATATGTGTGGGGCTGACAGGAAGGGGAGGAGGATGCAGGGAGCAGGTCAGGGCCTGCTCTCTGTCAAAGGAAACATCCACCCTTTTAAGCCTTTAAAAGACTGTTTTCTTCCAAGTAGGTCCTGCTGTTGCCAGGGCAACCAAGAACTCTGGGCTTTGTGTTTCTGCATGGAGTCCCCAGGGAGAGGTGGCCTGCTGAGCTTTCCCTAGTCTGGGCAGGATGCAGGAAGTGCTAACCCGAGGTGGACCTCCCCATTTGCGGGTAGTTTCTGGGCTTGTTAATGCCTGTGCTTATCCCCCAGAGGAACCCACACAGCCCCTCCCACAGCCTCATGAGCCAGTTCTGAAGGTCAAGGGCACAAGCTTTGGCTCCAATGGACCTAGTTTTCCAAGACCAGACTTTAGCACCCATCCTTTGTCACAGTTTCTCTCAGGAGGGTATTAGCAGCTATCTGAGGGATGTGTCCAGGATATGTGAGCTTACATCAGACCATGGTACATGCTGGGGAATCTTAGCACATTTATTTCTCAGTCACTTCCTAGGTTGATGGGACTGGGTCTCTGGGCTGGTTCCTGCTCTGGGAATTGTATGGGAAGGCTCAGAACCATTGAATGTCACCTGGGCTAGTTAGTCCCCAAGTCTTTGTTCTGCCTTGGGCTGGGCTGGGCATTAGAATTGCCTAGAGAGCTTTTAGAAATAGAAATTCCTGGAGATTCTGATTCTTTCAGCCTCAGTGGGGGTAGAGGATAGAGTTTAAGAGTACCAGTTCTGGATGTCAGACTGCTGGGGTTCAAGGTCAAACTCCAGACATGAGGCCAGTGATTTTCAGCCAGTTGCTACCTTTTGGCTGCCCATTTCCTCACTTATAAAAAGGGTGATTACAACAAACTAGCCTGCTTCACATGTTGCAAGATATTCTCTGCCTTCTCCCAGCCCCCCCTTCCACTGTCTCCCCCTTTCTCTCATTCTTTTCTTTGATTCTGGTATTTCCTTGCTCCTCAATGCAAAAAGGTTCCTGCTAGGAAGCCAGGACCCCAGGTGGGGCCTGTTCACCTCTAGGTGCTTGCAGCAGCCCAGGAAGGTATTAGCATCTCTAATCTGCCAGTTCATTCTCAGCCCACATACACTCGCATTCTTTTTCACATGCTTCTAAGCCATGTCTCCCCTACCCCGGCTCCTGCAGTTGGATTCTGAACCTGAATGTAAGTTCATGTCAATATATCCCTCCAGGTGAGGGAGATACTTTTTAGCTCCTGTTTCCATTTTGGAGGGAATCCTCTAGTACTCCCTGCAGATGCCCTTAGCAGGCTTCCTCTAGGTCTCCATCCAGCAGCCTGTTTACTCACATTTTCATTTATGTGCCAGACTAGTGTTGAGTTCCTATTGTGTACCAAGCCATGTCTCAACAGTGACAAAACAGATGAAACCAGAGAGCGGATCGGACTTTTCCAAGATCCCAAATGGAATCAATGGCAGGGATGGACTAAAATCTCAGGCTCTCTTCCCTAGCTTCACAGGACTTCCAACTGAAGGATTGAGATAAGGATTTCTATTTTTCTTACCTGCCCTGATTGGTCCTTATACCACCTGGACTCACTTATTCCTACCTGTGACATCATGAGGAATCCCAGCAGTGAGTGCTGGAGAACTTTTCTGACCCCCTGAAGCCTAAGTGGGAGCCCCAGTGCTCACTGAGGCAGCTCACAGCTCCATAGCCCCATCCCTCCTCCAAAAGTGTAGTCAGCCACATGTTTAGCACTGCCACTAGCCTGCCTTCCTGGGCAGGCCCTTCCCTGCAGGACAAATAACCACCTGGCTGGTTTTCCTAGAGACTCAAGATCTAGTGCAATTGACACATACTTGGTTTCTTTGACAAGATTCAGAATGCAGTTGGCCTGTGATTGCGCTTGTCGAGAGGCTTTCCTGGGAGACAACATGGTGCACTAGAATTGAAAGCATAGATTTGTGAGTCACAAAGACCTGGAGCCCCCCATGGAACCTAAAATCTCAGAGATTCAGATCCCTCAGCTCTAAAGGGAGACATTACCTGTCTCACTGAAATATTTTGGCAATGAAATGAGGTGATGCTGGTGAAAGGGCCCAACACGATCAGAAACATGCTGGTTTCCTCCCTCCTTTCCTCCTTCCTTACTCTTAAGGATGCAAGGCAAATGTGCCTCAGAAATGAGAGCTGTATCTCCACTGGAATTCTTCAAGCTGGAGAAAGAGGCAGGGCAGGGCAGAACCAGTCCAGCCTGGCCTATTAGACAGAAGGACCAAAGAAGTAGGGGCTGAGGTGGGGCTAAGTGTCTCAGGAGCTAATTAGCAACTGTGGGGCTGTGAAGGAGCCATTCACTAGGTACCAATGGGGCAGTGACTTCTCTCCCTATGTCTGTGTCCTCATGTCCAGGATGAAGGTGAGAATAGTGCCTGCCCCTCAGGATGAAGTAAGATGATAGATGTGAAGCACCTGGCACAGAAGTAACAGGGGCCTAATGAGCATTCCCCACCCACTTCCTCAGGGGAAAAAATATCTGGGAAACTTGGACAAATCCAAGAATGGGCTTGAGTTTCTTCTGACCCCACAGTCTGCAAGGAGCATGGAGATCTTGCTGGAAAGCCACTGCTCTGGGGTTTTGTGTTTCTAAAGCTTCACCAGCTAGCTCACTGGCGACTCATAGCACCACCTAGTGCCACAAAGTGGAAGGGCACTCTTCCCTACTCACTTAGCCTGGCTTCCCTTCTTTCACTCAAAGTCTCAGCTGTGTGCATGTGTAGAACTAATGCAATTTTTTCAAGATGCCCCATGTTTCTACTTCCCTCCCAACAATTTCTGCCATCCACAAAAGTGCAGGCCTATAGGCAGCCCTCTTGAGCCTCCGTTTGCTCATCTAAGAATTTCAAGGCTTCAGGCAGGGGTTCCAGGGTGCCTAGAAAGTACCTGATGCTTACTAGGTACCCATCTCTGCTTGCTCAATAACACAGAGAGACACGATCTTTACACACCCTTTATATTTTTATTGAGGAGAGAAGCTTTAGCGTACAGAGCAATTTCTTATCTTCACAACACAATAGTGCAACAATAACACAACAATAACACATTTATTTCAAGGGGGTTTCCTCCCGAGCCTCTGGGAATCCTTGGGCTGCCTTCATACCCCTGCATGCATTTCCCACCCACCCCCCACCCCTCTTTCAACCCAAGGAAACACCCAAAGCTCATAGTTCCTCTTACAGCTCTTGTGGCTGTCACATCACAACAAATATTGAAGATCTGGGAAAGCGGGGAGAGGGTCAAAGGGAAGCCCAAGCCCCCTCTGCCCCTAGAGGCCCGGAAACCAGCTCACTGCTCATCCACTCTCTCCCTGGCTGAGGCTACAAGGGTTCAAGGTGAGCACCATGGGAACAGGCAGGGCCTGTGCTGAGGGATCCCTGGAAGTGGGGGTGCAAGGCACCTGTCCTTTGCACTTCTCCACAAGTTCACAGGCAGCAGGGCCAGCGTGTTGACATCAGCAAACAGGATCCACAGCCTTGATGAATAGCTGTTCCCCTTCTGGAACTCTCTCCCAAGGAAATAAGCTGAAAAACAGATAAAACTATCTTTACAAGGTTGTTTACTTCTCCCCTGGTGGGAATGGGGAAAACCAGACAACTGACATGTCTAACAAATTAGGAGGATTCTTAAATAAATTATTCAATATCCATAATGGCAGAGGTGGCAGCCATTTTAAATCCTGCTGATGGAAAGCTAGCAGGATGATCTCAACTTTAAAAAGACACAGGAAGAACACACTAGAATGAAAGGCAGCAAACTGTTTACAGTACTTACATCTGCATGTTTGGAGTATTTTTCCCTTAGGGTTTTCTCTATTTTCCAATTTTCCTATAATGACTATGTATTATTCTTTTCTTTGGGGAACCTTTTTTAAAGGTAGCAACAGGTTATAGGAACCTGACCCCACTGATTCCCAAGCTGAGAAACAAAAGTGATAAACAAAAGGGCATCTTACCTCCCACTGATGAATAGAGATCTCACCCGAAACCAGTCTGAGGACTGGATCTCTGTGACTCCTCTTCCTCCAGCTCCTTCCTCTGGCCTCTAGGCCCCAAATCCCAAGGCTGGGCTGAGGTTATCTGTCAGACTCCGGTGAGGAACAGAGACTTCATTCACTGTTTTCTTCCCTCTGGCCACAGACACTTTGGCTGCACTTGCCCAGCTGCCAGGCACTGTGCAGAGAGTTCAGTGTCCAGGGGCAGTTCAGGCAAGGAGTGGATTTGGCTGGCATTTCATGGCCAGAGCTGACATAGTAAATGTATATTTTTCACTGAAGAAACAGTGTTTTCTGGACTCAAGGCAAACAGCAGGTCTCTCTATAAGGGCACCTGTCTGGGTTTGTACTGAGGAGTCCCAGGAGTGCCTAAGAGGCATCACCCCCATCAGCCTTACTGTCCAATCAAAGTACAGCAACAGCCCAGAGACTGACCCCCATGTGAGAGCCAAGCAGGTGTCCAAGATGCAAGGCTGCAGTGGGTACAATCTCTGTAGAGGCAACCTTCCAACTCTCCTCCTTAAGAGTTGGAGGGAGTTAAGGAGCAGGCCGTGGGCGCTTGCTCATTCTCTCTCTGGTTATCTTGGAAGGGAAGGTTAGTGAGGGCGCCTCTAGGACAGAAAGTCGCTGGCAGAGACCTTTGGCTGGGGACTGGAGTCCAAAGCTTGGCTGGGGAAGAAGACCCTTTTCCCTAAGGAAATTTACTCTGTAGGATTTGAAGCAGTCATGTGGTTTCTCCCTCTTCCTCCTCCTATTCCACCACCCCAAATGCCCCTTTAGGCACCATCAAGGAAAGGGGTGGGGCCTGCCATGTCGAGCTGTATTCTGGGGATGTCCAGGAGGACAGTGTAGTAAGAGGAGAAGGCCCCAGATTTGGCCAAGCCATTCCAAGGGCTCTAATATAGGAGTCTGAAGAAAGATGAACTCAAGTGCTGGAAGTGGAGGCAGCTTGCCACAGTCAGTTAAGGACAAACAAATCTCAAATTGTCAATTTTACATGTGGCTTTGCACACTCTCACTGGGCTACATGTAGGGTCCTCTTCCAGGCCCTTCTGCTGGAGGTGTAGCACAAAACAAGCATAGCCTTCTAGGCACATTTCCCGGTGTCATCCTGCTCGCTGTCCATTATATTTAGTAAGTGGCCTCAGTGGCTTTAGGAGTTCAATGTAGCTTGTCCTTTCAATCATTGGGGCAGATCAATGAGGCATTGGGTGAAGTTCTGGTGAGCCAGTTGGAGGATAAAACTGTAGAACACAGGGTGAATAAAAGCAGGAGAGGCTGGGCACAACTAGAGGGGAATACAAAAGGGTGACCAGTTCATTCACGAGAACAGGCCCAGAAACCTGCTCTCTAGCTTGTGGCAAGACTGAGCAGAGTATATGCCAAGAGGACAGCTTTTGCTATCCTATCCTTTCCCAGGTGGCCTTGGCTGAGCACATGTTACTCTCTGATCATGGTTGCGAGATAGTCTAGAACTCTGCAGGTCTTCTTCAGGTTGGGCAGGTCTGGAACTCCCTTAAGGACTGGTCAGTACATGGGGCAAGTGTGGCAGCAATAGCAGGGGCAGGGGAGGCAGTAGAAGGGTGTGTTCCAGGTGGCCAGTTTGCCCCATCACTCACACGCGAATTCGGCCACGAGCAGCTCGGTGGCCCCCCTGTCTCGGAGTAAGGCGGAATAGCACCGGGGGACGTCTTCGAATTTGGCGTTGCCCCAAGCGACCAGCACGGCGAATCAGTGGTGGGGAGCTGTAGAATGGTGAATTGGTACCTGGAAGGCCCTCCAGAAGTGGAACTCGATTCTGGTTCCTCCGTCTGCTGGGCTGTATTATGGGAGGTGATGCACCCAGGAAATTCTCAGCATGGTAGCCAATGGTTGTGCTAATCGTCTGGGTTGAAGTGTCAACAAGAACAGGCTCCTCCATCTCCATCAGTTCTTCTATCACATGGATCCCATTGTGGTGGTGGTGGATGTGGTGGTGATGGTGGTGCTCATGGCCCATCTCACCAAACATCTCCTCAAACAACGGCACCCTCTCTTGCTCCTGTTCTGGCTCCTGCTCTGGTTCCTGGCTCCCCACCTCAATTTCATCTTCTTCCTCATCCTTATTCTCATTGTCATCCTCATTCTTCTTCATCTCCTCCTCCTCTTTCTGTTTCATCTCCTCTTCCTCCTCCTCTTCCTTCTCATCCTCATCTTCCTCACCCTCCTCATTTTCATCCTCATCCTCATCATCATCATCATCTTCATCATCATCATCGTCATCGTCATCGTCCTCCTCGTCCTCTTCCTCATTCTCTTTCTCCTTTTTCATTTCTTCCTCTTCCTTCCTCATCTTCTCCTCCTCCCTCATCTTCTCCTCCTCCCTCATCTTCTCCTCTTCCCTCATCTTCTCCTCCTCCTCCTCCTCTATCACCTCTTGCCCAAAAGCCCTTATGTCTTGGTCCTTCAGGGAAGAGCTGTGCCTGCATATCCCATCTTCATCATCCTCATGGTAGCGCTGTTCATCAATAATATCTTCCTCATCAGGGGTGGGAGCAAAAGGAGGGACGACATTGCGCACCCCAGGGAGCTTGATTGGCTTGGGAATGCGCACTTTTCTTTCTATCTCCACACACTCAAGAATCAGCTCATCCAGGTCGGCCATTTCAGTTGACCATAAGAGCTCCTTTCGGAAATATTCCGACAGGCCTTTGAGGAACTGATTTTGGAGGCGGCAGTCATCCCAAGACAAGAATTGGGCCAGGAACTGAAAAGCATCTGCATAGCTGCCCAGGGTACACTTTCCCTGCTTGAGCTTGCGGATGGCCTTTTTAGCCACTCGTGGGGGTATGGGGCCACGGAATTCCTTACGGATTTCATCCAGGAAGCGCGGGAAGTTGGCATGCAGGGAGCTTCCTTCCTGGGTGACAGAGATGGCCCAGTCCCTCGCTTCACCAGTGAAAAAGGAGATCAGAAAGGCCACCCGCTCAGCACCCCCAGGGAAATGATCCTCATGGTCAGCTATGAAGGTCTCTAGCTGCATCAGGAATTCAGCCAGGTAGACTGGATCGCCAGAAAAGAGCCGTATGTTAGGTCTCTCCAATGGTGGCAGAAGGGGCTGGGGCTGGGGCTGGGGCTGGGTCTGCGGCTGGGGCTGGGTCTGCGGCTGCGGCTGGGGCTGGGGCTGGGGCTGCGGCTGCGGCTGCGGCTGCGGCTGCGGCTGCTGCTGCTGCTGCTGCTGCTGCTGCTGCGGGGGCGGCTCCTTTGACGCTGGGGGAGAGGGCTGCTCCGGCGGGGGTGGGCTGGGCGGCAGAGGAGGATCACTGACCCCGTGGGGGTTGCTGTAGTCCTGGATCACGTTAATCAAAAGATCATCCGAGACAAACTCGGGATCTGTGCGTTGGTTAGGCCAGCACAAGAAGGGCCCCTCTCCCTCGGGAATGGCGTCGATCTCATTGAGCGGGAACTCAAAGTTCTCCTCGGCAATAAGGGGTACTATGGGCACTGGCCAGCGGACGTAGCTGGAGACATTGCCCCGCAAGGAATTAACCTCGGCCAGGGCTCTTCCCAGCTGAAGGCCCAAATTGGCATTCTCCCCGCGAAGGGCATTTAATTCTTCTCGCAGGGCCACATTCGCCATGCGGAGGCTATTGAGATTTCCTGCCGCCTCGGACATCTTGACTAGCTCAGGGGCTCGGTCTCCGGCAGTGGGGGCGGGGAGCTAGGGGCCCGGGGAGGAGGCCGAAATGTAGCGGCGGCGAGCGAGAGGAAACCGAAGTGCGGTAGTAGGGCACAGGGCAGGCCGGGCCACACCCACCGGGGCGAGCACTGAGGGCAGGCGCTCGGGGCGGAGGGCCCGGCGGCTTGGCCCTGGACGCGTTACCTCAAGGCCGGGGTCGAAGAGAACAAGCGGGAGCGGCGGTGCAGGACCAGGAAACACAGGCAGAGGACACAGGAGACGCGGCGGCGGCTACTGCCGGGAGGGCGGAGGAGGGTGGTGCGGGAGGGAGCAGACTGCGGCAGGATCTGTCGAGGAAAAATATTGCGGACAGCGATTCCCTGCCTTTTAAGCGCAGCCTCACGCTCCCCCCCCCCCCGGCAGGGGCGGGTCTTCAGGAAACGCGGGCGCCCACTGGCCGAGGAGCGCCGCTCCCCACCCCCTCCTCAGCTGCGCCTCTCACTGACTCTCTCCTTCCCTAGCTGCAGCTAACTCGAGTCGGGAAAATGCGACAGCGACTGCCCACTCGAGGTCGTCATGGCGACAGCCAGTGAACGTGTTCCTCTCCTCTGGCAGGCCCCCGAGTGTAGAAGAGCTGCTTCGCGAGGCGCAGCTCAATCTCCAGAGCCTGTTGCAAGGTACTGAGAGGGAGGGGGGCTGCGGCCGGAGCCCAGAGGCGAGCTGCGAGCTGCGCAGCAGCAGGAGAAAGGAAAAGAAGAGGACAGGGACCATCGAGAGAAAAATGAACAGTTTCAAACCTATCAAAAAACAAAGCACATGTTCTCTATCTTCACCTTACAGACTGATTATTCTTAAACATTTTATTTCCATGTCTGTCTCCTGCTCCTCTGTTTTCAGTTCAGTAGTCCATAGGTGCTGGGATGGACAGAGGCTAAGGCAAAGCAGTGGGGCAAACCCTTCATAAAGAGATCTTGGTGGGAGATTCCCACAATGCAGGCCCACATTCCCCCCAACCATCTTCTTGACTCATCGCCCATGCCTCTGGAATCCTGGCATCAGGAAACAAAGGGGGCATCTGTGGGGTCTCCCATTCTGGGCTTCACTCACTCTGCTCTTACAATAACTTTGCCCACATGCCTCCTGCTTAGCAACTACCTCACTAGTACCTCACTAGCCCACTATACAGCAGACTCCCCCTGTTTCGTACTCTTAACCAGACTGAGTTTCCTCTCCATGTGAATCACATCTCTGGGCTGCGGATGTAGCACATTGGCAAAGGCTTGCCTAGCATTTGCCAGGTCCTGGGTTCTATTCACAGCATCTCAAAAAAAAATCACATCTCTTACTACTCATGGGTTTCCAGAAGCCCCTGATGCAGGGCTGGATCCCCCAAGACATGCCTGGTGGATGCTAAATGCATAGAGGTCTTGTGTCAGCTCTTGTTTATCTATACCAACAACAGTTAATGCCAATGAAGAATAAAAAACAGCCAGTGGGCCTCCCAACTGGACTGTAGCCATAACCTCCACCTCCCTACTAAGGCAGTGGTGACCTTAGAGAAGAGAGGTGCTGAGGGACACCATGAGCCTTGTGTTCAGATAACAAGAAGCTGCCATGCAGAAAAAAAAGAGTCGGTGTTCTCTGTGTTGCTGCCATGGGCAAAATTAGGACCAGTGGTTAGAAATTCAGAGGGAGGCAGATTCCACCTCCAGATAAAGAAGAACTTTTCTGATATGCTTGACTGTCCATGGAGGGAATGAGCTGCCCTTGGGAGGGAGTGAGTTCCCCTTCCCTGCAGGTATGTGCTCTGATGCTGAAAGAGCACATCGGGGCTGGGGTTCTGACTCAATGGTAAAGCGCTTGTCTCACATGTGTGAGGCACTGTGTTCAATTCTCAGCATTGCGTATAAATAAATGAATAAAATAAAGGTCCATAAAAAGCCATTTAAAAAAAGAGCACATAGAAGGGCTGCTGAGGAGGAAGTCTGAACACAAAATTGAGTGTTGGATTAAAGAACCCTAAGAGCAAGCCCAAGTTTCCATGATTCTAAGTCTTTGTCCAAAGTATAGAGAGCCATGAATGTTTGTTCTTTTACTGTCTCTTCCTTCATTTATTCATCTGCGTCATCTCTTCAGTCAAATCCATTCAAATCTCATTCATCCTTATTCCCTGGTGATGCCCCTGAACTTGGCCCTCTTCTATGATGCTACCTTCTCCTTTCCTCTTCTTCCCCTTAGCCTTCCTAGACATGACCCCACCCACAGTGGAACCAGATCTATACAAGCTCAAGTAAGAATTCTTGTCATCCAGGAAAGAGCTCCAGACAGGACTTTACAGTTTAGATCTCTCCTTGCTTCACGTAGATCTTTCCTTGCTAGAGTTGCGGAAAATCTGAAGAGCTATAGGGCTTCAAACAAAGGACCTTGTAGCAAAAGGTATCTGCATCCTGAGCCACTACTCTGATTTGAGAACTTAAGGTAGAGGCCATCAGATGAAGACTTGGTGCCTGAAGCGACACAGCTCAGATTTATTGACTTTCTTTTCTCCTCTGCCCTCATGGAAGCAGGCATCTTTCTATTTCCAAATCCAGTGGCTCCAACACCAGGAATAGTCCAAAGAAAGAACATGAGTCAGGCCTGGCAGCTAGTGCAGGAGCCCTGGCTTGTGGTCCTCCCCGAGCCCAGTGCTTGGCTTGGCCCCCTAGAGTGTGTCTCCACTGTGCTATTTTTCAGAAGAATATGAGGAACAGTACTCGGAAGCCAGACTTCTGGGGCAGACCTTCCGCTCTTCTGATGAGGCCCCTGAGCCCACCCCCAGCTCAAGGCCCCAGTCTGCCAAACGTCTGGAATTTGTGTTGATGGTGAGTTGCCTCTTACCCCACCTGGGAGAGCCAGCCTGCTTCCACTGACAGGGGACCTCCAGCTGCTTACATTGCCCACTGGAAGCTACTGCTCACCTCTGCTCACCAGCAGAGTTCTCTGAGGCCCCACTGGATGGGCCCTGCACAGCAGGCAACCTGCAGGCAACCTGTCCACGCTTTTCTGCCTCCCAGATGAAGTCTCCAACCACTCTGCCTAAACAGTCATCCTATGGGCTCTGGTTCATCACCAGTCTGTAGCACACCCTTTCCATCACCTTCTCTCCCAACAGCCTACAAAACGGCAGCTGAGTGAGGATGAGACTACCACCCAGGGTGTGAGGGCCCCTGAGGCCTCCCTGAGCCTGTCTACAGCCGACAAGCCAACTGCCTGGAATGGCCCCTTCCCTCTGCCCATCCTAGAGGAAAAGCGGTGGCCTCAGCCCTGCTCCACGCAGTCTGATCTTGTGCCCATCAACATCTCTGGTAGAGTTGCTTAGCACCACCTGTTTGCTTCCCTCCATGCCACTACAGCCCATCCTCTCCAAATGCACTGGGTTCTGGGGAGGGAGGGCCACTGTCTTGCTACTGGCTCACCCTGCACTGTCACAGTCACGGCTCTCACTAGGGAATGGAGGCATGCAGAAGGGGGACTCTGGCTGCTCTCCTTCACTCCCTATCGTCACTGCCACTCTAGCTGATGCCATTTGATAGCAAACAAAATTTTCTTAAAACAGAAAGCTCTAAAACTTTGTGAACTTGGATGTTCTTCAGAGCATATATGGAAACTTAAACTTTGGGAGTTCTGTTTGGTTTGGAGAAAGACAATGTCATGTGCACAAAGCTAGGTCTGGAGTATAAACTGAAGGCAGAGTGGGAGGGTAGGAGTCAGAGGACTGATGGTAAGAGGGGAGGGTTACCCAGGCACAGACCAAAAGCCCTTTCCCACACACTAGGTCTTCTGGCAAGGTGGGCCTCCTCAACTTATTTGGCAAATTTTTCAAGAGAAGGAAATAGTAAGCCTGGCACAGTGATGCACACTTGCAATCCTTGCTACTTGGCAGGCTGAGGCAGTAAGGATCATGAGTTCTAGGCCAGTCTCAGCAAGTTAGCAAAACTCTGTCTCAAAACTAAAAAAAAAAAAAAAAAAAAAAAGCAAAAGGGCCAGAGGTTGTAGCTTAGTGGTAGAGTGCCCCTGAGTTCAATTCCCAGTACCACTAAAGAAATAAAAAAAGAAAAGGATGTAGTAATAGAGACTAAGGCAAAAAAGACCAAAAGGGACCCTGGGACAACCTTGAGAGTGGGGAAGTAATCTTTATAGCCCAGCTGGCTGTGACTCTGGGGGTCTGTGGCATCCTCTGCAACATTGGCTCTAAGGGGAAGAGGAAGAGAACCAGTCATGACAGAAGAGACAGGGCCAGGGACCTGATGAAATCAAGACCTTAGTGACCCAAAGGAATCAGAGGGAAACTTCAAGCCAGCACAAGCCCTGCTATGCTGGAACAAGTTTATGAAGACAATGAGGACAGCTCTGACCACATGTGAGGTTGTTCCCTGGATAAGGGAACATCCTTTGCAATTAGAGTCATCTTGGGGAATGAAAGCTAGGAAGTAGAGCCCATCACCTAGGGAAATATGCCAGAGGAATAAGGGCTGATGAGGAGAGACTCACAAAGTGATATTGGGCACTCTGTTTCTAAATGACTATCTTACTGACCCCGAGTTTTGCCCACAGAGCCACTTGCTGCTGTGTATCTGTATGTTTGTGTGTGTATGTGCATGCATACATGCACACTCACACATACAACTGTGTGGCTGAGAGGGGACGATCTACTAAGCCAGTTACTGAAAGAGAGACAGGGAGAGGGGAACTGCGTACCTGCTTCCACAGCATTGCCTCACCCCCACTTTGCCCCAGCAATTTCACAGAAGCCAAAGACTGACCCAGAACTTTAAGAGAGCTAGGGCTCAGCTGGGTATGGCGGTACACATTTTTAATCCCAGCTACTCAGGAGGCTGAGGCAGGAGAATCATAAAATCAAAGCCAACCTTGACAATTTAGTGAGACTCTGTCTTAAAATATAATAAGAAAGTATAGGGGTGTAGCTCCTAGAGTGCTTACCTAGTGCAAGACTCCAAATTCATTCCTAGCACTGCAAAAAAGACCATTGCAAAAAAACAAAAAAAGAAAAGAAAAAAAGAGCCAGCAGGAGTGTGGGGGATAACATCACCATGCAGCAGCCAATTTTGGTAAAAATGTGACCAGGAGACTGTGGAACAGAATATCAGGCTGTTTCCTAGATGGTGGAGGGGGAGCAGTGGACAGCTTCTTGGAGACACTGGCCTCACCTGGCCCCCTATAAAGACTTTCTCACAAGATATCACAGTCAAGCAACATCTAATCTCAGACAGTCACTCTGCACTAATGGTTTTCACTCCTGACTGTACATCTGAATAACTGCAGGAGGGGTTCTAGAAAATACTTCTTTCTACTTGGGCCTTACTCTCACAGAGTGAAGTAAGTGTTCTAGAGTGGATTCCAGGCCTTGGAAGATTCAAAGGCTGCCCAGTTTATTTCAGAATGAAGTCAGGGTTGAAAACCATTGCCCTAATCCACCTAAGATTTAAAGGTGACCTGGATGCAGCCTGTGAAACAGCATGTGTCCCTTGCACCAAATAGGGAAGGATAGGGAAGAAGTGCCACCACCTGGATGCTATTCATGCTCATTGCTACTGCCGTCATCCCTTCTCTCTACCTCAGGCCAGTTTCACTGTACTTTAAAGAGAAACCAGGATGCACCCAAGTGTCTTTATTTTGGCTACAGGACAGCAGTTTGATAAACATGCAAGTTTGCGACACTCGTTGTTTAACACAGAAACAGCCGTGAACCCCAAGTCCACCCTGAGGCGGAGGCGGACCATTATTGGATTCTCTAACTTTTCCCAGCGAGACCAAGGTGACCCCACCACAGCAATCCCCCAGAACCTTCCCCTCTTCCACTTCCACCGGTCCTGCCACCCAAGTGGCATTGTGGTTTTGGGGAACAGTAATAATTCAAAGGGGTGGGACTTTAGACATCCTGAGAAAACCAATGTGGTAATTAAGGATAGCCAGGAGAGTCTTGTCAAGGGCATCAACTGAATAAGGAGAGCATGTTCCCAGAACTCATTTGCTCATTACATTATTGTTTTCCATTATAAATGTAATGTATCTGGGTGCGGTTGTGCACACCTGTAATTCCAGATGCTCAGGAGGCTGAGGCAGGAGAATCATTAAGTTCAAAGCCAGCCTCAGCAAACGTGAGGCGCTAAGCAACTCAGTGAGATCCTGTCTCTAAATAAAATACACAATAGGGCTGGGGATGTGGCTCAGTTGTCGAGTGCCCCTGAGTTCAATCCCAAGTACTCCCCCACATAAATAAATAAATAAATGTAATGTGACCACATATGCCAAATTTAAACAAATAGATAAACAGGGTGGGGTGGGGGATCACCACCAAAACCACCTCTTCACTGAACCATTATTACCAAATGCTTCCCAAGAGCACAGACCCAGACTGGAATGTCAGTGGTAGAACACTCGCCTAACATGTGCAAGGCCCTCAGTTCCCAGAGCCACAAAAAATAAAATAAAATAAAATAAAACACACACACCAGAAAGATGGATGTGATCACTTACTAACCATGAGGCCTTGTCCAAGTTACATAACCACTCTGAGCCTCACCTTCTTCATCTGTAAATTGGGGATAATGATACTGACCCAGTTGAGTCATTATGAGGATTAGACTTTTTTGTGTAATCTGCCTAACATGTGCCTGGTATATAGTCAACTTTCAACAAATGGTGGCTATTTGTACAAATTCTAGCAGAAGTAATAATAATGATGATACAATAGTCATAATTGTGTATATGAGAAAAACCTCTGGAGATTTGCAACACCTGAGCAGTTTCCTCACATCTATAGGTTATTCTGAGTCTTTTGCGTTGCAAAGGTAAAAAACAACAAGTGCCAAAAATGCAGTTAGGCTCTGGGCATTCCACCTCTGGCATATTCCACACTCGCTGCTAGAGCTGCAAGTTACACAGTGCTGTCCTTAGTCAGTTTGGAAGCCTTTGCTCTCATGTCAGGATTGACAGACACTGGGGGCTGTGATGGTTTCATGAGCCTGGGGAGAAAGTATGGGAAAAATTCAAGGTGTTCCCATGGGATTCTTCCCCTCTAAAGGGAATCATCAAACCTGGAAAATCTTTGGCAGCCATCTGGACGATTCAGGGGTACCCTGACTCACTTGTGGCCATGGGCAGGAACCCAAATTCCCCAGCATCCTCATCTATGAAAAGGAAGAACCAAGGAATTGTGAGCAAGCTGTTGGTAAATGCTTCTTGGCAAAAAGTTGGTGCTCCTGTCTCAAAACAGCTGATGGGGGATCCCTTGCTATACCCCTAATGTTCTGTGCTTTCTTCCTGCAGGTCACAGCAACAGCCCGGCAGGCAGTGTGGCTCGACCTATCACCTCAGACACCAGGCCTGGCCACTCAGCTCCACAAAGTGTTCATGGAAGAGTTGCTGTTGGGCAGGAAGCTTGGTTCCCAAATCTCTCCTCTCCAGGACTGAGAAATCCATCTAGTGAGCCCGAAGACCCTCACCAGGCACTTGGTGGCCCAGACCCTCCTGGCATGGAGAGCATGGGAATGGTGTATAGTGTCCCCAGTTCTTGCAATGGACCAACAGAATCAACGTTCTCTGCTTCCTGGAAGGGAGATGCTTTTACCTACATAACTCCAAGTGCCACCAGCCAGAGCAGTCAAGTCAATGAAAATGGAAAAAATCCTTCCTCGGGGAATTCTTGGGTCTCTCTGAATACACTTCCACCTCTGGTTCCTAAAGAAGCAGCTTCCCTTTTTGTCACCCGCGATAACCCAGCAGGGTGCAGTGGGTTAACTGGCTACTCTGAGCACCCTACTCAACGAAGGCAAGTGCCAGAAAGACCCCCTAAGATTGGCCTTCTGACTGGTGGTACCTCAAGGCTTGAGACAGGCCCAGGTGGGACCAGCAGATTTCGGGAGCGGTCATTATCTGTGCCCACAGACTCAGGAACCACAGATGTAGACTACGAAGAAGAACAGAAGGCCAGTGAGGCCTGTGCTCTGCCTTATGCCAGTACAAGCTCTGAGGGCAGTAACAGTGCTGACAACATTGCATCCCTTAGTGCTGAGCAGGAGGCCCGTCACAGAAGGCAGAGATCCAAGAGTATCTCACTCAAGAAGGCCAAAAAGAAGCCTTCTCCACCAACACGCAGTGTCTCACTGGTCAAAGATGAGCCAGTCCTCTTGCCAGAAGGTGGATCAGCATTGCCCAAGGACCAGAGGCCCAGGAGCCTTTGCCTCTCTTTGGAACACCAAGGACATAACCCATCCCATCCAGATGCTCAGGGTCACCCAGCTGTGCCAACCCTCAAAGATTCAGAAGGTACACAATTCTCCCACCACTGGTATCTTACTGACTGGAAGTCTGGTGACACCTACCAATCTTTGTCTAGCTCCAGCACTGCCACTGGCACCACAGTCATTGAGTGTACCCAAGTTCAAGGCAGCTCAGAATCTCTTGCCTCTCCTTCCACCTCCAGAGCCACGACACCTTCCCAACTCTCCATCGAGGTGGAGGCCAGAGAAGTATCCTCCCCAGGAAGGCCCACTGGACTGATGTCACCTTCCAGTGGATACTCCAGCCAGTCAGAGACACCAACACCCACTGTCTCCATGTCCTTGACCCTGGGCCACTTACCCAGTTCAAGCAGCAGTGTCCGGGTACGTCCAGTGGTACCTGAAAGAAAGTCATCACTACCCCCAACATCACCAATGGAGAAAATTTCCAAGTCACGGCTATCATTTGACCTACCATTGACCTCTTCAGCCAACCTAGATCTGTCTGGGATGAGTATCTCCATCCGCAGTAAAACCAAGGTGAGCCGCCATCACTCAGATACCAATTTTGGGGCCAAGCTGGCACAGAAAACTAGTCCCAACCAGCCAGTCATGCCCATGGTTACTCAGTCTGACTTGCGTTCTGTTCGTCTGAGGTCAGTCAGCAAGTCTGAGCCAGAAGATGACATTGAGAGCCCAGACTATGCTGAGGAACCCACAGCAGAAGTCTTCACCTTGCCAGAAAGAAAGGTGAAACCTCCTGTAGCTGAGAAGCCTCCACTGGCCCGAAGGCCTCCAAGCTTGACCCATAAACCACCATCTGTCCCAGAGGAATACCCACTAACTTCACCTGTGACCCCCAAGAATGCCATTCAACCTGTGAGGCCGCTCCCCCAAGACAGCTACACGGTGATGCGGAAACCAAAGCCCTCTAGCTTCCCTGATGCCCGGAGCCCAGGGGAGTCAACAGGACCCTCATCTCTTGTTTTCACGCCTTTTGCCAGTTCCTCTGGTGCTTTCTTCTCAGGAACACAGCAACCTCCCCAGGGATATATGGGGGACGAAGGCCTCAAGGTGAGAGCCCTGCCTGAAAGAATTAGCCTCCAGAGCCAGGAAGAAGCCGAGAGAAAGACGGGCAAGATTCCACCTCCTGTACCAAAAAAGCCCAGTGTGCTGTACCTGCCTCTCACTTCTCCAGTAGCTCAGATGGAGGCCCATGTGGCAGAACCAAGACTGCCTCTCAGTCCCATCATCACCCTGCAGGAAGATACCAAGTGTCCCCCCATCAGGGATGACCTGCCTGGTAAAAGGACAACTTCAGCTCCAAAGTTTGACAGTGAAAAGGAGGCAAGCTCTCTGGGTTAGTAAATTGCCCATGGGCTTTTTCTTTTAATCACAGGAGGGATGTGGGTGAGGATGGAGTACCCAAGGAAGAAGCAGATGCCCCAGAATGCTTATCCTCATCCCAGGATAACCAAATCAGTAGGAACACCTCTTGAGGATTTGGGTTATTCTGAATAGGAATTGTAGGCAAGTAGGCCTTACTGTCCTTGGGGTCAGGACTGATCTAGGGAAGATCTCCAAAGTCAAGTCTGGATGAGTCTACCCTTGATTCAGGTGCTGAGATAATGAAATCAAACTAGCCCCTAGGACACTAGGACATCAGGATCTACTCACCAGGCATGCATCCCCTGCCTAGCATTCTATCTCACTGAACAGTACTTATCATTACCCACTAAATGTAATTTCATGCAGGGGACTCAGTACACTCACAGATCAAGTTCAAGTGCCATGGCTGGCGTGCAGGCTTCTAAAACAATGAATTCTATCACCACCAGTAGCCTTTCTTGGTGCCATCAAGAGGTATACACTTACTTGGAACCATAAGAGCTAGTTAATGATTCACATCCTTTTTGTTTGTTTCTCACTTTTTTTTTCTTTCTTTCTTTCTTTTTTTTTTTTTTTTTTTTTGCACTAGTAGGAATTGAACCCAGGGGTTCTCTCCCACTGAGCTGCATCACAAGTCCTTTTTTATTTTTTTGTTTTGAGACAGGATCTTGCTATGTTACCCTGGCTGGCTTCAAATTTGCCATCCTTCATGTCTCAGCCTCCTGAGTAGATGGCATTACAGGCGTGTACCATTGTACCTGGCTAATTTCCATCTTTTAGTTTCAATTGTAAAATGCACATAACATTTACCATCTTAAGCATTTTTTTGTGGTAAATGAGGATTGAACCCAGGGCCTCAAGCAGACAAGGCAAGTACTCTACCACTCAGCTACATCCCCAGCACCCATCCTAACCATTTTTAAGTATGCATTGCTTTAGGGTTAAATGTATTTGTATTGTTGAGACACCCATCTCCAAAACCCTTTTCATCTTGCAAAAAACGAAAATCTATACCCATTAAACAACACTTATTTTCCTCCTCCCCCAAGGCCATTGCAACCACCATTCTACTTTGTGGGTCTATGAATTTGGCTACTCTTGATATCTCAAAGAAGTAGAATCATACAGTACTTGTCTTTTTTGTGACTGGCTTATTTCATTTAATGTCCTCAAGGCTCATCCATGTTTCTCATCTTTTTAAAATCCTTAACAACAAATCTCACAATCTCATGACCTTCTAAAACAAGCAAATAAATCAAAGTCACGGGTTATTTTATAATGTTACCTGAAGCTGGGTGTGGTGGCACATGTCTGTAATCCCCAGCAATTCAGGAGGTTGAGGCAGGAAGATTGCAAGTTTGCGGCCAGCCTCAGTAACTTAGCGATACCATCTCAAAATAAAATAAAATAAAAAGGGATGGGGATGTAGCTCAATGGTAGATCACCTTTGAGTTCAATCTCTAGTACCACAAAAAAATGAAAAAGAGAATATGCTTCCTCATACTCTACAGGTTCCTGCTGAGATTCAGACAGGTCCCACTTTCACCCACTGGATAAGAGTCATTCCTTAAGCTTGCTCTTAGTTCCTTGAGTTTTAAAAATGGAGAGCATCATATTAAATGAATTAAGCTAGACTCATAAATACAAGGGTTATATGTTTTCTCTCATTTGTGCAAGTTAGAGAGAAAAGGGATATCATGAAAATAGAAGGGAGACCAATAGAGTAAAGGAAAGATCAGGAAGAGAGAAAGGAATGGCAAGATGAGGTAATAGGATTTCAGTTGAGCACATTGTGTGATATGGCCAGGAGCAGTGGTGCACACCTGTAATCCTAACTACTTGGGAAGCTAAGGCAGAAGGATCACAAATTTAGAGCCAACCTGGGCAACTTAGCAAGACCCTGTCTCAAAATTTTTAAAAAAATTAAAAGGGCTTGGGATATACTTCAGTGATCAAGCATCTCTGGGTTTAATCCCCAATACCAGAAAAAATGATGTAATGTGCATGTATAAATATGCCATAATTAAACCCTCTATTCTGCATAATTATTACACACCAATAAAAAATGATGTATTTAAAATGAGAGGTGCCAGGGGTGTAGCCCAGTTATAGAACACTTATCTAGCATGTGTGAAACCTTGGGTTCCATCCCTAACACTGGAACAATATATATATATATATAAGTAAATAAAAATTAGGCTGAAATTGTTGCTCAGTGATAGAGTGCTTGCCTAACATGTATGAGGCACTGTGTTCAGTACTCAGCACCACATGAAAATAATAAAATAAAGGTATTGTGTTTATCCACAAGTAAAAAAAATATTTAAAAAAATAAAAATTAAAATAAAACAAGAGAATGCTTAGACCACCTGTTGTCATGAAAAAGGAACATGAAAACAGTGACCCAGAGCAATCTTCACCACTCACTCTACCTTAGGCAAATCATTCTTCTTAACTTCATGTTCCTTCTCTGCAAAACGAAAGCATTATAAATCTCCACCCTGCTGCCCTTCCATAGTTACTTTGAACATCACATGAAATAAACATATGAGAATGAATGTGATGAAATAAACATATAAGAATGAATGTGATTTGTCCTATCTGTTGTGGTCAAAGTCATTCATTCCTTCTGGTTCTATGCCTAGGGAGTTCTGTGGAGCCAAGCACCGAAGAGAAAAGTTTAATCAGTGATAAAACAGCCGAATGGATTGCGGAGGAGGATGATGACGTGTTTGTGGCTTCACGCACAACTGAAGATTTATTTACTGTGATACACAGGTCTGAACCATTTTCCTTCATTCTATTGCAGTCCCTTTTTCTACTTAAAGAAAAACTGCTGCCTCTAAGCAGCCATTACAATTGCAACTGGAGACTACATTCAGATACTCACATATGTGAGTGCAGTCCAGGGCCTCACATCTCAAATTTACTGACATCTTTGGGTAAAGTGGAGGAGGGGAAGGGAGGGGAAAACCAGGTGCTGAGTGAGAGGCCCCTCGTCTCCTAGCAACCGCTTGGCCTATTGTGGCTCCATCTGCTCTCTCACAGCTCTGTCTACAGTCAGAGACATTTAACCCTTCACAGAATTCCTTGTACCACAAAATCCTATCAAGAGATGATGTGGGGCACTTAGGCAGCATATCAAAGCAGGAACATAGGCAAAGGGGGAGTACATGAGGCACAGGGGCACAAGGCAGAGAGGGGCTTGGTGACAAGGAACCTGGAAAGAACCCAGTTACCAGAGCCTGAGCACCAATTCAGAACAGAATCAGTCCCAAGACTGTCCTGATTCAGTCACTGAGCTACTAGCCTAGACTACTTGCATTTGTCCTTGGTCCCAGAACCTGGGCAGGACTGAACCTGCAGGCACAGGCCGAGGTTCAGTGGACACTGAAGGGCATGTGGAGAATGCGGTGGGAGCCAATCAGGGATTTAAGGGCTTAGAGGTAGGAGAGAAAGCCAGTCAATACACTTTCAAGACTACCATGTACACATTCTCAGCTGCATCACTATGAAGTTTTGGTAAATGTCTGCACCCCAAATTCACTCAGACCAAGCTTTCTCTTATTTAGGTCCAAAAGAAAACTGCTTGGCTGGAAGGAGCCTGGAGAGGGTTTTGCCAGCAGCAGACCAAGCTCTCACTCACCGGTAAAGAACACAGCTGATTCTCCAATCAGTGAGCCTGCCACCACTGCAGGGTCAAGCGGCATTGCCAGCCTAGATGCTGGCAGAAATGATGATTTCAAGGCCTTGCTCCTGAAGAAGGGAAGTAAGGCAGCTCCAAGGTCCCGCCCCTCAGCAGCTGAACTGCTGAAGACCACTAACCCACTGGCTAGGAGAATTATTGCACAGTTTTCAAAAGACTATGAAAACACCGATAACTCCAGTACCTAAGCCCTGGGTTCAACAAACAGGGTTTACTTACTAAACTTGAGTAGAGAAGGGGGAAGAGAAAGGGTTATAAAAAGGAACCATGGAAATCACAAAAGAGCCTACATTTCTTTTACATTAACTCACACTCTGGCCAGCAGGAAAGAGGCTACTTCAACTAGAACTGAAGTTGTAAGGCGCTGGAATGGTCTTTAAACATTTGCATTTCCTTAATTACACCCTCACCATGACTGGTTACTGGGTTTCTTCTTATTTTCCCCCAGTGGTGTGCACTGACTAAGGAGGAATTCTCAGAAGCAAAGGTTGTGCCATCTTTTTCATGTCACCTTTTCAATTAATGTCCTGGCTGCTCCAGCCCTGGCTCCTGCCACTGGCAGCCGCAGTAGGAGAGCAGAAAGGGGGTTGTCAACCCCTTGGGGGTGGGGCCATCAGGTGCCATTGCTGATTATTCATTCTCATGAGGAGGCCTTGACAAACCTGTATGGAGATACAGAAAAACTGTGAGGCCTCCTTAACCACAGTGTGATTCCTCCAGTGAGTTTTACAGGTGTGCACTTATTTCGGCATGGGGTTGATTGGATGGCTTTTGTGGTGCAAAATATGAATGTGACTCTATCCTGAAACTTCATGCCTTTTTCAGTTTGATTGTCTACACGGAGATCAGGGTGATGAGTTTCAATAAATGTATAGGACCTCCCAACATTATCTGGAAAAGGTCCTGACTGGGTGGATTTGGATGAACCAAGCTCAGCCAACAAACAAAGTAGCTGTTCCCTCAGATCTATCCAAGGTAACTCGCACGTGCGCCTTGAGGTCCTTCAAATGTCAGTCAACATGGATAGCTAAGATCTGTGCCCAGGTCATGCTGCATTCTAAGAATTCCTGTTTCATTTGCATATAGCATTCAGTACAGGAAGTAATTAGCTGAAGGGCCAGCATCATCAAAGGCTCAAGGAGAATAAGTGCATTTTTCCCCACACCATTCAATTCAGATGGCACTTTGTGGTTGGTTGGATTTTGTTTAAAGGAATTCTGACTCTATTCCAAAAACCAAGAACTTATAGATTAAAAGGATCTACCCAGAATCTTAAAGGCAACCTTGCAAGTTGCTATGGCCCATAATGCAAAAAGGGCTACTTTTTGCCATTTACAGTCTGCTGTTTGACCAACTTTCAGTTAACCATGCTCCGGGAGTACATAAGCCCTTGGGTAAATGGGATACTGAAAAGAGTTTTGGAACAGTGATTGCAACCCCTCCCCCATCCAAAGCAATCAGCCGCTAACTATTCTTTTCAGCTCAATTTTCTAAGCAGAGCAAGAGCAGTGATTCATTTGATTTCCATATCCCTAATTTCTGGGAGTTGAGGACAAAACAGGAAAAGCATTGAACAGAGAAAACCTACTGACCAATGTTGGAAAGTTTTAATTGTCTACCGGTCCCAAGAGGCAAAAAAGAAAGTCAAATGAAATTGTAGCCTGCTTCACAAAGAGGGTTCCCAGACCCCTTCCTCCTTTATGCTCACCCTACAGATTCATTTGTCAACTTCCTGGAAGATGCATCAAGAGTTCCAGTGACAAGCAGATCTCAATTTTGATAGGACACTCTTCACCAATGAGAAGCAAGTTCTTAGCTCAACTGTCCACACTCCAGTTGGACAGAGAAACTGAAAACCCACTTTAAGTGCTAAGAAGACTCAGGCTTCTCACATAGAAGCCCTAGGCCTAGGCTACTGGTTGGTCCAATTATGAATTCTAGACTAATGGGAGCAGCCAGGCTCACCAACTCCCTTGCAATCAGCAACTCTCCCGATTTAGAAAGAAGCCACTGAGAATGGTAGACAGCTGGTCAAAGTCCAGTTGCTTTTGAAAGTATTTGAACTATCTGGTTTGAAGTTTCTGGGGGGTTGCCAGAAATGAAATAAAATAGATTCATCCTTGGCCTTAGTTTATATATGAATGCTACACTTATCTGTCCTGAACTCAGAATTCCAAATGATGGAAACATTTTGCTCTGGAAGGAAATGAAGGAGTGTTTGTGTTTTTGCCTAACAAAAGTGAAAGGCTGCCAGGGCCTGCTCCTTGGGAACCATTATGAACAGCTGAACTCTAAAGTATGAGAGTATAATATAGGACTTATTACTTCTGCTGTTTTTTCTGGAAGCTTCTTGTTTGTGAGTTCTAGTGGGTTTTGCCTCTCCCTTTGCCTTGCTACCTATGGAGATATTCCCTAAAGTTTCTAAAGCTAAATGCCCAGACACTTTGGTGTTTTACAATTTCTGTGATCCTTGTTTTCCTCTACAGAACTCCATATGCCTAGAATTTTTTTAATATCTTTGTGTCATTACCATGGCCCACACATGTCCCCATTAGCACAAGAGGATTTGGGAGCAGAGATTGTATGGTGAGAGACAACATTTAGGACTGGAAATATTCATTTAATATTTTGCAAAAGATGGATCTAGTCCCCCAAAAACCAAACCATAAATCTTCTACAATTCATTGATTTAATTAATACCAAGCATCTTTTCTTCTCCTAACACTCAACCTCTCTCCTGCCCTTATCACTTTTTTGTGGTGCGAGGATCAAACCCAGGACCACATGCATGCAAGGCAAGTGCTTTACCACTGAGCTATATCCCCAGCCCTGCCTTGATTACCATAGCACTGATTTTCTCTCCCACCCAGGCATTTACCACCATGTTTGCCACCTTCTGGGCCTACTCTGCTGAGGCTGGAGAACAGAGAGAAAAATCCCCTTCCAAGAAGGCTCTCAGTAAAGCTACTACCACTGCTATGACTATTATGAATAATAATGAGAATAATTTCCAAAAGTGGAATATTGAAGAGGTTGGAGGGAAGTGAAGCTGGCCCCAAGATGTCAGTTTCCAACTTCAACCCTCTTTATCCCCACCAGTAGTAGTAGGTGGCTTTGGTCTTGTCATGAGCAGAGGGAGCCATCCCCAAAGAGGCAGTTAATTGGTATCTCAGAATGCTTTGCATGTAGTGGGGATTCATTACATATTTGTGGTTCTAATGTGGACATTAGTAAGTTCTTAGTTCAAATGCAGGCTTTGCTGGTGCCTCCTCTCTTTTGCTTGTACTACTTGGACTGCCTGGGCCTCCCACCTGGCCCCAATTTGTCCCTCACCCCCAACACCCATGAACTACAGCCCTAGATAACAGCTCAACCATGAAGGACACAAGGCTACAGGCAGCCAATAGTTCACATTGGTTTAATGACCACAAGTTGACCGGCTGATAATGATCTGGAGAAATTACCACGAATGAATAATGACAACAGTCTCCAAAGCTGTCCTAACAAGCATTTTTGTTTGACATCCACTTTAACTATCTAGACAACACAGATCCGATTGTACCTATCTCTCTGAGCAGATCTGCCCATAAACCTGTCTTCTTCCTCATCCTGGAACTAGTCAGGAAAAAAAACAATTTCATGCTCAGTGTTGCTCCTCACTGGTTCAGCCTTCCATATTCACCAAGTCTGTGACACAAATGGTGAGCTTTCGCTTTAATATGATTTGCCAGGGCCAGGACTAGGGTGATGTGGGCGAAGCGCCAAGTAGGCGCCTGCCTGCTCTAAGGGCCTTGCAAGTGCCTTACCCTCGTCCGGCCCCGTGATTTGCACTCTTCAAAGTGATATCAGTTTCTCTTCTTCCACGTATTGTTCTGATTTGGGAAGCTAACTTCCTATCTGTTGTTGCACCAAATGTTTTATTGGTATCTGTTCTTTCATTCACTGCTAGAAGCCTTTGTATGCCTACGCATCACAGAATCTTCAGAGTTATCAAAAAACATAGTTGATTTCTAAGTAACCTGCTCCATGCGACAAGTTAGCACCCATTTCAGTAGGGACAGCCCTTCAGAAAAATAGTGAATAAACTGGAGGTCTGCCCACACCATCCTCAGTCTCCTTCTGCTCCCTTCCCCCAGCACCAACTCTCCTTAGTGCCTCCTGCTTTGTTCTCCCCTCTCTAAGAAAACACACTCTCAGGAAAGGGATAAATTAATTTACTTTGAGATTATAAATAAGGCTTAATGCTACCTCTTTTGAGGATTGCTTGCATTTTAACAGGGGAAAGCCTTAAGCCAAAGGAATGAAGTTCTACTTGCAGAATGTTAGGCATCAACTAATTGTAAAAGTGTATTTTTCACCATGGAAAGGCCAGATTCCCTGATGGCTAACTCCAGAGTATAGAAAATAACTTTATCTCCTGGAATAATTATAGATAGTAGCTGATGGTCAATCAGATTATCCAGATACCCAGTGCTGTTCAGTTTGGTTACTACCAAGGGACTCTCAGAATTGGCTTCTAAAAGCCACTGAGAAGGCCTAAATCGTTCATATTGTACATTAACATGTTATATAACAGAGTTAATACTACTTATCATTTGAGTAAAAGAACACAAAAATTTGAAGAGTTTGTGGAAATGTGTCCTGTTTGTGAAAGATTAAACTGTGCAACCCGTGTCCATCAATGTCAGTCGTCCAGTATTGGTAGTGATACTTATTGGAGGTACAACTTTATTAAACATAGGCCTCTGCTCTCCCTCCCCCCATTTTACCTCTGTTATGTGCTATCACTTCAGCTTGGTGTGAGAATGAGACCATATTATTACCAGAGCACCCAGTCCCTTTAAAGCCTTTGCATGTATTTCAGCTATAAGTGACAAAGATATTAGATTTAAAAGGATGAGAGAGTGGGAAAGAGATACAAAGAAGTGCCTTTGTCAAAGGGCAGAAAACAGTATAATAATTTAAACAATGATGAAATAAGCAAAGTTTTAGAATACTTTGAAATAGGCTTATAGAGAACTATAGTAGTAAATGGTTATGAACACATATTAGGGGCACAACATTTTTAATACACTAGCAAAAGAAATTTGCATGAGCAATGGATTATGTAAGATAGGTATATACTTTTGTTCAGTAACCAAAATCTAGGCCAGTGATTCTCTTAAGTGTAGTTCCAGGACTGGCAATAGCAGCATCCATGGAGGAGAGAGAGAGAGAGAGAGAGAGAGAGAGAGAAAGAGAGAGAGAGAGAGAGAGAGAGAGTGTGTGTGTGTGTGTGTGTGTGTGTGTGTGTGGTCCAGTGATGTTACTCCTTCAAGGCCCTGAATCACTACAGCCACAACTCTTCAACTGATCCCAACCTTTCCTGTTATTTTGGATGACATTAGAGTGATCAGTTTCTGGCCAAAATATGTATATCATTGTCTTAGTCAGGCATATATTTGTTCGGTGTTAAGAAATTATCAGATTGAGGGCCAGGGTTGTGGCTCAGTGGTAGAGCACTTGCCTAGCATGTGTGAGGCACTGGATTTGATTCTCAGCACCACATATAAATAAATAAATTAAGGTCTATCAACAACTAAAACTTATTTTTTTTAAAAAGAAATTATCTAATTGAGCCAGGTGTGGTGATACACGCCTGTAATCCCAGTAACTTGAAGGCTGAGGCAGGAGGATCTCAAGTTCCTGGCCAGCCTTGTCAACCTAGCAAGACTCTGTCTCAAAACAAACAAACAAAAAAAAAGCTGGGTGGTAAGTGTCCCTAGGCTCAACCTTCACTACCACAAAAAATAAATAAATAAATAAATAAATACCAGATTGAATCAACTGTTTAAACTACAAAACCTTTGATTTGACTTAGCCAGCACATCTGACCTGGTTTGGGTTTTTAAAAGAAAATTAACTCTGAATTTAAACAAAAAAAAAAAAAGGGAAAGGTGTTACACTTGTTTGGTATTGCCAATCCTTAAACAACAGTCTTCACCATGGTGGCTATTCTCCAAGAGGGCTCTGGCAGAAGTATATTTGATTTTAAGATTTTTGCCTAAAGAATGGAGTTTGATAGCAATGAACTCCAAAACAAAATATGAACCGGAACAGTTAACCCCCTCAGCCTCTTTGTATGCCAAGCTTTATAGAAATTTATTCCTTATGTGGTCTTGAGCTTTTTTATGTCCAATTTTATAAAATGTTATGCATGCAAACACAGCATTGTGCTCATTGTTCCAGTCACCTCAAACTCATACCTTCCTCTGTATGTGTGATGGTGAAGAAATATCAATATGTATGTTCTGATGTCTCCTGATCAATTGTAAATTGCAAACCTTTTCATTCATTTTTCAATGATATATATTTACTCTGTCTAGTAGTTAAGATTTTATTCTTTTTATTATATTTCATTGCTACTTTTTTCTACTAACTCCAAAACTTACTTTGGGGAATATTTCTTATTTCGAGATTGTTGTATTTATCTTATTTCTATATTTATCTATATTTACAGAATGTTAGAGTTGAAAGGGACCAACCTCTCTCATTCCATAGATGAGGAAACTGAGACCAGAATGGTCAAATAGCTTACCTAAGGTCACGCAGTGAGCCAGAGGCAAGGCCTAACCTCAATTCCAGGTCTCCTGCCTCTGGGCTGAATGTTTTGTCACTTAAAGTACTACACTTATAAAATACCCACAGCTTTCTTCTACTTTTATGACTTTCAA
This sequence comes from Urocitellus parryii, assembly GCF_045843805.1. Classification (NCBI taxonomy): domain Eukaryota; kingdom Metazoa; phylum Chordata; class Mammalia; order Rodentia; family Sciuridae; genus Urocitellus; species Urocitellus parryii. The sequence continues at coordinate 76,997,303 of NC_135547.1, forward strand.
ATTTCCCAGGTATTTCAATGAATATATATATGCTTTAAGAAAAAATGCTCAAGAGTTCTTTAGTTCATGAATCCAAAGATAAATCTGATTTTTAGCTTAGAAACTTTTGTTCCCTCCATATTCAGTATCTGTGCCCTACTTTGTATAATGGATGTTATACCTAAAAATTGTGTGAAATGGGTTTTTATAGATCAAATTTCATTTTTAATAGGGAGGCTTCCTATATAAGGGAATCTTCTGGGGATTTCTTTTGAAAAACCAAGACTCCTCTTGTCCCTTAATGTCTCTATTTTTTTAGTATGAACTTTTGTATTTGGTGTTTATTTAAGTAGGGCAAACCAATATTAGCTTTCCTAGAATCTACTTTAGCCTTCCCTTAATCTTTATGAGAAATTTTCAGATTGTTAGATGTTCGTGCATTACTCAGCTGTGTTCTAGAAACTTCACTTGGCTTGATATTTTGTCAATCCCTGGGCTCAAACCTCATATTTTCTTATTGAAAAATAATAGAATTCCCTAATCAGTACTGAGCTCTGCATGGAGTGTCTTTTCCAGAATATTCTTTGCCTAAAATTCCTAAATGTGGCTCTCTCTTTGGCTATCCTTGGACTTCCTTCCTTAGTTCATGCATACCTTACTATTCTGTGGACTTGGAGGCAGTGCACTTTGAGGGTTGTGCCAATCATATTGAATGGTATTTCCAGTTATTGTTATCATCCCCCTGTTTCTTCTGGACTTCCTCTGGTTTCCCTTTTCAGGGACCTCAGAGGCTTCTTACCAGAGATTGGTAGGATTTCCACCATCATCTAGACCAGGGACTGACAATCTTCCTCTGCAAAGGGCCAGACAGTAACTGTTGTAAGCCTTCTGGACCACATACAGTCTCTAACACATTTTTCTTTGCTGTTACTGTTTGTTCCTTCATTTGTTTTACAGACCTTGGAAAATGTAAAAACAAGTCTTAGCTTACAGGCCATACAAAACCTCAGGCTGAACTTGGCCTGCTTGTCATCATCATCACTATCTGGAACAGGTATTTCTGTGACCTGTCCCAAGTGGTAAGTGGGTTGTATATCAGATGATGTGGCTCACTGCCCTCATATTTCCTGCATCATCAGATCAGTCTGACTGCACATGGGCAGGAAGAGAGGGGCTGCATGTGCCAACCATTACATTGGATGTCCCTCATTGACTAGCTCTCATTACTGACTACCTCAGTGTAGAAACACTCATTCTTTTCTGGATCTGTCCTTGTTCCTTGTTTTTAAGTGTTCCTCTGCCTCACCAGGTTGGAAGTAAGGTAGTAGGAAAGAATGAATTTCCGAGTTTTCTTATTTCTTTAATTCTGTCATTGCTCCCCATACCTTGGGCTACTCTCTCCTGCCCCATACTGCCATCACAAGTTTAGGACTATCATTGGAAAGTCTGGTTGTTCAGGCCATAAATTCTAATCCAGTCTATGATTTCCTAGAGAAATCACCAATTTTCCTGGTTCTAAAGGCGAGTTTTAAAACTCAGAATTTCCATGTGTTTGTTTCCTAAAAATGATTTGGACCTAGTACTAGACAGAGCACTCAGCCCTGACAAGAAAGCCAATGAGGTGCAGAAGGTATTCTGTGCCCACAGTTTTTCTGTGTCCTGGGCCCCCAGATCCTGGGATGAGCTCCTTGGGATGCTCCATGCAATGCTATAACCAGCAGATATTCAGCCCACCACCTCCTGTTTTGTGAACCTCTAAAATGATTCTCAAAATTCCTTCATATTTCTCCACCTTGCTTCCGTCTCCACACCTAATACTACTTGGGGCTCTGAAGCTCAGATTCACATTTTCACATTCACTTGTAGAAACATTGGGACATAGGAGTGGACGAGAAGGTATGTGCCTGTGTATGTGAGTGTGGTTTCTCCACCTGGACTATGAGGGCCACTTTCACTAATGAATCACACGCACGTACCACCTAGCTCCCTCATTGGTCTTCTGGTCCAGGGCCAGTTCTGCTGGGACTGATTAAGGAGAACAGGATGGTGGGGCTCCTGAGGTATCTCCCCTATCTTGTCTTTTTAGACCTTTCCATTGGTTTTCATCGGCTCCTCCTCAGGGAGCCATTTGAAGAAACTCCTCTGTGACACTTCTGCACAGGCCAGTGCACAGAAAGCCAGGATTTAAATTCAATGTGGACTCAGTCATTCGGAAATAGCCCTCAGGTTGCAGCCTTTCCTAACTCAGCAAATTTGCTTCTTAGGGCCTTTAGTTTGATTTCTGTTACTTGAGCCCAGGGATCTATCCACTTACTGAAATCTAAATTTTTTAAAAAATTAGAGACACAAGTAACTTTCAGGATTTCCCTATTTTAAAGCACCCATGACAGTCCCTTTCTGTGTTCTGTTCAGGATTTCCAGAATTAGAAAGGGAAACCAGGTTTGTGCCTTGGACCTAAAAGGAGTCCCCCTGCCAAAAGCAAAGTGAGGACTGAGGATTGGCCAGTACTACTGTACAGAGCCAGGCGGCAGAATTTTGTTAAGTTAGCACTTACATTCAGTGCTTACTAAGTGCCAGAAATACACTTAAGACAAACAAGGGAGACAGGAATTTACAGATCAGTATCCTAAACTGGAAGGAAGAGGTAAGGTGATTCCCCCAGTGACAAGAACGTGTCCCTGGATCAGAATTTCAAGAAGAAGCAGAAACTCAGAGAGACCACAATCCCAGTCTAGGTAAGATTCCAACACAAAATGGAAGGGAGCCCTCTGTGGGGTGATATACAAATGGTTTTTCTTGTCTTTCTTTTTCTTTTCTTTTTTTAAAAAGCATTCCTTACTGGCTTGCTACCAGCAATTGAACTGTATTCTTTATATAGCTAGAGCTGTTTGTGTCTTCTTAAAATAAACTTTTTCGGTTAAATCATTTTCTGTTTTGCCCTCTGGTTTTCATTGAAGCAATGATGGCTTTATTCAGCCCCTAAACCTGATTCATGAGCATGTTTTTCTGACCACACAGGTGTATGTTACCCTACCAGGCCCATTTTGCCCACTGTACAGTATGCCAATCACTGAAGTAAAAATTTTGGTAAAACAGAAACACATTATTCATGAGTATAAAGTATGAGGAGAGAAAACACCCTCTGAAGCCAAAAAGTCATGCACTGGACACCCATACACAAGTGAAGAATCAGTAGTTTCAACAAAAGCAGCCTTTAGAACCCTGAAAAGTAAACTAGGAGACTGTCATCAACATTATCCACATGTCAGATTGTTACCTACAGTGAAGATAGTGAGAGACTAATAATATATTGCTCAGCTAAGTGACCTCCAAAAGTATTGATTTTTTTTTTAATTTTTTTTTAAGTAATAGGTGGATATAATACCTTTATTTATTTTTATGTGGTGCTGAGGATCAAACCCAGTGCCTCACATGTGCTAGGCAAGTGCTCCACCACTGAGCCATAGCCACAGCCCAAAAAGTATTGATTTTTAAAGTCAACTAAAGGCGAGTGAAGCTGGAAGTTTTGATCTTCCCTCAGTTTCATGCAGGGCCCAGACAGATTGAATTTGATGCTCACAAACCCTTGAAAGCCCCAAACAAAAATGTGTCATACAATATCTTGCAGAATTCCAGCCCACCAAACCATAGCCTTAAGACATATGGGACTGGGGATGTAGTTCAATGATAGTGTTTGCCTGGCATGCATGAGGTCCCTGTTTCCAACCCCAATAATGACGACAACAACAACAACAACAAAAGGCAGGTAATCTGTGTTCATGGACTTCATTTCAAGGATTCAAGTTTGGCCTCTCATGAAGCCAGCAAGGGGATATAGATGTGGCAAAGCTCTAGAGAAGTGGGCAGCCATCACTATGCTCCTGATGAGAGGAGGTGGCCTTAGCAAACATATTTCCTCTTTGTTCTCTGGCTCCATAAAGCCACCAGTGAGGTAGACCAGAGTGAGTCTGGCCAGGAGCAAAAATATTCAAACCAGATGTGGTCCAGATCAATTTCATCCTTCAAAAAAGGTGTGTTCTGGGGCTGGGGATGTGGCTCAAGTGGTAGTGTGCTAGCCTAGTATGCGTGAGGCACTTGGTTCATTTCTCAGCACCACGTAAAAATAAAATAAAGATATTGTGTCCACCTAAAACTAAAAAATAAATATTTAAAAAAGGGTGTGTTCCCACCAATGCAGATGGTCACAGCCAAACGTGAGGGTCAACTCCCATCTAAAAGGGAATTTGTTCTCTGTTCTTAGCAAGTATGGGCTGTAATGCTGAGACCCTTGCAGCCTGCAACCCTGTCTCTATAGACCCCAGTGCCAGCTTGTGTCCCCTGATACCACCAGGCTACTCTTCTGAAAAAGACACAACAGAACTGCAAACAGTATAATAAGCAAGCATGGGAAGGGAAAGGGGCCAGGGTTGTTCTCAGACAACAACGAGCATTAAAATTGAAGATAAAGGTCGAAGGAGGAGGCTGGCTGTACGTGGCCTCCTTGCAGGCAGTGTCTGGGTGTGATCCAACAGATCTGGGTCTGGGGTTTACCCTGGAAGGCTCAGAACCTCCTTAAGCCATAGCACCATGAGTTGGTGATGCATTTAGGGACTGACCAACACTGACCAAACTCACCAAAGACATGTAAAAGGCAGGTCCTGGTACCATAATTAACAACCTATCAAGCAAATGTCAGAGATGGAGTCTCTCAGGTTGAATTAAACACATCACCTATAGTACAATGTTGTTTGCCAATTTCTTCAAATTTAGATAGAGCACAATCTCTCCAATTGACCTAGTTCCCTACCACTCCCTAGTGGAGTTAACCCAGCCAACTTCATTTTCTGAAGGCCTTTAAAGTGTGTGACCCTTGCATTAAGGTGTTGTCACAGATGGGGTTCCCTGGAAAAGCTGACTCTGAGATGGAGTTTACCATGTGGAATGTTTTCCAGAGAGTGCCCTAGGGATCCACATCTGTGGAAGAGAAGGGAAGGAAAGAGGATTGTGCAGGAGGAGAAGAGAACAGCAATACAGATGTGGCAAAGCTTTTGCTCACTTGATGGCAGGCTCTGGAGTTCAAATAACCAGTCAGTTGTCCTATGCTGGGCCACAGGGCAGGCCTTCATACCTGGGCTTCAATGGATCATTGGGTCTGGGCAACCCCACTAAGGGTATAACCTTGGACAAGATGTCTCTCATCATCTGAAGCAATCTCTAAAGAAAATGACAGCTGAAGAATGTTCTTTGTTGACAAAACTCCCAAGTAACACAAATTGTGTCCATCACAGGTATATTTCCCATGAACACTGCTTGCTAAATACAAATTCTTATTTTCTGATTCTTTTTTTATAGACCTCAACTACTCCTTACCTCAAATCAACTATAGTTCATTTGATTAGGTTTATAGCTTTCTTAAAATTGTAGTCACCAGTTCAAGGATACATACCGGCATCCTTAATTGGACTTTGGTGTTTCACAAGCCTCATTAGTACCCACTAGTAAAACCTTTCCAAGGACATGTCATGCAACATATGCAAGTAAATCAATTTATCATAAAATACCATGAATTAAATGGTGCTAATATCTATCAAGCATCTACAATGGACCAGACACTGCATGCACCTCCAGCTACTTATTTTATTCTTTCATTCAGCACATGTGTATGAGCTCCTGTGACATACCAGACAGAACATTAGGTGCTGAGCATAGAGCAGTGGCCAATGTAGACATCATGCCTGCCCTCATTGAGCTTACCATCCAATAGGACCATTCTTGGGAACCAGAATCAAGGGGCCTCACCTTCCTGTTATCTAGGAATCACCACCATGGCTATGAACGCCTCTGGTCTTCTCTTTTCTCTCAGCATTTACTCCACACTGTTCTAAGCCTCCACTCTGCTACTCCTCCCCTATGTCTTTTTCAACAGTGCCCACTGGAACCCCAGTTCTAGGGATTGGTAAGTACCCCAATAGCCCATACAAAAAGCTCCCCTCAACACCTTCCTTCACTGAGACTCGTTTTTTCCTGGGAACCCCACTTAGGTTCTCCTCCAAAACTGCTTCCCTCCCCAAATACTTCTGTGTCTGGAGATGGGCCAGGCCTCCTCTTTGCTCCCCACTGCACCTTCCAGACTATGGCTGCTGCACCTCTCAAGCACTCTCCTTCATTCAGTCATTCTTTCCACCTGCTAGCCTTACCAAAACCCAGGTCACTTCATCGTTTATGTGGAAGATCTGTTTCACATCCCTGGTTTCTCATTCCTCTGGCTTCCTCACTTCTGATGATCACTTTTTCTGCTCCATTCACATACTTGCAGGGCCTGGAGTAGACCATTATATGCCTCCGAACTCATGTACCACTGAAATCTTAACTTCTTCAATCCCTCACAACCTCTCAACCTCTCTTCCAACCTCTTTCCAACTCTCATTCAATGACTTCATGACACTGTTCAAACTTGTTGAGAAATCCAAATGTTTAATAAACACAAAAAAGGCACTTAACCTCATCTATTGACAGAGAAATGAGGAGTGACAGAGGATAGAGCATGAGGAAAGAGCGTGAAGAAATTTTGGGGGGGGGTGATGAATATGTTCATAATCTAGATTGTGGTTCATCCACCAGAATGGCAAAATTTTTGTAGCTGTTGATAGACCTTTATTTTATTTATTTTATTTTTATGTGGTGCTGAGGATTGAACCTAGTGCCTTGCATGTGCTAAGTAAGTGCTCTACCACTGAGCCACAACCCCAGCCTCAGAATGACTATTTTTAAAGTCTGATAATTACTAGCATTGAGGAAGATATAGAAAAACAGACACTCTCATGCACGGTAATCAAGTTGCTTAATCACTTGAACAAAAAAAAAAAAAAAGTTTGTCCTTATCTTTAAAGTTGAAGATGCATGCAATAGTTTGGATCTTGAAAACCTCCCAAAGGCTCATATGTTGAAGGTATGCTGTCTTCCCTATTGGGAAGTGGTCAACCTTTAGGGGGAGGGACCTAGTGGAAGATGTTAGGTCATTGGGGGTGTGCCCTTGAAGGGGATATTGGAACACCAGCCCTTTCCTCTCTTTCTTTGCTTCCCAGCCACCATGAGGTAAACAGGCCTCCTCTACCATATGCATCCACTGTGATGTTGTGCCTCCCCACAGACCCAAAAGCAATGGACCTCAGTGACCATGGACTGAAACCTCTGAAACTATGAGCCAAAATAAATTTTCCTCCTGTTAATAATCTATCTCAGGTATTTTTTTCACAGTGCTAGAATGCTGACTAACGCAACATGGATCCTCAAGGATCCAGCAATTTTACTCCTAGGTATACATCCTAAAGAAATGTATATACAGCTACCAACAGACATACAGGAGGTTCATAATAGTTCAGACTAGAAAAACAACAACATTCCATCAAGAGTAGAACAGGGGCTGGGGTGTGGCTCAGTGGCAGAGAGCTTGCCTAGCACGTGTGATGCACTGGATTTGATCCTCAGCACCACATAAAAATAAACAAATGAAATAAAGACATTATGTCCATCTACAACTAAAAAATATTTTTTAAAAAAAGTAGAACAGATAGGCTGGATGTAGTGGCCTACAACTATAGTCTCAGGAATTCAAGACACTGAGGCAAGAGGATCCCTTGATTCCAGGAGTTTGAGGCCAACCTGGGCAAAATAGTAAGACCCCAACTCAAAATAAAAACAACAAAAAAGAGTAGAATGGACAAATTGTGGAGAAATGACAATTAAAGTACAGCCATGCACAAAAACATGTATGGTGCTATATAGAAATGACAATTAAAGTACAGCCATGCACAAAAACATGTATGAATCATGCAAATATAAAACTGAACAAGCCAGACCTGGTGGCACACACCTGTAATCCTAGTGGCTCAGGAGGCTGAAGCAGAAGGATTGCCAGTTCAAAGCCAGCCTTAGCAAAAGCAAGATGCTAAGTAACTCAGTGAGACCCTGTCTCTAAATAAAATACAAAATAGGGTTGGAGGGCTGGCATTGTAGCTCAGTGGTAGCATGCTTACCTTGCATGTGGAAGGCACTGGTTTTGATCCTCAGCAACACATAAAAAAAATTAAAATAAAGGTATTGTGTCCATCTACAACTAAAAAAATTAAAAAAAAATAGTGCTGGGGATGTGGCTCAGTGATCGAGTGCCCCTAAATTCAATCCCCGGTACCAAAAAAAAAAAAAAAAAAGCTGAGCAAAAGAAGAGACACAAAGGAATACTCACAGTGATTTCATTTAAATAAAGTTCAAAAACAAGCAAAACTGAGACTGAGGCTGTGGCTCAGAGGCAGAGCACTTGCCTAGCATGTGTGAGCCACTGGGTTCAAATCTCAGCACCACATAGAAACAAAATAAAGATATTGTGTTCAACTAAAACTAAAAAGAAATATTTCTTTTTTTTTTTTTTTGAGAGTGAGAGAGGAGAGAGAGAGAGAGAGAGAGAATTTTCAATATTTATTTCTTAGTTCTCGGCGGACACAACATCTTTGTTGGTATGTGGTGCTGAGGATCGAACCCGGGCCGCACGCATGCCAGGCGAGCGCGCTACCGCTGAGCCACATCTCCAGCCCAAAAAAGAAATATTTTAAAAGACACATGGGAGCAATGTATACATATATGAAAACTACATGATACTCCATTAATAGGTACAATTTTAATATTTTTATTTATCAGTCAAAAATAAATTTAAAAAATAACATATGGGTCAGGGGCAGTGGTACACTCCTGTAATCCCAGTGGCTCAGGAGGCTGAGGCAGGAGGATTACAAGTTTAGAGCCAGCCTCAGCAATTTAGCAAGGCCCTAAGAAACTCAGCAAGACACTGTCTCAAAAGGGCTCTCCCCAGCCCTTTTTTATCATTTATTTTGAGACAGTGGTTGAGCTCTCCAAGGTTCAATCCCTGGTACCAAAAATTAAAAAAAAAATTAAAAATAAAAAATGACATAGGGGGAATTTGGGGGGTACTAGCAAAGTATTTTCTTTTACTTGTTTGTTTTTCTTTTTTCTTTTTTCTTTTCTTTTCTTTTCTTTTCTTTTTTTTTTTTTCTGGTACCAAGGATTGAACTAAAGGGTGCTGAGCCCATCCCCAGCCCTTTTTTATTTTTTTTTTTTTTCATTTTGAGACAGAGTCTTGCTAAGTTGCTTAGAGCCTCACTAATTTGCTGAGGCTGGCTTTGAACTTGTGATCCTCTTACCTCAGCCCTCCAACAGGCCACTGGGATTATAGGTGTGTGTCACTGAACCTAGCTAAAGCTGTATTTTCTGACTTGTATGATGGTCTTGCTGTTGTTCACTTGTCATTAGTTTTACAGGTGACATTGGCTTTAAGCACTTTGGGGTATACATATGACAATTAGAGAGTTTTCAGGTTTTTTTGTTTTGTGTGCTACTGGGGATTGAACCCAGGGCCTCGTGCCTGCTGGGCAAGCACTTCACCACTGAACTATACCCCCAGCCTACAATTAGACACTTTTTGAAAGATCCAGAATACAATTCTGAGTTACACCAAATTTCAGAGTAGACTGCAGAAAAGGTCGTCTCCTCAGAAAAGAGACAGGGAAGGGGCAGTCTGAGGCAGGCAGTCAACCATGAGATCAGGGTGTTAAGGAAACTCAGAGAAGACTTCTAAATTTCCAAGAGAATGGACAACAATGTCAACCCTTATCCAACCCTGCTCTGCGGGACACATCAAAGCAAGGCCAAGAGTCACCGGCCTGTGATAAGAATACTCTTGCACAACAGAAAAAAAAAATGAGCAAAGGCACAAACAGGCAGGAAGAAATACTATCAGGAGGCAAACATATGGAAAAAATGTCTACTCTCCCTAATGAGCAAAGACATACCCAGTTTAAAAACTGAATGACCATTTTTTGCCAATTATAGTAGCAAAAATTAAGGGGAGGTGGAAGAAATTACAATATGTCAGACTGGAAAGAGTACCAAATTGATGCATGGTTACTGGCTGCTAACACTCTGAATAAATACCGCCCCTTGAAAATAAAATCTGGCAATATGCACAAGGGAATTTTAAATTCTCATGCCATTTTACTCAGTAATCCTGCTCTGCAAATCTGTTCTAGGAAAATTATGCAGAAGAAAGAAAAGGCTATATGAACAGGTCTTGGAAGTGACTCTCAGATCTCTCTTCAGCCCTATCCACTGCCCTGAGCTGCTGATCTATGTATCCAGCAGTTTACCTGTCATCAAAACTTGGATGTCCTGTAGGCCACTCAGGTTTCACATATAGAAGCATAATCACCAATTCCCCTGTCCCTCTCAAACCTACTCTTTCTGTATAATCACCATCCTAATAAATAGCCCCAGCATCCATGCACCTTCTGAAGTTCGAAATTAAGAATCATTCTTGAATCCTCCCTTTAGCTCATTTCCACTTCCAACGCCTCAGCCCATCATTCAGATGGTCCAGTATTCAAAATGACCAAAGGCATCCACCCCACTTCTCCTCTCCTCTGTGAATGCAACCCTAGCCCACATCACACCATCCCCCTGTCTGAATCGCTGCAGTAATCTCCTGCCCTCCTTCTTGCGTCATTCTCAGCAGTCCCCCACACAGCAGCCAGAAGTGTTTTGTTTTGTATTCAAATCCTGGTCCTGAAACTCACTAGCTGTGTGATCTTTGGCAAGTTAATTTGTTTCCCTGAGCTTCCCTTTCTCCATAACACAAGTAACCAAGACTTCAGAGGTGGTTCCATTAAACTAGATAAAGTATAAACTAGATAAAGTATAATACGTGTCTCAAAGCATCACACAATAACTGGGATGGTTTAAAGCCCTGAGGCTGCATGAGTTCATCTGGGGAGTGTAAATACAGAAGAGAGCTCAGCATGAGCCCTGGGCTTGGCCAAGGGTTAGACATCAGAGAGAGAAAGAGCAAGCAAGAAAAGAAACTGAGTAGTGAACTGTCACAAGAAAGGTTCTAAACTATGCTGTTCCCAAGTATCTTTGATCATGGAATCTTTTTGTCATGGTGCAATTTGTGCTCAGCAAATCACACTAAAGAAAATGCTGGCTTATGTTACTGAAAGTGGAAAATTAGGCTACAAAATGGTATGCAAATTATGACTGCAACCATATTGGACCATGTGCAGAAGATGCTTGGCACAAGAGCCCAGTAAACATTTGTTAAATGAATTAATGAATGAAAAGTAATATACATATGGACAGCCATTCTGAGGGAATAAACAAAAATAACAGTAGTGAGATAAGATTAGAGGTAGTTTTTCCAAATTTCCTGCAATGTTTTGTCTTTTTCTAATGGGTTTTGCCAATCTCATGCATCCATCTGTCTCAGCTTGCATTCAACTGTTCCCAGACTCCCCATAGGAATTCACTCTGCCTGTTCTTTCATGCTTGTTTTGAAATCCTTGACAACGTTCCTGGCCTGTTTAATTTTAATCCCTTCAAATTCATCAACAAATACTTACTGAGTCAACTCCAGCCTACAGAAGCTGGAGAGATGATTAATATATGAGCCCCCTGCTCTTAAGTTGCTCACATTCTAAGGGGAGATGAGTCTAGAAACCTTACACAAACTTCACTTCCCTTCTGTCCCTCTTATTCAGACAACCCCAGGGCTTTGACCTTTGTTTGTTTATACATCTTACTTCTGGTCAGTTTCCTTCAGCTTCCAGATTTCTAGCCCAACTCCTCCAACTAACCTGTTCAGATATTTAGTTAGGGTAAATAATCTCTACCAGCAAATTTCTGGAATTAAAAGTTATAGTGGCTGGGCTCAGTCTGTGGCTCAGTGGTAGAGTGCTTGCCTAGCATCTGTGAGGCACTGGGTTTAATCCTCAGCACCACATATAAATGGATCAATAAAGGTCCATCAACACTAAGAAAAATATTTTTTCCAAGTTACAGTGGAATGTCCAGAACAAAGATGATTTCTCTGAGTCCTCATGTGTCTTTATGGACATTTATTCATTACTGTTAATTGTATCTCTGTATGTATGCACACACGCACACACGATTTTTGCTTCTTGTTTTTTGGAAGAGCTCCTAGGGGTTTTCATAGGTTTTGCTGGAGGGAGCCACCTTACACTGTTACACACCCCACCATCTATTAGGCCATCAGCTTGCATTATGGCAGTGGAAACATCCTGCCAAAAAAGAAAAATGCTGGCTCGTGCAAACATAATCATTATTTTTGTTTGTTGACAGTATACCATGTGTCAAGCATTGTTCTAGAATGCCCTATTCCAATTAATTTGCTTAATCCTCCCAAAAATTCTCTGAGGAAGACACTAGTATTATTCCTGTTTTATAGATGAGACCCAGAAATATTAACATCATTGTAATTGTTACAGCTAGGTGGTGGCAAAACATCAGATTCATACCAGACACCTGGGCTCCAGTGCCACCCTCACTATACTCAACTAAAAACTTACATATACAGATACAACCAACATTACTTTTTGTATTGTTTTAAGTCAGATAGCTTTGATTACCTGGGTCATGCAACCTCTTAGAGCAGGCCTAGCATAATTTCATACCATTATATTTGAAGGGGCAACTCTTTGAGACATAAAATTGATCCATTAGACAAAGTAAACTTCATATTCTTTTTTTTTGGGGGGGGATGCTGGAGATTGAACCCAGGGTCTCCCACATACTATCAAGCACTCTACCAATAACCTGCATCTTCAGCCATTTTAATTTTTTTTTTTAGATAGGGTCCCACTAATTGGCTGAGGCTGGCCTAAAATTTCCCATCCTCCTGTACCACCTGAATATGAAGTCAGGTGGGCACCACCACATAGGAGTGCACCACCACATCTGGCTTCATATTCATATTAATTTTGGAGAATTTTGTTGAGGTTACAAAAGAGTCTACTGTTGTGTTAAAAAAAATAGTCACTGTCTTGATAGCCCACTACCATGGTTCATGCTTATAATCCCAGCTACTCAAGAGGCTGAGGCAGGATGATCACAAACTCAAAGTCAGTCTGGGAAACTTAGCAAGACCCTGTATCAAAATAAAATTTAATAAAAGGGTTAGGGATGTATCTCAGTGATAGAGTGCTTGCTTAGTATGTGTGTTTGATCCCCACTAACACACACACACACACACAATTACTAAATTAAATTAAATTACTTAAAATAATCTAGGGCTGGGGATGTGGCTCAAGTGGTAGCGCGCTCGCCTGGCATGCGTGCGGCCCGGGTTCGATCCTCAGCACCACATACAAACAAAGATGTTGTGTCCGCCGAAAACTAAAAAAATAAATATTAAAAAATTCTCTCTCTCTCTCTCTCTCTCTCTCTCTCTCTCTCTCTCTCTCTTTAAAAAAAATAATAATCTAGATACAATCCTGGTCTTGAAGGAGCATAGACATGTTCACAGATTTACAATCTAGAATAAATCCCCCAAAGTTCTGTAATTAATTCACTTCACTTCGGAATACCATTTCAGCAGAGCAACTACTACCACATTGGCACCTTGCCATGGCACTGTTCCCTATAAAGCCAATTCAGTATCAGGTCACAGGCCTTGGATAGAATCCAAGAGGTTCATTTCTTAAATTGTCAGAGCCCGTTGCTAGCTGATATCTTCCTTTCCTGAGGCAACCCTGTGGCCTGGTTACAGAGAAAAGTTTTATAGGAAGATCTTGTTCTATTGTTAGCTAATTGAGTAATCAAGATAACTCCTTCAAGAACATCTTAGGGTTGGCACTATGGCTCAAGCCTCTAATCCTAGCAACTCAGGAGGCTGAGGCAGGAAGATTGCAAGTTCAAGGCTACCCTCAGCAACTTAACAAGGCCCTATCTCAAAATAAAAGAAAAAGGGCTGAGGATATAGCTCAGGGGTAGAACACTTGCCAAGTATGTGGGGGGCCCTGGTTCAATCCCCAATATGACAAAAAAAAGCATAGTAGGAATAACAGGTTGTTGGAAAAACAGGTATGGTCAGTGGAAGGCTGGACTCTCCTGAAGGAAGTTTGAAGATTATTATCAAAATTCAAAATGCACATGTCCTTTGCCCCAGCTGTTGCATTTTTAGAAATTTATCCTAAACACACCTCATATTTGTGCAAATATATGTTAAAGATGTTCATTACATCACTATTTGTCACAGCAAGAAATTAGAAATAATCTCTAAGTTAAACCAATAGGAAATGAATTAGATAAATGACACATCCATACGATGGAATTCTATGCAGCCTTTTAAAAATGAAAGAACATTCATATAATGCAATACTGAGCAATTTTTAGGAGAGACTACTGCATTGTAGTCCATTTTGTGTTGCTATAACAAAATACCAGAAACTGCATTATTTTAATAACAGAAATTTACTTCCTCACAATTCCAGAAGCTAGGATCAAGATCAAGGTGTCAGCACCTATTGGGGACCTTCTTGCTGCATCGCCCCACATGGAAGGGCAAAGAGAGGGGAAGGGAGATAGGGAGGGGGGAGGAAGGAAGGAGAGAGAGACACACACACAGACACACACACACAGAGAAACAAAAAGAGAGAGAGAGAAGGGGATAGGGAGAGAGAGGGAGGGAGGGAAGGAGGGAGAGAGAGAGAGAGACATTGAACCTGTCCTATAAGGAACACTCTCCCATAGTAACAAACTCCTGTGATAAACAGCATTAATCCATTTGTGTTGGTGGAGGCTTATTGACTTGATCACCTCTTAAAGGTACCACATTTTTTTTTTTTGGTACTGGAGATTGAACCCAGGGGTGCTTTGCCATAAACTATATCCCCAATCATTTTTTAATTTTTATTTTGATATAGGATCTCACTAGTTTTCTAAGGCTGGCCTTGAATTTACAAACTTCCTGCCTCAGCCTCCTTGGGCTCTGGGATTACAGGCATACACCACCATGCCTGGCAAGGTCCCACTTCTTAATATTGTTACAATGGCAATTAAATTTCAATACAAGTTTGGGAGGGGCATTCAAACCAGAGCATGCTGGGATTAACAAAAGAAGCTAGAGGACCTATGATATGTTTCAATTTACAGGAAGTTTGGAACTTCCTTTTCCAGCCAAGATGGCATAATAGGAACCAGATTCATCTTCCTGCCTGAAACTACAATAGAATATGTGAAAATATAGAATATATTTTTTGGTACCAGCTATTGAATCCAGGGCCACTTAACTACTTAGGCACATCCCAGCCCCTTTTGTATTTTTTTAAATATCTTTTAGTTGCAGATGGATACAATAACTTTATTTCATTTATTTATTTTTATGTGGTACTGAGGATAGTACCCAGGGCCTCACATGTGCTAGGTGAGTGCACTACCGCTGAGCCACAACCCTAGCCCCCCTTTCTTTTGTATTTTTTTAGAGACAGGGCCTTGCTAAGTTGCTGGGGCTGGCTTTGAACTTAAAATCCTCCTGCCTCAGCCTCCCGAGCCAATGAGATTACAGGCATGAATATGGTTTTCAAGACACTGGCTATTAGAAAAAGAAGTATGATGATCTGTGAGAGACAGGAAACATACTAGATGAGCCCTACAATTGTTTCAGCTTACTACTGTGAGAGTTTCCAGGCCATGGCACAGGGAGGGGAAACCTAATTGGAGTCCAGTGAACTCTCTGAGTTGAGTAAATATAGCTGAGAATCCAGGGAGACCATGGTAGTTCGACTTAGAAAGTGTCCCAGAAAGATGATTGCTGCACAGAGTGAAGCCCAGAGATCTGAAGAGGGTATTCCTCAAATATTCAAATGAGTACTGATCAAATTGAAGGAAACTGCCTGAAAGGGGAAAGGGGAATGATTGCTGGAACTCATATAGAGCTTGAAAATATTTCATGTCTCTACCAGAAAGAGTTAAAAAACACAAGTGGAATTGATTAGAGTCTTCAGAAGGTTACTGCCTCTATAGTGGAGTCAATTTAATTTTTCACTAAAGGACATTCTAGGTCCTACTTAACAAAGCTTAAAAATAAGCCTCAGAACCTGGGTGTAGCTTAGTGGTAGAGAGCTTGCCTAGCATACACAAAGCCCCCAGATTCCATTACCAGCACTGGAGAAAAAAGCCTCAAAGGAATCACTATTTCCAAGCAACTTAACTACATCTGAGAACAATGCTCAAAAATCTTTATAAAGGAATACAAAAATCTAACACGCACAACATAAAACTCAGTGTCTGGCATTCAAGAGACTATTAAGATTGTGTTAGGCAGAACTCAAAAATGGTTCCCCAAGACTTGCTGCCTTAATTCCAAAGACTATGAATGTGATCTGATGATATGCCTACAATTATGTTAAGTTACATGGCAAAAGTGAATGTGGGGAATGTAATTAAGTTCACTAATCAGTTAATTTTGAGTTAATATAAAGAGATTATCCTTGTGGGCTCAATCTTATCACATTGAAACCTTAAAAGCAGAGTTTTCTCTAGCTACTACCAAGAAGAATTTCAGATGAGTATGATTCAACATACCATATGTATGTGAATATATGTATACCTATATGTATGTGCACACACAAACACAAAAAAGAAATGAGAAGGGAATCTAAACAGTATATTACAAGAGGCTGCAGTTTAGCTCAGTGGTCAAAAACTTACATAGTTCAATAACCATCACCACAAAAAATAAAATGAAAATTAAAAAACAAAAACTAGGGCAGTTGGTAGAGTGCTTGCCTTGCCTACACAAGGCCCTTGGTTCAATCCCAAGCACCACAAAAAAAACTATATTATGAAAATGTGACAGGATTAATCTATCAAGAAGACATAGTACTTCCAAATGTGCATGCACCAAACAATAAATGTAAAATGTGTGAAACAAGAACTGAAAGGAGTAACAGACAAATCACTAGTTGGAGACTTCAACGGCTTTCTTTCAACAATTGATGAAAATTCTACATAGAAAATCAGTAAGTGTATAGAAGTAATTACCAATACCATCAACCAACAGGACTTAATGTTTCTAGGGCACACTACCTGACAACAACAGGATACACATTCTTTTTAAGTTTGCACAGATTATTCATCAAGATAAACCCATATCCTAGGTCATAGAACAAATCATAATAAATTTAAAATAACTGAAATCATACTGTAGGTCTTCTCTAACCACAGTGGAATCAAATTAGAAATCAATAATAGAAAGATAACAAAAAATTGTCAAATACTTGAATACTAACTAACATACTTCTAATTAATTCATGGATGAGATAGGAAGTCTCAATGGACAGAAAGCAAATACTAAACCAAATGAAAATACAAAATCAAAATTTATAAGTCACAGCTAAGCAGTAGTGAGAGGGAAATATAGAGAACTAAAATGCTTATATTAGAAAAAAATGAGCTGGGCATTGCAGCGCAATGCAATCATGACTCCTCAGGAGGCTAAGGTAGGAGGATTGAAAGTTTGAAGCTAGTCTGGGTAATTTAGTGAAACCCTTCTTAAAACAAAACAAAATAGAAGGACTGAGGATGTAACTTGGTGGTAGAGTGCATTTTTTTCCACATTACCGGTGGGGGGGGGGAGAAAAAGGAAGGAAAAAGGAAAAGAAAAAATAAAAGATCTCAAATCAATAACATAACCTCCTGTCTCAAGAACCTAAGTTAAAAGAGCAAAACTGAGGGAAAAGAATAATAAAGATAAGAGAAAAAATCAATGGAATCTGAAACAGATAAACAATAGAAAGTCAACAAAATGATGAAATTGACAAACTTATAGCCAGACTAGAAAAAAATAATAGATAACTCAAATTAACAGTATAGGGAAAGAAATGAAACATAGCACCACAGGTCATGCTGACATCACTATACATATAAATTTGACATTTATAAAATGGACAAGTTTTTCTTAATAAAATTGTAATTTAAAACTCTTTCAAAGGAAACATCCAAATCCTACTGGTTTCACTGGTGAATTCTACCAAATGTCTAAAAGAATTAATACCACTTGTACATAATCTCTTCTAGAAAGGAGAAGACAGTTCCAAAAATGTATTTTACAAAATTATAATTTATCAAATTTATTATATGGAAATAAAGTAAATAAGAAAATAAAAAAAGAAAGTAGAAGACAGAACAATTCCCAACTCATTTTGAGGCCCTGATACCAAAACCAGAAAATGAAAGTGCAAAAATGAAACTATGAATCAATATTCCACAAAATAGATGCAAAATTCCTCAGCAAAATATCAGTAATAGAATTTAGCACTGAAGTTTTATTTCAGGGATGCCAGGCTGGTTCAGTATGTGAAAACCAAAGAAGTTTGCCATGTTAACAGGCTAAAGTAAAATATAATAATCTTATCAATCTATGAAAAAGGGACATTTGACAGAATTCAATGCTAATTCATGCTTTTAAAACCCTCCAGAAAACTGAGAATAGAGAGGAGGACCTCCCTTAATTCGATAATGAACATCTAAAAAAAAAAAAAACCTGAGAACATACATCATACTTAATGATCAAAGCCTAAATGCTTTCTACCTAATAGAACTGGAAGTCCTACACACTGTGAGAAATAAAAAGCATATAGCACCCAGCATGGTGCTGCACACCTGTAATCCCAGCTACTAGGGAGGCTTAGGCAGAAGAATCACAAGTTCAAGGCCAACCTGCATGACTTAGAGAGATCTTGTCTCAAAATTAAATAAAAAGGACTGTGATGTATCTCAATAGTACAGCACTCGCCTAACATGCATAAGGCCCTGGGTTCAATCCCCAGTACCATGAGAGATAGATGATAGATAGATAGATAGATAGATAGATAGATAACTTGAAGATGACTTGATGATCTATGTAGAAAATCACAAGGAATCTAAAACAAAGAACAAACAAACAAAAAACATCTGAGAACTAAAAAGTTCAGCAAAGTCACAGGGTAAAAGGTCAACATACCAGTGAAACTCTGCATCATGCAAAAACACAAGAATGGGATCCTAATTAGAATACATTATTCTCCAAGTATGTATAATATATCAAGATACACTCTACTGTTACCTATATCTAAAAAGACCAAATAAAAAATAAAATTAAAAAGGAAGCTTTTTTTAAAAAAATGGTCAACATACAAAACTCAATTTTTACATATATTACCAATGAACATGTGAAAAAACAATATCATTAACAACACTCTAAGAAAATATTTAGGAATAGGGGCTGGGGTGTTGTTCAGCGGTAGAGCACTTGCCTTGCACATGCGAGACCCTGGGTTTGATACTCAGCACCACATAAAAATATATGAATAAAATAAAGGCATTGTGTCCAACTACAACTAAAAAAATAAATATTTTTTTAAAAAGAAAATATTTAGGAATAAATCGAACAAAACTTGTACAGGATTTTTATGCTGAAACTGCAATATTTTTTAATATTTATTTTTTAGTTATAGGTGGACACAATGTCTTCATTTTACTTTTCGTGGTGCTGAGGATCAAACCCAGAGCCTCATGCATGCCAGGCGAGCACTCTACCACTAAGCCACAACCCAGCCCTGAAACTCCAAGATTTTGATGAAAGAATTCAAAGACCTGACCACATAGAGAACCATACTATTTTCATGTATCAGAGGATTCAATATAGTAATGATGTCAATTCTCCCTGAAATGCCTTGCATGTTTAATAGTCCAATCAGAATTCCAGTGAACTTTTTTTTTTCTGTAGATACAACAAGATTATTCTAAAATGCATACAGAAAGGTAAAAGGAAACGA
Source organism: Urocitellus parryii (assembly GCF_045843805.1). Classification (NCBI taxonomy): domain Eukaryota; kingdom Metazoa; phylum Chordata; class Mammalia; order Rodentia; family Sciuridae; genus Urocitellus; species Urocitellus parryii. Next base: position 77,016,962 of record NC_135547.1, read on the forward strand.
AATAGCTAAAATTATTTTGAAAAACAAGAAGAAAGAGGGCTGGCCATAATAGTGCATGACTGTAATCCCAGCAACACATACTCCTACCTCCTCAGGTAGGAGGATGGCAAGTTTGAGGTCAGCATCAGCAATTTATCAAGACCCTGTCTCAAAAAAAAAAAAAAAGAAAGAAAGAAAGAAAGAAAAGAAAAGAAAAAGAAAAAGAAAAATAAGAAGGACTTGGGATGTAGCTCAGTGGTAAAGTGTCCCTGGGTTAAAATCCCTAGTACCAAGAAAAAAATAAAAACACTCTATGATATTTTGTAATATTAGTTGGAAGGGTGGACACATAGACACATAAGTCAGTGAACCAGAATACAGAGTCCAGAATAGACTCACACAAGTAGAGTCCAGTGATATTCAACAAAAATACAAAATCAATTTAATGAAGGTTAGCTTTTTCAAAAAATGATGCTGTAGCAGGCAAAAATATCAACTTTGATCTAAAACTCACACCTTATACAAAAATTAACTTGAATCATAGACTTAAATGTAGAATGTAAAGCTAAAAATTTTACAAGAAAATATAGAAGGAAATCTTCAGAACTAAGGCTTAATAAAGAGTTATTAGATGTAATGCCACAAAATAATATATAAAAAGAAAAACATTAAACACTTTTGCTCTGCAAAAAAACTCTCTTTGAGGAGGAAAAGACAAGCCTGGATATTAAGAGAAAATATGTGCAAATCACACATCTGACAAAGGACTTGCGTCTAGAGTATATAAAGAGCTCTTGGAATTCAACAGTTTTTTGGGGTTTTTTTAAAGCACAATTTAGAGAATGGCCAAAAGACATGATATTTGTTTCATAGAAGAGGATATGTGATGAAAAATAAATGTGAAAAAATATTCAACATCATTAGTAACTTGGGAAATGCAAATTAAATTCATATTAAGATATCACTACAAACCTATCCAAATGCTTAAATTTAAGAACGGGGCTAGGAGCCAGGCACTGTGGCACAAGACTGCAATTACAGCGACTCAGGAAGCTGAGGCAGGAGAACTGCAAGTTTGAGGTCAGCTTTAGCAAATTAGTGAGACCCTGTGTCAAAATTTAAAATAAATAGATAAATAAAAGGTCTCGGGAGTAGCTCAGTGATAAAGCACCCCTGGGTTCAATCCCTGTACAAAAAATACTGGGTTGGGGCATATTTCAGTGGTTTACCACTTTCCTGGTATGTGCCAGGCATGGGTTCCATTCTCAGCACTGCAAAAAATAAAATAAAATAAAAAATAAGCTAAGTGCAGTGGGACATGCCTGTAATTACAGCTACTCAGGAGGCTGAAGAAGGAGTACTGCAAGTTTGAGGCCAGCCTTGGCAGCACAGCAAGACCCAAAATAAAAACTAAGAAGGGATGGGTCATGTATTTCAATGGTAGACTGTTCCTAGGTTTAATCTATGGTAACACAGAAAGTAAAAATAATTTTTAAAAACTTATAAAACAAAATTCTGGCAAGTAGGTGAAGAAACTGGATTATTCATACATCTCTGTTGGGAATGTGAAATGGTGTAATGACTGTAAGTATATAACAGGCTTTTTAAAAAACTGAACATGCAATTACCATACATTCCAGCAACTGGTCTCTTGGGAAATGAACCCAAAGAAATGAAAACTTTTGTCCATACCAAAACTTGTTCGACTTTGTTTGCAATAACTCAAAACTAGAAACAACTCAAAGGGCTTTTAATAAGTGAATGGTTACACAAACTATGGTACATACATGTCTTGGAATACTACTTAGCAAAAAGAGAAAAAAAGGAACTGATACACATAACAACTGGAATGATTCTCCAGATGATTATGCTGAATTAAAAGAGTCAATTCCAAAATATTACATGCTGTGTGATTTCATAACAGTTTTGAAATGTTATGTCAAACTTATAATGATGGAAAACAAACTAATGGTTTTCCCAAATAAAGGAGAGAAGGATGAAGGCAGGGTGGTGTTATAGGTATAAAAGAATGGCATGAAGGTAAATGGAATTATTCTGTATTTTGACTGTGGTGGAGGTCACCAAGATTTTCCATATGGTATGCAGAGAATTAAATGTATACTCACACATTTGAGTGCATGCAAAACTGATAATGTGTATATCATTGCTGTCAATTCCTTATTTGTGATACCATACTATTGTTTTCTGAGTTGTAATCATTGAATGGAACTGGAAATAGAGTACACATGAACTCTGTATCATTTCTCACAACTTCATATGAATCTATAATTATCTCAAAATAAGATGTTTTACTTTTATATTTATTTATTTACATACTTATTTTTTGTGGTACTGGGGATTGAACCTAGGTGCACTCTACCACTGAGCTATATCCTCAGCCCTTTATTTACTTTGACACAGGTTCTCATTAATTTATTGAGGCTGGCCTTGAACTTGAGATCCTTTTGCTACAGCCTCCCAAGTTGCTGGAATTACAGGTGTGCACCACCACACCTGACTCAAAATAAAATTTTTTTAATGTAATTAGAAATGGGCAAAGGATGTGATGAGACATTTCACCAAAGTTATCTACAGATGGCAAATAAACATATAAAAATATGTTTGACATTAGAGAAATTAAAATTTAGAACTTAAAAACTCACCACCTACCTCTTAAAACATCAGAAATAAAAAACAATGATACTACACAATGCTGATGCAAATTAGAGAAATAAATCACTCACAAATTCTGGTGGGAGCATAGAATGTTGTAATCACTCTGGAAAAAAAATTGGCTTTTTTTTAAATATTGGGGATTGAACCCAGGGGCACTTAACCACTTAGCCACATCCCCAGATGTATATATGTATGTGTGTGTGTGTGTGTGTGTGTGTGCATGCACACGCATATATATGTGTGTATATGTGTATATATAATTTTGAGACAGGGTCTCACTAAGTTGCTGAGGCTGGCTTTGAACTCCCAATCCTTCTTCCTCAGCAACGCCCTTCCCCAAGCCACTGGGATCACAGGTGTGTGCCAAAACGCCCGGCTAATTTGGCATTTTCTCTAAAAACTAACCATATACATCTTTTAGGTATTTTTTTCCTGTTATGTGCGCAGGGAGTATAAAACAAAATATCAAAAATTTAAAATAATAAAAATTATACATGCCAGGCATGATGGCACACATCTGTAATCCCAACAATTTAGGAGGCTGAGACTGGTGGATCACAAGTTCAAAGCCAACTTCAGCAACTTACCAAAGCCCTAAGCAACTTGATGAGACCCTGTCTCAAAATAAAAATAAAATAAGAAGAAGAAGAAGAAAAAGAAGAAGAAGAAGGGTTGGGGATGTGGCTCAGTGGTTAAGAGCCCCAGGGCTCAATCCTAGTACCAAAAAAAAAAAAAAAAAAAGAGGGGGGGGGAAGCATTCCAAGTAGAGAGAGATATTTTTTATTTTTGTTTTTTCAGTACTAGAGATTAAACCCAGGGCCTTATGTATGCTAGCCAAGTGCTCTACTACTGAACCACATTTCCAGCACAGAAGAGGATCTTAGGAGAGGGCCTATAAGGCAGGAGTTGTGGCTCAGAGGTAGAGCGCTTGCCTAGCATGCATGAGGCACTGAGTTCGATCCTCACCACCACATAAAAATAAAATAAAGAGATATTTGTGTCCACTTATAACTAAAAAATAAATATAAAAAATAGGCTCACTGAGATTGTATATATGATGACATTTACCAACAATTAAAAAAAAGAGAGGGTTTATAAATGGTGACTTTATGGTTAGATCCCAGAGAATCTATCAAGCAATCAGGCTGCAGATGTTAGTAGAGCAGCCCTGGGTTCAATCCCCCTTGTGGGAGTTTGGGAGAAGCCCTTGGGTCTCCAGGTAAAGGAGTGGGATACTATCCTATCCTATCAGATAACAGGAAATCATTGAAGGGTCTTAATAGGGTGAGTAATAGTGTAAGCTCTATGTTTCTTAGAGCTCTTTTTTTCTGTTATTGTAGATGGACACAATACATTCATTTTATTTATTTATTTTTATGTGGTGCTAAAGATTGAACCCAGTACCTCATATGCTAGGCAAGTGCTCCACCCCTGAGCCACAACCCCAGCCTCTTAGAGTTCTCTTTCAGATACCACACAGGATAGTTTAAAAGAGAAGTGAGACTGATGTAGAGTTTTCAATGCAGAGGTTGTTTCAATTGTCCTGAGAATATGCAGAAGGGTGTGGCAGTGGGGCAGAAGACAGGGGACAGGTGCCAGAGACGACTGGTAAATTTTAGTTAACATTACAACTAATGAAGTATTTAGGGAATAGAATGTACTAATATTTATAACTTCCTTTGCAATGCTACAGGAACAAGATGGATTGATGGGTGGATATGTAATAAAGTAAATCTAGCATGTTCACTGTTCTTCATAAAATGATGGGGGTCAGGGCAGTCAAGTGCTGTGGCTACTTAGGACGCCAAGGTGAGAGGATGGCTTAAGCCCAGGAGCCCAGGAGTTTAGGGTCAGTCTTGGCAATATAGGGAGATCTTGTCTCAAAACAAAATGGAAATAAAGAGAGGATGAAGGGGAGAAAAAGAGAAGAGCTATTAAGGAGGCAGAATTTATTAGACATGGAAAATAGTTCCAGAAGGTGAGGATATAGAAAACCTTTCCTAACAAGGTCCTTGCTACTTCAGCTACTGTGCAGCAGCTGCCCACTGCTCCCCATTTATGCTGGGTTCCTTCTTGTTTTCTCTGTGCTTTTATGATATGGAAGGTCCAGCACAGGAGGCAGAGGTAGGCACATTCCAGGTTACTCAAAACCCACACACTGATGCATAATCGAAAAGCTAATTTATTTTATGTCCCATGCTGGGGACAAAATTTGACCCTTGGGGCCTCTTGCCCAGAGTGTCTACTGCAGACCTCACAGTCCCTGGATAGCTGACATGGTGAACAAGCACTTAGAACAAAGGGTACTGGGTATACTTATATTTTATTTATAAGATGACAAAGCCTGGAACAGTGTAGCATTCTGGAGAGGTACCAGCTTAGAAGTCACAAAGACCTGAATGAAGAACCCAAACCTGATTGTAGTTAGCTGTGAAAACTTGGGCACATTTCTTGACTTCTCTGAGTCTTTAGCTCTAAAATGTCAATAGTGGTATTTTGCAAATAAGGCTATTGTGAAAAGTTAAGGAGATCAGGTAGGAGGTGAAACTCACTGAGAGGGTGTCTGCTTAGCATTCATGAAGCTGTAGATTCTATCCCTAGCATGGAATGCACGTGTGTGAAAGTGCGGGGGGGGGGGGGTATGTGTGCAGGGGCATGCGTGCATGCACACACACACACACACACACACACACCTACATACAGGGAAAGCTACTGGCTCATAGTATATATGCTATTTCTGTTGGTTGTTTTCTACTGTCATAAATGAACACAGCCTCTGAAAAAAAAAATCCACCTTCTTAGATACTGTAATAGACATGTCTTCCAGAAACTGGCGTTCTTTTGCTTAGACGAAACTGGGCAAACATGGATGGATTCTTCCTCTCTAAAGCCCTTTTTGAAAAACCAGTTACTCCAAAGCCTCATTACCTCATGTCAGAGATGTCACAATAACACCAAATGGGCTAGAAAATCTTCAGCCACTGATTGTACTCAGAGAGACACATCAGTTCTATCAGCAATATACCTACATCTGTCTGCCATAATGAGTGGCTACTTTTTTTGTCCACCATGTTCTTATTTTTCTCCTGGTTTCAATTTCTCAGGGTGACCTTTTTCTTCCCTTCTCCCCAGAGTCTGGAACCCACAGCTCTCTATGTATTGACCACCTATGAATGGAATCAACTAGATCTCTCTGTTTTATTGCTTCAAGCTTTCCGTTTCAGAATAAGATCTGCTTGTATCTCAAATAGGAAAGAAACTGTAGCCCTTTGATTTGGGAACAAGTGGGGTTGGGCAGTGAGTCTGAGCCAAGGTTTGTGAACTTCTGTTCTGGGAAGAGGGCTGCCAGCTTTCCTTCCTGATTTTTCCTTGTTTAAGTAATGCGTAGAAGCCTCAGTCTGAGGAGATAATTAGTAGAAAATACAACTGGCAGCCATTACTGGCTCTGAGTCACTTGCACACTCCAGCAGATGTTACCATGGTTTCAAGGCTGAATCTTCCTCCTCTCTGCTCCCCCTGCTCTCTCCTTAGTTAATTTGTCACTCTGCTTCACAGACTCCTCCACAGTCTGCCTCCACAGACTGGTGCAGACTTAACCCTATATTGAAGCTGGCTTTTTTGTTGTTGTTTTTCTCTCAAATAACATTTAATGCCTTTTTTCTTGAAGAAAATACTACATACCAAAACAATATAGCAGAATATAAACAGAAGAAAATGAAAGTTAGACATAAACTGATATCCCAAAACACTGAAAATTTTATGATGTTCTCTGCCCCATTTTTTGTGATGCATATTGCATGGTTGAGATCATACATTAAAGTCTTAAAGTGTTTTTTACTTTGAACACCAGAAGACCTACCCTCATCTTTTTCTTCTTGGATCTGATGGCCTTTAGGCATTGCTTTGGGCAAATTCAGCCATGTACACAGGCTCACTTATCATAATTGTTGCTGTTATTGTCTGCTGGAATGCATGGAACTTTCACAAGCATTTGCCTCTCATATCAGCTATTTACGCTGGCTCTTCATTGGGATATGAACTCTGGTTTTCTTCATTCCTACTTCCCAACTGCCATAGCCACTGGTCACAGGAAAGGCTCTGAAAGGAAAGTGAGGCACAGGGAGATGGGAGATCAAGAAATGAAAGACGGAGACCAGGCAGAGATACACACTAGAGTTTATTTGTCAGAGCTGACAAATAAAGGCACATCTCTCCATAGGTGGAGAGAGAGGCAAAACAGGCTTGGGGATTGGGACTTTTATGGGGCAGGCTCAGGGATTAGAGCCGAATCTGGCAGGTCCTAAAGGAGGCAGTTAAGGGTGAGGTTGGCATGAGGGAGTGGTGATACATCCTTGGGTGGGAAAGCAAAATTTTTCTTAAAATGGCGGCTGTCACTTAAGATGGCTGTCCGGATGCTAAGCAAGGATCTTACAGGCTCTTCCCAATGAAACACCAGAAGTAAAAGAGTCTCCTGGACATAAACATGAGGTCATACTTTCATTGTAAAACCCCAACCCTCATCTCTTTCCTGACTAGAAAATCAATACATGGGCAAGATATATCTCAGATGTGGGAAGCAATGATCCCCTCAGCACTGGTTACATTCTTCACAGTTACTCACTCCCAGTCCAAAACAAGGAGTGTCCAAGATATGTCCTGAAGTCACAGCAGTGCAACATAAGGGAGCTCTTTGTTATGTCTGATTTGTGGATGGATACATTCTCAAAAATATCTGACACCCTTATTTGGCCATTAGGCATCTAAGTCCAGCAAAGACTATATAAGTCCAGCAAAGACTATATTCAGAGATTAAATTCTAGGCTGGGGAGTGTGGCTCAGTGGTAGAGCATCTGCCTGGTTGCCTAAGGCCCTGTGTTTGATCCTTGGTGCTGAAAAATGAATAAACAACAACCAAAAAAAAAAAAAACCTTAACTCTGAACCAGGGTAACATGTATTCTGGCTGGCAGTGGCAAGCTGGGACAGCTATCTCATGGAAGAGAGGAAAAGTTGACATTATGCACAAATTAATGGTAAATGAAGGCTGGTTGTTGGTAAAGGAAGAAAAAACAAGGGTTACAAGTTCAAAAATCATTCATCTTAAATTCACTCTATGTTTTATGTGCTTCACACTCATTGTTTTATGTGCTTTACAAATAGGAATTTGTGCAGGTCATGGTGGCTACACCTGTAATCCCAGCAATTTGAGAGGCTGAGGAAGGAGGCTTGCAAGGTTGAGGCCAGCCTCAGAAATTTAGCAAGACCCTAAGCAACTTAGTGAGCCCCTGTCTCAAAATAAAAAATAAAAAGTGCTGGGGATGTAGCTCAGTGGGTTCAATCTCCAGTACCTAAAGCAAAACAAACAAACAAACAAATGAAAACCACCCAATAGGAACTTGTTTAATTCTCTTAACACTCTGTAAGTACTATTATCAACAATCCCATTTCACAGATGATGAAACGGAGCCAGATAAGTGAGGTAACTTCTTCAAGGTCACAGACATTGTAGACAATGAAGCAAGGATTTGAAATCCGGCAATCCAGCTCCAGAATTCATGCTTTTAACCACTTCATTATGATGCACCATTATAGGAACTTTGGAAAAATACAGAAAAACACAACAACCTGTGTAGACTAATACCACTTGTCACATTTTGCTGTACCCTATAGACGGCCTGCCATTTAGATGCATAGATTATATAGTACATGATATATACTCTTTAAAATGCAATCACATTTTGTATCTTGGTCTGTAACCTTCCTTAAGGCCATTTCCCCTATGTGTACACACAGTCTTACAATCATCATTTTAAATATGCATAATATCACTTTGTGTTGTTCAAACATTATTTATTTAAACAGTAAACTACTGAGGGTATTTAGCATTTAGACTGCTTTCAACGTTTCTCCGTGACAGAGTATTGCAGAGGGATGGGTGATAGGCCTTTTTTAAAACCACCTTTTGAACTCAATGAGCTACAGCTGCAAAATAAAATTTAAAAACCGAAAAATACCTCGCCTAGCATGCGTGAGGTGCTGGGTTCGTTCCTCAGCACCACATAAAGTAAAAAAATAAAGACATTGTGTCCACCTATAACTAAAAATAAACAAATGTTTAAAAAAAGAAGAAAGAAAGAAAAATGTCCAGGGAGGGTAGGTCCCACGTAAGGGAGGACGGCGGCGGAAGTGGGTGGCCACCATAACTCTTCTTGCTTTCCCTTTGTCTAGCGACCCCACGGGATTGGCCAGAGCTGGCGCCGAGGGACTGCAGAAGCCGGAGGCTCTCACTGCGCACGCGTGGGGGAAGTAGTGGGGATGCGGGGGAAGTGGTGCAAATAAGGGCGTGTTGAAGAAGTAACAAAAAGCGCAGAGGTGGGCTTTTCCGCCCCAACACCACCTTTGTCTCCGCCCCCTCAACACGGCACCCAGCTTCTTATTGGTCAATCATCTTTAGCCCTTTTGGTCCTAGAGCTAAAGGACTGGGTCTGTCCCAAGCTATGCCTGCTTCCGGAGCCGCGATTAAAATGGTCGACTATGATGCCGTTTACAGGCATTGTTTAAGACATACCCATGGGGCCTGAAGGGGCTTTTTACGGCTACCGGAGCAGTTGAGAGTTCAACGGCAAGTTTCGAAGATGCCACCCAAAGGAAAAAGTGGAAAAGGGGGGAAAGGTAGAGCATCCAAAATAACCAGGGAGAATGGGGATGGGTGAGGAGAGGGGAATGAACGGACAAGCGATTCTCAGGTCCAAGACGGAGGCAGCAAGTGGCCCCACAGAGCTGCCATAGATTATGTCAGGACTTCCTCCGGCGAGGCTTGGAAAGGATAAGAGGGCGACCGGGTATTACTTGTGTAAACACTTTAGAATATAGTGCAGGGACCGTTCTGGTGGGTAGTAGAAGCTGGTAGGAACGGCTCCTCGGAAGCAATGACTTGGGGTTGCTATTTTAAGGGATTATTACAGCTGTAAAGTGTAATCTCATCAAAAGCCACCAGTTAAAGGAAAACCCATATAGATAGTCCTAAGGTTCTCTTAAGTGCTTAGAGAATGACATGCCCACCATGGAGGAAGGACTCATTCTTCAATCGAACACACTTGTGTTAAGCACAGTGCGAGGATATAAAAATAAGGTACACATTGCTACTCTTAAGGGAAGATAGAAGTATAGTAACCATAATGTATCATACTACATGCAGTACTTAGAGAGATTTGTGTCAGATATTGTGGAAACTAACAGGGAAGGGAAGACTTCCTGGAGTTGAGTTTGGCAGGCCAAGATGGGCAATAGATAGGGCAAAGCATTCTCGACAGCAGGAATAGCAGAGGTGAAAAACAGTATGGTTTGTGCATTGTGGTGTTGCTGGAGCAAAAAATCAAGACAGAATGGCAATTAGTTTCTCACTGAAGACAAAAACAAATCATGGAGAGTGCTGTATATGATGTTAAGAAGGTGGGTTAAGGGTCAGGAAGACCCATAAGGAGACTGTTCTGGTACTCCAGCTCAGAGATGGTGGTGGCTTGAACTAAGGTATTGGCTGTGGGAAATCAAAAGAGAAAGTAGTAGAATGATGTCACAGAGGCCCAAGAGACTAGAATGTTTTAAAGAAAGATGATATGGTCTGTTAAGCACAATAGACCAAATAAGATGAAAACAATACTATTTTACACTTGGAAATTAAAGGTGATCTTAGGAAAGAGTGGTTTCAGTGGAGTGGCAGAGGCCATATTGTAGTACTAGAAGACTGACAGGGAATTGATTAGTTGGCTACAATCAGTATGGACTTCTGTCGAAAGTTTTAATTAAAAAAGCATAAAAATGGGATGGGAGATAGAGGAGGATAAAACATTAGGAGACAGTTTTATTTTGTTTGTTTCATCAGAAGAGTGAAAATATGAGAGTGAGGCTGAAGTGAAGGATCCAGTAGGGTGAAAGGTCAAAGTACAGAAGAATGAAATTTCAGAAAAACTGGAGCCTATGACTGAGGTGGAGCTGCTGACCTTTGCATAGAAGTGGCACTGCAGGTTTGAGGTCTAGAGAAAGAGACAGAATGGGTTTTGTTGTAAAAAATTGGAGCCAGGGAGGGGAAAGGCATAAAATTAGGGAGATTATGCCTTCAATTCCTTAATAAAGTGGAAGGCAAGAGTATTTTTTTTAAGACTGAGGTGGGCAGGGTTTCAGTATGGGTCTTGAAAAGAGTGACAAAAGTTTGGAATGTGGTAATGGGAGTGGAAATGAAACACAAATAGAAGGATTGCCCTCAGGGCTGGGAGCCTGGCAGATTGAAGGCCATGTTTTTGGAGAAAACACAGTCTACACACTCAAATTTTACCTAGTGCCTTGCAACTGGCACAATATTGGATCAAAAAAAGCCTGGTGTAGCCTTGAGCCAGCGTTGAGGTTTTGTTGGACAATTTTAGTAGGATAGCAGCTGGGAACAGTGGTATGCCCTGTCATCCTAGCTACGTGGGAGACTGAAGCAGGAGGATCATTAGTTTGAGGCGAGCCTCAGCAAGTTAATGACGCCTATCTCAAAATATATAAAGGGCCAGAGATTGTAACTCAGTTGTAGAGCACACCTGGGTTCAATTCCCAGTAGAAATAAATAAGATAGTAGGATAGCAACACATGGTAAATAAGAGTGCCACTGGAATGCAGTTCAAGCATAGGGGTTCAGCCTGGGAAGAGGAGGAGAAGTCTGATAGTCTAGGGTAATTTAGCAAGATAAGGGAACTCAGTGGTAGGGGTGGGAGTGGGGCAGTGGTGGTACTCTGTGAAGTCAAGGAGCTGGTGTTGTGAGAATCGGGTATAAGAAACCTTGAAAGATCAGATTGTAAACATAGACTGAACTACTAGTTGTGAGTGATGCAGTTTTGTCATGTGCCTCTGGGACAGGTGTCCTGAGTAGAGAGCATGGGCATTCAGGAGGAAAATTCAGAACTATGAGATTAGGTTGTTGGATGAAATTCCTCAATTTAGATGGTGAAATCACCCAAGTTGATGGCAGGACTGAGAGTAGAAAGAAAGCCCAAGTTGAGGCCAGAGTCCTTAGTAAATGAAAGGGAGTGAGTTGGCAGTTAGAAAATGATAGCATCCAGGAGAGGAGAGCATGGGATAACTGGAAGGTATCAGCATTCAAGAGTGAATACAGCTGGGTGTGGTAGCACATCCCTGTAATTCCAGTGACTCCAGGGGCTGAGGCAAGAGGATAGCCAGCCTCAGCAACTTAGCAGGACCCTGTCTCAAAAAATACAAAGGGCTGGGGATTGTAGCTCAGTGGTTAAGCACCCTTGGGTACCCCCCCCCCCCAAAAAAAGTGAATACATAGCAAATTAAGAGTTTGGCCTAGTAAAATTCTTAGTAATAACATTTTCTTAGACTTCTGGTAGTCAGTATTTTGATTTTCAGTTTAATTAAACATTTACTGAACACCAGTAGTGTGCCAGATACTGTGCTAGGCATTGGAGACACAGGTTGAATATCCCTTGTCCAAAATGTTTGGGACCAGAAGTGTTTTAAATTTTGGAGTTTTGTGGATTTGGGAATGTTTGCATAGACTTGACCAGTTGAACATTCTTAATCTGAAAATATGAAAACTGAAATGCTCCAAAATCTGAAATTTTGTGTTAAGTATTCACAAAGTTTCAGATTTCAGGGAATTCTGGATTTTTGGATAAGGGATGCTCAACCTGTACTAATACAAGTAAGATGTAGTTTCCTGCTCAAAACTTTTTGATGGCTTCATATTTTAGAATAAATTCCAAATTCTGAGCTGAGAGTGTAGCTCAGGGGCAGAGCACTTGCCTAACATGCCCAGGGTCCTGGGTTTGATCCCTAGCATCACACACAAAAAATCCAAATTCCTTAATGGGGCCCAAAGGCTCTCATGTCTTGATATTAAGCCCCCTCCCCTAGGCTGGCCCATCTGACAGTGCTCCTGCCTCAAATTGACCTCATCTGTACAATTTCCTACATATGCTGTTTCTCCCATCTTGGAATGTCCCTGTCTCCTTTCTTCAGCTAGTCAACTCCTGCTTATCCAGGAAGTCTTCCCTGCATGATTAAAATGTCCTCTTAAAATGTGCTTCCACAGCCTCTTGTCCATAATTTTCTCTGTGCCTGCTGCATTCTCCTGAAATGATCTGTCTTCCTCACTAGAATGTGAATTCCTATGGATTATTCATCTTTGTACCCCCAATACCTGGAACTTAGTAGTTTCTTAGGAAATGTTTATTAACTGAACACTTAATCCAGCTATAGTTATTGGGAACATCAGCCTCTCAGTAAAATATAAGGTGCTGCCAGTGGTCATTAATCTAAATATCAATGATTTTTCATAGGGAGACATCAATAGGCAGTGTAACAGACTATAGGAATTTAAACATGAATATATTATTTAGCCAAATATATTCTTGGAAATTTTACTTATTGGAATTGTGAATGCTCAATCTATACTTGCAGTACATATGAGAAATCTTACAAGAGTTTAGGGTTTTGTCCTTAGAAGGCAGGATTGGAAATTGAGTCCAGAAAATCTGGACCAGGATTCTGAAGCTTTCATTCATCCATTAGCACATTCATTTATGTATCCATTCTGATGTAATGTTTATGAAGGGCATGAATTTCCTTTGTTTTAAGAAAGGTGAGTCACAGATTTCATTTCGTTTGATAGATACAGTTTCTGGCAGAGTTCCTTTTTGTAGTTTCATGCTATGATGGAAGTATCAACTTGTCTTGTGTGCTGGAGCTTTCTGTGAATACCAAGGAACAGTTTAAAAGAGTACCTGTCATCTCTTCTCTAAAGGGGGAGCAGCCTCTGGGAGTGACAGTGCTGACAAGAAGGCTCAGGGACCCAAAGGTGGTGGCAATGCAGTAAAGATGAGTTGATTCACTAGTTCCCTTTTTCCATGTTCAGCATTAGTCACACACACACACACACACAAACACAAACACACATGATGCTTAACTCATTCTTAAAGGCTAACCTAACACTGACATAAAACCAAGGTGATGCAGAACTGGAAAATAAGGATCAATCTTGCTTATAAAAAATAATTCCTTTTAGGGGCTGGGGTTGTGGCTCAATTGGTAGAGCACTTACCTAGCACATGTGGGATACTTGGTTCGATGCTCAGCACACATTAAAAAAAATGTGTCCATCTACTAAAAAAATATTTTAAAAAATTCCTTTTAAATATTTTCTCAAATGTTTTCTCAGACATCTAGAATTTCTTCCTGCTTTTATTTTTTATTTATTTGTTTATTTTATAGTGGCACTGGAATTTGAACTGAAGAATGCTCTACCACTGAGCTGCATCATCTGCCCTTTTTAAAAATTTTGTTATGAGATAGGATCTTGCTAAGTTACCCAGGCTGATTTCAAATTTGTAATCCTCCCATGTGAGCATTTATGATCCTTCTGTGTCCGCTTCCTGAGTCACTGGGATTGCAGGTGTGTACCACCTCTCAGGCTCCTTCATACTTTACTATTATTCCTTAAAACATTGTTAGATATTCTCAATGAAAGAGGGCAAAAGGTACAGATGTTATTTCTCACAACTACATGTGAATCTACAATTATCTTTAAAAACCCAATTAAAAAATCTTAACCTAAATCTACTCCATTCCATATATCTCATGTATAGCCACACTGGACTTAATTTTTCTAGAGAGGACAGAATGCCTCTTTAAAGCCATCAGTGGAGAGTCTCTTGGGTTAAGCGCTTATAAAAGTCAGCATTTAAGATGAAAATTGCATATAGCCAAAATTAGCCTAGAATATCCTTTATGAAGAATGTCATACTGGAACCTAACATATCAACTCTCATTAGCCCAATTGCTGGGTCATAAAAGTAACCACTTCTTCAGGTGAACATCAAATGAAGTACCTGAAGATGAACATTCCTTATGAAGATCACATAGTATGTAACCTTTTGGGATTTTCACTCAGCATAATTCTCTGGGGATTTCATTTGAGAAAAGAAATATTTTATGAAACTGAGAGCTCAGATAAAAGCTAAAAGCTACCTCAGCTAAATAAACAAGTAAGGGTGTAGGTCTCATTAGAAAGCTCCCCACCTACTGGGGAGCTATAAGCCAGGGCCTTGACCATAAATATGGTAATAGGAGACAGTCAGCAAATATTACATGAAGTACTTAACCTAGTCCCAGAGGAGCATCTGCATGAGAAAATTTAATCTGGAAACAGAACTGTACTACCGTGTGCTATGTAACAAGGCAGTTCCCAAGTTAGGATTTGGGAGTCTGTAATTTGATTCATTTATTCAATGAGGAGATAGATGATTGCTTTTCTGCAGTTGTCCTCCATTCCTGTATGACCATCCAACCATGAAAAGTGGGGATCCTGGTGTTCAAAGAAATTTTTTCCTAAAACATGGACCCTAAATACAACCTAGGTGCTTCATATGCTGTTCAGCTGAAGAATTGGTCACTTTTACAACCCAAGAGTTGGGCTAATGAGAGTTAACTGTTAGTCTCCAGTATGACATCTTCATAAAGGATAGTCTAGGCTAATTTTGGCTATATGCAATTTGGAAGTTGCCTCAAATAGCAACTTTTATGACCACCTAACCAAAGAGATACCAAAGAGGTATTGCTGGTGGATTTAAAGAAACACCATGCCCTCTATAGAAAAATTAATTCCAGAATGGCTATATACAAGGTATATGGAAAGGAGTGATATGTAATTTGGTAGTAAAGTAGATTTGGGTTAAGTTTTTTATTTTTAAGATAATTATAGATTCACATGCACTTGTGAGAAATAATATCTTACCTTATACCCTCTTTTCCCCAATAGTAACATCTTACAAAACTAGAGTACAGTAGTACACCCAGGACATTGACATTGATACATTCAAAGAATAGAACATTATCATCACCCCAAGATCCTCTCCTGTTGCACATTGATAACTACATCCATTTCCTCCTGCCCCTTCCTCTACCCACTTCTTTTTTTTTTTTAAATCTTTTTCTTTTTCTTTTTCTTTTTTTTTTTTTTTTTTTTTAGAGAGAGAGAGAGGGGAGAGAGAGAGAGAGAGAGAGAGAATTTTTAATATTTATTTTTTAGTTCTCGGCGGACACAACATCTTTGTTGGTATGTGGTGCTGAGGATCGAACCCGGGCCGCACGCATGCCAGGCGAGCGCGCTACCGCTTGAGCCACATCCCCAGCCCTCTACCCACTTCTTAACTCCTGGAAACAATTAATTTGTTTTCCATTTGTGTGATTTGATAATTTTCAAGAATATTAAATGTAACTTTATGAGATTGTTTTTTTTTTCACTTAGCATAGTTGTCTAGAGATTTCATTCAAACTGTTGTGTATTCCATGATGTAAAAGTGCCATAGTATGTTTAACCACTAACCTGTTGAAGGACAGTTGAATTGTTTCCAGTGTTTTCAAAGGCCTCAGCAGGGAAGAGACCCTGGGACACTCTAGCTTTTAGGGTCTCTGCTCCTTCCATATCCTCTGATTGTTTCAGTTTCCACCCTTGTGTTCACACCCTACCCTTGTATACAAGCTCTATAGATTCTGAGACCCACCTCCTGACCACAGCTTCCTTCCTTCCCTTCCTGTTTTGTTCTCCTCCCAGATTCCAGGCCCTCAAGCCCGCTCTGCTCTCCCCACTTTCTCTCAGGTTTCATATTTCTTCTCCTGTCCTATTTCCTATGAACTGCAAATTGAATCTAAGGGCTTGATCCATGGATTAAGGAGCCCTGACATTTTTCCTTTTGGTCATCCTCATTGCATCCACCTCCAAATTACCCAGCTGAGGATTAATCCAATGATCTACTTTCTTTGTACTTAAACCCAGAATTGCTGGGCCCTACTGGAGAGTCCCATAGGATATTGAGGATTGGGGCCACTAGTACCAGTCATCTAATCTTAGCTAGGCCCTAGGCCTTGCTACTCACCAGTCTTTTTTTTACTACTCACTGCAAGCTGTCCACCACTCTGCTCCAGCCACTCAGCAGATAACTTCGTCCAGTGGTTCCCAACCCTGGGTTTGCATCCAATTCACCTGAAGAGCCTAGAGGCTCACTCCAGACAGACTACATCAGAATCTCTGGAGTGGGGCCTAGACCTTGATATCTTTCTTAGATGCTCTTGAGGTGATTTGAATATGCTACCAGAGTTAAGAAATGCTGGTCTACTCTCATAGGTTGGTGTGAGGATTTAATGAGATAATTTAAGTAAAGCACTTAGCACGGGTGTCTAGCAAACATTAAGTACCTGATAATTTTTAAGTAGGTTTATTATTTTCACAATAATTATTTGGTAATTAGTTTAATTTAATTAAATTATTGATTTGTTAAATTTAATAATGTATCAGTGACTTAATGATATTTTAATATTTTCACAAGGATTCAGGAACTCCTTGGCTTTCAGCCCTCATCAACAGTTATCTTTGCCCAAATTGCCCTTCTCTCTCCTCAACCTTTTTCCTTTAAAGCTAATTTTTCTTTTTTTTCTTTCTTTTCTTCATACTAGGGATTGAACCCAGGGGCATTTAACCACTGAACCATATCCCCAGTTCATTTTATTTTATTTTATTTTATTTTATTTTATTGAGACAGGGTCTTGCTAAGTTGCTCAGGCTGGCTTTGGACTTGCAATCCTCTTGCCTCAGTCTTCCAAGCCACTGGGGTTACAGGCATGTGCCACAGCACCCGGCTAAAGCTATTATTTCAAAGTGTTTTGAAGACCAGGCCTTGCGCCTTCATTTATTTGTACCCTCCTGTCTTTGTTCTGTCTCCACCCTCTAACTCTTTACTGGATCCTTCCCTTAATTCTGAAAGTATGCTCAGGAATCTTGAAAATGTATACATATTCAAGCTTTTTTTTTTTCTCTAACTAGAGCCCTTTCTTCTTTGTGAACTAAATTAGTTGAAAGTGCCCAACATGATGGTTTACCTTCCCACTTCATATTGCCTCCTTGGTCAACCTGCTGTATCTGGGCTTCTGCACCTCTGAAACTTCTTTTGCTAAGGACATTGATCAGTCATTGCTGTTTGTGTGGGTTGCTAGAATTCAAACCCAGGGCTCCATGCATACTAGGCAAGTACTTTGCCACTTAGCTACATGCCCAGTCCCATCCATTGCTAAATTTATTATATTTCTTTCGTAATATCTATAGCACTTAATTAACCCTGTTGATCATTTCCTCCTTGAAACTTTTTCCTATGTTGTTTTTGTCTGTTTGTTTTGCAATGCTGGGGATGGAACCTATGGCCGTAGGTATGCTGGGCAAGTACTACCACTGAGCTATACCCTCACCTCTTTTTTTTTTTTTCTTACTTGGTTTCTAACACACTTTTCTCTCCTACCTACTTTGCCTTTCCTTTTTGTTAGGCTTTTTGTGCTTTCTTGTTTGCACAGACATTGATATTCTCCAAGGTTGTCTTCAGCTTTATTTCCTCCTCTTCTCATCCTGCAAAGCCTCCATAAGTAATCTCACCAACACCCACAACTTCAGCCACCTCTTCCATGCTCATCGCTCCTGAACTTTGGGGCTTGGTTCTCTTCCAAGACACAGTTATAGAATTGCCAGCTGGTCATCACACTTACAAAACACCATGAGTCCTACAAACTCACTCTGTCACACTGTCCAAACCAGAATATTTGTTCATTTATAAAATGGTGGGCAGTGTCCCCTTTCTGTGATCATGAGTGCTGTGTACACTACTAAAATTAGGTAAGTCAAAAGGCTGCTTCATAACTGTGGAAGTAAAAAGAGAGGTGCAGTCTAGATGCTGTTGTGGCCAGGTCAGTTTGAGGTCTTATGAACCATTCTTATTTCCCGTCAGGCTAACTTTGGCTATTTCTCCAGATTGTTTACCCTGTCTGCCTTGGATAGTGCTGAACGTGTTCTATAGACATTTGGCTTTCCGAGCCCTGCTTTTTTTTTTTTTCCTTTGGTGCATTCAACTCCACTAGTCAGAAAGTTACTCCAGTGGGATGAGGATACTCTCCATCCCCCTGATTTCTGTAGTTAACCCTAAAGATACTTAACTTGCTTGTCTAAATTAACAGGGAGAGTCCTTTCACTGTACCCCAGTTTATCACCTCCAATGTGAAACAAATGATTATGGGTTTGGGGGTTGTTGGGGTGTTTTTTGTTTGTTTGTTTGTTGGTGTTTTATTGAGGGGGTTGGTTTTTTTTTGTGGTACTGAGGATTGAACCCAGAGGTGCTGTACCACTGAGTTATATCCCCATCCCTTTTGTTTGATTTTTTGAGATGGGGTCTTGACAAACAGAAGGGGCTGGCCTCAAAGTTACAATGATCCTGCCTCAGTCCCCTGAGTCACTGGGATTATAGGCATGAGCCACATACCCACTGAAACAAAAAACTGATTGTTTGAAAAATAGGAAATTCTCCAAAACAGATATGATGACAAAATCATTTTAGAAATATAGTTTTTTTAAGAAACCATTGTTTTATGTAAACACAAGTCAAAATGAATGTTTCTATACTATTGAGGGTTTATTTTTTTGCTACTGTGGATTGAATCCAGAGCCTCATGCATACTAGACAAGCACTATACCACTGAGCTACATCCCCAACCCTGTGTTGAGTATTCTTTGTGTGTGCTAGGGGTGGAGTATTGGGGCTTGAACCCAGGGGTTCCCTACCACTGAGCTACATCCACAGCCCTATTTATTTTGAGACAGAGGCTTGGTATATTGCTCGGGCTTGCCTTGAACTTGTGATCCTCACCACCATGTCCTGCTTTAGTATTCCTTTTATGCATCTATTTTTTTAAATTGTACACAGATAAAATGCCTTTATTTATTTTTATGTGGTGCTGAGGATTGAACCCAGTGCCTCACACATGCTAGGCAAGTGCTCTAACTACTGAGCTACAACTCCAGCCCCCTGCTTTAGTATTCTTTTTAAAAATATTTTTTAGTTGTAGTTGGACACATACCTTATTTATTTATTTATTTTTATGTGGTGCTAAGAATCGAACCTAGCCCCTCGCATGTGCTAGGCGTGTGCTCTAATGCTGAGCCACAACCCCAGCCCCTGCTTTAGTATTCTTAATATTCAATATGTGATACTTTTTCAGAGTGTTGAATTGTGGGGTGACTGTTACACATGAGGTCCCTTTGGGTAGAAAATATTTCTTGGTGAGCTTTTTTATAGCATGCCTATTCCGATGAAATAATAGCATTTATTG
Organism: Urocitellus parryii; assembly: GCF_045843805.1. Lineage (NCBI taxonomy): Eukaryota > Metazoa > Chordata > Mammalia > Rodentia > Sciuridae > Urocitellus > Urocitellus parryii. Next base: position 77,036,817 of record NC_135547.1, read on the forward strand.
AATGTTAGCTACATTATCTCAATCTTCACAACCCCAGGAGAACACATAGGTCTTGTTATTATCTCATTGCACAAATGGGGAAACATTTGGAGGTTTAAAGACATGCCCAAGGTCGTACAGCAGAGCTGAGATTGGATGCTAACATGCTGTCAATCATGTTTCTTCTTTTTGTTACCACTGAGATACATGGTGAAAGAGGGGAGGTTCCCATAGCCAGAGTGCCCATTTTCCATCTCTATCAGGGTTCTGAGATACTGTCTTGATAAATTTGTGGCAGTCATCCACCTGGGCAGACTTGCAGGATTTTCATTTTCCACAAACTATTTTTTTTAAGAGAGAGAGAGAGAATTTTTTTAATATTTATTTTTTAGTTCTCGGCGGACACAACATCTTTGTTGGTATGTGGTGCTGAGGATCGAACCTGGGCTGCACGCATGCCAGGCGAGTGCGCTACTGCTTGAGCCACATCCCCAGCCCCACAAACTATTTTTAACTGGTGAGATTAATCCGAATGTAACTGCTGTACTGAGAGGAATCGGGTGTCCAAGTATTACAAGTACATGCTTTTTCTTTGTAGGTTAGACACATTCTATGTGAAAAACACAGCAAAATCATGGAAGCCATGGAAAAATTAAAGTCTGGAATGAGATTCAATGAAGTGGCCACACAATATAGTGAAGATAAAGCCAGGCAAGGGGTATGTTGCTTTTATTTAAAATTTTCTGGCCTCCACAGAGCAAACACAAAAGCAAGGATCATTTCTTAATTTCTTCTATTAATTTTATTCAGATCTTGGTTTAAAGATCTTAAGCACAAAAATGTCCAATTTCTGGGCCTGTGGTTGTAGCTTAGCTACAGCATGTGCTTAGCATGCACAGAGGCCCTGGGTTTGATCCCCAGTACTACTGGAAAAAAAAAAAAAGAGGTCCAAATGTCCAACTTGTCAACAGTTGAATAAGAGTTTCCTATGTCTAACCCTGGCATGACCAAACTTGCACAGCTAACTTCAGAGCCCAGCAATATTATGAGTGCTTGTGTGTTCAGTCTAGATTTAGACTTCTACTTATTTGTTCTCATTTAAATAACTCCTACATAACCCAGATGAATAAACGTAGTAGGGGGGATGGGAACAGAAAAGAAAGTAGAATGAATTAGATATAACTTTTCTATGTTCATGTATGAATACACAAGTGTAACTCCACATCATGGGAAGTTATATTCCATATATGTATGATATATCAAAATACTTTTCTACTGTCATGTATAACTAAAAAGAACAAATAATTTTTTTAAATATTTATTTTTTAGTTGTAGTTGGATACGATATCTTTTAATTAATTTATTTATTTTTATGTGGTGCTGAGGATCGAACCAGGGCCTTGCCCATGCTAAGTGAGCCACAACCCTAGCCCCAAGAACAAATAATTTTTAAAAACCTAGTAACTTTATGGTTCATGTTGAGAAGTTCTTTCAAGCTACTATAGAACTGTTTCCTTTTCAGGGCCATTTGGTATCATATATCTTTTGGATTTTTCAGGGTGACTTGGGCTGGATGACAAGAGGGTCAATGGTTGGACCATTTCAAGAAGCAGCATTTGCCTTGCCTGTAAGTGGGATGGATAAACCTGTGTTTACAGACCCACCAGTTAAGACAAAATTTGGATATCATATTATTATGGTTGAAGGGAGAAAATAAAATCATATGAAAAACAGAGTAAGTCTTATGCATTTTATTTCTTTAAAGGTAATTAATAATCCTTGTATTTTATGAAATGTCAGTGTGGGTTTGTAAATACAAAATAGGATGGATATATAGTGTATACTACACTTAGTATTCAGTCAGTAATTCTCAGAAGGTAAGTCAAATGTAATACTTTTAACTTGTATTTACATTCCTCCCAGAATGACTTTACCTCTCAGTGTATCCTGTAAATTTATTCAGAAATCATCTTCACAGGAGTCAAATCTCAGGTCACACTATTCATGCATCTGAAAATATTGGGCATTGAACGGATGAATTCGTAAATGAGGATCATGCAGGAAGTTCCTGGACAAAACTCCTTTACAATTTAGTGAACTGATCTACCAGGACAGGTATTATTAACTTCATTGTCAGTACATGGCACATTTAGCCATTCAACATTAACTCTTTTAATTTTTTTCTATTGTATTTATTTAGCAACATACACAATGCTAATTTGACTTTGAATGTTGTCCACTGTCTCTTAGCTTTCACCTATTGGTGAAGAAGCTAAATTGCCTAGCCTGTGGAACATAATCTTCCCCAAACCTTCTTTCTTTTTAAATAAACATCTATTTGTGGGGAAAAGGCACTTAGTTCTTCCATTGGTTATTTTTACTAGACTAAGCCATTCACCAAATGCTAGATAATGGGACAAATATCAGCATGAAAACAGCATTCCCTCAACCTCAGTGTATGGATTACATTCTGACTCTCCTTTCTAGGACCAAAATTCTATAGATATATAGTTTTAAATTTTAAAATGCCATATATGAGCTGGGCATGGTGTGCATGCCTGTAATCCCAGTAGCTTGGGAGGTTGAAACCAGAGGATCATAAGTTCAAAGACATCCTTAGCAACTTAGGGAGGCCCTAACCAACTAGTGAGACCCTGTGTCAAAATTAAAAAAAAAAAAGGCTGGGGATGTAGTTCAGAGGTAAAGAGCCTCTGAGCTAAATCTCCAGAACCTCCCCACCTTAAATAAATAAAATGCCATATTTGTGTCATTCAAAAAAAGTATAAAAAATAATAATAAAATACTACTTCAAAAATGAAACTTTGTCCAGACAACCAGATGATTCTTTTTTGTTTCACTTTGTTTTGTTTCAGTACTGGGCATTGAACTCAAGTGCTCTACCATTGAGCCACATCCCCAGCCTTTTTCTTTTTTGAGATAGGTTCTAAGTTGCTGAGGCTATCCTTGAACTTGTCATTCTCCTGCCTCAACCTCTCCAGAAACTGGAATTATAGGCATGGAACATCATGTCCAGCTATAATGTGATTCTTCTTTTTATTTATTTATTTTTACAACTATGTGATTCTTAACAGCAATTCTTTTTTCTTTCTTTTTGCAGTACTGGAGATTAGATTTCCAGGGTTGTATACATGCTCAATCACTGAGCTACATCCCCCGCACCAAGAGCGATATATTTTTTTTTTTTTTTTGGCACTATTGGGACTGTTTGAACTCAGGGGCACTGAACCTCTGAACTGCATCCCAAGCCCATTTTATTTTTTATTTTATTTTGAGACTGTGTCACTAAGTTGCTGAGGCTGGCTTTGAACTTGTAATCCTCCTGCTTCAATTTCCCAAATTACTGGGATTAGAGGCATGTATCACCATGTCCAGCATCAATAGCATTTCTTTTAACACACTGCATTCTCTCCCTCGCTTACATCTGATGTTATCCTTACATTATCCCAACTTATATATAATGGCAATTTAACCTAGAGACCAAAGTTTCCCATTTTAAAAGTTTCTGAGCAACCCATCAGCTTTATGCCTACATGAGATTTTCCCTATTGAGTAGGTATACCAATATGATATAGAGATGTTCAAATAGTAGGCAAAGAAACTACTTGAATATGTAGTTTCAAATAAAAGAAACTATCTTAAAAACGACGTAAAGCCAAGTATGATGGTACATGCCTATAATCCCGGCTACTTGAGAAGTTGAGGCAGGAGAATTATACTTGGAGGTCAGCCCTGGCAACTTGTCAAAACCCTCCCTCAAAATAAAAAGGACTGGGGGTGTTGCTCCATGATAGAACACTCCTGAATTTAATCCCTAGAATGCAAAAAAAAAATAATAAATGGGGTTGTATCTCAGTGGTAAAGTGCTTGTCTAGCATGTTGAGGCTGTAGGTTTGATCGTCAGCACTGCAAAAAAAAAAAAGCCAGGCATGGTGACTCACACCTATAATTCCAGTTGCTTACGAGGCTGAGACAGGAGGAACACAGGCAAGGCCAGCCAGGGCAAATTAGCAAGAACCTGTCCTAAAATTTGAAAAGGCTAAGGATGTAGTTTATTTGTAGAGTGTGTGCTGGATTTCATTCCTAGCAGTATAAAAAAGGTTACAGATGTAAAAATACACAGACACACACACATACTGCTTTTGATTATACACAGACTGTCTCTGGAAGTGGCAATCCTCAACTGGGAATTGAGAGGAGAGGGTAAGAGGGTTTTTCCTTCATAGCCTTAGATCAGGGGTTTTAAATTTTTGGTGCCATAGAGCCATTTGGCAGTTTGTCCATGTTTATGGATCCTTTCTCAGAATATTGATCAAATGCATAAAGTAAAATACACAGACTGGGCATGGTGGTGCACCCCTGAAAGCCCAGCTACTTGGGAGGCTGAGGCAGAAGGATCCCAAGTTTTAGGCCAGCCTGGGCAACTTAAGGAGACCCTATTTCAAAATAAAAAGGCTGAGAATTCAACTCAGTGGTAGAATGCCTGTGGGGTCGGTCTTCAGTACTGTAAAATAAATAAATTAAAAGGGCTGGGATGTAGCTCCGTGGTAGAACACAACCTGGGTTCAATCCCCAGTATCACAAAACAAATAAATGCATAGGACTATGTATTTATTTAAAAGGATGCCAACTACAATGAAATACAGTAATTGAAAAATTTTAAATTATAATACATGCCTCGGTGTGCTGACAGACACCTGTAATCCCAACAACTCAGGAGACTGAGACAGGAAGATTGACAAGTTGTAGGCCAGCTTCAGCAATTTAGCAGTACCTTGTCACAAAAAAAAAAAAAAAAAAAAGGATTGGGGAATGTATCCCAGTGATAAAGCAACTGTTGGTTCAATACCCAATACTACTACTAATAATAAAATTTGTAATATGTGTATTTATGCCTTTTTATTAGGCAATTTCTAATGATAAGTCTAAAAATTACTGTGTTTCTTTGTTGTTGTTTTGGTGATAGAGATAAAATTCAGAGCCTCTGCACATGCTAAACACATACTACACACTCTGAGCAACATCCCCAGCTCCAACCAGTGATTTTATAGTGATAAATATGTTATGGGCCAGGCTATATGGGCAATGACCAAACAGACTCCATCTTACCCTGAGACTCCACTTCATGTAAAAACTGCTTCTCCCATGGGAAAGTCCTGCCTCTGTACGCATCAATAGTTGCTTAGCATAGCATGTTTGGCAATACAAAATGACAATTCTCATACATTGTAAAATTGTTCTCTCTTTGGTTCCCATTTTTTGGACAATATACCCTGTCAGACATTGATTGTCTAGATGTTAGTAACCATTCTTTAACTTGTACTCAACTAGGGACATTTTGACCCACTCCCCTCTTCTGCTTATGATTTTGGATCTCATGACGTTTGTTTATGGTTTTGAATCACAGCAACAGCTATTATGATTAATTTTGGACTATAAAAGGTGTACTCAATCCCCAGGAGGGGGTCAAAGGGTGTAGAGTTGCAGCCTACCCCTTTGGACTGCCAGCTGGTGGATCTTGACTACCGGCTGGTGAATAAAGTTTCCGTCTCGTGCTTTAAGATCGACTTGCAATCTCATCTTAACAAATATCAATATTTATTTGACATATCTGCAACAATTATGAAGTCAATTTGATTTCTATTAGTGATGAAGTCACAAGTATTACTAATACTTGTTGCCTACATTCATAAAAAAAAGGAAATGCTAAATTCCAGATACATAGTAGTGGGGGAAAGATAACTTTTTCCCCCAAATTCAGACACCTAAATTCTATCCATGAACTCCTGGGGTAAAAATCCCTGTCATGGATATTTTGAATATTTTACCATGTGTATTTTCCCCAAACAAAAATTGCCATAGTACACAAATAGAGCATTTTGATGGGCTGGACGTGTTTGCCTAGCCATACACAAGACCATGGGTTCATCTCCAACAGTACCAAAATTGGGTTTTTTTTTGCATTTTCAGTGAGAAATACACCTAAAATTTAAGCTTTATTGTTCATATCAAATGGATATAGGCTCCTTCAGTTACTTCAGGGAATGTAAAAACTCCTGGGTGATTTGTTTTGTACATCAGGAAAGAGGAATTTATGAGCTGAATTTCCACATTTGTATGCTTGATGAATGGATTGAAAAAGATGTAAGGTGCAGATCTTCACCTGCATCATGGTGGGAAAATGCACAGGGAAACAGTGATCTGGACTTAGATGCAGCCTGTGAATTGCTGACTCACAAAGTGTTAAATCAATATTTTCAAAATTAGCCAGAAATGGTGGCACAAACCTATAATCCCAGCAAATCAGGAGGCTGAGGCAAGAGTATCACAAGCTCAAGTCCAGCCTCAGCAATTTAGCAAGGACCTAAACAACTTGGTGAGACCCTATCTCAAAAAAGAAAAAAAAAATGCTGGGGATAGCAGCTGGGGTTGTGGCTCAGTGATGGAGCACTTACCTGGCATGTGTGAGGCACTGAATTTGATTCTTAGCACCACATATAAATAAATAAAATGTCCATCAACAACTAAAAAAAATTTAAAAAGTGCTCGGGATACAGCTGAGTGGTGAAATACCCCTCCATTCAATCCCCAATACAAAATATATATACATATATATTTTCAAAAATAACATTCAATCACATTACTAATATATTAGTAGTAATTGCTTTTAATAAAAATTTTATATCATCAATAAATTACCTGTTTAAATTTAAAACTCACGCTGGGCCTGGTGGTGCACACCTGTAATCCCAGTGACTAGGGAAGCTGAGGTAGGAAGATCATAAGTTCAAGGTCAGCCTGGGCAACTTAGCAAGACCCTGTCTCAAAATGAAAAGGGCTGGGGACATGGTTCAGTGGGAGAGTACCCCTGGGTTCAGTCCCCAGTAATGCAAAAAAATAAATTTAAAATTCAGCTTATCTTTCAAACATATCTGTAATATTGTTTATACACATAGTTTACAAGTAATTATATGTTTGTGTGATATAGTAGAAAATAATATTTTAGCTAGGCATGGTGGTATAGTCCCAGCTACTTGGGAGGCTGAGGGAGGAGGAGCATTTGAGCCCAGGAGTTTAAGGCCAACCTGGACAATGTAATGAGGCTTATCTCAAAAACAAAAGTCTTTTGATTCTTGGCATATAGCTTCTAAACCTCTTAGAATCTCTATTGCAATGTCTTTTGTATGCTGATATAAAGATGACTAGGTGGATGGAGGCCCCTAAATAGCTTCAGAAATAGGGGATAGTAGCCAGAAGACCAAGGTTTGATTAGATGATTGGGACTTTCAGCCTAACCCCAACACTGTAGAGGGAAAAGGGTGAAAATTAAGTCAATCATCAGTGACTAATTATGTAATCAATCATGCCTTCTTAGGAAACTTCCAGGACTGGGGTGGTAGTGGACACCTGTATTCCCATTGACTGGGGAAGTTAACGTAGGAGGGATACAAGTTAAAGGGCAGCCTCAGCAACACAGGGCCTCCATGTCTCAAATTAAAAAGGTATGGGGATGTAGCTCTGCAGAGTACTTGCCTAGCATGTACTAGGCCCTGGGTTCAATCCCTAGTACTGAAAAAAATAAAACCCTTAAATGATGGAGTTCAGAGCTTCTAGTTAACACATCTAAGCATTAGGAGGATAGTGTGTCCAGAGGGCATGGAAGCTCTATGCACATTCCCCTATACCTTACTACAAAAGCATCTCTTCCATTATATATTCTCTATAATAAACTGGTGATAGTAGGGGCTGGAGTTGTGGCTCAGTGGTAGAGCACTTGTCTCACAAGTGTGAGGCACTGGGTTCGATCCTAGCACCACATAAAAACAAATAAAGGTGTTGAGTCCATACACAACTAAAAAAATATTTTAAAAAAAACTGGTGATAGTAAATAAGACTATTTTCCTGAGTTCTGTGAGCTGTTCTACCAAATTATTGAACTGGGGGAGAGTCAGAGAAACCCCTGATTTGTAGCCAAGTTGGACAGAAGTGTGGGTAACCTGAAGACTGAATACTTGGCAACTGCCATGTGAAGCTAAGGCAGTCCCTGTGGGACTGAGTGAGTCCTACAACCTGCAGAGTCTGATGCAAACTCTGGAAAGTTAGAATTGAATTGTTGGACCCTGGTTACTATCTGCAGAGAACTGGAAAATGGCTTGGTGCGAGACCCCCACATATGTAGTGTAAGAAGCATCTGGAGCAAAAACTGCTCAGTGACTTTTCATTTGGTAATACCAGTTAAAAATCCATTTTATGTCTTACTGTATCACCGTGGACAGGTCACAGCCCCATTGAGCCTCAAGAAAGTCTCAACTGAAAAACGTTAAGTACTACACTCCCTCTACCTCAGAGGATTTTGGTAAGGATTAAATGAGAAGCCTGTGTAGAGTGCCCAATACTCAGTAGGTACTTGATAAATGATAGTTCCACCTTCTCTGGTGACAGTGTAGAGTGCTATACTATGTTGCACTTTTTGTTTCTCAGAGGGAGATGAACTTCTTTCCAGTCTACAACCCGAAGAGAGACTGTGATGGCACACATCAAAACAGACATGCAGGTATTTGGTTCTCCTTTGAGAAAAGGAGAATACAATTGATGGTGAGTGAAGAACCAGTAAATCGTCAGCAAAGTGACTCCAGGACAGGCAACTAGTAAGGAAGTATGCCAGCACAGGTACCTTCTGCTGTGTTAAGTTGAAAACATAACAACATATTAATAGGGATGGCTCAGAGTTGGAATGCCAATGACAGGTTCCTGCTAAACTAAGGAGTCCCCATATGCATTTGCCAGTATCATCTCAGTGAAAGAAAATGAGTGGAAAACACTTGAGAAAAATCGTTTTAATTTTCTTATCTGAATATACAAAGGTGATCCCTTTCAGAATAAAGTAGCCAGAATAGTTTTATAAAAACTTCTCTAGAAAGTTTTAATTGATAAAGTAAACAACACAAACAGTAAAATTAATAGATTATGCCTAAAATAAAACAATACTCAAGTGTGGAAATATTAACCTCATGCTCAGAAAACAGAATTTATATATGAGGGGCAAGATAAGAACCAGGGAGTAGAAATAAAATTTGCTTTTTGAGATTTTTCTTAACATAAATGTTTCATGCTCCCAAAGAACCCAATGATGGAACAATAAAAATTATCTCATATTCTCTTTCACTTTAAAATACAACAAATAGATTATGGAACTCTCAAGTGCTATTAAGTTGCTTATACAAACCCAAAGTCATCATCATGATTTCAGGATCTGCACTCTTTATGTCAAGTGCTTTAACAAAGCAGTTGAGGGCCTCCTGTATTTTTCCACATTCTTTCAGTTCTTTTCCACGAGTTACAAGAGTCTCGTAGTCATCTGCAGCCTCCACTGACTTGTCCTGGGGCGAATCAACCAACACTGCACCTGGCAAAGGCTCAGGGACATCAGCAGAGGTCTGTAGGCTAGAGTCTAGTGGTTTAGACACAGTTAGCCCACTGAACTTATTTTCTGAAGACATCATTTCTCTAGAAGGACCCTCTTCTGTATGCTCTGAGTCTTCATCACTGCTTTTTTCTTCTTCCCAATCATCTTCTGCACCCTCTGTTTCACTGCTGTTGTCAAATCTTTCCTCCATATCCTCCACATGGTCTAAAACCACATTAATCAGAGACCTCCTAGAAGCCAGGGATTTTCTTGAGTTTATAGACTTATTTATACCATCGGATATTTTAGGTGAAAAGAACCCTCTAGATAGACTGGTGTCATTTTTAGGAGTTGAAGCATCAAATTGTTTCACAGATGAGAATTGAAAGGGAGATGTGTTGATTGGACTTATGTTTGAAGAACCTTTAAAAAAATCATCCTCATCATCTGAAACAATCCTTCTAGATTTGCTTCTGGATTTGACATTAACTACTACTACTGATTCATCATCTTTCTTATCAGAAAGATCCAAACTGGGATGTGTTTTGCTATGCACAGACTCTGCTGTAGAATTACCTACAGAGCCACACAAGCTATTTTCATTCTCAGCATGCTCTAAAGACTGGCTAGAGAGATTTTGTCTATTGTCTGTAGAGTCTTCCAGAAAAAGATTGAAATCACACATATATTGTGAAGATGCTAAAATTTCCCTTTCTGAGTTGGCCTCATTTACTTGAGTATCCTGCACTGCACTATTGGATGCCAATGAGTCATCAGATAGTGCAATAACAGATGCATCCGATTCTGTATTTTTATTTTCACTTGTTATGGGCCAGGGATTAGAGTCTTGTAAAATCTCATCATCCTGTAGATCTAGATTTGGCCCAAGATCAGCTTTCATGGGTTGGCTAAGTAAATAATTAAAACTTCCCTGGGGGCTCTCTTGCAGTGCCTCTTGCTCAGGCCTCTCTTGTGATGCCTCTTTTTGCAGAGCCTCATTTTCTGTTTCAATGTTTTTTGCTGTTCCCAATAATGAGTCAGTACAAGTTCCTTCAACACTTCCAATCTCTTTGGGTAATGTAGCTACAAAGTCAGCCTCCAGTGTATCTTCATGTGGGTACTTAATATCTTGCAGCATGGTAATGTTCATCTGTACACTGGAAAGATCTTCTTGTGTGTCACTCTCTTTGGACTGTTCATTAATGTTCATCTGTACACTGGAAAGATCTTCTTGTGTGTCACTCTCTTTGGACTGTTCATTAATGTTTATATTTGCCATTTGAAAACTGATATCTTCTTCTTGGGTAGGATGAATAGTTAGAAGAGGATAAGGCGGAGGCTGTGGTTTGTTCAATTCAGAGCATTTCTTCTTTGTTTGAGAAGGAAACACAGGTGCTCTTTCCCAGGCCCCCTCATTTCCAGTTTGTTGTTCCATCCTATTTTGAGACTCAAATTCAACAAGGAATTGGGCTTTCTGAACTCTTTGTTGAATATACTGAGATTCTTCTATCACACTGACCTCCTCTTTAGCAGACATATCACATGTGTACATCAAATCATGGTCTGAGATTCCAGCTATCCCCAGAGAGTGCAGGTAGGTAATATGTTCATCTAGTTTCTTATCAGATCTCCTCTGAGCAGCATGCAGAGACTGAAGCTGCAGCTGGGTTGCAGAGTTCTGAAAATCCTCAATTGTAAAGAGCTCTCTTAATTCTTGTTTACTGAAATAGCGGAATGGGTTCTTCTTATCACCAGTTGTTTGTCTGATTAATGAGTCCTTGAAAACCTGTCGTCTGTATATTTTTTCCTCTACAGTCCCACAAGTGATTAGCCTATAAACCACAACATTTTCTTTTTGTCCAATTCGGTAAACTCTATCCACAGCTTGAGCATCAGTTGCAGGGTTCCAGCTTGGGTCAAAAATGACCACTCTAGTTGCTGCAGTTAATGTTAAGCCAACACCACCTACTTGAGTGGTAAGCAGAAAAACAGAGTAATCTTTATTTTGCTGGAACAGGTTAATTCTTTTTTCTCTTTCCAAAAGATGAGTAATGGTGCCATCGATACGCAATGTCTTAACGTGCATATTGTTTAAGAGGCGTTCAATGATGTTTAAAATTTTTCTCAATTGGGAAAATACCAGAGTTTGATGTCCTTCATCTCGCAGTCTCTTCAGAAGGTCCATTAAGAATATCATTTTTCCAGATTCTTGCCTCAATGTATCATCAGTTACATGATCAATGTTGTCCATATCTGAGGAATCCTCTTCCTCACTGCCATCTTGAGCAGAAAATTTGCCATTCCCTAGATTGAGCAAACAACGAGCCCGTGCAGACAGAAGCCTAGGATGATCACATAACTTTTTCAGGACACCTAGCTCAGCCAGAGGTGAACGAGTCTCTGTCAACAACTCCTTGATGTGATCTAGAGACACAAATTTCCTGTATATTTCTTCTTGTAAAGGTACAAGACGTATCCAGATGATTAAATCATTTTTCCTGGAAAGGGAAGGCATTTCACAGACGGCATCAACACCTGGATTCTTCTCAATAAGTCTGACTTCTGAGTTGCATGACTTTTTTTTCTGTACTTCTTCTTTAGTCCTCCTGAGAAAATAAGGTTTTATAATTTCCATTAAGCTTTCAGATATTTTAAATCCCAAGGCTTTCTCTCCTGGGGTAGCATCCTTCTCTCTTGCTCGAATAATAGGATTTTCATACTGCATTTTAAATGTTTTTAATGTTCCTAGCAGGGACCCTTGGCAAGCAAAATCAAATAGAGACCATAGTTCTTGTAAATTATTCTGGATTGGAGTTCCTGTGAGGAGGATGCGATTACGTGCAGGGACAGCACGAGCACATATTGCTGATTTAGTAGATGAGCTTTTTATTTTATGTGCTTCATCAAGGATGACATAGTCCCACACAAAATTTTGGCCATTAAAGCTTGAAAGCTGCTGCCAATTATTGATTAACATTTGGTATGTAGTGATTATGACACCATTCCTTTGCTGAATCCTATTGAGGCTTCTGGTGCGTACATCCTTGCTAGGGCCATGAAAAGTTTTGACTCTCATTCCTGGAGCCCACTTGGCAAATTCTTTTACCCATGTGCTAATGATATTAGTTGGCATGATCAATAGCACATGATTCACAAGTGAAGCATCAAACATACCAGAAAGGAAAGCAATAATTTGAACAGTCTTCCCCAATCCCATATCATCTGCCAAGATACCCCCTTTTCTTTTTTCTCTGTATAGGCTATAGAGAAAAGCTATGCCTTCCTTTTGGTGCTCAAAGAGTTGGTTGTACAACTCTCGATAAAGCAGCAGGCCAGAGTTGCACACATCTGTAAATTCATCATCTTCTTGTTCTGCCAACTCCTCCATGGCTTCCTGTAGCTTTTGGATTCTGCTCATCAGCTTTTTACTGGGAAAAATGTCCTTTGCCAAATTGAAAAGCTTAAATGCTTCTTCCAGATCTCCATTTTTAGTTGCTTCTTTGGCCTCTTTCACATATCTACAAAAAAAGGTTTAAAAAATTATACAAACAGGATTAGAAAAGACTGAATATTCAGTCTAAAAACTCAAGTCTACTTAAGAATCCAAACTTTAGTTGGTCTTTTAATATCTGAGATTCAGGATGGGAAAGATTAACATAGAAGATGCCAATGGAAGCTGTTATTGGGCTGGGAATGTCACTCAGTGGTAGAGCATTTGTCCTAAAATGTGTGAGACCGTGGGTTGCATTCCCAGCACTGCAAAAAAAGGAAAAAAGAAAGTTGTCATCACTCAAAACAAACAAAAATCCACTGTCATTACCAGCAACACTTAATTTCAGGTACAAGTTGTGAAAACATAAAATGCACAAAGTTTATTGATTGTACGGAATTTTAAAAACTGCCAATATAAGAATTACAGAGCAGCAAACCTCTGGGGGGGGGGGCAAGAAAACCTTATAGTTTTCTTCATCCATCACTGGTGTCAGGATTTGGACCAGTCAAGAGGTGTCCTGCAAAGTTTCCTGTATGAGTAGGAAGCAAAATAATTATGAGAACTGGAACCTAATTAGTGGATTAATCCATTTGATGGATTAATAATTTGAAAGGACTAACTAGGTGATAACTATAGACAAGTAAGGCATGGCTAGAGGAAGTGGGACATTACAGGTACTCCCTGGAAGGGTTCATTTTCCCTGTGGCCTCTTCCCCCTTTCTCTCTGCTTCCTGACCACCATAAGTAGAGTAATGCTCTTTCGCCACTCCCTTCCACCATGATGTTCTGCCTCACCATGGGCCCAGAGCAATGGAGTTGACAAATGATAGACTGTACTACTGAAACTGTGACCCAAAATAAACTTTTTCTTCTCTAAATTGTTTTTTTTTTGTTTTGTTTTGGTACTAGGGATTGAACTCAGGGTGCTTAACCACTGAGCCACATCCCAGCCCTTTAAAAAAATTATATATATATATATATATATATATATATATATATAGAGAGAGAGAGAGAGAGAGAGAGAGAGAGAGAGAGAGAGAGAGACAGACAGACAGACAGACAGACAACTGAGTTGCTTAGGGCCTCACTAAGTTGCTGAGGCTGGCTTTGAACTCATGATCCTCCTGCCTCAGCCTCTGAAGTCACTGGGATTACAGGCCTGCGCCACCACACCCAGCTTATAAATTGTTCTTGTCAGGTATTTTGGTCATAGCAATGAAAAGATGACTAATCCAGCTGGCTACTTCTTCCCTATGTTCTTTTGGGCTCCTGTTCTTCCTCCCAGAGGACTCAGTCCTGGGACTTTTCCTCTTTTATATTTCCTTCTTATATTCCATCCCTTATATTTCCCAGAGTTTCCATTCCCACATACATGCTCATGATACCCATATCACTCTCCAAGGCAGAGCTTAGGCACAAGCTCTAGTCTAGAACCATATTCCCAACTGCCTGCAAGTTATCTCTACTTAAAAGTCTCGGGCTGGGGATGTGGCTCAAGCGGTAGCGCGCTCGCCTGGCGTGCGTGTGGCCCGGGTTCGATCCTCAGCACCACATACCAACAAAGATGTTGTGTCCGCCGAGAACTAAGAAATAAATATTAAAAATTCTTTCTCTCTATCTCTCTCTCCTCTCTCAGTCTCTCTTTAAAAAAAAAAAAAGTCTCACAGGAGGGGCTGAGGTTGTAGCTCAGTGGCAGAACACTCGCCTCGCATGTGGAAGGGACTGGGTTCTATCCTCAGCACATCAAAAATAAAGTGAAGGTATTTTAAAAAGTCTCACAGGAACCTCAAATTCAATTCATGCCAATTTAAAATCATTATTTCCCCTCTAAATACATGTTTCTCCAATTTGTATGGTAATAAATAGTACCTTTCACTTGCCTACCCAAGCTTGAAATCTGAAGACCATCCTGAGCCCCAACCCAAATATGCGTTATCTTTGACCTCTCCTCTTCTTTTCTGTCCCTCCCCAGGCCAGGCAGTCCCAAGTCCTACTAATTTTATTTCCCATGTATAACCTCTTTCTCTCTAGCTCACCACCACTGCCTGGAACCGCAAATTCCTGCTCACTGGTCTCCCTACATTCACTCTTTTCCTCTTCACTACATTGTCTACATAAGAGTCAGCAACAGTATCATGGGACTGTTTACTCTTTAGAAATAGTCATTCTCATTTTTCTACAGAATTTCCTGGAGGGTCTTGTAAAACAGATTGCTGGGCCCCAATGTCAGATTTTCTGATTCTTTAATAAGCGCCAAGAATTTCTATTTATAAAGTTCCCAGTTAATGCTAATGCTTCTGGTCTAAAGACCACACTTTAAGAGCTACTTTAAGATACAGCTCCAGCCTCACCTGAGGTTCCTCTAAGATACCTTCCATCCCTACCCCATGCCCCAAGTAGATTAACTGTTCCACCTCAATACTCCCCATTGTGTATCTCTACTGGTGCATTTAACACACAGTATTAGAATCACAAAATAATTTAACTGTATTAAAAACGTATTAAAACACCTCACTGAAGGGAGTTAGGAGGTAGGGTTCTTGTATATGTAATCAAATTAAGATGAGGTCATACTGGATTTGGGAGAGAGGGCACTAATCCAACATGATTGATGTTAAAACTGGGACACAAACAGGAGAGTGCCATACAAAGATGGTATCAGAGAATGGGGTGATGCATGTACAAGCAGAAAAGCTTCAAGGATTGCAGGTATTTCAGAAACTAGGAATTTGGGACCCCCAAAAGACCACCAGAGACCCAGATTGATGTAAGCAGCAAAGAGGTGTTTATTGTGAGCTAGCTCGGTCCTCCGCATGCACACAGCAACAGGTGACACTGAGAGGCCCCGAGCCCAGGGTTTCCAGCAGTTTTATACACTCTTTGGGGAAGGCAGGGACCCCCACATACATTATAGCATCTCTTAGCAAATCATCACACGTCACAGGAAAATCAAACAACAACTCTAAAATGTGATTAGCACATTCAATGGCAGGAACAAGTTAGGTAGGAGTGATTGGTTAGAGCAAGAGGGGGATTTATTTGAACTGATTGGTTTAGGCACAAGGGGTGTACGTGCTAAACTACATGGTTTCCCTACATGTTATCAACCACCATAAACTACTGGGAGGGTCATCTGGCATCCCAGGTATTTTCCTGGTCTCATGCTGATTGGTGGCTGCTAGGGGGTTGCTATGGGTCCCCACCTAGCCTGACTGAGTCAGGGACACCTGGCTCAGCAGATCTCTCCTGTTATTTGTAGATAAACAAGGGTATATGCCTAGGAGTGCTCTGTGGGTCTTTCCAAGGACAAAGGCCACGCCCCCTTCCTCAGACAGGCTTTGCTCTGAGGTAGAGACTGGTTTTTCAGAGTCATGCAACAAATTCTCTCTCTCAGCCTCCAAAAAGAAACTAACCTGGCTGACACCTTGATTTCAGACTTCTAGCCTCCATAACTGTGAGAGAATAAATTTCTGGAATTTTAAAAACTGGTAAAAGCAGAGTGCAATGGTGCCCACCCATAATCCCAGAGATTGGGGAGGCTGAAGCAGGAGGATTACAAGTTCAAGATCAGCCTAGGCAACTTAGGGAGACCCTGTCTCAAAATTTAAGAAAGATCTGGAGATGCAGCTCAGTGGTGGTAAAGTACCCCTGCTTTCAATCTCTGGTGGCAAAAATAAAAATAAATATTGTAAAATATATAACGAAATTTACCGTTTCAATTACTTTTTTATATATAAGTATACAATGACATTACATTCATAATGTACAACCATTACCACTATCTTTCTCATCACCCCAAACAACTGTACACATTAAGTAACAACTTCCCTCCCTCCAGTCCCTAGTAACCTTGCCTAGTTTAGATCTTTCATACAGATAGAATCATAAATATTTGCCCTTTTATGTCTGCCAGTTGTGAAACAGATAACTGTGGGATGCAAGATTAAAGGGTTGCAGGCACTGAAGTTCTATACCTACTATAAACTAATTCAATATTGTTTCTGGTGAATTTTTCATTTTAGCTAAACATTATCCCAAAGGACTAGTCAGGGTATTAACCACCAAATGTTCCCCCAAATAATGAAAGATTTTTTTCCTGTTGAGAGGCATTGGCTGGTATGATCCATCTAGATGCCAAAGCACATCATCTGCTATAATAGAAAAAAAGATAATTTTGGTTTTGGCATAATTACTAATTAGCTGTTTTTTTCCAGAATAATTAGCCAGATTTGCCCAGTAACCAAAAGCAGCACTGAAATTTTCAGGTCTACATTACAAAAGAGGGGTTGTAGAACCCTGCCTGATTTTACTCCCTTTGAAACAGGCCTTGCTCCTCCTACCTGCATATATTTATCTTTCTGGAAGGATATAAAGGACCTGAAGGGGCAGTAAGAACACTGAATCTCTTCCACAACATATACCTTGATCCACATAGTTTTTGTCTGTGGAATCCAAAGCCATTGACAGGTAATAAACACTACAAAGTTTTACATGGTTTTAAGTGATTGTACTCATAGGTGAAACAACGTAGCTAGCATTAAGTCCCAAACAGAATGTTGTGCAGAAGCCTATCCTAAGAGACCCTGGACCACCTTAAACTGAATATCCATGATTTATATATTTTCCTATATACATTTTATAATTCATAACTCAATGTTACTTGTCAACCTAATGGTTAGGGGGTAAAATCCATCACCAGGCCAGGCATGATGATGCACACGCCTGTAATCCCAGCAACTGGGGAGCTGAGCAGAAAGATAGTGAGTTTGAGGCTGGCATCAGCAATGTAGCAGTACCCTGTCTCAAACTAAAAAATAAAAAAGGTTGAGGATGTATCTCAGTGGTTAAACACTCCTGGGTTCAATCCCATATATATATATATATATATATATATATATATATATATATATATATATATATATATATATAAAATCATCACCAGAATAAAGTGGCTGTGAAAGCTTGCTTAACAGGGGAGTAGGGAGGACCAAAAAACAAAACACAATAGCAACCATATTCCCTAATACTAGCAAATACCTGAAATAAGGCGCTTTATATCGTTGTAGAAGATTCTAGATTCAATTCTATTCAATTGACATATATCTATATTTATACAAGTACAAAACTGTCTTAACTACTGTAGCTTTGTTCTAAAATTTGAATTCAGGAACTGATAATTTTGTGTTTTTCAAGATTGTTTTGGTTACTCTGGGTCTCCTGAATTTCCACAGGAATTTTACTATGGCCTGTCAATTTCTGTAAAAAGGTCAGCTTGGATTTTGTAAGATATGGCATTGGAATTTATGTAACACTTGGAGAATATTGCTATTTTAACAATATTGTCTTCCAATTATGAATAGCAAACATCTCTCCATTTATTTAGGACCCCTTCCATGTCTTTCAAGGATGTTTTGTACTTTTCAATGAATACTTTCTTGGATAACTGTATTCCTAGCATTTTATTCCTTTTGGTGCCATTGTAAAAAAAATTTGATGTCTTTCTCTGCTATGTACAGGAATACAAGTAAAATTTGAATACTGATCTTATATCCTGCAACTTTGATGAACTTGTTTATTGGTTCTAATTGTGTGTGTATGTGTATGTGTGTGTGTGTGTGTGTGTGTGTATGTGTGTGTGTGTATTCACCAGGCTTTTCCATATAAAAGATCACATCAAGATAGTACAAAAAGGGGGGCTGGGGATGTGGCTCAAGCGGTAGCGCGCTTGCCTGGCATGCGTGCGGCCCAGGTTCGATCCTCAGCACCACATACAAACAAAGATGTTGGGTCTACCGAAAACTAAAAAATAAATATTAAAATTCTCTCTCTCTCTCTTTAAAAAAAAAAGAAAGGATTGAACTGGGGATGCAAATTGTAAAGCACTTGCCTGGCATGTCTGAGGCCCTGGGTTTAATCTCAGCACCACAAAATAAAATTTAAAGGAATAAAAGAGACACAAGCCCTGGGAAACTAAGGTCCTGCCTTGCCCTGCTCCTCCCTATTGAACTCTTTTGCACCCCCAACTCCCATAATGGAGCCTTGAGGACCTAGTCCCTCCAACTTCTTCAAGAATAAACCAGATTCTTTTCTACCAACTCTCACCTCCTGAGAAATTGGCCTTCTGGCATCAGGAAAATGAGACTTAAGTTGGGAACAAAACATCACATTGTACCCCACAAATATATACACTATTGGTTAGGTTAGTTAAAAATAAAATAGAGCTGGGGTTGTAGCACAGTGGTACGGTACTTACCTAGCACACATGAGGTACTGGATTTGATCCTCAACACTACATAATACAAATAAATAAAACTACTTCCTGCCAAAACTTTAAAATAGGGGGGCTGGGGTTGTGGCTCAGTGGTAGGGTGCTTGCCTAACATGCGTGAGGCACTGGGTTTGATTCTGAGCACTGCATGTAAATAAATGAGTAAAACAGAGGTCCATTAACATCTAATAAAAATTTAAAAATAAATAAAAAATAAAATGGGGGCCAGGCATGGTGGCACATGCCTGTAACCCCAGTGGCTCGGAAGGCTGAGGCAGAAGGGTCACAAGTTCAAGGCCATCCTCAGCAATTTAGCAAGGCCCTAAGTAACTTAGTGAGACCCTGTCTCAAAATAAAAAGGGCTGAGGCCACGCAGAGCGGTACACACCTGTAATCCCAGTGGCTCAGGAGGCTGAGACAGAAGGATTATGAGTTCAAAGCCAGCCTCAGCAACTAAGTGAGGTGCTAAGCAATTCAGTGAGACCCTGTCTCTAAATAAAATACAAATCAAGCTGGAGATGTGGCTCTTTGATTGAGTTCAATCCATGGTACCCACCCCTCCAAAAAAAAAAAAAAAAACAAGGCTGAGGATGTGGCTCAGTGGTTAAGAGTCCCTGGCTTCAATCCACTGTACCAAAGAAAAATTACTAAAAGTAGGAAAATCAAACATGCTTCCTGAGATGATGCAAAAAGAAATAATCAGCTGGGCATAGTGGCACATACATGCAATCCCAACAACTTGAGAGGCTGAGACAGGAGGATTACAAATTTGAGACCAGCCTCAGCAATTTAATGAGACTCTGTCCCAAAATAAAAAGTAAAAAAGGGCTGGGGATGTAGCTCAGTGTAAAAGAACCCTTGGGTTCAAACCCCAGCACCTCAAAATAAATAAATAAATAAAAAATTACAAAGGCTCATCAATAAAATATTTTTGACAAAAATATTGAACTCTAATCTTATCAAGCCTTTAGATTTAAATTACAGGAGATAAAGGAATAAGCTAAAGACACTGCAAGGAAGCCATCAGGCTAAACCAAATCATTGGAATAGAAATAAAAGGAGGAGGCAGCTGTCCTTCATTAAGAGGCTTAAGGAATGGGCGTGTAGCTCAGTGGTAGAGTGCTTGCCTAGCATGTACCTTGGGTTTCTTTTTCTTTTTCTCCCCCACCCCAAGCCCCCACCTTCATTCAGTACTGAGGATTGGCATGCTAGCACAGAGACCAACCCCAACCCTTTTTATTTATTTATTTTTAAAAATTTGAGTCAGTGTCTCACTGAATTGCTCAGACTGTCCTCAAACTTCCAATCCTCCTGCTTCTGCCTCTCCTAAATGTGGGATTATGGGTGTGCACTACAGTGCCTGGTTCAAGCCCTGGGTTTTATCCCTAGAACTGTGAAGAAAAACATTAAAAATTAAGGTTGCTTTAGTGCTGGAGTTGTCGTGTAGAAGACCCTGAGTTCATCCCCAGCACCAACCACCGAAAAAGGGGGGGGTGCTTAATAAATATAACTAAATTCAGTGTGAACCTTCTTTAAATCCCGATTCCATAAAAACAATGATAAAAATACCATTTGAAAAACTAAAAACTGGCCATACTCCCTGATATCAGGGAGTTTATTTTGTTAGGTGTGATATGGTATACTGTTGTTGTTCTTTAGAGATATTTCTTAGTATTTATGGGTGAAATTCCGTGATATGTTTCTTTTTATTTTCAAAATTACATACCATGTACATACAAAATAATAAAAAATTTGTTCATTAAACCCAGTTTTTTTTTTTTTTTAAACCAAATGACTAGGGCTGGGATTGTGGCTTAGCAGTAGAGTGCTTGCTTAGCATGGGCGGGGCCCTGGGTTCGATCCTTAGCACTACATAAAAATAAATGAATGGAATAAAGGTATTGTGTCCAACTACACCTAAAAAAAAAATAAATATTAAAAAAATATAAAATAAAATGACTATCACACAATCAAAACTCCAATCTTTGGACAGCTCATATACACAGACTTAATTTATATGTCTTGGTCCAGCAATCCATCAGATCATCAATTGGGTGCAAGACTTGCCTACTTTTTCCTTCCCTCTTCATGGCTCTTCAGACCTGATGCTCTCAAGGTTTCAGATCCACAGCCCTATTACCACCTAAACCCATTAGGGATTTGGGAGGAATTCAAAATCATTTTGAGATGAGAGCCAGGTGTGCCTGTAATTCTAGCTTCTCAGGAAGCTGAGGCAGGAAGGATCCCAAATTCAAGGTCGGCCTGGGTGACACAGTAAGACCCCATAAGAAAAGAGATTGAGCTGAGTGCGGTGGCACATGCCTGTAATCTCAACAGCTTGGTTTGGGATGCTAAGGCAGGAAGATTTTGAGTTCAAAGCCAGCCTCAGCAACTTGGCAAGACCTTATCTCTAAATAAAATATTTTAAAAACTGGGGCACTGGGGTTGTGGCTCAGTGGTACAGCGTTTGCCTAGCATGTGTGAGGCACTGGGTTCAATTCTCAGCACTGCATATAAATAAATAAAGGTCCACTGACAACTAAAAAAGGACTGGGGATGTGGCTCAGTGATTAAATGCCCCTGGATTTAATCTCAGGTATTAAAAAAAAAAGAAAAGAAGAAAAATTTGAGATGAATGAAATAACAGGGCTTAGATTACTGACAGGTATTCACCCTTTCCAAATAAACTGTTTCTTAATGAGTTTCTAAACTCTTCTTGACCTTAGATGCCATGATCATACTAGGTAATTATTTGTATTCTCAGACTTTATGACTCTGCCAGATGCCTCAAAGTGAACAGTATTTTGGAAATGCTTCTGGACAAGGTAGGAAATCAAATGGCAGCTGAGAATCTATGGAATACAGAAATAATGAGATCACAGAAACCACCAAATTGAAGAGAGGTCAACAGACACTTAGTTTTAAAACCTGCAGAGAGCCATCATCAATGGTAACTGAGGATCTATAAATTTTAAGAGCCTGAAGTGAGGACTAATCATCCTTCTATGCATGAGGACAAAGGAAGATGGGGATAAGGGGGCAGGTAGTTGGTCATCAATGAATTGCGTTTTTGCCAGTTGTCATGGTGTGCCCCTTCAGGTATTCAAAGAATCTTAGAAGATCTGAGAAATCAGAATCTGAGCAGAAGTAGCCAGTGAGGCAGGACAAAAATCAGGGATAATTTATGGGTTTCATGACAGAGTAATCAAATATTGTCAAATACTATTGGTCAAGGAAGATGAGGATTGAGAATTGACTGTTAGATTTAGTTATAAGAAAGTCATCAGTGACCTTGACAAAAGCAATTTGACTAGAATGATAGAGTACAAACCATGATATCTGTATCTTCAATTTTGATGTAAAGTGAAGAAAAGACATGGAACAATAACTGGGGTGGGAAGTAGAATCAAGAGAGGGATTTACTTTTTTGTAAGAGATGAAAGAATCATGGGATCAAAGTCCTTATACCTTTTGCATAAAGGGAGGGGTTATGCGGAGAGTTTGTGCCTTGGCTAGGAACATGGAGGATTCATTCACAATAATAGGAGAAAAGGCAGAAAATAGAATGGGAACAATGCTGGGAGGTGGGCTGACAAGGAAGAAGCTTGAGGACATTCTCTGTTGATTGCTTCTATCAACCCAGTGAAATTGGAAGCAGGTTCACAGACTCAGAGAGATAAGAAAGGTGTTATGGGTATGAAAAGCAAGAAGGTATGAAACAGGAATATACTAGAATGGATGACTGAATACATTAGAGAAATATGATTGTCAGGTATTATTAAGGACCTACTTGACATTGATAATTACAGATTTCAAGTGAGGCCCATCAGCATGACTGTCTCTTCAGTCATGTTCATCTGCATAGGCTGTAGCTGGATTTCATGAAATGATTTTTGTTTGTTTTTATAGTACTGGGAATTGAACTGAGAGGCACTGTACCACCAAGCCACATCTCCAGCCCTTTTTCTTTTTTGAGACAGGGTCCCATGAAGTTACCCAGGCTAACCTCCAACTTGCAATCCTCCTGCCTCAGCCTCCAGAGTAGCTGGGATTACAGGCATGTGCCATGGCACAGGTTTAGTGAAGTATTATTAGTTTCCTATTACTGCTGTTAGAAATGATCACAAATGTAGTGGCTTAAAATAACACAAATAGGGGCTGGGGATGTGGCTCAAGCGGTAGCGCACTCGCCTGGCAAGCGTGCGGCCCGGGTTCGATCCTCAGCACCACATACAAACAAAGATGTTGTGTCCGCCGAGAACTAAAAAATAAATATTAAAAAAATAATAATAACACAAATATTCAAACAATCCTATGCATCTATGGATTCTGTGTCCTCAAATTCAACCAACCATACATTGAAAATATTTCTACTGTAATCCCAGCTACTCCGAAGGCTGAGGCAGGAGGACTATAAACTCAAGGTCAGCCTCAGCCATTTAGAAAAACCCTGTCTCAAAATCAAATAAATAAATAAATAAATAAAAAGGACTTAGGATATAGATTTGTGGTAAAGCACACCTGGGTTAACACCCAGTGTCAAAGAATACATATTTGGAAAAAAAAATTGCGTGTATACTCAATATGTACTGACTTTATATTAACTATTATAAGTAATCTAGAGATTTAAAGTATAGGGGAGGATTGTGTAGGTTATATGCAAATACTGTGGAATTTTATATAATGTACTTGAGCATTTTTATCCACGGGGCGTCCTGGAACTAGTCCCTGCTATACCAATAGACATTATCTTTTATCCTATGGTTCTGTAGAAACCTGAAACAGGTCTTGCTGTGCTGAGAAAAAAAAAAAATAAGTATCAGCAGGACTTCATTCCTTTGTGGAAAATGTTTCTTCTCTGTTCAGCTTGTAGGGGCCCCCATTTTTTGGATCATGGCTCCTTTCTTACAAGTCAGCCATAACAGGTTAAGTCCTCACAAGGCATCAGTCTGAGCTCTTCTTCTGCCCCTCTTTTTAACTTTTAAGGACCCTTGTGATGACATCTGGGCTCACTCAGGTATTCCAAGATAATCTCCCTACTTTAGGGTCAGTTGCTTAGTGTCCTTATTTCCATCTTCAATCTTAATTCCTCTTTGCCATATAAGGTAACATTAACAGGTTTCAGCAACTAATATGTAGATATCTTTGAGAAGTCATTATTCTGCCTACTACAGGAAAGTTGTGGTCTTGCAAAGCAAATAAAATGAAATGAGAAGGGGAAAAGTTGTATGCAAGTAAGTCTCTATAATTATTGATTCTAAACTTCAAGTTATGTAAGGAGGGAAGTGAAGACCTAAGCAGCATGAGCAATAGTGAAAAGACTGAATCAATAAACTACACAGTCCCAATGATATGAAAGAGTTTGTGAAATCAGCAAACTGGGGGGATAAGGTAGAAGTTTGAGAGAGGAATGCTTAAACTTTAGATAATGGAGGTAGAATTAAAGACAGATTCTATTACTTATGCTTGACTGTTGACAACTTTTAAGTTCTACATCTCCTTCTTCCCCTTCTGCCCCACATCTAAGCAAGCTAAAAAGAAATCCCAATTCTTTCTCTTTTGGCACCAGAGGGAAATTCAAACTTATCTTATCCTACACACAGGAACCTTTACCCAAGACCATAACCACCATTAAAAACCCCCAAGCCTATATCCTTTCCCTGCTTTCTCAAGAAACCTGCCCTGCTTTCCTCCAGAAAAGGAATTTATTATGTGCCTAATAAACATCTTATACTTTCCTGATTGTTTTAGTCAGCTTTTTCGCTGATGTGACTAAAGGACCCAATTGGCAAAATTGTAGAGGAGAAAAGGTTTATTTGAGGGCTCACGGTTTCAGAGGTCTTAGTCCACAGAAGGCCATCTCCATTTCTCGGGCCTCAAGGTAAGGCTGAGCATCATGGCGGAAGAGTACGGAAGAGGGAAGCAGCTCCCATTGTGGTGACCAGGAAGCAGAGAGAGTCCACTGGCCAGATACAAATATATAACCAAGGCCACGCCCCAATTCCCACCTCCTCCAGCCATACTCTACCACTTCAATTATCACTCAGTTAATCCCTACCAGGGGATTAAATCACTGGTTGGATTAAGACTCTAATAACCCAATCATTTCTCCTCTGAACCTTCTTGTGCTGTCTCACACATGAGCTTTTGGGGAACACCTCACATCCAAACCATAACACTGGTTGTATGTGGAATCAGCAATCTTCACATCTGTACCAAAATTTTGAGTGGAGGTCCATCTTGGTCTGTTTTCTATTACCATAACAAAACACCTGAGGTTTACTTTGGCTCACTTCTCTGGAAGTCCAAGAGCATGGCACCAGCATCTGACCAGCTTCTGGTGAGAGCCCCCATGCTGCTCTATGCATGATGGAAAAATGGAAGAGGAAACTGCACGAGAGAGAGGGAAAGGACAAAAGCAGCAGATCTTCTCTTGTGAAAATTAATTCCTTCATGAGGGCAAAGCTCCTATGAACCCAGCCACCTCTTAAAGGTCCCACCACCTCTCAATACTGTCAGACTGGCAATTAAATCTTAACAGAGGTCTAGGGTAGAGCACTTGCCTAGCATGTGAGAGGCATTGGGTTTGATCCCCAATACTACACACACACACACACACACACACACACACACACACACAAATTATGTAGATTGTTTCCTTCTGAAAAGTTGCTATAACTAGCAAAACTAGGATAAATCATATATACACATATTTTTAAACAAACACACTTTTGCCCAGTCATGCAAGTGTATTTATACAAGAAAATACTAGATTTCTAGCTTCAAAAAGTAAACTATGCCAGGCTTAGCAGCATTGTAACCCAGTGATTCAGGAAGCTGAGGGAGGAGGATCCCAAGTTCAAGCCCAGCCTCAGCAATTTAACAAGACCCTGAGCAACTTAGCAAGACCCTATCTCAAAATAAAAAAATAAAAGGGCTGTAGCTCAGTGGTAAAGTGCCCCTGGATTCTATTCCCATACCATCCCCAAAAAGGCAAACCATATATCCTAATTTTTTTTTTGGTACTAGGGATTGAACCCAAGGTTCTTCTACCACTCAGCTACATATGCAGCTTTTTTTTATTTTTTGAGGAAGGATCTTGCTAAGTTGTCCAGGCTGACCTACAACTTGCAATCCTACTTCAGTCTCTTGAGAAACTAGGATTACAGATATGCACCAACACACCCAGCTACATATCCTAATTTTTGAATTAACTCAGTTATTTAATTAACAGTCTGAGAAAATATAGATAACTGGTTACAAATGTACTGTTGATTGGAATAAAAACTGGTGTGGTTTTCTTGAATGGCAATTAATTGTTAGAGTGTCTTTGGGTTCAATCCCTGGGGAGGTGGGAGATTTTATTTGGCAATAAAAAGAAATGAAGTAATGATACACATTACAATGAGGGTGAACAAATGAAGTCATTATATTAAGGAAAAGAGGTTGGTCACAAATAATCATACTTGATTCCATTTATATGAAATGTCCAAATAGACAAATCAGAAAGAAAGGAAGCAGATTAGTGATTGACTAGAGCTGGGAGCAGGAAGAAAATGGGAATGGTAGCTTAAATATATGGGGTTTCTTTTAAGGGTAATAAAAATGTTCTACAATTGATTGTGATGATTGACATAAAACTCAGTGAATAAACTAAAAGCCACTGAACTGTACACTTTCAACAGGTAACATATATCAAAAAAAGTTGAGAGGAAAGGAAGAAAGCTATGCAGAGGGACAGTGCATAAAAAAGTCCCAGCATACTAGCAAGAGAACAAATAAGCAAGAAAATTCAGAGGATAGAGAATACTAGAAAACATTATAAAACTGGGCATGAGGGGCTAGGGTTGTAGCTCAGCAGTAGAGTCCTTGACTAGCATGTGTGAGGCACTGAATTCAATCGTCAGCACCATATTTTAAAAAAAATAAATAAAACAAAGGCATCAAAATACAAAAGTGGTATTAATAGCCATATAATTTTTTAAAAACTGGGCATGAGTCAGGCACAGTGGCACATGCCTATAATCCCCATGAATTGGGATGCTGAGGCAGAAGGATCACAGTTTGAAGCCAGCATCAGCAACTTACTGAGACCCTGAGCAAAAAATAAAAAGGACTGAGGATGTGGCTCAGTGGTTAAGTGTCCCTGGGTTCAATATTCAAAACAAAACAAAAAAAGGGCATGTTGGCCCATGCCTCTAGTCCTACCTACTCAGGATGGTGAGGCAGGAGGCTTACTTGAGCTAATTCCCATGAATTTGAGACCAGCCTAGGCAACATAATGAAACCCTGTCTCAACAAAACAAAACAAACAATAACAACAATAACAAAAACACAGAATGTGAAAAAAGAGAAAGCCTACAAGATTAAAATGGTATATGATAGAGAAGTTGAATAGACAGTGTGTGGTATTACAAAATCAGAAACAAAATTGTGATGGAGAATGTTTCAAAAGAGTGTTCTAACAGAGTGTTATGAGAGATGTAAGAGGAAATATATGTAACAGAGAGACTGTGTGTGTATGTGTGTTTGTGTGACAGAGTGTGTGGGCAACAGGATATGTGTGCTGGCACAGGGAGAACAAGCCAGTGAGGAACAGAAAGAAGGAAAAGTGAACAAAACACATGACATAGAGAATGGGCAAGAGAATGGGTGGGTGACTGACATCCTAGAAAGTGGGGGAGAAAGAGACTGGTGACAGAGAAAAGCAATCGAGGGGTACGGGGGGGGCTAGGATTGTGGCTCAGCGGTAGAGTGCTTGCCTAGCATAAGCGGGACACGGGTTCGATTTTCAGCACCACATAAAAATAAAGGCATTGTGCTGTGTCCATCTACACCGAAAAATAAATAAATAAATATTTTTTTAAAAAATAGGGGTACAGGGTAGGCAAAGGAGATATAAGGGTGGGTATGGTGGAGGGGGGAATACAGATAGAAAGGGGGTAAGAAACAGAAAGCAACAACAAAAAAAAGCATGGAGGACTGTAAAGGTAAAATTTCTAAGCTGATTCTAAACTGCAAGGCCTGGGTTAAAAAGTAAAAGACTAGGTATTGTTAAAATTCCTCTGCTACCCCCAGAACCTGTAATCTCTGTAGCTGTTAGGACAATACCCTAACTGCCCAGTAAATATTTCCACTGATTCCCTGGTTGTTTAATAGCTAAGGGCTCTGAGTAGCCCGGCACGTAGGCATCCAGGCCCCAAAAACAATCAGTTTAAATGTGTACCCCGCTTAGGAGTGACCAATCACCCCTGCCCAGACTGTTCCCGCCAATGAATGTACTAATCATGTCTCAGAGTTGTTGTTCAATTTTCCCGTGCCTCATGATGATTTGTTCTGATGTATGCAAAGCCCCCCGTCCTCTCCAAAAAGTGTACTTAAGCTCTGCTTGACCTCTGCTCTGGGCTCTGGGCTGCTCTCCTTTCTTGAGTGGGCACGGAGCCCCAGCATGCTGGTTCAATAAACCCCCCCCTGCTTATTGCATGAAGCTGGTCTCTTGTGGTCTCTTTCTCCGACACTTCGCCGGACCCTTACAGGACAAGGAAAGAGAACACATGAGAGGGTGCCGGAGAAAGTAGGCAACACAGAGTGGGCAGATGACAGAGAGTAAGCAGGTGATGGGGAAAAAGGTTAAATGACAAAGAGAACAAAAGGAAAGCAACAGAAACAAAGAGTGGGCAGTAGAGAGAACTAGGTGATGAGGGAAGGGTAAGCAAAAGAATGAACATATTGGGCAGAAGAGAATAAGAGAACGCACAACTGAAAAGCAACAAGAACTGGGTATGGTGGCACATTACTGTAATCCAGTTGCTCTGGCGGGTGAAGCAGGAAGATCCCCAGATAAAGGCAAGCCTTGGTGCTTAGCAAAGCCCTAAGAAGCTTAATGAGACCCTGTCTCAAAATAAAAAAAAAAAAAAATGGGCTCAGGATGTGGTTCAGTGGTTAAGCACCCCTGGGTTCATCCTAAGTACCAAAAGGAATAAATAAATTAAAATTAAAAATAAAAAAGGCTGGGGATATACTACACTGGTAGAGTGCTTCTGGGTCCAATTCCCAGAACATCATTTTTTTATTTGTTCTAATTAGTTATACACTTATAGTAGAATGCATTTTGACACACTATACATAAATGGAGTATAACTTATTCTTCTGGTTGTACATGGTGTAGTCCTATATGCACATAGGGTATTAATGTCTAATGCCCAGTATTTCTAACTATCAGAATGAATGAATGGGGCTAGGGATGTAGCTCAATGGTAGAGTACCCCTAGGTTCTATCCCCAGTATCACAAAAGATATAACAAGAGAGTGATAGACACAGTGAGCAAGGGGAAGTTATAGAGAAGGTAAGTGACAATGAGAAAGAGTGGACAATAGAGTGCAAGCAGGTTAAGTGACAGAGCCACAGTAAGTTGAAAAGAGAGAAGATCGACAACAAAAAGAGGTTGGATGACTCTCCAGCCATTATTTCTTGCCTCTCAATTCCAAATTCACCCCTCAATGCCTGTCCTGTGATAATAGGATAAACTAGCACCCCTCATTTAATCAGAACAATGGCAAGCTTCTCAGTAGAGGGTACTAGAAGGACACTGCAGGAGGAAGGGGTTCTCTAGAAGTTTCCAGCTGTTATAAATAAAAACAACATCCTGTGGAGCTCAGCTACAGCCACAGACCCATGCCGCAGTCTGGCTGGGCACGAAATAACCGAACCACCACACAGCCTTGTAGATTCAAACAGCAACTCTTTATTCCCGAACTCTCACCCACACTCTACACACTTCCGGTGAACACCCTGCCTCTACCAGGCTCCTGCGCCAATTCGAGAACTCCACGGGAACTCCAAAGGAGTGAGCACCTGAGGCAGCAGGATCCGCCCTAAACCCAGAGCCACCCTAATCCCTGAGCAGGGTCACCTTTCAACCCAAAATGCCATGCGTCATTCCTACTTGGCTATGGCTCTCAGCAGACCCAGAGTACCCAGATCCTCAATGACCCTGAAGCCTCCAACTAGGCTGCAGATAACTTTCTTAAGCCTCCTTTACATGGAACCAGTTCCTGAAGTTCTCTTGCCGTGGTGCCCTCTGCAGGGCCCTGAAGCTCACCTGGGACTAGGCCTATGAATTGTGCATGCTTAGGCCACTAGTTGCTAATAGCCTACTCTCCCTTTCTGTACTCCAGAAGTTACTGCCTGCCTGTGTGTACTGGGACACACACCAGATACAGTCTAGGCAAGCAGACTGTTATTCAAGGGGCTGCCCCTGGACGCCTCTAAGAATTCTCAACTGGCACCTGGGGAAAGCAGCTTTCTTCCAAGTTCACTCTTCCCTAAATATTCTTCCTTAGTCCTACTGTACCACTCAGAGTTTCCTCATACCTTACTTCATTCATCAGTTGGGATCTCATTTATCAGTTTAATAATTCCTTATATTAAAATTCCTGTTTTAATACACTGTGGTTTCTATCTGCTGACTGGACCCAGAATGATAGTGACAGAGAAAGAGAGTAAGCCATGAGAGAAAGGCTGACAGGGAAAGCATTGAGAATAGAAAGAAAATAGGTGGTAGAGAGGCAAAAGTAGAGAATGGGTAATAAAACCAAGAGTGAGGAGAAAGGGGGAAGGGATGATAAGAGGCCAGAGTGGGGAGGATGACAGAGAGACCGAAGGAGGGTGAGATGGCAGAACAAGCAAGTGGATGGCAGAGAAAATGAATGTATGCAGGTAAGAGTGTGAACAGGTAGGTGTCAGAGAGGTGGTGGATGACAGGGAAAGAGAGAAATAGAGACATAATATGAATGCTAGAGAGGGAGCATGAGTGGGAGAGTGACAAGGTGGACAAGAGAGAAACTGGCAATCAGGCATCACCAAGAGAAACCATGAGTGACAGAGTATGCCCCAGAGCTGCTGTGAAAGATGAAGGTGTGTGACAGCAAGTTGCAGGGCTCTCTTTCAGTGCTTACACAGCAAAGACAGAGAGAAAAGGAAGGAGAGGGACAGAAAGGGGAGACGGGGAGAAAGTGTGAGAGAGAACTGTGCAAGAAGAGCAGAAATATGAGCAACAGAGGAGGAGATACTTGTGTGAGTGGATTTGTAAGGACAGCAGAGACTGAGAACAATCAAAAGAGATAGAAGAGCAATTGTGAGAGGTGATGGGTCATGAGAGATGGGGAGGTTGTGAGAGGAGGAACCAGAAGACAGGAAACGGTAGGGATTTTTAGAGAAGATAAGGATTGTGAGAGGAGGGGGGTGATTGCTGCAGGGAGGGGGTGAAAAGAATTGTTTGAGAAGGTTCAAGAAGGTACCCCTGGGAGCAAGAGAAAAGTGTCAGTGTAAGGCACAGTGGTGGGGAAATCACTTGCTTGCTTAGGGAATGGGTGGTAAGGAGGGCTAAAGGTCCTAAGCCTCTTTATCACCATTTTCTAGATGAAAAAAAATGAGGTTCAATATACTCAAGACACTTGCTTGAGGTCACTGAGCTAGTATGAAGGGGACAGAACATAAGGCTTCATGAATGCTAGGCAAGTGCCCATCACTGACATACACCCCCAGCCCAGTGCCAGTAATTTGAATCTAAAACAACCCAACCTGGGCTAGGGATGTAGCTCAGTGGGAGAGTGTTTGCCCAAACATAGGGAAGGGCCTGGGCTCAATCCCCAGCACTGAAAAAAGTAAAATGACCCAACTCTGAAGCCAGCACTCTACTAAAAACACAACCTCAAGCCTTCTTAAGAAAGCCGTGTAAACTGGGCATGGTGGCACAGGCCTGTAATCCCAGTGGCTCGGGAGGCTGAGGCAGGAGAACTGTGATTTCAAAGCCAGCCTCAGCAAAAGTGAGGTGCTAAGCAACTTAGTGAGATCCTGTCTCTAAATAAAATACATAAAAAAGGGCTGGGGATGTGGCTCAGTGGTCAAGTGCCCCTGAGTTCAATCCCCGGTACAAAAAAAAAAAAAAGAAAGATAGAAAAGAAAGCAATGTAATGAATCCAAAGACATCAGCACCTTAAAAAATTTTGTTTTTAATAACAGAAATAGAATTATTCTACTGTCCCAATTTATTTATTTTCTTTCTTTGTGCTTTTTTGGTTTTTGGTACTGAGGATTGAACCTAGGGGTACCCTACCACTAAGCTACACCCCCCGGTCCTTTTAAATTTTTTTTTTTTTAATTTTGAGACAGAGTCTTGCTAAGTTGCTGAAGCTAATGTTGAATGTGTGATTCTCCTGTTTCAGCTGCCTGAGTAGCTGGATTTACAGGCCTGTGCCACTACACATAGCCCAATTTATTTATTTGTACTACATCAAAATTTTAAAACTTCTAAGCTGGGCACAGTGGCCCATGCTTGTAATTCCAGTGACTTGGGAGGCTGAGGCAGGAGGATAATCAGGTTCAAAGCCAGCCTCATGGTCTGGGGCTTAGTGGTAGAGTGCTTGCCTCACATGTGTGAGGCACTGGGTTCAATCATCAGCACCACATAAAAATAAATACATAAAAACATTGTATCCATTTACAACTAATTTTTTTTAAAAGCCAGCCTCAGCAATTTAGAGAGGCCCTAAGTAACTTAGTGAGACCCTGTCTCAAACTAAAATATGCTTTTAAAATCGCTGGGGATGTGGCTCATTGGTTAAACTCCCCTGGGTTCAATCCCTGGTACCAAAAAAAAATGTTTTTTGGTTGTTGATGGGCCTTCATCTTTATTTATTTGTTTATATGTAGCATTGAGAATTGACCTCAGTGCCTCAAACTTACAAGGCAAGTGTTCTACCACTGAGCTACAACCCCAACCCCTTTTTATAAAAATCTCTATACATCAGAGTTTAACTCCACTTTCTTTTAAACTTCCCTTGTATCTTTCCAACTATGAAACAGTGCAGTTCACCTGAAAAATCCACTTGGAAAATGGACTAGCAAAGTTAATGGTGCTGTGTAAATGCCCCTATGTTTTCACCTACAAGTGCTGGCAAAGAGCTCAGATGGTGAGGAGAAGCATAGGTAGCTGTGCTGCGCCCACAGTCTCCCACCCAACAGTGCTGATTTTGGAAAAATGAAAGTATTTATCTGTTGAGATCTGGGAAGCCCTGTAGGTTGATATTTCTGATCCTGGCTACTTCCTTTAGAGAAAAGTCCTTTTTTCTGGCCTTGCTGATGGGTACAGAAAAAAAGGGGATTCTTTGCATGGTCACCAGCCCATAAGGGTGGGTATACAGGGGATTCCCTGTGGCCTGGATGCCCCAGATAGATGATAAACAAGCAACCTGCACTGTTTTAGGAAACTGGGCTGTTTTATGAGTAAAACGAATACATACTTGTGTCAAAGAAAAAAAAAAACTTCTGTGCATCAAAGGACATAATCAAACACAGTGAAAAGGCAACTTAGACAATAATTTTTTAAATTAATTATTGATGGACCTTTAATTGTATTTATTTTTATGTGGTGCTGAGAATCGAACCCAGTGCCTCATGCATGCTAGGCAAGTGCGCTACCACTGAGCCACAATCCCAGCCCTAGACAATAATTTTTTTAAAAAAAGAGAGATTAAAAAGCAATCTGCACAATTGGAGAAAATACAAATCACAAATAGATATGTTAATATCCAGATATAAAGAACAACAACTCAACAACAACAAAAGAATCCTAACTGAAAAATAAGCAAGCTAGGAATAGTGGCACATGCCTATAATCCCAGCAACTTGGCTGAGACCAGCCTGATCAACTCAGCAAGACACTGTCTCAGAATAAAAAACAAAAAATGGCTGAGAATGTAGCTCAGTGACAGAGCACCCCTGGGTTCAATCCCCAGTAATGCAAAGGCCAGTAAGTACACAAAAAGAGTATGAAAAACACTTATTCAGTAGGGACATGCAAATTGAAACCACAACTATTGGCATCAGATCAATACTGGCATTAGATCCACCATTTTAGGTTTGGAGCCATTTTATCTAGGGATTCCTAGGTTTCAATTTAGGAGCCATTTTATTCAGGGACTCCCAGGTTTCAATTTAGGAGCCAATTTATCTAGAGATCCTGAGGCAATGCTGCTTAGCCTCCCTTAAGAACATGTGCCTACTAAAGGGTCAACCCCACACCAGCCCATGGTGTAACCCCTAAGCATGTTTGTGAAATTCCTCTTGCAGGCTATAAAGCTGCTCTGTAAGTACCAACACACTGCTGCTCTCCTCGGAGGGATAGCCTTGTCAGTTTGCTCCATGCTCTGACAATAACTCTCTTGAGTAGGATTTCGGTGTGTGGTGTGGTCCTTGGACTTTCTGTAGACTTTGCGAGTATCCTTTCAACAAGATACCATTTCATTCTTGTTAGGATGGCTACTCTTTAAAAAAACAAATAATAACAAGCATTGACAAGGATGTAGAGAAATTGGAGCCCTTGTACACTGTTGATGGGACTATGAATTGGTGTCGCCACTGTAAAAAACAGTATGAGGTTCTTCAAAAAATTAAGGGTAGGTGCTTGGTATTTAGAAACCCTGGGTTCAATATCCAGCGCCTGTGTATACACACACACACACAAAAGGAACGAAAGAGAAAAGCAATGACTTAAAAGTCAGGAGTGGTGGTATGTGCTTGTAGTACCAGCTCCTGGGGAGGCCAAGGCAGAAGGATCACTTAAGCTCAGGAGTTTGGGGCCAGCCTGGACAACATAAAGAGATCCTGCCTCTTAAAAAATTAAATAGGGCTGGGGATGTGGCTCAAGCAGTAGCGCGCTCGCCTGGCATGTGTGTGGCCAGGGTTCGATCCTCAGCACCACATACAAACAAAGATGTTGTGTCCGCCGAAAACTAAAAAATAAACATTAAAAATTTCTCTCTCTCTCTTTAAAAAAAATTAAATAGATATGATTCAGCAACCCCACTTTTAGGTATATAGCCGAAGGATTTGAAATCAGTATGTCAAAGAAGTATCTGCAGTCTCATGTTCATTGCAGCATTATTCACTAGTCAATATACAGAAACAAGCTAAATGCCTATCAACAGATAAATACAAGAACAAAATGTGGTATACACAATAGAATATAGCCTTAAAAAGGAAATCTTGTCACATGACACAACATGGACAACCTTGAGGACCTGTGCTAAGTGAAATAAGCAAGGCAGAGATAAATATTGTACGACTCCACTTTATAGGTGTCTAAAGTAGTCAAATTCACAGACATACAGAAGAATGGTGTATGCTAGGGAGGAGGGGTGGGGGAGATGGAGAGTTTATTGGGAATAATTTTAATTTGTCAAGATACAAAAGTTCTGGAGATGGGATACACAAAAATGTGTGACACTTAACACTACTGAGCTATACACTTAAAATTATGAAGGTGGTAAATTTTATGTTATGCATATTTTACAATTTTTTTAAGTTGAAATATTTATCCCCACATCACCATGCCCCATACCATCAGCCATCTGGTGAATGCTTATTCATTTTTCAACACACAGCTGAAATGTTTCCTCCTCCGCTGAGATTGTTCCCCTGCACATTAAACAACACTTAAACATTTATAACATTATAGTTAAGTATTGGTTTGCAGGTCTATTCCCACTATTAGATTACACACAATTTGGGGACAGGGACAGTGTTTCTCTCATCCCTAGTCCTGGCGCTTGGTAGGTTGAAAAGACCAAAGGAGGGTTTACTTAATCAGTTGGAAGTTTTGGTTCTCCAGACGCTCATAATGGAGGGTTATTTGGCCAACGGGGAGGACGGTGTCGGGGATTCCCGAGACTAGGAATGCGATAAATGTCCAGAACTTATTCTTATTCCCTACTCCCATGGGAATGCAGGAGCCAGCCTCACAATGCTCCGCTTCGGCCTCCCCCTGGGAGGGTCCGAGGGCCACCCTTACCCCGCCGCGGCAGGGCCTGCGAGCTACACCAGCCTGGAGGCCCAAACATACCTCATGTACTGGGCAGTCTGCTCTGGGCTCAAAGTCTCGCCTTTTGCCAAGCCTTGGGAGAGCTCCATGACCCTCAGATAAGATTCCAAGTATCTCCGCTGGAGCTTGAATTTCGCTCTCTCCCGCCCCGCGCAGGCTCTGTGCGTGTACGTGTGGCGAGAGGAGCCAACCGTCGGCCTCCAGACTCACCAATCCGTGGCTCCGTACTCTAGCTCCCCCCTCCGGAGTCCCGCTCACGAAGGTCGTGCGCCTGCGCCTAGGCGCGCGGTACCTGGGACGTCATGGTTGCGCTGCGCGGGAGGATTACGTCATCCTGTGACCCTCCTCGCATTTTCAATTCAGTGCATACCGGTACTGGGGAATTACAGTGGGCACGTGCGCGCTTGCGGGTTTGCTTGTGCTATCCTTGTGAGTAGAGGTGGCCTGATGTGCTCTCAGTCGTGATAGTGGCCTCTAGAGACCTCCGCCGTATCTTTTCCTGCTCGCCAGTTCCTGGCCCAGTACACTTTGAATTCAAACGCCCTGGAAGGTGGAGTACTGATGACTTAAAGTCACATTGAAGAAAGGTCTTAAGGAACAAAGCCGGGCTGGGATGTAGCTCAGTGGGTTCGACCCCCAGTTCCAAAAAAGACAAAAAAAAAAAAAAAAGAACCCCACCAAAATAAATAAATAAATAAGATTAAAAAAAAAAAAACCTTTGGGCTGGGGTTGTGGCTCAATGGTAGAGTCCTTTCCGAGCCCACATAAGGCACTGGGTTCAAACCTCAGCACCACATTAAAAAAAAAAATGAAATAAAGATATTATGCCCACCTACAACTAAGAAATAAATATTTTTAAAAAAAGGAACAAAGTCAAGGCAGTCTATAATCTCAGCCGCTAGGGAGGCTGAGGCAGGAACATCATAAATTCCAGGCCAGCCTCAACAACTTAGCAAGACCCTGTCACAAAAAATAAAAGGAGCAGGCTGTGTTGGTCCCCTTCTGTAATCCTAGCTAGGAGAATGGCAAGTTCTAAGCCAGTCCCAGCAATTTAACAAAAAATTAAAAGGATCAAGGTATGTAGCATGTGGCTCAGTAGTAAAGCGCCCCTGGGTTCAATCCTCAGTCCCCCAAATAATTAATTTTAAAAAGCCAAAGTTCTCATTTTAGAAATAAGTGCAGTGATTACCATTTGTTTAGGAGCACCTGCTGAGATGCAGGCAGATTGTTGCTGAAAGCTTGGTCCGAGTCCCTGATGCCAATCCAATAACGGGAACGTGGTTTTGAGAAAAGAAAAAAGAATGTTTTATTTCTTTGCTAGCAAAAGAGAAACACAGGAGACTCCTGTCCCAACGGCTGTGATTCTGCCCATCAGCAAGAACAGGGGGCTTTTTAATTTTGGGGGGGTTGTGGTGCTGGGGACTGAACCCAGGGCCTTGTGCGTGTCAGGCAAGCACTCTACCAATTGAGCTATATCCCCAACCTGGGGAGTTTGGGTTTGTTTTTTTTTTTAACATTTTTATTAGTTGTTGAGGGACCTTTATTTTATTTATTTATATGTGGTGCTGAGAATCGAACCCAGTGCCTCAAAACATGCTAGGCAAGTACTCTACCACTGAGCCACAACCCCAGCCCAAGGGAGCTTTTTTTAAAGAGGCGATTGAAAGGCTACATTCCATGAGTTCTCTGTTGGAGTTGCAATTCACTTGTTTATTTGGGAGATAGTCATTTCTGAGATCTTCTGGTACCATCTCCAAAATTTGTATTACTTCATTCATACAGTGGGTGAGTGAATGCTCAAGGACAGATAACTCTACCTATGATGGGGAAGAAAGATGTTTCCTGAGAAACAGGATTATCTTTCTATAGGGAGGAGCTAGGAGAGAAGAAGAGAAAGAAACATGTCCATTTTAAAAATCAGTTGCAGTGGCAGAGCAGCAAGGGCTACATTTCAAAGCATAAAGTGCACCATTGTAGCAAATCTCAGGGAAGTGGGAGCAAGTTGAAGTGGCTTATTGGGTGCTGCTAAATAGGAGGTTGTGAACTAATAAACTATTCTTGTTCAGTTCATTTACTGGTGACAGCATGAACATTAATTCCGCAGGACTCTAACCTAGTATTTAATATTTGAAAATTCACCTGTTGCCCCAGGCCTATTCCATATGTCCAGAAGACTTTAAGGGTTTTGTTTGTTTGCTTCTTTATTTGCTTTTGGGTTTTTTGTTTTGTTTTCTACTGGGATTGAATCCAGAAATGCTGTATCACTGAGGGACATCCCTAGCCTTTTTATTTTTATTTTGAGACAGGGTCTCATTAAATTGACTGGCTTTGAACTCACTATCCTCTATCCTCAGCCTCCCAAGTGGCTGGGAATACAGGCCTACACCACCGCGTCCAGAGGATTGTATATTTTTATAAAATTCATAAACAAGAGTTAAAAGGATTTTAAGATGAGCTATTTTCCTGATTTGTACCACTTTATGTCATGTGTTTATATGGCTTTAAGGCTTTTGTGGTTGAATGCCTCTGAGTTCAGTCCTTGGTACTCAAAAAAAAAAAAAAAAAAGGCTTTCAGTGTACTACTAGTTCCATTTTTTTGGTCATGGAAAAAGGCTCACAGTGTAAGGTCCTTGCTTAGCATCTGGAAAGGCATCTTAATTGATAGTCGCCTTTCCCAAAGGCCTTTCTGAGAAAAGCTCACCACTCCCTCATACCTTTCCCACCCTTGGGCTATCACCCTTCTCTCACACCAACCCCACCCTTAACCTCCTGCATGAGGACCTGCCCCATAAAAGTCGTGGAAGCCGAGCCTATATTGCCTCTTTCCATCTATGGAGAGATGGCCTTTATTTATTTGTCAGCTCTGACAAATAGAGTCTCATGTGCATCTCTACCTGCTCTCTGTCTTTCACTTCTTGCTCGCCCATCTCCCAGTTCCTCGCTTTCCTTTCCCACAGGCTCACAGAAACAGAAACAGTGATTTTACCTAAGACTCCTGAAATGGGAAATGCAGAGCAAGAATTCAATGTCAAGCCAATATGGACACGAATCCTTGCTCCTTCACTGTGTCACTGTCTATTGCTGGGAAGAAGGGGAGGAGGTAGGAACTGAGAGGGATGAAGTTCTTGGAGTCCAGGTTGTTAAGGAACACTTGTCTGCCTGGACAAAATATTTTGTTCTTTTTGCTCCCGCCAAAAATGTTTGACTTACTTTTCCTGGAGGCAAGTTTGGATTGAGGTATACTATAGTCTGAACGACCCCCCAAATTTGCTGATGCCATCTCTGTGGTGGTAAGAAGACATGGGACCTTTGAGGAAGTGATTGTTATGAGGGTTCTGAAGGAAAACGAGGAATGAGGGCCAGAAATGAAAGACGAGATGCACACGAGACTTTGTCAGAGCTGACAAATAAAGGCCATCTTTCTCCAGCAGAGAGAGGGAAAACAGGCTTGGGTTCCAGGACTTTTACGGGTAGACTCAGGAGGCAGAGCCAGGCAGGTCCTAATGCTGGCTGGTGGTTAGGGGCTGGGTTGGTATGAGGGAGTAGTGAGTCTTTCTCAGAAATGCCCTTTGGGTGGGAAAGCGAAACTTTTTCCTTAAAATGACAGCTGTCACTTAAGATGGCTTTCCAGATGCTAAGCAAGGACCTTATAGGCTCCACCCTCTTTTTTTAAAGTCATTTTTTAGTTGCAGTTGGACACAATACCTTTATTTTATTCATTTTTATGTGGTGCTGAGGATCGAACTGAGGGCCTCGAATGTGCCAGGCGAGTACTCTACCACTGAGCCACAAACCCAACCCTTCTTTTTTTGGTACCAGGGATTGAGCCCAGGGGTGTTGAACCACTTAGCCACATTCCCATTCTGGTTTTTTTTTTTTTTTTTTTTTTTTTTTTTTTTTTTTTTGAGACACAGTCTTGCTAAATTGCTAGGGTGGCTAAATTGTTGCAGCTGGTTTGAACTCCCAGAGTTAAAAGATTGAACTGGCATTTTCAATCCAGTTGAAATGCCTGCCTCAGCCTCCAGAGCTTCTGGGATTACAGATCTGTGCCACCACACCCAGCTACACCTTCTTGAATGGATGGGTGTTTATAAAATATCTTGGCACAACTCCAAAACTACAAGCTGCATTCCTTTCTCAACCAGTGCTTTTTCTATTATATAAAAATAGTATAGCAAGAAGCTGAAACTGTTTAGAAATAATGGCTATAAAACATTTTAAAGGTAATCATAAATATATTGGCATGAGCATTTACCAATACATAAACAGTTTTTAAAAGGATTATCTATACAGAATGTGTTTGTGTAAATTTGCATGAAATGTGTTCATCCTTTCAACATGGAAGGAAAAAGGTCTGAAAGGTTTTACTTCA
Organism: Urocitellus parryii; assembly: GCF_045843805.1. Taxonomy (NCBI): domain Eukaryota; kingdom Metazoa; phylum Chordata; class Mammalia; order Rodentia; family Sciuridae; genus Urocitellus; species Urocitellus parryii. The sequence goes on from NC_135547.1 coordinate 77,077,236, forward strand.
GGCCCAATCCCTTTGGGCTGTGGGATTATAGTTGATGGTACCACATAAAACATATATGCATCCAGAGAAAAATAATTTTCTAAAATGTCTACATTTTAATGGAAGTGTAACTGATGTGATACAGTAATCTGTATATGGGGCAAAATTGGGAGTTCATAACCCACTTGAATCAAACTTCGAAATATGATATATTAAGAACTATGTAATGTTTTGAACGACCAACAATAAAAAAATAAAATAAAAATAAAATAAATAAAAAAATAAAATGTCTACATTTGCATGATTTTATAATAAAAGTTTAAAGTTTTTAGAAAGTAAAAAAAAAAAATCTTAGTAATTAGTTTAGGTCCTATTTGCTCTTCTGCACATAAAGACACAGCATTCCTTCCCTTTAGGAGGATGCAGCAACAAGGCACCACCTTGAAAGGAAATATCAGCTCTCAGCAGACATGAATCCTACCAGCCCCTTGATCTTGGACTTCCCCTCTTCCAGAACTGTAAGAAATAAATGTTTATTTTTTATGAATGAACAGTCTTTTATTCTTTTATAGCAGCACAGAGTAAGACAGGTAGGCCAGGTGTTCAGGTACCCTGGGTTCCCAAAGGATGAGTGTGGGAGAAGAGGAGAGGGGCGAATTCTATAGAAAAGAAGTAGGAGCACAAAAACTCGTTATCCAGCATCTAGGAAAGGCCATCTGTAGTTGTGCTTTGGATCAGGGTCTGCCATCTTTATCCATATCTCTGGATAACTCAAAATGAAGAAAAGCAAGCTCCTGGTGGCTGTAGGCAGCTGCCCATCTGTGAATTATAAAGAGATGATAAAGAGAATTCCTTCAAGCCTGACTACCCTAACCCCCTCTGCTTTCCAGTAGGCAGTGATCTCCAAAGGCCCTAACAAATGAGAAGGAAGGACTAAAGCTCTATTTGCCTGTTTTTATAGGTTACTGGGTTTTTTCAGCTCAATTATCACACAGTTCCTTCTTTAGGCTCCCCATATACTAGGCCCTGCAGTAGCTCCTCTCTGGTTTTTGTTTGTGTTTATGATGCTGGAATTGGAACCCAAGACCTTGTGCATGCATGGTCAGTGCTTTTACCACTGAACTATACGCTCAGCCCCACCGCTTCCTTTGAACTCTTCTTAGTGACTTCTAGAGTCCCACCTCTCACCCCAGGCCTCCAATGACCCAAGAAATTCTTCAGCCTGGGCTGTGCTTACTCCTTTATAAAAGGTCATCCACATTGCCAGCCTGAAAATAAGGAGGTGAGATGGTGGTTAGAGTGGCTAAATGGACAGAATGAAAAAGAATCAAAATAATACTTACTAGTACATCCCACTTATTATGTGGCAGACCCTGTCCAAAGCACTTTACATATATTAATTCTCTTGGCTGTTTCTCATTATCCTGTGAATTGAGGGCTCCCATTTCCCCAGCATCTCTCAAGGGAACAAGGTTTAAAAAGGCCTCCCTAATTATTGTTAATTTTTAAGTGTGATAATGGTATTGTGGGTTTTTTTTTTAGTCCTCATCTGTTAGAGGTACATATTGGAGTATTTTCAGACAAAATTATATGACATCTGGGGCTTAAATTAAAATACTCCAGTAGGGAGAAAAAAGAGGGGGTGTAGATGAACAAAGATTGGCCAAATGTTGATAACTGTTGAAGGTTGTTACAGAGGTTCATTATCCTCTTCTCTCTGCTTCTGGGTATTGGAAAATTTCCAAAATGAAATTAAAAAAAAAAACACTTTTTGACCCAACCTGCAAATTACACTGAGTCACCCATCCTCACAGACCGGAAATAAGATAATGAGGCTTAGTGAGAGAGTTTAGAATGCGTAAGTGGAGAGAAGGATGAGACAGAATAAGGACAATAGCTATTACCTACATAGTACTTAGGTGCTAGGCTTTGTTCTACATACTTTATATATGCTAAGTCTTGTATACTACTTACCAACATTATTAGATAGTATATACTATTATCATTTTCCCTTTACAGATGAGGAAACTTGGGCACAGAAATGTTGAATAGCATAGTTTTTGATTGGAAAAGCTGGTTTCCAAACCCAGGAAATCTGAGTTTGACTTTTTGCTCTATTTCTGCACCCCTAATTTTTGTTTTGCTTTGTTTTGTTTTTGGTATTGGTGTTCCATCTCCAGCCTGAACATAAGGCCTTGCACATACTGGTTAAGTGCTCTACCACTGAGCCACACCCTCAGTTGGCTTTCTGCTCTTAAACACTATACTAATTAGATAAAAAAAAAAAAAAAAAAACAGGAGATAAGAGAAGAAAAGGATTCATTCATCCTTTCATTTATTCATTCATTTAATGAATATGTTAAGCCTTTACAAAATGGGCAGGCAAGGATGTGGCAGCTTGGTTAGAATGGCAAGCAAGATAGGTGCTTGTGGGATGGGGATATAGTTCAGTTGGTAAGCCCTGGGTTCAAGCCCCAGCACCACCAAAAAAAAATCTCGAAAAAAAAAATGAAAAAATAAAAAAGGACTGGGGATGTAACACAGTGGTAAAGCACCCCTGGGTTAAATCCTTACTCTAGAAAATAAAGTTTGCCAGGTGCAGCCACTTGGCGAGACTCTAAGAGTGAGACCCTGTCTCTAAATAAAATATAAAAAGGGTTGGGGATGTAGTTTGGAGGTTAAGCACCCCTGGATCCAATTCCTCATACCAATAAAATAAATTAATTAATTAAAAGTTTGAGGGGGGGAGATGGACTTGAAATAATAATCATACAAATATGTGGAAATTTATAAACACAATGAAGGCTCAGAAACAAAGTTACATGCAATTATAACAGTATACCATGAAGTACCTGATCCATCCCAGAGGAGCTGGAGAAGATTTCCCTCAGCAGCATTTGAGCTGAAAACTGAAGGGTAAGGAGGAGTTAACAAAACAAAATGAAGCCAGTATATTGATGCACAGCTGTAATGCCAGCTACTCTGGAGGCTAAGGTAGGAGAAACACAAATTTGAGGCCAGACTGGGTAACTTAGCAAGACCCTGTCTCGGAATAAAAATTAAAAGGTCTTGGGCTATATTCAGTAATAGAATTCCCCTGGGTTCGAGCCTCATTACTGAATAAGGAATAACATGACCAAAGGCCCTGAGGCAGAAGAGAGGAAGAACTGAAAAAGCTAAGGTAGTTGAAGCAAAGCCTCAAATACCCCAACTGGAGTTGTGGAGTCTAGTCCAGTGCCACAGGTAAGGGAACTGCCACCAAGTCAGAAGTGACTAGTCCAGGGTCACACCCTGAATCAATAGCAAACCTAGGTTCCTTGACTCCCAACCCAGTGCTCTTTCTAGCATAGACTGTGGCTTCCCTGCTTTGAAGAAGAAAGAGGCAAATCTTTTAGGGACTGAGAAAGAAAGAGAGTGCTTCTGGAGATAGATGTAAATAACCAAATGAAGTCTTCCTCTGCAAGTATACTGCAAGTATATCAAGAATGGGTTTGGTCTGGCCACCGTGGTGCATGCCTGTAATCCTAGCAGTTCAGGAGGCTGAGGCAGGAGAATCAAAAATCCAAAGCCAACCTCAGCAACTTAGCAAGGCCCTAAGTAACTTAGTGAAACCCAGTTTCAAATTAAAAAAAAAAAAAATTAAAGAGCTGGGGGTGTGGCTCAGTCGTTAAGCACACTAGGATCACTCCCTGGTACCAAGAGAGAGAGAGAGAGAGAGAGAGAGAGAGAGAGAGAGAGGGGGAGGTTTTGGGCCAGGGATTCAATTTGTGTTTCTAGACACCTAATTAGTTCTCCCCCCATTTCTAGCTAGCATTATTTTAAAGTAGGAGATCTGGAGGGGGAATGAAGTGGACTGGGACTGAGGTGATTTTTAATGTGGTACTAGGGATTGAACCTAGGAGCACTCTTACCACTGAGTCGCATTCCCAGGTTTGTTCGTTTGTTTGTTTGTTTGTTTGATACTGGGGATCAAACCCAGGGGCACTTTACCACTGAGCTCCATCTCCAGCCTATTTTGTTTTTAATTTTGAGACAGGGTCTCCCTAAATTGCTGAAGCTGGCCTCAAACTTGCAATCCTCCTTCCTCAGCTTCCCAAGTAGCTGGAATTAGAGACGTATATCACCACACCTGGTTTGGGACTGAGGCTTTAATTGTGTCTTGGAGTGACAGGGTTCTGTCCCAGGAAAGGAGGAGGGGAAAAGAAAGGGCTGGGATGAAGAGTACCCCAGCTGAGAGTCATCTCTGGCTTTGCCAGCAGAGGGAGCTATAAACTGAATTTCTTAAGAGTGGCAACTGGCCTGGTCCCTGGGGCTAGCTAAATTATTTTATTGGAAGCTCAACTCAGCCCAGGATGCTGTGGGAATGACGAAAGAAGGAATAAAGGAGGGAGCTAAGCGATTATCTTCAGAGTCTTTGCCTTAAATTTTAAAGTCTTTGATAAGTACATTCTAAATCTGCCTTCCATGGGGCTGGGGATGTGGCTCAAGCGTGCTCGCCTGGCATGCGTGCGGCCTGGATTCGATCCTCAGCACCACATACAAACAAAGATGTCGTATCCGCCGAAAACTAAAAAATAAATATTAAAAAAATTATCTCTCTCTCTCTCTCTCTCTCTTAAAAAAATTAAAAAAATAAATAAATCTGCCTTCCATGATTTGGAGTGAAACAAGCACTAAAAAGTAAGGAATCCTTTGACAGGTTAGTACCACTGAACAAAGCATGGCATCCTCCACTCCCTTGGGCAACCTCACCCACTTCTCACCCACTCTTTTTTTTTTTGTGGTGCTGAGGATTGAACCCAGGGCCTTGTGCATGCGAGGCAAGCATTCTACTAACTGAGCTATATCCCTAGCCCACTCCTCACCCACTCTTAAGATCTTGCCATTTGTCTATAACCTCATCCTCTCTCCCAAGTTTTGGACCTAGATGATCGTAGGACATGTCACCCTGGAACCTCAAGCCCAACATGGCACTGAACTCATCTCCCACCCTCCCCTAGATGTACTCCCTCCATCTTCCCTATCTCCATTAACAGTACTTACCAATACCTCAGTTGTCCAACTGGGAAGCAGGGCTGGGGGTATGGCTCAGTGGAACACAGAATCATCTTTGAGGTCTCTCTCTCGTTTGCCTCTCACATCTAATCCTTCAGTAAGCTCATTCTGGTCTAAACCACTATCATCTCTTGCCTGAACCATAGCATCCTGAATTGTGCTCCTGTTTCTATATATGTCTGTACCTCACCAAACACTGTCTTATCTCCACCCAGAAACAAGAGTGATTTTTTTCAAAAAACCAAACTATCTAAACCACTCAAAGCTGATTCATTGCCTTTACAATAAAGTCCTGCCTCCTCACCGTAGCTTATAAGGCCTTCCTGATCTGGCCTCTGACTACCTCTGCCTTCTCATGTCTCACGTCTTCACAACACTTACACACACTCTCTTTCTTCTCAAACTGAACCATTTCCAGCTAAATAGGCTCTTGCCTCTAGACCTTTTCACATGCTGCTTCCTCTACTTGGACTCTCTTTCCTTCCTTTTCTCCTCACCATCTCCTATTCAGTCCTCTTGTCTCAGCTCAGGAATCCCTTCTTCCAGAAACCTTCCATTGATCCTTCCCAACAGTCATATTCTGTAACCCCATAGCCTGTCTCTATCATTGGATTTATTCCATGGAATGTTATGGTTTAGATGTGGTGTCCCCCCAATCCTATGTGAAGACAATGCAAGAAAGTTCAGAAGAGAAACAATTGGGTTGTTAGAGTCTTAACCCAATCAGTGAATTAATCCCCTGATAGGGATTAACTGAGTGGTAACTGAAGTGGTAGGGTGTGGCTGGAGGAGGTGGGAATTGGAGACTGGCTTGGGGGTATATATTTTCTATCTGGCCAGTGGAGTCTCTCTCTGCTTTTTGATCACTAAGTGAGGTGCTTCCCTTTGCCACACCCTTCTGCCAAGATGTTCTGCCTTACTCTAGAGCCCCAAGGAATGGAGCCTGCCTTCTGTGGACTAAGACCTCTGAAACTGTGAGCCCTCAAATAAACTCTTCCTCCTTTAAAATTGTTCTGGTCAGATCTTTTAGTCACAGCAGCACAAAAGCAGGCTAAATCATGGAATGTAGCTGCCTGGTAGCCTGTCTGGATCCACCATGATGATGTGGGCTCTGTGAAGGACAGATCTGTCTTTTTCACACTTATAGCCTCACAGCTTTAGCACAGAACCTATACATTGTAGCTAATTACTAAATATTTCTTGGATGGATGGATAGACAATTGTGTGGATGATTTATCAATTTACTAACCGAAAAGGGGAGCAATGAGCACCATGTTAGAGCGAGAATAAGACCTTGGGCAGGATTAATGCATCCAAAACTGTAGTAGGGACCAGAAAGGGGGAGGGACAAGCATGCCCATCCCAACTACTCTTCTTGGCAATATTACCTGTCTCCCTTTTATACCTGCCTTAAGGTGAACCTAGAAGTAGCACAGAAGAATCTGATGCACACCCAGGAACTGGACACCTCTCTTATATTCCCTTCCCAAATCTTGTTCTGGGATAAAGCCACCCATGCGTGGCTATGAAATGGACAAACTCCTGTCAGTGCCTAGTGTGAACTCTCCAGAAGCCCTGTAATCCTTTCTTCCCCAGGTCAAAGACATTTCTGGGGCTGAGGATGTAGCTCAGTGGTAAAGCACTTGCCTAGTATGCATGAGGCCCTGAGTTCAATCCCCAGCACTACAAAAAAATGAATAAATAAATAGCTGGGTGCAGTGGCACATGCCTATAATCCCAGCAGCCCAGGAGGCTAAGGCAGGAGGATCATGAGTTCAAAGCTAGCCTCAGCAAAAGTGAGGTGCTGAGCACTCATTGAGATCCTGTAGGGCTGGGGATGTGGTTCTGAGTTCAATCCCTGGTATCACAAAAACAAATAAATAAATATGGGCTGGGGCTGTGACTCATTGGTAGAGTGCTTGCCTGGCATGCATGAGGCACTGGTTCGATCCTCAGCATCACATAAAAATAAAGTAAAGGTATTGTGTCCACCTACAACTAAAAAAAGTACATATTTTTAGGCTGGGGTTGTGACTCAGTGGTAGCGCGCTTGCCTAGCATGCATGAGGCACTGGGTTTGATTCTCAGCACCACATACAAATAAATAAAATAAAGGTCCATCAACAACTAAAAAATATTTTAAAAATACATATTTTTTTAAAATTAAAAAATAAATACACACACATATTTATGGAACCTTTCATAAGCTTTTCCTTAGCTTCCTCATCCTCATCCTGTAGCAGCAGAAAGCCTCCCTACACAGCATGGTATCTCTCCCAAAAGCTGAAATCAAGACTTCTCCCTGGTGCTAGCCCAAGAAGGGACTCCAAGTGGGCACCTAATCTTGATGTTTGTGGTCCTTTTCCCTTCTTCACTGGCACTAAAAGAGACAGGCAGTAAAAACTACAAGCTGTTGGGGCAATCACAGGAGAGAGTGGGATGAGGGTTAAGTTTTTCTACAGCCATTTGAAGGCCTTGGCCCCCTGCCCAGATCTGAGTCAGGAACTGTATGTCCCAGAACTTGCTTACCAGCCATCTGCTCTGAGCTTAAAGAGCCTAGGGGCCCTCTGGGATGTTTTGTTCAAATTCATCAAGAAGGGCAGGGTGAGGACAACACAGCTGGGGGATCTTAGCCAGTCTAGGCCTCTGAAGGTGTAGAGAGAAAGGGCTGATTTATGACACCAGGGCATAGTGAGGGCATGGCAAGTCCCAGAGTAGAGAGCTTCTCTCACAGCACAACCCCTTTGTTCCCAGAACCATGCCTTCCAGCACCCCTTTAGATGCAACTGATGCTGTGTGAATTTTATGCCAGACATTTTCCCTAAAACAAGCAATTTGTTTTTGTTTATTTGTTTGTTGTATTATGGAGATTGAACCTGGGGGCACTCCATCACTGAGCTATATCCCACATACATTTTAAATTATTTTTTAATTTTGAGACAAGGTCTTGCTAAGTTGCCCAGGCTGGTCTTGAACTTGTGATCCTCCTGTCTCAGCCTCCCGAGTTGTTGGGATTACAGGTGTGTGCCCCCACACAGATTTAATGAGATCAGGACCAGTCTCCAGGTAATTGGTTGCCCAACTGCTAGAAGATGATTCTCCTTTTCATTGAACAGGTAGGCAACCTGAGGATAAAGCTGGGAAGGAATACAAGCATACATTTATGTCTAGGACATAGCTTTTTCCATCCCAGACAAAATATAATTGTCCCTTGAACACACACCATCTCCAGGTGTTAGGAATGGGTCAAGCAATAGAGTTCAGTTTTTCAGGTGAAAACAGGAGAAAACTTTCTTAAGATCTCACAGAGAATAAGAGAACAGTTCAGATGAATGAAGCTATCTGACAAACCAGACACAGGAGGAAGACTGAGAAGGCATCCCTCACTCCTAAAATCCCCAGCAACCAAGGGCATGCACATAGATTTAAACACCAACCCTAGACATAGTTTCTGGGAGGAAGTTCTGGGGATCCATAGAAGCAGAGAGTCTCAGCTAGTAGTGCCCCATATATTCAGCTACTCTGGAGGCTGAGACAGGAGAATCACAAGTTCAAGGTCAGCCTCAGCAATTTAGCAAGACCCTTATCAACTTAAGTGAGACCCTTTTTCAAAATAAAAAATTAAAAGGGTTGGTGATACAACTCAGTGGTAAAGTACCCTTGGTTGGGTTCAATCCATGGTACAAAAAAAAAAAAAAAAGAAATGTAGGAAGGGGATTGATACAATAATATTTGTAGCTGCTTGATCCCTAAAAGCCCAAATCTTGAAACAACCCAAATGTCCCTAAATGTGTGAATGGATAAACTGGTATACCCATATACAATGGTTTGTCCCAACTGAGATTCATGTTGGGGTTTGGTTCTCAATATAATGGTGTTGAGAGGTGGTGGGGCCTTTAAGAAGCATTTCGGCCATGGGGTTCTGCCCTCATGAAGGGATCAGTGCTGAGGGAGTGAGACTTACTCTCATGGGACTGGATTAGTTACCACAAAATTGATTTGACATAAAGCAAGGCTATCCCTCAGCTTTTGTCTCTTCCATATTGACCAGTTGCCCTTCCACTTTTCACCATGAGATTGAAGCAGCACAAGTTCCTCACCAGAAGCTGAGCAGATGCTGGCAGCCTGCTTTTAGACTTTCCAGATTCCTCTTTTCTTTATAATTTATGAAATCTCATATATTCTGTTATAGCAACAGAAAACAGACTAAGATACCATACAAAGAAATGCCACTCAGAAAAAAATATGCCTTTGGATGAATCTTAAAGGCATTACACTAAGTGAAAGAAGCTGATCTTCAAATGTTACAGATGCTTGATTCCATTTATGTTAAGCTCAAAAACAATCAATATGAATCTATAATAGAAATCAGAATGAGGGTTGCCTCAGGCAAGGGTGGGGGAAGTTGACTGGAGCAATGGAAATGTTCTGTTGTTATTGAGGCAGTAGTTACCTAGAGGTCACAATTCACTGAACCATGTGCTTAAGACCTATGTATTTTACTGTGTTGTAGATCATACCTTGTTTTTAAAAATTACACTCAGGTCACAAACTCTGACTAATTAAATCCAAATGCCTAGAAGTAGGGTCTGAGTAAGGGCATTTAAAAAGTCTCCCCAGCTCTGTGCAAGGCCCTGGGCTTGATCCCCAGAATGGCAATAAAATCTGTCCCCAATTGATGCTAATGTGCAGCCAGAACCACTGAGACCATTACGAATACTTTTCCCTGGCAAGGAACCCTCTTAGCCTCCTGTGACATGGAGACTTTTCAAAAGTGCCCATCAGAAAAAGGTCCTTCCATAGCCAGGCAAAGTAGCATAAGCCTGTAATCCAAGGGCTAGAGAGACTGAGGTAGGATGTTGTGAGTTCAATGTCAGTCTCAGAAACTTAGCAAGGCCCTAAGCAACTCAGTGAGACCTTGTCTCTAAATAAAATATATAAAGGGCTGGGGATATGGCTCAGAGGTTAAATGTCCCTGGCTTTAATCCCCAGTACAAAAAAAGAAAAAAGTCCTCTCCACCATCACAAGTAGAGGTAGACAGGTGGGGACAGAAGGTGAATGAGGGTAGATGCTAACTATCTATCTAAAACGTTATATCAAAATATTGAATTTTATATCTTAAAATGGTAAAATGGTAAATTTTAGGTTACATAAATTTCATCTTGAGTTTTAAAATTAAAAGAAAAAAAATCAAGAGTTCCCTTAAGGGAAATTTGCTAATGTTCCCTCTTGCCCAGTGAGAGCTCTGCTTCTTTTATTTCACTTAAATAAGTTCTACTCCTTTCACTCTTAAAAAAAAAAAAAAGAACAAAGCTCCATGGCTGCATGTATCCCAATGTAAGAATGTACTTTATTTAATCAGTCCCCTATTAAAGTCTTTTGATATTATAAACACAGTGACAATAAATATCTTGGTACATGCATTTTGTGAATATGTATATCTGTAGGATAATTTCCTAAAAGTAGAATTGTTGGCTTAAAGTGTGTTCCTCCCCCTCCCCCCCACCGTACTGGGGATTGAACTCAGGGGCACTTAACCACTGAGCCACATCGCTAGCCTTTTATTTTTATTTTTTTAATTTAAAGACAGGATCTTGGGCTGGGGATGTGGCTCAAGCGGTAGCGCGCTCGCCTAGCATGCGTGCGGCCCGGGTTCGATCCTCAGCACCACATACAAAGATGTTGTGTCCGCCGAAAACTAAGAAATAATAAATAAATATTAAAAATTAAAAAAAAAAGACAGGATCTTGCTAAGTTGCTTAGGGCCTCCCTAAATTGCTGAAGCTGGCTTATGAACTTGTAATCCTCATGCCTCAGCCTCCTGAGTCGCTGGGATTATAGGTGAGCACCACTGTACCCAACATTTTATTTTGATAGAAACTGCCAAATTACTTTCCATAAGGGAATGAATAAATTTACATTCCCAAAATCAGCAATATATGAGGATTCCTGTTTCCCCCTACCTTTGTTAAAAGTATTTTTTGATGGGCTGGGGATGTGGCTCAAGCGGTAGTGCACTCACCTGGCATGCGTGAGGCCCAGGTTCGATCCTCAGCACCACATACAAACAAAGATGTTGTGTCCGCTGAAAGCTAAAAAAAAATATTAAAACTCTCTCACCCTCTCTCTCTCTCTCTCTCTCAAAAAAAAAAAATATTTTTCGACCTTTTGATTTTTGTTCCTTAGATTATTAAAGTAAAAAGTGGTGTGATGTCACACACCTGTAATCCCAGCGACTCTGGAGGTTGAAATAGGAGGATTGCAACTTTGAGACCAGCCTCCCCAATTTAGTGAGACCCTGTCTCAAAAAAGGGGTGGGATGTGGCTCAGTGGTAAAGCACCCCTGGGATCAATCAGCAGTACCAAACAAACAAATTAATACCTCTGGGCTGGGAATGTTGCTCAATTGCAGGTGGGGGGTGGGGGTGGGGATGGAATTCCTGAGTCAAACTGTCATTGTCACCTATTTCTCCCCTACCCTGTCAGCTCCAAGTCTGTATCTCCAATGCCCACAGTAGCTCTGTCACATAGTAGGTGCTGAAATGAATGAATAGTTCAATGGTGCTTTCTTGTTTTCAAAGCCTTCTGGTAAGGAGGAAGGGGCTGGAGAAGGAAGGGTTATTTTTCAACTCACTGAAGGGAACAAAACTGTTTTTAAGGACTTGAGTGTATTCAAACAATTAGCAAAAAGTCTTACCTATTCACTAACTAATGCTCTCTTTGACTCAGGAAGCTGCCTTTGAATTATAGTGAGTCATTGCAGGCAATAAAACAACCTTTCTTTGTCAATATTCTCTGCTTCAAATTTGTCACTAATTCCAGCTGGCCCAGCCAATCTGAATGACGGAAAGGCAGAATGAATATAATTGAATCAGTGGCTCGCCCCCGCAGGATGAGCTTGCTGTGTCTCTGTGGGTCTCGTCCCTAAAAGGTGTCCCAGGGGCAGTGATTTTTGCACCGAATAAAGGAGGGCCAGCAGGAACTCAGCTCCAGCTGCGGGAATCTGGCAGGCTCTGGTTCAGGGTGAGGGCGAGGCTGGCAGAGGGAGACAGGCTGGGAGTAGTGGAAGTGAAGGCAATATTATGAAAAAGAATAGTTATTGTAATAACAGTCTGTTTTAATATTAGCTGGCCCCGGTTTTACAGTTTACAAACTTTTCAACAACTTGCGTACAGGTTATTATTCCTGTGTCACCTCTGGGGAAATCACAGCTCAGAGAGGTGGAGGTCAAGGAGGCTTGTGGCCTCCCTGCGACACAGTGCCCTTGGCCGTGCCCGCACCTGGGTCCTGGCAGAGCCGCACCTCCCTGCCAGATCTCCTGCAGTCACTTAGCCCGCCAGCCCCTAGGCCGTTGCTATGGTATTTCTGGAGTGTCACAAGTGCCCAGGAAGCGTACAAATCGATCTGCATGAGACATAGCCCTGTGCAAAACAACTTCCAATTTACTCGCAATAATTACCACCCCCAGATAATAGCCTGTACACAGGCAGGTGAGTAGGGGGTGGAGTGAGGAGGAAGAAAGGAATCAGGAAGGGAAGGAGGTGGACACGCCTGCACAAGTGGCCTTGCCTGGGCTAGGGGTGGGAGAAAGCAGAGAAGTGGTCTTTCTGGATCAGGACTGAAGAGGATTCTGTCCTGTTTAGTTCTGGAAACTGGAATGTTCTTCTGGAGGAATTATATCAGAGCATTTCATTCAATATTTACTGGGCACCTTTGGTAGTGAACACTTTTCTCAGCACTGAGAATGCAAATCTAGGGAATCACAGCTCCAGTACAGGAGTGGCTCACAGACTCCTGAGAGAGTCAGACACAGAGACAGGTATAAACATAAGGGCCTTTATTCATTCAACCACTGTTTATTAAGCATCTAATATATGCCCGAGGTTCTGTAAAGGATACAACAATGAAGAAAGCAAATAAGAATCCCTGCCCTCGTGAAATTTACCTAAAAGTGGAAGAGCCAACAAATTTAAAAAAAAATAGTGTTAGTTGGTATGTTCATGTGGATTCTCCAGAGAAACAGAACCAACAAGAAGTAGACACACACACACACACACACACACACACACACACACACACACTGTAAGTAATTGAGAGGCTGAGAACAAGATCTGCACTTGGCAGGCTGTAAACCCAGGAGAATCCATGGTATAGTTCCGTTGTGAGTCCAACTTCAAAGATAGGGAAAGATGGATGGTTGTCACAGTTTAAAGTCAGGCAGACAAAAAGAATTCTTTTTTTTACTTAGCCTTTTGTTGTATTCAGGCCTTCAAGGAATTGAATGAGGCCCACTCTCATTGGGTAGGGTGGTTTGCTTTACTTAGTCTACCAATTTATTTATTTATTTAGAGAGAGGGAGAGAGAGAGAGAATTTTATTTTTTATTTTTTTTTAAAGATAGAGAGAGAGAGAGAGAGAGAGAGAGAGAGAGAGAGAGAGAGAGAGAGAGAGAGAGAGAATATTTTTAATATTTATTTTTTAGTTTTCGGCTGACACAACATCTTTGTTTGTATGTGGTGCTGAGGATCGAACCCGGGCCGCACGCATGCCAGGCGAGCACGCTACCGCTTGAGCCACATCCCCAGCCCCAAGAGAGAGAATTTTAATATTTATTTTTTAGTTATCGGCAGACACAACATCTTTGTTTGTATGTGGTGCTGAGGATCGAACCCTGGCCGCACGCATGCCAGGCGAGCGCACTACCGCTTGAGCCACATCCCCAGCCCTAGTCTACCAATTTAAATGTGATGTTTTTGTTTGTTTCAGTGCTGGTGATGGAACCCAGGGCCTTGAACTTCTCAGGCAAGCAAGTCTACCACCGAGACACACCACTGAGTCCTATCAATTCAAACAGTAATATCACTCAGAACATTCTCACAGACACAACTAGAAATAATGTTTAGGGCTGGGGATGTGGCTCAAGTGGTAGCACGCTCGCCTGGCATGCGTGCGACCCGGGTTCGATCCTCAGCACCACATACCAACAAACATGTTGTGTCCACCAAAAACTAAAAAATAAATATTAAAATTCTCTCTCTCTCTCTCTCTCTCTCTCTCTCTCTCTCTCTCTCTCTCTCTTTAAAAAAAAAGAAATAATGTTTAACCATATTTCTGGGTTGGGAATGTAGCTCTGTGGTTGAGTGCTTGCCTAGCATGCATGAACTCTGGGTTCAATTCCTAGTACTTCAAAAAGAAGAAAATAAGGGGCTGTGGTTGTGGCTCAGCGGTAGAGTGCTTGCCTAGTGCATGCAAGGTTCTGGTTTGATCCTCAGCACCACATAAAAATAAATAATTTAGGGGCTGGGGATATGGCTCAAGCGGTAGCGCGCTTGCCTGGCATGCGTGCGGCCCGGGTTCGATCCTCAGCACCACATACAAACAAAGATGTTGTGTCCGCCGAGAACTAAAAAAAATAAATAAATAAATGTTAAAAAAATAAATAAATAAAATAAATAAATAAATAAATAAATAAATAAATAAATAAATAAATAATTTAGGGGCTGGGGATGGGGCTCAAGCGGTAGCGCACTTGCCTGGCATGCGTGCAGCCCGGGTTCGATCCTCAGCACCACATACAAACAAAGATGTTGTGTCCGCCAAAAACTAAAAAATAAATATTAAAAATAAATAAATAATTTAAGGGCTGGGGCTGCAGCTCAGTGGTAAAGGGTTTGCCTTGCATGTGTGAGGAACTGGGTTCAATCTTCAGCACCACATAAAAATAAAGATACTGTGTGTTTATCTACAACTAAAAAACAATCTTTAAAAGTAAATAAATAAAATAAAGGTATTGTGTTAAACTACAACTAAAAAATAAATATTAAAAAAGAAGAAAATAGAAAGTGGGTTGTAAATTTAAACAAGATGATGGGAGAAGTTTCATAGGGAAGATATCATTGGAATGAAAACTGTCAGATCAGTCGGGGCAGGCAATGGCCAAAGGAGGCAGATTTAAAAGGGCCGCTGAACAGGCTTTATTGAGATATCACTCCCTGGCGGAACTCGATCAGACACACAGAGGGGAGAGGGGAAGGGTCTGAGGAGAAACCGGGAAGCTCCACTGGACTGGACTTTTATGGGGCTTACAGCAGGAAGGGAAGGACTTGGGACAGGAAAAGGTGTTTCTAGGGTCCCTTGCCCACTTGGAGTTGGTCAGGGGAGTTGGCTGAACTCCAGGATTGGCCAGGGGGGTCCTGTTGATTGACAGGCATTAGTCAGGAGATCTGGCTGATTGACAGGCATTTCCGCCGGCATCTGATTGATGTTCTTTTCCAACGCGGGCTGCTTTGTTCTAAGTTGCCACTAAGTCACCACCACCGACCTAACAAAAACTTGAAAGAAATGAATGAGCAAAACAGACAGATTTCCAAGAAAGTTCCAGGCAAAAGACAGTAAGTAAAAAGGCCTTGAGGCAAACATCTCTGGTGTGTTGGATGAACAGCAACAGTCCATGGTAGCTGGAGCGGAGTAAGCAAGAGACAATTGGAAGGTAGTAGAAACAGATCGTGCAGGTCATATGGGCCACCATAGGGGTTTATACTACAAATGAAACAAGAGCCATTGCCAGATTTTAAGATGGAGAAATGACATGCTTAGGTTTGTATGTCTCCCCAACCACTCTGTGTTGTGATGGAAACAAAGGCCTTAGATATGCTAGACGAGTGCTCTACCACTGAGCTACACCTCTAGCCCTATTTTTTTTTTTAAAGAGAGAGAGAGAGAGAGAGAATATTTTTAATATTTATTTTTTAGTTTTCAGCAGACACAACATCTTTGCTTGTATGTAGTGCTGAGGATTGAACCCGGGCCACACGCATGCCAGGCGAGCACGCTACCGCTTGAGCCACATCCCCAGCCCTAGCCCTATTTTATTTTGAGACAGTGTCTTGATAAATTTTTGAAGCTCTCCTGGAATTTGTGGTCCTTCTGCCTCAGCCTCCAGAGTAGCTGAGATTACAATATGTACCACCATGCCTGGCTTCAGAAGGATCATCCCAAATCAATCCAGGCACAGTTGTACACACTTGTAATGTCAGTTACTCAAGAGGGTAAGATAGGAAGATCACAAGTTCAAGGTCAGCCTGGGAAAGTTAGCAAGATCCTGTCTAGGGCTGGGGATGTGGCTCAAGCAGTAGCGCACTCGCCTGGCGTGCGTGCGGCCTGGGTTCGATCCTCAGCACCACATACCATCTTTGATGTCTGCCGATAACTAAAAAATAAATATTAAAAAAAAAAAAAAAAAAAAAAAAATAAATAAATAAATAAATAAATATTAAAAAATTCTCTCTCTCTCTCTCTCTCTCTCTCTCTCTCTCTGTTTGAAAAAAAAAAAGATCCTGTCTAAAAAAAGAAAAATCTTCAATGTTCTGAAGACATAACTCTATGGCAGAGCACTTGCCTAGCATGCATAAGGCCCTGGGTTCCATCCCCAGTGCAGGGGGATCCTTTTGGCTTCTTCATGGTGAATATATTGTAGGGGTAGTAGTGAAAGGCAGGGAAAGCAGTTAAGAACACTAGGGGCAGGGCTGGGATATAGCTCGGTTGGTAGAGTGCTTACCTTGCTTGCACAAGGTTCAATCCCCAGCACCACAAAAAAACTCAAAAAAAAAAAAAAAAAAACAAAAAACACCCTAGGGATTAAGGAGCACTTAGGGTGCTATTGCACTAATCCAGGTGAGGGGAGCTTAGACTGGGGTGGCAGCTATGGAGATGGTGAAAGTGTTGGGTTCTGGATATTTTTTAAAGGTGGAACTCTCAGTATTTACTGAAGGATTTGATAGGGGTGGAGTGAGATGAAAGGAGAAGTGTGGGAGACGATCAAGGAGGAAAGTGTCTTGAAGGAAGCTGTGTGGTATGAAATAGAGTTCAAGTTCATAGGGACTCATTGTTAAGTTGTGCTGCATCCCTGCCTCTTGCTGTGTGACCTCAGGCAAGTTACTTCCCATTTCTCAACCTGAGTTTCCTCATCTGTAGGAGCTTACACAGCTGTTATGACTTTTTTTCCTCTGAGTCAGGGTCTCACTAAGTTGCTGAGGCTGGCCTTGAATTTGCAGTCCTCCTGCCTCAGCCTCCAGAGTTTCAGAGACTACAAAAGTGTACCACCGTTCCTGGCTTGTGTAAAGTTAATAAGGTGATTATGTAGAACTCCCAGCTCCACAGCTAGCACACAATAGTGCTCCCTGAGCACTTGCTGCTTCCTTAAACTTCCTTTTTGGGGAAAGCTGGAGAAGCATCACAACAGAACTAAGATCTAAGGGGGCTATGATGGATGGGCAGGGCTTCCTTAGGCTGAGAAGAGGTACAAAGGGGATCATCCTTCACAACAGGCAGGAAGAAATGAAGCCAGTGGCTAGGCAGGCCTAGTGGAAGTCCTGGGGTTGGGGAAGGCTAGGGGAGGACAGGGAGCATCTGGGTGTGGACAGCATGAGATGGAAAGAAAGTCATGTGAAAGGAAAGGGACCCCACTATGGAGGGGTGGTCCCTGTCTCTGCCTTGAACCAACCCTGGCCCAGAGGACCTTTGAAACCTTTTGAGTTACAGGATGAAGCTGGTTGTAACTATAGTACACAGAACTCCTAGCACTCCGAGGAGTTACTGAGGTTTGTGCTGTGTGGAATCACACAGCAAACATCTGGCTTGGCTACTGGCCAGGACAGACCTCCCTCCTCTAGCCATACACACTCTAATTGCAAACTTATGGCCCCCAAGGCAGAGAGACTCTGAGAGCCATCTTTGCATTCTGGCCTGAATCACTCTAGCCTGGAGCCTGCTGCCAGGGGCCCCTTACTCACTGCAGGAAACATGAAAGCATGTATCCCCCCTTACCTGGGGCCATTAGGCCTGCTCTAAGGAAACCCTCTTCCAGAACCACAAATACCAACTCCTCACCTCATGGAAAGCTCTGACATCAGACTGTCTGGGTTCCTATCTGGCCTCATTCTTATTAGTTTTGTGAACTTGGACCAATCTCTTGACCTCTGTGAGCCTTATTTTCCACTTCTCCAAAGAAGGATGTAAATTATATCTCCTTCACAGGTTTGATGTAAGGCTCAAATGGAATTGTCTGAGACCAAGGTTTAGGGGCTCTAAAGTACTGAAAAGAACGTGGATTTTACCTTGACTCTATAGCCCCCCTCCCCCTCTCAATACTACCACTACCATTATGTGACTCACAGGAAAAATTATACCAAACTGTAAAAAGGGTAAGGAAGTCTAACCAAGTTCTGATTTTTCCTGTGATGACTAACTTTGCCGGAGTTCTTTGAAATATTAATTATCACATTATTTTCCAAAACAGTTTGGTTGTTGTCCCTGCTTTATGAATGTCCTAAGTACTTCTGTTAAGCAATGGGACTTAGAGAATATGGATTTGGAAACCATCATGGGCTAGTCACATTCTTGTTGGCCAGGATCAGCTAATGCTCAATAGAATTACCATCTGCCAGGGAATGTTCTATTTCATTTTATCCTTATGACATACCCTATGAAGTTAATGTAATTATTATCCCCTTTTATGGGTGGGAAAGCTGAGAATCGGTGGGAAGGTGGAAGTTTTGAACATAAGCAGTCTTATGGCAGAAGCCATATGCTTAACTGCTCTGCTAGTTATCTCTCCCTGTCTACGGGGAATTGGTCCAGAACCATCCCCACACACTGGTACCCAAATCTGAGGACACTCAAGACCCTTTTTGATACTGGGGATTGAATCCAGCGGCACTTTTTTTTTTTTTTTTTTTAGTACCAGTACTTGAACCCAGGGGCACTTAACCACTTTCCCATCCCTTTTCATTTTGTTTATTTAGATACAGGGTCTCACTGAGTTGCTTAAGGCCTCGCTAAATTGCTGAGGCTTGCTTTGAACTCACAATCCTCCTGCCTCAGCCTCTCGAGCCACTGGGATTACAGGCGTGTGCCACTGTGCCTGGCTCCAGGAACATTTTACCACTGAGTTTGTTTTATTTGGAGACAGGGTCTTAGTAAGTTGCTGGGGGTCTCACTAAATTGCTGAGTCTGGCCTCCAATTTGTGTTCCCAGAGGCACACTACCACTGAGCTATATCCCCAGCCTTTTAATTTTTTTTTTTCTAGTAAGAGTCTCACCAAGTTGCCCAGGCTGGCCTTGAATTTGCAATACTCCCGCCTTACCTCCTGAGTTCCTTGTATTACAGGCATGTGCCACTGTGTGCCTCCTCCCCTATACTTTAAATCATCTCTAGATTACTCAAACCTAATACAATGTAAATGCTATGTAAAT
This sequence comes from Urocitellus parryii, assembly GCF_045843805.1. Classification (NCBI taxonomy): domain Eukaryota; kingdom Metazoa; phylum Chordata; class Mammalia; order Rodentia; family Sciuridae; genus Urocitellus; species Urocitellus parryii. The sequence goes on from NC_135547.1 coordinate 77,096,523, forward strand.
AGTTATCCTATATTGTTTAGGAAATAATGGCAAGAAAAAGTCTGCACGTTTAGTACAGATGCAATTTTCCCCAAATATTTTTAATTCATATTTTATTTTATTTTTTAAAAATATTTTTTAGTTGCCAGTGGATTTTTTACTTTATTTCTTTATTTATATGTGGTGCTAATAATCGAACCCAGGGCCTCACACATGCCAGGCAAGTGCTCCACCACGGAGCCACAACCCCAGTCCCCAATTCATAGTTTATTAAATCCACAAACACAAAACCTGTGAGTGTGAAAGGACAATTTTAACTGTCTCTTCAAATGGTTGAATCAAATCTTTGTCACACATGTGAGAACCTTGCATTCAAAGGGGCTAGAATGGATTAAGAAAGTGGAATTGAGTAGGGCATGGTGGTTGACACCTGTAATCCCTGTTTCTCAGGAGGCTGAGGCAGGAGGATCACAAGTTTAATGTCAGCCTCAGCAATTTAGGGAGACCCTGATTCAAATTTTAAAAAAGGAAAAAAAAAGCGCTGAGGATATAGCTCAGTGGTAGAGAGTGTTCTGTACTACTACTCAGCATTCAATCCCTAGTACTGAGACAGACAGACAGACAGAGATTGTTTGCTGAAACCCAGCCCCAAACTTACATCCTGCACTGCAAACCTCATGGGTGCTTAATTAGGTCAATTTCATTTTGCATTTTCTTCCTTTCTCTGTCCCACCTCCCTCCCCTTCAATCTCCTTCCTCTACTCCACTGATCTCCCCTCTATTTTTGTGGGACCACCCCCACTAAAATCATCATACTCTCGTGATACAGCCACATCAATGTTTATAGCAAGCAATCCACAATAGCCAAATATGGAACCAGCCCAGGTGTTTGTTAACAGATAAATGAGGGGCTGGGGATGTGGCTCAAGCGGTAGCGCGCTCGCCTGGCATGTGTGCAGCCTGGGTTCGATCCTCAGCACCACATACAAATAAAGATGTTGTGTCCGCTAAAAACTAACTAACTAAATAAGTAAATAAATATTTAAAAAAAAAAAACAGATAAATGAATAAAGAAAATGTGAGCTGTGCTTGGTGGCACACGCTTGTAATCCCAGCAGCTTGGAAAGCGAAAGCAGGAGTTTAAAGCCAGTTTCAGCAATTTAGCAACGCTCTAAGCAACTCGGTGAGACCCTGTCTCTAAATAAAATATAAAAAGGCGGGGGGGTGCTGGGGTTGTGGCTTAGCAGTAGAGTGCTCACCTATCCCATGTGAGGCCCTGGGTTCGATCTTCAGCACCACATAAAAATAAATTAATTTTGAAAAGGTCCTAAAATATATATATATATAGGCTGGGGATATGGATCAGTGGTTAGGTGCCCCTGGGTCAATTCCTGGTACCAAAAAAAAAAAAAAGAAAGAAAATTTTGTATGTATACATAATAGAGTTCTACTTAGCCATAATATGAGTGAAATTTTGGGCATTTGCTGGTAAATGGATGGAACTGGAGAATATCAAGCTAGACTCAGAAAGTCAAGGGTCAAATGTGGATGCTACAGCAAAATGATGGAAAGAGGGGGCATATGAATATACACAGTGAATTCCACTGTTTAGTATTTTTAAAAAAACAATAAATAAGTAGAAGGAAGATCAGTATAATAGAACAAGGGGAACAGGGGGAGGGAGAAGGGGAGGGAAAGAGAAAGCACTGGAAACTGAAATGAAGCAAATTATATTCCATGCATATATGATTGTGTCAAAATGAACCTCACTATTATGTATAATTTTAAATGCACTAATAAAAACATTTAAAAAAAACCCAAAATACATGAATACTCAAGTTAGCAACATGAGTATGCATCATGTCGCTCTTTGGTGAGGCATCTTTAAGAGGTTTGAATTCACTTCCAAAGGTGCTTTTATTTTTTGTAGTGAGGATCCAACCTAGGGCTTTGTGCTTTCATAAACTCTACCACCAAGCCACACCCCCAGCCCTGGAGTTGCCTTCTTTATCCTGCTTAGAGACAGAGTCTTGCTATGATGCCCAGGCCAGCCTCAAACTCCTTAGCTCAAGTGATCCTCCTGCCTCAGCCTCCCAAGTAGTTGAGATTACAGGTGCACACCACCATGCCTGGCTTCTGCACCTATGTATTATTCTTTTGCTGCCTATTTTAGTCAGCCTTTTTGCTGTTGTGACTAAGAGACTTGACAAAAACAATTAGAGGTGGAAAAGTTTATTTGGAGGTTCACAGTTCCAGAGGTCTCAGTTCATAGATGGCAACTCCATTGTTCTGGGCCCTGAGGTGTGGGAGAACATCATGGAGGAGGAAAGCGGCTTTGGACTTGGCACCTTAGAGAGAGGGCTCCTCTCAACAAGGACAAAATATATACCCTAATAGCAAACCCTCAATGACCCACCTCCTTCAGCCACACTCTACCTGCCTACAGCTACCATCCAGTTAATCTCTATCAGGGGATTAACACACTGATTAGGTTAAGGCTTTCACAACCCAATCACTTCACCTCTGAATTTTCTTGCTCATGTGTAATCACGTGAGCTTTTGGGAGATACCTCATTTCTAAACCATAAAACTCCCAGTTAGATCTGGTTATTATAAAGTTATCAGGACCAGTAATGTAAATTAATATTAATTTAATCAACTGATGGCTCATAATTATGATTAATAATGTAATGGATCTTGTTCTACTGTATTGTGTAAGTTATTCTCCCTCCAGCCTCACCTTTCACAATTCTCTCTCCCATGTTCCCTTGCCATTACTTGAGATGTATACACACCCACCCCAGGTTTTCTCACTTTCTGCTCTCTTCCTGGAAAGTCTTTTTCTCCCTCTCTTCTAATCCCTCTCTATCCCTTTTTTGTCTTTCTGAGATCCTTCCTAAATCCTCCCTCAGACTAGTATAGATGGCCCTTCTATGAGCCCCCACAGCACGCTGTGCTTCCCTTCTCAGAGCCTCTGTCACACCACATTGTAATCATTTACTTATTGGACTCCTGAAATTTGATCAACTGTTTGATAAGGAGCTACATACCTTTTTTTTTTTTTCTAGACAGAATCACATTATGTTGCCCAGACTGGCCTCAAACTCCCAGGCTTAAGCAATGCTCTTGCCTTAGCTTCATGAGTAGCTGGGACTACAGGCACACCCAGCTAGGAGCCAGCCCTATGTCTTTGTCACTGTTTCCAAAGTTCTTAGCACCCTGCTGGGCCCATATTGAATAATAGTTCAATCAGTGTTGACCTGCCAGTAATCCTAGCTACTCAGGAGATTGAGGCAGGAGGATTGCAAATTTGTGGCCAGCTTTGACAATTTAGCAAGACTCTGCTCAAAATAAAAACTAAAAAGGGTTAAGGTTGTAGCTCGGTGGTAAAGTACCCCCCGGGTTCAATCTCTAGTATCATAAATTTTAAAAATGAACAAATAAATAATTGTGTTGAATGAACAAGAGATCTACCTGGCAGCAATCAGCACTACCCCCAACCTACTTCCCTTCAGCGTGTCCTAACCCCCACATTCCAAGGAGGTAAACTTCTTAAAATCCAAAAGCTGCTGAGCACAGAATGAGACTGAACTAAAGTGGATGGACTGGCTACCTGATCTCTGTGAGAACTTTCTGTGTGCCCTAGAGATATTTCTGTCCAGTTCACAACTGGCTCATCCACTGTGGGCTTACAGAGAGTGTGTGAGGGATTATTGCTGTTGTTGTTCTCTATAAAATGGCAAATAAGCCTCAATCCCCTGGAGGTCTTTATGGAGATATATGGAGGTTTTTTTGTAAACTGCAAAGGGCTACATGTAGCACTTAATGATGAACACAGGAAATGTGTTGCTCTTTGTCTTAACTCTTTTCAAGACCCCATGCAGACAAGGACCCTCCTGTTTATACAGTATTACCTCTTGCAATCAGGTTACAATTGATTGACATTATCACTTTCTTTATATCTGGCAGATTCCCAGCCTGCAGTATCATGCTGTTCACCATAGAGACCTGAGGAGCCCCCATCTCATTGGTATCATATTTACAAATGAACCCTTAAAGTGGATTATTTTGCAGATGGCTGATCTCATCTATTCAATGCTGATTCTATTAGTTCCAATTTCAGAATGTGGCATTTTCTGACTTTGTCCCCTTAAGCACAAATAAAAAGTATGGATTTTTTTTGTTTTCAGAAGTAAAAAAAATACTTGGTATGCTGGCAGAAGAGTAAGAAAACCAGGTAGAAGAAAGGGAAGGTTGTAGGGGAACTACAGGATGTACCTCTTATTCATTCATCTGTTTGGCAGTACACACATGTGCCAGTGGGTGGGTCAAGTGCAGGGGCTAGAGCCATGAACAAGCTTAGCCTTTTGGACCTCACACTCTCCTTGAGACAGACAATTAAATAGATGATTTTATTTATTTATGTAGTTATTTGTGGTACTGGGGATTGAACCAGGATCTCACACATGTTAGGAAGCACTCTACCTGTGAGCTGTATCTCCAGCCCTTTTTATTTCTAGACATGGTCTTACTAAATTATTGAGGCTGGCCTCAAATTTGGGATCCTTCCACCTCAGCCTTTTGAGTAGTTGGAATTATAGTTATGTGCCACTTGTGCCCTGCATAAATAATCAATTTTAATATGGTGTGCAAAGTCTATGATGGGAAGAATAGGAAAACTGTGCATGGGCTTCTACCTTCCCAGAGATTTTCCATTGGAAGCAACATCTCAGCTGAGATCTTAAGAATTAGTCAATCAGAAAAAAAAATTGGAAAGAGAACAAGCAGGGATCAGAATGGAAGGAAAATGTTCTAGGAGGAAATAGTAGTGTCCAAAGAATCTGAAGATAGAAGGGAACGGGTGAATTTGAGATCCTAAAAGAAAATCAGAAATAATAAAAAAGAAAAGAAAATCAGAAATAGAAGCATCATGCAACAGGATGAGGGAAGAAAATAATGAATTCTGTTTGGGATATGCTGAGTTTGAGACATCTGGGGACCATCCAAGAGGAGATGTCCAGGTGGCAGTTGACCATGTGTCTCACATCCAAGAAAGAAGATAGGATGGGCAACAATTAATTGGGGGATGGGAACTATCGTGTTGTCCTTTTATCTTAGGATCACCATGAGGAAGGCTTGCAAGGAGCCCAAAGAATTTGGGCTTGATTCCACAGGCAGTGCATTTGAACAAAAGGTTTTGAAGAGAAACTGACACAATTCAACCTGAGTTCTGGGAATTGCTCAGTAGTGTGTGAAAGAGAGATTGGGGTGGAAGCAGAGTTAACAGCTCCCCAGCTGCTTCAGCAGCTGAAGCAGGTGGAGAAGGAGGGCCCACATGAGGGGTACTGAGGCAGCATACTCTGTAGGACCAGGACAGCTTTCTGGGCCAAGAAGCATGACATACAGTGGTGTGCTGTAACTGACTTATACCAGTTTGTCAGAGCCAGTTGTTGAATTTTCAGGAATTTTCTGAGCCACTTGTTAAAAATAGCCATTATTAAAAACTAAAAACAGGGGCTGGGGCTCAGAGGTAAAGCACTCACCTAGCATGCATGAGGCACTGGGTTCGATCCTCAGCACCACATAAAAATAAAATAAAGTTATTGTGTCAACCTATAACTAAAAAATAAATATTAAAAAAACCCAAACTAAACTAAAAGCAGCCAGGTGCAATGGTGCATACCTGTAACTCCAGTGGCTTGGGAGGATGAGGCAGGAGGATCTTGAGTTCAAAGCCAGCCTTAGCAATGGTGAGGTGCTAAGCAACTCAATGAGACCCTACCTGTCTCTGAATAAAATTTAAAATAGGGCTCAGGATGTGGCTCAGTGGTCGAGTGCAACTGAGTTCAACCCTGGTATCAAAAAAAAAAAAAAATTAAGGGGCTGGGGATGTGGCTCAAGGGTAGCGCGCTCACCTGGCATGTGTGTGGCCCAGGTTCGATCCTCAGCACCACATACAAACAAAGATGTTGTGTCCGCTGAAAACTAAAAAATAAATAAATAAATATTAAAAAAATTAATTAAAACTATTTAAAATTTTTAATCTATAAACTTACAATGAAGCAAATTATATAAATATAAATGTAATAAATACTAAAAGTTCATTATTTCCTGGGGCTGAGGTTATGCCTCAGTGGTAGAGTGCATGCTAAACATGCACAAGACCCTGGGCTCAATTCCCAGCACAAAAAATTATTTAAAGAAAAAGATACTTCACTACTTCCTAATTATCTTACTACATCTTACTATTATCTATGTCCTTGAGATTATTCATACCTGTTGCATCTGTATGGGGGAAATGCTATATAATGGTATGCTATGGTACATCTCTTGCCATCTCCCTATTCAATGACATCATGTCAGTCACTTGAAATCAGCCACAAATTGGCAAACACTACAAATCAGAGTTTGATTAACTGTTTTGCTGATGGAAGTGATGGAGAAATGCTTAAAATGGCAGATTATTGCCAGGGATGATGGTGCATGCCTGTAATCCCAGCTATTTGGGAGGCTGAGGCAGGAGCATAACAATTTAGTGAGTGCCGGGTTTCTGTTCTCAAGACTAAAAGGCTCAGGGGTTACTCCAGTTGAACTGGGCTAACTGGGCTGCCCGAAATAACCACACAAGAGACACAAATACCTTTTTCATTGGGGTCGCTGTGATGGCTCCTCTGACCTTAAGGAAGAGAGAGACATGGCCCTTTCCTGTAGCTGCAGTTGTTTCCTGCTGTGGTGAGAGGGCAGTCGCTGTTAACTAGGTCTCTGTCTGTCACTTGGGTTCAGATCTAAGCTGGACTCGGGGAGCAAAGCAGTCATGGGGGCAGGAGACCACTCTCAGAAGGGGTGAAGAATTATGCCTTTGTACAGGTGGGGGAGTAAGATTCTGTGCCTCACCTCTGTTGGCCCCTAAGTTTTCTCCTGATGGCCCCTCTGCAACTGTGCCTGTCTTAGGTTGTCCCTCCCTTGAGGAATCTTACCCGTCATTGACTAACCAGCCATCCTCCGGGGCCAAACAGGGTGATATGGAGTGTGCAAGGCTTTGTCTCCTTGATAGATAATGCCCCCGTGGTCTCCATACCAGAATTTACCTTAGGATCAGCAAACTCAGGGTTCTTCTCCATGGAGGGCCCAGCTCACAGCACTGGGCTGGTGAGGCTGCGTTCAGGAAGGAAGGAGAAAGGCCATAGATAGACAAAAGTAACATTGTGACAAAGCCGAGAGACACAGATAGTTGAAGAGGAGAGCAGTGCTAATAATTTGCTTCATTGTAAGTTTATAGATTAAAAATTTTAAGTAGTTTTAATTTTTTTTTTTTTTTTTTGGTACCAGGGTTGAACTCAGGGGCACTCGACCACTGAGCCACAGGGCATGATCCCTCACAGAGAACTAGCCCTTAGTTGGTGTTACTTAACATGTGGTTTATTCCAACACTGTCTTTTTCTCAAAAGATACTTCCAGACAGCCTGTTTACTATATAATCAATATATAATTGACCATTATAGACAGTACAATTAATCTAGTTATATGAGTGGACTTTCCAGTCCACACTGTAAGGCACATTAAAGGTGGACCTGGGAAATGGGTCCATACAAGTCTTTTCACAATTTTTACTTACCTGACAAGCTTGTGAAGCTGCATGGCTATAAATTCTGTAGCTGGAAATTTACTTTTCTGTGGCAGGTTTCTCAGTCATGACCATGATGACTGGTTTAAACTCTCCTTTGATATCTGATTTAATTTACTGAATCATGTTCAGTAACATTAAGACTGTCAATATTACAATTTAAGAAAAAATTTAAAAATATTTTGTGAAATCTAGTGTCTCTCTGGGGTCCTGTATTCCCCCTTTTCTTTATTTAATAAAATTGAGTAAAGGCTTGGCATGGGGCTGGGGTTGTGGTTCAGCGGTAGAGCGCTTGCCTCACATGCACAAGGTCCTAGGTTCGATCCTCAGCACCACATACAAATAATAAATAATAAAGTTTAAAAAAAAAAGCTTGGCATAAGCCGTAGTATCATTAGTTTAAGTTATAGATAATAGTACAAGTATTTAAATGATAAGAATAGATTTATCTTTTATTATTATAATTTTCCAATATAGACTAATAGATTCAGCCTAACAATTTAGAAAGAACCCTCAATCTCTTTTTGAGAGAAGGTCTCAAAATATTTTAGAATACTATCCTTTAAATAGATATCTTTCAATTGTCTTTTAAAAAATATGATTAAGGTTATTTCCCAGTGTAGGGAGCACTATATAAATCGTACTGTATTTTTTATGGTCAATAGGACAGTCAGAGAACTTATGTAACCTTTATTGCTCAAAAGTAACATACAACTTTAATTTGGAGAACCTCAGTTCTAATAAACAAAATGTAAGAATCAAAGTGTCTTTGAATCAATCAAATTTAGTCTCCAAGGACAATTATCAAAATCGGGATCTAAGTCAGTAGTTCAATATATTTAGTGCTTAATCAAGGATGTGAATTTATTTACCAAAATTAATCTTTGTCTTAAACAATAAGAATCGTTAGGCAATAAAGACCTTCCTTTAAGGAAATAAACTTAACATTTTAATAGGTTTTTATCATGTCAAAATATGGACAAAAATCTTAGCTTACATCAGTATAGTCGAATTAGGAAAATAGCCTGAAATATCCTTAAATTAATCATTTAACATTTTTATAGTCAGTCCACTACAAATAAATCTCTTTTTTAATTGTTTTAACTTTCTTTATATCATCTGGTTAGATAATGATATAAAAATCTTTTTATTTAGGAAAATACTTTTATCATTAAAATCTAGAATATAAAGACCTTATTTTACCCAAAGATGTTCTTTTTTTTTTTTTTTTTTTTAGGATATCCAATGTGTGCTTCCTCTCTGTTGAAGTATCTTTTTCTTCTAGAATTTTTTCTAGTTATACCTTGGAACAATTTTGAAAACCTTAGAATCTATAAACAAATTATTATACTTTGATAAGAAATATAAATGAAAATATAGTTAAAATCCTTAGATATTTATGCAGACAGAATTATTTTTATTATCTTATAAGTTTGTACAATAACTTGAGAATTAGAAACTACTTGAAGATTGTATTTTCTGTTAAATACAAATTTATAGTAAATGCATTTATCTCAAATGTCTGTAACTAAAAGACAGAGTATCTGATAAATGTACATATAAAACATAAATTATTGGTTTTCTGTTGAAGAAAAACAATTAGACATGTGCTAATTATTTTATAGATTAACAACTATAGGTTATCTAAATATGTAGAAAAGTATATATTAAGAATAAAGACATGGGCTGGGGATGTGGCTCAAGCAGTAGCGTGCTCGCCTGGCATGTGTGTGGCCCAGGTTCGATCCTCAGCACCACATACAAACAAAAATGTTGTGTCTGCTGAAAACTAAAAAATAAACATTAAAAAAAAGAATAAAGACATAACTTATACTTGGATCCATTTCAATTTATTTTAAATTAGGAGTTCACTCTTCTATGTGATGTCACTTGATGTAACTGAAATAATATCCTTGTGCATACATATTTATTTCTTATAATTATACAGTCAGGAATGAGAATAAGGATTTTTTGTTCATCACAGGAACATTGCCGGCTTTTGTCCTGTGGCGAGCAAATGCATCCCCATAACCTCCAAAATTAAAAGTTAAATACAAACAAGCATGTATGATATCTCTCATCAATAGAACATTATTTAGTAACACAACTATAGAGAAAAGTCAGGTTATTCAACTCAAAAACTAACTTAAATTTAGGGCTGCAACGTAGAAACCTGTGGAATTAAATTTTGTCTGAAAAAGAAATCTTTCATTAGCATTTACAGGTGGGCATTCTTAAAATTGCAGGCTCTGAGTAGCTCTGGTAACAATCTGAAGCAGGAAGTACAGGTTAGCAGCTAGAAGGTGGGACCAGAAGTCCTGTCTGAGTGACTGTGGAAGAACCAATCGAAAGCCCCTTGAAAGGGGTGGGGGTGTGGCTCAGGCGGTAGCACGCTCGCCTGGCATGCGTGCGGCCCCGGTTGGATCCTCAGCACCACATACAAACAAAGATGTTGTGTCCCCCGAAAACTAAAAAATAAATATATACATATTTTTTTTCTAAAAAAAAAAAAAAAAAAAAAGAAAGCCCTCGAAAGTGCGGGAGGTGGGACCAGGAAGCTCGCTCCTCCAGACAGGCATCCCTTGGTTACCATGGTAACGCAAACAATATGGAATCTGCAGTCCATTATCCAAACAATATGGAATCTGCAGTCCATTATCTGCGGCAAAAGTTTGCCGAGTTTTTCTGGAAGATTCCATTTAGTTTGGTTTTCTCTGCATTCCCCCAGCATGGCCAAGATCCTCCAGAGGTAGCAGCTTGCTCTGTCTCTGCGACCTGCAGTTGCAGTTCGTGTACTCGCGCACCCTGCACTTTTTTCTGTGGCACGTGGGTGCTCCAAAAGTTTTTTAGTGGCAGACGCCAGCGTTACCATCAGATATTAAGTTAGTCTGCGTTTGGCATTCAGGTCAAGTCATTTAAGGGTTAAAAGCACTGCTGGCCACAGGGGCTAGGACCCCATAGTGAGCAGCAAGTAGCAGCTAAAGCTTTTTGTCCCCAGTGGCTGAGTTACAGCCATTCTGATTCATAGGACAATCACGTAGCAAAGAGGTCAGTACAAACTTTCTGAGTAATGACAAAAACAATTGAAAATTGAAACTTACTTCTCTCCAGGAAAACATCACAACATTTTCTCTCCTTTTTTCTGACTCTCCTAGCACAAACTTATAGAACATAAAGCCCAACAAATTTTTTATAAAGATTTACAAAAACAATTCAAAAAAGTCCATAAAAGCGTTCTTTCCATGGAGAGGACTCAACAACACAGCCCAGTAATCACCTTAATAACTCTTTACATTTATTTAGAGTCTCTAGAATTATACCTCAATATTAAAAATTTTAACGTTACAGATTTTCCTTCTGTCTAATTTACTTACTTTCTACAATTCTGCCCACAATACTCTGCAATCCTAAGCATGCTTAACTTCTGGAGAGAACTTTCAACTTCACTAAACTTTTAATATTTAAATTGGAGTCCCCTTAAGAGCCAGCACTTGTCACTTTTGTCCCGGTGGCTTAAAGACTAAGACCTTTCGCCCCCACATTGGATCCAATTGCCAGGTTTCTGTTCTCGCGACTAAAAGGCTCAGGGGTTACTCCAGTTGAACTGGGCTAACTGGGCTACACGAAATAACCACACAAGAGACACAAATAACTTTTTCATTGGGGTTGCTGTGATGGCTCCTCTGACCTTAAGGAGGAAGAGAGAGAGCACAGGAAGAGAGAGAGCACGTGCTGACCCCTTTTATTGAGGAGAAGCTATTCAAATGAGGCAAGGGGTCAGGTTTCAGGGGGCTGAGTCTATCTTCATGATGTCCACTGTCAGCAGGTTGACTGACACCTGGGTAGACCACACCCAAGGGCACAGTAAGAGGAGGGGACACACACAAGGCACTTCCATGGAAGATTCTATCCTAAACAGGGCAAGGGGTTATATTACAAAGGAACAGGTGAATGTGAGAAACTAATGTGACTCCATTTTTGAGAAACCAGCCTCTACCTCAGAGCAAAGCCTGTCCAAGGAAGGGGGCATGACCCTTGTCCTTGGAAAAGCCCACAGAGCACTCCTAAGCACATACCCACCCTGCTGAGTTGTTTGTCTGTAAATAACAGGAGAGGTCTGTGGCACCAGGTATCCCTGACTCAGACTAGGTGAGGTCCCATAGCAACCCCTCTAGCAACCTCCAATCAACATGAGTCAGGGAGAATATTTGGAATGCCAGATGACCCCCAAGTAGTTTATGGTGGTTGATAAAAGTTGGGAAACCATGTAGTTTAGCACGTACACCCCTCATGGCCTAAACCAATCAGTTCAAAAGAATCCCCTTCTTGTACTACCCATCTTGTTCCCGCAATTGAATGTGCTAATCAATGCTAAGAGTTGTTTTTTGATTTTCCAGCGGTATGGAATGATTTGCTGTGTGATGTAGTGACGCATAGAGTATCCCCCCAAAACCTATAAAGTCTCACTGAACAAAGGACCCGGACTCACTCCCTGGGACCACTGCATCAGGAATGATTGTGAGTCTAGGCTTGAGCTTGCAATAAAGACTCTTATGTGATTGCATTGGATTCAGCTCCTGGAGGTCTATTGGGGTCCCACGAATCTGGCATAACTAGTGTAGCTCCACCCGTGGGGCTGTAGCAAGACACACCCATGCACGAGACACCGTCCCTCAAACCTAAGAAGGGTGGGGAAAGCTCTGCCACATTTCTGTGACTGAGCGCCTCAGCACTCAGCCCGGGAGTGTGACTCAGTCATGTGCAAAAAAAAGGTCTCTCACAAGTGAGATCTTGTCTCAAAACAAAAAAGAAAAAGAGCTGAGGGTATAGCTCAGTGGTATGCCTTGGGTTCCATTCCCAGTACCATACACAAAAAAAGATGCAGATTAAGAAATTGAGGGTATATAGCTCAGTGATAGAGGGCTTGCATGCCCAAGGATCTGGGTTAGATCCCCAGCACCTAAAAAAAAAAAAAAAAAAAAAAAAAAGAAAGAAAGAAAAGAAAAAGAAAAAATGCAGATTAAATTTGGAAGTGGATGAGGCAGTGAGTGGCACATGCCCAGCAACCCAGGAGGCTGAATCAGAAGGATGGCAAATTTGAGGCTAACTTTGGTGATTAAGTGAGATCCTGTCTCAAAAAACAAACAAACAACAACAACAATGACACGCTGCTGGGGATCTATCTCACTGGCAAAGTGCCCCTGGGTTCCCAATTACCCCCCTCCCCCCAAAAAAGTGCTGTGAATTTAACTATTACAATATACACTGTACAAAAAATTAAGAAAATTTTCTTTCATCATTCAAAACATATTATCTGATTCAGCATAGAAGTTACTCATGTCATTGACAAACAAATGATGTTTCAACATACGTATCTTTTTTAATTTGCTAATGTGAACAAAAATATTATTCAACACCCTTGGGACTAACATGCCTTTGTTAATTGCAGACATAACCATAGATTGGCTGATACAAGAGTTTGGCAAAAACCAAAGAAAGCATTTGGTGAGAATCAACTGGCTATGTGCAAAATCTCAATAAAGAGTATTTTATACTTTTTTATTATTTGTAAATTGTCATACATCTTTTATATCGGTAAAATTTACAATAAGTTTATGTATATATATACACACACACTTTTTTATGAGTCAGTCAGTTAAACATTTATCACCACATCACTGATTCCACATGCTGACCATTGTTAGAAAATCTTAGGAAAAATGCATGAGCATGTCCATAGGAAAGCCCTGGAAATAAAATAAAAGGCCATTGACTCTTGGGACATTTTCTTTCTTTCTTTCTTTCTTTCTTTCTTTCTTTCTTTCTTTCTTTCTTTCTTTCTTTCTTCTTCCTTCCTTCCTTCCTTCCTTCCTTCCTTCCTTCCTTCCTTCCTTCCTTCCTTCCTTCCTTCCTCTCTCTCTCTCTCTCTCTCTCTCTCTCTCTCTCTCTCTCTCTCTCTCTCTCTCTCTCTTTCTTTCATGATGGTGCTGGGGAAGGAACCCAGGCCCTTGCATATGTCAGGAAAATGCTGTACCACTTAACCACACACTCCTAGCTCTCTTTTTTTTTTTTCTTTTTCTTTTTGGTTCTGGAGTGCTTTGCCACTGAGCTACATCCCCAGCCCTTATTTATCTATTTATTTAAAAATATTTTTAGTTGTAGTTATCGATGTTATTTATTTATTTTTATGTGGTGCTGAGGATGGAACCCAGTGCCTCATACATGCTAGGCAAGTGCTCTACTACTGAGCTACATCTCCAGTCCCCCTTTCTTATTTTTTATTTTGAGACAGGGTCTTGCTAAGTTATTTAGGGCCTTACTAAATTGCTGGGGCTGGCCTTGAACTTGCAGTCCTCCTGCCTCAGCCCTTGGAGTCACTGGGATTACAGGTATGCACCTACCATGCCCAGCCCCAGCCCTCTCCTTTTGATTATTTTTATTATTGTTAATAAAAGCTGTTGCCTCTTAGGAATATTTTTATTTGGTACTGGGGAGTGAACCCAGGGCTGCTTTACCACTGAGCCACATCCCAGTCCTTTTCATTTTATTTATTTTTTATTTTTTTATTTTTAAAAATGATTTATTTATTTATTTTTTAGTTCTCGGCGGACACAACATCTTTGTTGGTATGTGGTGCTGAGGATCGAACCCAGGTCGCACGCATGCCAGGCAAGCGCGCTACCGCTTGAGCCACATCCCCAGCCCCAGTCCTTTTCATTTTAAAATTTTGAGACAGGGTCTTGCTAAATTGCTTAGACTGGCCTTGAATTTATGACCCTTTGGCCTCAACCTCCCCAGTTGCTGGGATTATAGGCAGGTTCCTCTGTGCCTGGCTCTTGGGAATATTCTTTATTATTTTTGTTTATTGTGAGGACTACAACATTCTCAGAAGTCAAAATGGTAGAGAAACTTTACCCACAAACTCCTTCCTGTGCAAACCAAATCTTTTCATTTTTTGTTACTCCTTTTAGGTTTTAGGATTAATCTTCATGTTTGGGGAGTTTTCAAGGCTTAACAACCTGAGGCAGATGAAGGGATTTCTGATTCAGGATGGGAAATTCCTACCTGAGAAGGTAGCATCTCTCTTGGATATCTAGTTTATACCCAAGGTAACATGGAAATTGACTCCTTGGGTAGAGTAGAGTTCTTGAGCCCCAGCATTTGTCTCCTGGCACCAGGAACCCAACTCAATGTCATGATGTCTGCAACTTTGTTTTTTAGTACATTGAATCCATTTGTACTCTACCACGGAGCCACATTTGCAACACTTTCTATTTTTCACTTTGAGAGAGGGTTGTGCTAAATTTTCCAGGCTTGTCTTGAACTTGTGATCCTCCTGCCTCAGCCTTCTGAGGAGCTGGGATTACCAGAGTTTGTCATTCACCCAGATGTAATTTACTTTTAAAAGGTTTAGAAATAAGTATGTGTGTGGGGTGTGTGTGTGTGTGTGTGTGTGTAAGTATAGACAGTTTCAACTTATAATGGTTTGGTTTATGATTTTTCAACTTTATGATGCTGCGAAAGCAGTATGCATTCAGTAGAAGCCATAGTTTGGGACTGGGTGTAGCTCAGTGGCAGACTGCCTGTTTAACATTGCAAGAGACTTTTGAGTTCTATGCCCAACACCAAAAACCAACCAACCAACCAACCAAACAACAACAACAACAAAAAACCCCAAAGCCAAAACCAAAAAAAAAATAAAAACCCAACTGTACTTTGAATTTTGAGTTGTGCTCTTTTCCTAGGCTGGCAATATGTGGTAGGATGCTGGACAGTGGCAGTGAGCCACAGCTCTCAGTCAGCCGTGTACATGTTCACAAGGGGAAAACACCTGAGACTTTACAGTGTGCTGCATTGCTAAGCTATGATGTTCAGTAGGTTAGGCATATTAAAATGCATATTCAATTTGTGATCTTTTCAATTTACAATGGATTCCAGCCATACTAGCCTTCTTGATGTTTCTTTTTTGATAGGGGGTATACAAGCCATTTTGTTGGAAATGTGTAGTTTATTCTAATGATACAGGCCTCATTGCCTAAGTCCATTAATACAACCTGTTATTAGAATAGAAATCTTCCCTACATTAGAGCTATTTGCTCTAAAAAAAAAAAAAAATCCCTAGCAAGGTGCAGTAAAATGTGTCTGTATTCCCAGTTATTCTGGAACCTGAGTCAGAAGGGTCATTTGACCCAAGGAATTCTAGACCAGCTTGGGCAACATAGCAATACTTCTGTCTCAAAAAAGAAACAGCAAGGAGGCCAGTGTGGCTGGAACAGATTGAGCCAGGACGTGTGGAAGGAGTTGAGGCCAGAGACTAGATTGTGAAGGTCTCATGGGTCCTCATGACTTTTGATCTGAGTGAAAAAGATGGGAGCCATTTGTGGGCTGAGAGATTGTGATCTAACCTGACTTACACACTTTAAGCAGGATCTCTGGCTGCTGGGTTGAAACCAAAGGGGGTTATGAAATGGAAGCCAGGAGACAGTTATAGGCTTGTGCCATGTGTAGTCTAGAATGTAGGCAAGAGTTGTTGTTGGTTCTTAGCCATTCCACAATGCATACCTATATGAAAACATGTTGTATGCCATAAGTACATGCAATTTTAATTTGTCAATTAAGAAGAAAAAGAATTGTTGGTAAGGCCAGGATGGTATCAAAGAAAGTAAGACGTTGTACAATACTATTTGGAAGAATGGCAGACACCATGCTATTTAGATGTTATTTTGTAAATTTATTATGAAAAACTTCAAACATGCAGAGGTACAGAGTACTATAATCCCCCTGCACCCTTCACCCACTTTTGATATTATCAGTACATGGCTAGTCTTATTTTATCTATACCCACACCCACTTCCTCATCTACTAGATTTTATATATATATATATTTATTATTTTTTTTGGCAGGCTAGGGCCTTACACATGCTAGGAAAATATTCTACCACTGAGCTATATCCTCAGCCCCTCAAGAGATTACTTGAAAACAAATGATAGCTTGCTATTTCTTCTGCAAATCCTTCAGAATGTACCTCTTAAAGGATTCTTTAAAAATATATAGCCATAATATGATTTTTCTCACTAAAATGAATAATTATTTTTAAATAAACAAATATGGACTCTGGATATATTTTGCAGGCAGAGCTGCCAGAATTTTCTCATAAAATTATATGTGGAGTCTAAGAAAAGAAAATGAATCAAGGTTGTATCCAAAGCTTTTGACCTGAGAAACGACTGGTAAAGTGGATTTGTCAGGGAAGACTATGGGTAGACTGATCAACATGGGACAGGGGACAGGAGTGAATATAGCTTTCTGTAGTTGATCTAGCAAACAGGATATCAGGCCTCAAAAAGTCAAAATGGGGGACTAGCCCAATGATATAATATGTTCCTAGCATGCGCAAGGCCCTGGGTTCAATTTGCAGCAACAAAAGAAAAAAAGTAAAAAAAAATCAAAATAGTTCTGTAAACTGTAAAATACTACATAAGTCCAAATGTTTGTATTGTTCTTATTCTTACTCAATGCTGTGCTGCCATACTGCTCTCTCACTGGGGTGTGAGTGTGAGGCCCAGCCTACTGGAGGTACAGGACATAAACCAAACCTCATAAAGTTCTGCTTGCTTCAGTCTGTTTCATCTCAGAACCATTTGTTTGCCTCCCTGCTGAGATGATCTTCAAGGTTCCCTCCAGGTCTCAGATTTTATGAATTGAATCGAAAGACAGAAACAAGCCATTTTGTTTGGAAGCCTGTAGTTTATTCTAATGATACAGACCCATTACCTAAATCCATTAATACAACCTAGTATTAGAATGGAAATCATTCCCACATTGGGGCTAGTTGCTAATTAATAAAAAATTCTTGTCCTGGTTTAACAAATAAAAAAAACCCCAAACATTTAAAATGTCATTTAAAAGAAGTCTCCTGGTGATGTGGATTGCAGTCAAACACCAATTCTCCATTTTGTGTGAGATGTCCACTAATTAACATTCAGAAAATTACTGCATTTGTGCCTAGAATCAAATTTTTTTCATTACTTTTAAAAAAAAAAATTGAACTCAGAGAGCTTTACCACTGACCTTTTTTCAATTTTTTTTGAGTCAGGGTCTTGCTAAATTGAAGAAAAGGCTGGCCTCAGAGTTGCCATCCTCCTGTCTCAGCCTCCCAAATTGCTGGGATTACAGATGAGTACCACCATACCTGGTTATCAAGAATCAATTTTGTGGCTTCTCATTTTTCTACATTTGCTTTTTTTTTCCCCTCAAGCTACATCCTCAGCCTTTTTGAGACAGAATCTAAGTTGCTTAGAGCCTTGAACTTGCAATCCCCATCTCTCTCTCTCAGCCTCCTGAGTTGCTGGGATTACAGGTGTGTGCTATCATGCACTTTGGCTTCTTAGCCAAAATTCTATCATCTGCTGAGCTGATGGTAAACTAGCAAGAAGCAAAGTGCTGCCAAGGTTGGTTGAGAGGGTAGCAGCAAAAGCCCACCAGCATTTGGGGACCAAGTACCCAGTTACTGGATGGAGTGTTACCCTCTGGCTTTCTAGTTCTCAACCTGATTGGTTTCTCAAGGGCAAAGATTATAAGTGATGAGCTCTATAAGCAAGAGAACCAAGCTTAAGCAACACCTATGTGACAAGCCTTCCTTTGGGGCCCTATTATCCACCATTTGGCTGTACTGTTCCTGCAAATTCCTCCTTCTTTATGCAGAGGTCCTGGGGCTCCAGCCAACTCTGCTTTGAAATCTGCAATGGGGAAGGCAGAGAAGTCTTAGGGGGGCCAAATCTGGACTTTTGAGACTGGTGGCACCTCCTTTAGCTGCTTTTATTGCTGTTTTCTGGCAAAACTAAGTATTTGGCTGGGTGATAGAGTGCTTGCCTAGCTACAAGTGCAAGGTCCTAGGTTCCATTCCCAGTGGATTCCCCCCACAAAATGTATGATGGGGATCCTGACTCTTAAAGCCAGCTCATAGCCCAGAGGTGTTCAGGGGGTACACTGTTTCAAGCTACAGTGCTTCAGGCCTCCCATCTGTTGCTGGACCATAGGCCTGGGAACCAAAACACAGCTAAGTCAAATTATGTGCATGCATGAATATATCACATTGAAACTCATTGTTCTGTGTAATTGTTAAAGATGCAAAGTTAGTTTATATCTTATGCCTCAGATGACAACAATGTCTAAGATAGTATTCCAGGGCTGGGATGTGCATCCATGGTATACATGAAACCCTGGGTTTGAGCCCCAGAACCAACACACAGAGAAATCCCTTCCCTTAAATCAGCCATGGTGGGATTTAGTAAGCTTTAGTCTGCAAACGCTCAAGGTGTTGAGATGGCAAGATACATCTATAGGGGAAGTGGCTCTTCAGTGGTTAAGCAACACTGGGTTCAATCTCCAGTACACACTCAAAAAAGTTTGAGGCCAACCTTAGCACTAGGGATATAGTCCAAAGATAAAGCACTCCTAAGCCACCCCAATCCCTTTTTTGTGGTGCTGGGGATTAGAACCCAGGGTCTTGTGCATGCAAGGCAAGCATTCTACCATCTACTAACTGAACTATACCCTGCCCCAGTCCCATCAGCCTTTTAAAAAAATTTTGTTGTTGATGGACTTTATAGAGCCCATTAGTTACATAAGGTTCTCGACTTTCTTGGCACACCTACTTGCTGCCCCCTTAAATTTGGTGGTCTTTAAGGCACAAGAAGTTTCAGATCAGAGACTGCCTAAACTGAAAATTCAGTCATTTTTAATGTTATAAAGTAAAATAGCTAGTTGTAAAAACACATACATACAAATGAAAAAAATAACACAAAAGCCAAAAATCAATTCATCCTGTTATATTTTCTTTAATTAAGTACAAAGACCTCTACTCTCTAGGCATATCACCTATAGACCATTTATTTCACCCACTGCTCTGTTTGGCAGCCAGTCTCTTGTCTCTCTCTTCAGCAATGGTGAGTCGGATTCCTTTTCCTCGGGGAAGAGAAATCCATGGTTTGTTGCCCTGGTTTGGGAGAGAGAGAAAAAAATCAAAACATCCATCTTATTAGAACTGAAGTCTGTTGGTGAAGGCACTGGCCATCAGCTAGGCAGTCTTAAGACTCAGAGATGCTAATTTATCAGAAATTCCCACTGCTTTCTTGGGTCGGTAAGTCATCTGTTCAACATGCTGCCCACACATACAGATATGGATAACCCCCCTTCACAATTAATATCTCAAAACTTATTACACACAGTAGACAATATTTAAGTCAAAGCAGTACCTAAAACTCATCACTAATTTCCAAGGAGACAACAGCTACAAATAAATTTAAAGACATAAGTTATATTCATTTCATTATGGCACCAGGTCACTACTCAAAGTGATCAGTTTCCCCTTCATGGTTCTGAAAAGCCTAGGTTTGACCAAGGCCTGCCAGGAAGGAGCCCAGCCAGGCATTGCTAGTCCAGCAATATCTACATTTACATTTCCATGGAGGCTGGAAGAGAAGGATAACCTAGACTTACTTTGCCAATAACAAAAATGTTGGAGAGCCGGGTGGCAAAGCTGTTGCCATTGGCATCTTTCACATGAACCACGTCAAAAGAGCCAGGATGTCTCTCTCTGTTGGTAATCACACCAATTCTTCCCAAGTTAGCACCTCCGGTCACCATACACAGGTTACCTAGTTAGGGACAAGCAAGACACTGTGTAAACTCGTTCTCTTACTAATAATTCAGGACTATATCATAACCAGGGTGGTTCACTTTATTGTCAAGATTTCCTGCCCAACCCTCCCACAGGGGACTTTTTGAAGCACCCAGCACAGGCCTGAGAAGGTCTTTTATAAAAGATCTTGCCTCAGCCACTCCAAATATTCTGATACTATAAAAATGGGAGTCATGGTAGTATAAGCTGTAATCCCAGCAGCCTGGGAGGCCAAGATAGAAGGATTGTTGGGGCCAGGGGCTGGGGCTGTAGCTCAGTAGTACAGTGCTCATCTAGCATGTGTAAGGCACTGGGCTTGAATTGTCAGCACCACAAGAACCTGTCTCAAAGTGGGCCTGGGGCAGATGGCTAAAAACCCCAGCAATCAAATGCTCAATTGAACTTAGAATAGGGGAAAAAAAAAAAAAAAAAAAACCTCTTATACCTAGCCTTCAAAGATGCCCAGAGGATGCTTACCAGTGTCAAACTTGATGAAGTCAGTAATCTTGCCAGTCTCCAAATCAATCTGAATGGTATCATTCACCTTGATTAGGGGATCAGGGTATCTAATGGTTCGAGCATCATGAGTCACCAGATGAGGGATTCCTTTTGTGCCCACAAATATCTTTCTCACTTTGCACAACTTGTACTAGAAATGCAAAAGAGCCATATTTAGTTCAGCTCACATATACTATGTTCCAGGGGGGATGAAATAGTTCTTTCCAAGTCACTGTCATGGAAATGCAATTAGTAGCCAAAAGCCACCAATCCTACACAGGGCCTACAGCAGAATAACTGTGGGTCTGACTTTACTATCTTCCTTTCATGAAAGTATGATGCACACTGCTCCTAACATTTATCTTCCTCTTATCAATGCCATCACCTCCATGTAAAAGCCCAAGACACTGAAGGGCCCTGCATCTTTCCAAACAAGGACATTAATTAAAGAGTGGGCTATGGCTCAGCGGTAGAGCATCTGCCCCCCCACACACATGTGAGGCACTGGGTTTGATCCTTAGCACCACATAAAATAAAGATAGAAACATATATTCTAAAAAAGAAAAAATTAAAAGAGTTGGTCCAATGTCTAACACCATTGATCTCCTCTGATATAAACCCTACTCTTTTCCTCAAGTTCTTCAAGTCTTCTGGGTCCTGGGAATAATTCTTTCCAACTCACCCTGATCTCTCCTAAACTCATGTCTTTCTTAATGGCTCCCTCTACACCACAACTGAGTTTTGCTTCACAAACAGCAACTGCATTACCAATTCATCTAATCAACAAATATTCCACAAAGCATTTCAATTTTTTTCACTCTGACATCCTGCAGATAACAAGGCATCATTCAATTAACTTTCATTCATGGCCAATAATCTAAGAAGCCCTGACTACTGGAAAAAAATTATCATAACGAACTGAATTAAATAATCAAGGACTATCAGTCTCCTCCACCACCTTCCTCTCCCCCAAAGTAAAGCTAGAATGAAGACCCAGTCTGCTGCCAATAATTACCTTGGCCTCCTCAGGTGTAATGCGATGAACAGCAAAACGACCCTTGGTGTCATAGATCAGACGGAAATTCTCTCCAGTCTTATCAATGCTGATGACATCTGATACCAAAGAGTGACAAAAGTTACTATTGTGACCCCCCCCCCAGCCCCACACAGAGCAACCACAATTCCAGAAAAGACAAAACCAGGCTGAGGACATAGCTTTGATAGAGTGCTTGACTAGCATGCATGAGACCCTGGTTTTGTTCTTCATACCAGAAAAACAAAAAAAAAAAAAAAAAAGTTTTTTTTAAACAATCCTAGGTAAAATTCAAAGCAAAATAAAATTTGGTTTTGAGAAGCAATTCATCATTTGCTGCCCCAGAGTATTTATTTTATATAAGAATTTCCAAAATGCCTATTAAAAGTATAATCAATGGGCTGCAGTTGTGGCTCAAGAGTAGAAAACTCATATTGCATATGCTAGGCACTGGATTTGATCCTCCGCACCACATAAAAAATAAATAAATAAAATAAAGCTATTGTGTCCAACTACAACTAAAAAAGAAAACATTTTTAAAAACAAAAGATGAGGGGGTGGAACTCAGTAGTGTATGCTTGTCTAGTGTGTGCTATGCTCACAGTTTAAACTCCAGCACTGTCAAAAATCATGTTCCTATACAAGGAAGCTACTTCTTATGAAAAAATAACCTGTGACTAAAATATACTAATTGGTGTGAATATAAATTCCTTTCAAAATAAAGATTAAATCCCCCCCCCCAAAAAAAGAATTTCCAGGGTGTAGCCCATTTTCTACTTTCTCTGGTATAACTGTGAGAACCTAGGCCAGCCAAACTTCTCCCAATTCCCAGGCATATCATCACAGGAAACCAGAAAAGCCAACTGGTATTCCTACCAACTGCCATGTAGAAGAGAGAGATTAATCAAAAGGGTCTGCTACCAAAGGCCTCCTGCTTACCCATAAAACCGGCAGGGTAGGTTATATCGGTTCGGACTTTCCCATCAATCTTGATGAAGCGCTGCATGCAAATCTTTTTTACTTCATCTCCTGTCAGGGCATACTTAAGTCTGTTCCTTAGAAAAATGATGAGAGGAAGACATTCTCTCAGCTTGTGGGGACCAGTGGATGGACGAGGAGCCTGTAAAATTGAAAACAGTAATTTTAGAAAAGTCACTTAGGATTCACTCAAATCTACCTCTGGTCCTGAAATCCATTAAGGAAACACGAAATTGTCATTGTTTCCCAACTTTGTTACTTACACAGGAGGTACTTAAAGCTTACAAAACTATTTTGCAGCATTTTCTCCTTAAAGGACCAGGGCCACCAATAATTAACATTTAAGACCTGAGTCCATTTAAGTGTATTGCGTGGCACATGGAATAAACGAGGCACGAATGTGTTGAGTGAAGGGGTGCAAGCTTAGGGCCTTCAACAGCATAGCCCAACACAAAGAGAGAGGTATAACTAGTATGCCCCTTAAGATACAATGTGAGGATACTTACAAACACACCAGTCAATTTATCCAGCATCCAATGCTTTGGAGCTGCTACCCGCTTCAGATGCTTCTTGGGACCACGAGCCTGAAGGAAAGTTTTAAATTGCAATGCCGTTAACTGATTTCAGGTTTTTCAACAGATTACAAAACCTAATGTGTAACTTCTTTCAAAGAACTGACTTTCAAGTCCCTCTTCAGCAGAATGTGGACAATATTAAAAACACAGGGATGATTAACAATGAAGAAAGGCACACATGGCATGCACAACAAAATACCATAAGCTGCAACCAGCTTTCTCACTGTACAGAAAACATTTATTGATTACTATTTTTCAGAATGGTACCCGTTACTTTCATGTTGCTACTTAAAAAGCATGCCTGCTTACGAAGATTAGGTTCTACTGGGTGAAATGGCCAGATTTGAACTTCAAGGCACACTGCCAGACACAACAAAAATGGCCCAGAATGCCATCTGTGTGCTTCTGTCAAACAGTAAAGTTTTTACGTATAATCATCTGTTTAAGTGTCCGGTGCAAGAGTAACTTGACCTCTGCATGACCACGTGTGCTAGTCCTTTGCAAACTAAAGCCAAGAGCTGATACTAACTTTCACTTTAAAAAAGAGAAGGAAGCCTTTTTGATGCTCTATACTGATGCTTACCGGCCACACGACGTAACGTCAGGCCGTGCCGAAAGGACAATGACGAAAGAAACCCTTCTCCACCAGGCAGACACGGGGCCCACTAGCCCCGGGCTCGCCGTCGGTGCTCCCAGTCCACCCCCATGTCAGGCCCAGGAGGAAAGCTGCTTCTCCCGGGGTCAGAAGATCGTGTCTGGGAAAGAGGCCCAGGCCTTCCCGCCGGCAGCACCAGATGCCCCCCCCCCCAACCCCGCCTTGGGCTGCCGTTCGCGTTCGCCCTCGCCCTGGATCCATCCCCAGCCAACCCAAGAGGCTGTGCTCCCTTCGCCTCAGCTGGGCCATCCTCTGCAGGAGTCCCAAAGACCCGGGCAACCCTGGCCTCGGGAGGATGGAGGCCGATTCGTCCCAAGAGCTCGCAAAACCCCTGCCTTACCATGGCTGCTCTAGGCACGGAAAGAGGCCCGCCTTCTTCCGGTGCGCGAAGAAATTGGGGTCGGAGGCTGCGCGCGCCGGAGCCTCGAACGCTCCGCCCAACGCAAAACTTTCCTGGCGTGCCAGAACTCTTTTGCCACCTGGTGGTGGGAGGTCAGAGGTTCCAAGCATGGGAACGACCGCCGAAGGAGCGTCCTGCCTGAGAGCAATTTTGACCCTCCCCCCCACCGCCGGGTCCTGCCCTTCCTCTTCCCACGCGTGCCGAGCTTCTCAGGTGGGCGTGGTTCTGCGCTGAGTCGTGGGAATTTAGACATGAATGGGGCAAGATCCTTGCCTTCAAGAAGAGTGCAAAGTGTGACTGGTGTAAATCCCACTTACAGATGATTATATAATCAATAGAATACATTTTAATAAATAGAATATTTTAATAAATATTTAATAGTATTTCTTTTTGGTTCTGTGGATTAAACCCAGGGGCGCATAACCACCGAGCCACATCCCCAGCCCGTTTTTATTTATTTATTTGTTTGTTTATTTATTTATTTAAATTTGAGGCAGGGTCTCGCTAAGTTGTTCAGGACCTCGCTAAATTAGTGAGGCTGACTTTGAAATGGCAATCCTCCCTCAGTTTCCCGAGGGGCTGGGATGAACAGCGTGCACCACTGTGCACAGCTAATGCTATTTCTTAAACATATTTTGTGTCATCTTCCAAATTCCCTCCAGCCAGTCCATACTAAGAGTCTGGAAGAACCAACAACATTTTTCCCCCTCTTCTTTGCAGACTGCAGAGGGGATGGGCTGCACCCCTGAACCTATTAGTCTTCCTCTCTCCATCCCTCTCTCCCTGACACCATTCCAGGTTCTGATAAGAAAGGTCTTTACTTCTTTGAGATCACTTTTTTTTTTTTTAAGAAATGAGGGACCCTTGTCATAGAGTGTCAGGGAAGAGAGGGGAGGTTAGAGATCATCTGGTTACGTAAATAAAGTATAGATCTGTTAAATACAAGAGGAAGTGAGGGGAAAGGGGGGAAAAACAAGGGGGAGAAATGAATTACAGTAGATGGGGTAGAGAGAGACGATGGGAGGGGAGGGGATGGGGGATAGTAGAGGATAGGAAAGGTAGCAGAATACAACAGTCACTAATAGGGCATTATGTAAAACAGTGGATGTGTAACCGATGTGATGCTGCAATCTGTATACGGTGTAAAAATGGGAGTTCATCACCCACTTGAATCAAAGTGTGAAATATGATTTGTCAAGAACTATGTAATGTTTTGAACAACCAACAATAACAATTAAAAAAAATAAAAAAAATTGGAAACAGTTGACACATCAGAAATTCTAAAGTCTCAGGCTGGGGTTGTGGCTCAATAGCAGAGCATTTGCCTCACACAAGTGAGGCACTGGGTTTGATCCTCAGCACCACATAAAAATAAATAAAGACAAATGCAAATCAAAATTACTTTAAGATATCATCTCACTCCAGTCTTAATGGCAGCTATTATGAAGACAACAACAATAAGTATTGGCGAGGATATGGGGAAAAAGGTACACTCATACATTGCTGGTGTAGCCAATTGGTGTAGCCAATTTGGAAAGCAGTATGGAGATTCCTTGGAATTCTGGGAATGGAAACACCATTTGACCCAGCTATCCCTCTCCTCAGTCTGTACCCAAAGGACTAAAAACAACATACTACATTAAAAACACAGCCACATTAATGTTTATAGCAGCATGATTCACAATAGCTAAACTGTGGAGCCAATCTAGATGCCCTTCAGTGGATGAATGGATTAAAAATGGATTTTTTTTACTCAGCAATAAAAGAGAATAAAATTATGGCATTTGCAGGTAAATGGATGGTGTTGGAGAAGATAATGCTAAGTGAAGTTAGCCAATCCCCAAAAAATAAATGCCAAATGTTTTCTCTGATATAAGGAGGCTGATTCATAGTGGGGTAGGGAGGGGGAGCATGGGAGGAATAGATGAATTTTAGATAGGGCAGAGGGGTGGGAGGGAAAGGGACGGAGTAGGGGGTTAGCAAGGATGGTGGAATGTGATAGACATCATCATCCAAAGTATATGTATGAAGATGCAAATTGGTGCTGTCATACTTTGTATACAAGCAGAGATATGAAAAATTGTGCTGTATATGTGTAATAAGAATTGTAATGTATTCTACTGTCATTTATTTATTTTTTAAAAAATAAATTTAAAAAGTAAATAAAATTAAAAAAAATAAATAAAGTATAGATCTGGTCATGCTATTTCTCTATTTTTAAGCTGCCTTTGATCTTCCATTTTCTGCTCTGAGTGAGTAGGTCCAAAGCTGTACTTGGACCCCAAGGCCCTCTTAGCCAATCACTTGTGGCCTTCTTGGAGTGGGCACCCTCTGCTCATACCAAACCTCAAACTCCATCCACTCCAAGCTATTATTATTCTGAGGAAGAAAAAAAAAAGACATGCCGCCCCACCCCACTCCAGCCAGCAGGCGTGTGCTTGTGAAAACACACAGACACACACACACACACACACACACACACACACACACACACACACTTTTCTTTTGATGCCCTGGCTATGTTGCTCAGTCTGGTCTCAAACTCCTGGACCCAAATGATCCTCCTGCCTCAGTCTCCAGAGTAGCTGGAACTATAGGCACTTAACACCAAGTCTGGCTTATACATTTATTATTATTGTCATTATTATTTGATACTGGGGATTGAACTCAGAGGCACTTGACCAATGAACCACATCCCCAACCCTATTTTGTATTTTATTTAGAGACAGGGTCTCAATGAATTGCTTAACACCTGGCTTTTGCTGAGACTGACTCAACTTTTGATCCTCCTGCCTCAGCCTCCCAAGCCACTGGGATTACAGGTATGTGCCACTACACCCAGCTATACATTTATTTTTAATTGACATATAGGGTGCAGCATGGGGTGCAGCATGGCATTTCAATGCATATATATAATGTGTAATGATCAGATCAGAGTAATTGACATATCTATTACCTCAGACCTATTTCATTTCTTTGTGTTTAGAACATACAGAAATCCTTTCTACTAGCTATTTTGATATATTCAATTAATTGGTTTTAATCATAGTTATTCAACTGTGCTATGGAACATTAGAAACTATTCCAACTACCCAACTGCACCCCTGAACCTATAAGTCTTCCTCTCTTCATCCCTCCCTCCCTGACACCCTTCCCAGGTTCTGATAACTACTATTCTGTTCTTTACTTCTTTGAGATCACCTTTTTTAGAAACTAGGTCTTTCAAAAATGTGAACCCTGGGACTAGCTCAGCAGTAGAGCACTCGCCTAGCATGTGCAAGGCCCTGGGTTCAATCCTCAGCACCACATAAAAATAAAATAAAGTTATTTTGTTCAACTACAACTATATATATATATATATATATATATATATATATATATATATATATATATATATTTAAAAAACACTGTGAACCCCATAATTCCTCAACTTTTGCACCACCATGAACAGCCCAATCCCCTTCCTGTCACCACCCAATCCTATTCCTCAGGCTTAGAGATACATGCAGCTCTAATCTCTCAGGCTTAGAGATGCACGCAGCTCAAATCTTTCAGATTTTGTGAGCTTCTAGTCCCTTTAGGGAGAGTAAATCCCTCAACTCCCTTCCCCAGAGCTCTCTGATCAAACTGTTCAAAGTGTGGCAGCACTTAGTGCTTTGGGTAGCAATGACTGATTGACTTGTCTGTCCTCCACTAGAGCCTGTCCTAAGTCATCTGAGCAGACCCTTTGCTACTTAACAGAGAAGTTGGCACTATGTCTAGCACTTATTAAATATTTTTTTAAAGAGAGAGAGAGAGAGAGAGAGAGAGAGAGAGAGAGAGAGAGAATTTTAATATTTATTTTTTCTTAGTTCTCGGCGGTCACAACATCTTTGTTGGTATGTGGTGCTGAGGATCGAACCCGGGCCGCACGCATGCCAGGTGAGCGCGCTACCGCTTGAGCCACTACCCCAGCCCCTTAAATATTTGTTGAATGAATAAATTGAGTAAACATCCCATTCATCATGCCAAGTCCTACTATACTATCCTTGAGAGCATGCAGTTGTGCCTGAATTCCTCACACCATGGGATCAAGGTCCTTATTCAAGAGGTTCCATTTTACAGGTCCCTGTCTAGACCTTCCTATTTATCCCTTCAGCAGTCTGCGGGGGCGGGGGGGGGAGAAAGAGGGGGAGGAGGAGGAATTGTTAGACAGTATTAACTAGGATGGCAGGAAATCCTGTTTAAACCTAGATCATGCTGGGCATAGGGGCACACGGTGCACGCCTGTAATCCCGGAGCTCAGGAGGCTGAGGCAGGAGGATCACAGGTTCAAAGCCAGTTTCAGCAATTTAGCGAGGCCCTAAGAAACTCAGTGAGACCTGTCTCTCAATATTCATGATCCATAATAAAGCATGTTATAAATTGGAGGTGGAGATTAGAGAAAGGGTGAAGGGGATGAGACAATGGAGGGTTGGTTCTATGGTTTTCAGTCTGGAGGCACTGGGAAGATAATAGATGGTGGTGCAGGTAACAGAAATGAGAGAGGAATTGATTAGGGAATGAGAGATGACCATGGGATTGCCATCTAGGGAGGACAGGAAAAATGAGTGGTTAAAGCTGCACATCTCAATCCAGATCACACGGTTCTTTAGGGGAGGTCTGTGTGTGCAGATAGGGGCTGGGATCTTACTGCCCAGGTCATTGGTTTGTTTGTTTTTACTCTACAACTTGGCAAAGGACTTGAGGGAATCAAAGCATATTTTTCTGTAGTTTTTCTCTCTCAATTTGTATTTATGCATAAATGACATAGCAACAATAAAGGGAATTGGGAAAGCACTAAGTAAATTGCAAACCGTACCTCCCCAAACACCCTAAATACATCATCTGTATTCATTTGTTCTTGCTCCTGTTCTCATTCTGACCGGTTTGTGTGTATGCATACTTTTACATAATTTTAGTTCTAGCATACAGACCATTTTGTATTCTGCTTTTATTATATTAGAAGCACTTTCCGAGTCACTACATAATCTTCATAATTATTATTTTAACAGCTGCATTGTATTCCCCTAAGTGGATGTCCCATAATTAAAAAAAAAGTTCTCTATTGTTGGACTTTTAAGTTTCCTGTGCTTTTTCTTTATTAGGAGTGTTGCTACATTGAACAACTTCCTTTCTGTAGCTTTTTCCTTAGGTTGGGTGATTTTTTTAAGAGTAAATCCACTCCTTCAACCAACATTTATTGAGTGCTTACTCTGTGTCAAGCTCTGTATTATGAACTGGGAAGGCAGAGATGACTAAGATCTAGTTCTGGCTTTCAAGGAACTCACATTACAATGGGAGAAGCAGGCCAGGAGATGGGAGGGGAAACTAGGAAAAACTCATCAGAGACAAGAAGCAGGTTGAGCTGCTGAATCTTAATCCCAGCAGCTCTGGAGGCTGAGGCAGGAGGATCCTGAGTTCAAAGCCAATCTCAGCAATTTAGCGAAGCACTAAGCAACTCAGTGAGACCCTGTCTCTAAATAAAATACAAAATAGGGCTGGGGATGTGGTTCAGTGGTCGAGTGCCCCTGAGTTCAGTCCCTGGTACCCCCCCCCAAAAAAAAAATGGGCTGCTAAATCTTAAGAATCTTGAATTTCAGCCCTTATACATTGAGGAGTCATTAAAATACTTTAAGGGGGACAGAATTAGCTTTATACTTTAGGAAGATAGCTGACCCGACCCTGTAGGATTGTTTGAAGGAAGTAATTGGCTTGGAGGAGATGGGCCAGTGCTATTTCAACAATATAAAGTAAGAAACTGGAGTGTGACAGCCACATCTGTGACTGTGGGAGTTGGGAGGAGGGGGCAGATTCAAAAGACATTGCAGATGGAGTATTGGCAGGATCTGATTGGGAAATGATGAATGAGCAGGGGTGAGGGGCAAGGAGTTAACTAGGGTGACTGCCAGGTTTTTGGTTTGGAGACTCCTTGGTGCATTCACTGGAACCAGGAGAAGACAGAGGAGCCTGTGTGGGGCTGAGGAAGGGGGAATGTCATCCTGGAGATATCTTATAGACATACTCCTGAATTTAGGTGTGTCATTTGGGCTGGAGGTTTGGATTCAGGAGAATTGGAGCTTCTATGGTCAGTTTATGGGAGTGACTAGCAATAACCATTAATAAGGGAGCTCTGTGAGGCTGGGAGTATAACTCAGTGGTAGAGTGCTTGCCTAGCACATGCAAGACCCTGTGTTCCATCCCCAGCACTGAAAAAAGAAAAAAGAAGCACTATGAAGACTTTTCTAGTTGCATATGTGTATTGCCAAGCACCTTTCTTAGAGGGTTTTTTTTTTTTTTTTTTTTTTTTTTTTTTGGTGAGGAGCGTGGATACTGAGAATTGAACTCAGGGGCCCTCCACCCCTGAGCTACATCCCCAACCTGTTTTTAGTTTTTCTTTTGAGACCAGGTCTCACTATGTTGCTGAGGCTGGCCATGTCATCCTCCTGCCTCATCCTCCTGAGTCCCTGGGATTACATGTGAGCGCCACTGCACTCAGTTTATTAGAAGATCTTTGCAACTTTTCAACATTCGTGTATACTCCTGCTGGTCTGGTCATTGCTTATTTTAACTTTTGTTAACGTAATTTGTTTTAATTTTCACTTAAAAAACCTTCCAGTGAGATTGAACATTTTTCCATATGCTTGTTTATTCATTTCATTTTCTCTCGGGTTTTAATCTTTGGGGGATATGTTTTTTGAACTGATTTGCAACAGCACTTTATAAAATACAGAAGTTAATCCTTTGCCACATTTGAGGCAGATATTCTCACCAATTGGTTATTATCTTTTTGGTTATATTTTTCAGTGTTTCAAGATTTCATATAGCCAAATCTGTTGATCTTTTCTCTTGTAATTTCTTCTTGTCGCTTCTAAGCTTAGGAAGCTACTATCAGTTAGAAGATCTACTAGATACTCAATTGTGTTTAATAACATATATTTATTTCTTTATCAACTTGGAGGTGATAACATTAAATAGAATAAGTAGATAAGTAGAAAAAAATTCTGTTTTTTCCAGAAAAGTTAGCTCATCAATTTTCTCAGTAGAATGTATTGAATGATCTTTCTCTCCTCTGTTCTTTTGTAAAGACTGCTTTAGAATATAATAAATGTAATCATATGCTGAGTGTTATGGCACACACCTGTAATCCTAGCAACTCAGAAGGCTGAGACAGGAGGATCATGAGTTCAAAGCCTGCCTCAGCAACTTAATGAAGTCCTAAGCAACTTAGTGAGACCCTGTCTCTAAATATCAAAAGGGCTGGGAATGTGGCTCACTAGTTAAGTGCCCCTTGGTTCAATCCCCAGTACCCTCCCCCAAATATGTAATCGTATAGTACATAGTTCTATTCTGTAAGTGTGGGTATGGGAGATGACTTTATGTTGAGGAGACATATGTCCCCAGGATCCTGTGCCTCATTACCATGGGTGAGGAATGCCTCTGAATAATACATGGTAATGAGACATACCATGGGTGAGCAGTCCAAAGCCCTCATGCCTCATTACCTCATTCTTTTTTGAAACTGGGGATGGAACCCAGGGTCTTGTGCATCTAACCATGTGCTCCACCACTGAGCTGCACCTCCATCCCAGTCCTCATTTGATATTTCCTGATCAATTTACTGTCAGCAATCAATGAACCAACAGTTTATTCTTCCATATCTCACATTGCTGGGAGACAGTGAGGCAGAATGCAAAATGTAGTTTGAATTTGGTTTTGTGTGACCTTGAGCAAGTTAGCCCATTATATCAGCAGTTTCCACCTCCATGGATTCAACTAACCATGAGTTGAAAATATCTGAGAAAAAAATAGCATCTGAACTAAATGTGTATGGACCTTTTCTTTTTAATTATTCCTTAAACAATGTAGTATAACAACTATTTGCATCATATTAGGTATTAGAAATAATGTAGAGATGACTTAAAGTATATGGAAGGGTGTACATATGCTATATACAAATATGCCATTTTATATAAGGGACTTTTCACATTGTCAGATTTTGGTATCCCCCACAGATACCAGGGATCACTATACTTACTACTATTTTTGTGAGGATAAGAGATGATTTATCAAATGCAGAGTATATAGTAGTGGCTCAATAAATGAATTAGTGCTGCAATTTCCTCTCAACTACTTCTGGTTACTTCTTTCTTTTTTCTTCTTATTTTTTGTACCAGGGGAGCTTAACCACTGAGCCACATCCCCAGATTCCCCCCTTTTTAAAAATATTTTTTAAGTTGTAAATGGATACAATACCTTTTATTTATGTGGTGCCAGGGATTGAACCCAGTGCCTCATGCATGCTAGGCAAGTGCTCTACCACTGAGCCACAATCCTGGCCCCCTCAAGCCCTTTTTAAATATTTTATTAGAGACAGGGTCTTGCTGAGTTTCTTAGGGCCTCACTAAATTGCTGAGGCTAGGTTTGAACTTGAGATCCTCCTGCCTAAGCTTTCTGAGTCGCTGGGATTACAGGCGTGCACCACTGCATCTGACTTTTTTTTTTCTTTTTAGTACTGGGGATTGAACCCAGGGGGGCTTTATCATTGAGCTACATCCCCAGACCATTTTTGTTGTTGTTGTTGTTGTTGTTGTTGTTGTTACTGGAGATTGAACTCAGGGTCACTCAACCACTGAGCCACATCCCCAGCCCTATTTTGTTTAGAGACAGGGTCTCACTGAGTTGCTTAGCGCCTTGCCATTGCTGAGGCTGGCTTTGAACTCACTATCTTCCTGCTTCAGCCTCTGGAACTGCTGAGATTACAGGCTTGTACCACTGTGCCTGGCCCCAAACCTTTTTATTATTATAATTATTATTATTAATTATTTTGAGACAGGATCTTGCTAAGTTGCTTAGGACCTTGCTAAATTGCTGAGGTTGGCCTCGAACTTGCAATCTTCTTGCCTCAGTCTCGATAGGTTCTGGGATTACAGATTTGCACCACCATGCATGGCTCTGGTTACTCCTTTCTTAAACTTATTATTTAAAAAAAATATTCATTTCTTGGTGTTGATGGACACAATGCCTTTATTTTATGTGGTGCTGAGGATTGAACCCGGGTCCCACCCATGCTAGGCGAGCGCTGAGCCACAATCCCAGCCCTTAAACTTATTTTTAAAAAACCTTTACTGAAGAATACTTGTTGTACAATAAATGGTACATATGATTTGACAGTTCAGTCCTAGGGATTGAATCCAGGGCCTCGCGAGTGTTAGACAAACACTCTACTGTTGAACTATTACACAGCCCTTTTATGTATGTGTGTGTGTGTGTGTGTGTGTGTGTGTGTGTGTGTCTATCTGTCTGTCTGTGTGTAGTAGTTGAGATTAAACCCAAGGGTGCTCTACCACTGAGCTATATCCTCACCTCTTTTACTTTTTATTTTGAGACAGGATCTTGCTAGGTTGCTGATCTGGACTTGATCTTGTGATCTTCTGTCTCAGCCTCCTGAGTAGCTGGGATTATAGGCAAGTGCCATTTGTGCTGGCCTATAATTATCAAGCAATTGTCAGATTTGACAGTGTATACTCCTTGGGAATTTAGTGTTTTTTTTTTTTTTTTCTTCTTTCTGGTACTGGAGATTGAACCCAGGGGCGCTTTAGCACTAGGCCACATTCCCAGCCCTTTGAAAACATTTTGAGTCAGATTCTCTCTAAATTGCTGAGGCTGGCCTTGAACTTGTGATTTTCTTGC
Organism: Urocitellus parryii; assembly: GCF_045843805.1. Classification (NCBI taxonomy): domain Eukaryota; kingdom Metazoa; phylum Chordata; class Mammalia; order Rodentia; family Sciuridae; genus Urocitellus; species Urocitellus parryii. Next base: position 77,130,659 of record NC_135547.1, read on the forward strand.
ATCAGCCTCCCAGCCTGTGCCACCATACCCAACACTCAACATTTTTTCCATGTGCTTTTTTTTTTTTTAAAATCCCTATGTGTTTTCTTTGGTGAAATAGCTGTTCAAATGTTTTGCCCATTTTTCAAAATTGAGCTATTTATTTTCTTATTATTTCATTTGAGAGTTCTTTATATATATATTCTGGATATAAATCCTTTATCACATATGTCATTTGCAAAAAGTTTTTCCAAGTCTGTGATCTGTCTTTTCATTTATTTTAACAGTGCCTTTCATAAAGCAGAAAAAATTATGATGAAGTCCAATTCATCAATTATTTTCTTGTGTGGATTGTTATTTTTGTATTGTTTCTAAGAAATCTTTGTGTAATCTGAGGATGCCAAGATTTTATCATAATTACTTCTAGAAATTTAATAATTTTAGATTTTACATGTAGGTCTATGATCCATTTTTGTGTTAACTTTTTATATATAATGCAAGGTATTGCTTATAGATAACAAGTTTTCCAGAACCATTTATTGAAAAGATCACTTATTGCAATCTTCTTGCCTCAGTGGTCATCAATTATTTTTTTGTGTGGATTGTTATTTTTGTATTGTTTCTAAGAAATCTTTGAATATGGTAGTGGAGATTGAACCCAGTTTCCTTCTGACCACTTCTAGCTAATATCTCTCTCTCTCACCCCTTCATCTTTTCCCTCCTTCCATTCTTTCTTTCCAGTTGTGGATCTCGTAATGGATGTGTTATGGTCTCACTAGGCAAGCACTCTACTCTTGAGCTGCATCTCTGGGTCTAATGCTTTCAAATTAAATTAAAAAATCAGGGGCTGGGGATGTGGCTCAAGCGGTAGCGCGCTTGCCTGGAATGCGTGCGGCCCGGGTTCGATCCTCAGCACCACATACCAACAAAGATGTTGTGTCCGCCGAGAACTAAAAAATAAATAAATAAATATTAAAAATTCTCTCTCTCTCTCTCTCTCTCTCTCTCTCTCTCTCTCTCTCTCTCTCTCTCTCTCACTCTCTCTTAAAAAAAAATCAGGGGACTGGGGCTGTGGTTCAGTGGTAGAGCGCTTGTCTCATAAGCATGAGGCACAGGGTTCAATCCTCAGCACCACATAAAAATAAATAAAATAAAGATATTGTGTTCATCTAAAAAATATTTAAAAAAAAAAAACAGGACAGGTTTGGCAGCCTAAGCCTGTAGTCCCAGCTACTTGGAGACTGGGGGAAGAGGATCACTTGAACCTAGGAGTCCCAAACTAGCCTGGGCAATACAGCAAGATCCTGTCTTAAAAAAGAAAAGAATCTGGGTATGGTGGCAAATGCCTGTAATCCCAGCAGCTCTGAAGGAGGAGGATGGATGGATAGGAGGAGGATGAGTTCAAAACCAGCCTCAGCAATGGTGAGGTGCTGAGCAACTCAGTGAGACTCTGTCTCTAAACAAAATACAAAATAGGGCTGGGGATGTGGCTCAGGGTTGAGTGTCCCTGAGTTCAATCCCCAGCCCCCACCCACCACAAAAAAAGAAACCCTACAATTTCTTTTAATCACAGATGAATATATTCTTATAAAATGTAAAATCATTTTTTACTGTCATAGCCAAATGTGCTTCCCCCTACACTTCCTATCAGTTAACAACTTTAACATTTTTTTAGATGAACCCTTCCAGATTTTCTTGTAGGCATGCATATATTCACATATATCCACATATATAGTAATATATGATACTATATATTTTAATCTGAAACTAGGTTTTTATTTCATAACTGCACTCCTTAGAGATCTTTCCACACCAGAAAGTAGAGATCTACTTCATTCTGCTTTTTTTTCCTTTCCTTTTCTTTTTTGTACCAGGGATTGAACCCAGGGGTGCTTAACCACTTAGCTACATCCCCAGCCCTTTTTTATGTTTGTTTTAGAGACAGGGTCTTTCTGAGTTGCTTAGGGCCTCACTAAGTAGCTGAGTTTGGGTTTGAACTCATGATCCTCCTGCCTCAGCCTCCTGAGTCACTGGGATTATAGGAATGTGCCACTGCACTCGGCTTTCATTCTGTCTCATAGTATTCCATAGCACCACTATACCTTATTGGTTTTGTTATCTCCTTAAAGATGGATATTTAGATTGTTTCTATTTTTTTCTACTGTTATGAACAATTCTGAGCATCCCTGAACCTGTGCTTGGTGTACATGTGTAAGTGTTTTTCTAGGTAGATACTGAGCAATAGAATTTATGAGATAAATACATTATATCACATATTGCTAAGTGCTGTGATAAACACTTAACATATGTTCATTCATTTAATCCTCATGATAGCCCCATATTTTTATCCTTCTTTACAGATGAAGAAACCAAGGCGCAGTGAGGTTAAGCAGCTTGTCAAAGGTCACAAAGCTAGGCAATAGCAGGGTTGGTATTTGAACCCATATAGTCAAGCTCTAGAGTTCAGGAATAGGTTATAGGCATTTGTGATTTTAAAAGACCTGCCAAGTCAGATGTGGTGATGCATACCTGTAAGTCCCAGCACTGAAAAGGCTGAGGCAGGAGGACCACAGATTCAAGGCTAACCTGATCAACCTGTCTTGGATAATAAGTTAAGTAAATAAGTAAAAGACCTCTCAAATTGGCCTCCAAAGAGACCACATAAATTGCACTCTTACTAGCAATATGTGGGCACTCATTTCCCTTCATCCTTACAAACACCTAAACTTTTAAGAATAGCACTTTTTTTTTTTTTGGTGATAATCACTAACATTTTGTAACAACAGCACTAATAAGTTTTGAGCACTTGTGACATTCTAGCCCTGTGCTAGCACTCTGTATGCTTTGTCTTTTTCACCTCACTTTGCTTTGCTTTTCCTCATAGAACAATCTGCTGATATATTTTAATTTGTGTGTTTGTTTATTGTTCATCCTCCCTGCTAGAATCTCAGCTCTATGAAAGCAAAGGTTTGGTCTGTCTATCACTGCTATCCTCCACTAAATGTTTGTTGCCTGGCCAGCTGAATAAATGAATAAAAACTGTTTTATACGTGAGAAAATCAAGGCTCAGAGAGATTTAACAACTCATTCATGCTATTGTGTGGTGGCTCTTAGTTTAGAAGCCTATTGAGTTTTAGGGCTTGTCTGTGCTAACAGTTTAGACTCCTGTAATCTGTTTTTCATTTCTATAATTATGCTATTTCACGGATGTTATATAAATGCAATCATACAATATGTCTCCTTTAGAGATTTGGCTGTTTTTCATTTAGCATAGTTTCCTTGATGCTCATCCAAGTTGTTCATTCCTTTTTATTGCTGAATACTATTCTATAGTATAGATGTACCACTGTTTGTTAAACCCATAGAAGGATTTTCTGGGTGGTTTCCAGTTTGGGGACTTTAGGAATTAAGATCCTAAGAACATTTGTGTACAGGTTTTTGTGTGGACATAAGCTTTCATTTCTCTGAGGTCAATATCCAAGATTGTAATTGCTGGGTTGCAAATGTATGCTTAATTTTATCAACATCTGCCATGTTTTATGCCACAGTGGCTGTTCCATTTTACATTTCCACCAGCGATATACTAATCCAGTTTCTCCACATCCTTGTTTGCATCTGACGTTGTCACTATGTTTTTATTTTTATTTTTTTTAAAGAGAGAGTGAGAGAGAGACAGAGAGGGAGAGAGAGAATTTTAATATTTATTTATTTATTTTAGTTCTTGGTGGACACAACATCTTTGTATGTGGTGCTGAGGATGGAACCCGGGCCGCACGCATGCCAGGCGAGCACGCTACCGCTTGAGCCACATCCCCAGCCCTTCACTGTTTTTATTCAAACCATTCTGGTAAGTGCACAATGATATCTCATTGAGGTTTTAATCAGCATTTCCCTAATGGCTAAAGAATGTTGAACATCTTCTCATGCTCTTATTTTTCATTTGTATATCTTCTTTTTAGTTTTTTTTTTTTTTTTTAAGGGAGGGCAGTACTAGGGATTGAACTCAGGGGCCTTTACCACAGAACCACATCCCCAGCCCTTTTTATTTCTTTATTTAATATTTTTGTCTTGCTAAGTTGCTTAGGGCCTCGATAAGTTGCTGAGGCTGGCCTTGAATTTGCAATCCTCTTGCTTCAGCCTCCTGAGTTGCTGGTGAATGCTGCCTTGCCTGGTTTACATATTTTCTGTAGTGTGATTTCTATGCTTATCTTCTACCCATTTCTTAGTTGGATTGTCCAGATTCTTTTTATAATCAAGTTTGGAGAATCATTTACATATGCTAGATTCTATTCTTTTGTCAAATATGTGAATCAAAAACATTTTCTTCCTGTCTATAGCTTGTCTTTTCATTTTCTTCACATGAGTTTTCTTTTTTTTTTTTTTTAAAGAGAGAGAGAGAATTTTTTTAATATTTATTTTTTAGTTTTCGGCGGACACAACATCTTTGTTTGTATGTGGTGCTACCGCTTGAGCCACATCCCCAGCCCATTCACATGAGCTTTCTGTAGGGCAAAAGTGTTTAACTTTGGCAAGGTCTAATTTATCAATTTTTTAAAAAAAAATTTTTATTTCTTTTAATCAGTTCAATTTTTCTTTTTAGGTTTGTACTTTTGGTGTTGAGTGTAAGAATTCTTCACCTAGTCCTAGGTTTCTTTTTTCCCCCCTTTTGGTGCTGGGGATTGAACACAGGACTTGCATGCTAAGTATGTGCTCTACCACTGAGCTACATCCCCAGCCCCTACTCTAGGTTTGAGGATTCTTTTCTACATTTTTTTCCTAAAAATTTTATAGTTTGCATTTATAAGTAAATCAGTGATTATTTTGAGTTAGTTTTTGTATGTTTTGAGATTTAAGTCTAGCCTCCCCACACCCTCTGCCTATGGATGTCCAATTGCTCCAGTACCATTCTTTGAAAAGGCTATCATCTTCCTTTAAGTTGCTTTTGCACTCTTGCCAAAAGTTATTTGGCTATACTTGTGTGGGTCTGTTTCTGGTTTCTCTGTTCTGCCCATTGATCTACATGACTCCCTTTCCATCATTATTACACTGTCTTGATTATTGCAGCTATAGAGTTAAGTCTTAACATTGATTAAAGTGAATCCTCCCACTTTCTTCTTCTTTAACAAAACTATCATAGCCACTCTAGTTCCTTTGCCTTTCCATATACATTTGAGAACCTATGGATTAATTTTGGTGTACTTTGATTTCTTTTCTTAGCATTTTATAATTTTCAGCATACAGATTCTGATCAGGTTTTATAGGTACATACATATATAGTGATGATGAGTGGTATCATGTTTTTAATTTTGGTTTCTGTGTGTTCATTGCTGTTATGTACAAATATGGTTACTTTTTTGTGTGTTGATGTTGTATCCTTTGACCTTGCTGAACTCATTTATTAGTTATAAAAGTGTTTTTATAGATTGATTGGGATTTACTACATAGACCATCATGCTGTCTGTATAAATAAGTTTTCTTTTGTCTCATTTTTCTAATCAACTTGCTTGTTTTTCTTGTGTTACTGCAGGGGCTAGAACTTCAGTGCTGTGTTGAATAAGAGTGATGAGGAGACTATATGTCTCTGCCTTGTTCTCAATCTTAGAGGGAACTAATTTAATTTTTCTCTATTAGGTATGATGCTAGCAGTCAGACTGTGTGTGTGTGTGTGTGTGTGTGTGTGTGTGTGTGTGGTGTTTGGGATCCAACCCAGGACCTTATACATGCTAGGCAAGTGCTCTACCATTGAGCTATGTCCCAGCTCTTTTAAAAATTTTATTTTGAGACAATCTCCCTAAGTTACTGAGGGTCTTGCTAAGTTGCTGAAGCTAGCCTCAAACTTGTGATCCTCCAGCATCAGCCTCACGAGTTGCTGGGATTACAGGCATGTGCCCCTGTGTCCAGCTCATTATTTGCAATGTAAATTATCTGCATGATTATTTGACTATTGTCTAGCTCCTTGCTAAATAAACTAAAAGCCTATGAGAGCTAAGACAATTACTCCCTACATATTCTTTGTGCTTAGGGTTGTGCCTGGCACAGTAGGTGTTTATGGAATGATAGGGCTATCCCTCACCTGTTGGAATAAAGTAGAAATAACTGCAGGATCTGATTCCAGCTTACCTTCTCTCAGTCTTCTGCCTTCTAGGAAGTCAAGGGGCTAGGCATTTCACACTTCCCTGAGAAAACCATGGATTTTCTGATAATTTTGTTCTGGTTTACACCGTGTCCTGATTTTATCTTTTCATTTGTGCTTCAGTTGCTTCCTCTGCCTCATCAAAGTCCAATTCAAGGCTATACCTGTCTTCCTGGCTCTTTGAGAGCAGAAACTCTCCAATTTGTCCCTGGGAGCAGTACAGCCTTTGGACTCTAGGAGGCGCTCTTGGTTAGACATCGTCACCTGTTCCATCGTCACCTGCAACCTCCTAGAGAGTAGGCAGTGCTCCTTGCCAGTAGGTACCTGGGACCCTGCCTCCTAGTTCCCAGGTCCTATGCCAAGATGACACTTGGACTTACCTTAATGAATTTGCTGGTAATTCAGTGAGTAAATGTCCAGTTGTGTTATTGGAGGCGTGAACGGGAAACGGCTGAGACTTGCTTGCCTTTCCCCCACTGGGAGTTCCCAGCTCCCTCTCCTTCCCCAGCAGTAATCAATTACTGTTCCATGCTGTCTCCGTCCTCCCCTGAGCAGAACCCAACTCTCCCTGAGGGATGCCCCTGCTTCCCTCTCCCTTTAAAGCCTCTAGAGAGGAGGCTGTTCAGCTGGTTATATTTTTGGCCACCAGCACTAGGAGGCAGCGTTGCTCTCCTCTTCATTCAGATACACCTTCTCTAGGTGTGATGGTTAATTTTAGATGAGCTAAGGGATACCCAAACAGCTGGTAGAATACTATTTCTGGGTGTGTCTTGGAGGGTGTGTCTAGAAGAGATTGTCATTTGAATCCATGGACTAAGCAAAGAAGACCAGCCCTCACCATCATCCAGTTGGATGATTGGCATTATCTAATCTGAAATAGAACAAAAAGGAAGTGAAAAGGTGAATTTGTTTCTGAGCTAGTACATCCTTCATCTCCTACCCTTGAACTTTGATGCTTCTGGATCTTGGGACTCCAGACTCAGACTAGAACTTGTACTATTACTATTCTCTGCCCTCCTTGGGACTTCAAACGCAGACTGAATTACACCACTGGCTTTCCTGGGTCTCCAGATTTCAGATGATAGGTTGTAGGGCTCCTTGGTCTTCATAATCTCATGAGCCATCACGTATCTTTGTCTATATCTTATTAGTTCTTTTTCTCTGGAGATCCCTGACTAATATACTAGGGATGCCCAGGCTATTTCTCATGACTACCTGCCTTCCAGTTGCACCCCTGACACCTCTACAATTCCATGATTCCCGGCCACCCCCTTGCCTTCATAGACAGTCTGTCCCCTGACTCAGGCCTCTTTCCACCCCGTGTGTGGCTGCCATCCTGGGGGTTCCAAAGCTCACAGAAATCAGGGGTAACAAGTTGGAGGCCTGTGTTGTTTGGCCAGAATTATGTTTTATGAAGGCTGTAGCAGAGGAGGGACCCTGGGACCCTCCAGTCTTTTAGGGTCTTGGTTCTTTTTATATCTTGCTACTTTGCTTAAGATCCCATCCTTGTTTCAGTGCAAGCTGTGTCAATCCTTCATCCCCCCCCCTTTTTTTAAACTTTGAGACAGGGTCTCATTAAATTGCTGAGGCTGGCCTAGAATTTGTGATCGTCCTGCCTCAGCCTTGGGATTATAGGCTTGTACCACCATGCCTAGTTAAATTGTGCCAATTATGAGTCTCACCTGCTGACCACAGCATCCCTCCTTCACCTTCCTGTTCTTTTGTTCTCCCCATAGACTCTAGGTCCTTGAGCCTGCCCTGCACTTCCCATCTTCTCCCAGATTTCCTTTCTTCTCTCCCCATTTTCCTGCCCCTGCCTCACCAGCTCCTTCAGGTCTCTCTTCCCAGCCTTAGTTTAATCTAATCATTCATCTTCAGTGGGATCATCCTAAAAATGGAACTTGGTCAAATAATTGCTTTTCCTACATACTTCAGAAATTCTCCATGACCCATAGGACTGATGGTATTAAAGATCAAGCTCTTCTCGGGCTGAGGTTGTGGCTCAGTGGTAGAGCCTAGCATGTGTGAGGCCCTGGGTTCGATCCTCAGCACCACATAAAAATAAATAAATAAAGACATTGTGTCCATCTACAACTAAAAAAAAATTAAATAAAAAATTTAAATTTAATAAATTTTAAAAAAGATCAAGGCCTTCTAGTAGAGTAGAAGAAAGAGAAAGTGAGGAAGTGGGGGCGGGAAGGAAAAGGGAGTGGGGCGGGAGGAATCTTGAAGTGAAATTAATTTCCATGCATGTATGAGTTTGTCAGGATAAACCCAACTACCTTAAAGATCCAATTAAAAAAAGAAAAAGAAAAACAAGGAAAAAAAGATCAAGGCCTGCTCCAGAAGGCCCTGTGTGTTCTGCCTTGTACAAGCTTCAACCAGTCTCATTCCCTTGAGTGCCCTCCAGCAGGCCAATGAGCCTTTGTGTAAAACTTGTGGATTTTAGCCATTGATGCCCCTTTCACAAACCTGCACCTGTGTAACAGCTGTCCCTCCCCACATACCCTCCTTGGCTGACTCAAGTCTTACTTTAAAACCCAGCTCTTTCTCTGGGTAAATATATCTTCATATCAAGGCACAGAGCAAGGCCAAGAAGGATGCACCATGAACAGATTAACAGTTGCTATCTCTGTGAAGGACCAAAGACAATCAGGATTGAGAAAGAGTTGGTCAAAGTGTACTTTAAACTCACCTGTGAAATTTTCTACTTTTTTTTCCTTTTTTTTTTTTTTTTGAGGTGTTGTGGATGGAACCCAGGGCTGCACATATGCTAGGCAAGTACTCTACCGACCACTGAGCAACACCCCCAGCCCCTTTGATTTTTACAAGGAGATCTTATCATGTATTTATTACTTGTGAAATATAAAAGCAAATAAACTAGTTGAGTACGAGAAAGTCTTCCTTAGAGTTCCCAGGCAGATGGAGCTATTTCCTTTTCTGAGATTGAATAGCACCATTTGCTATATTTTGGGAAATACTGATTTAATGAATTTGTTTGTGCCTGCCTCTCTTTCTGAGATGGGGGAACCCCTCAAAGATAGAAACTTTTCTAATGCATGGTTCCAGTGTCTAGCAAAGTGTGTGATCTGAAGCAGGTGCTCAGGGAGTGCCAAATCTAATGAAGTGCCTTTGCTAGTGGGCTCCTTCAAAAAACCTCACTATGGGGCAACCCTGTTGCTGGTCCTCAAAGGCTGATTAGATTCCTTTTCACAATGTTCAATAAAAAATATCTTTGGGAATCTGAAATGTGGTCAGTGGAGTCTCTAGACTTTTTTGGTTGTGTCCAATGAGGTCAGGGCTGCATTGGAGCCCTACAAGTAAGGATCCAGTTCAGTGCCAGACTTGCCATTTGGCATGCTTCTGAAGGTACTGCTCTCAGCAGTAAATCAAAGGGCAAGGGATATATCCCCAAACATTGAACCTGTCAAGTTCAGTCCTGATCTGTATTTCTTTCTTTTTTTAAAAAAAATTTATTTTTTAGTTGTAGTTGGACACAATATCTTTATTTATTTATATGTGGTGCTGAGGATCGAACCCAGGGCCTTGCACATGCTAGGTGAGCAGTCTACCACTGAGCCACAACCCCAGTCCTGTATTTCTTTATTTTCTTTTTGTAGTACTGGGGTTTGAATCCAAGGGTTATCTACCCCTGATCTACATCCTCAGCCCTTTTATTATGTTTTTAACTTTTTAAATGGAGTCTTGCTAAGTTTCTGAGGCTGACCTCAAACTTACAATTGTCCTGCCTCAGTATCTGGGATTATAGGCGAGCACCACTTTGGCCTGATCTGTATTTTTTAAATGGAGAGGCCAGCCTAAACAAACAGGCTGTCCCATACACAGTAGACTAGAGAGGACACTCAAGAATATTCCAGGCTTAGAGGGAAGGGTTTATCTGTGCTCTGAGAAGTATAACCTGGAATCCCATCTTAACGCAACTTTCGCAATTTTCCAGATAAATCTGAGCCCCCAGGTCAAACAATTCTTCTTTGGACCTATCTGTTACACATAGGCAAAAGGGCAAAGGAATGGTCTTAATGGTCTGATTGGATTGGTGGCTTTTAGAGTTGAAATTAGTGCCATGTGGCCACAGATGTGCTGGAGGTGAGGAGTCTGCAGTCATGTTTGAATTCCCTTAACCAGTCCCAATATTCCATTTGGAATAGGACAGAGTTCCTGAGGTCTTAATCCCAAGGAGAGAAGGGTGATAGTGGTGGCAGCAATAGGTAATGCTAACTGTCCCCTCCAGCCCTTCCTGCTCCTCCCATCTCATCCAGCTCCATCCCAGTTGTATACCCCACCTTGGCCCTCAGAATTGCTGAAAGCACATCAGAATATGTGGCACACCCTTAGACCTCTAAGAAGTACACATTCAGTCAGCCTATCTCTTTGCAAGTAAGTTTATTTTTATTTACATCACAATTGGTGGCTTTATTCCTCCATCATTTGAGATAATTGACATCAGCAGCCGGAGGGAAAGTCCGCAGTGAAGTCAAACTCGTTCTGCCCCAGCCACAGCTCAGGAAGCTCATTGGCCCGGTCCAGTCCCAGTTCCACCACCAGTGACATCAGCACCTCCTCATCCACTGGGTCAGAATCAATGATAGTAGGGCTCTGGGAACCAGCAGAAGGAGAAACTGATCCTGTCCCTCCTCCCTGAGCCCCAAAGCCCCAGTTTTGCAGAGACCCTGCCTCCCCGGGTTGGCCTGGAGTGGCGGCAGCCATCCCATGATACTGGCTATTAAGTTTCTGCAGCTGCATACTAGCCAGCAGGTGAGGGGCAGGGTGCAGGTTGAAGGGTGGGGGCTTAGTGGGAGGGCTAGCAGTAGGAGACCCTATTGGTGATGTAGATCCAGAGGAGCTAGTGGGAGCCCCACTGGCCTTGGTTCCATTTGAGGCTACCCCAGGGTAGTGCAGAATGGCCACTGCTTTGCGATCTTTCACCCCCAGGTTAGAGTAGGCCAGAGAGTTCACCTCCTGGTTGGTATCCTAGAAGACAGAGAAAGGCACACCATAGTACCCCATGCTCCTGGCTTGTTCCTCATTATTCGTCAGACCCAGAAGGCTCCCACATGCACTTCATATGGGGCTAGAAATGAGGAGGTATCAAGAGGACTCTTTGGTAAGTTAGGCTCTGAGCTCAAGTATCCTTTTGTTTTCATGGCTCTGGAGCATTGAGCTCAGATCTCAGTTCTAGCACCCACCCACCATCCTAAGTGGGTTGAATGTTTTCATCTCCTTCCCAGGATGCTCCACCTCCCAATTTAAGTCATTACCTTGTCCCTCTTCTCTGCTTCACTTTAGTCTCTTTAAACCAGTGGTCTTGTTCCAATTCTTCTTTTCTGTTCCTTCCTTGCCATCTTTTAACACACCCCATGGGTTCAAGTTGATATTTAGGCAAAAGCAATTCTCATTCTCCCCAGAGAAGTCCTGCTGCTCAAGGACACTAGATACTATACCTAGGAAGGCCTGGCATATGACCTCAGAAACAATTCATTTTTTTCATGCCTCAGTGTCTCTACCTGTAAAATGGCAAAACTTACCTCCTTTGCAGGGGAGGTGCCACCCTTGACATCAAGTGCAGGCCTCGACATAGTTGGCATTTCAGTGTCTTGGCAGAAGTGGGATTGATCGGTGGGAGGCGGTGATGCCAGCTGGAGCTGTTGTGCTGTAAGTGAGAGAAGAAAATGATAAGTACAAGAAGCTTTGCTGACTAAGAAAGCACTAGCAAAACCTAAACAGCGTAACTCTACATAGCTACAAGGTTATGGTGACAGGTTTAAACCCAAGACCAGAGACTGCCTAGGCAGAGAGGAGACCACGCTAGAATTTTTGCCTGAGGCTGGAAAGGTGCTTGACTAAGCCAGGTACTGCCCAGGAGGCCAACTACCCGCATCACCAAGATGTAACACGTTTTCTCATGCAAGTAATTTCAGAGTCCCAAGTTGGGGCTATGGGTTAGGAATGTCACTGTCCCTGGTTCTGAGGAGCAGGAATGTCCCTGAGTAAGTAGCATGTTGTGACAATAGACCAACAGCATCCAGGCTGGAGAGCTTAGGTCTCCACTGAGTCTGGAAGAATGTGGGAAGAATTCAGGGCAAGGACAATCTTGAAAGTTGTGGAGGCTGCAGCACAAGTAAGAACAAATTCCCAAAGCAAGTGTCACAGGGCTCCAAAGCTCTGCATGTCTGTGAGAAACCCAGCCCATGAGGGTGGTCTGTGGAGTCTCAGAGGCAGCTGGAGCTTAGAAAGCTGAAAGCCTAGAAATCTCTGTTTTCTCCATGTTTCAAGTTCCTTCCAAGACAGCAATGGGCTTTCCCAGGATGCCTGTCCCCAAACCCTGAACTCAGCCATACAATCTATATGTGAGAATAATTCATCCTGAAGGGAAACTGAGGCACGGAGATCCAGTGACTTTGCAGTCAGGAAGCAGTGGTTCTGGGATCAGGATCTAGCACTCCTATCTATGTCCACATGGCTCACTTGACCACTGGCTAAGTCCTCATACCTGGAATGACTCAGATGGCTTCAGAAAAATTGTCTCTCTGGCTCAAATGCCAAAAAGATAAGAGGATGAGGGCAAAAGAATATCATCAAACCAGAAAATTTTAAAACTTGGGAAAATTTAAGTTGTTTTCCTAGACCCTTAGTTTTAAGAAAAAAAAATCCCATGTATTCTACTCTTCATGATCAATCAGAGATATAGAATTTCATATGTATAAAAAATAGTCCAAAAAATCTTGAGGACCTTTGGAAAAGAGTTCTAATCTTTCTAAAGAGGCTAGAATTCCCCCCACACTAACCCTTCCCACCCTGGATCTGAATAATCATCAGGAAATCTGTTCCGACACTTTAAACTAAAGTGGCGTTTACTGCCTCACGGTATCATCTTCGCACTAACAGCGCCGGGTGAGGCGTGCGAGGAGGGGGGTGTGAGAAGAAAATAGAGAAAGGGGAAAAATAAAAACAAAATACGAGGGAAAAAAAATCAGTTGCTGGGTCCCATACCACTGCTTTGCTCCTTCTCTGAGGCAGCCCTAGAAGATTTCAAACCAGTGACCACAAGACAACGAGACTTTAACGCGTGCGGTCTTCAAGACTCCTTCATTATTAGGCAATTTTCATGTCGAAAAAAAAAATTCTGGGGATCCCTGCCCCTATTTTCCCCTTCCCACTCCTATGCCGCCCGCCCGATACCTGGATGAAAAAAACAGCAGCGACAATAACACAAAAAGAGGGAGAGAGATGGGGGGTGGGGTGGGGAAGAAAACAAGAAAAAAAGTAAATCTGTTCTGGTATCAGTTCTCCGGGAAGACCACTTTGCCATGTCTCCCCCTTCAGGCTGGGAGCTCCCCTAGGCGGGGACCCTGTCTGTATTCAGATCTGTCGCTTCAGCTCACCCGGCCACCCGCTCCAGCGCCCCCCCGGCTTGTGTCTGTACTCCGTAAACGCTCAGCAAGCTTTTCTGAATCGTCTCAAGCAAGAGGCAGTTGCATTTCAACCTGGTCCTGCTTCCCCGCTTTTCTGTCCTACCCCTTCACTCCTCAGCCCATTGGAAGGCAAAACCTGGCAGCGTGGAAATGTTCCATTCCGCTTCCCAAAGCCGCGAGCAGACCACGGCGAAACGGCTGCTAGAGGCGGCTGGGAAACCCAGAGCAACAAGTGCCTCCTCGCCCGCTGGAGCCTCACGGACCCCGACCACCGTTCCCGGTCCCGCCGTCCGCCCACAGGTTCAGACAGTCCCTTGAGAGAGCAATCCCCTCCCGCTTAGATGAGGTGGAAAGGGAGCAGAGAAAGAGAGAAGGGAAAGGAAGGTAGGGGGGCGTCGCCTTTAACCTGTTGGGGGCCCAAAAGTTAAAATGGCACCAACCGGATGGCTCCATCTCGATTGCTATTTTCTCACTCAGGAGAAATTTAAAAATCCAAAGAGCACTGCGGCTTGACTTGGACGCGTTCTAACAAGACCGGTCAGTTTCGCCACCTGAAAACTAAAGGCCGGATGTTTGTGGACAGCGCGGCTGCTCGGCTCACCGTATCCCAGATGGAGCCGCCCGAACTCTGGGCGGCCAGGCGCGTACCTGCCCCGGTGGGCGCGAGCAGCTAGACCACTAGGGCTTGGAGCGTCTACTCCCCAAAGTGCTGTATCAGGAATTGATCCTAGAGACAGCATGGACCGGCGGGGAGAGGAGCGGGGTCTCAGCCTCAGAGGCGAGTTTAGGAGCCCCGCAGTGTTTCCGCACGCGGGGGCGCACTCTGGCGCCGGCAGCAGCCGCCACTCCTGCGCCTCACCAACACTTACCAAGCGCCCGCTGAGTACCCGACGCGACTGAGGCTGAGCCTACCCCCAGCCAAGCCACCCGCGGTCAGTGCTATAAGCCCGCTAAGAGTGGGAGAGGTTCGGAGCGGTGCGGTAACTTGCCCAAGGTCACAGCGCTAGAAAGTGGAGAAGCCGGGATTCGCAGCCAGGTCGATCTGACTCCAAGTCCAGCGCTCTTCAACGCAGGGACTCCGAGCGCTGCCGGGCCGCCCCCGTTTATAGGGAGAGGGGTGTGTGCGTGCGTGCGTGCGTGTGTGTGTGTGTGTGGGCGTGTGTATGTGTGTGTGTGAGAGAGAGAGAGAGACAGAGACAGAGACAGAGGGAGCGCGCGCGCGAGCGAGCTGAGGTAGACTGGGTAGTGGAAGCAAGTTGCCCAAATTCGCTAACTTCCAACCCGCAATTCTGAAGAACTCGGCCCGAAAAGCCCCTCTCGCCTCCAGCCCCTGAAGGAAGCCTGAGCTTTGTGCAGAACCCTGAGCTGGATCGTCCAGATGCGGTCCGGACGATTAGCAAAGTCGGTGGAAGCCCAGACGGAGAAAGCGCGGGCGCGGGGAGAAAAGGTGCTGCGGTCTCCTCAAGAGAAGCAAGCGCTGGGTCCGGCTGGCCGGCCGGCGGGCGCGCAGGCGAGCCAACCCGCGCGCTGGCTGACTGGCGGGCGACGGCGGCCCCTCTGCCCCTAACAGAGCAGCTTTCAAACAGAAAACAAGTCCCCAGAACCCTCTGGCCCGCCAGCCACCGCCCGCTCCTAGCGCCCGCTCCTCAAGCCGCTCCGCGGGAGTCCTCGTCTCCACAGCCCAGCCCAGCGTCCTACCCGGCGGCCCGGCGGCTTACCTTCGCAAAGCTGCCTGCCCTGGAGAGAGGAAAGCACGGAGCTCTGAGAGACGCGGGCGAAACGGAGGAGCCCCCAGCCTCTTGGCACGCACACACGCCGCCGCCGCCGCCGCCGCGAGCCGGTCGTGCTCAGCGCCAGCAGCCGCGCCGGTGGCCACCCGACCCCAGGGCGCCTGGGAAAAGCCCGCACCGCCGCGCCGCGCCGCCGCACCGCACCGTGCCGCGCCAAGCAGCCCGGGCCCGCGCCCGTGCCCGCCCGCCCGCCCGCCCGCAGCTTCGGCGCCGGACTCCGGGGCGGTGGCGGTGGCGGCCACCGCGTTCCCTTCCCGGCGCGGGGGACCCGGCTCTCAAGCCCCCATTGCCGCCCGGAGAGCCCTGACGCACACGCACACGGCAGCAAGCTGGCTTCGGCTAGGAATCCCAGAAGGACAGACCCCCTTTCCCCCCTTTTTTTTTTCTCCCCCCAATTTCCACGTCTTTATAACCGGCTTAGGGCATTATTAGCACATGTCCTGGCTCGTGGGCGAGTTGGTGGCAAAATCTGAACTGGATACTCACGGAGGGCCAGAGCGGGTGCTGTGCCTTCCTCGGCACTCTTCCTCTTCGCCGGGAACAGCCCCTCACGGACAGGCTGTGGGAGGGCAGCCGGGCGGAGCGAACCTCCTCTCCGCAGCTCAGCGGTGCCCCTTCTGCAGTTGTGCCGCCGGGAACATTTTATAGCGGTGGCTGCCGTGTGTGGCCCTTTAAAGGCGCTCGAGCTGGTGCAGTCACCGCGGATCGTGTGAAAGCGAAGGGCCGGCTGGGGAACTGAGTACACGCGGCCCCGCCAGTCCAGCAGACTTGGGGACTGGCCACAGCTCCCGAGGTGGGGCTGGCGGGGCCAGGCTATGGGCACCCCTCGCCCGATGCCCCTTTCAGTGCCTGCGCTCCTAAAGCTGGCGGGGCCCTGGGCCCGGGACGTGAGCTCTCCCCACGGCCCTGCATGGACTTGCCCAATAAATTCCACTTAGTAATTTCACTGAGGCGAAGGAGAGCTGTTAGTGTCTGTTTTCTGACCTAAATCTAGCGGGTGGCCAGAGGGGTCTTCAGGGGGCTCCGGGGAAAACGGTGGGCTCAGGGGAAGAGCCAGAGGAGAGGGATGCACACGGGACGGGGTGGGACATGGTCTTGGTTTTCTTCAGGGCTTTCTCGGAGCCTTTGGTCCTCTTTGGGCCGCACCATCTCCCTCATTGAAGGACTGACGCTGGCGGCACGCGCGCGCGGCGGGGGGGGGGGGTCCTGTACCCTTAAAGTCGTCACATTCTAGGCAGAGACACTTGGGGACCTATATGGCAGTGGTGGCTTCCCTTGAAGGCCCGAACTGGGGTTGGGTTCAAGGGTTTGTGTTTTGTGGCCATCCAAGGCAGGAGGAGGCTGACAGGTTAGGACGCTGAGAAAGGCTGCTTTGCCGGACCTTGGGACCAGGTGAAAGCCAAGAACAGGCAGTAGGGTTCCAAAAGCTTGCTCCAGGGTTCGCAGAGATTTCCTCCCGCCTTCCCACGATGGCAGGTTATTTTATTATGACTATATAACCTTTCCCATCTAGAAAGAATAACATTTTTGCATTTGGAGCATATTTTTCTTGGGTTGGGATGTAAACTTACAAATTCTTATTGGAAAGAAACCTAGGTCTTCTCTCTCATCTTAATTCATGTTCCCTGTGGCCAAAAAACTCCCACCTCACCTCTTACAGGAAGGCCATCAGGATTACTCCTCCAGCTCCCCCGCCCCCCCCACTTTGCAACAACTACTCAGTTTACACTGTTTCTAAAGCATGCTCTTAAAAAAAAGTCCTGCTGTTAAGGAAAGGGGGGAGGAATGTCAAGAAGTCATTTTTGCCATGTATGTGTTCTGTCTTCTTAATTGGATTTGAAGACCTCAAGGTCTTTTTTTTTTCTTTAGTATCCCCAAGTGCCCTGCATTTTGCTCTTCTTAACAAAGTTCTGTTTGTTGATGAACTGACCAGCTTACTGACCTAAAGATGGGGAGCAAATGGAGGGGCAAATCAAGGCCCTCCTTTGGCATCTGGAGGAAGCTGGGGCCAGTGCCCTTGATGTCAGGCAAACCCATTCCGCGGCTCTGAAAGCTGCCTAGCACGACTCCACCAGCCCCCACTCCACCCCAACACAAACCCTGGTGACAAGGACACCCCTCATGTAATTTCTGCATTTGCCCAAAGATTGTGGGTCATGCCCAGTTTCCTTCTGATAAAAGGCGGGATCTGTGGGAACCTAAAGTCCTATTGAGTTTGCCTGTGAGATACACCCTGGTACTCTTTTTGGTGTTTGCCTGGGGCGGAAAGAAACATTTTTTGTGGAAACCAAGTAATGGAGAAGGAGCAGCCTTAGGCTTTTGAATTGTGTGTTGCTAATTCGACCCCTGACCTACCCTCCCCCTTAACTCTGACACCCGAGCCAGGCTGGAGACTCAGCAGCAGGCTCCAGATCCAGGAGGTGCGGATCCACCCTCCATCTATTGGATGGCTCCCAGGCCAATTGTTAGAAAGAGGCATATGTTCATCTCGGCTTCTGGAGTGTCTCCGGAGCAGTTGCTCAACAGCCAGCCCCCTCCCCCATCCGGACCATTGAAGGGCAGAAAAAGGAGCGCCCTCCACCACTCTTCTCTGTGCGCACAAGACAGAAAGGGCCTTCCCACAGGTGACTTCCTGTCATCTCCACTCTCTACCTCCTGGGTAGCAGGAAAGAGAGGGACCTTAAACACTCAGCTTTGGAGCACAAAAGCCCACTCCTTTCTTTTTTGGGGAGATGGGCAAGGAGGTTAGTTGCAGAGGCTGAGGGAGCTTAGGAGACATTTGCAATTCTTGGCAAATATGCCCTGGATCACTGACTTCCCATTCGGCTCCAGCCGAGCTCAGAGCTCTCCACTGAACTCTTATCTCCAACTTGGCAACTCGATCTCGAGCTTACAAAGCAAGGAGAGAACAGGGATGGTCACCCGGCAAGAACCTTCTGTGTGCCAGCAGTGGGCCTGGCATGTTCCCATCCATCATCTCATTTAATTCCCAGGACAGCCCTGTGAGGTTGGGTTACTAAAGGTGAAACAGAGTCTCTGGAGAAGTGCCTGAGTTCATACAGCCAGGAGGCTGGGTGTTTGAATGTGGGTCAGGCTGGCTGCAAAGTCTTTACACATCCTACTGCCTGGGAAGGCAAGAAGGGGGTCCAGAATGTAGTTTCAGAGGTTTGTGACCTGGATTTAAAATCCCTACTCTGCCTTTTGCTAGCTGTGTGGTCCTAGGTCAAGTAGCTCCATTTTGAGAGCCTCAGTTTTCCCATCCATTAAATGGGGATCACAATGGTGCCTACTCTGTGAGGTTGTTATAAAGAGTAGAAGGAAAGGCATAGCCTGGTTGGTGCCAACTGTGCAGTAAATGGCCAATAAATGCTGGTATTGTACTGTGCCTTCTGATTCTTTTCCTTTTTGGCCCCTGTCCCTGCCTCAGCTCACACACTTCAGGTTCAATAATACTTGCTGACTGAGTAATTTAAAAATCAGACTGAGAAGGGATGAAGGAGGTCTAATAAACTCAGGAAAGGGAGGGAAAGGAAAATGCAAATTTGTTTGCAAAATCCCACCCTCCAGAAACAAGGGCTCCTTGGGTCATATGATAGGAGTAAATTCAGGACCAATACAAGATGGTCACATTTTACAGATAAGCCCATAAACTTATAGAGTGGTCTCCAGAAACGTAGACTGAATATGTGTAGAAAAGTTAAAAAGTACACGTTTTTGCTCAAAATTTGGAGCAAAATTTTTTTCTAAGAGGGATAAATGGAAAGCAGACTAAAGGTCCACAATGAGGGAGTATCTCTTAGCACCATGGTATCCCCTCCCCCCCCAAAACCCTAAAACAACAACAAAAAACCTCCCAAACCAACCCCAAAACCCAACTTTTATTCATGAGAAAGTGTTCACAACAAAATATTAAATAAAAATTCTGGGTACAAAGTTACATAAATATGATGCCAAATTGCAAAGGGCACAAAGGGTACAAAATTTAATACTCACTATGCTTCCAAACACGTATGAATATGTATATAAGGCAATGGTCAGAATAAAAAGATAACAGTGCCAGTCAGGGGTAGGGTTATGAATGATTTTTTTCTCTCTATTCTCCATGTTATATGATATGCTTATAAGTAAATATAAGTTTATAGTTAATAGACTGCCTAAACAGTATGCTCCCACTTTTGTAAAAATTATATGTGCATAGAAAAAAATGCTGGAAGCAAATATACAAAATGTTAACAGTGATTATAATTGAGTAGTGGGATTATGGGTGATATTTTTCACTTCATTTAAAAATTTTTCTGCAATGTGATTACATTGTTTTCTTACAATTAGAACAGATTCATAACTTGAAAAGTGCATAATCAGTAGGATCCTACTTTTGGTAAAAGTATGAATGCAAATTGAAAAAAATGGGAAGAAAATGTGCTAAAATATTAAGTTTTTATATTAGGTGGTAAGAGAATATGGGTAATTTCCTCACTTTTAAAAAAAATTTCTATAATATGGTTTTATTATTTTCATAATTAAAATAAAACAATATCCAAAATATCACATACAATATGATATTGCTTTTGTTAAAAATGAATATGTGCCTATAAAAGAACAATAAACTGCACTAAAATGTGGTTGTCTCTGGGTGGTGGGGTTATGGTTGATTTTTGTTTTGTCCTTTACATGCAGCTTCTTAAATTTCCAAAATTTCTAGAGTCATCATATATTATTATTATTATTATTATTATTATTAGTGATACTAGTGATTGAACCCAGGGCTGTTCTACCTCTGAGCCACATCCCCATGACTCCCCTTTTTAGGGGGGTTCTGGGGATCGAACTCAGGGGCACTCAATCACTGAGCCATTTCCCCTGCCGTATTTTGTATTTTATTTAGAGACAGGGTCTCACTGAGTTGCTTAGTGCCTCACTTTTTGCTGAGGCTGGCTTTGAACTCCCTATCCTCCTGCCTCAGCCTCCTGAGCTGCTGGGATTATAAGTGTGTACCACTCTTCCTGGCCCCAAGACCTTTTAATTTTATTTTGAGACAGGGTCCTGCTAGGTTGCCAAGACTGTTCTCCAATTTGCAATCTTGCTTCAGCCTCCTGAGAAACTAGGATTACAGGTGTGCACCAATACACCTAGCCATGATGTATTTTTTTTTGAGAGAGAGAGAGAGAGAGAGGAGAGAGAGAATTTTTAATATTTATTTTTAGTTTTCGGTGGACACAACATCTTTATTTTACTTTTATGTGGTGCTGAGGATCGAACCCAGTGCCCCGCGCATGCCAGGCGAGCACACTACCACTTGAGCCACATCCCCAGCCCCATGATGTATTTTTTAATTAGAGAAAAATGTATAAATCAACTCAATATTGGAGTATTTATGGGGAAAAAGGGCACATTTGGGTTTGCTTCAAAATATTCTAGAGGGGTGGGAGGAAAGTGGATGGAGATATAGATTAAATAAAAATAACTGTTGAAGATGGGTACATGAGGCTTCGATATAATGTTTACTTGTGTGTGTGTGTGTATGTGTTGTTAGTGTATATAATTTTGTTTTCAGTAGCAGGGATCAAAACCAGGGATCTGCACATACTAGACAAGCTCTGTACCACTGAGATTTATACCAGCCCCATAATAAATATGTATTTTTTTGAAAAACAGAGCATTTTTTCCCACACATTATCTCTTTTAATCTTATGCCACCTGAGTGTGATCAATTATCTTCATTTTATAAAACAGTGAAATTCAAAGAGGTGAAGTCATTTGCTCTAGGTCACACAACTGGGAGATGAGACAGTGGACTTGACCTGAGTCTCCTAACTCCAAGCCCAGATCTCTTCAGCACGTTCCAGTTGCTTCTTCTTCTTTCTTAATTTCTTTAATTTTTTTCTTCTTTTCTTTTTTATTTTGTTTTGTGGTGCTGGGGATGGAACCCAGGACCTCACACACGCTAGGCAAGTTCTCTACCACTGAGCTACACTCCAGTCCTATTTTTTGCTTCTTTTTAATAATTAAAAATAATTAACATTTTGCCTGATTATAAATGTAATTGTTCACTGTAGAGAATTTGGAAATAACAGAAAAGCACCAGAGGAAAACACAGTAATCAATCCTACCACACCATCTTAACCCTTTGGTGTCTGGTCATACAGAATCCTAAGCTGCCTTTTACTCCAGAGGTATTGCTTGTGGCAAACATCTTCTCAGGAAGAGTAGTTAGTCATTCTTGAGTACAGCCGCAGCTGTTTTTTGGGGGGGCCCTGCCTGTATGGAGTCCCTGAAAATGGTGGATCCTGGCCATCCCAGCCCTTCCATTCTTCTCCATGTCCCCTTCAGAGACTACAGTTTGGACCCCAGTTCTTCCTATATCCCTCCTTTCTCTGTCCAATCGTGGGATTAAATTTCATTTGGGAAAGTCTGGGTGACCCTTCTCCTCTTGCCCCATCTGGAGACCCTGCCCAAGAACCTCCTGCAACCACTCCATGTGTGCCTGTGCCTCCATTTCCCCATCTGGAAGATGCTAGTGAGAATAGCAGACGGGTGGGCCCCTGCCAGGGAGTGATGAGCTAACGTCTGTAGCGCCTTCCAGCCCCTCTGAGCAAGGTGCTGGAGCCTCCCCGGCCCGCGCTTGCCGCTGCCAGCCTGAGTGAGCGCCTGGGTCTGGCTGCCCCGTGCGCATGGAGGGAGCGGCCGCATTCCTCTGACCCAGGCCAGCGGGCTTGGACAGGCTCTCGCTTTTGCTCCTGTGTTAGAGAGAGAGAGAGAGAGAGAGAGAGAGAGAGAGAGAGAGAGAGAGAGAGAGAGAGAGAAAAGAGGAGATGGAGACCAAGAAGGAGGGGAGAGGGAACAATGTCAGTTACTAGGGGAAAGGACCTTGAGAATTAGAAAACTGAGAAGAGATAACTGGGCATCCTCGGGCACCTTAATCAGTCTCATAGATTTTAGCCTTGGTTTCCTGTTTATATAGTAGTGGGAGAAGTTTAGAAAGGGCCAAGAATTGGGTCCAGTTGAGTTGATTCTCTACTTGATTTCCTGTTTTTTATGCATAATGGGAAAACCACAAATATACAAACAGCTCTGGCCACCGGCTTCTGGAATCCTTGGGAATCCTTGGATATGACTCTGCCCACTCCAGCTTTTGGGGAAGTTATTTCAGTGTACGCTCCTTCTCTGTGATGCCTTCTAGCATTTAATAACACAAGAATCCTGGGAAGTCAACACTCTCATCCCCATTTTATTTTATTATTTATTTCCTATTTTTGCAGTGCTAGGGATGAAACATAGGGCCTGGTGAATGCTAGGCAAGCACCTGACCACTGGGTTACACCCCCAGCTCTTATTCCTATTTTCTTTTTTAAAAAAGATTTATTTTTTAGTTGTAGTTGGGCACAATACCTTTATTTTGTTTATTTATTTTTATGTGGTGCTGAGGATCGAACCCAGGGCCTCACACATGCTAGGCAAGTGCTCTACCACTGAGCCACAACTCCAGCCCCTCTCATTCCTATTTTTTTTTTTAAGAGAGAGAGAGAGAATTTTTATTTATTTATTTTTTAGTTTTCAGCGGTCACAACATCTTTGTTTGTATGTGGTGCTGAGGATCGAACCTGGGCCGCACGGATGCCAGGCGAGCGTGCTACCGCCTGAGCCACATCCCCAGCCCTCTCATTCCTATTTTCAAGAAAAGGACACTGAGGCACAGAGAGGCAAAACAACAAGCCCAAGATCATACAGCTAGTAACGATGGATCTGAATTCACAGCCAAATCTGGCTCACGTCTGAGGCCAAACTCTCCCCGTCAGGTTACCTGCTCCTCTGCTATCTATGACTATGCTTTTCTTTTTTCTAAAATAGATATTCCGTGACACCAATTGCAGTAAATGGCCAACACATGTGGCTAGAATGTGTGCACAACTGAGGTTGAGGGAGGACCCAAGTAGGGCCTGTGGCAGAAATCTCCAGGGATAAGGTGGAAGAGGGCTGCAGCCTGGGGGAAAGCAAAGACAATTCTGAAAAATGTTATCCAGGGAAAATACCAGGGTTCAAAGGCAGCAGGGAGAGACCAAGGTGCTTAAGTAGGAGAGAGAGAGCAGCAGCCAGGCCAGTCTGGCCCTGGGCTGTTCGGGTCTCAGCAGTGAAGTTGGAGGCCTTGAGAAGGTGTGAGGCTTTGTGGGGGAAGCGAAACTCAGCTTTAGCATGTTTAGTTTAAGCTGTTGGCAGAACATCCAAGTGGAAATAGCTTGCACACAGCCAGGAATATAGGACTGGAAAGAAAGTGTGAGGTTGTGTCAAAAAGAGCAATCTGCAGGATGACTTTCGGCCAAATTGTGGAGAACTTTCCCCTCTCCACCAGCACAGAGAGGGGCTTTCTCCTCAGGGCCCAGGAGACTCTGGCTGTTTTCACTGAAGCTCCCCCATACTCTCCCCTCCCCAACCCCTGCAGACCAGTGCAATCACGGACACGTGCTTCAAATCCCCAAAGGGCAGTGTGAGGGGATCTCAGTCCATAAATTTCCCCACGCCAGAGAGTGTCAGGGGCCTCATCTCACTTTGCTAAATACATTTTGGCTAGTCCTCAGGCATGCCAGGCCTTCACTGGTTTCACTTTGGCTTCTAGAACACAAGCCTTCAGGGTCTTGTTTGCTCTCCTTTTTCTGCCACCTGCCATTCTCAGACCAGCACAGTGTCTCCCAGCTTACTTCATCCTTAAAAAGGTGAGAGTATTTTCTTATTTATATATTTATTTTTTCTTTTTCCTTTCTTTGTGGTGCTGGAAATGGAACCCAGAGCCTCACACATGTGAGGCAAACACTCTACCAAGCACTCCATCCCCAGCCCTAGGTGAGGCCATTTTAGTCTGGCCCTGCTCCCTGTGGCATCTGGCTGAAACTATTCCCCTTGCCTAAACTCTGAGATAATGTGGTGGGTCCCATGCCCCCAATTTCATCTCTTTGGCAGGGGCATTTCCTTGTATTCACCTTTCTTGGGCTCTAGGACCCTTTCCTCTTAACCTCCCAATCCCATCTCAGCTGCAACCTCACACTTGTCCACCCTCATTCACGGGCCCCAGTTTGCCTCCAGAGTCTCTGCTGGTATAAGAGAAGTTAGAAGTTTGCATCATTAGTCTCTATTGTCTTGATTGGTGCTAGCCTTTGGGTTTGGGAGCTGGCTTGGAGAAATATGGCTATGTGAATGGGGTTAGGATTTACTTCACACACACAACTTGGAGGGACTGGAAATATTTCCATGGATCCCCATTGCCACAGAGATTTGTCTTTCTGGGGATCAGCAATAGAGGCTAGAGGTGCATTGAGGATCTAGGGTATCTTAGGTGGTTAGTGTGCAGACTTCTTCCAGCCAAGTGGAGGAGAATCACAGGCCTGGTTACCCAAGGTCCTTCTGCCAAAACCCAGACACAGTGCCTCAGCTAAGATGCTGCCTCTTTGTACTAATTACAAAAAGGCGCCCCCTCTGGCAGGAACAATTAGAAACATGTGCTGCTTCCTCTGGACTTTCACCCCCAGAGCCCGTGGTTTGGTGAGAGAAATGCAAGCTGGATTTTAGGGCACAGTCTATACAAATAGACTTTGAGGTTCTGTAAAACGTTGAGTCTGAGCTGAGTGCAGTGGCTCACACCTGTAATCTCAGCTACTTGGGAGATTGAGGCAGGAGGATTGCAGAGTTTGAGGCCAGTCTCAGCAACTTAGTGAGACCCTGTCTCAAAATAAAATTTTTTTTTTAAAGAGAGAGAGAGAGAGAGAGAGAGAGAGAGAGAGAGAGAGAGAGAATTTTTTTTTAATATTTATTTTTTAGTTCTCGGCGGACACAACATCTTTGTTGGTATGTGGTGCTGAGGATCGAACCCGGGCCGCACGCATGCCAGGCGAGCATGCTACCGCTTGAGCCACATCCCCAGCCCTCAAAATAAAATTTTAAAAAGGCTGGAGATGTAGCTCAGTGGGTTCAATCTCTAGTACCAAAAAAAAAAAAAAAAAAAGAAAGAAAAAAAGAAAGAAAGAAAAGGATTGAATATGGATGAGGTTCCCATAGTGGCTCAGCACACTAAGTACATCAACCTCAGGGGAGTACTATTCCTACTAATTCTGAATGATAACATCAACGGCAATGTACACGGAGCACTTACTAGGTGACAGACTCTCTTTGTTCTTAGTACTCCACACTTACTCTCTCATCTAATCCCCACAGCAACCTGAAGATGAGTACTAATATTACATCATCTCTGTTTTCCTGATAAGAAAGTTGAAGAACAGAGAAGTTGCACAGCTTGCCAAGATTGTGCATCCTGTATGTTTGGGACTGAGGAGCCAAACAAGGGAAGATTGGCCCCGGAGCCTTTGATACTGACCACTGCACCTTGCTGCTTCCTACATAATGCCTGGTGTCATAGTTCATAAAAGGTCTTTCCATCCATGGGCAAGGTTGATTCTTATGATTTTTTTTCCCTCCATGTAAAGTTCCTAAAATCAATCCCATTTTCCAGACCAAGGGAAGAGACTCAGGTGAGGTGAACTTGCTGAGGTCACACAGGTAGCAAGTAAGGATACAGGGATTTGAATCCAGTTCTTTCTGATTAGATCTTCCTTTCCCCACTCTTTATGTGACACACCCCCCTCCCAATCAAAATTCTCTTCTGGCTTCAAAACTGAGTATCAGAGTTGGTAGGGATTAAAAGGATGACCTCATCTGAACTTCTCAGTATGACAGAGGAGGAAGCTTAGCACTCTACTGATATCTGGTTAGAGTCGGGGGG
Organism: Urocitellus parryii; assembly: GCF_045843805.1. Taxonomy (NCBI): domain Eukaryota; kingdom Metazoa; phylum Chordata; class Mammalia; order Rodentia; family Sciuridae; genus Urocitellus; species Urocitellus parryii. The sequence goes on from NC_135547.1 coordinate 77,156,759, forward strand.
GGGGGGGGGGAGAGACTGAGCAAAAAGATTTATTCAAAGGAGAGAGAAAGAACGGATGAGAGGGAGAGAAAGATGTTGATAGGGAGAGAGAGGGCTCCAGCAAGTGAGAGCAGGAGCCTGGGAAGGAAGAACACAAGGTAAGGAAAATAAATCAAATGAGAAAAAGACCCAAAGTGGGGTGAAGGCATAAGTGACCGGCCATCTGGAAACAGCACTGAGCTCTGCGGGGGCGTGTGTTTGTGAAGCAGGGGAGCTAGACCGGCAGGTGTGAGGGCCCAGCTGCTGCCAGCCAAGAACTGTCCAGGCCCAGCGCCCAACTGGAAAAGAGACATGGCCCCTGCAAGAGACCTCTCAAGGGGGGATTTCAGCTGGGGGAATACAGGGAGGAAGCTGCCCTCTCCTAGGGCCAGGTGGGGTTCACCTCTGAACAGCTCCTCTGGGGAGGACAGTTCCTGTGGCCTCTCTTTGCATTTCCCTTGCATTTTTCTCAACTGTTGCCTTTGGGGCCTGGAATATGAATGATTTCCTGTTGTGTTTGAATCCCAGGCTGCCTTTCCCTGGTCTTAAATGTTCTGAATAGATAAGTAAAATGCCAATTCAGGTTATCCTCAGCAGAAATCCAGTAGGAATAGATTGGGAGGGGAAAATGGCTACCAGATCTATTGGTCATGCTCCTATCCAACCCCTGCCATGGCCAGGTCTGATATAGCACAGGGTTGTGCCATCAGTCTGACCCTGGTTCAAGTCTCAAGGCTGCCACTTCCTACCTGTGTGACTTTGGGCAGATGACTTTGGCTCATTGTGCCTCAGTTTCCTTAGGTGTAAGTTGGGGGGAAAAAGAATACCTACCACATGAGGCTTTGCCAGGGTTGGATGAGATAATGTCTGTGACTATAAACTCTCAAGTGCTGTACACATGTGAGTAATTACTCTTCCCTGACCTCTGTTCCCTGCTGCTTGGGGGATGGAGTCAGCCTTCCAATCTGAGTCCAGTTCCAAGCCTGACTTCACCTCCTTGGTCCTGTTTTCTTCATTGTTACATATGACTGTGTGGGAAGTCAGACCTCCAGACCCAGCAGGGTGGGCTCAGGGATGGCTGTTATTCCTACATAGTTTTATTTTTGTGATGCTGGGGATTGAACCCAGAGCTTCATGCATGCCAGGCAAGTGATATACCCCTGAGGTACACCCTGAGCCCCTAATGCAATTCTTTTCTTCAGGCCACAAATGTGAGCTGAGTCCCCCTGGCTGTGCCTGAGTCTCCAAAGCTCCAGAGGAGACTAAAGCACCACTTTAGCCCTCAAGGATTTTTCAGTATAGTAGGGGAAATAGAAAAGCCAATAATAAAATGAAGCAGGAGATAGGAGTATATGATATCTGAGCTGAGGATTGGAATTCCTCAGGTGTTAGGGACAGCATGGTCAAAGGCCTTGATGGGAACTAGAAGAACAACACAGGATGGGGTCTGTGATGTCACAGGAATCTGACCCGGATGTCACAGTAAGAAATTCAGTCTCGATATCGTGGTCACTGAAGGTGATGTGGACAGATATACATAGAGCCTGGTACAGTTGGTTATTCAGCAAAGTGTGCTCATTGCCTTGATCTTGTCCTTCCACCTTCTACCCCCACTTCCCAGATAGCTTTCAGGCCTTGGCCCTAAACAAGGCCACATAAGGCTCATGGTCCCCCTGTCACCATCCTTCAGCTTTCTGAGCTCAGTATTATGGCACCTCTGTTCACTCAGCTCCTCAGGCCAAAACCTTGCCTTGATCTTTCTTTTTGTCTTTTACCCCATGTCCAACTTCTGTTGGCTCTCTCTAAATATAGCCAGGATCCAAAGCAATCCTTACCACTTTCATAGCCATCATCCTGGCCCTCGTTGCTCCTGTCTGTCACCTGTGTCACTTCAGTGATCTCATGACTGTTCTCTACTCTCCAACCCTTGGCCCCTTGGTCTTTTCTCCCCACAGCAGCCAGAGGGATCCTCTATTCCTTGACCTGGGAACTGCCACTGGTTCTCTATCCTACTCAGGATAAGAAACAAAGTCTTTACAGTGGCCCATGTGACCTGTGGAATCCCTCCTGCTCCATAGTCATTTCCTTCTTTCCTCCTCTTTATTCTTTCAGCTTCTGGCACACTGGCCTCGCTATCTCTTGGATGTGACAAAGTGGCTCTTGTCTTAGGCTCTTTGCACTTGCTATTACCTCTGCCTGGAATACTCCTTCCCTTGTGGCTTGTCTCCTCACTGCATTGAGGTCTCTGCTCAATATCTTCAATGGGCATTTTCTGGGCACCTTATCTAAAACAGCAGCACCATCACTCTCAACTCTCACCTTGCTTTATTTTTCTCCACAGTGCTTGTCACCACTGGCTAATAGCATATTTTATTTTCTGTCTCTCTGACTAGAAGGAACCCTCCATGAGGTCAGGGATTTCTGGGTTTTATTCACTTTTGTTTTCCCCAAAGACTAGTGCTCTGCCGGGCACATAATGGGTTGTCAGTAATCATCTGTTGGGTGAAAGAATGGCTGAGATGGAAGATTAGCTTCTGGGTGATGGAAAGACAAACTGCAAGAGAGACAGAGATGTCATGGGGCCAAGTTTGGCCAAATGTGCTCAGGGAAGTTGAAACAGATTCTGCAGAAGAGACCTCAAAAAAGGTATGAGTGAAACCCAGATGCAGGGTGGAAGAGGAAAGTCCTGTACCTCATATAGAAGGGGTAGGGATGGAAGCATGTCCTTTTTCACTCCCTCCAGCCTCCTAAACTGCTGGTAATCCCAGGATCATACTAGGTATAGGGTCTTAATTTAGCATTTGAGTAGCCACCTTAAATGTTAATGGCCATCTTATTTTTTTTAAATATTTATTTTTTAGTTTTAGGTTGACACAATATCTTTATTTTATATTTATGTGGTGCCGAGGATCGAACCCAGTGCCTCATGCACACTAGGCAAGCGCTCTACTTCTGAGCCACAATTCCAGCCCTTAACCACCATTTTATGAGAGAAATTTTGCTTTCCTGTACTTCCTCTTATCCGAACTCCTCCACCCCCATTAATGACCTACTCCATGGTACCATAACTCTAAGCCAATCCCAGAAGGACACAACCCCACCTCACTCTGACACAAGCACCCCAGCCTATCCCACAGCACCACAGTTAGACTCCAAACTCCACCCCACAAAAGCCCAACACCTGAACCTCCTGAGACCTCTCTCCACTCTATAGAGGGATGGGCTTTATTTGTCAGCTTTGACAAATAAAAACCTTTGTGTGGATCTCTGCCTGGTCTTGCTCACCCGTCTCTTGCTTTCTCACTTTCCTTTCACCAGGGTGCTTATGGGTGGGCACCTTTGGAGATAGCAGCCTGGCTTGGCAGGAAAGTTGCAGGGCAGTGAATGATGCTTGCTAGCTGGGTAAAGAAGATGGCTGGAGAGGATAGGCAACAACATGGGGGATGGCTAATGAGAGCAGATGAAAATGCAAAAGTACTCAGTGCTTGGCAAGTCTTGAGAAATTGTAGTTTCTACCCCTGCCCCTGCCAATATGCAATTTTGCTTTTGAAGGTTTATTTTCTGCTTGTCCCCATTCATGTACACGGGTACACATTATCCCCACTTCCACCTCAGCCTTCCTTCCCACCCTTATTCTGACCCTTATTCTGCTTTTATCTCCATTTCTAATGAGTGCAAGCCCATGCCCCCATGCCATCTAGAGTGTGACTTTTTGTGGAAGTTCCTATAGAATTGCCCTGGATGTCTAGCGCTAGCTTGAGCCTCTGGGAGATGTAGGAAAGGCTTATAGTCATTGCCATTCCCTTTACCTCTTCCCAGCACTGCCAAGGTCCTACCGTGTGCCAATGAGTGATGGACCTGAAGAGATGGGAAAGGTCTTTAGCACAGTATAAGAGACAGACAGAAACACAATATCATTAATAAAACCAAAGAAATAAAAATTCAAATAAGCTAAGCATGGTGGCACATACCTGTTAATACCAATGACTCAGGAGGCTAAGGAAAGAGGATCCCAAATTGGAGGCTAGCCTCAGCAACTTAGTGAGACCCTGTCTCAAGATAAGAAATTAAGGGCTGGGGGTATAACTCAGTTGATAGAGTGCTTTCTTCGCATGCATAAGGACCTGGGTTCAATCCCCAGCACCACACACACAAAAATGATAAAAAGTAAAAAGAATTGTAGAGCACCCCTGGGTTCAATTGCCAGTACTGGGGAGAAAAAATTCAAATTCAAACCATGAGGTATTTTTACCTCTAAGATGAGTGAAGATTCAGTTGTGGTAGGGAGGGTGCATTAGCAGCCACAATCATGCAATGGTATTAGAATTGTGAACTGGACAATAATTCTGGGAATCGAAATCTATCATATGTCTTGTTTGTTTCTTTCCTTGTTTCAATGTACATGCCCTTTAACTCAGCAGCTTCACTTCTTCAAATTTATCATAAAAAATAATAGAACAAATGTGCAAGGGTATAAGTAAGAGGATTTTCATTGCCATGTTTTTGTAAAAGTTTTTTTTCTTTTTAGTTGTAGATGGACACAATATCTTTATTTTATTTGTTTTTATTTTTATATGGTGCTGGGGATCAAACCCAGTGCCTCACGCATGCTAGGCAAGCCAAGCCCTCTGCCACTGAGCCATAATCCTGGCCCCATCCCCACCCCCACCCCTGCCATCTTTTCTTTTTTTTTTTTTTTGAGGTGAAATTCACACAACAGATAGCCATTTTAAAGTGAACAGTTCAATGACATTTGGTACATTCACAATGTTGTACAACTTCTGATATCTAGTTCCACAACATTTTCATTTTCTCCAAAACAAAACCTGAAACCCATTCATCAGTTACTCCCCATTCCCCACTCTACTCAGGACCTGGTAACAACCAATCTCTTATCTGTCTTTTGAATTCTCTTATTCTGGATGTTTCATATAGATAGAATCATTCAACACAAGTGTCCTTTTATGTCTTACACTTCATATATTGTTTTCAAGTAGCTTAGCAAGTATCAGTGCTTCTCTCCTTTGTATGGCTGAATAGTATTCTGTTGTATGCTTATGTCAGGATTTGTTTATCACTTCCGTCAACTAATGGGCATTTTATTGGTGACCTTTTGGCTGTTGTGAATAGTGCTGCCATAGACATTTAAGTAATTGTATTAGTTTGGATATCTGTTTCCAGTTCTATAGGAGTATAATTGCTGGGACAATGGGTAAATCCATTTAACTTGTTGAAGAAGTCATGTGACTGCTTTAGCTAGCAGCTATGCCATTTTACATTTCCTTTAACAATGTATGAAGGATCTACCTTCTCCACAAGCTTTTTGATTATATGTTGAGAGCCATGGCCAGGTCAAGATGGTGCCTGGCATTTTGCCAGAAGGAGCGGTTCCTGCTGCCTCAGGTGCCCGCTATTTTTGAGCTCTCGCGGAGTTCCTGGAGAGTTAATAAGAACCAAACCCAAAGGGCGTTAAGTTCGTGTGGGCGGTGTGTGGCATGGGTTCTAAAAATAAAGTTCGTTCCTGCTTGAATCTTCAAGTGGCTCCTGATTTGTGCCCAGCCAGACTGCGGCATATGGTGTCCTGCAAAGGGAACACCTGAGGGTAAGTGATAAGGTAAACTGCTCGCCCCTGAGGGCAGTGCGAGAGGATGGGTAACCATTTAAAGATTCTTCTTTTATTTTGTTTCGCTTTGTTTTAAGTTGCCTGTCCCTGGAGATGGGTGGGAAGGAAGAAAAACCGCTCACATCTGAGGGAAAACTATTTTCGTCTGAGGAACAGATAGGGAGAAAGGACGGATGGACATTTCAGGAGGATAGAAAGGCTGATATAATGAATTTTTGTTCCATTTTTGTTTCATTTTGTCTTGGTTTCCTTTTGCATTATCTTAGTGAGGGGTATCTTCGTCACGGAAATATAGAATTAAAAATTAATAAGAACCAAACCGAAAGGGCGTTAAGTAGCTTAGAGGAAGGAGACATCTCAGTAAAATCAAGAACAGTTAGGGCATACGTTAAGACGATACAAAGGTGTAGCCCATGGTTCATTAAAGAGGGGTTGTTAAATATATCACAATAGAACCATCATGGTGAAGATTTTTAAAAGATACAAAAGGAAAGCCCAGGGACTCTGCCAATTGGCACATTATCATTATGGACGTTGGTACAATCTTGTTTGCTTAGTCTAGGAGAAGACATCTTACATCAAGTAAAAGAGGAAGTCTCTTGAGTTAGACAAAGGAAAAAAGTTTAGAGGAGGAAGGGCTATCAGGGGAGAAATTACAACGGGAGGTTGCTACTAATCCCTTTCTATCACGGGGAGGGGGGCGTGTGGGTGTCCAACCAACAGCTCCGCCTATGGAGACAACATATGCTGAGTGGCCCTCAACCCCCGTAGTTGATAGATGGGATCCTGAGACAGGACCTCAAAAATTAGCATGCCCTGTATTTGAGGTGGCAGGAGGGCAGCGAATTCACCATGCTTTAGATTTCAAAACAGTGAAACAGCTGAAAGAGGCTGTAACAACTTATGGTCCTCAAGCACCCTTCACTGTAAGTATGGTCGAATCCATTATCAACTTGAACATGATGCCAGTAGATTGGGCTAGTATGTGCAAAGCTGTGCTAAATGGAGGACAATATCTGTTATGGAAGGTTGCCAATCAGGAATTTTGCACGGAGACGGCTAGGTGAAATGCAGCGGCCGGTTATCCTCAGAGAAATCTAGACATGTTGTTAGGAAAGGGACCTTATGAGGGTCAGCAGCAACAAACTGGAAATGATCCTGCCATATACTCACAAATTGCTGCAGATGCAGTTAGGGCATGGAAGACTTTACAAGGACACGGAGATTTACAAGGTCAATTATCTAAGGTAATACAAGGAGCTAATGAACCTTACGCTGAATTTGTAGATAGGCTTATACAAACAGCTACCAGAATCTTTGGGGATATAGAACAAACGATCCTATTAATAAAGCAACTAGCCTACGAACAAGCAAGATGGTGCAGGGAGGCCATTAGACCATGGGAACATGGAGATTTAAACACATATATTAAATTATGTAGAGACAATAATGAACAAGGGCAAGTCTTGGCAGCTGCAGTACAACAGGCTTTAGATGCCAGGCCAAAAACATGCTACAATTGTGAACAAACAGGACATTTTAAAAGGAGTTGCCCCATAGGAGGAGGGTTTAACAAAACTAGGTATCAAAGGGGTAGAATACCAGGTATTTGCCCACAATGCTATAGAGGGAGACATTGGGCTAAAGAATGCTGTTCTCAAACCACTATAGAGGGTATTCCGTTATCAAAAAACGGACAAGGACCAGATGTTTACCCATGATATTGTGGAGAAAAACATTGGGCTCCATTGCCAAAAAACAGACAGGGGGGCCCCATGCTCCGGGGCCCATGACCACAAATATATGGGGCACTGGAGAAACCCAGCAACACCATCAGGGTAGTGCCCAGGACACATTATCCATTAGATCCCTCACTAGACCAATCAGAGGGAGCACAGGATTGGACATCTTTGCCTCCGCCAGAGCAGTACTAACTCCAGAGATGGGAGTTCAAATCATTCCCACAGGGGTGAAAGGACCTCTTCCCAAAGGAACCGTAGGCTTATTATTGGGATGCAGTTCTTCTACTCTAAAAGGACTCATGATAAGTCCTGGGGTAATTGATCCCGATTATGAAGGTGAAATAAAAATTATAGCCAGTTCTCCAAGGGGTATATCAGTAATTTCACCAGGAGATAGAATAGCACAGTTATTAATAATACCCAGCCTACATGATAAATTTTCCAGTCGTACTATAGAAAGAGGTTCCAGGGGATTAGGCTCCACAGGTGTAGATTGGGCTATGCTTTTTTTAAATTTAGATTCTCGCCCAATGCTAAAACTAAATATTCAAGGACATGAATTTAATGGGCTACTGGATACAGGTGCAGACCTTAGCATTATCTCTCGTCAAGAATGGCCAAAACATTGGCCATTACAACAAGCCACTCAAATGATTCGAGGCCTAGGAGTGGCAACTAATCCCCATAGAAGTGTGATGGTATTAGATTGGAAGGATCCTGAAAGATGTGAAGGAACTATACAGCCATATGTATTGGATCATCTTCCCGTAAATTTTTGGGGACGAGATGTCCTAGATCAATTAGGTTTGACATTAACAAATAACATCAATTCAAATGTGCCCACTATTATGGCTAGACAAGGTTTTAAGAAAGAAAAAGGATTAGGAGAACAAGGACAAGGTATAGTGGCACCAATACAAATAGATCAAAAAACAGATAGACATGGATTGGGTTTTCAGGAGTGGTCACTGAGACAATAAAAATTACTTGGAAATCAGAAAGGCCAGTATGGGTTCCTCAGTGGCCCCTGACTAAAGAAAAGATACAAGCAGCCCATGACCTGGTCAAACAACAATTAGCGGAGGGACATATACAACCTTCCATATCTCCCCATAATACTCCCATTTTTGTCATCAAAAAGAAATCTGGTAAATGGAGATTATTGCAAGATTTAAGAGCCATTAATAATGAGATGGTTATTATGGGACCTGCTCAATCGGGGATTCCCCAATTGTCTGCTTTGCCAAAAACCTGGTATGTTTTAGTTATAGATATTAAAGATTGTTTTTTTCAATTCCAATTCATCCTGAGGATAGTCCACGTTTTGCATTTACTATCCCTGCACTGAATCATGAAGGTCCCCATCAGAGATATGAATAGAAAGTATTCCCTCAAGGGATGGCTAACAGCCCAACTATGTGTCAAATTTATGTTAACAAAGCAATCCAGCCACTTAGAAATCAAAATCCTGAACTACAAATATTTCACTATATGGACGATGTATTATTGGCACACAAAGATAAAAACACATTGCTAGAATGTTATGCCACACTTGCAAACTTATTAAAAAATTATAATCTAGAGATAGCAATAGATAAAGTACAATTAAATTTTCCAATTAATTATTTAGGAGTTCTATTATCCTCGACCATGGTCCGTCCACCAAAAATTCAAATACGAGTAGATCAACTCAAATCACTTAACGACTTTCAAAAGTTATTAGGAGACATAAATTGGATAAGGCCTTATCTAGGCATACCAACAGGAGAGTTGGGACCTTTATTTGATATCCTAAAAGGTCCATCAGATCCAAATTCACCCCGCATATTAACGCCTGAAGCAAGAAAGACATTAAAGGGCTGGGGATGTGGCTCAAGCGGTAGCGCGCTCGCCTGGTATGCGTGCGGCCCGGGTTCGATCCTCAGCACCACATACAAACAAAGATGTTGTGTCCGCCAAATACTAAAAAATAAGTATTAAAATTCCCTCTCTCATTCTAAAAAAAAAAAGAAAGACATTAAAAATCATTGAAACATATATGGAAAATATGCATTTTGATAGAATTGATATAAGTTTGCCTTTATTATTTATTGTACTACCAACAAAAAATATTCCTACAGGAGTATTTTGGCAAGAAGGTACATTATTATTATGGATACATTTATCTTATTCTCCTAACACTATTCTTACTAGGTATCCTGAGGCTGTAGGACAATTAATACTCAAAGGAATAAAAGCAGCAAAGGGAGTGTTTGGAATTTCTCCCAATAAAATTATTACTTCATGTACAATGGATCAAATTGATGAGTTAGCTAATGAGTTAAATACTTGGGCAATAATCATGTGCAAATCTAATGTTTCATTTGATAGCCACTTACCATCTAATCCTTTGTTGTCTTTTGGTCTTCGCATCCTGTAGTTTTTCCAAAAATGACAAGAAAAAAACCTATCATGAATGCTCCAAATATATTCATTGATGGGTCAAATAATGGTACAGCAGTAGTAGTTACCCATGATCAAACTTTTACATTTTTAGTACCCAAACAATCAGCTCAAAAGGTAGAGCTTAATGCAGTATTACAAGCTTTTGTGATGTTTAAACATTCTGTATTTAATTTATTTTCCGATAGTCAGTATATAGCTAATGCTATAGTATCCCTTGAAGATGCTGGTAGGATTTCCCCTTCCTCTACTGTTTTCTCTTTGTTTTCCATTATACAAAGTCTTATCTGGGACAGAAAAGATCCATTCTTTATAGGACATATCAGAGCACATACAGGATTGCCTGGAGCCCTTCGTTTGGGCAACGATTTAGCAGATAAAACTACACATGACATACATATTTTTTCTATGCTAGAAGAAGCTACAAATTTTCATAAATCCTTCCATGTCAATGCAAATACTTTAAAAAAGCATTTAAAAATAACTAAGGAACAAGCTAGACAAATAATAAAACAATGTCAAAATTGTGTGACCTTTTTACCACAAGTTAATCTTGGAGTCAATCCTAGAGGACTGATACCTAACCATATTTGGCAGATGGATGTCACACACTTGCCAGAATTTGGAAAATTAAAATATTTGCATGTTACAGTTGATACTTCTTCCGGATTTTTGATGGGCTCCCTTCATGCCGGAGAAAAAACTAAAGATATTATAGCTCATTGCTTACAAAATTTTGCCACCATGGGTGTTCCAAAACAGTTAAAAACAGATAATGGCCCTGGCTATACTTCTACCTCTTTTAAACAATTTTGCTTATCATTTGGCATTACTCATATAACAGGAATCCCATACAATCCACAGGGACAAGGCACAGTTGAAAGAGCTCATCAAACTATTAAAATGTACTTATTAAAGCAAAAAGAGGGAATTGGGAAGGGGTATATATCCCCCAAAGATAAATTTAAAATAACCCTTTTTACTCTAAACTTTTTAAATTTGGATTCATCAGGGCAAAAAGGCACATGTGTCCAAAAAATGTACATAAGCCCAAGGTACTTTGGAAGGATATTCAAACAGGACAATAGAAAGGTTCTGACCCAGTGATTGTCTGGAGTCGGGGGTCTGTTTGTGTGTTTCCACAGGGAGAACAGCAGCCTATTTGGATTCCAGAGAAACTAACTAAAGCGATTTCTACAGACCAAAAAGAAGATGATTTGGGTCAAATCCATAATAGCTGATATCCAGAACTCCAGTTTGGCTATCCTTACATCTGCGACAGTGGTTCTCCCACACCAGGAGGCTAATGAATAATGAACACCATTAAGGCCTATTTCAAATGTAAGAAACCTTGGGGCTTGCTTGTGGGAATACCTTCAGACCCATATGCAAGTTACAGGAAAAAGGATGGGATATCCAAAGAAGAGTCAAACCCAGGTGGTAACCAGGATGCTTTTTTCAATATCTATTTTATTATTGCCCTTTCCCACATCATGAAGTTTTGTTTTGTTTTTTGAGCTCATACACACCTAGATTAATGTTTTTCTGATCAGTTTTATTTTTTGACTGTGGAGTTTTTGAGCATTGCAATGGGGATTTCTCCTGTAAAAAGCTACAAGGCCTTTACTATTATGTTATGTGTTGTATGTATTGTGTTATGTGTGCACACTTGTGTTTTGTGTTGCATGTCTGTATGTGTGTATGTCCATATATCATATATGAGGAGCGCTCATGAAAAAATGGATCCAAATATATATTTTTTATTATTCACATGATTTAAATGGTTTAATTTAAATTGGGTAAACAGCTGTTGAGGATTGTTTTAAAATGTGAACAAAAAAGGAGGTTAACAGATCTGTTTGTTTACTTTCACCTTTCCTTTTCATTATATCTAATTCTATTCAGGATACTAAATTGTTTAGATAATTGCTTTTTTTAGTGACTGTTGGAATGTTACATAATTTTTTTTTTAGCCATCACTGCCAGAATTCCTATCTTCATCCCAGTGCCAGTGAAGACAAAGATAAAACCAAAATACAGCTTCTGCAATAGCTATCACAACAAACTGTATAAACTGATGCATCAATGAATAATGTAGCTCAACAAGTGATGTTCAATCAAGGAGTCGATTTACTTTGGGAGGAAAAGGACATATTAATGGATTCCTCTGCTTTGAACTGCTTGCAGAACTTGCCTGGACTATGTATCACTTGTATGCATTGTGAACTATCTGTTGGTGCAGTGAATTGTAGTAGTGCCGGGGTATCTTTGCTGATGATGCAATCGGTGGTACAATTTTTCCAAAAGGGGCTGTCAATTGGCTTGGTGTCGTGGCATTTTGTATCCTCCTCTTTCTGCTTGTAGCAGGTTGTTCATGGTGTTTGTGTAAAAACCACTATCCACAAGTGTGGCTAAATGCTGGGCCAGTAGTCAATGACGGGTAAGATCCAATTGCAATGGTACCAACCTAAGACAGGAGGCTGACACCTTGAGGTCAGCTCATCCGATGTCGGGTAAGGACATATGTAGTATTAGACAACCTAAGACAGGCACGGTCCCTAAGCCACATACTTGTTGTTTAATTAACCAAAAGTGGGGAGATGTTGGGAACCATGGCCAGGTCAAGATGGTGCCTGGCATTTTGCCAGAAGGAGTGGTTCCTGCTGCCTCGGGTGCCCGCTTGTGGAGTTCCTAGAGGGTTTGTGTGGGTGGAGTTCGCGAGTTGAGTTCCTGTTGAGTGCTTGAAAAGTTCCCGAAGTTCCAGTGGAGCTCTCGGGGAGTTCCTGGAGAGTTTGCATGGGCAGTGGCGTGCGGCGTGGGTTCTAAAAGTAAAGTTTGTTCCTGCTTGAATCTTCAAGTGGCTCATGATTTGTGCCCAGCCAGACTGCGGCAATTATAGTCATCCTTGTGTATGTGAAATAGCAGCTCATTGTGGTTTTGATATGCATTTTCCTAATAACTAATGATGTTGAGAGTCTTTTCATGTGCTTGTCAACCATTTGTATATCTCCTTTGGAGAAATGTTTGATTAAGTTCAGTACTAGGGATTGAACCCAGGAAAGTTCTACTGCTGAGGTACAATTTTAAAATGTTTTATTTTATTTTTTAATTTTCAGACAGGATCTCACTAGGTTGGAAAGGCTGACCTTGAACTTATGATCCTCCTTCCTCAATTTCCCAAGTAGCTGGGATTAAGGCACTGTATTTGGCCTGTGTCTTATTTTTTGTTGTTCTTTATTTATTCTGGACACTAGGCCTTTATCAGACATACAGTTTGAAATATTTTCTCTCATTCTATGAGTTGTGTTTTCAATTTGTTTTATTTTTGTGGCAATAGGGATCAAATTGAGGGGTCATATAGGCTAGGCAAGCACTACCACTGAGTTCTACCTCTAGTTTCTCCCTTTGTTGATAATGTCCTTAGCAGCAAAAAAAGTTTTTAGTTACAATGAAGTCCAATTTATCTATCTTCTTTTGTTTCTTGTGTTTTGGTGTCATATCTAAGAATCCACTGCCAAGTGCGTATCATGAAGATTTAACCCTATGTTTTCTTCTAACAGTTCTGTAGTTTTGGTTCTTACATTTAGGTCTGTGATTCATTTTGAATTCACTTTTGTTTATTGTTTGAGATAGAGGTTCAACTTTATTATTTTGTGTATGAAAATCCAGTTATCTCAGTATCTTTTATTGAAAAGACAGTTCTTTCCTCATCGAATGGATTTGGTACCTCTGTCCAAAATCACAAATAGTTATTTCTGTTCTCTCAGTTCTTTTCCGTTGCACCTATATGTCTGTACTTATGCCAGTAACACACTGTTTAATTACTGTAGCTTTGTAGTAAGTTTTGAAATCAATAAGTGTGAGTCCTCCAATTTTGTTCTTTCTTTTCAAGATTGTTTTGGCTATTTGGGTCCCTTAAGATGCTGTATGGATTTCAGAATGGATTTTCTGCAAAAAGAATTTAAGGATGGCTTTTTTTTTTTTTTTGCTAAAAATCATTAGGGTTTTCATAGAGATTGGCTTCAATCTGTAGATCACTTTGAGTAATACTGACACAGTAATGATATTGTCTTTCAATCTATGAACGCAGGATGTCTTTCCATTTATTTGTGCCTTCTTTAATTTCCTTAGCTACATTTTATAGTTTTCAATGTGCAAACCCTTTGCCTACTTAAAAAAAAATTCTTTGCATGCTGTTGTGAATAGAATTATTTTCTTAATGACATTTTGGATTGTTCATTGTTGGTGTATAGAAATAACAACTGATTTTTGTTAACCTTGTATCCTGCAACTTTGCCAAATTCTTTTATTAGCTTAAGTAGCTTGCTGTTGTGCAATGCTTTTATGTGTCATGTATAACTAAAAAGAATCAATAAATTTAAAATAGTTTAAAAAAAGAAAATTGAGATAATTCTGAATGTTCAGCAGTAGGGAACAGGTTAAAAATTTTCAGAGCATCCATGTAATGTGACCATTTTTAAGAGATCAGATGTTCTTTACTTTTTTGGAATGTTAGGTATGTTTGGCATATTTTGATATGTTAAGCCATAATTAGATATGAACAAGGTAGTTCTTTAAGGATTAATAAGTAAAAGCTGTCCATGGCATATAATTAAGTAATTCCATGTATTTGATTCATATAAAAGTCATATATAAGCCTGGCACAGTAGCACATGCCTGTGACCCCAGTGACTTGGGAGGCTGAGGCCAGTTCTAGGCCAGCCTGGGCAACTTAGCAAGACCTTATATCAAAATAAAAAATAAAAAGCGGTGGTGATGTAACTTTGTGGTAGAGTGCCCCTGGGTTCTATTCCCAGTAAACCCCCCTCCCCTACCACACACATACACAAAAGTTATATGCATCCGGGCACAGTGGCACATGCCTGTAATCCCAGCAGCTTGGGAGCCTGAGACAGGAGGACTGAAAGTTCAAAAGCCAACCTCAGCAATGACGAGGTGCTAAGCAACTCAGTGAGACCCTGTCTCTAAATAAAATACACAAATAGGGCTGGGGATGTGGCTCAGTGGTTGAGTGCCCCTGAGTTCAATCCCCAGTACACTCCCCCCCAAAAAAAGTCATATGCACATAATACCAGCTCCATAGGCACAGGAATTGTTTGTTTTGTATACAGGTATAATCCTAGTACCTGGTGTATGGCAATAGTAGGTGCTCAATAATATTTTGGAGTATATGAAAAATATCTGAAAAGGTAAAGACCAAATTGTAATATATCACTGAGGTGTAGTGATATGAGGGAATCATTATATGTATTGTTTGAATTTTTTACCTCAAGCAGATATTGGGGAAAAATGGTAATTCCATTAGACATACACATAAATGTGTGTGATAACATGCATGCTTTCTTTTCACCAAGTAAGTGGTAAGAAGAAAGGTACTGGGGACTGAGGAAGGAAGGTTCTAGGACTGTGAGATAAACAGAGGCAACTCATAGGCAGCCACTTTGAAGCTGGGTCTCACCAGGTTTCTCATTTGTGTCTACAGAGCAGCCAGAGAGAGCTTTCCAGAATATAAATCTGATAGGACCCCTCTTTGGCTTTACACTTTTTGGTGGCTCTTAGAGAAGCTCCTCCACGTAGCATAGGAGGTCTTTTGTGATCTGGCCCCTGTTACCTTTACTTTTTGCCACTCACTTCTATATATTCAATTTTTTTATTATGGAAGTAAAAACACGCAAAAGCAGAGAGCATATGATAATCAATTCCCATGTATTCATTCAACCAATTTCAACAATGATCTGTACTTTTTAAATTTTGTTTCACCCATATCCTTTCTTCCCACATACATTTTTTTTTCCTTCTGGAGTATTTTCAAATAAACCCCAAATATATTATTTTACTTCCCTTTGTATCTCTAATAGATGAGAGTTTTTTAAAAAATGTATATAAAGCCACCATACTATTATTATATTTAACAAGTTTATTGAGAATCTTGTCTCACTGTGTTGGCTTCAAACTCCTGGGGTCAAGACACACTCCTACCTCAGCCTCATGAGAAGCTAGACCTATAGGCATGTGTTATTGTGTCCAACTTTGATAATTTCTTCCTTCCTTCCTTTTTTTTTTAATTTTATGGTACTAGGGGTTGAACCCAGGGGTGCTCTAACACTGAGCTATATCCCCAGCCCCTTTTATTTTTTGGTATGAGACAGGGTCTCACTAAGTTGCTGTGGGTCTTGCTAAATTGCCAATGCTGGCCTAGGAACTGGGATTTTTCTTGCCTCAGTCTCCCAAATTGCTGGGATTACAGGCGTGTCCCTCTGCACCTGGCCCAGCTTTGATAAATTTATTTTTAAAAATCAACAATTTCTTCTTTTAAAAGTCTTTTTAAGTTGTATGGGTTGGGGTTGTGGCTCAGTGGTAGAGTGCTTGCCTAGCATGTGTGAGGCACTGGGTTTGATTCTCAGTACCACATAAAAAATAAAAACAAATAAAAATAATATTTTTAAGTTGTAAATGGACACAATATCTTAATTTAATTTAATTTAATTTATTTTTATGTTCTGCTGGGGATTGAACCCAGTGCCTCACATGTGCTAGGCAAGGGCTCTACCACAGAGATATGAACCCAACCCTGATAATTTCTTAATATCACCTAGTACATGTCCAAATTTCCCTCATTGTTTTAAAAACATCTTTTTGCAATTGGTTTGCTTGAATGCTATCTTATATTCTGTGTTCCACCAACACTGAACTGCTTAGAGTTTCCCTATTTCTGGAACCTTTTGCTTTCATTCATGCAGTCCCTTTTCCTGAAATGTTCTTTCCCCATACTCCCCTTAAGACTCATAACCTTCATGGTTGCCCCAGTCTGGATTCCCTGTTCCATAATACCTACAATATATAACTATGTTTTATTACATAGTTTTAACATTCCATTAAGTATGTACTGAGCACTACTAAGGTGCCAGGTACTGGGGTATTGTGGAACAGTGTCTACTATTGATACCTAACATGCAGTCTCCCATGTGCTTTTTCTAGTATTTCTGGTGCCCCTCACAACTACTCCATGAGGTAGGTCCAGGTATTATCCCCATTTGATAGATGAAGAGACTAAGGCTGTGAGCCTATCACAGTGAGTGACAGAGAAGGGGCTTAACCCCAGGCAATGTGAGGTGGAAGTGAGCATGTTGCATGTAAGACTTTACTGGTCAGCTCTGGGTCCTTCTCTGAGTAGGTTTGGGAATCTGCCCTTGACAATTGCAGAGGAGGAGTCACTATAGAACTTTCTGGGCAGGGGCTTAGAGATGTCAAAATCCTCTACCTTTTTCTCCTCTTCTTCCTCTTCCTCCTTCTTCCTTTTTTCCCCTTGAATGACAATATTTGATTTTCTAATAAAGTCTTTCTGCCTCAGAAAGAGTCTTAAATATAGAATTGGGACTATACTGTTCCCTCTGTAACAGCTCACAATAACTGAAGCAGAAGCAGCTCCACCCTCCCCAAAGGTAAACCGACTTGGGAATTTTCCGTTGGCTTTTTTTATTTTTAAATTTTATTTATTTACATTTTTGAGGACCAGGTAATGCATTCACATGGTTCAAAAATCAAAAGGTACAAAAAAGAACACAGTGCAAGTCTCCCTCACTCCCCTGCCACTTGCCACCTGGTTCTCCTGCCTGGAGGCAACTAAGGTGTTCCAGTTTCCTGTGTATCTTTCCAAAGATGTTTTATGCAAATACATGCATATCCAATATATATAGATACACACACGCATATACTTTTTTATAACTTTATTTTATTTATTTATATGTGGTGCTTAAGATCAAACCCAGTGCCTTACACGTGCTAGGTAAGTACTCTGCCATTGAGCCACAACCCCAGCCCCCTCATATACTTTTTTTTTTTTTTAAAGAGAGAGTGAGAGAGGAGAGAGAGAGAGAGAGAGAGAATTTTTTTAAATTTTTTTTTATTTTTTAGTTCTCGGCGGACACAACATCTTTGTTGGTATGTGGTGCTGAGGATCGAACCCGGGCGGCACGCATGCCAGGCGAGCGCGCTACCGCTGAGCCACATCCCCAGCCCTCATATACTTTTTTAAGATGTTGATTTTCTTAACCCTCAAATTGTAGACAGAGCCTAAAGATTTTTCTTGGTTTCTCTGGCCCTGTGAGTACCTCAGAGACAGTGGAGGCCTGAGGGTCTCTTAGAAGCACTAGGTGCTTCTTAGAGATAAACCTTTCTGAACCCATTTTCATGGCAGGCCCCTCCTGAACACACTACTTGAAGCTCTTTTCCAAGTCTTTCCATCTTTGAAAAGTCATCAACCATTCACAACAACCCATGAGGTGTAGGAATTATTTGTCCCATTTTATGCATAAGAAAACAGACCCAGAAAGGCCAAGGAATTGTGTGCTGAAAAGCACACAATTAATTAACGTTGTGGAGGTTGGGAGAGAGCTTGGGAGTAGTATGTGGCTTGGTCCAGCTTGGACTTTGAAGCAATGAAAAAGTTGTTTACTCCAAAGTCACAGTTTAAAAATATTCTAGTGGTACTAGTGTGGGGCAGTGGAAAAAGTAACGAGACTTGCAGATCCAGCTAGTTTGCTTTCGAGCTCTGCTACCTAGAACTGGGCAGGTTAATCCATAGTTTGTAGCCTCAATTTTCTCATCTCTAAGAGGGGATGATAATACCCACCAAATAGCTGGGTATTGACATACTTTGGGAGAAAGATATCTGTAAAACGGAGCATATTGCAATGTTTACCTTGCTATTGTTATTACAGTTAAGATGGTTGGTTCTTTGTGAGCTCAAGGAGTGGGAGTGGGTAGGTGAATGGGCAGCTGTTTCCTGAAGAGACAGCCTCACACTGGGTACAAACTTGCCTTGCCTTCAAGCCAATTTAACCAAAAGAACTTCTCTGGTTTAGTGATTTGTAAATCATGAGGACTCCAAGCTGACCAAACCAGCTCAGAGCCTCTAGGCAATTAGAACTGCCCTGGGGCCTGAGCACAAAGTCTTCCTCAGTAGGTGTCTTGAACAGACTTTGATCTGTAACTGTCTCTATAGATCAGTCTTTTTTTTTTTTCTTTTTTAAAAGTTTATATATTACCTTTTTTTTTCCCCTGCTGGGTATCGAACTTAAGGCCTCACAGATGATAGGCAAGTGCTTTACCACTGAGCTACATAGCCCCAGCACCGATTTTAAATTATAGAAAGTAAAATGTGCTCACTAGAGAAAAAAGAGAAATATTATTAAAAATAGAAAAAAAAGAAAAATAAACCATCCTTTGCCTTCCTTCTCCACAACAGCCCAACTCAGTTAATATTTTGTTATATTTCCTTTCAGTCTTTATTTTCCCCTCTTGTGCATTTATGATAATTCTAGGCAGAGCAACTCTTTATCTATTTTGCCAGTTTTGTGGATGCTGTGCTTATCTTTGGGTATTTCAGTTTCAATTTGTAAGTATTTAAAATTATTTCTAGTTTTATCTGTGGGATTTTTTTTAGTCTTGCTTTCTTCCCTTTCTTGCCTTTCCTCCCGTCCCCTCCTCTCCCTTACCCCTCGTTTTCACCCTTTCCTTCCCTTCTCTTTTGTATTGCCTAGGGCCTTGTGCAATCTTTCTATCATTGAACTCCACCCCCAGCCCAACATTTCCTACAGGAATCAAAAGTAAAAGAACAATCTTAGCAGGAGGCTGAGGGAGGAGAATCAAAAGTTTGAGGCCAAACTTGGCAATTAAGTGATATTTTGTCTCCAAATAAAATAAAAATTCTGGGGATGTATCCCAGTGGTAGAACTCTTGCTTATCATGTGTAATTTCCTGGGTTTAGTCCCCCACATCTCCAAAAAAAAAATCTGGAAGGCCACTGAGGTGATGCCCTCTCTGAGGAGGAACAGGCCCATCCTCCAGAGGCCTAGCAGTGGACAAGTTCCGCAGCTTGTTCTAGTTCTCATTTGGGCAAAGCTGAGGTCAGAGTGTGGGTCAAACAAGTAGGGTAAGCCTAATCAGGAGAAGGCATCATTGCTGCTGGGTGACAAAGTGCTCCCCTGGTGCACTGGCACTTTGTGCCACACTCCTTGCCCCAATCCATTCCCACTGAAAAGAACATGGGGCACCAAATTTCTCATTGTTCTTTACCAGGTGGCTTCCTCTCGGGGCTGAGGCCTTCACAGGGATTTGGGTGACCACTTTGGGTGTAATTTGAGAGGACTGTGATAAGAAGTTGAAACTGGGCTAAGCAAGCCTTTGAGAGGGCAAACATTGGAGGGTGGTCTCTTACAGGATGGCAATTTGAGAACACCCTCTTGCTAGCTTCCCTGGCTTTCCCCAGCCCTGCACTGCACCTCCTCACAGTTCTATTCTTTAAAATCCCTCTTCTTTTGGGGTATAAGTCAAAACTGCCCTTAAGTGGAGAGTGTAAAATCAGAATAGTCGCCATTTGAAATGACTGGTATTAAACATCCCATGCTGTTTAATAAAAGCTTGGCTATTTCCATCCCAGGACAACATTGAAGGGTTTTTCCACTACCTTCTGTGGAATGCCCTTCCCCCTCTTGGAAGCCTGGAGAAATACAACTCACTCTAGAAGGCCCGGCTTGTACATTGTCCCCTTAAAAATGCTCCAGGATGCTTTTCTGACAGGGGAAGATGCTCCCTCATCAGTGCTCTCCCCAGCACTGCATTTGTATTGGAGAGAGCTTGAAACAACCCAGGATCTGCGTCTTTTTCCTCCTTCTTTGCTTTGTCTGGGAATTCCTATATGACCGGGATAGGATTGTGTCCTTGTCTCCTATCCCAGTCCCAGCAGTTGTAAGAGTTTCATAAATACTTGGTAAATCAAATTATATGATCATGTTTTACCCGGTGTAGTGGTGCACACTTGTAATCCCAGCTACTCAGGAGGCTGAGGCAGGAGGATGGCAAGTTTGAAGTCAACCTAGAATTTAGTGATTGAATTTCATTTTCTGTCTCAAAATAAAGGCAGGGGGAGGGTTGTTGATGTAACATAGTGGTGGAATGATGTTAGCCTAACGTGTGCAAGGCCCTGGGATTCAATTGCCAATACTTAAAAAAAAAAAGAGACAAAAGAAAAAATATCATGATGTGTGGTTATCCCTTTTTTTTTTCATCATCTTTCACATTATTCCCTATTCCTATTTTACCATCTGGCCATCTCCTGAGAGCTTAGGGTAACAACAACACATTATACCCATAGACCCCTTTCATCCCATGTACTGTCTATACTTTGCTAAGAAGTATTTTCCCTATCCATGGGAATGCCCCACTTATACCTGACATGCCAACCTATCTTTCCTATTCCTAAATCCTTCCTGGGCAGCGGCAGTTCCTCCCTAAGGTGATAGCAAGACTTTCTCCTTGGTTGAAATGCTTGCATCTCCATGCTTTCTCCACCACGATCAGGTCCCAGCACAAGACAGAACTTGGTCTTCTGCCCTCAGGGCTTGTGGTGGAGACTCACTATTTCCCCAGCAGGGTCCAGCACTCAGGGTGAGCTTCTAAGGCAGAACCAGAGTAGAGCTTGGAAGCAATAGGGCTGTTCTTGCCTCTTTGGTGAGGGGAAAAGTTCAAGGAAGGAAAGGGTGAAGTGTCAGTTAACAATGAGAACAATGGGGCAAGGAGGTAGGTTTTCAAAGATTTTATTAGAAAAACAAAATAGATAGTGAATCCTAAAACAACAGTAGTGGACTCCACCCCACCACCCAGTTTACTGATTGTTTCCTCCCTTCCCTGGGGCTCCATCTGGATGGTCCTGAGATCCAAACCCTGCCTGTCAGCAGTTCCCGTCCACAAACTGGTGACCAGAGCTCCACACTTTCCTCCAGCTTCTGATCTGTTCCTTTAAGAAAATAAAAACACCCCTTCCCCAACTCACTTAAAAATAATTTTCAAAGATTAAAAACTGCATTTGTGTGTTTTTTAAAAATACTTTAAATGTTGTCTATCTTCCTCTTCCCCTAAGCCTAGTTGAGGACTCTGGGGTGCCTGCCTTCTCACCCCAGGAGGCCCTTTGCTACTTGGTGCCCCTTGGAAATTTTCAGGAAGTAATTTCATCCAAATTTCCCCTGCAGTCACAAATTCCACAAACTGCTCGAATAAACACGCTGTCTTCATTACAGGCACTGCTGCTCAGCGCTGGAAATGTGATCTCTTTTTGTCAACTAGACCACATGCTTCAGATTCCCTGCAAACAGGACAGAAAACAAAATTCAAGTTCAGGTAATGTATGTGAATGATATACCTCAATAAAGCTGTGAAGAAGAACAGTTTTGCATTATGTGGCTTGCTCTCTTGCTGCTCTTGGGAACCTTGTGACCCTACCAAGTGAACAAGTACAGGCCAGCCTGCTGGAAGATGTGTAGCAAAGAGCCCAGATACCCTTATGATCCCAGCAACTATCAGTCAATTACATGAATTCCAAGTGAGGTTTTTGATAATCAGATGACTTCAGATGCTGGATGGATCCAGCCTAAACCAGAAGAACCACTCAGCTGAGCCCAGTTCAAATGCCAATCCACAGAGTAATGAACTAAACAAATGGTTGTTTTAAGACATACACACACACACACACAAAAAAAAAAACAAATGCACATTCATGTTATACATTTCAGAGTTTACAATTAACTGCATCAAATCTCCTTCTACCCCTAGCCTTTCTTCCTCCCTTAGCAGGGTACATCCCTCCTAGCAGTTTCTCTTGTGAATACCACTGAAATATGGAGTGGGAGCCTTCCACTGCCCTCAAGCCTAAGAGCCTTTTCTAAAAAGTGATCATTTGCAAGCCTACAGGATCAAGCTCTAGGAAGGAAAGTTTTGCTCACTTTGTCCCTTGCTAGTCTTTCCCTGGCCCATTTCCCCAAGCAGATCATTGGGCTCCAAACCCTACTGATCACTTCTCCTCTGAAACAGGAAGAATATTTCATGAGGACTGGGATCTGGGTTGCCTTACTTTTTGTTGATCACCAAAGTCTAGCACAATGCCTCATACATAGTAGGTGCTCAGTAAATGACTGAGTGAATGGATAAGTGGAAAAAAAGGAGGAAAGAAGACACATAATCAGAAATAAACCACTTGCCTATCTACTTTAATTTTTAAATTAATATATAAAAAATTGTCTTTCTGTATGTGCAAATATATATATATATATATATATATTTTTTTTTTTTTTCTTTTTTTTTTTGCTCGCACTGGCTTGGATCTTATGATCTTCCTGTCTCAGCCTCCCAAGTAGCTGGAATTACTGGCATGCATCACTGTACCTGGATCTTTTTATTAAATATTTAAAACTTGCTATTAATTATTACAAAGCAATGCATCCTTATTAGAAAAATATCTGAAAATATAGTCAAGCAAAAAGAACGCAAGGGTTAGGCAAAGTTTTCTTAGGACCCCCAAACAATAATCATAAGAAATAATTTGATAAATTAGACTTCATCAAAAATTTTCAAAAATTATTGGAGGCAAATCTCCAGGGCAGAAGAATTTCCAATAATTTATTCGATGCTCTATCTTCAAAGAGGGGGAGCCTAACTCTCAATTCTTTATTATGGACTCTGCATAGAGACTTCTTTACAGTATGGAAAACAAGGAGAAAGAATAACTTTACAGTGGAGAAATCTGACAAGCACTACTTCAGCCAGTGATCAAGGCTCCATGTTGATAGTAGGTATCCCAGCTACAATGGGGGTGAAAATGGCCCTTTTCTTAAGTGGGTTTCCTTTTCTAAACCCATAGCCCCAGTCTAATTACGATGAAAACCAAATTCCAAAAGAGAGGCATCCTACAAATTTACTTGACCAGCACTCCTCACAATTTTAGAGGTTATTAAAAAAACAAGGAAAGTCTGAGAAATTACTACAGCCTAGAGGAGCCAAAGGAGACATAAGACCTAAAGAAAATGTGGTATCCTGGATGGGATCCTGGAGCAGTTAAGAGAAGCCTGAATAAGGGATAGTTCATAATGTATCAAATTGGATCTTTAAATGTAACATATCATAGGAACATAAAATGTCAAAGGTGAGCAAAACTGAGTGTGAGGCACATGGGAACTCTCTGTACTATCCTTACAATTTTTCAGTAAATCTGAAATTATTTCCAACAATAAAGTCTATGAAAACAAAAACAAATATTTGCTCATGGAAGGAGACCAGTAACACATGGGATTTATTATGTTACATAATATTATATGTTAATTAGCTCTTTTATCACTTTTTAAAAATTTATTTGTTCTAATCAGTTATACATGACAGCAGAATGCTCTTTGATTCATCGTACACAAATGGAGCATAATTTTTCAGTTCTCTGTACATGAAGTAGGATCACACTATTCATGCAATCATGCATGTACCTAGACTAATGATGTGTATCTCATTCCACCATCTTTCCTACTCCCATACCCCCTCCCCTCCCCTCCTTTACCTTTGCCCAATCTAAAGTTTCTCTACTCATCCCATGCCACCTGCATCTTCTCACTTTTTAAACTTTTTTTTTTTTGTACCAGGGATTAAACCCAGAGTTAGTTGTTTAACTGCTGAGCCACATCCCCAGCCTTTTTTTCCCCAGCCCTCCCCCTTTTTAATATTTATTTTTTAGGTGTAGATGGACACAACACAATGCCTTCTATTTTTATGTGGTGCTGAGGATCGAACCCAGGTCCTGCCCATGCTAGGGGAGCGCTCTACCACTGAGCCAAAATCCCAGCCCCCCCAGCCCCTTTTTTATATTTTATTTAGAAACAGAGTCTCACTGAGTTGCTTAGGGTTTTGCTAAGTTACTAAGGCTGGCTCTGAACTTGAAATTCTCCTGCCTCAGCCTCCTGAGCTGGTGGGAACTTTTTCAGTTTTTTTTTGTTGTTGTTTGTTTGTTTGTTTGTTTTTTGGTACCGGGCACTCAACTACTGAGCCACATCCATGGCTCTATTTTGTATTTTATTTAAAGAGAGGGTCACACTGAGTTGCTTAGTGCCTTGCCATTGCTGAGGCTGGCTTTGAATTCACGATCCTCCTGCCTCAGCCTCACGAGTTGCTTGTAATACAGGTGTGCCACCACACTGGGCCTTTTTAAGTTTTTCAGGTAGGGGTATCATTAATTCTCTTCTCCTTTTTTGCAATGCTGGAGCATGCAACCCAGGGCCTCTCCCATGCTAGGCAAGCACTCTACTATTGAGCTGCACCCATAGTATTTACCCATATTTTGGAGAATTCTTTGTTTTAGACTTGTTAAATTCTGTTATTGGACATATGATTTGTAAAAATTTTATCTCACTACATAACTTATCTTTTTATTTTACTAAGTCTTTTGTAAAGCAAAAGATAAGTTTTTGAAAAAGATGTTTTGATGATGTTCTAATTTAGCATTTTTCCTTTGTTTGGATCATGTTTTTGGTGTTTTAAACTACTAAACTCAAAAAAATCTCTGAATCATCTTTGTTTCTTCATCTCTTGGTTCATGCCTCCTCCATGTCTTATGAGTTACCAAGCCTAATCTCAAGATTTCTCTCAAATCTGTTTCTTCTTTTCTATTCTACTGTCTCTTCTTTAGTCACATATATTACTTGGGTCACTGCAACAGCTTTTCAGTAGTCCTCCTGTTTCTGGAGTTGTCTCCCAGTAATTGCTACCTATGATCACACCCCTTTCCTTTCTTCAGGAGCTCCTGACCACTTATGAATGCAGTCCAACTCCTTTGTTTAAATAGACATGCTCCATCCATATGTTCCTGTCTCATGTCATTGCTTGCTTGGTTGCTCCTGCTGAGGACACACCACTGGGGATCCTGGTGCTGAAGTGAGGGGTCCCTCCATCTGAAGCCTAGTCAGAGCATGAGGGAATGAGTGAATGCATGGGTGGACAAAAACTACATCACAATGTTCCAATGTCATGTGTCCACAGAGAGGAAAGGTGGGTGCTGTATTCTCTGCTGCCCTGACTTGCTATCCAGTTACATTTGGAGACAATTAAGAAAAACAACAGAAATAATTTCCTCCAAAAGTTGATGATGAGCAATGTTAAATTTGGGTAACAATATAATGTAAGCTTAAATAATGCCCATTGTCTCCCTTTCATGTCTAGCTTTTTCAGCAGTGGGTGGCAGCCTGAGAAAATTCAGCCAACACAGTCTGGGGCCTGAAGGATACATGGAGTTCAGACCAGAGGGGGCAAACCCAAATGCCTCAAGAGGCCAAGACTGGATGTGTGTAAAGGAGATTGGGGCAACACATATGAAGCCCTCTTGTTGCTTTCTTCATTTTTCTAATTTGAGTCATCCTGAGTATAAGAAATATTTTTCTTTTTCCTCAATTCTACTATGAAAGAAGAGGGATAGTAGAGTAGAGCAAATGGATCAGAGTAGGGAGGAGGATGGCAGGGGATGGAGAGAGAAGGGGAAGGAACAGGAAGGCAGAGGGAACTGAGACTGAGCAGATTATATTATATGCCTGTATCAATATGGCATAATGGTTTCCACTATCATGTATAATTATGATGCACCGAAAAAAAAAAAAAAAAAAGAAAACCCAAACTGTGAGATGGTAATCACACTTGGCCTTGAGTGAGATATACAAAGAGGAGTGGAGGGGTCTGAGGCAAAAAGAAATGTACATGCTTGCAAAGCAGGCAGCTACAACTCAGCTCCAGCCATTCACTACTATGTAGGAATGTGGGCCCAGTATGACCAGATATTTCCATTGTCTAAGAAAAATCAGAAATTTCCTTTTTTTGGGGGTGGGGGAGGGGCTCCAACCCAAGGTCTCATGCATATTAGATGAGTTCTTTGACACTGAGTTACATCTGCAACCCAGAAATGCACATTTTATGCAATGTTTCCACAGCGTTCAATGCAGACAGCTGATTGAAATTGTAAAGAATATTGTGTGGGGCATCAATATGAGTGATCAAACAAAATAATTTGGGATGCAAGATATGGCTCATGTACTCCCAATTTGTAATTTCTGTTTATCTCTGGAATGGTTTTGATTTTATCAGTGGCACTCCATTTCATTCTCAAATATCCTAGTTTGGACAATAAATGATATTGTCACCCCACCTCTGATGTACAAGAAGGGACTGCCCCAGGATTTCAGGAGAACTG
The DNA here is from genome assembly GCF_045843805.1 of Urocitellus parryii. NCBI lineage: Eukaryota > Metazoa > Chordata > Mammalia > Rodentia > Sciuridae > Urocitellus > Urocitellus parryii. Next base: position 77,183,652 of record NC_135547.1, read on the forward strand.
TGTTCTATCAGTTCACTGAGGGACTGACTCAAGTGCTCTTCCCCTTACTCAACAAACAATTATGGAGTGTCTACTCAGTGCTAGGTACTTGGTTAGGTACTGGTGAGCACTCTCTCTACTTTTTGTCTCTCTTTTTTTTTTCTTTTAAGTAGACTTTATTTTTAGAGCAATTTTATTTAGGTTTACAGGAAAACTGAGCAGGAAATACAGAAATATTCCCTTCCATTTTCCCTTGCAGGCAGTTGCCTCTATTATTAACATCTTACATTAGTAGGGTACATTTATTACAGTTTGAATGAATATTATTACATTATTATTAACTAAAGTTCACATTTTGCATCATGATTAACTGTTTTTATTTCAGTGCTGGAGATCAAACCCAGGGCCCTGCACATGTGTGCTCCAGCCCTAGGGTTCACTCTGTGTATTGCACGTTTCTATGAGTTTTGATAAGTGCATGGGGTTATATGTCCACCATTATAGTATCATATAGCATAGTTTCATTACCCTAAAATCTGAGCTCCACTAATTCACTCTCCCTTCCTTCCTCTGAAGCATGGCAATCACTCATCTTTTTACCATTTCTGTAGTTGTGCCTTTTGTATAATATTATATGCTTGAAATCATATGGTATGTAGCTTTTTCAGATTGGCTTCCTTCATTTGTCAACATGTACTTATGTTTCCTCCATGTCCTTTTTTTGGGTGATATTGGGGATCAAACCCAGGGACCCTTTACAACTGAGCTACATCCACAATCCTTTTTTAATTTTTAATATTGAGACAGGGTCTCACTAAGTTGCTTAGACCTTGTTAGGCTGCGGAGTCTGGGCTTGAACTTGGGATTTTCCTTCCTCAGCCTCCAGAATTGCTGGCTTTGCAGATGTGTGACATGATTCTTGGCTCCTCCATGTTTTTTGTTGTTTGATAGCTTATTTCTTTATAGTGCTGAAAATATTCCTTGCCTAGATGTACCACAGATTATCTATTTACCTGCTGAATGTCATCTTGGTTGCTTCCAAGTTTTGGCAATCATGAACAAGGCTGTCATGAAAATTCATGATAAGTTTTTGTGTGGACAGGGGTTTTCAGCTTATTTGGGTAAATATCAAGGAGAGTAATTGCTGGATGGTATGGTAAATCTGCTTAGCTTTGCCACAAACTGCTGAACTGTCCTCCCAAGCGGCTGTGTCATTTTGCCTTCCCACCAGTAATGAATGAGAATTTCTGAGATGCTTCACATTATCTCCAACACTTGGTGTTGTCAGTATCTTGGATTTTAGGTTTTCTAATAGATTTGTAGTGGTAGGTCACTGTTTTTGTGTGTGTGTGTGTGTGTGTGTGTGTGTGTGTGTGTTTTTTTTTTTTTTGGTACTGGGGATTGAATCCAGAGGTGCTTTACCACTTAGCTGCATCCCTGCCCTTTTTAAAATTTTTATTTTGAGAGAGGGTCATGCTGAGTTGCTGAAGCTGGACTTGAACTTGTAATCCTGCCTCACATTCCCAAATAGCTGGGAATACAAGCATGTGCCACCATACCCCACAGTATCTCATTGTTTAAATTTGCAATTCCTTAGTAACTCATGATGTTAAGCATATTTTCATGTTTCCTTGTCATGTATATATCTTCTTTGGAGAGCTGTCTGTTTACATATTTTGCCTAGTTTAAAATTAGGTTCTTTGTTCTAGATATATTGACTGACGCCTATAATATCAGCTACTGGGGAGGTTGAGTTAGGAGGATTGCAAACTTGAGGCCAGCCTTGGAAACTTAGTGAGACCCTGTCCCAACATAAAAAAAAAAATTAAAAAGGACTGGGTATTTATTTCAGTGGTAGGGCATCTCTGGGTTTAATCTCCCAGTGTGGCAAAAAAAAAAAAAATTAGGTTGTTTGTTTTAACAGTTCTTTGTATATTTTGGATACACAAGTCCTGTACTGGATATTAATTTTGCAAATATTTCTCACAGTCTGTGGTTTATCTTTTTTTTTTCTCTTAATACCTAGTCTTCTAAATGTAGAGTAAGCTGGATGTGGTGACTCACATCTGTAATCCCAGATACTCACGAAGCTGAGGCAGGAGGATAGCAAATTTAAGGCTAGCCTGGGCAACTTTGCTAGACACTGTCTCAAAATAAAAAATAAAAATGGACTGGGGATGCTGGGGTTGTGGCTCAGTGGTAGAGCACTTGCCTTGCATATGTGAGGCACTCAGCACCACATAAAAAATAAATAGATAAAGATATTGTATCCATCTACAACTAAAAAATATTTCAAAAAATGGACTGGGAATGTAGCTCAGTGGTAGAGCATCCCTGAGGTTGGTCCCTAATATCTCTCTCTCTCTCTCTATCTCTCTCTCTCTATCTCTCTCTCTCTCTCTCCTCTCATTCTCTTTCTCACACACACAGAGCAGAGTTGTCCAGTAGAACTTTCTGGGATGATGTAAGCTGCCCAACATGGTAGCCAGTAATCACATGTGGCTATCGAGCATTTGAAATATGGTTAATGCAAGTGAGGAACTTAATTTTAAATTTTATTTTGTTAACTTGAATAAAAACAACCTAGTCTTCTAAATGTAGAAAATGCAATTCCTTAGTAACTCATGATGTTAAGCATATTGGGCCATGGTGGTTGTATTGGACAATGCAGCCACCCTTGTGTTTCTGTTTTCCTCCTTCATAACACTGACTAGGGGCTGTCCTTATTGATTCTCTTGTTTGTAAAGGTTCTTTTCAACCTATTAGCAAGTCTTGCAGATTCTACATCTAAAATATATTCTAAAGTCACCTGTATCTCTCCACCCTTCACTGCTAGCTATCATTACTCCAAATCACTGTTGCCCTTTGCATGGATGACTCTAGTAGCTTCAAAACTGGCATCTTTGTTTTCTTCCTTGCCCCCTACAAGCTATTCTCTATATAGTAACCAGAGTACTCAGGTCATAATATAATCACTCTTATGCTCAAAACCCTCTAACAGCCACCTAGAATAAAATCTAAGCAACTCACCTGCAGGAACTGGTCCCTTGTCTCTCATCTCCTACCCACTCTCCTTGCTCACTTGGTTCTAGCCACACAGGCCTCCTTGATGTGGTTTGAACACATGAATAATTTTCCCTCTTAGGGCTTCCTCCTTTGTACCTGGTGTTTCTTCTGGCTGGAATGCTCTGTCCTCAGATATTCCCATTTTTAATCTATCTCATCACCTCTATCACCTTGAGTCAACAGTTTTCAACTCAAAAGTCACTTGTAAGAGGCCTTATGACAGTTCAAGCTGAGAGGCCAGTAGCCAGTCACTCCTTTTCTATCACATGGCCCAATTTTATTTTCATTAATGCACTTTGCTCACCCAAAGCATCTTGTGTGTTTATTTGCACACATTCTGTCTCCTCTCACAAACTCTAGGAGGGCAAGGGCTTTATCTGTCTTGTTCATTTCTCTTTTGTTAGCACTGTTTACAGTGGCTGGCATACTGTAGGTGCTCAATACCTATTCACTGAAGGAGCAAACACCTGTAGAGTTACAGGGCAGTAGATCAAGCACTTTCCCATTCAATTCACAGAGGTTTAAAACTTGGTCTTTGCTCTTAGGGACCTTATAAATGCGGTTGAGGTGAGCAAACACATGCTAACAAACAGAGAATCAGTGCTACCAGGTGAGGTGGCAAATGAGTTCTGAAGGCAATATCACAGCAGTTTGAAGGAATGCCAAAGTGATCCCAGGACTCTTGGAAGCTGAGTGGCACCACATAAGAACAGAATAGTGAATTTAGGACTGTTGAAAAGTATTTCCCAAACTACCATCCTATGAGTAATCCTTTCAGGAATGTTGTCACATCTACTTAGCATCTTTATTAATAATCACATAATATTCTTCTATGTATCCATTCACTGCTAAAACTTTAATACCTATTTTGGCCTCATCTAGCTTAAGCAGCAACAAAAACAAAAATAAAAAAGACTCTATGTGCTTATTACATTTTTAAACATACATTAAAATAAATATGGCTGTTAAAATTAAAAATGTCTAGCTGGGTGCGGTGGTGTATGCCTGCAATCCCAGTGGCTCAGAAGGCTGAGGCAAGAGGATCAGATGCTTAAAGCCATCCTCAGAACTGTATCAAAGCCATGAACAACTTAGTGAGACCCTGTCTCAAAATAAAAATTAAAAGGACTGGGGATGTGGCTCAGTGGTTAGGTGTCCCTGGGTTCAATACCTGGTACAAAAAAAAATTAAAAATGTCCTCATGTCACCTCAAATTGTGTCTCCTATAGAGTAACATGAAACACATTTTGATAAAAATGATTGTGGGGGGGCTGGGGTTATGGCTTAGTGGTAGAGCACTCACCTTTCATGTGCGAGGCCCTGGGTTCGATCCTCGGCACCACATAAAAAAAAAATAAATAAAGATATGTGCCCATCTACAACTAAAAAATAAATATTAAAAAAAATGATTGTAAAGATGGCTCTTGATCAGCTCATGCCCAGGCTGGTCTACATCCATTGGCCTCTAGTATCTGAAAATCTCACATGGTGTGCTCCATACACCATCAAGCTCCTCTGTGTAGATATGGTCCACTTCTCTGTCCATTCATTGCACAAATCTTTAATGGTGTCTACAATGGCCTAGGCCCTGTGACAGACACTGGGATCAGAGAGGAGAACAAGACACAGTCCTTGCCATCAAGGAGCTTTTGGTCCAGTGAGCAACAAGGAGGACATATTTGGAGTCAAACACATCATCATCCATAGCAACAGAGTAATAAAATACCTGTATATACAAAATTCTAGAGGCAGAAAAAGAGAGGGCATGAAAAGCTTCACAGAGCAGGTGGCATCTTGAAGGGCAAAGGCAGAAAGAATGTTCCGTGCAGCAAGTACAGAGCAGGATATATAAAGGCAACTGCAAAGTTTTTGTGGTCAGAACCCAGAATGAAGGTCAAGCAGGGGGACAAGGAGGCTGGAATTATAGAGAGGAGAGAGGATCTAGTGTGATGTGGGGCTAGAGTAAACTTTCCAATTGTTACCCCATTATGAGCAAGTTGAGGGTCTTCCTTTTTACCTGGGAGCAATGGCAGTCCGAAGGATTTCTGTGAAGCCATGGGCATGTGCTGATGTGAATGGCTGATTTTTTAGCCTTTAATTGTCAACTGTATTCATTGCTTACCTTGGAATGTCGATCCCTCCTGTCATCAGAAAGCCTTTCAATGACAATTATGTGGAACCACCAATTACCACTTGTCTGCTTCTGACCTGAATTAGAACCTGGGGTTGTGGATTAATCCCACCAGGCTTCTGGCACTTACAGGATATCAGCACTTAAAGGATATTACTCTGATGGTTAGGGTGCTCTGGTCTCAGCTTGCAAGGCACTACTGCGGGCTCAAACGGAATCGAAGCAATTTCTAAAATAGCCTATGATTCATTTTTTCTCCCCTCCTGTGCCTAAATCTGCTGGCTCCATGTGGAGGGATGGGCACAAGTAACTGTAGAGGTGACATCACAGGAGTGGGTTGCATGCCTGCCAGGCAGCTTGTGGAGCTGGGCCTCAGCAGTTGTCTATCTGCTGGGCTGGGCGATGCCTCCCAGGCGTTTTGGAGTTACAGCTCCCAGGTTCTTTGGTTGATGTGCCTTCTCCACATTTCTTTTTCAGGCAAAAATTCTGGGCTAGGAAATCCAAGATAATGGGAATAGCAGTGGTAGGAAGAATAATACAGTCTTACATCTGTATAATGCTTTAGAGTTTTGAAAGCCATTTGCTCCATTTTGCTCCACCCAAACACTAGTGGGAAATGGAAGTTGGGATTTTCGACTTGAACTGGAGACAAATTCTCGCTCTCTTGCACAAAAGAGCAAAATACCAACATCCCTATTTGCCTCAAAGCACATCACTATTAGGCCTCAGATGCCACCAGAAGGTCAGAGAGACTCCCTTCAGGCTCTAGGTGCTTCCTGGAAGATAAATTCTCCAGGAGAAATTGCCTGGCAGGCACAATCTATTAACCATGCCATCCTGACTGAGCCAGCAAATAGTGCCAGTCTCAGTGCTGCCAGCTCCTTCTGCATACCCTGCTTTACAGTCCCAATGGTCCCGGAGACCTTTACTGGAGCCAAAGGCATGGCCACTGACTGTAGAGCCCTGAAGGTAGGGTGTGTCATGAACATCTGGAAGTGCCAACCACTGCCAGAGTAGCTCAAAGGCCTGTGAAAGGAAAACCACAATTCGGGTCACATCAGCCATTACTGCAGATCTTGAAGGGAAGGGCCATTGAGCCCAGCCATGAACAGCTGAGTAGGGTGGAGGGATTCTTTTCTTGGAGGAGCCATAAAAATAGTTCTGCAGCAGTCTCATGTTTACTCCATTATCTTCCCGGATGTGGTCCCAGCATGACTTGTTGTCCCCAGTGTTCTATTTCCACAGTTGATGTGAAAAGTCTCCCCTGGCCTAGCATCTTGCCACTGATCTTCTCCAGCATCATGGGTACCAGGCTGGAAGCCAAGGGGGTGGCATATACTTGTTTGAGCTTTCCAGATTTAGATTAGATTTCAGTGTTTTTTTTTTTTTTTTTTTGTGTGTGTGTGTGTGTTTGGAGGCAGGGTGGGGCGCTGGAAGCAATGATGCAGAGATGCCGAGTAGTACTATGAGAGTGAGCAGATGCTTCTGCTGTTTTTGCCACAGCTGTTGCCATCACCACTACCACCGAATGAGGCCAGAAGGACTTAATGAAAGACCACACGTGCTGGTCAGTACCATGAACATGTCAACTTCATAAACCAAGATGCTTCCACTAAGACAATGCTGTCTGTTGGAAATCTTGGCGGGGTATAAAAGTGACCTTTTTGGAAAGTTGAATCTGTAACCTATATGTGGAAAGTGATTGACAGAACAGAACATCACCACCTCCAGAGCAGAGGCCTCCCAGAACTTGTTTTCCAGCTCACGGGGGAAATGTGCACCTATGAAAATAGATTAAGGATCACCGCCTCAGTCTGTTTTAGAGATGTGAATAAAAATCTTGGCTTGGGACTTCCTCCTCTCTGGTTGACTGATTTTTCAATTGATTTGTATTTATTAGCTAATGAAATTAAAGTTGTAAAAATGATAACAGAAACACAATAAATCTCTCCCACAACTGGCTGTTTCTATGTCACTATGGTGCATTCCTCACTTTGATTACTTCAAAGTCTATTATTTTGTTCTCAATTATTCTGTTTTTCTGGCACTGGAGAAAATCAATTTGTTTTATTTTCTCTTATTCATGCACTCAATTATGCTCTTCGGGCACATTTAATCACTTTGATGTTTTCATTTTATGGCCCGTCTCTAGGCACTTCAGCTGCATTGCTGCCAACGGGCAAGCAGGACTAATTTGCATGTCACAATAGACTTGAAATTCTAACTCAATTTAGAAATCTTTATGAAATCTCCCTCCAAAATATGCTTGGAGCTGCAAAGAGGCACAAGGATGTGGGCAAACCAGGAGCCTATAAAGATGCTTCCTTTTCTCAAAAGACTCCCAGCTCCTTGGTGGCCTGACCACGGCTTGGGGATGTCCCTGTCAAGGTATAGCAGAGGAGTTCATGGGATGCAAAAATGTCTGTAGAGTTTCTTCTGGAACTCTGTGGTGAGAACCCTGTAGTAAGTAGCTTCCCCTTGGCAGCAAAGCCAGGGAATCTGGCCTGCTGATGCTGGAGTTAAATGACCATCAGCATTGCTGGGTTTGGCAGCTAAGCTCAAGACAGCACCTGAGTGAGTCTCAGTGAGTTAAAGGGACTCTGGGTACACTGAGAAAGTTGTCAACAGTTGGGACATTCCAGAACCCTGAGTGAGTTACCTTATTTTCTCAAATAATTTCCAAAATAATAATTTTGCTCATGGATCATTTTAATGCTAAAAGCTGGAGGTAAATGAGGAATATTAATTGCTTTTGGAGTATTCTTTGGACAAACAAACAAACTCACTTAAATATATTAGAGTCCTCTACCTGCCCTTCCAAAATTCTTGGTTTGTTGTATACAATAATCAGCAAGTCTACCAGGTAGAAGGAAAAATCTGTATTTCTTCTTCTAAGCTTTGGGCATGATCCTCAACTTCTCATGTGGAATCCTAGTTCCCCCACTCACTGGCATTGTGACTCTGGAGAAGGTAATTAGCTTTTCTAAACCTTGATTCTCTCATATATTAAATAATATTACATTGAAATAATTTTATCTACTTCAGAGACAGATTTGCTTCCTAAACTTCAATATTGTCAAAGAGTCTAACCATATTTACATATCACTTATGTAGAAACCTTTCTCATATGGAGTCATTTTTTTAATACTTAGCTTCATCTTAAGATATAATACCAGTGAGGTCAAAGAGTTTGATGTGATAGTTATATTTTCTTTCTAATACATGTTAAAACATATATATTAGATATGCTAAATACATTCCTACATTGGGGTTTTTGATGCTGTTTTCCCTTCATCTAGAATGTTTTTCACCTCAATTTTTGTAAAAATACTTTACTCATTTCCTTAAGTTCTATTCTCAAATGTCACTTCTTCAGAGAAAACTTTATTGACCACACTATCTAAAACAGTGCCCCCTTAATTAATCAGTAATCAACACCAAATATTTATTTGCTAATTGCTTGTCTGTTTCACTAGAATAAAAGCTCTATGATGGGCAAGTCTTTTATTTGTCCTCTGTAGTGCTGTATCACTAGTGCCTAGAACAGTTCCTGACACATATTAACACCAAATACATATTTCTTGAGTGAATGAAAGATTAAAATAGAAAATTAGCCTCTCAATAACCAGAGTCCCCTTCCACTACTTGGGAGCCTGAATTTCTACTTCTACCAAGCAGGAATGAGACACCAATTTTCTCAACCAGGGTATTAGTGGTAGCTGAGTAAGGAGCCAAGACTTTTTATCATTTAAAAAAAATTAATATTTTTAGGAATCTAGACTTAAAGAAAATCTCAGTGGCACTTGAGTGATAATGCATAATGTGCATATTTCACTGCTGTGCATATTTTGAGTTATGGTATATGCTTGATTATTATTTCTGAGGGGCCCTTGAAAAACCCATTCTTAACACAAACATTATCAAAATACATATGAAACCTGAAATAAATGTTCAGATATGAAAGAACATTGTGTCTTTTTTTTTCTGATTCATCTGGCAAACTCTTAAAAATTAAAAAAACTCTTTAAAGTGGGAACCTAGGGCTGGGGATGTGGCTCAAGTGGTAGCACGCTCGCCTGGCATGCGTGCGGCCCGGGTTCGATCCTCAGCACCACATACAAACAAAGATGTTGTGTCCGCCGAAAACCAAAAAATAAATATTAAAAATTCTTAAAAAAAATAAAGTGGGAACCTAGACTTTTACTCTCACCTGGAGGTAATGGGGTAGTGAACCCCTCCCATGATAGTATGATGTCAGAAGACTGCTGAAACAGAAGATTTAAATAAGATCTAGATTTTCATAACATCATACCTAAAATGTTCAGGATACAATAGAGAATCATTCATCATACCAAGAGCAGGAGGCTCTTAACTTCAATGAGAAAAAAAGAAAAACAAATCTCAAAATAATCAACAGATGATAACAGAGATGACAGATATTGGCAATATCTGAGTAGGAGTTTAAAGCAGCTATCATAAGAATACATCAATGAGCAATTACAAACATGCCTGAAACAAATGAAAAAAGAAAAAAAGAAAAAAAGGAAGTGTTGATAAAGAAACAGAAAGAAAAACTAAAACTAAGTTTTAGAACCAGAAACTAGAATATGTAAAGTAAAAAACAACACATAAGTCTAATAGCAGAATGGCAGTGGTGAAAGAAGAATTAGCCAACTGGAAGATAGAACAACAGAAATTGCTCAGTTTGAACAAATGACAGCAAATAAACTGAAGAACTCAGCAGAGACTCAGGGACCATGTGGGACCATGATAGAATATCTAACATTTACGTCATTAAAGAGATCTGGCATTCACATCAAATCTGAGAGGAGGGAAGAAAGAGAGTGGGGCTAAAAAGTATTTTTTTAAAAAAAATTATGGCTAAATATTCCCCCAAATTGGCAAGAGACAGAAAACCTACAGATTCAAGAACCTAATGGAATCCTAAACAGTATAAACAAAAAGAAATCCACACCAAGACATATCATAATTATATTTCCAAAAACTAAATGAAGAGAGAAAAATCTGGAAATCAGCAAAAGAGAAGTCAAGCCTTACCTATAATTGATAATTCATTGATACTGCAAATGACAGTGGATTTCTCATAAAAGACAAATCAGAAGGAAGTGGTACAATATTTTTTCAAGTGCTAAAAGAAAAGAACTGTCAACTCAGAATTATATATCAGAATTATATATCCAGTGAAAATATTCTTCAGGAATGAAGAGAAAATGACAGTTTCATAAGGGAAAGAAAACATTGAGAATTTGTTGCTAGCACACCTATCCTAAAAAAAAGAATAAACAAACAAAGTTCTTGAAATGGAAAGGAAATGATAAAACAAAGCATCTTGGAACATTAGAGAGGAAGAAAGAACAATAGAAAAAATAAAAATATGGGTAGATTTCTCTTTTCCTCTTGAGCTTTCTAAATTATATTTGGTGGTTGAAGTAAAATTTATAACACTGATGTGCTTCCAAATGTATGTAGAGAAAATATTTAAGACAAGTAAATAAATGGGGGAGAAGAAAGGGACTTAAAAATAGACAAAGCCTCTACACTCACACTGGTAAAATGTTGACAACATAGATTATAAGAAGTTATATGTGTTCAATATATACCCAGAGCAACCAATAAAAACCAATACAAAGAGATATAATAAAAAATACTACAGATGAATCAAAATGGAATTTGAAAAAATGTACAAATCACCCATAGTAAAAAACAGGAGAAAACAGAGAAACAACAAAAAAACAACAACAAAAAAAGTAAAATAAAATGGGAGAGTCAAACCACAACAAAATTACATTGGATGTAAATGTTCCAAATGCAGCGATTAAAAAACAAAGATCGGCAGTCGCTAAAAAATGGCCTAATTGTATGTTTTTTTTTATTGGTTGTTCACAACATTACAAAGCTCTTGACATATCATATTTCATACATTAGATTGAAGTGGGTTATGAACTCCCAATTTTACCCCAAATGCAGATTGCAGAATAATGTCGGTTACACATCCACAATTTTACATAATGCCCTATTGGTAATTGTTGTATTCTGCTACCTTTCCTATCCCCTACTATCCCCCCTCCCCTTCCGGCCTAATTGTATGTTGCCTATAAAAAACTCACTTTGAATACAGTAAAGATAGATTAAAAGTAAAAGGATAGAATATGATATATTTCTATGTTGATTTCAGATAAAGTAGGCTTCACACCAAACCACATGGAAAGTGTGGGACATTATATAGCAGCAAAGGGGTCATTTTACCAAGATATAGCAATCTAAAATAAAAATGCATTAAAAAAACAGACTTTCAAAATATGTGAAGCAAAAATTGATAGAGCTGTATTGGGAAATAGATAAATTCAGAATTAGAGCTGGAGACTTCAACATCACTCTCTCAGCAACCAATTGAGTAACTAGACAGAAATTGACCAAGGATATAGAAGAACTTGACAATGCTATCAATCAACAGGATGTAACTGACTTTTATAGAACACTCTAAACAACAGCAGAATACACATTCTTTTCAAATACTCACAGGTCTACCAAGACAGATCACATCCTGGCCATAAAACAAGCTTCAACAAATAAAAAAAATGAAATTACATAGAAAGATTTTCTGACTAAAATGGAATCAATGTAGAAATTACAAACTCCTAAAAAAGAAATCTCCAGGCCCAGATGGTTTCACTGGAGAATTGTACTGAAGAAGAGAATTAACACCAATTCTATACTATCTCTTGCAGAAAATAGAAAAAAAATATTTCCAAACTTATTTTATAGGGTAATTAGTGCCCTGATGCTAAATGCTGATGATGACAGTATGAGAAAGAAAACTACTGACTAATATTCATCATGAATATGGAAGCAAAAATCCTTAAGAAAAAAATATGTATCATGCCAAATTAGGATCTATGCCAGGTATACAGAGCTGATTAATTATTTGAAAATCAATCAATTTAATCCAACATATTAAAAGTTAGGCCTGGAGTTGTGGCTCAGTGGTAGGTAGAGTGCTTGCCTGGCATGTGTGAGGCCCTGGGTTTGATCCTCAGTGCCACATATAAATAAAAAAAATAAAAGATCCATTGACAACTAAAAAATATATTAAAAAGTTAAAGAAAAATCATATATATTAATATATAGCATATATACTAATACTGATGCATATGTATAGTATATATTATATATATCAGCATTAGTATATATACATTCATAGTGATATTAATATCAACTGAATCAGAAATAACACTTGACAAAATTTAAACACATTCATGATAAGACTTTTAGAAAACTAGGATTACAGATGAGGCACTCCTTTAAATTGATGGAAAAAATATAGAAAAACCTCTACAAAAACCTACAGCTAACATCATACTTAATGATGAAAAATGGAATGTTCTCTCTCTAAGTTCTGGAATGAGTTGAGGATGTTTGCTGTCACCACTCTTATGCAACATAGTACTGGAAGTCCTAGCTAGTACAATAAGGCAAGAAAAGTAAATAAAACATATATAGACCAGAAAAGATGAAACAAACCCGTCTTTATTTGTGTATGGATGGTCAATGTAGAAGATCTCATGGAATCTGCCAAATAATCCTTAGAACTAATAAATGAATTCAGCAAAGTCACAGGATATAATACCAAGTATGAAGGGCTGGGGTTACAGCTCAGTTGGTAGAGTATTTGCCTAACATGCACAAGGTCCTGGGTTCAATCCCCAGCACCACACACACACACACACACACATACACACACACAAAGATCAAGTATGAAAATTAGATGCATCTCCATATACTGACAATGAACACATGGTAAACCAAATTAAAAATATAATTCCAGGGGCTGGAGTTGTGGCTCAGTGGTAGAGCATTTGCCAGCATATTTGAGGACCTGGGTTCGATCCTCAGCACCACATATAAGTAAATAAAATAAAGGCATGTGTCCAACTACAAATATATATAAAATTGCAGCCAGGGGTAGTGGTGCATGCCTGTAATCCCAGAAACTCAGGAGGCTGAGGCAGGAGAATTGTAAGTTCAAAACCAGCCTCAGCAACTTAGCAAAGTTCTAAGTGTCTTAGTGAGATCATTTCAAAATAAAAAAAAAATTAAATAAGTCTGGGAAGGTGGTTCAGTGGTTAAGTGCCCTGGGTTCGATCCCTGGTAATAACAATAATAATAATGAATAATAATAATAATCTATATCTATATCTATCTATCTATCTATCTATCTATCTATGTATTTCTCCATTCATGATCACTCACAAAGAAAGAAAGGGAGGGAGGGAGGAAGGAAGGAAATAAGGAAGGAAAGCTGGCTTATATATAAAATCTGTTTAGGGTCTGTATGCTGAAAATTAAAAAGTGTTATTAGAAGGAAGTAAAAGAAAATCTAAAAATGGAGAGACATACTATATTCATGGATTGGGAGACTCAACACATATAGTAAAGATGTCAACTGTCTCCAAATTGATATATAAGCTTAATATAATTCCTTTACAAATAACAAAGATTTTTAAAATATTTTTAGTTGTAGATGGACACAATACCTTTATTTTGTTTATTTATTCATTTTTTATGTGGTGCTGGAGCTTGAACCCAGTGCCTCATACATGTTAGGCAAACCTTCTACCATTGAGCCACAACCCCAGCCCAAGATCTTTTGAGGAGATACAGACAAGATTATTCTAATGCTTATATGGAAAGTTAAAGGAACAAGTCTAGCTAAAATAATTTTGAGAAGAAAAAAGTAAGAAGAATCACTCTGTTTGATTTTAAGATTTATTATACAGCTATAGTAATCATGATTGTGGAGAATAGATACATAGATCAATGAAACAGAAGAGAAACCCTGGAGAGAGTGAAATAGTTGCCTTAGAGTAAAAGGGAATTTTGGAGAGGTAGGTGGTTCTGGGGAGACACCTGAATTTTCTGCCTTTCTGCCAGACAGAAGAGGTTTACATTGTGAGTCAAGGGATGATTTGCTTTTCAAGATAAATGGAAGTACCCTGGAATTTCTATTCAAGATAAATGGAAGCACCCTGGAATTTTTAGGCGGACCTAGAAAGGAAGTAGCACCTGAGACATTAAATCACTCATCCTCTAGTCCATTATTGTTCTAGGTGCCTGCAGGTGTAGTGACCATATTTTATAAACCAAGAATTTGGACATAGGTCTGACAAAAGATTATTGTCTTTTTCTTAAAAATCCCTTCCAAACATGGATTGATTTTTCCTGACTACAAAAGTAATACATGTACATGGCAGAAAATTTGAAGAATAGTTTATTTTAGCTAGACTTGTTCCTTCAACTTTCCATATTAAAAAAGAATAAAGAACAAATAAAATAACAGTCATGGTGGCAAAGAGACTTGGGAACTGAGACTTGGGAAACTGAGGCAGGAGGATCACAAGTTTGAGGCTCTAAGCAACTTAGTGAGACCCTGCCTCAAAATAAAAAGTAAAAATAAAGGTTGAGATGTGGTTTAGTAGTAAAGACTCCCTGGATTCAATTCACAGTATTATTAAAAAAAAGAAAAACAATTACCCATAATTCCAATCTTATATAACTACTATTAAACCACCTTGGTAAAGTTTCACTGAAAATAACTACTGTTAGAATTTCCTTCTAGTGTTTTTCTGTACGTATACATAAACTCACTCACTCACTCACACATACACATTATATATGTTTACAAAATTGAGATGAGATGGTATTAAAACATTTTGTATCCTGGTTTTTTGATTAACATTATTATCTTGAGCATATTCTTATGTCATCAAATTATTTTTAAAATTTACATTTTAATTGGTTGTAACACATTTTTCCATATAGAGATCCTATGTAGAATCAGTACCACACCTCAAATTCAGTATACCAAAACAGAAAACATTAAGCATGTTTCTGTAAAACCATGGCCCTCCCCCAACAGCTTCCCATCCCAGTTAATATCCAATCTGGAAATCTTAAGAGTCATTTTTACTTCTTCCCTTCTCCTTGATCCTCTTAAAATGACACATCTCTAACTGTTGGGGATATGCTCTTCATAAAAGAGTCTCAGCTCGGGTTGGGGATGTGGCTCAAGCGGTAGCGCGCTCGCCTGGCATGCGTGCGGCCCGGGTTCGATCCTCAGCACCACATACAAACAAAGATGTCATGTCCGCCAAATATTAAAAAATAAATATTAAAATTCTCTCTCTCTCTCTCTTTCTTTAAAAAAAAAGAGTCTCAGCTCCTCCTCCTCACCTTACCACTCCTGTTCTTGCCTCTACCCCTTGAACTATATATCCCAAATATCACTATATCAAATTTTGTTCTAATTCCAGAACCTACAATGGGTCTCACTTTACCATATATGATATGGACTAAATCAGCCTGAAATTCAAGGGAACCTACAATCTGTCCCTATCTTTACCATTCTTCATTTCCCTTGCTTATGATTGTATCCTCACTCTGATCTATTCAAATCCTCTAAGTCTTCAGAAAGTTGTCTCCCTAAAGTCTTATTCCCCAGCTGGTTTTATATAGTATGAGCTCCAGCTAAAATCTGATCTGTTCAAGGGGGTTAATTTTGTCTTTTCATCCAGACTTCTCAGCAATTTATCAGCAGCAGGGACCATGTTCTCAACTTCTCTTATGGCTTTTATGGCATCAAGCCATAGAAGGGGAGGAGGTTAAAAAATGTGTGTCAGCCAGGTGTAGTGGTGCACACCTATAATCCCAGCTACTTGGGGGCTGAGGCAGGAGGATCATGAGTTAGGGTCCAGCTTTAGCAACTTAATAAGACTCTGTCACAAAAAGGGGAGCTGGGGATATTGTTTAGTGGTGGAGCACTTGCCTAGAATGTGTGAAGTCCTGACTTTCATCCCCAGCATTGCCTACCCAAGAGGTGATTGATTGAGCTGGGTTTAACGTGGAGATATACTCATACCTCTTAAAATAAAGCTGGTTCAGAATTCATTTGGGGAGCCTGGGTAGGGAAGGAAATGTTTAATAGGGGTGATTGAAAAAAATTAAGTGAGAGATGTAGAATTGGCTTGACAGGTTAATGCTTCCAAGTGGAAGAAGAGCACCGGGCCTGGGTTCAAATCCCAAATGCACTGCTTATTTGTTCCACGACTATGGGTGTCTTACACAATGTCTTTGGGTACCAGTCTCCTATATCACAAGGAAATTTGAGGTTTAAATGAGATAGTGTCCATCATAGGATTTTTTTTTAAAGATAGAGGGGAGAGAGAGAGAGAGAGAGAGAGAGAGAGAGAGAGAGAGAGAGAGAATTTTTTTTTAATATTTATTTTTTAGTTCTCGGCGGACACAACATCTTTGTTTGTATGTGGTGCTGAGGATCGAACCCGGGCCACACGCATGCCAGGTGAGCGTGCTACCGCTTGAGCCACATCCCCAGCCCCCATCATAGGATGTTATTTTGTATGCTTTCAATAATGGTAGTTCTCATCTCATGAATTTAGGAAGAAATTTCAAATTTTCATAAATAACCTGCCAATAGTTTTCAAGGTTTAGTAAAAGCTTCTAAGTTACCATAACATCAGGGAACAGCATCGAGTTTTATTTTAGAACTTGTAAAAAATTTAGTATGATATTTTTATAGCTTATTTTTCTGTTTAACAGCAACAATGGAAAACCTTTCTATTTCTTATATTCTTTTTTGGGGGGTGGTGGTGCTGAGGATGAAAACCTAGGACTTTGCGCAAGCCACCTAAGTGCACTACCACTAAGCTACACCCCAGCTTCCATTCATTATACCTTTTAGTGAAGCAGGAAGGAAAGGAAGTCTTCAATGGGGAATCCTGGGTACTTAATAGTCCTATAAAGGACCACAGGGAAATGGAGAATACAGAGAAGGCAGAGCTGAGGAAGGGAGAATAAGGCGTGGATGTCACAGAGACCTTCACTTGATGTCATGCAAATTGTTTCAAGTCATCCTCCATAATCCTGCTTCCAAGTCCTCCTAAGATGTCCTAAAGCAAATGGTCAATCTGCTTCTCAGGAAGAAAGGGAAGGTATGCGAAGAAGCCATGTTTCCATGGAGTAGAGTCCCCCGAGGCAGAAGCACTGCTTCAAGCTTGGGGCTTCAGCAGGCCTTGAACATGCCCAGACCTGAAGTCCCAAATGCTAGCCCCTAGAAGGATGTCAATCTCAGCCTTCAGGATACCTGAGGAGATGATGTCCTGAAGAGGGTTCTCTTGAAAACATTCCTCACAAGATGTGCAAGTCTCAGCTTGGGGCTGTGGAATAACAAATAGCAGACTGTGGCCGGGGCTATGGCACACTTCAGGCAGTAGGAGCGGGTGAGCTGGCCTTTTCAACCTTCTTTCCTCTTGTCCTTCCCTATTTAGCTCTAAACAAAGCTGGAAGCTTCAAATTACAATATAATGGGGGTGATGGAGACATGGCAGGATGGAGGGTTGGTGAGAGTTAAAAGGCCTAGGTCAGGGGCCAGAACTTAAAGGGTTGTTTATGGCAGCCTTCCTCCCATTTCCAGTGAGACAAGAGATTTCAGGTGCTTTGGATCGTCACATGGAAGGAGCTGGGTGTGCATTGTGGGATGGCAGGGGTTTTACTAGGGGTGACTGGAAAAAGCAGTCAGGGGATGGTGAGTTGATTTGAAGGTAATGCTGCCAAGGAGAGGAGGGTCACCAGAAAGGCCAAACAATTTGACTCCAGAGCTCCCATTCAGACAGAACTGGGTTCAAATGTCTGTTCTACTGCTTGTTAGCAGTGGAAGGGCACACTGGAGGCCCTTCATAATTACTTGCTGAATGAATAGAGCCCTTGGCCAAATCATTTGTCCTCTCTGAGCCTCAGTTCCTCATCTGGAAAACAAATAGTGGCTATTATTCATATTATTTCATCTGTGATCTCTCTCCCCATGTCTGTATCAGTTTGTGGGTCCATCTCCCCAACTTTGCAAAATATCGAGGCTGCCAAATCAAGTAAACCTCCTTACTAAGGGTTGGAAAGGATAGATTGTGCTCAAGGCCTTGCTCTTCCCCCTCCTGTTCTCCCCCACTTTCTCTCCAGATCCCATTTGTTTCTCTTTCAATCCCAGGCAAACTTTGGGGTATAGTTCTGGGAACACAGAGCAAGTGTTGAAACCTCCAGTTACAACTCCAATACTCCATCACATACTTACAAATACACAATGCACCCTCCCCGCCCCCCTCCCCAGAGGGTTGGTTTGAGCTGCAACATGAAGCTCTGAGCCCCCGATGGGCCCCTACTTGATTCAAATGTCAGTGGTACATTTGAATGTACTAGAAAACCTCCTACCTCTACCCCCATTTCCCCATGCAGAGCTAGCCAGGCTTGCAGAGCTGGTCCCCTCTGGGGACTGATCACATCAGTACTGTTCCAGCTCTGGAAGGTTCACTGTGAGCTAATTTCTCTGGAGTATGTTAACCAGAGGAAAGGCAAACAACTCTGAGCATGTGAAGATGGTGTGAGAAGGATGATTCTACAGTAGTAGTCATGAGCTGGGATAGCTCATTGGCACGAGAAGAGCAATTTGCAAGAGCAAAACAGAGCTTTTCTCTGTATAAAACAAACAGTTTGAATGGACTCTCCATGGTTTTATTTTATTTATTTATTTTTTTGTATTTTCCCCTTTTGGAAAGACAAATGGGCAGAAAGAGTGGAATAAGATGAGGTCAAAATTTCCCTGCATCTTTAATCATTCTGCAGTATGTGGAATGCATCTCTGTACGATGATCCTTCTTGGGTTTGATTTCCAATAGGCTAAAATCTCATCTTTTGTGCTTCTGAGGGATGTGGTGAGAAAAGGAAAAAAACCCAAGCTCAAAGGATGATCAAATTCAACTAGACCTGCTGGCTAAACTCCCTTGCACAGTGGAGCTGAATCAATTTACTCCCTCACTGCCATCTCACCTCCCCAAATCAACCCCTGCCTCCCCACCTGGCTCTGTTTTTTTTGAGTCCAGTGGAAGTGGGGGAAGGGGAGGCACAGAAATGGCCACTTCTCTGAGGTTTTTACATGCAAGAGCAAATGACAGTCTTGGAGACAGGTTCAGGAAAATCTTTCAGAATGCAGAAAATTCAGCAGCCTTTCCACACTGACCATTGTCATGGCAACGCACTATCTGATGGCAGCATGCGTCACCAGGCTGAGGGGCACAGTATCAGTATAGCAGGTTAGCCTGGCCATTTTTAGCAACATTAAACTTCTTTTTAGCCCAATTTCTTCTAGGTTGAGATGATTGTCTTTTTGGTTCTGGACTTGGTGATCTGCTAATTCTCATGGCTAGAGCACAAGACTGTTTGTTAATGTGAAGGGGATGGCTAAATGGAAGAGCTCAACATTCCTAGTAGTCTACAGCCACTCTACTCGCTGTCCACCCCCCCCTCCTCCTCACCCACTCTTAGCCACTTTGCTTTTCTCCTCCGGATCAATTCTTTCCCACACACAGCATTATCTCCCCCCCTCCAACATGTGACTCATCTACCAATCCCTGTACTCTCAACATATTCTTTTCATTTATTTTCTATGCTCTCATTGTAATGCACAGTATGCTAGAATCTCAGAGTTGGAAGAAACCTTAACAATAATTTAGTCCAATCACTTTCCTCCAAGACAGGAGTCCCTCTGCAGTATGTCAGACAAGTGACTGTCTAGCCTCTATTTGTATATTTCTAGTGACAGAGACTTCCTCCTGTTCCACTTTGGACAGCTTTGATTGTTAGAAAATGATTCCTTCCATTGAAAAAAAAAAAAAAACCTCTTTTTAATAATATCTGCCCGTAGTCCAGCTCTGTGCCCTGTGGCCACATAAACCCTGTCTATGTCCTCTGCTCTGTGATAGCCTTTCAGAGATATGAAACAAAGATCACGTCCCTCTGAGGCTTCTCTTGTCCAGAAAGCCCCAGCTCCTCTAACCAGACCTCTTGGAGCCCGGGCTCCAGTCTTCTCCCCAGCCTGACTGACCTCTTGGAACATGCTCCTATTTGTCTAGGGCCCTTTTAAAGTGAGGTCGATACTGCATCAGCATCTCTGGAGGCCACCTTGCCCTGGTGACTCATGCTGAGCTCTGTGTCAACTAAAATCCCTAACTCTCTTACAGATAAAATGCTGCTAAGGCTTATACTCTCGTTTTATATGTGTCCAGTTGCTTTTGAGGACCCTGTTCCTGGACCACACGTTTCTTTTCAGTTTAAATTCATCATGTAGTAATAGGAATATTGTTTTAACTTGTTAGGACCCTTAAAAAAATCTTGACTTCCATGTAACTTCCATATTCTCTAGGATCCTTTTATTCATGAACCCTCATCCTAGCCTTTTATCTCAATTCTCATTTACTACTCTTTTAAGTCTCTTACCTTTCCTAGTTCTCTTCCCTTTGCATTACCTTCTTTATGTCTTCTCTCACTTGTAATTTTCATTTCCTCAATTGCAAGATGTCACCACTCTCTAGGGCTATGTGCTTGGGGATGTGTGTAGGAAACAAGGGCATATACATATCTGCATAAATGGAGGTGTGAGCAAGGAGCTGCAGAGGCTTGTCTAGTTTCTCTGTTTCTATTACTCTGTGTTCGACCAGAATTTAGAGGCCAGGTGGAGAAAAATGTCAAGGTTGAAGGAAGAGGGATAAGAGAAATTGGTTGAGAATCAGTCCAAGGGAAACAGGAAATATCTTCTGAGTCTGAGAAGAGCCCGGGAAACCTGGGTTGGATCGTTAGTGTTCATCAGAGTTGCAGCACAGTGAGAACGACTCAAGAAGGGACAGTGATGGAAGAGTTTTGAAGGCCTTATATATTGGATGAGGGAGGAGGATTTGGTTTGGAAGTGAGGACTTGTGGCATCAGTAACCATTTGAGAGAGCAGAGGGGAGGTGGCTTGAGACGGGAGGCAGGCGAAAGCTGAGGATTATAGGACATTAGAAGGGGCAATAAGCAATTCTGAGTATAACCATGAGTCTATGACTTATTAGCTTAGAAAATTTTCTCTGGCCAAAGGAGACCAGGACATGGAACCCTTGCCTATAGACTTTCATGTCATCATAGATGCGGCTCTGTGAGTGTATGTGGGCCTTAATAGATCCCCCAGTGAAGACCTTCAGAACACAGCATGTTCCCTCATACTAACTCCAGCATCGAATAGGCCTCCCTTTCACATTGGATTATATTCCAAAGAGAGAGTAAAAACTAGGAAAACTGGTGTTATCTTGGCCATTTTATGAATAAACATGGGAAATTCATTCTTAGGAATGGGCAACCTTTGGCTTCTTAACTCTGAAAATAATTAGGATACAAAAAATATACATATGCACATACAAAACCAATTAAACAGGAAAATGGCTGCCCCATATTTAAAATGAATGGAGCATCTGGGGGTAGAAGGGGGCTCTACTGGAGAGCTGAGGGCAGTGACCCCAAACAGCTAGTGAACAGTGATCAGGAAGGCAATGACCTGATGACTGTCATTACCCTTCTATCCAGTAGCCAGAATGACTACAGGGCAGCCTCAGGGGAGGGAAAAAGGAAAGAGGAGAAGCTCTATCTCCAATACTCAGGGTAAAACTGGGGAACCCACTCTCAGAGCATCAAAATCCCTGAATACTCATTGGAATTCCACAGTCTCTGAAGACTTTGCTGGACCAAGAAACCATCCATGCTGGGAGAGAATGTCTGCCAGCTCCTTTTCAACCTGACCCCTTCAAGTCTAAATTGACTTGAACTTCCCTCATCTTCAAGAGGGTTGCACTGTTGGCTTTTTGAAAGGGACAGGGTCTCTGGGCATACTTGAGATCTGATTTTCCCTTGGATGTGCTTGAAGCTGAACCTTTTGTCCTTCTGAAGGTGACGTTAGTCAGCCAAATGACAATCCCAACCAGAGTGGCCAGTGTAGAATTCTGACTGCAATCTGTTAGGCTCCAAAGAGGTTTCCTTTCCAAGCCAGTGAAATGACTAGCCACCAAAAGACAAATGGTATTCAAGAAAGCCCCCACCAATGAGCTACCACAAACTGGGTGGAATACAGAATGCAGGACTTGAGGGGTGGTGCTCACCTTTGATGTAGTTGAGGATTTGCTGGATTCGGTGGGGCTCATTGCGGTCTGGCCGGCAGCTTGGCGTGATTTCCAGCACATAATCAGGACCATATGCTGTGAAAAACTGTAAGGAAAAGGGAAAGGCCAAAAAACAAACTAAACCACATAAAACCTCCAAACCAAACCACATACAAACAGGACAATCAAAAGAAACTCACCACTACCAACAAGGCCAGGGAGGCCTCACTGGGTAGAGCAGGAGGATGCAACCTCCCCGTCCTTCTAGGCACAGTTCAAATGTTACCTCTTTCACAAAGCTGTCCCTTATTCTCCACCAAACCCTGTGCCTCCAGCATTCTGTTGGTAGCTCTCTTATGACTCTTGTTAAAATAGACAGTTCTGGCCTCCATATCATAGGCAGGTCCCTGTGCCAGCTGTAGTGGGACTACAAAGATGAATGAGGCTTCCTCTGTGGTCCTCTAGGTGTTCACTAGCACATTCTGCATTGGATAAAGAGTTTTCAATACTGACTGGATCTCCTACTTCCCCACTGGATCATCAGCTTCCTGAAGGCAGGCAGCCTCTGTGTTTAATTCATCTTTTGGACTCCATAGCTTATGATGGCTTCCTAAATAGCTTTGGTTGTCTTGAATTTCCTGCCCCAGGAATGCCAAACAAGTCTAGTTTCTCTATTTCAGTTTTTCTTTCTCTGTAGTAGAGTTTATTTGTTTTTAAATTCAGGGAATCAAAATAAAGGTTTGTGGATTCTATTTCTAGCTCACTAGATGACTCCTTGTGACCTCTGGTAAGTCACAGTATCTGATTCAGCTTCTCTGTTAGGGTCCACTTAAGAAAAACACTTTATGACAAAGGGAATCATTCAATTGGGATAAGTCTCTGAATGGGAAATATGCAAAGCTACTATTTCTGTTTAGTTTTTAACAGAAATAGTATTTGTGCATACTCTCTGGAGAGAGAGCATATGGTCCTTAACATTATGTGCTTTCAATAGTGATATTGTTAGGTGGTAAGCAAATTCCATAAAAAAGTGGTACAGTAGGCATGAAAATAGAGATGTTGATACATGTCAAGACTTTGATGCCATTCAAAGAGCTTCTTAGAAGTAATCCATGGTTATTGCCATTGCCACCAAATTATCTGTGTTAAGAGTCTGGATGTACATCTGGCACCGTGGGAGATGTTGTGGAACAATCTCTAGGGATTCTAACAGTGTCTTTGTGGAATCCATGGCAGTAATTTCACGGGGGAAATGGCTTTTTCACATCCATGTCAGAAAATTCTACACATTTAATTTAAAGGAAAATTCCCAGGACTGTGACACTGCTTCTAATGTCATTTGCTTGCACACATGTTTTGTGTGTGTGTGTGTGTGTGTGTGTGTGTGTGTGTGTTTGTGTGTGTACTGATGTAGAAGAGGAGAAGGGCTTAGGTCATTACTGATGGAGTTATTACTCTCTGATGCCTGATACCCCAGGTTCTGGAGATAGAAGAGTCCTTGAGTAGAGATCATCTTTACCCAAGCCTATATATGGAACAGATAAGAGGGGTTACCTGGGGGACACATCCAGAAACTAACCCCCACTATCATGGCTGAAGAAACTTGAGAGGCTTGTATTTTTAGCTAAGGAGGGCCCCTTGGTCCAAGCCTGAGGACCTTGTAGGCTTGGCTCTGGAAGAAAAGGCTTCAAACAGGTGTGGCGTCTTCTTCTTAGGCGGCCTCTTCTCCAGAGAGTGTCAAGTGGTATACTCATCTCATGGGTATGGAAAGACAGGCTTAGAGAGCACAAGAGAAGAAAGGCAGCTGCAATGAAGCATCTCCTTTGGGAGACCCAAACCTCTGGCATCAAAGTGCTATAAAAGTCAGAGGCAGGGTGCCTAGCTGAGGTATAGGAGGAGAGAATGTTCTGTCTCCACATGCAGAGATGACACTGCTGATCTTTGGTCAGCAAGGCATATCGTGAGCTGTTTCCTCAGGGCTGAGGGTTTGGAACAGCATGTCCTCACTTGTGAGTGCCTACCTACTATGTGGTTACCCATACTCTTCTACATTAGTCCTCTCTGACCCAGAGCACACTGTTGCTAACCACAAGTCAGCTGGGGCCAGAATTGACTGCCACGAGACAGAACTCAGCTCTACTAGGATTAAGCCTCTTGTCCTGTCTTCATTTGCACCTGGCTTTAACTAACTGAGCCACACAGTGGGCAAAGTCATAAATAACCCATTCTTTACAGAAGCAGACTGGCTACAAGTAACAGGCAAGTCTGGGTTCCTAAACTTCTCCCTGAATTTGCCAATCAAATATTATCCTCAGGTCTTGCTTATTTGCACTATTTTTGGGCTAGGAGACTCATTCGGTTTTAAAAAAAAGCCCTGTGTTGAGAGTTCCATATGGCAGCAGGCTGGCCTGAGTCTTGGGAGGCTCTGCCTGAGGTCAAGGGAAGAAATAGACACCAGGAAGTCATAAACTGTATCAAAAAGCAAAGCTGGTACCATGTTCCCTCTCTCCGGCTCTGTCATAGAATTTCTCTATGTGTGTGTGTTAGGTTATATTTTTATTTCTGTACTTGTTAGATCTTCCTTACTGGACTATGAACTCTGCAAAGGCAAACAATTCTGTTACATTCTCTATGCCTACCCTGTAGAGTCACTCAAGTTATCACAGGTTTTCCTTAAATATTTGTTGAATTTAATTAATTCACCAAGGGCTGAGCTAGCTGTTCAGTCAATTGTGTGGAATAATTCAGAGTCAACTGATAGCATGAACAACTTTTCTAGACTTTGGAAGCAGCACGATAAGATGGAAAGAGCACTGGCTTTGGGGTCAGGGAGAGCTGGAATTTGGTGCCTGGATTTAGCTATGTGCCTCAGGTAAGCTTGTTAATCTCTATTTCATCATTTCCACCAGAGGAATGATAAATGCTGGCCTGGTTGGGCTGTTAAGCACCAATGAGATAATATCTACCAAGGGATAAACTCAGGGCCCATGATATAGTAGGACTTCGATAAATGTGAATTCCCTTCTCCCCAGGCAAGAGGTCCTTGCCTAACCATGTCTCATCCATACCCTGAGGAATGCTGGGTGAAGTGCTCCAGGCTGAGATGTAGAAAGAAGAGCCTGTTCCTCCTGCCAGACCAAGCCTAGTGCCCCCAGTGTTCCTCCCCACTTGCTTAAGTCATTAGCTCAGCCTAGGGCATGTGGAGGAATTGATTTCTCTCATAGTTTCTGGTCTGATGGTCCTGCCACTTGTTAGTTACTGGTGAGGTAGAGAGGAAATATGATCACAGAAGGCAAAAGAGATGTTGGGGTGGAGGGATTTGGCCAGCACTAGAAATAGCTTGAGGCCCCACCCTGAAAGTGTCCTCCAGCCCCAGAGAGGAAAGGAAATGGGCACGCAGCGATCCCATTCCCAGACAGGTGGAGCAGGGGATGAAAGAGGCCAGCCGACCTTCAAGGGAAAACACTGGCTTTGATCTCAGTAAAGGAAGGAGGGAAGTGCTAACCCCTCTCCACCTCTTCCCCCGTTTCCCTCAGCACTCCTTTGCTTTCTGGGTTTGAATTTAAAATTTTTGAGGGGTGCATAGTAGTGGGAAAAGGGCCAAAGAAAGTATGAGTTAGGGCAGAGAAATGGAAGTTGAAGGTAATGGCTACTTTAGGGTAGTTGGTCTC
Source organism: Urocitellus parryii (assembly GCF_045843805.1). Lineage (NCBI taxonomy): Eukaryota > Metazoa > Chordata > Mammalia > Rodentia > Sciuridae > Urocitellus > Urocitellus parryii. The sequence goes on from NC_135547.1 coordinate 77,209,544, forward strand.
TTCTTGACTCAAGTCAATGAATAAAGGAATATAAATAGCTCAGATCTAGTTTACTTCAGTCCAACTTAATGCTTCTTTCTTGCTCAATATTTCCAGCTCTTGTTCACACAATGTAAACAGCACACAATTAGACATTTGGTCAAAAAGATATCAGAACAAGGTTTAAAGTTGTTATTTCTCCATAATCCTGTTTGGTCACAATAAAACAAGCCACAAACTTGAATCAGCCAATTCTTTTATCCCTCCCTCAACATTTAGTAAGTACATACTATGTGCCAGACTAGGTAGTCTTTGGGGTACAAAGACAATAAGGAACGCTTAATAGGAGGGATTATTACAGAGCAGTGTGGTGAGTGGTATCACAATAATAACACTAAATAAAATAATGACAACTAACTTTTATTATAGGCTTATTGTATGTCAGGTACCTAAAGTGTCTAAGCATATTTTATGAATTGACTAACTTAATTCTTAAAACCAACCTATATGGTGGGTACTATTATGATTTTCATTTTAAGATGAGGATTTGAAGCATAGGGAACGTGATAGAAGTTGCACAGTTAGGATTTGCAAAGTTGGGATTTGAACTGAGGTCATTCCAGAGCACTAGCTATTCAGAACCTATAAACTACCCCAGAGGAAGTGACTCTGGAGTAGGGTCTGGCCAAGGGAGTAGGGGAATAAGAGGAAGGTTTTCCAGAGCAGCACATAATTAGCTATCATTAGATGTGGCTAGAGGGTAGAGACCAAGGAGAATCAGGACACGAAGCTGGAGGGGTAAACAAGAATTTCACCGTAAGCCCTACTAAGGCATTTTCCCTCATTGCAGATTAGTAGCTCCATGAGGGCAGAACATTGTTTTGAACCTTGCTATATTGCCAGTTCCCATAAAAATGCTTGTCCTTAGTAGGTGGTAAATAAATATTTGTGGGATAATGTGTAGAAGTTTGGTGGCGATATATGAAGGTTTTCTTTTTCTTTTCTTTATCTTTTTTTTCTTTTTGCAGTGCTGGGGATAGAACTTTGGGCCTCACTCATATTAGGCAAGTGTTCTACCACTGAGCTCCAGCCTCAGCCTAGGAAGCTTTTAAATGAGGGATTGAACAGGTCACCTGTGCTTTTGAGAGGGTGCACTGGCCTCCTTGTGGAAACTGTATAGGAATTAAAGCGGAGGAATGTGAATAGGGACACCAGTTAAAAGGCTGGTGCTATAGCCCTGAGGGGTGGTCATAGAGCTGGAATAGGGGCAGTTGTGGGAAGAACCAAGAAAGAAAAACTTCAAAGACAGCATCGATAGAACTAAACAGTAAATTGCACATAGGGAATGAGGAAGAGGAGAGAGTACTGTGTGGGGTAAGGGATGAGGGCATAGGAGAGGGTCTGGGGTAGAGTGCATGTGTGCGAGTAGAGAGAATTGGAAGTATGCTGAGGGTCAGGACCCTAAAGACATAGTGATCTGTGTGAGAGAGCAGGCCCAGTTTAGGAGAGAGTTTGGGTCTACTACAGGATATGACAATGTTGTGGCATAAATTGAAGGAATCAGATGAGATTGCCATGGCTGGCTAGGTGGGGGGCCTATTTCAGAGAGAAGAGTAGTCAAGGAAAGAATTATGGGAAACAGTAACACTTCAGAGGTGGGCAGACGGAGCAGAAACAGTTATGGACAATTTGAAATCTCACAGAAATGTTAAATAAGAGGAGGGCTGCCAGGTGCAGTGGCTCACGCCTAGCAACTTGAAAGACTGAGGCAGGAGGATTGCAAGTTCAATGCCAGCCTCAGCAAATTAGTGAGACCCTGTCTCAAACAAAAAATAAAAAGGGCTGGGGATGTAGCTCAGTGGTCAAGCAGCCCTGGGTTCAATTCCCAGTATGAGGGATTGGTCCATGAGAAGGAGACCTTGGCTGAATCAAAATGAGTGGAAGAGAGGGCTGGATAACGAGCCAAGGAATTGGACAAGAAAGAGGTAGACATGAGAATGATGATGACAACACATCCTTTTTCCCCTAAAGGAGTTTGATATAGGTGTGGGGCTAGGGTAGGTGGGTGGTTTAAGATGGGAGGTCCTTGAGTGAATTTACAGACTATGGGGAAAGAGCCCATAGAATGGAGTCAGGGGCAGCCTGGGAGAGATTTAGAGTTAGTTAGGTCTACCTTTCTGGGATACTAGACAGAGATTTGCAAGAGAAGAAGACTGTTTTATTCAACTTTATATTACCCAGAGGTCCTAGCATAAAGCCTGGAAATAATAGGTGCCTAGTTCATATTTGTTGAATGAATGAAACGAAGTGTGATTGGGGTTACAGAGAGTTTCACATTCAATAAGGAGAATTAGGGCACTGAAGGATGGGGTGATTGCAGACAGACATGGAGCAGGTGTGTGTGGTGGTGGGAAGTAGATAAAGAAGGCAAGAGAATTTGGGATTCATTTGGGGACCCGTGAGTACTGTAAGTTGGTTAAAGTTGGAAAAGGAGAGTTTGGGAAGCCTTGACTCTCAGGTTGAAGAGACAGGACTTGATGTGACAAGCACCAGGACAGGGTCAGAACAGGAGCTGTTGCCCTTATGAGAACTAGGATTAGCACAGAAAGGCCGGGTGGCCAGTGTGGATGTGAATACAATAGCCTAAGGGAGAGGGAACAAGTGTTTGAACCAGGGTGATTGCAGTGGGGATGGAATGGACAGAATGATATTGTGGAGGTAAATGCAATAGGACTTGGCAGTAGGCTTTGTTGGCTGTAGAGGAAAAGAGGGAGCTGCGAGAAGTTGAAGTCGACTCCTGATTTGGAGTGTGGGTGAGTGGGAAAATCTTAGTGCCACTGACAGAAACTGAGGTAAATTCACAGGAACAGCAAATCTAGCCAAGGGAAGATGGTGAGCTTGGCTCCAATTAGGTTTGATATGATAGTAGGGCATCTGGGTGATGATGTCTAGCAGGTAACATTGTGGAAGGTATGTGGAATAAGAGGAGGTGTGTGGAAGGGAGGTCATGGCAAGGAACCAAGGTGCAAAACTGGTCTACGTTTAAAAGGTAGTCGGGGACAAAAAGATCCATTGAACAGAAGGAAAAAGAGCAAGCAGAGAGGGCTAGGATTGTGACGCAGGGGTAGAGCGTTCGCCTCGCACTGGCGGGACCTGGGTTAGATCCTCAACACCATGTAAAAATAAAGGCATTGTGTTGTGTCCATCTACACCTAAAAAATAAATAAATAAATATTTTTTAAAATAGCAAGCAGAGAGGAAGAAAGAGAAGAGTGAAGTGAAATCTCCTGGAACCTCAGTGATGAGAAGCAGAATAAGATACTTAAAGGGCTACATCTGCCGTGCTGGCAATATGCCCCCCATGGCTAAAGCAGCCTCCCTGGCTCACAGTCAGTGGGGACACAATGATACTGCTTCTGTTCAGCCCCCTCTTTTTCACATATGCTAGGCAAGTGCTCTACCACAGTGCTACATCTTCAGCTCCTTTTATTTTATTTTTTTTAAATTTTGAAATAGTCTCGCTAAGTTGCCCAGGTTGACCTTGAACCTGGGATCCTCCTGCCTCAGCCCCCTGAGTTGCTAGGAGTACAGGTGTGCACCACTGTGTTTAGTCAGCCTTCTTTCTATAATACTTTAAGAGGCTCTCAAACTTTTAAATGCTAACCCAGTCTACCTTTTCCTAAAAGTTATACTCAATTCTATCAGCACAAGTGCCAGGTTAGTGACAATCTCTGTAATAGACCCCTGAAGCTTTCCTCTGTCTTCAGTTGGGGACATTGTGCCTGTGACAATAATGTGGGCTCTGGTCAGGAACAGCATTTCTTGTCCTGAATCACCCTGTGAACAGAACTCATCAGAGCCAGAATAACACAATATCAGCACTTTAAACCATAACATGGTCTTGTATGACACTTCTCAACCTTTCCTATATCACCAATTACTCCATCAAAGAACCTGGGTCCAACCATGATGGGAACAAGAAAAGCTCTCTTTTTCCCAGAAAAACATTTCTGTTTATAGGAAATTCGGTTATTACATATGTCATTGATGGTACATTTTAAGGACATAAAATTGCAGTGTATTATTGGGAGTAAATTTTATTGCCATGGCTTTACAACACAAACAAACAAAAATAATAACTCCATTAGTTGTTGGATTGAACTGGCAGGAAGCAGCACATCAAAGGCCACTGCTAGCAGGCAGGGGCTGGGGGGGGGGGATAGGAACATCCAGCATATGACCAAGAGGTCTGGGAGATATGGGTTATTGGAGATAAGATGTTACATGTGGAAGTGACATGAAGGTGGAAGAAAAACTGAATTCTTAGTTGCTGGAATGGAAACCTGGTGTCTTGTCTAGATCCAACCTATATTCTACTCGTGGAACTCATCTTGCCTCTTGATCATAGAGTCAGTACTTAGGAACTGCTTGATGTTAATGACTTATACACCAGAGCATAGATGTGCCAAGAACTGTTTGCTTGGATGAATGAGTGAAAGAATAGTCTATGGAAATATTTTTATTATTTAGATTTTCTTTTTGGTACTGTGGACTGAACTCAGGGCCTTGTGCATGCAAAGCACGTACTCTACCATTGAGCTATACCATCAGCCCTCATTCAGGTGTTTTACTAGCATTTTAACCACCAGTAATGAGACAAAAGCTTATTAGGTAAAATAATCAGGTAAATCTGTGAAATATTATCTTACTTGAAGACCAATTACATTTCAGCAAAGAATATGCCCAATACTAAACAAGTCTTATTTTGTTAGCTAAAGTACTTAGAATCTTTGCGAACCTATATGTACAGTCCTTTTGCAGATATAACCTAATAAGTAAGGTTTCTGTTAATCCACAGCAATGTGTGTTTGTGTGTATATATGCATGAATGTGAATTATATTGTGTGCTGAGCATCATTCTAGCTGAGTACAAAAAAGAATAAGGTCTGGTGACTGCTTTCAAGGAGATGAAAATCTAAAAAAAAGAGAGAAGGATATAAATACAGGAAAGGTGAGGAAGAAATTTAAGCTAAACTGTGTGGTATTGGTTGCAGTACAATAAAATGCTCTCATATGTGTGGGGCACTTGTCTAAGATTATAATACTATATAACATAGTAATAGTTGTGAACTTGAACCCATGGCTTCAGACTTTCAGCCCAGTGGGTTTTTCCACTATATCATGAAGTAATTAGCACAGAAGTTGAAGACTGAGATTTCTGGAGTCATATGGGATGAGCCCCAAATCCTTTCTCTACCATTTATTAGCCGTGTGACCTTAGGCAAATTACTTAACTATTCTGTGCTTTGGTTTTATTTGTAAAATGTGGAAAATAATAGAAGCTACACTATAGGATTGTTATGACAATAAATGAGTTAATTCTTGTAAAACACTTAGAACAGTGGATGACTCATAGTAAATGCTCAGTAAATGGTGTTATTAAATGCTAGATATTATCATTCCTCTTCCTTATTAGCTTTATTAACCATACAAAAAAAACAGGATTTTGAATGTAACAAACAGTGATAAAATTGGATTTCTTTACAAATGTTCAATCAGACTGAATAAGGGGTGAATTTTGAAGAGCTTCTCCTGTCTCCAAAATCCTTGAAGCCAGAAAGAGTGGCAGAGATAAAGAAGAGAAGGATTCCAAGGGAAAGTGACAAAGAAAAATGGAAGAGAGGAAGTGGGAACAAGAAACTGGAAATGCTGGGGAAGAGAGACAGGGGACAAAGATAATAGAAGGGAGGAAAAGACAAAAATGGGACAGGGACTAGATGAAGGGGCAAAGAAGGAGATATAGAGGAGGAGGCAGGAGAGACAAGGCCACAATGGTGGCCACCACACTAGGGGTCTCTCTTCAGGATAAGACTTTCCTTCAGGGTGTGGTTTCAGGGGTTTTGGGCAAGAACCCTAGCCAAGACTAATACCTTCCCCACATCACTGCTGATCCTCAAATTTCCACTATTAGAGAGAATTCCCCCTTCATAAATATGTGCAGGGCCAACTCTGGTTACACCATATGTCTCTGTTAATCAAATGAGTATTTTGGAAACAAGCCTACACACGAAGCTTTTTTACATCAAATTTTCCTTCAGTAGAGGGTGGAGATGGAAGAAAGGAGAGTACAGGGATATTGCTTTACCTGGCTTGTTGCTGGACAAGTACTAAGATGACTTTGAAAATTGATTCTACTGGAGGTTAAATAAGTTGGTTTGATCTTTATACTACACCAGGCAATGGCCTTCTCTCCATCCCTTTGCTGTTGAATTTCTTAAAATCTCTCTTTTCTTCAGAACCACTTGACTTTTTCATTCCTCAGTCACTTCAACCCACTGTAGTCTGGCTTCTTCTACACACCTCCTTTGAACTTTTTTTTTTTTTTTTTTTTTAAGAAAGGGAATGGCAAGAAGATCACTGATCAGTTTGTTGGCAACTCTCCATGATTGCTAGTAGCTGCTTGGAGTAGTATTAAGGAGGATTCTAAGGCTGGGTCTAGGTTTGGCAGAAAAATATACCATGATCAATTAATAATGTATCCATGGGAGTACATGGAAGGTGGTGTGGGAGCTGGAGTCATATCTGCTATTCCTGCATTAGGAGACCAAGAGTGACTTCCTAATTGCCCAACCTGATACCTTCTTTTCAGTTATTACTCATCCTATTTAATCTCCCTTCAGCACCTGTCATCAACCACCTGCTTATTTCTGATACTATCTTCTCCCTCACCATCACTGCCTTCCCTGGTTCTTCATGATCTCCTTTTCTGGATCCTCTTCTTTCATCAGTATCTGAAATGTAGGTCACTTCTGGTCATATTTTCATCCCCCTGCCTCTCTCTCAGAGTTAGCACTCTCTGTTGCAGTTTTAATTACTTCCATGCAGAGACAGTACATCTCTGGGTCAAGTCAGTATTTGTCCTCAGCCTCTGACTTTCATTTATAATTACCTGGTGGATATTTTCTCCTGGAAAACATGAATTCTTGGTACTTGATACTTAATGTGTTCCAAGTAGAGCTAATTCAGTATAACTCCTTTCTGTTCACTCAGTACCATGTGTGGGTCCCCCCATACAATAAGCTGCTTGGTAAAGATTTGAACTTATGATGCTGAATGGGTTAGTGTTTTTGTGCTTTGTTTATTAGCATTGTGTTTTGTGCTTTCAAAATACCTGCAGTGATATGGTTTAGGGATCTCAATTCTGTAGTATTCCCATTGTTTTATGAGCAATGACTTTTTTTCCTCATTAGTTTGCAAACAAACAAACAAACACAAAACCCTCCATATCTAACTATGTGCAAGGAGATACAAAGAGACATAGGGTACTCCAAAGACTGACATTCTATCTCAGGAATAACCTGATATCAAGCATGATGCTTTGGATATTATTTGAAAATTCTCACTGGCTTATCTCCCAGGGGTAGGATGCAGTGTGGAAGACTCTGGGGAGATAAAGATGAAGCAGATACAGTCTATGACCTTGAGGAGCTTACTGTCTGGTAGGAAATGCAGACATATGCAGAACTAACTACAATGAATGGAATGTCAGAGGTGAATCATTTCTCTAGGGTGATGGGAATTCTGAAGTGGAGATTCTCAATTCTGAGTGTGGAGGCTGGATTAATGGATAAGGCTTCATGGAGGAGATGGGAGGCAACAGAGCTGACCTTGAAGGGTGAGTAAGATCTAAGTAGGAAGGGAGAGAAAGTAAGAAAGGCAGAAGCAACAGAATTAGGACTGAGGACATACTCAAACGAGTCATCAAAAATTAATTCATAGAGGGGCTGGGACTGTGGTTCAGCGGTAGTGTGCTTGCCTTGCATGTGTAAGGCTCTGGGTTTGATCCTCAGCACCATTTAAAAATAAATAAACAAAATAAAGGTATTGTGTCCATCTACAACTAAAATATATAATATAAAATTAATTCATAGAGAAATAATAGAGTACTGGGTCAAAACACCAGCATAGCCCTGTGGGCAACTATCTTCTCTGAACTAGCACTTATCACATTCTTCTTTTACCGTGGACAATGATAGACTGATGAGTTTAGAAGAGAGAGGGGAAATCTGTGGATGGACCTCATACTCCATCAGAGTGGGATTTTGTTCTGATACATACATCAGAGAGGTTACTTCAGGGCAAACGGAGCTTGTACTTACTTAGAACCTATTGATTCATTTGCTCACTGATTCATGTGATATCACTGTTTCCTGAGCGCTCCTGTGTGCCAGGCTGAGGCCTTGAATAGATGAGTGAGACTCAGCCCCTGCCTTCAAGGAGTGGATGGAAAGCCAGCTGTGCAAATGAGCAATTATAATGCTCTATGAGAAGTGCCAGCATAGGGGTGCAGGCACTGGGCTCCTATGGTCCAGAGGGAAGATGAAGCAAAATCAAGCCATGCTCTGAGTCAGCCTCTGATTTCCCCGTCTCCCCTCCCTCCCTGAGTTTTCAGTCAGAAATTCAGATCTGATCATATCATTCCCCCTGCTTAAGAACCATGGTCGGCTCCCCACTGACTGTAGGATTGAGTCCAAATGCTAAAGGAGGACATACAAAGGGTTTCACAATCTGGCCCAGCCCACTTTCCCAGTCTTATCTCACTCTGGGGGCCAAGCTGTGGCCCTTACACTGTAGTCCCATTGAACGTTGTGTCTCTCCTCACTCCTTTTTATCTGGTCATTCTGTTGCTTCCCTTGAGCCCTTGCTAAATGTTGCCACTTACCCACATCCCCAGCTCCCCCAGATGGATGTTCCTCCCCTGTGTTCCCACAGTTCAATGTTAGCCTCGATTCTAGCATTTATCACATTCTACTGTAATTGTTTGTTTATATGCCTCTTTTTCCCAGTAGGTAGTGTCTCCCCAAATGGTGGGAACTGGACCTTGTTCTTTTCTTAATCTCTGAGATTTGGATTGGACCTGGCACATAGTAGGCACTGCACACATCTCTGTTGGGTGAATGAATGACTCTGACATGTGGCCAGTTGGGCCCTGTTGCTGTCAGCAGCTGGCATTACTTAACATGAGAGATGCATAAAAAATGAAGGGCAGCCAGAGTAGCTGAAAAACAGGCGGCTCTAGTGACATCAAGAAGAAAAAAAAAAAAACAAAACAAAACTGGAGAAGGCTGAGACAAATGCTCCCACTCAGGCTTTAACAAATGATTCTCGCTTCTGAGCAGCCCTTTTTGTCTGCTCTTCCATTCACTTTCGAAAACCCAGTCATTGAAATGATTCTAATTATTCATGGTCAGTGGCATATCCAGGAAACACTTAGTTTACAAGCAATTAAAATACACTAAAATAGATTTATGCAGGTTGAATCTGATCCTGCTGGTAAGAAGGAAGTGACATATATTGGAGGGGTATTTGCTCGCCAAGGTTGCTGTTTATCACTCTTTATCTAACATACTAGTTTGGAGTGAACCTGGCAAACATCTGAAGGTACTATTTAAGGCACACACATTTTGAAAAGTGTAGGGAGCCTGTCCCATAGTAGTAGCCTTCATGTTTTCCCATGGCCAGCTGTCCTGTGAATGTGTGGGTGCTTCCCTGGACCACCCGCCATAGGTGAAGGCAGCATGGGTCAGTCAGAAGACTCCTCAGTACTGGGGTCAGGGGATTTTTTTTCCAACAACATTGCAACCACTTGGAATCACTTAACCCTTCAAGGCTCAATTTCTGTACTGATGAAATGAGGACATGAATCTCTACCCTGTCAACCTTATAGGATTGTTTCTGAGGATCAAAGGAAGATATTTTGAGAAGAGCTCTAGCCCAATGAAGGGGCTTTCATTTCCATTACAAAAACTTCAGTTGGTGCTGTTGGGCCCCTTCAAGGTTCTGCATGTGGTTTTGCTCATCAACAGATTAGCAAAGGTACCCTTAGGCTTGTACCCTAATAGTTTATTTAAGAGTCCATACAAGGATGATTCATCACCTTACCACATTCAAATTGATAGAGTTTTAATGTCCCTTTAATGAAGACAGTGGTCAGTAGCTAAACAAACACACCATTCAGTTGATAACAGATATGGGGCAGCAAACACCTAGCACATGGAGTCCAGTTGTCCTCAAAGACTTTTGTGCCATCCTCCTTGATAGTATACTCTGCTTTCCTAGGTTTGACTTTATGGAAAAAAGACCTTTGTTTGCTGTTCCAGGAAACCTGGAGTGACAGGTATCTATGTCATTCAATGGGCCAGTGTTCGTGGTGCAAAATTTTGAATGAACAAAACAAAATGGACATATTTCAGCATCAGCTTTTGAGCAAAGTTCAGGAAAACTACAGAAAGGCCAACAGGCTATCACAAAAGCAGGGTACATCCATGGAAAAGTAGCAAATGGGAGTGATGGTCCACCTTGAAGTCTGACCTTAAATTATGAAGGTCATTAGATGCATAATGGCAACTTGTTTACCCTACATCTGCAAAAGGATCCTGGGTTCCTTCATGCTCTGTCACACTTCCCTGCCTTTCTGCTCACTATTCCCTTTGCAGAGAATGTCTGGCCTCCTTTCTCAGCCGGGACCATTTCTACTCATCTTTCAAGACCCAGCTCAAATGTAACCTCTTTGAAGTCTTCACTGACTTCCCAAAGCCAGAGTTCCTCATTCCCTTCCCTGTGTCTCCAGGAGACCTTTTATAGCACTCCAGCTCACTCTCACATATTTGTTTACATGTCTTTCTTCCCCATTAGGCTGTGAGTGCAGCTCTTAGGAGGCAGAACCACACAGCACAAAGATGCTTTCTGAGCACAAAGCAGGGCATTAAGATGGTCCTCATTCAAGGCTGGCTGCATGAATGAGCATTTGAGCCAACATGCACTGAACTCACTTATTGGGTCTATGAAGTACTCAAAGGGCAGGTTCATTAGGCAATGATTGGAGATGTTTTACCTATTTCTTCAACACTGGGTTTACCTGATTAGTGGCTACCTTGAGTTGATAAGCAGCAAGACATGTGGCCTGATGATGCACAAGGCATTGGGCAGCCTCTGGGCCAGGCCCTCAGCTTGGATCACATAGCTCACAAACTCAAACTGGAAAGTGCTGCTACCCATCTCCACCCCTGTATTTTCCTCTGCTTCCTTCTCAGGAAGTTTCCCAGCAGCACGGACAGCTTCATTTAATATGTTTGAAAACTGAAAATGTATCCATTACCAGAGAGGAATGCCTAACGGATGGAGCCTGACCTGGCCATGGCTCCCACAGAAGCTCTGGCTCAGCATCCACAGCCTCCGGTTCTCTTTCCGGTTCTGCTAATGATGAACTCAATGACTTTGGACACATCAGCTCATTTCATGTTCTCCATCTCCAAAATGGGGAGAATAATGAAGATGCTGCATGGAATGAGTCAATAAGAAGCTTGACTGAGATCCCTGTGGACGGGGGAAGCAGTGGTTGATACTGGCAGTGCCTGCAGGGTTTTGTTGTTTTGGCTGTTTCTCTTTTAAGTGTGAACTGCTGTGCTTTGAGCCCAGATGTACAGCCCACAAAGAAGAAGGACAGGCAGGCAGGCACCTTTAGCCTGGGCTTTGGCAGAACCAGCACACAGAGAAGCGAATGGGAATAAAAGGGATGGAATGGTATGGCATGGGTGCTTGGCTACAGGCTTGCCAACAGCTAGTTCCCTGCTCCCTGGTAGGAATCACAATCTACAAGCTCTGAAGGCTGTGCCTACTGGAGCAGTTTAGTATTGAAATCAAATAAAACTCATGACAAAGTCAATCTGACACATCTTTAATGATACACATAATGATTATTATGCTGTAGAGTAATTAGGCATAATGGTAAGGAATTCCCAGGAATGACTAATTACAATTACTTTTATACAGCTGAACCAAAGATTTCCGAGGTCAACCAACAGTGGTGTGGGGACTGTGGTGGGGTGGGGGTTTGGACAGGAGACAGAGCGAAAACCTACTTGCAAGACCATCCTGAAGCCCTTAGTCTTATGGAATCTGGGATGTTCAGAGAGACTTCAAGCTGATTAGACCCAATTTTTTCATGAGGACTAAAATCCTATCAAGTAATCTTAAATCTAAAAAGTACAAGCCTAATGTATGGGCCTTGTTTGTATCCTGATTTGAATGAATTCACATAAAAAGATATTTTTGAGATACTCGGGCAAAACACTTACAATAGTACCTGACATACAATACGTGCTACATAAGGGTTTGCTATTGTTATTTATTAGTGTGAGCTGGAGACTGTGCTAACTTTTATTTATTCATTCATTTGTATTGAGTGCCTGCCAGTTCAAGGTCTTGGAGATAGAGTGCCTTTGTGGAGTTTATGTTTGACCTAATTTTATCCTCACACAATAAGAGGGAGGTACTGGACATAGCCCCACCACATAAAGAAGAAAAGCAAGGCTTAAAGCTAGTAAGTATCTTGTCCAAGGTCGCAGAGCTTGTTAAGTTGAAATTTAGAATCATATCTCTGGCCTGCGTGATTCCAAAAACCATTGTTCTAGATCAGGGTCAGTAAACTACATCCCATAGGCCAAATCTGTCCCTCTTCCTTTCTTTATCCTTGAGATATAATTCACCCTTTTAGAGTACACAATTTTGTATATTCATAAGTAGAATATTTACAAGGTTGCGCAATCACTATCTAATTCAAGAACATTTTCATCACCCAAGAAAGAAACTCTATATCTATTAGGCATTCATTTCCCCTTCCTTCAGCCCCTGGCAACCACTAATCTACTTTCTGTCTCTATGGATTTGCATTTCTGGACGTTTGATATAAATGTGGCTCTTTGTGTCTTTTTTCATTTACTGGAAAGTTTTCAAGGTTTACCCATGCTGTAACATGTATTAGTACTTTATTATTTTTATGACTGCATATGATGTGTATGTATATATAATATACAATATACACACATAATATATGTATTCATGTGTATATAATATATAATAAACACACATAATAGCTGAAAGCAGAAACAACCCATATATCCATAAACTGATGAATGATAAATGTGTATCTATACACACACAATTGGCCCTTGGCCCTTGGTATCCTCAGGGGAGATTTTATATATATATGATATATAATATATATGATATATAATATATATGATATATAATATATATGATATATAATATATATGATATATAATATATGATATTATATATATCTGTATATATACATATATCTCTCTATATATCTCTATATATCTATATCTATATATATATCTGTCTCTCTATATATCTACACACACACACACACACACACACAAATTAATTAATAAAGCTTATCACAGTTGCTGGTTCCTGGTAATAAATAACAACAGTAAACCCATATATAGCCCTCACTATATATCAGGTACTATTCTAAGTGTTTTACAGAATTCTACCCCATTTAATGCACAGTATAATCTTCACTTTCATTTACATGCCCACACACAGACACACTCACACAAAAATTAAAAAAAAAACCCTCATATCCTAGACTGCTCTGGCAATAATTCATATGAATTTGTGAAAATTAGTTTGCTCATGCTAACAATATCTAGCATACACAAACGGCTAGCTATTAGAATGTATACACACACACACACACACACACACATATATATATATATATATATATATATATGCAGAGTTAAATTTATATATAGTCAAATTTATTTGTAAGTATTTCATATTCTAGTTAATATGGATGTGTGTGTGTATCAATCTCAGCCCTCTGCAGCCCTCTGTATACTCTGATTACATATCTGTAGATTCAACAAAGAGTAGGCAGAAATATTTTTTAAAAATTACCTTTGTACTGAAGATGAACAGAGTTTTCTCTTGTCATTATCCCCTAAACAATACAGTGCAAAAAATCTTTACACAGTATTTATACTGTAGTGCTTATTATAATAGAGATGATTTAAAGTATATAGGAGGATATGTGTAGATTATATGAAAATACTACTTTATTTTATACAAGGGATTTGAGCATCCCTGGATTTTGGATTCCAGGGAACCCATCCCCCGAGGAGATCAAGGGATGACTCTATATGTATGTGCATTTTGTTTATCCATTCTCCAATTGATGTACATTTGGATTGTTTCTGCTTTTAGTTTTAGTGTGAACACATGTGATTATATACCTAGGAGTGGAATTTCTATGTCATTTAGTAAGTCCAAGTTTTTTTTATTGGTACTGGGATTGAACGCAGGGATGCTTAACCCCTGAGCCATACACCAAGCCCTTTATATTTTTTATTTTGAGACAGGGTCTTGTTAAGTTGCTTAGAGCCTCAATAAATTGCTGAGGCTGGCTTTGAACTTGCAATCTTCCTGCCTCAGCCTCCCCAGTTGCTGGGATTACAGATGTGTGCCACCATGCCTGGCAGTAAGTCCAAATTTTAAAGGAACTGCTAGACTGTTTTCCAAAGTGGCTAAGTGGCTAAACCATTCTATATTCCCACCAGCAACACATGAAATTTCCAATTGCTTTACATATTGTCAACACGTGCTATTGTTTGTCTTTTTTATTATTATCTCAGTAAGAGCAAAGTGGTATCTCATTGTGTTTCTGATTTGTATTTTCCTAATAACTAGTGATGCTGGGCATTTCTTTATGTACTCATTGGCTATTTGTATATGTTCTTTGGAAAAATGTCTATTCACATCCTTTGCCCATTTTTAAATTGGATTATTTTGCCTTTATAATTGAGTTCTAAGGCTTTTTGAAAAACGTATTCTAGATTATAAGTTCTTTATATATGATTTGCAAATATGTTCTCCCATCCTGTGGGTTGTCTTTTCACTTTCTTGATAGTGTTCTTTGAAGCTAATCCAAGAATATGAAGATTTACATCTAAGTTTTCTTCTAAGAGTTTTATAGTTTTGCTGAAACTTCCTTTTGAGTTAATTTTTGTATATGATATGGGACATGGATCCAATTTCATTCTTTTGCATGTGGAAATCCAGTTTTCCTAGCAGCATTTTTGATAAGACCATTCCTTTCCCATTGAATATGCTTGGCACTCTTGTGAAAAATCAATTGGCCACAGATATATGAATTTATTTCTGCACATTTGGTTCTATTCCATTAATCTATATGTCTCTCTGTATGCCAGTATCACACTATCTTGACCATTGTAGCTCTATGGTAAGTTTTGAAGTGTGAGTCCTCTTCCTTTTCAAGATTATTTTGGGGATTCTGGGTCGCTTGCATTTCCATATGGAGTTTTGGATTAGATTGTCAATTTCTGCCAAAAAGAAAAAAGAAAAGAAACCAGCTGGGATTTAATAGGGATTATGCTGAATTGGCAGATCAATTTTGGGAGAATTGCCATCTTAACAATGTGAAGTTATTAAATTTTCTAATCCATGAATGTGAGATGCCCTTCCATGCATGCAAGTCTTCTTTGATTTCTTTCAACAGTGCCTTTTAGTTTTCAGAGTATAAATCTTACACTCTTTTTGTTAAATTTATTTGTAAGTATTTCATATTCTAGTTAATATGGTATGGTACTTTGACTGATTTTCATATCTTGAACCAATCTTGCAATCCTAGGATAAATCCCAAATCATCATGGTGCATAATCATTTATATGTGTTACTAGATTTAGTCTGCTAGTACTTTAGGGATTTTTACCTGTATTATAAGGAATATTGGTCTGTAGTTTTCTTTCTTTCTTTCATTGATATTGAACTCAGTGCTTTATGCATGCTAAGCAAGCATTCTATCACTAAGTTACATTCCCAGCTCCACTGTAGTATTGTTTGTTGTGATTGCTTTATCTGGTTTTGTATTAGAGTAACACTGGACTCATAGAATGAGTTGAGAAGTTGTATTAGGGTTCTCCAGAGAAACTATCTAGTTCCAGCTCAGCAGTCATGTATATAAAGAGAGGGTAAGGAGGAAAGAGAAAATTTTGCATTTTTATTCTGTTTAGGCCTTCAGTGGGTTGTTTAGTATCCTCTAACATTAGAGAAGGCAATATGCTTTACTTAGTGTACTGATCCAAATGCTTATGCCTTCTAGAAGAACCCTCACAGACAAAATCAGAAATAATGCTTGACTGGGTATTTGGACACTTTGTGATCTAGTCCAGTTGAGGAATAAAATTAATTACCATCAATATCAATTTTTCTTTAATTCTCTCATACAATCAACTAGTGAAATCATGTTGGGGTTTTCTTTGTGAGATTTAAAAAATTAACTCCACCACTTTTACTTGTTATAGGTCTATTCAGATTTTCTATTTCTTCTTGAGTTAATTTTGATATTGTGAATCTAAGAATCTGTCCATTACCTCTAAGTTACACAATTTGTTGGCATACTATTGTTCATAGTATTCCCTGTATTCCTTTTTCTTATTTTTACTCCTTTTTATTTTGTAAAGTTGGAGATAATATTCCCATTGTCATTTCTGATTTTATTAATTTGACTCTTTTTGTTCTTGGAGAGTTTACCTAAAAGAAGTTTTGTCAACTTGGCTGAAATTTTCAAAGGACCAATATTTGATACTGGGATTGAACGCAGGGATGCTTAACCCCTGAGCCATACATTTTTTTAATAAAACATTTTTATTTTAATAAAATATTTTTTAATAAAATATTTTTATTTTAATAAAATATTTTTCTATTTTGTACTTCATTTATTTTTGGTGTGTGTGTGTGTGTGTGTGTGTGTGTGTGTGTGTGTGTTGCAGGGACTGAACTGAGGGATACTCTACCACTGAGCTATATCCCCCAGTCTTTATTTTTTATTTTGAGACAGGTTCTTGCTAAATTGCCCAGGCTGGCCTTGAACTTATAATCCTCCTGCTTCAGCCTCAGGAGTAGCAGGGATTACAGGCACGTGCCACTGCACCCAGTTTCTCTTTAATTTTCAATGAATACTTTTGCCAGATATAAAATTTTTGGTTGACGGTTTTTCTTTTCCTTTCAGCACTCTAAATAGGTCCTCCAATTGCCTTCTGGCATCCATGATTCCTGATCAGACTTGGTGTCTCATTGAGGATTCATTGTAATAATGACTTGATTTTCTCTTGCTTCCTTCAAATTTTCTGTCTTTGGCTTTGGCAGTTTGTAATGTGTCTCAGTAAGGTTCTCTTTGAGTTGATTCTACTTGTAGTTTGTTGAGCTTCTTGGGTATAAAGATCAATGTTTTTCCTCAAATTTGGGACATTTTGGGCCACATATTTTCATATATTTTTTCTTTCCTTTTCTTTTATTTTCTTCTGCTTGATATTTTCACACGGGTTGCTTGATATTTTCACACGGGTTATTCCTTTGTCTCTCTTCTCCTTACACTGGATAGTATCAATTGACCTCTCTGCAAGCTTGCTGGCTCTTTCTTCTGCCTGCTTAAATCTGCTGTTGAGCCCTTCTAGTGAATTTTTATTTCAGATATTGTACATTTTGACTATGGAATTTCTTTTTTTTTTAAAGGGTTGAGAATTTTAACAAACCTTTTATTCATTTATTTAAAGAGAGAGAAAGAAGAGAGAGAGAATTTTTTAATATTTATTTTTTAGTTTTCAGTGGACACAACATCTTTGTTTGTATGTGGTGCTGAGGATCGAACCCGGGCCGCACGCATGCCAGGCGAGCGCGCTACCGCTTGAGCCACATCCCCAGCCCCGACTATGGAATTTCTATTTGGTTCTTTAAAAAATATTTTATCCTTTTTTAAAAAAAATATTTATTTTTTTAGTTGTAGTTGGACACAATACCTTTATTCCATTCATTTATTTTTATGTGGTGCTGAGGATTGAACCCAGGGCCCTGTGCATGCTAGGCAAATGCTCTACTGCTAAGCCACAATTCCAGCCCTATTTTATCCTTTTAGTGATAGCCTTTTTTTCTCATAGTTTAATTATTTGTGTATATAATATAAAATAGCTGATTATTATTTTGTCTAGTAATTCTAATGTTTGGATGATTTTAGGGACAGTTTATAGTGATCATTTTTTCCTCCTACATATTGGTTATATTTATTGATTATTTACATATTTTGTAATTTTTGTTGAAAACTGGACTTTAAATTTATATAATGTGGTAACTCTGGAAATCAGATTTTACCGTTCCCCAGAGTTTGTGGTTATTGCTGTTAGTGTTTATTTTTTTAGTGATTTTTTGGGCATAATTTCTGTAAAGTCTGTATATTCTTTGTCATGTGTAGTCACTGAAGTCTTTGATGGTTAGCTTAGTGGCCAGCTGATGACAGGACAGAAATTTCCTTAAACTCCTAGAACCAGTATGTCTTCTAGGTTTTTTTTTTTTTTTCAGTGTTGGTGATTGAACCCAGAGCCTTACATATGCTAGGCATTGAGCTGTATTCCTAGGCCTAGTCTCCCAGTCTTTACCAAGATTCTCTATATGTGTGTGTGCTGGGAGGCATGTCCTCAACATTCAGCTAAGAAGTTGACAAATCTGCCTTATCACTATACTTTGTAAAGCTTGAAGGTCAGCCAGAGGTGAGAGGAGAGGCTTTTTCACAGCTTGCGTACAGCCTTGGGTACTCACACCACCCTGTGCATATGTATAGCCTTCTAGATTCCCAAGAATACATTGAAGCTTTTCAAAGACCCCACAGACATCTCATTCCCTAATGTTTACTTTTAAGCCTTTTGGTTAGGACTGTTTGCCTATGCTGTTATCTATTGCATTAGGCAGTTGTGAAGTTAATAATTTGCCTCTAATTGTTTTTGACAAATGCCCCAAGGATATGTTTTTCACACTGAGTGTGCTCTTGAATCAGGTGTAATAAAGAAAGCTTTGCAAGAAAGGTCTTCCAAGGAACCAGCAGAGAAGCCAAATAATAGTCTTTGGGAATGAGCCTTGGAAGGAGCTCCAACACTATTCTGCCCACTCTCATGGCTGCCAGGCTGCTGGCTTTCACCATGATCATAGGCCATTGTTTTCAAGGCTACCACTTCTATCTGTTTTTGTTAATAAAGTTTTATTGAAACACAACCACACTCATTAATTCACATATTATCTTTGCTCTTGTGTTAAAATAGAGTTGAGTAGATCAGACTGAGACCATACAATCTGAAAAGCCCCTATGATCTAGCTCTTCTTTTTTCCCTTTTTTAAAAAAAATTATTTATTTTACATTAGAATTCATTTTGACATATTGTACACAAATGGAGCACAACTTTTCATTCCTCTGGCTGTACATGGTGCAGAGTCACTTCAGTAAAGTAATCATACATGTATATAGGATAATAATGTCTGTCTTATTCTAACATCCTTCCTGTCCCCACAACCCCATCCCTCCCCTCAACCCCCTCTACACAAACCAAAGTTATGATCTAGTGCTCTCTCTCTCTCTCTCTCTCTCTCTCTCTCTCTCTCTATATATATATATATATATATATAGACACAATACCTTTATTTTGTTTATTTATCTTTATGTGGTGCTGAGGCTTGAACCCAGTGCCTCACACATGCAAGGCAAGCGCTTTGCCACTGAGCCACAACCCCAGCCCCGATCTAGCTCTTTATTGAAAAAGTTTGCTAATTCCTACTCTAGATCAAGTGCTGTTTAGTAAAAATATAATATAAACAACATATGCAGTTTTAAAAATTTTTGAGTAGTTACATTAAAAAAATAAAAAGAAGCAGGTGAATCTGGACATGGTTGTGCATGCCTGCAGTCCTAGTGACTTGGGAGCTAAGGCAGGAGGATCATAAGTTTGAGGTCAGCCTTAGCAACTTAGGGTGACCCCATCTCAAAATAAATTTACAAAAGGGCAGGAGATGCAGCTTGGTGGCAGAGTGCTTGCCTGGCATGTGTGAGGTCCTGGTCCAATTCCCAGCATTGTAAAAACAAATAAGAAGCAGGGAAAAATTAATTTAAAATGTATTTTATTTAATCTAATATATTCTCGATACTATCATTATGTAATAGATGTAATTACTAATAAGATATTTTACATTCTTTCTTACTAAGTCTTTCAATCTGGGGTGCATTTTACACTTACAGCACATCTCAATTTGGATTAAGCATATTTCAAATGTTTAATAAGCACAAGGGCCTTGCGGTTACCTTATTGGGCAACATAGATGTAGGCCCCCGCTACTCAAAATATGGTCCCTGGACCAGCAGCATCTTATCACCCAGGAGCTTGTATGAAAGACACAATCTCAGGTTCCTCCTTGGACTTACTGAATCAGAATTTGCCTAGGACATTCAGATGTATATTGCAGTATGTGCATATTGAGACGACATATTCTATATACCACTTCACTCTATTACCTGTCTTTGAGATAAAGGCCCAGAGTACCCAAGGTATTGTTCCAATATAAAAGATAACTCTCTTCATAGATTATGGTTGAATTATCTGAAAATGAATCAACAAAATTGACAGTGGGAAAGATGCTGAATTAGGCACTATGGGATTTGCTGAGATGAAGAAGACATGGTCTCTGCTTTCAGGGAACTTGCAACTGCCCAAGGATGCCTGGAGAATACTACTCTGCACAAAAAATCCAGTCATCTCCCCCACTAAAATCCTTTAAACAACTTCTCCATCTCAAATGTAAATGTGGCAACCAGGCACTGGATTGCTCAAGCAGGCATTCAACTCAAGAGGTTCATGGGACAGAAACAAAACAGTTTCACTCCATTTGAAATTGGCTCACGGCAACGGTCTGAAGCAAACACTCAAGCTTTAGGACATGAACTCAATGGGTTCTTCTGAGAGGGTAGCAACCCTGTGTTTGTATAACAGGAAAGTTATAACATTCATCATGCTCAGATTCAGGAACTGTGCACTCAAGTCAAGGGAAACCTGACAGTCTGATTTCCAGGTTCCAGTGACTTAGAATAGGAATTCCTATTTAAAGCAAAGAAAATAAGAAATGAGGAAGTGCCAGTCCTTGTTTCTCTGTGTAGGTGTTGACAAGCTATTAAATCATTAGGCTGTCCCTTGCCAGAAGCAGCAGAATAAATCTTGGAAGTTGACAAATGGTCAGCAGCTCTGTGTGTGCCTGCACACTCAGAGGCACACACAAAGGGCACACTGTTTCCCTTGGTTTATCTCCTGGCTGTGTAAATATTTCATCTGACATTTGGATTGGATTCTGAGCTAGGTTCCCACCAAGCTGATGGTTTTTTAATCTGCTTTCATCAGCCTACAATAAACTGTCTAACCTGTCTGCACAGTGCAGTACTCTGCCCACTGGCAAATAGAACAAATGGAACCAGGAGATCCCCGACATACTTTCCTCAGATGTCTGAAGACGAGGAATTGCACCCAAGCTCTGCCCAAGCCAGAAACACAAGCTATGAGGCACTTGCCTCATCCCGTTATACCCACGAGCCCTTCCCAGACTAGACCAGTGCCAGCAGGAGGTCACAACACAGAACTTGGGCCTGCCATCCTATTAAGACAGATCTTTGGCTCCGAGTATTTGTGCCACTGCCAAAGATGAGGATGGCTGTAATCTCATTCATTCTGGGTTGTATTCATGCTGGCTTCCCTTCAGTTTCAGATGAGTTCCTTCAGTTGTCCAAAATGTAGGAAATGCTATGATAACTTAAACCACAAGTTATTGGCTCAGAAAGCTCCTATACAGTAATAAAAATAAAGAAAGTACTGATACAGGCTGCAACATGGATGATCCCTGAAAACATTATGTTAAGTGAAAGAGGCCGGAGATAAAAGATCAGATTGTGAAATTCCACTCATATGAAATGTCCAAAATTGACAGTTCCATAGGTACAGAAAGTAGATTAGTTGTGGCTAGGCATTGGAGGGAGAGGAGCTTGACTGCTAGTGGGTTTGGGAATTCTTTCAGGGGAGATGATAATGAATGTACTGGAATTAGGTAGTGGTAAGGGTTGCACCACTTTGTGACTGTATTATAATAACACCAAATACACACTTTAAATAGGTGAATTGTATACTTCAGATAGGTAGATTGTACAGTATGAGACTTCTATCTGATAAAGTTGTCTAAAAACAATTAAAGGGTCATTAAATGATTTCTTCCTTTTTCCCCCACAAAGCTTCTAGAGATAAACCTTCTCAGCCTTGTTATTCTGTATTCTATTTATAGAAGAAAGAAGTTAGATGGGCCTGCAAGATGGTCCTAGAGATGCTGTAGGATCATCTATAATGCTAAAGGAGCATCTATAGGTTCTACCCAGTCTACTGCTACAGTCCTCTATCATCATTCACTCATCCACCCATTCATGACAATACTGCTATGCACTAGGAACTGGGAAAACAGCATGAATAAACTCTGCCTCTTCTATTAGGAACTCTATGATAGTGATGTTATTAACATTAACCTTGAGCTTTCTTGGATTCATGAATTGCCTGTGAGACCATCAAAGGTAAAATGATATTAATTACGAAGTTAGTGCTATTTATATTATAATTCTCTTTTAAAAATTGGGAATTCATGCATGCTATACTTCTCTAAAAGTTTCAATATTGAAGTGTAAAGTATACTGGAAAATTTATGCTAATAGGAAAGCAAAACATTTAAAAAACAAGGAAGGATGCAAACTTCCTGTTTCTCTAAGATGTTGGAAGCAAGGATTTTTGACAAAAATAATCAAGCCAGAAAGGTGACAGCATGTATTCTGAGTTTCCTCCTTTAAAAGGAATTGCTTTTGTGAATCCACAGGCTTTATTTTTTTAATAACTTTATTTTGATTATTTAATTTGTTTACATGGTGCTGAGAATCAAACTCAGTGCCTCACACATGCTAGGCAAGCGCCTACCACTGACCCCAGTCCTCCACAAGTTTTATTAAGAGGCAGTTTTTTTTTTGTGTGTGTGTGGGGTGGGTCTCAGTGTAGATGAACATGCATATCTGCTGGTAATATTTCTGGCATTAGTGTGGGTAAAGTGGGTACAAAGGAAGTCAATTGTTCATTTTTTTCAGGTAGCATGCTGAATGGAGAAATAAGATGTGATCTTTGGGGTCAGTCAGGCTTGGCTTCAAATCCTAGCTCACACTTAAAAAAAAATATATATATATATATAGGGCTGGGGATGTGGCTCAAGTGGTAGCGCGCTCGCCTGGCATGCATGCGGCCCGGGTTCGATTCTCAGCACCACATACAAACAAAGATATTGTGTCTGCCGAAGGCTGAAAAATAAATATTAAAATTCTCTCTCTCTCTCTCTCTTTGAAAAAAAATTAAAAAAAATATATATGTGTGTGTGTGTGTGTGTGTGTGTGTGCGCGCGCGCGCTAGGATTGAACCCAGTGCCTCACACTTGCGAGACAAGTACTCTATCACTGAGTTGCAACTCCAGCCCCTAGCTCACACTTTTAATTCAGGCCTTCATCATCTCTTAACAGCTTTGGAGCTGCTCTTCCTATCTCTCATCACATCCTTCTCCAATTTATCCTTCACATGGCAGCCCAAGCAAACTCTCAAAAATACAAATTGAATCTTGTCACTCTTCTACTGTAAACCCTTTAGTGACACCACATCTTTGATAGGAGGGTCTAAACTCCTTAGCATGATTCAAACAATGCTGGCTCCACAGCATGGCCTCCACACATAGCTGCATATCCTCCTCCTCCTCCACCTTGTGATTTTCACATGATTGTCTGCAGTTGCACATGGACACACATCCACATGCACTTGTCCCTCTACTCAGGCTGTTATGCTCCCAGGGAATCACTTTCTACCCTGCTGTGCCTGGTCCACACAGAATAATTTTTGTATTGGGGCTGGAGGCAGCAGAGCTGAGAAGATGCCAGGCTCTGGTGCCAGATGCCAGGGCCAGTTCCCTGACTTCGGAAGCTTGATTAATGGCTACAGAGGAGATACTGACGAGAACTGCAAAAAGGCCATTAAATTCTATCACAAGCTACTTGAATGTTGTGTCCTTTGAAATAGTAAGTAATATAGGCATACAGGAAAAACAATTCCAAGATTAGAAAGGATATTTAGTAAAAGAATAAGTTCCTGCTGTGTCCTAGATACCCTATTCCCTTAACAGTATTTTTGTCACTCTTTGGAGAGATAGACTGCATATGTAAGCATAGAGATATAATTTTAACACAGTAGGGTAACATATTCTTCAGTATTCTGTCCTTGCCCTTTTCATTTCACCATATTATCTTGGAGATCCTTTCACAATGTAATTTATTTAACTAATGCTCTATTGTAAGTAAGCATCTATATTGTTTCTAAACTTTATATAGCTACTTCCTGAGTCCTCTCCCACTTTTCTTGTAGTGTCGTTGCTCACCAAAAGGAAATTTCTTTTTTTTAATTTTCAAAATATTTCTATTTCTTTATTTCTTTTTTATTTAAAATTGAATTTATTAACCAGGTATGCTCACATCTGCCTATAATCCCAGCTACTTGGGAGACTGAGGCAGGAGGATGGCAAGTTGGAGGCCAGCCTGGGCAACTTGGTGAGATTCTGTCTCAAAAAAATATTTGCATCTGTTATTTTTGTTTTCTAATTAAAAGATAATACATTTTGTTAATATAAACATGGAGAATATTTGAAAAGTGCAAAGCAAAAAGATCATTCATATTTTCAACACTGGTTAATAGTTTGCTGAATGTCTTTCTTGTATTTTTCTCTATTCACATATCTGTACTTTACCAAAGGCCTTCTCAAATTTGAGGAGGACATGTGGATCAAACATAGTAAAAAATAATAATAGAGGGTTGGGGCTCAGCGGTAGCACACTTGCTTGGCATGTGCGAGGCACTGGGTTTGGTTCTCAGCACCACATATAAATAAATAAATAAAAGTAAAGATCTATCAACAATTTAAAAAAATATTTTAAAAAGAATGGTATGCTCACATGGTCCAGTCACAAAGTATCTTAAGTCCATTTAATTCACACAACAACCCTATGAGGCATGTACTATTCCTCTCATTGTACAAATAGGGAAATCAAGACAGAAAGAATGGCTCAGAGTCACACAGCTTAGGGAATGGCAGAGCTGGGATCTGAACCCAGTCTATGATCCCAAGTCATGCTCTTATCCTCTGCATCCTACTGCCTCTGCCAGCTCTCAAGTGTCTAGTAAACTTTTTTTTTTAAAGAGAGAGAGAGAGAGAGAGAGAGAGAGAGAGAGAGAGAGAGAGAATTTTTTAATATTTATTTTTTAGTTTTTGGCAGACACAACGTCTTTGTTTGTATGTGGTGCTAAGGATCGAACCCAGGCCGCACGCATGCCAGGCGAGTACGCTACCGCTTGAGCCACATTCCCAGCCCTCTAGTAAACTTTTGAAAACGCATAGACCCTTTGACCCAGCAATTCCATGAGCAGGTCTCTGCTTTTCAGAAATTCCCACATGTGCCTGAAGAACAAGAACAAGAATGCTCACTGTTATGGACTGTAATAGCGAAACACTAGGACCAATTCAACTGCCATAAAGATGTGAATGGATAAGTCAAACAGAATAGCCATACAACAAGATATTATAGAACAGTTAAATGGACTGAACTGACTTCATATAGATATAGAAAACAACAGATTAGGGGCTGAGGTTGTGGCTCAGAGGTAGAGTGCTTGCCTAGCACATATGAGACACTGAGTTTGATCCTCAGCAATACATAAAAATGAACAAATAAAACTATTGTGCCCATCTACAACTAAAAATATTTTAAAACTCCAGATTAAAAATAAGTTTCAAAATGACATGTATAATATGATGCTATTTATGTCAATTAGGAAAAAACAATCCACTCACCTCCACCTCCAATTCTAAATCTTATTTATGATCACTGTGAGAATGGAAGGGCTGGGGGCTGTACCTCATTTGTAGAGTGCTTATCTAACATGTATCAGGCCCTGAGCTTGACTCTCAGGACCTTCCCCACGCAAAAAAAAAAAAAAAAAAAAAAAAGAGTCCAAGCAATATATGAACTGTGAGAATGGACTGTGAGAATGGACTGCAAAGATACACATCAAATTTATGACGATAGATGCTTGAGGGGCACTGGAAGAGAAATAAGATCAGGGATGAGGGGTATAAGACATTCAACATATCTATGATAATTTTTTAAAGACTTAAAGGTAGCATAACATATTAATATATTTCAATTCAGAATGGTGGGAATATATGCATTTGCTATATTCTTTTCTGCTACTCTACTATATTTTTTAAAAAATAATACCAGCTAATGCTTACTGAGCATTTACTATGTACCAGGTACAGTTTTAAGGGTTTCACATAGATTGACTCATTAAATTTTTTCAGTGTCCTATGAGGTAGGTATTGTATTAGGCCCATTTTACAGGTGAAGTAAATGAGACACAGAGATGTGAAATGACTTCCTTGTATCACACAGCTAGTAAGTGGTATACCTGGAGTCCAAACCTGGGTGCCTCCGTCTCCAGGAATCATGCATTTATACTACATAACCTCTATTCATCTAAAAATTCTCAAAATCCAAACAAATTCACATTACACCAAGACTCTAAATACAGAAGAAATGCAAAGTGGAGGAATGAACACAATTGTGCAGTTCAAACTGGGGTTGGTGGTGAAGGCTCCACTCCAGAGTTGAATAGCATTAGTTCAGAATAGAATCAAAAACAAAACACTCCACTTCTCCTCAAAAAGAAAAGAAGAGACAGAGAAGGGCCCAAATGAGGACATGACAGGACACACACTCAATTTGAACTGGTGTGTGAACTGGAGTTCACAGGAGTTAGCTAATCCTAGTTTTTAAACTCCAAAAGTTTGGGGAAGGGAGGAGCTGGCAGACAAGTAGGGTGGAAAAAATGAGGCTGGGAGGAAAGAAGGAAGTCCTAAGGCTAAGGCTGCTGTGCTCCCTGCAGAAGGATGCAGGTATCTGGTGCTTAAGGAGTCCAGTAGCAGGACAATAGAAAAGGATGAAGGGGGCAGCAGTGTTTCTAGAGTTCTTTTTCTGCCGGTGCCTCTGGCTTCAGTCGACTAATTTCCCCACTCCCTGATGTCATCATCAAAGCAACTCCCAGAAAATAAGAGACAGGGAAACAGTGGGGTCAAAAGAGAGGAAGGCTGCCCAGCTGGAAAGACTCTGAAGGGCATGGACCAATCAGCCGAACAACAGGGAGAGGCGGTGTGATGTGGCAGTGAAGAACTCACACTACAGAGCCCGCCCACCTGGGGCTGACTTCTGGCTCTGCTACTTATTCATTCTGTCAACTTGGGCAAGCCATCTGTGAAATGGGGCTAATAATAGAATTGTTGTGAAGATATAGATGAGTAAATGAATCTGAAGTGCTCAGAACAGTGCCAGGCACATAGAAATCACTCTGTTGAGTGTTTGCATTTTTATTGTTATCATTCTTTCTGAGGACTTACTTGTTTCCAGGCACTAATGGTAGGAATTGGGCATAGAGGGAAGTATCAGATATAATTTTTGCCTTTGAACTTAATTAAGCCGGGTGACAGATGAACAAATGAATTAAAATGCAATATAATAAGGTCTCATGTGTCAGACACTACAGGATCTCAGAAAAAGGAGTGATAGACTAGGGAAGGATGGGTGGCCAGGGAGGACTTCAGAGATGAGAATAACTTGGGAGCCAGAGCTTGAAAGAATAGGATTTCATCAGGCAACCAGATGGGAGGAAGGACATCTCTAATAGACTAGTGTCTTGGTCAAAGGCATGTTTGGGACCATGGTTCAGGAAAGGATTACGATTAATATAGGAGGAAAATAGATTAGGGCCCAATCTACAAACTCTGGGAGTGTGTGTGTGCATGTGTGTGTGTGTGTATGTGTGTGTGTGTGTGTGTGTGTGTGTGTGTGTGTGTGTGTGTACGCGCATATGTATTTGTATCAGGAGAGATTAACACTATCAAAGTTGTATTGTTCAAAAATAAATGAAGGCTGGTGAGGTGTTGCATGCTTGTAATCCCAGTTGCTTGAGGGTGGCTGAGAAAGGAGGATTACAAGTTCAAAGCCAGCTTCAGCAAAAGCGAGGTGCTAAGCAACTCAGTGAGAAATAGTGCTGGGGATGCGGCTCAGTGGTCAAGTGCCCCTGAGTTCAATCCCCAGTACCCCTCCCCCCGAAATAATAAATAAATAAATAAATAATAAAATGAAGGGTGGATTTTGAATGGAAAACAAAGGAGACCAGTGGAGTTGCACTGATTCCCCCAACCCTATCTCATAATTCCTCCCAATGTTCCCTTTATCAATCATCCATCCACCTAGCTGCACAAGAAAGAACCTTGGAGTCCTCGGTGACTTTTCCCATTCCTTCACTCCTTTATTTACTCCATCAACAAACAAGCCTTGTTAGTGTTACTTCCAAAATGCATCTGGAATCTAGATGACCACAATAGCTTCCTACCTGGTCTTTCTAGTTCCACTGGTGCCCCTTCTAATCCTTTGTCTATACAAATGCCAGAGTGGTTACACACACACACACACACTACTATGGACTAAATTGTATCCCTCTTTCACACGTTGAAGTCCCAACCCCCAGTGTGGCTGTATTTGGAGCAAGGAAGTAATTAAGGTTAAATGAAATTTTAAGGGGGGGGGCTGATCTCATAAAATTAGTGTTCTTATAAGAAAAGATACCAGAGAGGTCCCTCACATTCTCTTGCCTCACAGCACTGAGGAAAGGCCATGTGAGAACACAGCAGGGTGTCTGCAAGCCAGGAAGAGAGGCTTCACCAGAAACTGACCATGCTGGTACCTTGATCTTGGATTTCTAGCCTCCAGAAATGTGAGAAAATAATTGCTGCTGTTTATACCATCAAGTCTATAGTATTTTGTTATGGCAGCCTGACATGACTAATATATTAAGCTTTACCTACATTATTGATACTTGTTTATGCTCTGTGTTGTATGATTTTCTCTTAATTTGTTGTCTGGTATAGCTTCTGCCTTTCCACTAGCTCCAAGAAGTCATGGATCATGCCTTTTAAATCACCAGGAGCACCCACAAGCAAGTTGGGCACACAGTAGTAGTTGATAGATGCTTATAGAAAGAATGGATGCAACTGCACAGGAAGCATGTTGAACATTCATAGCTAGAAAAGGATATTGAGACTCTGGGGTTGGTGTTAGCTTTGTCACAGATGTCCTAAGTGTCTCTAAACAAATTAGCATATTTCTCCCTTTCTATCCATTTGTTTCTTCAGCTGTGTTGTTTATTCCTTCCCTTCTGGAGTTTTGGTGAGGCTTCAATATATAATCCAGTATTTTCAGAGCCTTTGTGAAAAAGAAGAGGGCCTAGGTTTTTGAGTCAGAAAGACCTGCATTCAGAAATCTACCTTTCTCCTTAGTAACCCTGATTGGAGCACTAACAGGGTACAAAGTACTTCATACTCACTGACACATTCCATCTTAGTAGCCACCCTACAAAGTAGATATGAGGATCATCTTTTCTTGGAATGAGGAAAGTGAGCTTCTGAGAGGCTGGTGAAATTAACTAAGGGTCATACTTCTAGTTAAATGTTCAGAACCCCCAAAGGGTTTAGCTCAGAAACCCATGTTCTCTCTTCCATGCTATAGGTCCCCAGAGGACAGAGCTCAAGGTCTAGAAAGAATACCTCCTACATGGGATTTAACAAGACTCCATGTGGCAGGGACAAAAGTTCTTGCATTTCTCTGGGGAAACAGGAAGCTGCCACCTTGATATTTAAGTAATATAATACAAGGCCAGCTGAAACGAGCTTTCCTAAAGGGAACTTGACCCAAAAGAGATGATGAGCCATTTCACTAGACAGGGTGCTTGAGGGGGCAGGGATATAGCTGACTTATTTACTTCTGAATTCTTAGAACCTGCATTGTGCCTGGCTCCAGGAGGCACTCAATGACTGTTTGTGTAATAAATTTACCCAATGTAGCTCAAGGGCTTAAAGATATTACATTCTGTGGCCTGGTATTGTGGCCACTAGAAAGGTGTAGCTGTAGAGATTAGGCCTGAAAGAGTCAGTCACATAGCTGCCAAGGTTTGGAACTGAAGAAGTATATTTTTGATATGTTTCAGAGTCACAATGAAACAATATTCGCTGATGGGAATTTTCCCAAGGACTGGATCCAGACACCCAATAAAAGGGTTACAAGTATACTTGCATATAATTTGCAAATGGTTTATGTCTAACTACATTTTCTGTCATCTATTCCCTGGTGATTTTCAAGGCAAAATTTATTACTACACTAAAGGTTATTGCATAATTTATAAAAATAATAAAAATTTATCTTCTCTTTCTTTAAAAAATAGGCAGTACTGCATTTTGCTGTCAAGGCTGTTCAGCAGACAACTCATATATTTATTATTGCCACATAAAGTGTTTGATCAATCATATTTAGGTTCTACCATAAAACTTAAAATGTGAGGTATACCTATCCATATTAGCCACTATCACTAAAGTTCCCTGTGTTGTCAACATGAGGGCTGTCCCATTCAAATGACATTTATTTGGATTTCAATTATACAGAGGCCCTTCAAGTAGAAATCTCTGTCAGCGAGGACTCAAAGCAAAGGCAGGTTTCCCTGTTTCTTATAAACACAGTTAAGGTCCAGTGGCAGTCACTCTTCTCAAGAGCACAGGAGGTTGGGGTGACAGAGAGCAGAACTGTGAACACCCATTGCTAACTCCCAGGCGGAAATTTTGCTTTGTAAGCTGATCCTTGACAGAGCAGTAATTTATAAATGGAAGGAGATATGGGACTCATCATTCAGCAAGCATTTATTGAGGGCTTGTTATGTGCAAGACACTAGATAAGCATCACAACTTCATAAGGACAACTTACAAATCTATCAGGCCTTTTCTTATCATTGCCTTAAATATCATGTCCTGGATTTAGAAATGACAATGTACTCATGACAAAAAAATCCGAATTCAACACTAGTACCACTTATATTTGCCCCCTCAAGTGATGGTAAAAAGGACTCTCTGTATGCTTTAATGAGCTTTTGCACACACTGTTCCCTCTGCTTGGAATTCTCTTCCCCCTCTCCTGTCTGCCTGGTGAAATCCTACCCATCCTTTAAGATACAGTTCAAATATCATCTCCTTTGTGAACCCTTCTGACACCTCCTGAGAGAATGAATCATTCTCTTCTATACACTCACAAAGCTCTTTGCAAGGAACTTCTACTCTGGGACTCTATTGTAATTTTTTTCTTTCTTACACTTTGAACTCCACAAGTCAGGGCACATCTCTGATTCTTCTTGGTGTCCCCAGCACAATGCCTTTATATGGCAGTAGTTGACAAATGATTGCTGAAATTCTCTGGCCACTCCAAAAAAGAAACCTATTAATACATTACAGAGAACTCTATATAGAGTACTCTAACAAGGCTTTGCATGTAGTATGTGCTCAATAAAGGTTATTGGCTTTGAAGGTAGTAAAAATGGTGCTTTACTTAGGTCAAGGGTATAAATAGTAATTGTCACTAGCCCCTTCATGGGGCCACAACAGCAGGCATGGACTCTACATAGACAGACATCCTTGTGATGTTTCAGGAACTGAATGTTATACTTGCCCCAAACCATCACACCTGTTGGTTTACCAGGGTACAAAATGTCCCATACCCACTTTGAGAGGCTAAGGAATTTGCTACAGAAGTGCCCCTTTAGATTTCTTTCAAAATGAGGAAAAATAGTTCAGAAGCCACCTGAAAGGTTGGCTCCAGATACCTTCCAGAGTATCTGGAGATAATTATTGTTTGTTCATGCTAACTGCACCTTCCAACTACAATCCATACTCTAGAGAAAACTCAGAACATAGGAAAAGAACCTATAAAGAATCAAGATGAAGTACAATTTAAATTGTACCTTATAATTAGAATAGACAAAATATCACCACCAGCTTAGAGTTATTGATTTGCTGTTGGTAAAGATGTTGTGAGGCACAGATCTAAAGAAGGCAAAAAAATTGGTAAATATCATTTATATCAAAGCACTAAAAATTTCATACTTTGGCTTTTAATCATAGCCATTTGCAAAATCCTACTATCTTTTCTCTGGGTGTGGGGGAGTAAAATTCTTTTTTTCTGTTTTGAAAAGAAATGTGTAGAAGGAAACTCATTTTGTAGTTCTACTTTTATGAGAAATACATATATTTTAGAGCCTTTTGGTATATATTCAGCCTAAGCATTTTTAGTTTTGATAACACAGGTATGAAATGGTCAGTTAATCCTAAATAGCTAGAAACCAGTTTAGGTAGATATCAGATTCCCTGAGCATTCTAGTAAAGAGTAATTGAAATGATTTTCCCCTAATTTTCAAAAAAAGGATGTTTCGTGACTTGTCAATGACTTTAGGTAGTTCTTGTTTAGTGCTGGTGGTTTACTAAATTAGGTAGAAGGACCCAGCTAAAATCTGTTGAGTTTAGCTGAAACAAAGGCTAGCCTTGCTTCCAAATCACTGTGAATGCTATTTGAACAGTAAAATACCCAAGCCCATAGATAAGCAAAGTTTCTCAGTATAATCCCCTTCTACTTCTGTTAGCTTGCAGAGGCATGGGTGAGAGGACAATGCCAACACAAACGGAATTGTATGGTGAAGAAAGAAAAGGAGGGCCAGAACAGTGGGTGAAAAGTTAACTTACTTCACTTAGACCATCATATTAAAACCAGATGTTTCTAAAATGTTGGATGAGAAAAACTGGTGTTACTGATAGCGTGAACAAACCCTTTGTGCTTTCCTCCCAATACAGTATCATTACAGGGTGCCAGAGGTGTCATTTTCTTTCATTCCACATGTAGCACATTCTCAACAAGTTAAACCGTTTCTAATCTTGTGTAATTAGATAGGTCTCGCTACATCCCTCAGTTGAAGGATTTTATGAGCTGCCTTGTTCTGCCTCCCTTTTGTGACAACTTCTTTGGGGCTGGAAACTAACATTTGCTAACATTTCTTCCCTTCTGGCACCTGTCAGCTGGATGGACTCTGGGAAAAGGAGGATGGGGAGGGAAGGAATGCAACGTCCTCTCTGCCACCCATGTCCTGGTATTAGAGCCCTCTTTGTCTCTATGTAGGGCTTACTTTGTTCTGAAAAGTGCTATTAAGTACATACTCAAAATAAACAATGGAAAGAGGGATGAATGGAATGATGAAGTCCTCGGACTTTTTAAAATTTAATTTGATCACAAATTTCAAGTTCCTCTGTTTACTAAATGTAGAGCTGGGGCTGAGGTGCCAGCCAGAGTTGGAAGCCCTTTAAAACAGCCCAAGGGTGACCCACCCTGCAAAATGGATGGGGCTTGGCTCTTTGATCTTACCATTCAGTCACTCTGGGCAGAACCTCACTACTGGCTATAGCAACCCAGCATGACTGCCTTCATACTTCACAGCAAAATTTGAGGAGTCATTGGATATTTGACATCAGAACCAAAGGCTATATAAACACGAGGTCTTTTACTTCAACACAAAAATAATAATCACCTTTTGGAATGGAGAGATTTTCCTTCAGAAACCTTTAAGGTTATCCCCCCACCAAGAGCTTTCTTGGGGTCATTTCTTGACCATTCTATGACGTCTTTGTGAGGTCGCTGACTGGCAAATGCTCTCCATGTGTAGACAGGGAAATCCAGAATTAAGGCCGAATTATGCTTCTGTGCCATGGGACTTGTGCATGATTGATTATATGCAGGGCCTGATCTCTCACCACAAAATTCTGTGGTTTCTGTCCAATAATGAGATAAGACAACTGAAGGAGTGCAGTATCCAACAAAAATGGGTGACTGACAGGGCCACCTGACGTCCGCTAGTACTTTACAGTTTATAAATCGCTTTCAGAGTTGCCCTTTCATGGAGATAGGCAGCGTTCACTCCTATTTCACCAAAGCAACTGGACGGCAGAAATAAGAGCCAGGGTGCTGGCACCGTCATGGAGGCCCTGAATTTCTCACGACGGGGGCGGGGCAGCGTGTGGGTAAGCACTTTGCCTTCCAGGAATAGTACTACTCTGAGACTCCTCGGTAGACTGCCTGGAACGGAGATTAAGCTCGGGGTTCTCTTTGCATTCCATTTAGCAGTTTGCTCATGCTTTCACTACAGATCAGGCTCAAGAATTCCTTTGCCAGCTGAGAATCTGAATGTTGCTTTGGCTGTAAGACAGTATCTTATTTATTCCCATAAATCCCCTCCCCCTCTTGTCCCTGATGATTTTCACCCTAAAATGGAAAGAGGGGAGGGAATTATGTGAGCGTTTGGGCACTGGACTGTAGCCACCCTTGGCAATCTTGTTAATCTCTGAGACTCTCTGCAGCATTGCCTACAGAGAACAGTGACTCACCCAGAGTAACACATTCCTTCCTGCCTTCAGAAAAGGAATTCCTCAAAAGTGCTGGTGAAGAAAACAAAACAACTACAGTTTGTCCGGTGGGGGACATACTAACAGGAAAAAAATTGCTTTAAATAAGGTAGAAGATTTCTAAAGGACAGGGTGAGGATGGGTCTTCAAGTGATAAAAATGTGGTTCATATGTTTCAGATTTCCTTATCAGTTCCAAATTTGAGGTTTAAGCATCTTTGGTTCAGGGGAAGTTATGACACTTCAAGTCAGGTTACCTCAGCCCCTCACCTGGCTCACTACCTGAAACTGCCCAGGAGCTCTCAAGGATGGGAGACCAACATTGATTGGCAAGGAAGGAAAGTGAGAAGCAGCTGGCACAAATGCTGCCTAACCTTCCATTCATTCTAGCCAGCTGTATAGACAGCTGTCCCTTTAATTTAACCCTTAGTCCATCCCCTAAATGACGAAGTTCATTTTGCACATAGGAGTCTCTTCTGGTAGCTATTGTGGTTGTTATGAAGCACAGGAAAAATGTAGAGATAAGGAAGATTATGTTGGGAACACTAGACAAAGAAGGTTTTTCTTCATCAAAATGTGTATGCGAGGAAGAACAGAGAGGAGCGTTCTGTACACTGAGAGAGGAACCACTGTAATCAGAGGCAGCCTGGAGGAGGGACAGGCTGTGAGGGCTTGCAGGACACTTTGATTATATTTATAGTCTCAAGGCTAATTGTGTATATGGGCGTTCCTGATTCAAGAATGACCATTTGTAGATGCACGTGGGTTTGTTTTGCTACACTTCCAGAGAATCAACTCAGCAATACTTTCAACAGCTCTGATCAATAGAGAGGAGGTTAATTACTCACCAGTCTGGAGACTAGGAAGGTAAATATGCAAGCTGTTTTTCCCTCAAGTGGACTTAGAATCCCTGGCTGTTCAGGCTGGAAGTGACTGTAAACTGTGTTCTATTAAATAATGAAAAGAACTGTGGGGGAATTTGAGCCTGGAAAAATGAAGTCGATTGCCTTGGGGCTCATATGAGCTAGTGGATGATGCCATTGTAAAGAAACTAAGTCTCTCTTTTACTAAGCCAGTGGTTTCTGTCCACCCTCCCATCCTATACCTTCAGAGAGCCCCCAGATGCACCTACCACGGCAAAGTCTGTTCATTTTTCTTCTGGCTCTTTCAATTGCTATCCCATGACAATGTTGGCAGGCTCAGTGACTGAGCACACCCTTGATCATAAGAGAGGGCATGCTTATTCTTGTGCACTTGACCTCTCTAGGGTAGAGCTGCACTGCCGTCTGCAGACTACCCTTGGCACCGCCACGCAGGATGGGGAAACAGGGAGACTGCACTCCAAAAGCAATGTGGCTGCTATGAAGGGATGTGGCTGCTTAAGTGTCTTATTTTTTTTAATTTCTTTAAAAACTTAATTAAATTGACAAATAAAAACTTGTAAAAGGGCTGGAGATGTAGTTCAGTGGTAGAGTGCTTGTGTTGTATGTGTGAAGCCCTGGGTTCCATTCCTGGTACCATACATACACAAAGATATATACTTATGGTGTACAAGGTGATGTTTTATATGTGTGTGTGTATACATATATATATGTATATATGTATGCATATGTACACATATATAGATATGTATACATAAAAACATATATATTGTATATGTACATATTGATAACATGTATAATGATTAAATTAAGCTAATAAACATATTCTTTTGCCTAGGGGAGAATAGGGAGATGTTTGTCAAAGGGTACAGAGTTTCAGCAGGGAAGAATAAGAATCTAGAGATCTACTGTACAGCATAGTTACCATAGTTAATAATAATCTACTGTGTACTTGAAAATAGGTAAGAGAGGGCTGGGGATGTAGCTCAGTGGAAAACACTTGCCTAGCAAGTGCAAAGCCCTGGGTTTGATCCCTAGCACTTAAAAAAAAAATCACCAAGAGAGCAGATTATAAAAATTCTCATTTGTAGAATATTCTAATCTGAAAGTCATAAGAAGGAGAGAAGTTCTCTCCATTCTTCATTTAAAAACATGATGTAATTGATACATAAAATGGTAAATATATGTAAATAATATGTGTATATCATTTGTACATGTAAAGCACTTAATATTTGTCAGTTATGAAAACTAGTCATAGAATAAAACCCTGTGAACCTACCCTCCCCAGCAGCAACTGAACACAATTAGTATCAGTGATGCTCCCTGCATGACTGCCCCCATCAATCTTCCAGAATCAAGAACTTTAAAATGATCATAAAATGATCCCATTATCAAGAACCTTAAAATGATCACTCCATTACATTTCTTTATAGTCTTCTTACACATGTATCACTAAATAATATACTTTAAAATTTTGCTTGGTTTCAAACTGTAAATATTGGTATCATAATAAATTATTCTTCAATTTGATTTTCCACAAAATTATGAGTCCGATAATTCATCACATTATTATCTGCAGCAGAGATTCATTCATTTTCCATTGCTGTATAGTATTTCATGTCATTGAACCACAAATATCCATACTGCTGTTGATAAACATGTTGTTTCTAGTTTTCTTCCCCTACTCTGAACAATGTTGCTCTAAATTTTCTTAATAGTAAGTGCACTATGCAAATTTCTTTGAGGTCTGTTTCTAGGAGTGGAATCAATGAGTTGTAAAGTATACATATGTCCAAATTTATTAGATAATGACAAATTGTTTCTCAAGTTATTTGTTCAATATACACTCCCATCAGAGGTCATAACTGCTATATATTCTCACTAACAATTAGTATTGCTTAAATTACATTATTTTTCCAGCCTGGTGAGTTAAAATGGAATCTTTTCTTATTGGTTTCTTCCCTGGTCATTCATCATTGTTTGAATTTGCATTTCCCCGATTACTAATGAGGTTGAGCATCTTTGCCTGTTTCTTGGCAATTTAGATTTCTCTATCTGTCTCTCTGTCTCTGTCTCCCCTCCCCACCCCCCGCCAGGGATTGAACCCAGGGGCACTTAACCACTGAGCTACATCCTCATACCTTTTTATTTTATTTTATTTTATTTTGAGACAGGGATTTGCTAAATTGCTTAGTGTCTTGTTAAATTGCTGAGGCTGGCTTTGAACTTGTGATCCTCCTGCCTCAGCCTCCCAAGTCACTGGGATTACAGGTGTGTACCACCATGTCTTGCTAGATTTCTTTTTCTGTGAAAGGCTTGTTCATACCTTTTCCCATTTTTCTTCTGGGTTGTCTTTTTATGTATAGGTATATAAATGTTTGTGTACTCCAAATACTAACATTGTCAATTTTATAAGGACTATATATGTTCTTCCACTTTAACTTGTTTTTCACTTTATGGTGAATAGAGGTACTTTATTTTAATATGAATGAACTTATAACCCTTTTCTTTCATGGTTGGTGCTTCTTGTATGTCTTTAAATAAATTTTCCTATACCAGTGTTTCTTTGAGAGGGAGGAGGTTACTGGCATTCGGGGCAGGACAAGTAATGTGGGGCTAGCTTATTCACTGTAGGACACTTAGCATTCCTGGACCCTGGGTACTAAATGCCTTTACCTCTCTTCTTATATAACCGTGACCCGCTTCCACACATGTTCAAATGTTCTTGGGGTGGAGGTATTGCCAGCTGAGAACCACTGAGCTGTGTTTATTTTTCTAAAAGTATCAGAATTAAATCTTGTGTTTGGTGTGAGGTAGGATTCTAATTTTATTTTTTCTTTACAGAGAACCAATATTCCCAACACTTATTGAAGAGATTACTCTTTTCTCCATGGATCTGCAATGCTACCTGTTACCTGTTATACATCAAATTTCCACATAGGTATTGGTCTCTTTTGGGGTTTTCTGTTCCATTAACCTACTTGTCTATTCCTGCACTAATAGTATACTGTTTTTTAAAAAAAATATTTTTATTTTTTAGTTCTTGGCAGACACAACATCTTTGTTTGTATGTGGTGCTGAGGATTGAACCCGGGCCGCACGCATGCCAGGCGAGCGCACTACCGCTTGAGCCACATCCCCAGCCCTAGTATACTATTTTAAGTACTATAGCTGAATGACAAATCTGATAGAGTAAGTCCTTTCTATCTTGTTGCTCTTCAAGAATGCCTTGGCTTTTCTTTACACTCCTATATAAATTTTAGAATGAGCTTGTTAAATTCCATGAAAAACCCTGTAAGATTTTGATAGGAATTATTGATTACTTCATTGTACATATTGAGTGTAAAGGATATTTTTACAGTATTGAGTCTCCCTACCTGTGAACAGGACATACCTCTTTATTTTGATAAAGTTTTATAATTTCTTCCCTAAAGGCTCTCTGGAACATACTTGCTAGATTTATTCCTAAGCACCTTCTACTTTTATTTTCTATAGTATAAATTGCATTGGGGGGTGGATAATGGGGATTGAACCCAGGGGTATTTTACCTTTTACCACTGAGTTACATCCCCAGCCTTTTATATATATATATATATATATATATATATATATATATAAAGTTTTAGGTGGACACAGTAGCTTTATTTTATTTTTATGTGGTGTTGAGGATTGAACCCAATGCTCACGCATGCTAGGTGAGCGTTCTACCACTGAGTCACAACCCCAGCTCCCCAGCCCTTTTTAAGTTTTGTTCTAAGATAGGGTCTCACAAAGTAGCTTAGGGCTTTTATCTGAGCTGGCTTTGAACTTGCAATCTTCCTGCCTCAGCCTGCTGAGTTGCTAAGATTACTGTGTAAACCACCATTGCATTTTTTATTTTTATTTCTGCTACATAGAAATGAGACTTATTTCCTTATATATATCTCATATCAATTAGACTTTTTCACTTAGCTCCATCCATCAAAATTCCTCTTGGCAAGGCTGCCCGTGACTGCATATTGTTAAGTCAGATGGCCAATTCTCAGTACTCATCTCTTGATTTCTCAGAAGCATGTGACACAGCTGGTCACCCTCTTCCTTAAAATATTTTCTTTACCTGGCTTCCAGGACAGGACATTGTTGATTTTCCATTTATCTCACTGGTTTTTCTGTCTTCTTTGCTAGTTCTTTCTCCTCTCTCCAACATTTTAATGTTGGACTGTCTCAGGGATCATCTTCTCTTGTCTAGCTATACACACTCCCTTGGTGATCTCATCCATCTTATGAGATGGATAGTTGAAAAATTTTCCCATATGTTAACTCTCAATTTTGTAATGCTAGTCCAACTCACTGTCAGGATATAGCTAGATAGCTATATATTTTTTTTTCTTTTACCAACTTGACATCTCCAACTCAACATGTCCAAACTGAACTCTTTAACTTATCATTTGAAACTGTGCCTCCCACAGTCTATCTCAGTTCCTTACTCCATCATTCCAGTTGCTCAGAACAAAAATTGTTGAGTCCTTGTGTTCCCTCAGCCCACACACAATATGTCAGAGAATCCTACTCACTCTACCTTCAAAATATATACACATTCCCATCACTTCTCACAATCTCCACCGATACTGGCCCAGTTCAAGACACCATCATCTTTTTAAAAAATAGCTTTATTGAGATATAATCTAGACACCATAAAATTCACCCATTCTCCGTGCATAATTCAATGTCTCTTAGTAGATTCAGAACTGTGCAACCATCACCACATTCTAATTTGAGGATATTTTGGTTTGGTTTTCCCTATAAGAAACAGTACTCATTAGCAGTCACTCTCCATATTTCCTCTCATATTGCCCTAGGCAACCAATTATCATCTTTTTTGTCTCTATAGATTTGCCTGTTCTAGACCTTTAGTATGAATATAATCATACAACAAGTGATCTTTACTTAGGAGTTCCTATTCCATTGTATGAGTGAGTATTCCTTTGCATGCCACATTTTATCGGTACATTGATCCATTGATGACGTTTAGGTATCTCTATTTTTAAATAATATGAATAATGTTCCTATGATCATTTGTATACAAGTTTTTGTGTGGACATGTATTTTCATTGGATATATACATAGAAGTGGAATTGCTGGGATATAACTCTGTGTTTAATCTTTTGAGAAACTGCCAAACTGTTTTCCAAAGCAGCTGTATTTTCATGTTCTCATTGGCAGTATATGAGAATTCCATTTCTCCACATCTTGACTACTACTTGTTTTTATTTATCATTGTGATTGTAGCCATCCGAGCGGGTATGAAGTGGTATTTCATTGTGGTTTTGATTTGCATTTCTCTAATGGTTAAACATGTTAACATCTTTTCATGTCCTTGTTGGCCATTTGCATATCTTCTTTGAAGAAATGTCTATTCAGATTCCTTGCCCATTTTGAGTTATTTTTCTTTTATTATTCAAGAGTTCTTTACATATTCTAGACACAATCCCATATCAGATACGTGATTTAAAAATATTTCCTTCCATTTTATGGGTTGTCTTTCTACTTGCTTAAAGATATCACTTGCAGCTTGAAAGTTTTTAATTTTGATGAAGTCCAATTTATTCATCTATCTTTTATTGCTCGTATTTTTGGTGTTGTACCTAAAATTACTGCTTAATATAGATCATGAATATTGTCACCTATGTTTGCTTCTAAGAGTTTTATAGTTTCAGCATTTACATTTAGGTTTTTCATGCATTTTGTGTTAACTTTTATGTATGGTGTGAAGCAGAGATCCAACTTCATTTTTTTCTGCAAGTGGATAATCAGTTACCTCAGCACGAGTTATGAAAAGATTATTCTTTCTCCACCTAATTGTCTTGGCACCCTTGTTCAAAACCAATTGACCACAAATATGAGTGTTTATTTCTAGACCCTCAGTTCTATCTTATTGGTGTATCAGTCTATCCTTACAACAATACCACATTGTTTTGGTTACTGTTATGTTATACTAAATTTTGAAATCTGTATGCAATAATAGCCTCATAAACTTGTTAGAAAATATTCCCTCCTATTCTACTTTGTGGAAGTTTTGGGAAGGATTGCTTTAGATTCTTCTTTAAATGAATGGTAGAATTTGCCAGGAAGCCATCTAGTCTCAGGCCTTTCTTTTGTGGGAGTTTTTCTGATAACTTATCTAATCTGTTTAATTGTAGTTCTATTCAAATTTTTAATTTCTTCTTGAGTCTTGATATTTTGTGTCTTTCAAGAAGTTGTCTATTTCATCTAGATGACATGTTCACATACAATTGTTCATAGCATTCTCTTTTAATCCCTTTTATTTCTTTAAAATCATTAGTAATGTCAACATTTTCATATCTGATTTTAGTAATTTGGGTCATCTTTCTTTTTGTCTTAGTCAATCTACCTAAAGTTTGATAATTTTCTTACTCTTGACAAAGAACCAACTTTTGTGTTCAGTGATTTTTCTCTATTATTTTCTTATATTTTTATTTCCTTTCATATATATTATATATATAATATAGTACATATTTACATATATTCATATAAAATATAAGAATGGCCTTATATATAAATATATAAAATATATATTTGGTTAATTATATAATATATGAAATATAAAGCTGGTTGGGGGTCAAAACCAGGGCCTCATACATGCTAGGGAAGTGCTCTACCACTGTGTTACACCCCTAGCCCTCTGCTCTAATTTTTGTTATTTTCTTCCCTCTGCTTGCTTTGGGTTTAGTTTTGCTCTTCTTTGAGTTTCTTGAGGTAGAAGCTTTAAGTTATTGATTTGAGATCTTTCTTCTTTTTTAACATAGGCATTTATTGCTACAAATTTCACTCTTAACACTGCTTTCTGTATATCATAATTTTGCTATGTGTGTCTTCATTTGATTTCGTCTCAAAGCATTTTCTAATTTGCTTTGTGATTTCTTTTTTGACACATTAGGATTGTGTAGCTGAATTTCTGCATATTTGTGAATTCCTCAAATTTCCTTCTGTTATTGATTTCTACTCTCATGCTTTTGGAACAGAGAACATACTTTGTATGATTTCATTCTTTTAATGTTTTATGGCCTACTTATGGCATTCTGGAGACTGTTCAATGTATACTTAAAAAGATTGTATATTTATTTTTCAGTGGAGTAGCCCATAGATGTATGTAGTTAGTTTACAGTATTGCTCATTTTTAAAAATTTCCTTGGTCTTCTTTCTATTTCTATCCATTATTTCGAGTATGGTTTTGAATTCTCATATTGTCTATTTCTTCCTTTTCTGTCCATTCTGTCAGTTATTGTATCATGTATTTAGGGGCTTTATTGTTTAATGCATATGTGTTTATGATTGTTTTTATATTATTTGTGGAGTGACCATTTTATTATCATGAAATGCCCTTTTAAATTCCTAGTAATATTATTTTGGTAAGAAAGCCTATTTTTGATATTAGTATAGCCACTCTGCCTTTTTTATGGCTGTTTGCATGGCATATTAATTTCCATTCTTTTACCTTCAGTTTATTTGTATCTTTTTAATGGGGGCTGCTGGGGATTGAACCCAGGGACTCACCAATGCTAAGTATATATTATACTACTGAGTCACACCCCTGGCCTTATTTGTATCTTTGAACGTAAAGTCTGTCTTCCATAGGCATGATATTGTTGGATCTTACTTTTCAAAGAATTCAGTCTGACAATATCTGCCTTTTTGATTGGATTGTTTACTGCATTCCCATTTAATATTATAATTGATTAACTGCCATTTTGCTTATTGTTTTCTATATGTCACATGACCTGTTTTTGCTTCTCTTCTTTTGTATTAGGTTATTTGCTTAGGTAATATTTAAATTCTTTTAATGGTTCTAAAATTATTTTTTAGTTATTTTTTTTAGTTTACAACATACATCTTAATTTACTATAATCAACTTTGTTTAGCATGTTTGAGGCTTTGGGTTCAATCCCCAGTACTGCTCAAAAAACAAAGTCAACTTCAGATTTATACTGACTTAGTTCCAATGAAACATAGGTGCTTTATATAACTTCATTGCCTCCCTCTTTTTTGATATTGTTAAACAAACATATACACATATATCTATACATGTCATGGGCCTAACAATATGTTCTTACAATTATTACTTTATTTAATTTTATGTCTCTTTAAATGACTGAGAGAAGAAAGTAGAATGAATATATATTTTTAGTGTTTGTTGTACTAATATTCTTATTTACTTTTTTGGTTGTTTTCATTTTTTCCTGTGGATTTGAGTTACCATCTGGTGTCATTTCCTTATTCCAATACAGCTTTGTTCCCATCCTCCTCTTTGTGCTGTTATTATTAATTATATTATAACTCTATATGTTTATAGTCCTAACAATACAATTGTATTCATATTGTTTTATGTCATTGCTTTTTAAATAAGTCAAGAGAGGAAAGGGGAAGAAATATGCAATTATACTGTCATTTCTAATTAACCACATAATTACCTTTACTAGTGTTCTTTGTTTTTCCTGTGGATTCAAATTACTGTCTAGAGTTACTTGCTTGCAGCCTGCAGAATTTCATTTAGCATTTTTTAAAAAAGAAGATAGGCTAGCATGCAGTCTGTTTTTTTTTAAATCTGTGAATGTCTTTATTTCACACTTTTTTTGTTTTTAAGTTTTTATTTTTTTCTTTTAAATTAATGCATTTGTACATATTTATGGGGTACAATGTGAACTTTTAATACATGTATACAATACATACTGATCAAATCAGGGTAAATAGCATTTCCATCTCCCCCATTCTTTAGGTATGGACACTCTGAGCTCCTTTTTTCTAGTTCTTCATAAAATATATAATAGATTTTTGTGAATTATTGTCATCCTATAGTACTGTAGAAGACTGGAACTTATTCTTCTTA
Source organism: Urocitellus parryii (assembly GCF_045843805.1). Lineage (NCBI taxonomy): Eukaryota > Metazoa > Chordata > Mammalia > Rodentia > Sciuridae > Urocitellus > Urocitellus parryii. The sequence continues at coordinate 77,253,466 of NC_135547.1, forward strand.
CCCGTGTTTTGGTACTGTTATCCAACCTCCCTCAACCCCCCACTCCCTCTATACTCCTTAGCCTCTAGTAGTTACTATACTACATTCAGAATAACAATTTTTTAGTTTCCACATATGAGGGAGAATATGCAGTATTTGTCTTTCTGTGTTTGGATTGTTTCACTTAACATAATGTCCTCCAAGTGAATACATTTTACTGTAAATGACAGGATTTCATTCTTTTTTATAGCTGATTATTATTATTATATATAATATTATACATATTGATAATATAATAATAATATTATTATACTATCAGTATGTATAATATTATACACACATATAATTTTCTTTATCCAACTATCTGTCAGTAGACATCTAGGTTGATTCCATATCTTTGTTATTATGAATAGTACTGCAATAGACATGGGAGGGCAAGCATTTCTTTTATATGCTGATTTCATTTCCTTTGGATATATACCTGGAGTTGGGATAACTGGACCATATGTAGATATATTTTTAGTTTTTTGCACAACCTCTGTACTGGTTGTATTAATTTATATTCCCACCAATTGTGTATAATTTTTTTCCACATCATTTATCATTTTTATTTTTTAATTTATTATTTTTATTATTAATTTTATTGATATTAGCCACTCTGACTGGAGTGACATGATACTTCATTGTGGTTTTGATTTTCATCTCTCTAGTGGCTAATAATGTTGAACTTTTCCCCATAGAGTTGTTGTCTATTTGTATTTTTTCTTTTGAGAAATTTCTATTCATATAATTTTCCCATCTTAAATTTAGATTACTTTTGTTGTTGAGTTTTTTGAGTTCCTTACATATTGTGGCTATTAATTCTCTGTCATATGAATAGTATGCAATTATTGCTCTTCTTTCTTTAGGTTGTCTCTACCCTCTGTTGACTGTTTCCTTTGCTGTATGGAAGTTTTTAGTTTTAACATAATCTCATTTGTCTATTTTGCCTTTTTGTTGCCTGTTTTCTGAGGTCTCATCAAAAAAAATCATTGCCTACACCAATGTCTTGAGGTGTTTTTTCTATGTTTCCTTCTAATAGTTTCACAGTTACAGGCCTTACACTTAGGTTTTTGATCCATTTTGAGTTGATTTTTTTGTATAGAGTGACAAATAGGGGTCAAGTTTCATTCTTCTGCATATGGATAGCCAGTTTTCAAGAACCATCTATTGAAGGGGATGTCGTTTCTCCAATGTATACTTCTCCGTGCTTTTGTCAAGAATCAGCTGGCTGTAGACGTGCAGATTTATTTCTGGGATCTCTCCTCTGTTCCACCGGTCTATGTGTATATTTTTGTCAGTACCATGCTGTCTTGGTTACTATAGCTCTGTAGTATGTCTTGAGATTGGGAATTGTGATGCCTCCAGCTTTGTTCTTTTTTGCTCAAAATTGCTTTGGCTTTTCAGGTTCTTTTGTGCTTGTACATGAATTTTAGGATTTTTCTCTATTTCTTCAAAGAATATTGTCAATATTTTGAGATTTCATTGAATTTGTAAATTGCTTTGGGTGTTATGTGCATTTTTAGTAATATTAATTATTTCAATTCATGAACCTGGGAGGTCGTTCCATTTTGGGGGGTGTGCATTCTTCAGTTTTTTTCATTAGTACTGTGTAATTTCATTGTAAAGGTCTTTCACTTCCTTGGTTAAGTTTATTCCTAAGTATTTTACCTGTTTGGTAGCTATTGTGGATGGGCTGCTTTCATGATTTCTTTCTCAGCAATTTTGCTATTGGTGTATAAAAATGCTACTGATTTTTCTATGTTAATTTTGTATCCTGCAATTACTAAATTTGTTTATCAGTTCTAATAGTCGTTTAGTGGAATCTTTAGGTTTTTCTATATATGGAATAATGTCACCTGTGAACAGGGAAAATTTGCTTTCTCTTCCTATTGCATGTCTTTTATTTTTCTCTTGTCTAAGTGGTCTGGCCAAGATTTACCTTTAGTTTTGAAAGATGTTTTTGCTAGATATATGATTCTTGGTGATTTAAAAAATACTCTAAGTACTTTATGTCACACTATTGCCTTCTTGCTTCTGTTGAGAAGTCAGCTGTTAATTTTGTTGGGGTACCTTTATAAATGATGAGTCTTTGTCTCTTCTAGGTTTTGAGTTTGTCTCCTTATCTTCATCTTTCAAATTTTTACTAAAGTATCTCTGGATATAACCTCTGTGTTTACCTTACTTGAAATTAATTGAACTTCTTGGGTATATGGATGAATTTGTCATGAAATTTTAGATGTTTCCATCAATTATTTCTTTGAACATCTTTTTCTGTCCTTTTCTCCATTTCTTTTTAGTTACTTCCATTATGCATATATTAACATACTTCATTATGTCTCACATTTATCTGAGGCTCTGTACATCTTTCTTTATTCTTTTTTCTCTGTGTTCTTTAGATTGCATAATCCCTATTGATATCTGATTCTTTCTTCTGCCAACTCACAGCTAGCAATTTTTTCAACTTGGTTATTGTAGTTTTCAACTCACAGTATTCATTTGGTTATTTTTGTTTTACAATTTCCATATCTTTATTGATATTCTTTATTTATTGAAACCATAATACCTTCCTTTACTTCCTTAAGCAAAGTTACCTTTAGTTCTTGAATGTACTTGTAATAACTGCTATGAAATCTTTGCTGATTCTACCATCTTGGCTCCTTCAAAGACAATGTCTTTACATGGCTTTTTTCCTTCTGTGTGTGAGTCACACATCTCTGTTTTTTTTTTTTTATGTCTCATATTTTTTTTGTTGAAACCTGCACATTTTAACTAATATGTCATAAGAACTTTGGTTAGTGGTTGTTAATTGCTTGGTCACGGTCATTTATTTGTTTAATGACTTGGCTGAACTTACTCTGTGAAGTCTATTTTCCCTGCAGTGTGAAACTACTGATGACTGATATCCCTGCTCAGGTGACTCCCCCCACATTTTTCCCTTTTTTATACTAAGGATGGAACTCAGGGGTTCTTTACCACTGAAGTACATCCCCAGACATTTTTAAAAATTATTCTTAAGTTTTTTTAGGTGACACAATATCTTCATTTTACATTTATGTGGTGCTGAGGATCGAACCCAGTGCCTCGTGCATGCTAGGCGAGCGTGTTACCACTGAGCTGCAACACCAGCCCCCACATCCCCAGACTTTTTAATTTTATTTTTATATTTTGAGAAGGGTCTCACTAAGTTGCTGAAACTGGACTAAAACTTGTGATCCTTTTATCTTAGCCTCCCCAGTTGCTGGAATTGTAAGAGTGTGCCACTGTATCTGGCTTTTTGAATTCTTGGGTTGGTACAAACCACTTATTGCAACACTTGTGCGTGAGTCTCCTAAGCCAGTTAGATCTTTATCATTTATTATGGATATTTTGATTTGGAGTCTACTATCACAGTTTGGGAATTTATATATTTTGCCTTGTTCAACAAGGGATTAGTAGTTTAGAGGTTTGTTGTCTAATGGCTCCTGAGAGGGCAAAACCTGGGGCATTAGCTTAATCTTCCAGACTATCAGGGCGAATGTGATTACATTTTTAAGCCTGGCTTCCAAGGAGTACCTCTGGGCCAGAGTAGCTTCTTGTTCAGCCAGTATTTTGCCAGAAGTTGTATTTTTAAGCCATTTTTGCCAGTAACTTTGGCTTGTGTTGATTGGTCAGTGTAAAGGTCAGGGAATGCTCTCATGTGTGCACTAAGACTGACTCTAATTGTGCCTGAGTTGCTGCACCTTAGCATACGTGCACAGCTTCTCAGCTCCTGGAGTTGACTGTGCTACTAGGAGGCCTTCCTTTGCAGTCTCTTTTTCTGATTTTCTCTATTAAACTTCTGGCTATTGTGCTATTTTACTTGCATCATGGAGTTGCCAGTCAGTCTTCTTTTCATTGTTCTCCACCAAAATTTCCATTTTTAAAAATAATATCCTTAGGCATGGAATTCTTCACTTTCTGTTCCAAGTAAAGTCTGCCCCCTCAGGCAGAAGTAGAAGTTCTTTTCTCTTTAGGGTCTCTCCTGGGTAGAACTACTATGTCACCCCTCCAGATCTGGGGACAGTAACTCACTTTTCCATGAGTGCCACCCTGTATACAGGAGTGGGCACTGGAGACTGGTGGCAGCCCCTGGGCCTCTTGGACTGCCCCTCTTGGTGTGGAATTTCTGCCCATGAGTGAGCTGGAGTAGGGGTAATCAGGAACTCAGTATTCTCAATTTGTCATGTGTAGGGAAATTCTTCTGCCTTACAACTGGCAGCTGGGTAAAGGAAGAGAGACCTGGTTCTCTTGGTCATACCTTCTTGGCATATAGCTTCTGCAACAAGACTGGGAGAGATGAGAAATGCTAGCAGCCTGCCCCTTCCTGGGTGAAACTATAACCTCAGAACAGAAAATGGGGTGAGAAGGAGCCCCTGTCTTCTGGGCTGTACATGCTCACAGTAGTGTATTTAGGGTTTGGGCTCCTGTAAAATAGAGTTGAGGGAGTTAGGGTAGCAGAGCGTGTCATAGTCAAATGCCACAGACTCTCACTGTCATTTCTGAGATTTAGGAGATTTTTTTGAATACTCATTTCTCCATTTGCTATATGCCCTTAGGACAATTTCCAGAGACTTTAAATGATTTGTTTTTATTGTTTTTTTTTTGTTCTTAGTAATTATCACTATAGTTATATTGTTGTTTTGGAGTGGGTCTTCAGAGATCCTTACTCTACCATTCTGAAAGTCCTTAATCCACCTTCATCTTTTACATGGATTTTTGAAACAGCCCCTTAACTGGTTTCCCTTTTCACTCTTGTCCCTCTAAACTCTATTCTAACATGGCAGCCAGAGTGATCACATTAAATGTAAATCAGTTTGCTCAAAACTCCCTAATAGTTTTCTTTTTATCTCAGAGTAAAAAATAACATTCTTAAAGGCTCTACACCTCTGATTCTCTGTTAAACCTGTGACCTTATCATCTACTACTTTTCCTCTCATTCATTTGCTCCATACACACTGTCCTCCTTTCTATCCAACCCCTAGGTCAGGTACACTCCTCATACTGTCCTGTATGTTTTGGTCATTATGATTGTACAAATCCCATAAAATGAATGAAGAGGTATTCCATTTCCCCCCCCACTCTTTAGAAGAATATTTTTTAAGATTGGAATTAATTCTTTCTTGACTAATTCTTCCCTGATGGTCTAGCTAAATAGACTTAGTGTTCTCCGTTCTTGTAGAAATATTTGAAATTACTGACTAAATTTCTTTGATGGCTACATAAATACTTATGTTTTCTATCTCTTCTACTTCTCCTTCTCCTTCTTTTTGGTACTGAGGATTCAACTCAGGGGCCCTCAACCACTGAGCCATATCCCCAGCCCTATTTTGTATTTTATTTAGAGACAGGGTCTCACTGAATTGCTTAGTACCTTGCCATTGCTGAGGCTGGCTTTGAACTCCTGTCTCAGCCTCCCAAGCTGCTGGATTACAGCTGTGCGCCACCTCACTTGGATATTTCTTCTTTTTTAATGTTTTGATCAGTGCATTATAGTTATACATACTATTGGGGTTCATTATGACATAATCATTCATGCATGAAATATAATTTATTCTACTTCAGGCTCTAGCACTTTCTCTTTCCTTTCCCTCCTCTCTTCTCCTGTTCCCCTTCCTCTACTGGTCTTCCTTCTATTTATTTATAATTTCTTTCAGATTAATACTTTATATGTATTTCTTCTTCTTTTATTTTTGTTTAGAGAGAGAGAGAGAGAGAGAGAGAGAGAGAGAGAATTTTTTAATATTTATTTTTTAGTTTTCGGCGGACACAACATCTTTGTATGTGGTGCTGAGGATCGAACCCAGGCCGCAAGCATGCCAGCGAGTGCGCTACCGCTTGAGCCACATCCCTAGCCCCTATATGTATTTTTTCTTGAATCAATTGTGGCAGTTGACTTTTTCTAGGACTCTGTTAATTAGGTTTACATTTTAAAACTTATTGATGTGAACTAATTCAAAGTAGTCTCTTACTTTAACCTCCTACATCTGTAGGACCATCTCTCTTTTCTAATGATGTGTTTGGGGTCTTATCTCTTTTTTCCTGATGAGTATTTCCTGAGGTTTGTCAATTTGTTTAAAACTTTAAATAACTAATTCTTTTTTTTTAAAAAATATTTTTTAGTTGTAGATGAACACAATACCTTTATTTTATTTATTTATTTTTATGTGGCACAGAGGATCGAACCCAGGGCCTTGCATGTGCAAGGTGAGCGCTCTATTGCTGAGCCACAATCCCAGTCCTTAAATAACTAATTCTTGGTTTTGATGATCTTCTCTATAGTAGTCCACCTTTATCCAAGACTCCCGGTGGATGCCTGAAATTGTGAGTAGTACTGGACCTTGTATATAACTTTATATACCCTGATTCTAGCTCTAATCTCTCACTGGACCACTGTAATTACCTCCATGATTCTATAACCTGTCTACCAATCTCACTGGTCAATGCCAAAACAGATCAGTTTCCTCCCTCTTTAAAGATGTCTACTGGCTCCCTATTATTTAGAGTCTTGTTTCAATCTCTTCCTCCAGCCTTATTTCCCAATATGCTGCTGTCACACTGAACTTTTCACTGTAACCCAAGAGCATTTTATTTTATGACATGTACATGAAAAACCAATATATGCTAGTGATTATCTTCATGTAATGGCAAGTTTCTTTTTCCAGACATGCCATTACTCCTTTCTTCGGGTGGAAAAACATACATCCTTCTAGTCTATCCAAATGCTATTTCCTCTATAAAGTTTTCCTTGATTTCCTCAATAGGGTTTGTGGCTACTCTCTCTGTGTTCCTCCAGCATGCTGTATATATAGTTGCTGTAACATGTAATACAATGCACTGTGATTATTTGATGACAAGTCTGCCTCCTCTATCAGACTGTGAGTTCCTGGAGGGCAAGGCCCATATCCTACTTACTGATTTTTTCACCCCCAGGAGCTAGCATAATGCCCAGTGCAAAGAATGTGTTCAGTCTTTATTTGTTAAAATAAATAATGAGTGACTGAAATGATTTGGGATAAATATCTAACTATGATGGTCAAGAAGAAAGAAAAGAAGGGACAAAACTTCATTTATAAGGAGGCTGGTATTGTGGGAGAGGTAGCTCTGACTTCTGAGCTACAAAAAGGCTAAAGACTGAAGGTGTGGACTTTGTTATAATGGGAGACAAAAGCCAGCAGGAAGGGTTGGGTGGATCTAGCTGAGGAAGTGCTGTGAAGCCACTGCCCCAAGTCTGGATTTCCATTTGAATGAGTAGGGTTATTAGAGACGTGGTTGAAATGATGCCATAAAAAATGACCTGCACTGCAAGGCTGCAAGAAGACAGAGAGCTGGCCAGCAGGCAGTCACAATAACACAGAGCAGACTGGGCATCCAGGCAAAGGCAGGAGATTGGGTACAGAAAAGGAAGAGGCTGGATTTAGTGAATGAAGATACAAAGGCAGTGAAAATTGCTGAAGATTATGAAAAGTAGAGTGGGTGTGGAAGAAAGATGAGACCAGTGGCTAGGAAATCAGTGCTCAATTATAGTATAAAGATGGTCTTTTATCAACCTGATTTCTTTGTGCCTTCAAGGAAGTTCCACATTCAGAAAACCTGTCAAATGTCAAAATATCTCTGGAGTAACTCTCTCTTTCAATAATACCACCCTAGCCCAGGCCTCTATCAGTTGTCACCTAGATCACTGTACTAGCCTGCATAGTGGTCTCTGTGCATCTTCTCTATCCCAATACAATCTGCCATCCAGGATAGTCAGCATCATCTTTTAAATATATCAATTGGATTACAGTAATGAACTGCGTAATGACATTTTGTTCAACCACAGACTGTATATACAATGGTAGTCTCATATGGTTATAATAGAACTGAAAAATTCCTATTGCCTATTGACATCATACTGTCATAATGTAACAGTGCAATGCATGGCTCATGTGTTTGTGGTGGTGTTAGCTAGTGTAAATAAACCCACTATGCTACCAGCTGAATAAAAGTATAGGACAAGAATATGGAGATTCCTAAAAAACTCAGGCTTCAGTAATATGTGTCTCTGAAGGATGCTTTCATTTGATGTCAATGGAAGGTTGGAAGCAAAGGAAAAAATACTTGCTAAGACATTAATGTTTGTAAAATGAAAAACAAATAATCAAACTAGGAATGGACCTAGCTATCCTACTCCTTGGTATTTATCCTAAAAACAACAACAACAACAACAAAATCTAAAAAAACTAAAAAAAAAACTAAAAAAACTTAAAAAACTAAAATCAGCATACCATAGTGATATAACCACTTCAATGTTTATAGAGCACAATTTACAATAGCCAAATTATGGAATGAATCCAGATGCCCAACAATAGATGAATGTGTGAAGAAAATATGGCTTATATACACAATGGAATTTTACTAAGTTGTAAAGAAGAATGAAATAATGGCATTTGCTAGCAAATGAATGGAAATGGAGAAAATCATGCTAAATGAAACAAGTCAGACTCAGAAAATGAAGAGTGGAATGTTTTCTCTCATATGTGGAAGCTGGAGCAAAATAAGGGAAAGAAGGTAGTGGGGGAGAGGATCGGATATCATAAAGATATAAGGAAGATCGGTGGAGTAGAATTAGGAGAATAAGAGGGAGGGAGAGAGGAGTGAAGGGAGAAGGAACAAAATATGGAGTGAATTTGGTATATATATAAATGTACCAGAGGGAATTTTACCTTTAAGTATATATAGAAGGAATCGATTAAAAATAAAGGAGTGAAAGGAAGATCAGTAGAGGAGGGAGAATGGAGGGAGGAAAAGAGGGAGAATGGGGATTGAAATCAAATTCTTTGAATGTATGTTTTGTCAAAAATGAACCCAAATACTATGTATAATTATAATGCTCTAATAAAAAAGGTATAGCACAAAGTTGGGGGTGCAGCTCAGTGGTAGAACACTTGTTAGCATGCATGAAGCTTTGGGTTCAATTTTCATCCCTGAAAAAACAGAAGCACAAACAAAAGCAACAATAAAAAACCCCACAAATATAGCAAACACAATTATGAACAGTGCATTGTTTAGCCAGGTGTGCTGGTACATGCCTATAATCCTAGCGGCTCAGGAGGCTGAGGCAGGAGGTCACGAGTTCAAAGCCAGCCTCAGCAACAGTGAGGTGCTAAGCAACTCAGCGAGACCCTGTCTCTAAATAAAATACAAAATAGGGCTGGGGATGTGGCTCAGTGGTAAAGTGTCCCTGTGTTCAATCCCCAGTACTACACACACAAAAAAGCTTCCATGGAATTTTGAGAGTAGCATATCTAGTTTCCCTCAGCCTGTAGTATCAAATATTAACAGGAATTGCAGAGGACTCAGGCTCCAAATCAGAGAGAATCACAGCAGCTGGGGATCAGTGGTATTCAGTTCAATTTACTAGAAATTTGTTGAGTGTTTACTATGTGCCAGGCTCTATGTTGGTCACTCACTTGTGGGGGATATAAAAATGAATAAGTTTATAGTTTAAGAGTTTTTATTCAAGAAACCAGAAATGGGAGATAAGGCAGTGCAGATGATAATAAAAGGCAGAATTTAATCAAACTGAGGTCTCTGGGAACTCAGAGGAAGGGGTTTAGGAAAAGCTTCAAGGAAATTTACTCTGACCCTGAAGTCAACAAGTTCCAGTCCACAATGAAATAAGAGCACAGAGAGTCCCTTCTGTTCTTCCTCAAAATGCTACATAAGAGGGAGGATGGAAAGCAAAATATTTTATTTGATGACTGCTGAGGCACTATGTTAGATGAGGAAACAACTAGGCTTGAGAGTTTGGACTCCTTCACTCACTATGGGGGAGACCTTAAATAGCGTACTCATTCCTTTTTACAAATGGTTGCTGAAGCCCTACTATGTATCAGGCTCTAGGAAACACACTCTTTTATTGAATTATTTCTCTTTTCTGAGTTTCAGTTTTCTCACTGCCCTTTGAAAGTTAGCAGTCTAGATTTCTAGTTCCCAAATGATTGGTGCCGGACACAGACTTGCCAGAGCACACTATTCCTGCTAGAGGACAACCATTTATCAGGTACCTAGGTTTGACTTAGAAACAAATATCTAGGGCATATCCAATTCCTGTGTTCTAATGATATGATCACCAGGCAGAGCTCTGGTCTGCAACTGGTTTCTGGACAGGGAAGACCCACCAGCCAGGAAGGTCCTAGGCAGATGACTAGAGTCTGGCCAAATATATTACTCACTATAAGTGACCACTTTGAGGTCTGCTTATAAATTAGTCTGATTTTGACAGCATGGATCCACTCCCCAGAGACTCCTCATTCCATGATGGGACTGAAAATGGGAGAGAAATGTATAGTAGCAAAACTACAGAGCAGATCAGCCTGGGGGATCTTCAAGTACTGCCCTCCTAGAGGTCTGACCTGAAGCAGCCACTGGCTTTTCCCATTGAATTACAACAATAATAATCCCTTGCATTTGTTCAGTGCTTTTAACTTTCAAAGCACTTTCATATATATTATCTAATTTTATCATTTTATCTATTATATGCTGCTTGTAAAAATACATTTGTAGAGCGGTGGCAAAGACATCATAAGAAGCAGTAATATTGTTGATATGCTGAAAAAAATCTGTCTGTGATAGAGTCTTGGCAAAATAACTCAAACTAAGGAAATAAAGTTTCCTGATCTAGGCTGCAATAGGGTGACTCCAGAATTTGGAGATAGGCCTAGAATGACTTAAGAGTGAAGTAACAAAGAGACGTGATTGTAGATGTGCTGTTGATGGGGATTTGGGAAATACTCAAGTGTAATTAAGGTAATCAGAGCATATCTGCAGGATAGAAATGTACTTGAAGAAAGTTGCTATCTAAATATCTTCACTATAAACTGGGTAAAGAATAACGTGTTACAGAGATGGTGGATAAGTTTTTTGGAAAATGAGAATTAGATACTAAATATTTTTGCTACTGTTTGTCCAGGACCCCCCACCCCAACTGTGCAGGGGGGTGGGGAGAGGTGCTGGCGGGAGGCATGTCCATTGGTACTGTGCTTGGAGCTGGAGAGCAGAGAGAGCTGGATAGACCAGGAGATCATACACATGATGGACAGAAATAATGTGGTTTCTAAAGGTGTAGACTCAGTTATGAAGCAGACTTTTCTGTTCATGGGCTTTCTTTTACTCTGACTCCATGCTCATCAAGTATTTTTCTGACTTACTATTTCAGTTTCCTAGGTCCCTTGATCCTAGGAAAGAAATGCCCTTAGAAAAGATAAGACCATTGTGTGGATACCTAACAGGTGCATCTTATGCTATAAATTATAACAATCACAATATATTTTATATGTCTTTTTCTCTTGTTTTTTTAATTTTGAAAAATTTCATATCTCCAGAAAAGATGAGAAAACGGTACAATAAATTTCCACTTATTCTTAAACTCAATTTACTAATTTGCTGATATCCAGTGGCTCCAGCACTGTTTATTGAAAAGGCTGTCTTTCTTCCATTGAATTGCTTTGGGGACCTCATCAAAAATCAGTTGGCTGTATTTGTGTGGGTCTATTTCTGGGATCTCTATTCTGTTCATTTAATGTGTCTGTTTCTTTGCCAATATCACATAGTCTTGATTACTGTAGCTATATATTAAGTCTTAACATTAGTAGAGTGATTCCTCCCACTTTATTCTTATTTTTATAAAATTGTTTAGCTATTCTAGTTCTTTTGTTTTTCCATGAATTTTACTATGAGCTTGTCTATATTTTCAAAAAATCATGCCAGAATTTTGATAGCAATTGCATTAAATTTATATATACATTTGGAGAAAATTGACATCTTTACTATGTTGCATTCATTCCATGAATACAGTATGTCTCTACATATAGTTAAATCTTTGATTCCTTTCATCAGTATTTTTTAGTTTTCAGCATATGAGTTCAGTAAGTTTTATGAAATTTCTCCCTAAGTATTTCATTTTTTTAAGAAATTGATAGGGCTGGGGATGTGGCTCAAGCGGTAGCGCACTCGCCTGGCATGCATGCGGCCCGGGTTCGATCCTCAGCACTACACACAAAGAAAGATGTTGTGTCTGCCAAAAACTAAAAAAATAAATATTTAAAAAATTCTCTCTCTCTTTAAAAAAAGAAATTGATAGATTGATTGTAAATTTAATTGTTTTAAATTTTGGTTTCCATATGTTTGTTGATAGTATATAGGATTATTATTATCATTATTATTATTATTATTTTGGGTGGTACTGGGGATTGAACCCAGGGTCTCATGCATGTTAGGCAAGCACATGACCACTGAGCTATATCCTCTGTCCTAGAATTAACTTTTTAATGACATTGAACATTTTTTCATGTCTATTCAATTTCTTTGACAAATTTTATAGTGGGTTGCTTATCTTTTTGTTGAGTTGTAGTAGTTCTCTATATATTACAGATATTAAATAAACCCTTATCAGACATGATTTGAAATTTTTTTGTCCATCCTATAGATTGTTTTTTCACTTTCCTGATAATGTCTTTTGTGGTATTAATGCTTTTAATTTTGATTAAGTTGAATTTATCTAATTTTTTCTTTCATTGCTTATGCTTTTGATGTCATATCCAAGAATCCACTGACAAATCCAAGGTCATGAGAATTTATGTTTTATGTTTTCTTCTAAGATTTGTATGGTTTTAGCTATAATATTGAGATTGATGATACATTTATGGTTGGATCAAATACTTGTTCAATGATTTGGAATAGGTTGAGATTGATTGTTATTGATTTTTCTTAATGTTTGGTAGAATTTACAATTGAAGCCATCTGGTCCTGGGTTTTTCTTTGTTGGGAAGATTTGATTACTCATTAAATCTCTTTAATTATTATAGGTATCTCAAAATTTTATATTTCTCAGAGTCAGTTTAGGATAATTTGTTTTAAGGAATTTGTTCATTTCATCTAGGCTATCTAACTTGTTAGCTTGCAGTTGCTAAAATATTATCTTATAAGGATGTGAGGGGAAAGGGGAAAAATATCAAGGGAGAGAAATGAATTACAGTAGAAGGGGTAGAGATAGAAGATGGGAGGGGAGGGGAGGGGAGGGGGGATAGTAGAGGATAGGAAAGATAGCAGAATACAACAGTCACTAGTATGGCAATATGTAAAAACGTGGATGTGTAACCGATGTGATTCTGCAATCTGTATACGGGGTAAAAATGGGAGTTCATAACCCACCGGAATCAAATGCATGAAATATGATATGTCAAGAGCTTTGTAATGTTTTGAACAACCAATAAAAAAATAAAATATTATCTTATAATTCTGTTTATCTGTAAGATTTGTGCTAATGTCCCCACTTTAGTTTCTGATTTTAGTTATTTGCATCTCTCTCTTTTTTTCTTTGTCAGGCTAGCTAAAAGTTTCTCAAGTTTGTGGACAAATTTTTGATTTGAAAAATTTTTTGATTTTGTTGATTCTTATTGATTCTTTAGTGTTTTTCATTTACCTCTATTTTATTCCTTCTATTAACTTTGGATTTAGTTTTCTTTTTCTATTTCTTCAAAGTGTAAAGGTAGGTTATTAATTTAAGATCTTTCTTTTTCCCCTTTTTTTTTTCATAGGACTAGGGATTGAATCCAAGGGTACTCTACTACTGAGCTACATTCTCAGCCCTTTTTACTTTTAATTTTGAGACAGGGTCTTGCTTGCAATCCTAGCCTTAAACTTGTGATTCTACTGCCTCAACTATCTAAGTAGCTGGTACTGTGGGCACGTAACACCATACCTGGCTTTGGACATTATTTCTCCGAAAATTCTTTTTGCCCCCTTAATTCTTTTCACTGTTTTTGGTTCTCTCATAATTTGTAGTATATCTCCATCCACCATATTGTCCTACAGGTTCTTTAAGTGCTGTTTATTGTTTTTATAGGGGGTAGGGGGGGACCAGGGATTGAACTCAGGGGCACTCAACCACTGCTGAGCCACATCCTCAGCCCTTTTTCGTATTTTATTAGAGACAGGGTCTCACTGAGTTGCTTAGAACCTCATCCTTTTTGTGGCTGGCTTTGAACTCAAGATCCTCCTGCCTCAGCCTTCTGAGCTGCTGGGATTACAGCCATGCACCACTGCGCCCAGCCTATTTATTGTTCTTCATGTTTTTCTCTTTCTGTTTCACAGACTGGCTAATTTATTTGTTCTATATTCAAGTTCACTGATTATTCCTTGTGCCTGAAGCCTTTAATGAATTACTAGCATTTTATAAGCTATTTCCTTGAATGTCAGGAGCTAAAAATATAGACAAATAAGTAAAATACCTCTCTTAGTCTTTAAGATTCTTTCAGGTCTTTCCTGAGCATATGAGTCACTCTGGGCATTCATTCATACTTCTTTCTAAATTTTCCCACATATATGGGTATTTTTGTTTGCCCTAATTTCCCAAAGAAACTCTCTTCCATCGCCTTTCCTCTCAGACTTTAGGTGGTCTCTTGTAATTCTCAACTGTAATCTTTTGCTATCAGCATTTCTGGATTGTTTATTCACCTTACAATATTTTTGAACAATGCTTTCCACTTCTCTGGACTGGGTGAATTCCAAATTAGATATAACAGTGATGAGTGCCTTATCATTATTTAGGTAGTCCCCTGATAGGTTAGGACAGACCCACATAGTCATTTTTGAATACAGTCTGTTGTGCTCACACTGAGAACCAGCTACTCTCTTCAAGACTTGCTGCTGAGCCAGAGTAGGGATGAAACAAAAACAAGTAAAAATGTCACAAAACTTCCTTACCATTTAAAAATATTAGGCAGATTTTTACTTTTACCTTGAGATATTTTCCCCCCTTTAACAATTAATCCTATTTAGCAAGCGTCATGTATAAGTCAGGATTACATGCTGCATTTTTAGGTCTGACCTTGAACTTTTATTAATTTATGTTTTGATCAAAGAAGTAGTTTAATAACATGCACATAGTTTATAAAATCAAACATTAAGTTGGGTATGGTGGTGCATGTCTGTAATCAAGTTACTCAGAAGGCAAGAGAATCAGGTTTGAGGCCATCCTAGGAAATTTAGTGAGACACTGTCTCAAAATAAAGTAAAAAATTTAAAAGGGCTGGGGGTGCAACTCAGTGATAGAACATTTGTCTAGCATGCACAGAGCCCCGGTTCAACCACAGGTATAGAAAAAAAAAATAATCAAACATTAACCATGTCTTATTATGACATATAGTAGGTCTCTACCTCACTCCTTTCTGGTTCCAATTTCCACTCCCCCTCCCCAAAAGGCCACATTCCACTCTGTTAGCTGCTGCTTCTAGAATTTCCCTGCAATTATTTGAATAGTAGAAGGTGGCTACTAGCTATTTAAAAAATATTTTCTTTTGGCATCAGAGATTGAGCCCAGGAGTGCTTAACCATTGAGCCACATCCCCAGCCTTTTAATTTTTTTTTTAATTTTGAGACAGGGTCTCACTAAGTTGCTTAGGGCCTTGTTAGTCTACTGAGACTTGCTTTCAACTTGCAATCCTCCTGCTTCAGCCTCCCAAATTACTGGGATTACAGGCATGTGCCAACGTGCCTGGCTATTTTCCAATTTTTGCTATGCTCTTTCAACTTCTTTCTATGGAAGTTTAGGATTCAATCTTATCACAGTCTCCCACATCTAATCCATAGATAGTTCATCTTGTCTCATTATCCCAATTTAATTATCCTAGAATTTTTGGCTAAATGTACATTTAATGTTTAAATTATGATGATAACAGAGACTATTCACAGCTGAACTATACTATATTATGGCTTCTTTTCCTTCCTTGGACATATTTTGCCCCTAGAATTACTCACATTTGACTCACATTTGAAATCTGGTTATCTTTCTGTGTACTTACCACTGACTCATGCCACACTATTGGATAGAACTATAATGGTTCTCAGTACTATCAATCACATCAAGCAACCTGTGAATTCCAATTTTGCCTCAGAGCCTTCCCATTGGAGCTCTCCAATCTGGACTGTTTGACTTCAGGGGCTTTGGTGGAGCTAAGGTCTGGGAACCACCTTCTCTGTCATCCTGAGAAATCCCTGAGGTTCTCTCCTGCATTGGATTATCTGTTAGCTTGATCCTATGTTTTCTTCTTTCATGGTTTATAACCTTTGTTTTGGTGAATACCCACTCCAGGTTTCCTCTCCTTGCATGTCTGAAAAATGAATGTATTCTTTTTTTTCTTTTTGCTTTTTTCCGAGACAGAGTCTCACTATGTTGCTCAGGCTGGCCTGCAACTCAAGGGCTCAAGTAATCCTTTTGCATCAGTTTCCCAAGTAGCTGGAAATGCAAACATGTGCCACTGTACTGGGCTTGAAAACGTCAGTATTCTATCCTTGCAGTCGATTAGTAGTAAGGGATGGGTAGAGAATTTAAAGTTGACAATCATTTTTCCTATAGACTGTTAAAAAATATTGCTTCAATGTCTTGAAGCTTTCAATATTGTTGGTGAGAAGTTCAAAGTCATTCTGATTTCTGAAGCTTTTCATGTGACCTGCAATTTTTCTTCCTAAAAGCATTTAGCTGTTTTTGGTGTATGTGTGTGTGTGTGTGTGTGTGTGTGTGTGTGTATGTCTATGGGGTGAGTAACTGGGAATTTAACCCAGGGTGCTCTATCACTGAGCTACATCCCCAGCCCTTTCTATTTTTTTTTTTTTTAATTTTAGGACAGTTGCCCAGGCTGGGCTTGAAGTTGTGATCCTCTTCCTTCAGCCTCCAGAGTAGCAGGTATTACAGACATGTGCCACTGTGCAGCTGCATTTAGCCTTTAGGATAGTGTCTTTTCCCCTTTGTTGTAAAAGTCTTATGATGATGTGTCATAAGATTTTTTTTCCTTCAAAGGCCTCATCAATCTGAAAAGTGTGTCCTCAGGTTTTGAGATTTTCTGTTAGTACTTCTTTGATAATTTCCTATCCCTATTTTTTTCAACTGTCCTTTTCAGTGATTCTTATAGATAATGGACCTCATGAGTTGGTTCTCTAGTTTTCTTGTCTTTTCTCTTTCTCCCCCATCTTTTTACTTTAAAATTCTGTTTCTTAGGGATTTCTTACCTGTATCTTCCAATCCTTTGTTGAATTTTTTTTGGAGGGTACTCAGGGGCACTCAACCACTGAGCCACATTCCCAGCCCTATTTTATATTTTGTTTAGACACAGGGTTGCTTAGTGTCTCACTGTTGCTGAGCTTGGCTTTGAACTTGCAATCTTCTTGTCTCAGCTTTTCTAGCCACTGGGATTATGGACATGTACCATTGCACCTGGATCCTTGGTCGAATTTTTAAAGAAACAATTTTAACCATTTTTAAGTGTAGAGTTCAGTGGTATCAAGTACATTTATAATATTCTGCAACCATCACCACTCTCTACTTCCGGAACTTCTAGGGAGCGGTACTGAGGATTGAACCCACTCTACCACTGAGCTACTTTCCCTGCCCTTCTTATTTTTTATTTTGAGACAAGGTCTTGCTAAGTTGCCTGGGCTGTCCTCCAACTTACAATCCTCCTGTCTCAGCCTCCTGAGTTACTGGGATTACAGGAGTGCACCACCATGTCTGGCTACTTCCAGAACCTTTTCATCATCACAAACTGAAATTCTGTACTTATTTTGGCTTAACCCCTAAACCTTTCTTTTTTCCCCAGTCCCTGATAATCTCCAATCTAAATTCTGTCTGTGCATTTGCCCATTGTAGATAGTTTATATAAGTGGAATCAACCAATATTTGCCCTTTTGTGTCTGGCTACACTTAGCATAGTTTTTGAAGATTCATCCACGCTGTTGCATGTATCAGAATTTTATTTCCTTTTAAGTTGAAATAATATTTGATTGTATGGCTATAACACTTTCTTTATCCATTCATCTGTTAATGGATATTTGGGTTGTTTTCACCTTTTACCAATTTTACATAATGTTGTAATGAACATTGGTATATGAGTATCCACTTTCATATATCTATATATCTATATGGAATTGTTGGGTCATATGGTAATTCTTTTTTTTTAATGGACACTATACCTTTATTTTTTTTGTTTATTTTTATGTGGTGCCAGGGATCAAATCCAGTGCCTCCCAAATGCTAGGAAAGCACTCTACCATTGAGCTACAACCCCAGCCCTCATATGGTAATTCTATGCTTAACTTTTTGAGGAACTTCCAGCAGTTACACAGCAGTTACACCATTTTACATTGTCACAAGCAATGCATAGAATCCAATTTTTTTCTTATGCTCACCAATACTTGTTATTTTCTTTTTTAAAATAACAGATATCCTAATGGACATAAAGTGACATCTTATTGTGATTTCAAACCATTTTTAAGCTGACTTTTTGGATTCAGTATTTTCCAGAATTCTGACAATGCCTACTTATTTTTCTATATTTCAGTGGAGTGACATGAGTTTGGAATTGCCTGCTCTCCATTTTTTGATATGGTCTTTTATTTTTATTTATTTATATATTTTTTGTAGTTGTAGATGGACAGAATGCCTTTATTTTATTTAAACGTTTTTTATGTGGTGCTGAGGATTGAACCCAGTGCCTCACACATGCTAGGCAAGTGCTCTGCCACTGAGCTACAGCCCCAGCCCTATCTTTATATGTTCTATGGGCTCTTGAGAATCCATGTGGATTCTCATAAATTATTGGGTGGAGTATTCTATTTCAATTAGATTCTCTTGGTTGATGGTTCAGTTATTTATCTTTCCTGTTTTGTCTAGTTGTTCTATCACACTCATGACAGGAACAGATAAACTAACTTTTCCCCAATAAGTATACGAGAACTTATGGTAGCTCAGGGATTCCCATGGCTTTCCAAGGGTTTAATCTCTTTTAACTGTACATTCGCCTCTGCTACTTCATCTGCTTCCATCCCCTTAGATGGCCTAAAACATAGTAAACTATTTATAGTTCCACAAGACCCTGGGTTCTGTTACTCCTCTGTGGCTTTGTACACACAATGCTTCTTTCTGAGATATCCTTCCCCTTGAGTACTTTTACAGATTCAGCTCAAATATTACCTCCTTTGTGAAGCTTTCTCTAACTGCCTAAGGCAAATTGAACATATCTGTGTTTGGAGGCTGATTTATCATGAGGCTAATCATAAACCTTCAAAGTCCCTTACTGGACAGATCCCTTCCACAGTCCTAGGAAGGATCCTACTACTATTTTTCACAAGTTTTTTTTTTTTTTGTAATTTGCAAAGTTAGAAATTTAAGCACATTTGATTAAGACTATTGTCTCTTTCTAGCCTGACTTCCATTAGAATTTTCCTTGTGTTCAGAACTATTGGAGTAGCTAAGAGGAAATTGAATTGAGGATACATTCAGTTTGGGTTTATTGGGATACATTTATGTGGTTTTCAGTCATTTACTGTATATAGTTAACTTAGTGCTGGTGATATAATAATGATATATGTTATGTTCCCATAACCCAATACCCTGACTCATCCAAACATCCTTATGTAAAAAAGGGGTATGGTCAGGTTATGAATGTGTTCTATAATACCTGGCCCTAGACATATTGGGTAGCAGAAGAGAAAAAAAGTTTGAAATATACAAGGCTCAAAGTTAGTCTGTATAAAATTCTTGCAGTCATTTCATTGAAATTATAAATAGAGAATTTGGTTTATAATGATGCCTAGTCAAAATGAAAGTTTACTTTTTTAAAAAAACATAGTCAGTAACATAACATGTAACTATATGTGAGCCATACTGTTTTTTTCTTTTTCAAACACAAATTGTAAAAAAAAAAAAAAATAGGACTTATTGTAGTTCCTGTTGCTGAAGGGCCCAAGTGCCCTAGTAACATTACAAACAGTGAATACAGCTGTGTGCATGCAGTCACATGTTTTATGCATCTCAATTGCCATAGAATGAATTGAATTGGCCCCAAATTCATATGTTGAAACCCTAACCCCCAATGCACAAGTATTTGGAGAGAGAACTTTTAGGAGGTAATTAAGATTAAATGAGGTCATGGAGGTTAAGTCCTAATCCAGTAGGATTGGTGGCATTCTCAAAGGAAGACAGGGCTGTTTTTCTCTCTGTGCACATATAGAGGAAAGGTCATGTGAAGACATAGTGAGAAGGAAGAGAGACCTCACCAGAAAACAAACCCTGCTGGACCTTGATCTGGAACTTCTAGCCTCCAGCATTATGAGAAATAAATTTCTATTATCTAAGTCATTCAGCCCTGTGATATTTTGTTATGGCAGCCTGAACACACTAATACACCATCTATCAATAAGAAAAACATACTAGTGGATTGCTGTGGTTTGAATGTTCTCTCCAAAACTCATGTTGAAATTTGCCATTGTGACAGTATTCAGAGGTGGGATCTTTAAGAAGTGATTAATCATTAATGGATTAATGCTGTTGTTGTAGAAGTTGGTTAGTTAGCATGGGGATGAGTTAGTTATTGCAGGAGTTGGTTGATGATAATAAGGACAAGTTTGGCCTCATTTTTGTCTCTTGGTCTTGCTCACACTCACTTGCTCTTCTGCCATGTTATAGTACAATAGAAAGGCCCTCACCATATGATGGTGCCATGCTCTTGGACTTCCCAGATTCCAGAACCATAAGCCAAATGAACTTCTATTGTTTATAAATTACCCAATTTATGAGATTTTGTTATAGCAACAGAAAACCAGCTAAGAATAAGGATTCATTGAATTATCTTTATATTCTTTATATAGAAAATAATATTAAAAAATCATTGCCAAATATAGAGGTGATTAAAGTATATGCAACCAAAAAAGTAGGAAAAAGCATTAAAAATACATCATTTATTTAATTACTTACTAATATATATATATATATATATATATATATATATATATATATATATTTGAATTGTTCTGGATTTTGTGTGTTTGTAATATCTTTCAGCTTTTTAAAATTTGCAAATTATTGCAGTTTGTTTTCTCGTTCTAAATATGTACTTGCACATTTTTTTTTTTTTTTTGCAGTACTGGGGATGGAGCTCAAGGCTTTGCACATGCCTGCAAGTACTTTAACTGAGCCACATACCTAGCCCTGTACCTAAGGTTATAGTCATAATTTTATGTTCTTTTTCTTTTTTTTTTTTTTTTTTTTGGTATCGGGGATTGAACCCAGGGGTGCTTAATCACTGAGCAATATCCTCAGTACTTTTATATTTTATTTAGAGACAGTCTCACTGAGTTGCTTAGGGCCTTACTGAATTGAAGCTGGCTTTGAACTTGTGATCCTCCTGCCTCAGCCTCCCAGCCACTATGATTACAGGTGTGCACCACCATGCCCAGATATGAATTTTTTTCCTTAAATAACCCCCTGCCTCTGCCTGTACAACTATATAAGCTTGAGCCTACAAAACCTGGGTCTTCCACTGCCCTTTTTAAGATTGAACCCAATTCAGTCTGTGCAGCACCTCCTTAGATTATGAGTCTTTCCAGAGTAGAAACTGGGTCTTCACCTTTGTTTTTCACCTTGTTGCTTTTCACCTTTGCTTGGCAGAATGCTGACACATAGTAGGACTTAATAAATGGTTTTTGGTTGAACTAATGAAGTAACAAGCAAGTAGAAAGAACAAAGGATGAATGTTAATTAGTTGAGGAAGTGAGTGGTCTGGAAGATTGACTCTCAGGATTTGAGAGAATGAACATACAGGCAAGAAGGGAGCAGTCAAAGTGACCAGAGAATGCTAGTTCCTTTTTAAAAATGATGATTAAACTTCCAGTATAAAGCCATTCCAGAAATAGAAAAGGGTGCCCAAAGATATACTGAATCTTAAAGGAAACCAATTCTCTACTTTCAACATGGAGGTTACTGCTCAAGTATCTTTGCTGATCTTCCCATACTCCCCTCTGTTACTCAGTAGCTGTGGGACCTAGGGCCAACTAATTAACCTCTCTGAGATTGTTTTCTTCTACAGATGTAAATAAATACCTCAGAAGATTGTTGTGAGGATTATGTGAAATGAGGCCTGTGAAAGCATCTAGCAAAGTACTTGGCATACAGTAGTTGCTCGATAAATATTAGTTTCCTTTCTTTATTTGCTTTTTATCAGGGAGGTCTGCTAATTCCCTTTTAAAGAGGCAAATCTCCTCACCTTCCTGTGCCCTTGTCCTTCTGTTGTATACCTCAAAGGAGATATTAATTTCTTCATCACCTTGAAAGAAAACCTATCTCCTTACAGGGATATTCTTCCTCCCTAGGAATTTCTTTCCTGCTTGCAAAAAAAAAAAAAAAAAAAAAGTCTTAATGTTTATAAGGCCAATGTGATCCATCAGAAAATGCAGATTTTTTTTACACTAATAGTAAATGGACAAGGAAACTTCTTTCAATTTGTATAGATGTTTTGTTAGTTTTGCACATACTTACAACAGAATTAGGAAATCAGCAAATAAGCAAAGGTCTCTAAAATTAACTAATTCTTCCAATTTTATTAAATGGTGCAGTTTGAAGAGGTATTAGGCATAAAGCAGCTGATAAATTGCCAGTGCCTGAGTCTATCCTCTGCTATGTACCTAATCAGGCTAGGAAGAGATGCTACCTCTATACCAAGGCCAGAAACCTTGATTCCAGAAGGTGTACTTCCTGGAGGGGCATGCCAGTGAGAAGTGACTGTGGGATACTGTCCCAGAAAGAGGAGATGCTGGCTGTAAAGATCAAGATAGAATATGATGCAGCCAAATGCTTTTGGGGCCTTTAAATCAGCACAGCTGCCATGTGTGTGGGCAGCTAATTCTATTCAGAAGTGGGCAGAATTCAGGTTGGAGAATTGCTTCATGGTGTGTGTGTGTGTGTGTGTGTGTGTGTGTGTGTGTGTGTGTGTGTGTGTACTGGAGGAAAAGAAAATTGGAATAGGCACTAGAACCTCATCTAGAAACCAGTTCAGAACAGAAGGTGAAAGCAGGTGAAGTGGAAGTTGTTGCTCCTGGTCACAGTCACCTGTTGCAGCAATCAGCACCCCTTTTATACAGGCACCAAAATGAGGGCTTGGGAGGTCTTTATTTCTGTTGCTTTCATTTCACCAGTAGTTGGCTATATTATCGGTTGTAGGAATTGGTTCCCCATATAGGCTGCACTCATTTGTTATGAACATATTCAGGAAATACTCTTGGTTTATAAAAAAATTGTATATAGATATAATGCAATTTCCAGAAATTGCTTCTTCCTTCTTTTATGCGTAAATTATCTACACTGATTTTTCATCTTTTTTTTAGTACCATGGATTAAACCCAGGGACACTTAACCACTGAGCCACATCCCCATCCCTTTTTTTGTATTTTATTTATAGACAGGGTCTCACTAAATTGCTGGGCCTGGCTTTAAACTA
Organism: Urocitellus parryii; assembly: GCF_045843805.1. NCBI lineage: Eukaryota > Metazoa > Chordata > Mammalia > Rodentia > Sciuridae > Urocitellus > Urocitellus parryii. The sequence continues at coordinate 77,276,811 of NC_135547.1, forward strand.
TCTTTCTTTTTTTTCTCCTATTTTTTTTCTGGAGGGGGGGCAGTACTGGGGATCGAACCCAGGGCTTTGTGCATGCTAGGCAAGCACTCTATCACTGAGCTACACCCCAGCCCATTTTCTCCTCATTTTAGAGAAAGTGCATTTTTGCAGGCCATTGCAAGTGTGTTTTTGTAGGCCACTGACCTGGGGCTTCAGATTTTACCTCCTCTTGCCTCCTTCTCTGGAACCTTCAACTCTTGATTATTTCCTTTCCTCTCCATCACCTTCAATATCTCTCACTTCATTATGCACTTTCCCTCAGTTAACAAACCTGTATAAGTTATTTTCCTTAAAACAAATAGACACCTTCTCTTGGACCTGCTGCCCCTTGGATTACTAGCCAGGAAAATAAAAGCAAAAGTGTATTTGCTGTGCACCCTTAAAATGTCATCTCCCCATTTCCTGCTACTCTCTTTCAACATCAGAAACTAAAAATTGGGCCATGAATAGCTTTCCAAGGAAGCCTTCCCTTACTCTGTCAGGTGTTATTAGTCATGGGTTCTCAAATTGCATACTGCTACTATTATACTTAGAAAATTGAATGGGAATCCATATGTTTACTTTCTATTGTTGTTCATTTCTTTGTACTTGTGTTACTTCTGCTAAAACGTGAGTACCTAAAAGGAGGTGAATTGACCTTAATCTCAGTGTCCCCAGAAAACAATGTTTCATATTAGGTCCTCAATAAATCTTGAGCGAGGGAGAAGGGAACCAAAGCTATTGAAGTATGACCATGTGCCAGTTTTTCTGTGAGTGGGGTGTTATAATTTATAGATGAGGAAACTGAAGTTTACAGACTTCAAGGAACTTGCTGGAACTATCATAGTATCAGATGCTTTAGTTTCAGAGCTGTAATATAAATCTGTCTGATCCAAAAGTCCATGCATTTTTTTCATGCTGTCTCGATTATCTTCACTGAGTTCAAGTTTTGGTCCTACCAATCTTCTGGTACCCAACAACTTGCCACCTTTGTTCTGTCACCATTGAGGAAAAGGACACTACTGGATGAACTGGTATATCAGATCTATGGTTTCCAACTTCAGATACACTTTCCAGGCTTCTTAATTACCCTTTCACTCATCTCTGGTCAGCTTCCTTTCCCATTCTCCTCAATTACTCTTTCCACATTTACCACTTTTCCCTACCCCCTATTAACTTCTCATTGCCTTACTCCTGGACATTTAGGACAGTTCCACTGTTTTGCTATCATCAATAAAGCTAAAGTGAGCATTTTTGTACATATTTCTTTTTTGTCACTAGATTTTTCTTCTTAAACAGCAAGCTTCTTCAAGGAGTTAGTTAGCTCTTTCTTTACCATGTAATCACCACTCAACCTGTTATCGCCTGGCCTTGCCTGTTGCACTCTGTTGAAATTCCTCTCAGCAAGGTCACCCATAGCCTCCACATTGCCAAATCTAATCCATACTTCAGATAAGTCCTTTGCTGACTAGACCTTTCAGAGGCATTTGACACATCTCAGCATTCTCTGCATCTTTTAAACTTTTGACTTCTGGGTTCCAAGCTCCTCTCTGGTTTTCTTCCTATAAGTATTAGCTAATACTGTTTATCATGGACTCTTCTAAGGGCTTTGCAGGCATTACCTGTACATTTAGTCCTCAAACAACCAAGGCTTAAGAGAGACAAAGTAACTTGCTCAATGTCACGCTGCTGTTAAGTAACAGAGCCTGTAGGATATAAACTCACACAGAGTGGGTCCAGAGTTCATGCTTTTAATCACTGTGCAGTATCCTTTATCTTTGTGAACATGTTTTTTTTTTTTTTAAATATCCTTTGTGGGCTTGTTTTTGCTGGTTCTTTAAAAATTGAAATTCTCTTAAGATTCCATCATTGACCCTAACGTCATCCTCTTACATACTCTCGGTGGGTAATCTCATTCACTCTCATCATTTTAATCACCTTGTACATACTCTTGATTTTCAGAGCTAGATCCAGTCATGACTTATGCCCCCAGACTTCTCATATCACATTTGAATGGATTCTCTGGAGTGTTCCATAGGCACCTAGTACTCAACATTAAAAAAAGCTTCACTTGCTGTGCTCCTCCTCCTGTATTTGTTACATAGTAACATCATCCGGTCTCCTAAACCAGAAAACAGGGTGACATCTCAGATTTCTCCCTCTCCTTTGCCCCCAGAATCCAATTAATCACCAAGTTGTGCTAATTCTACTCCCTAAACATTTCTTAAATCTTTCCCTCGTCGCCACCCTTACTTCAAACTCTTTTCATCACTTGCCTGATATATTACAGCAGTCTCTAGCCAGGCCTCTTTAAATCATTCTGAGTCATCTCATTGAAACACAGATCTGACCACGTCACTGCCCTTCCATGACTCAGTCCTGCTAACAGGTACATTCTCAGTTCTTTAACATGACACTCAAAATTGACCTTGGTTAAGAGCATGGGCTCTGGAGTTAAACCGCCTGGTTTGAATCTCAGCTTTGACAGTGTATAACTCTGGACATGGCACACAATCTCCCTTTGTCTCCACGTCGTAATTGTGAGGATTAAATGAGCTCTCCCTGGAAGGCACTTAGTAATGTGCCTGGCATATAAGTGCTCAATAATTGTCAGATGTTGTCAATATTATGCATCTAGCCTCATTTCTTATCATTCCCTGTTTTTGAGTTTCTGTTCTTGTAATATTGCATTGTTTACAGTTTCCTAAATGCATCATGCTGTTTCACAGTTCTGTGCCTTTCCATTGCTGTTTCTTTCACTTCCTGTTTTCACATGCTTGCCTGGCTAGTATTCATCCCAGTCCTCAGCTCAGACAACATCTTTAGGACACCTCCTCTGCATCCTCCCATCCTGGCTTTCTTATGTGACTTTATAGACTCTGTGCATACTTACAGCACTGTTTATATATCTGCTTCCCATGCTGGACTGTAAGCTCTTCGAGCAAATGGACATGGATTTACTTTCTTTTTACCCTCATCACTTACCACAGGGCTCAGCATACAATAAGTGCTTAGTAAGTCTGTGGTGAACTGAAGGGCTTCCCTCTTCACTGAATAGCTAGTTAAGTATGCATATTTATGGCCCACTTGATCAAGAAAGGAATACCTCTCTTTCATTTTTACAAAGCTAGTGTTTCTTTTCATTCCCTACCCTTCCTCTCTCTTTTTCTTTTTGGTACTAGGAATTTAACCCATGGGTGCTTCACCACTGAGCTATATCCCTAGCCCTCTTTTATTTTATTTTTTTAAATTTTGAGACAGGGTCTCACTAAAATTGCTGAAGCTAGCCTTGAACTTGGTATCCTCCTGCTTCAGCTTTCCAAGTTGCTGGGATTACAGGTATGTGTTAACACATGGCTTTTCTTTCCCATTTCAATAAGTCATTCTACTATCCATATAATTATTCAAGTCAGAAACCCTGATTTCTCTCTTTCCCAGTTACATCTGATTCATCAGTATATATGTCAATTCTATAACTAAAATATATCATTCTTCCCATGTTCACTGCTATCACTATTATCTTTCAATTGGTATCAGTCTCCTAACTGGTCTTCACACTTCCATCCTGACCCCCCGCCCCCACCATGCAACAGCCAGAGTAGTTTTAAAACATGCATTAAATCACGGAACCTCTTCTGTTAAAAGCCCCCAGTGGCTTCCCACTCTATTAAGAATGAGATCCTACTCTTCTCCATGGCCTACAGGCCTTCCAGGGTCTGGTTCCTGCCTGTTCCATCTCATACCTCTCGGCCCCTCACTCACTAATCCCAGCCACACTGGTTTTCTTGCTGTACCCAGAATACAATAAGCTTTTTTTTTCTCAGCATTTCTGTACATGGTAGCCTACTCTGTTTCTCTCTTTTTTTTCCCTCTCTTTTCCTTTCTTCCTGGCTGACTCTTTCTCAACCTTCAATTCTGGCCTAAATGTCACATCTTCACAGAGCCCTATCTTAGTGACCCTATCTAAATCCCTTTGTTTGTCTATTTCTCCACACTCTGCCCTTCCTTTATGGCACTTATCATAGTTTGTAGTTCTGTTTAATTTTTACTTGTTCTTTAGTCTGCTTTCCTCACTGGATTTTAAGTTACGTGACATGGGAACTGAATCTACACTGTTCACTATTGGAGCCCTAGCACTTGGCACAATGTGTGGCACATAGTTAGCATTCAATAAGTAGTAACTGAATGAATAAGACGATAAGTCAGTCAATCAATCAGTTGAGCAGGGGGGCCTATACAAACTTTGTTTTTGGTATTTTAGGTAACAAACACCTTACCCATTTATCTAATTATTATTATTATTATTATTATTGTTTTTTGGTACTTGGGGTTGAACCCACAGGCACTACCACTGAGCCACATTCCCAGTCCTTTTTTTACAATTTTTTTTTTTTAAATTTTGAGGCAGTTCTCACTAAATTGCTTAGGGCCTCGCTTAGTTGCTGAGGCTGGACTCAAACTTGCAATCCTCCTGCCTCAGCCTCCTCAGTCACTGGGATTATAGACATGCACCCCCACGCCTGGCCTTAAATATTAAATTGTTGAAATGGCCAACTTGCCAATGCAGTTGAACAGTTTAATAGCAGACTTTAATCAATCAAGAAAAAATATAGTTTTAAAAGTCTTGTTCTTAGGCCCTGAAAGTAACTCAAGAATGATTGTAATTATAATAAACCAGCAGTTCTCAACAGGGGGAAATTTGCCCTGCCTCCTGGGACATTTGGCAATGTTTGCAGACTTGGCTGCTGAAACTGAGGGAGGGGCAGGGAAATGTGCTACTGGCATCTAGTGTGTAGAGGCAAAAGCTGTTGCTCAGCATCCCATAATGCAAAGTACAGTCCCCCCACAACAAAGAATTATACCACCAGAAACACCAATAGGACTGGGGCTGAAAAACCAAAACAGAAACAGAGCCACCATCTATTTAGTGAAACATAATAGAATGGTCAATTATAGGTGTTAGTGTTCTAGAGGATTTGTACAACTCAATAATGAAGCATTAATAAGCTCTCTTTTTTTCTAAGATTTGTTTCTGTTCTTTAGAGCAGGTTTCTGTTTGTTTTAAACAAAGAGCCCATTGATGTGCTTTGGGAAATTGCTGGATGCTCTGAAATTGTACCTCAAACTGTGTGTATATAAGCACTTATCTGGGAGGAGGACCCATGAGATTTTCAAAAGGGGTCTATGACCACCCCAAAGATTAAAAAACTCCAGTATGGAGAGACTTTTATATTTCTGGACTGTACTTTAAAAACATTTTGTAGAGTGCATGTTTTGCAAAATGTTTAGAAATATGTATCCTGGAGGGGTGTCCTTTAGAGTTGCACTGGGAGGCAGGCAAGTGTGGTGAAAGCTCAGCACAGCTTCTTCCTAGCCATCAGGATAATACCAGATTCACTGGGCTGTTAGACCGTGTGAGATAATTTATATAAGCCCTTCTGAAGTGTTATGTACATGGTGGATGCTCAACATATGTTAATTCTGTTTCTTCTCATAGAGTTGTTGTGAGAATTAAATAAAAGAGTGCTTTGAGAACCAACTGAAATAATGCATATGACACATTGTCTGGCCAGTAGTAGATGTTTAATGTTTTTTTTTTTCCCCATGTAGTCCTTACATCAAAATTCTGGGTCCTATCACTGAAATTAGAAAAAAAAAGGTTTGAATCCTGACTGTGCTATTTTATTAGTTGATTCTGGGCAAGTTACTTCGAGTCTGGGCAAGTTACTTTGAGTCTTACTTTTCTTATCAGTAAATAGGGGATAACTTCTACCTCTCAGGGATGCTAAGATACAGTTATGAAACAATATATGTAAAGGGTCTTGCATATAGATGTACTAGGGATATAACTGGTGCTTAATAAATATTAAGTTCTATTCTCAAATAGTTCCTAAATCCTACCTATATGAAGTCTTCCTATAATAAGAGGATAGTTTGCTGAAAGCTTGATACTATGACTTTATTTTACTAGATGTAAATATTTCCTCTATTTGTGTTTACTCATACTCATCTTCATTCATTGAAGGTGATAAAATTTCATCTAGATGTTGATAGACCTTTATTTTATTAATTTATTTATATGTGGTGCTAAGAATCGAACCCAGTGCTTCACACATGCTAGGCAAGTGTTCTACCACTGAGCCACAATCCCAGCCCCCATCTAGATGTTTTCAATGTCTCATTCCATGAGTTGTCAAGGGTTGTTAGGCTAAATCTACAAAGCACCCAACACAACACCATGTTCAGTTTCTTTATTAGGCATTCACTGTGTACCATATTCTCATTTGAAGGACAAAGTTATAAGGAGCTTTATCAGTATTTGTTAATGATAGCAACATCTAAAATTTATTGAGCACTTACTAGATGATAGCCACTGGTCTAAGCACTTTACTTTGACAATTGCATTGGTTTTTCTTGTTTTGGTTTTGCTTTTGAGACAGGGTCTCACTAAGTTGCTGATGCTGACCTGCAACTTGCTATCCTCTTTCCTCTGCCTTCAGAGTAGCTGGGACTACAGGTGCACACCATTGTACCTGGCTTCTTGATCAACACACTTAATCTTTATATTAATCTCCAATTAATATGTGAGGACATTGAGACATAGACTGGTTAAATTGAATTTCAGCTCAATTTTCCTAGTACATATCCTTTCCTAAAGTTGGTCAATGAAAGGAGGTCTGAGAAATAAATTTACCTATTTTTTAGGCTTTAATTATAAAAAAATTTGTTTAGATATTTTAAGAAGTCATATACATATGGCAAACATTTCAAAATGTATATATTGAACAGTGCGTCTTGACTTCTGACTTCTGTTAATGATGGAATGTCTTCTATCAGACTATCCTTTATGATAAATTGTTGGAAGGTATTAGAAAAAATTCCAAACCAGGCAGAAACAGAGGGAATTCAAGTCTTAAAATAAGGGAACCATACTGAGTGATAAAGTCACATTTATATGTGTTTGATGTGATGGGTGGTAGAGCTCAAGCGGAAAGCTGCAGGCTTATTAGCCTGATGAGTCAGCACAGAATACAAGGTTGCCAGAGTCTCATAATATGAGATCCAAAATCTAAAGTTTCTGAGAAAAATATAGGTAAATACAAAAAGCTTTCCTTATTCACTTTTTTTCTAAAATTCTGTTTGATGATTAAAACAAAAACTATAATATTATCTAATGTGGTTCTAAATGCAAGTAGATGAAATGTTCAAAGTATGTTATAAATGAAGGAAACATTTTTTGACTCAAAGTGGTTAAACATTGATATCAGTAGACTGTAATAAGGTATATATGTATAACCTAATACCTAAAGTAACCACTCAAAAATCTATACAAGTTGATATACTCAAAATACGTAAATAAAACTGAAATTATTTGAAAAGTCCAAATAACCAATGTGAAGGCAGGAGGAAGAAATAGAGGGAACAAACAGAAAGAAAAGACAAAATGGCAGAATTAGTCCCTAACATATCAATAACTACATTAAAAATAAATGGTCTAAAAACACTGATTAAATAACAGAGATTGGTAGATTAGATTTTTAAAAACCATGACCCATTATGTTTATAAGAAACTCTGTTTTAGTCAACTTTTTTGCTGCTGTGGTCAAAAGACCTGACAAGAACAACATAGAGGAGAAAAATTTTATTTGGTGCTCACATTTTCAGAGGTTCAATTCATAGATGGCTCACTCCATTGCTCTGGGCCCAAGGTGAGGCAGACTATCATGGCAGAAGAGTGTTGCAGAGGAAAGCAGCTCTGAACATGGCAATCAGGAAGCAGAGACAGAGCTCCACTCACCAGGGACAGAAATATAATCTCCAAAGGCACGGCCCCCAGCAACCCACCTCCTCAAGCCACAACCCACCCACCTACATCATTACCCAGTTCATTCTTTTCAAATGGACTAATGCACTGATTATGTTAAGGCTCTCATAACTCAATCTTTTTACCTCTAAAGTTTCTTGCATTGTTTCTCACATGAACTTTTGGGAGACACCACCTATCTAAACCATAACAAACTCTCTGGTATAGCACTTGTAGAGCATGAACAAGACTACAGGATTGATCCCCAGCACCACAAGAAAAAAAGTGCCCAAATATCATGATGTAGATAAATTGAAAGAAAAATGGTGTGTGTGTATATTTAGTTCTATGCAGTTTTATCATGTGTATGGACTGATGTAACCATCACCACAGTCAGAATACAAACCTGATCAATCACCACAAGATCTCCCTTGTATTATACCACAGGTGTCTTTTTATTTTCCTCACTCCATCTCTAATCCTTTGAAATTACTAATATGTTCTTAATGTCTATGATTTTCTTCATTTAAATATGATATAAATGGAACCACGCAGTATATGACCATTTGAGAGTGGCTTTTTTCACATCAGCATAATTCCCTTTATATCCATCCAAGTTGTTCTACACATCAACATTCATTCTTTTTTAATGCTGAATAAATAGTATTCCATGAGATAGACGTACAATTTCTGTACATTTGTTAGATGTATAATTTGTACATTTATACGCCAAAGGACTTTGGGGTTGTTTCCAGTCTTGGCTATTAAAATTAAATGTTTATTCATGTACAGTTGTGTACATTAAATTTCAATTTCTCTAGAAACAATGCCCTGGAGTTCAATTGCTGGATTATATGGTAAGAATAGTTTCAGCTTTTTTGAAGGAGCTGACACGCATGCTTTCTTTTGATTACTGTTCATATCCTTTTTTGTTTGATTTTTATTTTTTAAAAAACTTAACTGACACATAATAACTGTAAATATTTGTGGGGCACAGTGCAATAATTTGATGCATGTATTTGTATAATGATCAAATTAGGGTAATGAGAATTTCTATCTTCTTCACCATTTATTATTTATTTCTGCTGTGAGCCTTTGAACTCCTCTCTTCTAGTTCTTTATAAAATATATAATAAATTGTTATAAACTGTAGTCACCATGGTTCTGATTGTTGGCTTAACAAAGGGAGATTAAAACACTTGCTTTTTCAAATCAGTGCTATAACATCTATTTTTATAGAAGCTGAAAAATAAGAAATTGAAAGCATCAGTGAGGGTTCTGACTCATGCAAGGAAGGGATTTACTTCTAAGAAATTGGAAATTATAAATAAGAAATGAAAATATGACTAAAGTTATCTTTTAAACATGTTTTTATATTATTTTTGCATATTATTTATGCAAATCAATGGGTTTTAATATGTCATTTAAAGTAGTCTTTTAATGTCATTAATTTACCTTATAGTGTCTAAAGCAATATAACATTTTTGAATAGTTTCAAAATAATTCATTGTTTGAGTTGTAGCATTATTCTCAGACCATTAATTCATTAAAAGAAAAGGAATTGCATATTTTAAGTGTAGACATGATGAACTCATTAGAAGCTAAACTTTGTTTGTTATAACTTTTCAAACTAGAAAGGAAACAGCAATGGAACATCCTATGGGGAAGTTACTGTATTGCATTGGCTGGAGAATTGCACACAATAGCTTAGAGACCAATAAACCCTTAGACAGTTGACATTGCTCACTGCCGACTAGATGAAAAGTTAGTAAAACAACTCGCGGTACTGCCTTTTCTCAGTGGCACATTAACTTGTTTATTTAAACATTTAACTGTAAACATGAAGACGTGCTTCACATCTTACTTTCTGAATTGCACTCTCACCTTCCATACAAATCTACAACGTGGCTGGACTTGCTGTTTTGCTTATAGTCATGTGGTATCAGCACTAACTAATCTTTGAAGAAGACCTTTAACGTGAATGGTTGGGAACAAAAACAAGCAGTGCTAAAATATTCAAAGTGCTGAATAACATGTTTGAATCTCATGGTTTATGCTGGAGCAACTTTGTATTTGCACAGAGGTGCAAAAGCATGGCCATGGTATAAATTAAGGGAGTGGCACCAAAGTATACCAGCAGCTATTGTATTCTTTACTGTCGTATACTCATAGTAAAATACACAACAAATCCAGTCTCACTTAAGAATGTATTTGATGAAGCATTAAAAAGTATTAATTTTATTAAATTTTGATGCTGGATTTTATTTTGTTTTTCTTTTGAAAGTACTGGGGATGGAATCCAGGGCTTTGTGCATGGTGGGCAAGTAGTCTACCACTGAGTAACACCCCCAGCTCCTGGATTTATTATTTTGTGTAACAAAACAGGGAGTATGGGCAAGGCATTTTTTTGTATGAACTGTAGTATGGTAGTTGTCTTGAGGAAAAGAACATCTGTGATTAAGTTTTGAGTTTAACTAGCTAAATTTTTCATGGAATATTTCTTTTGCTTGAAAGAAAAACTGATGGATAAACCATGATTAAGTATTTGGCTATCTGACAAATATTTTCTCAAAAATGAAGTCAGCCTATCATTTCAGGTCAACAACTGGTAGTATTTGTTGCCAATGATAGTGTTTGTGTTTTTTGAGTGAAAATTATAATTTTTGAAAACTTCATTTTGTTACTGTGAGCTTGACAGTTTCCCAACATTTAAGCCCCTGCCCCGGGATGATATCAATGTGATTTTTTTTGATACTCAATAAAATGTATCAACTTTTGGGTTATTAGTATAACTTAGTGGACCAATATTTTCCAAATTGCCAACATGTATAAGATGAATCAAATATCCATCCAAAGTAAAAGATGACTGATGAACTTTAATGTATGATATATAAAAAAGATTCAGATATGATTTCAGATTCCATACTGTATTAACTTTTAAGAGCCTATCATTTAGCCAAGTGCTATGATGCAGTCCTGTAATCCCAGCAGCTTGGGAGAAGCACCATGAGTTCAAAGCCAGCCTCAGCAAAGCGAGGTACTAAGCAACTCAGTAAGACCCTGTCTCTAAATAAAATACAAAATAGGGCTGGGGATGTGGCTCAGTGGTCGAGTGCCCCTGAGTTCAATCCCTGGTACCCCCCACCCCCCAAAAAGAACTTTTTATTTGTAGAATTTTGGTACAGTATCAAAGAAGAATTCACAGTCATCTGAAAATGAAATTAGAATATTCCTCCCCTTTCTAGCTATATATCTCCGTGAAGCTGCATTTTCTTCATATGCTTCAACAAAAAATAGCATATCAAAACACATTGGATATAGAAGCAGGTATGACTAGTTAGCTGTCATATACTTTGCCAGACAATAAAGAAATGGGAAGAAGTATGCAACAATGGCTTCTTCTCATGAAAACTTTTAGTCTTATAAAATAGTTATTTTTCATCAAAATGTGATTGGTGCTAATATGTACTAGACTCACTATTCTTATTTTAAATCAACTAGTAAATATTTTATTATTATTGGTACATTATTAATTATACAGAAAAGTGTGGTTCTTTGTGGCATATTTGTGTATATATATATACATATATATATATATATATATAAGTGTATATATTTATATATACATATAAACATCATTTGATCAATTGCACTCCCCTGCTCCTACCCCCACCCTTCCTTGCTCTCTTCTCCAATTCCCTTCATCTACCCTACTGGTCTCTCTTCTGATTTCTATCCCCACCTCCCCCCTTCTTTATTTTTTTTTCCCTTCTAGCTTCCACATAAAGTAAAGGGCAGAGACTGTCATACTTGAAAGAAAGCATGACTCAACTATAAGCTATATGTTAGAAATCACTTTAAAAATCAATTTATGAAGAGATAAATAAAAGGAGGAATATATATATATATATATATATATATATATATATATATATATATATGAAACACAAAAAATAGTCATTAGGAAACATGTGGCAATATTAAAATTGGACAAAGTAGATTTCAGAACAATGACTATAACCAGTGATAAAAAGGGGCATCTTATAATATCTTACAATAATCAGTAAATTCATCAAGATGATATAATGAGCTGGATGTGGTGGCTCCTGCTTGTAATCCCAGTAGCTAGGAAGGCTAAGGCAGGAGGATCATGAGTTCAAAGCCAGCCTCAGCAACTTAGTGAGGCCCTAGGAAACTAAGCAAGACTCTGTCTCTAAATAAAATATACAAAAGGGCTGGGGATATGACTTAGTGGTTAAGCGCCCCCTTGGTTTAATTCCTAGTACCAAAAAAGTGGGGGATATAATGGCCTTAAGTGTATATACATCTAAAAAAAAGTTTCAAAAATATATGCAGCCCAAACTGATACAACTAAAAAGCACCAAAATAAATAAATAAATAAATAAATATTTAAGTATTTAAAATAAATTTAAAAGAATTTGAGCCAGGCATGGTGGGACACACCTATAATCCCAGCTACTGAAGAAGTTGAGGGTGGGAGATTGCACATTTGAGGCCCATTTGGGCAATCAAGTGAAATACTGTCTCAAAATAAAATATAAAAACTCTTAGCAACTTCAGCTCACTCAGCAATTGACAGAGCAAGTAGAAAATCAGTAGGAATATAGATGATGTAAACAACACTCTTAACCAACCTGACCTAGTTGATAATGTAGAATACAAATTCTTTATGAATTGCATATTAAACATTCACTAAGATACATCATATGCTGGACCATAAAAATTTTAATAACCATAAAAGTTCTGAAATCATGCAAAGTTTGTTCTCTGAGCACAACAAAAATAAATTAAGCCAGGCACAGTGGTGTACGCCTGTAATCCCAGTGGCTCAGGAGGCTGAGGCAGGAGGATTGCAAGTTCAAAGCGAGCCTCAGCAAAAAGCGAGGTATTAAGCAATTCAGTGAGACCCTGTCTCTAAATATAATACAAAATAGGTCTGGGGATGTGCCTTAGTGGTCAAGTGCCCCTGAGTTGTATCCCCAGCACCAAAATAAATAAATGAATGAATAAATAAATAAATATTTAAGTATTTAAAGTAAATTTAAAAGAATTTGATCCAGGCATGGTGGAATACACCTATAATCCCAGCTACTGAAGAAGTTGAGGGTGGGAGATTGCATGTTTGAGGCCCATTTAGGCAATCAAGTGAGATACTGTCTCAAAATAAAATATAAAAAGGGCTGGTAGGGCTGGGGATGTGGCTCAAGTGGTAGTGCGCTTGCCTGGCATGCGTGTGGCCCGGGTTCAATCCTCAGCCGAAAACTAAAATATAAATATTAAAAAAATTCTCTCTCTCTCCCTCCCTCCCTCTTTAAAGAAAAAAGGGCTGGGAATATACCTCAGTGGTAATATGTCTACCTAGCATGTGCAGGGCCCTGGGTTCAAACCCAAGTACATCAGAAACAAAAAGGGAAAATCCTCAAATATTTGGAAATTATTTTAAAAACCCTATACTTCTAAATAACTCAACAGTCAAAGAAGTAAATATTTTACATCAAATGAAAATGAGAACAATGTACCAAAATTTGTGAGATGCAGTTAAAGCACTACTTAGATGGAAACTTACAGCTTAAAATGCTTATATTAGAAAAGAAAAAAAGGTTTAAAATCAATGGACTAAGTTTCTATCATAAGAAAGTAGAAAACTAAAATAATAAAAAAAGTCCACAACATAAGCAGAAAGAAGGAAATAACAAAAACTACGAACAGAAATAAAGAAATAGAAAAAAATGAAGTCAAGGATACTAAAAGCTGTTTCTTTTTAAAAAAATAACTTCAATAAAGTTGATAAACCTTAGCCAAAATAATCAAGGAAAAAGAAAGAAATCACTAATATCAGGAATGAGAGAATTAATGTCACTGCAGGTTCTATAAACATTTTAAAACAACAATAAGGGAATATTTTGAGCAAATGGGCAAATTCTTTTTTTAAATTTTTTTTTTAATTTTAATTTTTTTAGTTATTGGCGGACACAACATCTTTGTTTGTATGTGGTGTTGAGGATCGAACCTGGGCCGCCCGCATGCGCTACCGCTTGAGCCACATCCCCAGCCCTGGGCAAATTCTTTGAAAGACAAATTATCAACATGAAATCAAGAAGTGATAGTAAATCTGAATGGCCATATAACCATTAAAGAAATCAAATTCATTAATAAAAAACTTCCCTCAAAGAAAACCCAGCTCAAATGTTTTCATTGATGAATTCTATCAAACATTTCAGTAAGAATGGCAATTATCAAGAATACAAGTAATAATAAGTGTTGGTGAAAATGTGGGGGAAAAGGGACACTCAAATATTGCTTGTGGGACTGCAAATTGGTACAACCACTATGGAAAGCAGCATGGAGATTCCTCAGAAAACTTGGAATAGAACCCCCACTTCACCCAGTTATCCCACTCCTCAGTATATACCCAAAGGACTTAAAATCAGCATACTACAGTGATGCAGCCACATCAATGTTTGCAGCAGCTCAATTCACAACAGCTAAGCTATGGAACCAACCTAAGTGTCCTTCAACAGAAGAATGGATAAAGAAAATATGTATCTATACATAATGGAATATTACTCAGCCATAAAATCGAATGACTTTATGGCTTTTGCTGGTAAATGGCTGGATCTGGAGACTATCATGCTAAGTGAAATAAGCTAAATAATCCCAAAAAACCAAAGGTTGAATGCTGTCTCTGATATGTGAATGCTAATACACAACAAAAAGAGAGGGAGGGAAAATAGAAGTTCAGTGGATTAGACAAAGGGGAATGAAGGGAAGGGAATACGAAAGATAGAATGAATCAGAAATAAATTTCCTATGTTCATATATGAATATACAATCAGTGAAATGCCACATCATGTACAGCCACAAGAATGGGATCCTATTTAGAGTAAGTTATGCTCCATGTATGTATAATATGTCAAAATACATTCTATTTTCATGTATATTTTAAGAGAATAAATAAAAAATAAAGATGAAAAAAATGAGAGTAAATCTGAATAGCCATATAATCATTAAGAGATCAAATTAATAATTAAGAAATCAAATTCATGAATAAAATCTTTTCCTCAAAGAAAATTCAGCTCAAATATTTTCATTAATGAATTCTATAAAACATTTCAGGAAGACATAGCATCACTTCTATATACGCTCTTTCAGAAAACAGAAGAGGAAATGATACTTTCTCAGCAATTTGTGTGTGTGTGCTGGGGACTGAACCCAGGACCTCACACATGCTAGGCAAGTGCTCTTCCACTGAAGTATACTCCTGGCCCCTTCGTAAGTAATTTTACAACTCAACATTGCCTTGATCTCAAAACCAAAGACATTCATTACATGAAAAGAAAACAACAGGTCAACATCTCTCATTAACATAGATACAATAACCCTTGACCAAATTTCAGCAAACTGAATCCAACAATATATAAAAAGGATAATACATAATGACAAAGTGGTGTTTATCCCAGGAAAGCGGAGTTATTGTAACATGAAAAAATCAGTGCAATTTACTATACTAATAAAGGATACCATTTTAATAACTAAAGAAAAAGCATTTGACAAAATTCAACTCTCATTTATGAGAAAAACAATCTAAGTGAATTAGAAATAGAAGGGGACTTCTATGTAATAAAGGACATTTTTGAAAATATCTATGGCTAACATCACACTTCACAGTGAAAGATTAAATGCCCCCTCCCATTACTGGGAACAAGACAAAGATGTTCACTTGTCATTACTCAGCCTTGCATTGGTGGTTTCACCTGTGTTCACAACCAGTGCAATAAGGTAAGAAAAACAAATAAAAAGCATAAATATTATACAGGAAGCATTAAAACTCTCTTTATTTACAGATGACATGTTTGTGTATACGAAACATGCAAAGTAATGTACAAGAAAACTTACTAGACCTAATAAGTGAGTTTTATAATTTTATATTATTCAAGATCAATATAAAAATTTGTATATTCTGGCAACAGTTGGAAACTGTTAAGAAATACCATGTACACTAAAATAAAAAGCATAAATTCCTATGGATTAATTGAACAAAATTTGTGCAAAACTTGTTTATTGAAGGGTTTAAATTAAAAATTAAAGTTAAAGAAGACCTAAGTAAATGAAAAGATATTAGTAAATTCATTTGAAGGAAATAAGTACTGTTAAGATGTTATTCCTCACAAATCTATATAGAAGATTGCACTACAATGCTTTTGTTAATAATATATACTTTGTATATAAGACTCAATTCATTTAAATGGCTACATATATTAATGAGCTATAGTTTACATAATCAGCTCACCAAAAGCAGTCTGGTTGGTGAGCAATTATGTTGGTGCTCAAAAAGTTTCAGATTTCAGAGCATTTTGGATTTTCAGGTTAGAGATGTTCAACATCTATATAAAACTACACTGCCTTATTCTACCCTAGATCATGGGATCTAAATAGTATTATTAGACTACAGAATATTTATATACATAATAGTTTAAGTGATTGTGCTAATTAGACAGTTACTCGCCTTTTTATGAGTTCATGTAGGTTTCTCTACATTACAGATACCTGGACCAATCATACATGCAGGCTCCATTCTTCTTAGGCTTTCCCAGCTAGGCTTGCACATTTCTTCACACTCTTATTTGATGCTTGACTGGACAGCTTGGCTTCCCAACTCCTAGGCTGAGACTAACTTTCTGATCATTTATGTTATGGTATTACCAGTTTTGTATCTCTTGAGGGCTAAGCTTGAAGTCCCATCCCTAATTACTTCTAATATTTGTGCTGGGATTGCCTTCCAACTCCATTCCCTGCATGTAATCTGGTGTTTTCCCATGGATATACCTCTTTTGTAGAACTGGGATACCTCAAGTTTCTTGCGAAGGATAGGAGGTTGCTTCTATAGTTAAATTGTGTTCCCAGAGAAAGACTAGTTTGTGCTTCCAATTCTTCCATCTTAAAAATAGAAATTTTTTGTGGTTGTGGTATCATGTGCTTATAATCCCAAAGTCTCAGGAGGCTGAGGCAGGAGTACAGTGAGTTCAAGACAAGTCTGGACAATGTAACAAGATCCTGTCCCAAAATGAAAAGAGCTGAGAATGTGGCTCAGGAGTAGAGGACCTCTGGGTTGAATTCTCAGTAAAACACATGTGTGCGCGCGCACACACACACACACACACACACAGATCTAGGAATTTCTCATTATGAATGTTGACACATACTATTCAAATACCCATTTCCTTATTGTCCATTCAATGAATGAACACCAACTAATAGGGTGCTTATTCTTCTAAATTCAGAGAGGGATGCAGACAACCAAAACCCAGATGGCTAAAAGAATGCATAAGTATCCCTAATCTGAAAATATGAACTTTGAAATGCTCCAAAATCCATAGGTTTTTGGTGCTGATCTGAAGCCACAAGGGAAAATTCCATTGCTCAATTTGGTTTTTGTTTTTCTTAAACATTTATTTTTTAGTTGTAGTTGGACACAATACCTTTATTTTATTTATTTATTTTTATGTGGTGCTGAGGATCGAACCCAGGGCCTTGCGCATGGTAGGTAAACGCTCTACTGCTGAGCCACAACCCCAGCCCCCCTCAATTTGTTTATACACAAAATTACTAAAAATATTGTGTTGGTTGAGTGTTGTGGCATACATCTATAATTCCATTGACTCAGGAGGCTAAGGCAGGAGGATGGCAAGTTCAAGGCCAGGCGAGTCTCAGTGTGTTAGTCTCAGCAATTTTGTGAGACCCTGTCTCAAGATAAAAATAAATAAATAAAAAGGATTGGGGAAGTAGCTCAGTGGTAAAGCAACCTGTTTTAATCTCCAGTACCAATATCTTATATACACACATATGTGATATATATATATATATATATATGTGTGTGTGTGTGTGTGTGTGTATTATAAAGTTATTTTCAGGCTGTTTATATTGTATGTATTAAGTATAAATGAATTTGGTGTTTAGAATTTTGTTATATCCTTAGTATACGCAATTATTATTATGTATATACAATTGTTCCAAAATTTTGAAAAAACATCTGAAATCTGTAATGTTTTGGTCTTGAGCATTTTGGATAAGGGGTACACAAGTCTAAGGACTCTAAATGTTATAGGAGTATACGTGAACCTCCTAACAGGTCTCCATTTTCCAATCCCTCCACTTTGTAGTCTGCCTCCTAACTTTTTACTAAGCTGGCTTTCTAAAAGCCAAAGTTCATCTGTTTTCATAGGAAAAAAGTATAAGCTCATTAGTGCAGCATTCAAGGCTCTTCATAATCTGACTCCAATTTCCATTCAAGCCTTAATTCTTCCTACTTTCTCATATACCCTTTGTTCTATACATCACAAACTTCTCAGTGTTCCTTTTTAACCTCTGTTCCCTCTATATAGAATACTTTCTCCAATAGCAAACTCCCAGTAAGTCTTTAAGATTCAGTTCAAAGTTTTGTTGAAACATTCCCCCTATGTTTCTTATCTGACCTGGATTTGAGCACACTGCTCTGTTGCCTTTATTAGTCTTTTATCTTGACAGGTATTGGCCTTTCTATGGGTTCATGTCACATTTGGGCCAATATAAGAGATACCTGGACCAATCATACAGGCAGGCACCATTCCTCTTAGGCTTTCCCAGCTAGGCTTGCACTCTTCTTCATGCTCCTATTTGATGCTTGACTGGCCAGCATCCTTATCTTGTTAGTCTTTGCATCTCTGAATCTAGATCTGAATAAGAGCTGGCAAGTAATGGGGGCCCAATGAACATTTGTTAAATGAATGAAGGAATAACTGAATGTAAGTAAAGAACTCAAAGAAAGGAGTTTGACAGACTTAGGTAAGGGTTTTTGAAGGGCACAGGGCTTGAAGCCGGAGCTAGAAAAACAGAGAAATGGGGAAAGGGTATTTGGAGGACGAGGATTGTTATCCTAGGAGATGGAAGACAAAAGCCCAAGACTGAGAGCAAAGACAGTGAGTGAGGAGGTCAGCCAGGCTACAGCTGACTGCTGCAATATCTTGACCTTGTCACTAGATTTCTCAAGTACATTTTCAGCTCCTAGAAGGCAGGGTATTTGGTATACTCCTTTGTACTTCCTTTATGTTTGATGCACATCTCCACAGTTACCATTCCTACTGTCTTATGGTTTTTATTGTGCTTGGTATTACAATTATCGGTGCATTGGCCTGTCTCCCTACACTTGTACCAGTTTCCCTCCCTAGCTGCTTGAGGCAGGGGGACAAGATCTTACTGTCTTTGCATCTTCCAAGTCACCTAGCATAGTTCCTGGAACACAATGGTTGCACAGCAAATATTTTTTGATCTACCATTTGTTGATCTGATTTCAGAGGACCACAAGGATATTTGTGTGCAACTGTGTATTGTGACACAAAACTTATATATGCCTTCATACTGTATAGTCTATTTTTGGCAATTTTCATTAAAATGTTATCTTATTGTACCTGGAAGACTGTCATTTCAATTTTCTTCTTTGTTCCTTCTTGGATGACTCACATCTCTTATGCCAGAAGGATATGACAGAAGGGATTCACAAAGGGTTTGGGCAAATTTGTGAATGACATAGTCATAAACGTCTGAGTGTAAGAAGCGTGGATCATGCAAAGGGGAAGGAGATAACTTTTTCAAAGTGTATTTTCAAAGTGTCTATTAGGTGCCAGTAACTGTGTCTCAGGCACTTGACACACATTACATCTCATTTAATCTTGCAGAATAATTCCATATAAAGACAGAACATCTCTATCTGTAAGGCCAAACCCATATCTGTTCAAGCACAAAGCTTCTCCAAGTACCAGAGGTAATATTTGTGTTTATTAAAATTTTATCAGTCTTTTAACAGATGAATCTTTAGATTTGCTTTTGCTTCCTAGGAACAGAACACTCACTCTCAATTCAGACTTATACAGCTTAAAACTACTTTCTGACATAACTTGATCAGTTTTTAAAGTCCCAGTGCTTTAAATTACAATGCAATCTGAGATATTCCCATAGCAATAACAGCAATTACATTTGTTCACAGCACTTACCTTTATATTTCATTAAGCTTCCAAATACTGAATAAAGGTAAGTCAAGTCAAGAAAAGAGACTTCTATTAACCCTGACACCAGCAAATTGTCTCAAATTATAGCATGCCTTCTATTTGTATTCTAGACATATTGAATGGGTTTTCTGAGATACATATTTATACCTCACCTATGGTTAGAAGAAAATTGGAAGAAATTAGTTTAAGTTGTTTCTAATTTTTTAAAAAAATAATAGTAACTTTAAAAAAACGTAATGCTCCTGAGTATACAGCTGTTGCATCTGGCAGAAATCCTAACATTATAACCAAAGCACCATCCCTCATCCTTGGGAAATAGCTTGAGAAGGTGGGGCTGCATGTGTTAGTTTGGTATTTAAAGTCACACAGTCTAAGGTCTGTAGCTACATCCTGATCTGTGATAACATGCTTCCTGCCAGGGGTGGGGTGCAGTGGGAATAGAAGAGGTGCACCCTTGGATTATCAATACATGCACAGGTTCCAGACAGCTTTTCATTACCTTGTTTTGGGAAAATTATAACAGACACCTTTGCTTTGTGAAGTCCATTTCATATGACTAAAGGAAATAGAAAGGGCTCAAATGGTCCATTTCACATTTTGTATGATCCTGCCCCAATCTCTGTATGCCACTAATAGCTGGAAACAACAGACCTGATTTTGTTAGTGATTATGTGTTTCTTGAATTTTACATTAATTGAGAGACCAGAATTACCACCAAGGAATATATGCTACATACCACCTATGGCACTTCTAAAAAATAAATGAAAACCTAGCTTTCACATTTAAAGACTTGTCCCTTCCTTTTTGAGGCTAGGGGATGAAAATATGCACATCTTCCAAAGAGTTCTTTGTGCGAACAGGTGACCCCTTCCCACAGTCTCTGTAATTAATTGAGAAATTAAAGTTGGTTGGCCTTTGAGATCTTTTGTAAAAAAAAGGCAGAAGGTCTTGGATATTTTGGAACAAGAGTCCACTATTCTGCCAAGACAGTGTGTTATTGTTATTGAAGTGTCTCTCAACAAAACGGTATTGAGTGGTGAGGACGTGATTTTGATTAGGTGGAATGACTCAGCTCTTCCCCTTAAAGAAGAGAGGACTTGTCAGAGCCTTACTTACCTCATGATCTGGGATCTCAGAGGATAGTGTTTTCCCTAGGATGACCCCGGTCAAGTATGTCCAGCAACGAGCCGTGTTGGCAAGGTTGTAGCCTCCTGTCTCCATCAAGAATTGTGAAGTTAGGAAAGAATAGTCACAAAACAGCAGGAGAGGGAAGAGGGTAAGGAAGGAGAGAAAAATGTTTTAATAAAGGGGCTCAAAAGACTTGCAGAATTTCACCTAAAAATTTTTATACGATAACTGTAAACCACCTAGTGGGCAGACTTTGGGGGACCAGTCAGATCATGCACAGTGTAGAACTGGGAATTCAAGAACAAGAAAGATTATATCTCCCAACAAATAAGAACCTGAAGAATCCAAGTTCCTCCACTCCATCAAGAGACATTGGCAAGACTGAGATCCCTAGAGGTGACCTACACAATGAGAAGGTTTCTGTGATGGATTTTGCAACAATTCTATAAAATAACTGTTGGATGTGATCTGTATTTTAAAGCTATTGGCAGATCTCACCCTAAAACCATCCAGGAAAGAGAAAAGGAAAGTGCTGACAGAAACAGACTTCCTTCTTTTAATATCAGCATTCCTTTTCACCACAAAACACAAGCCTGGTGGCAGAGATCAAAGAGAGTGAGATGAGAAAGGGACTGTTGATTGACGCTCTGACCCATCTCGTCAGGTCCTGTCACAGTCACCCAGCAGCCATATTACACTGGCTAATAATCAGCATATTTTTGTGCTGAATAGATGTGCTCTGCCATGCAAGCATTAGAACATTGGCCTTTAGCTAAATTCCAAGAGCATAAGGGTAAAATGGAATGATTGCCTAACCCCAATGTAGCCTAAAGGAAATAGAATCTGGTCTATTTTAGGTAGGGTGACCACATAAATTATCGTCCAAAATGATATACTTTTAAGAGCAAAAGAGGACACTATTAAATCATTATACTGAAATAATATGTATAAACTGGGACATATGGTCACCCTTTTCTTAAGCCTTTCTACCATTTGAAAGGGCTGGAATGCTGGGTCTTCTGGAGTGTGTCATTTGGGCCTCAACAGGGTCCACTGAAGTTTGAGGATGTGGCTCTTTCTATGAATTGTCTATGTGCTAATAATAACTGAAGCCAGGTGTGGTGGTGCATGCTGGTAATCTCAACTACTTGGGATGTTGAGGCAGGAAGATTGCAAGTTCAAGGCCAACCTCAGCAACTTAGTGAGACCCTGTCTCAAAATAAAAAATAAAATGAGCTTGGATATAGTTCAGTGGTAAAGCGCCCCTAGGTTTCTTTTTTTTTTTTAGAGAGAATTTTTAATATTTATTTATTTTTTATTTTTTTAGTTTTCGGCGGACACAACATCTTTGTTTGTATGTGGTGCTGAGGATCGAACCCGGGCCGCACGCATGCCAGGCGAGCGCGCTGCCGCTTGAGCCACATCTCCAGCCCCCCTAGGTTCTTAAAAAAGTACCCTAGGTACTTTAAAAAAAAAAGCCGAGAGTTTCAGTTCAATATTATGGGTATTACTTTAAAAAAGCATTGACATAGAAAAAAATCAAATTTATAAAATATTTATTTGGTGTGGTTATTTAATTTTAAAAAAGAGTCACTATAAGCTTTGCTTAAGTAGTAAGATGTCTCTGATATACATATAGTATGATGTAATTTGCAAAGATTCCATTTATGCACAGGCATTCTCAGGAAAACACGCATTACATAAGAAAAATTATACTTACATATTCAAAAGCCCAAACTGTGGGCTGAAAAAGCAAAAGGGCTTTAGAGAATGCTAATAGTGAAGGCTGTAGCCTCAGACAAAAATTCCTCACAGATGTATGTTGTAGAAAGGTCTTTTATTCTCCCTTGTTGTACCTGTATCATAATCACCATTCTTAGTGCCGTCAAGGAAAGTAATATATCATGCAGGGCTTATCAATTTTATCTTTTTCTTCAGTTGAAGTTAATATATTTCTTGCCAGCTTTTCATAAGAGGGTGTCTCTTGTAAGCACCTTTAATTTTGATCCCTCTCGGGTTTCAGGCTGCCAAAGGACCCAGTTTGTATATTTGTGTTGAATGCTTACTCATATACATAAGGCCTCAGGATTTCCCCTAATTTTTTTAATAAAAGGTTGACCTCCCCCCGCAAAAAAACAAGTATTAGCTCCTCCATTATATATATTTTAAGCTCAATCTGTATGACCATTTATTTTAGCACATCACTCTATTTATCCAGTGAAATAATGATTGTGCCAGGTAGGTAGATGGAAGATCCTAAGCAAGGCATCCTCAAAGGTGCAAAAGCTTTCTTTCTCAAATGTATAAATGCTTCTATTGATATTTATATTACTATTTATATTACTTCTGGTTAAGTAATATAAATATCAGTACATGTGAAAGACAAGAATGCCTAAGAGATTCTGGATGTCTCAATTTTGCTTCATTATAACAAAATCTTGTTTTTTTTCCAGTACTGGGGATTGAACTCAGGACCTTACACATGCTAGGCAAGCACTCTGCCACCGAGCCACATCCCCAATCCCCAAACTATATTTTTTGGGGGGGAGAGAGTCATTCTTGAATACAGCTTAGATAATTAATACACATGTTTAATACTGATATATGAGTTAGAATTTCAGCAGTATGTTTCCAAAAGATGTTACTAGAACTGAGAATCAAAGACTATACTGAGAAAAGATGGATCAAAGTCAACACTCTCTTTTTTTTTTTTTTAAAGAGAGAGTGAGAGAGGAGAGAGAGAGAGAGAATTTTTTTTTAATATTTATTTTTTAGTTCTCGGCAGACACAACATCTTTGTTGGTATGTGGTGCTGAGGATCGAACCCGGGCCGCACGCATGCCAGGCGAGCGCGCTACCGCTGAGCCACATCTCCAGCCCAACAACACTCTCTTTTGATGATCTATAATAATGTGCATGTTTTCCTTCTTCTCCTTCTCCTTCTTTTGTTTGGCGTTTGTGGTACTGGGTGTGGATGGATCCAGGTCCTTGCACATGCTAGGCAAGTTCTCTACCATTAAGCTATACCCTCAGCTCCTGATGCAGGTTTAACCAAAGGACATTTACTTCAGGAATTAAAACAGACTCCATTGTGACAAGGAGTCAATGCATAGGTCAAGCGAGGAGGAGTGTGTCAGAGTATTTCCTTATGCTGAACTGTGGAGGTGGCAGAGTTCATTGACTCCAGCTTTGGGGACATAGGCAGGTTGATATCCTATTTAAGAAGGCCAAATTTTCTTTCTGTGCCAATAGACAAAATGTGGGGGAAGGCAACAGATTCTCATAGTGACCTTCCTTTGGACTCACCTCCTCCTAAAATGAGTGTTGCCAGTTGCCACTGAAGGATGTACTTGAGACACTTGCCAATTCCCACTGGAGTCATGTTAAAGGAGCACATGGGATCCCCGGCTATTGTATCAGCTCCCAGCTGTAACACCACTGCTTTGGGATTAAAGGCTTGGTACACCTCCTTTAGTACACTGTAGAAAAAAGATATAAAATATTAGAAGACTATAGATGAGGCTAGTGGGGTGGCGGGGCGAGTTGGACTCATAGTCTACTGAGCTAACAATTAAGGAAAAAGAAACATAACCTGTCAATTTCATTGAAATTTCTACCTCAACAGGGTGAATCAGAGTACATGTGAATCACTTTTTTCTTAAAATCTGACTTACAAAACAAACAAACAAACAAACAACAACAACAAAAACTCTATCTCCTATTTGTTCACCAAGGAACAAAATTGCCCTTCTGTTTTAGAACTAACTTTCTGGAAATATTCATATTAATCTCACTTCAACAGTCATAACACACAGTATATACATTTATTTCATTTTAAAGTCTGGAGAAATAAAACATATACATTGAATAGTTATTAAGGATTCTTTCTGGTAATTTAAGACAGCAATCCCACTTGGAGTTGATCACCTAATTCTTAATGGGAGCTGGGGGCGAGAAGTATAAGCTTTGAAAGCCTAGATGGTATCACTTACTTTTTATTATGCAAAAGGACTTGAGGGTAATGAAATGCTGTCCTCCCCAATGCATATGTAACCAGGGTATTATAAAGAAGGGAACTGCAACAACTGATCTAAAATTATAAATCTGAAAGCACCCTAAAAGAATAAGTTGCTGTGGGTAATACTAAGTATAACTTTGGGTAGAATTATTCAATGCTGTAGAATCAACCTAATTGCTTTTGTCAACAGTGAGAAGCCTTATAGATGAAAAGGAAGATGTCAATGTGACAGGTGACCTTAGTCAGGCTTCCAATATAATCATTAATTGAACACTGACAATGTCCAGAATGCATTCCTAGGAGTCATAAGGTCCTTGCTCTCAAGGGGCTTACAATCTACTTTCCAGACAAAACATATACCAGTCCTCAAGGGCCTGAAGAACTCTTACAGAGATGTATAAACAAGTGCAAATTAACATACTTCAGAGTTGAGAAAATACAGAGTCAAAAAGTGATCAAAAATGTTGAGGTCAATGACCCTCTCATAATCAACATGTCAAATCACACCAGTGCAGAAAACCCAGAAAAATCCCAGATCCTTCTGAAACAGCAAAAGGAATTCAGGGATATAAAATGCCGTCTTCCCCAATTCATATGTACCCAGGGCATTGAAGCTATTGACTAGGGTTCAGCCACAGAGGCAGTCGTTGACTCAAAGCACTGTTTTGTTTTGATTTCTCATCCTCACAGACAAATATTGAGTGATGGTAGAGATTATAAGAATATTATAAAAATTATGACATATGATCCTTAATACAAGGATACTTGGGCTTATTCTCTCTTTCATGTGCTTATCTCCTGGGTGCAGAGGGAAGATAAGCTACCTGAATAGTTTAGACGACATTTATTGAACATCTACACGTACAGAGCACCCTATTAGCTGCTTCTGGGAGACACAGAGGAAGGCGTGATGTCTGTTCTAAAAAGGTTTTCAGCCAAGGCGGGAGAGGGGGAGGCAAGCAAGACTATGGTTCTTTTCATTCATTCTTTTCCTCACTTAATGAGGATCCACTATGTGCCCAGCATGTAACTGTACCAGATGCTGCAGGAATCAAGATGAATCTGGCACATATACCTTTGTATAGCCCAGGATAGAGGGGAAGACACAGATTGTGGCAATAAAAAATTAAAACAAAAGGATAAATGAAGCATCGGAGGTGGCACAGAGGAGAGAGTACTCAACTTTTCCAGAGAAAACTCGAAAAGGCTCTGCAGAGGTAACTCTTGACTTAGGTCCAAAAAGATGAGAAGTACTACAATGGAGCCAACTCTTGAGATGGCTAGAATGAAACAGAGCGATAACAACAATTCCTGGTGGGGCTGTGGAAAAAGTAGATCACACTGTCTTGCTGGTGGGAATGTAAAACGGTATAGCCACTCTGGAAAATAGTTTAGCAGTTCCTGTCAAAACTAAAAATAGACTTGCCATATGAGCCGGCAATTGCACTCTTGGGCAATTTATTCCAGAGAAGTTAAGGTTTATTTTCATGTAGGAACTCGTACACAAATGTGCATAGCATCTTTACTTGTAATAGCCCCCAATTGGAAAGACTCAGATGTACTTCAATAGATGAATGGTTAAACAAACTGGTTCATCCATACCAGAGGAATATTGCTTATCAATCAGAAGAAACAAACTATTGATACACACACAAATAAAATGGATGAACTTAAAGGTAATTATGCTGGGTGAATAAGGTCAATCTCAAAAGAATATACACTGCAAAATTCCACTTACATAATATTGTAAAATAGTAACTTATAGAGATGGGGATCAGATTAGTGGATAGCAGGGGTTAGGGATGAGGTGCAGCATGAGACCTTGTGGTGATGGTACAGTTTTGTATCTTGATTGTAGTAGAGGTTATGTCAGGCTACATATGTGAAAATATCACATAGAAAGACACACACACACACACACACACACACACACACGTCAACTAGTGAAATCTGAATACAATTTATGGGTTGTACCAAAATCAACTTCTTGATTTTGATGCTATTCTATAATTTTGCAAGATGCCAACATTTGAGGAAGCTGGAGGAAGAGTACATGGGACTTCCTTGTACATTTCTTTGCAACCTCGTGAATCTGTGATTATTTTCATATATATACATATGAAATATATATAAATTATGTATATAATTTAAAATATATGTATTTTAAATTTGGTACTGGGCATTAAACCCAGGGGTGCTTAACCACTGAGCTACATTCCCAGACCTTTTAATTTTTATTTTGAGCAGGGTCTCACTAAGTTTTTGAGACTGGCCTGGAACTTGCAATTCTCTTGTCTCAAACTCTCAATTTCCTGGGACTAAGGTCTATGCCAATTTGCCTGACTTCTCTAGTGAAATGTTTTTGTTTTTTTTTTTTAAGCAAAGGAGGGGTGGGGTTGTGGCTCAGTGGTAGAGCACTTGCCTAGCACATGTGAGGCACTGGGTTTGATCCTCAGCACCACATAAAATAAATAAATAAAATAAAAGTATTGTGTCCATCTATAACAAAAAAATTTTAAAAAACAAAGAAGAGCTGGGGGTGGGGGTTGTGCAGATCAGTGGTAGAGTGTCTGCCTAGTATTTACAAGGCCCTCAGTTCCATCCCCAGAAACTGTCTGAAAAGAAAGAAAGAGAAGAAAAGAAAAAAAACTGGAGAAGTTTGTAGGCACTACTTTGGGTGAACTTAGTGGACTAGGAGATAGGGATGGTTGTGGGAGTTAATGGCAGGGGATGAGGTTCAGAGAAGTGTATGTGCAGAAACATGCAGGCAGGGAGGGAACAGGGAGTGAAGGATGAAGCTAATAGTAAATGTGAGCAGGTAGGTATTATAAGTTTGTATTTTTATCCAAAGGGTATGAAATGTCTCAAATATTGTGTGTGTGTGTGTGTGTGTGTGTGTGTGTGACGTAGGTGCATGCATGCATGTGCACCCCTTTGTGTGTTGGGGCATGATCAGATTTCCATTTTAAAGATACTTGAGCTCTAGGGTAGGGTACACTGAAGGTTGGTCAGGGTTTTTGCAAACATCCAGGTGGATGGATAGACAGGAAGAGATGGATTGGGGAGATAAACTTCCATGATAAAATTAATAGAGTCATACAGAGTGACACATGAGAAAAGAATATACCTATGATGTTTATGACTGTTTGGTAATTAGGAGAGAGGAAAGGATAAAGGAAGGGAGGTGTTTCAGGAAAGTCGTTTTAATTATAGCTAGGAAAGGAAAATGAGTCCTCAAGGAGTTCTGATGAAGCAGGCTCTAGATGGGTAGAGAAAAGGGTAATTAGAAGCTTAGGAAAAGCTAGGGCACTTTGTATATAATAGAAAATTCAAAGCAACTGGTAGTGAGGACAGCTTACAGAGGGCTGGGTGGTGGACAATCATAAATTCAAGACGGCTGTTTTCATTTGATTTGACAATCAAATGGAAACCCCTGGAGAAGTATAAGTACTGATGTTGCTGAAAAATTATAATTAGGAACTCTGACTTTTTGCTATTGCATGTAAGGCCAGAGAGAAAATTTGGAAGCAGAGGAATTGGCAAAAAGACTACTGAAGCATTCTAGGCATGAGAACAACAGGAAGCAAGGCAAGGTAAATATAGAAAAAAATTGAGAAGGCTAGGTGACAAGGGAGGGAGGAGAGTTAAAGGAGAAAACACACCGTGCCCCTTTTCTCCAGAAGTGCCAGGACAGGAAGAGAGAAATTGCCACTTTCAAATCCAGTATTCCTCTTGCTCATCAATCATTCCTCTTTTGAAGTCAATGTCATTTGCTTATACTATTCAAATACTATCAGAGTTCTTATCTATAGACCCACAATGTATTCTTCCGGCTCCCTTGAGGATTTCAGCACCTGGTTCATATTTTTTTTTCTCTCTCTCTCCTTGTCATGGTTCTCTGCAATTCAGTATTCATTTACTCACTAAAACTTTGATTCCAGCACCTGCAGTTCTCTATGCTGTGGACTAGAGATACAGAAATAAGCCAGATCCAAGGACCTTATGGTCCAGTAGGGGAAGAAAACAGGAAAATCATCAATTATGATAAGTGCTACAATATTCATTCACTCATTCATTGATCCATTCACCCAAAAAATGTTAGTTGATTGGCTACTATATACCAAGCACTAGGTTGAAAAATGGGTTTACTCTATTGAATGAAAGTGATCTTTTCTTTCTCCAGGGACTATCCTAATTCTCTGACATCACAGTTTCTTCATCTTTCCAACAATAGTGATGTCCAACTGCACTCCACTTCAGTTATTCCCAAGCATGGCCACACTTCAGGGCCCAATAAGGAAACATTTGGAATTGCTTTACTTCTAAGGCCCTGGACTCTGAAATACTTTCTCTGCTTACAGTTTTTATCTTTTCATGTCTCCTATTGCACTTGCTCTTTATTCTCATAATAACTCCCATTCCCTAGTCTTTCCCTGTTTTTCAAGTTCATTAGCCTATTTTAATTTTTTGGTAGTACTGGGGATTGAACCTAGGGCCTTGCAAATGCTAGGTAAGTGGTCTGCTACTGAGCTACAACCCCAGCTCTTTTTATTATGACAGGGTCTTGTTAAGTTGCCCAGGCTGGCTGGAAACTTGGGATCCTCCTGCCTCAGCCTCTAGAGTAGCAATGCTTAGCCTTTTGAGCAACTGCCAGGTGATTTCCATAGTGGCTGTACCATTTTAAATTCCCAACAGCAATGTTTGAGTTTTCAAATTTCTCTTTGTCCTCACCAACATTTATTTTCTGTTTTGAATTATTTATAGTTGTTCTGGTGGATGTGAAGTGGTATCATCCTGGTTCCCTGGGAACTGAACCCAGGGCCTCCTATGTGTTAGTGCTTTACCACTGAGCTACACTCCCTATATTCATTGTAGTCTTGATTTGTATTCTCCTGATGACTGAAGAAGTTGAATATAATTTCTTGTGCTTATTAGTCATCTTCATGTCTTCCTTAGAGCAGTATCTGTTTCAGTCATTTGCCCATTTTTAAACTGGGTTGTTTTTAATATTGAGTTGTAAGAATTCTTAATATATTCTAGATACAAGTATATTAAAAAATCTTTGATTTGCAAAGTTTTGTCCCATTCTTTTAAAAATATTTTTAAAATATTTTGCACATTCTTTTTAAAATATTTTTTTCAGCTGTAGATGGACACAATACCTTTATTTTATTTGCTTATTTTTATGTGGTGCCAGAGATCAAGCCCAGTGTCTCACACATGCTAGGCAAGCGCTCTACTATTGAGCCACAATCCCAGTCCCGCCTTACACAGTCTTGGTAATGTCCTTTGAAGCACAAAAATTTTCAATTTTAACAAAGTCCATTTTACTTATTTTTTCTTTTGTTGCTTGATTTTGGTATCATATTTAAGAAACTATCACCTAATCCAAAGTCAAGAAAATTTACATCTATTTTTTTTCTAAGAGTTTAATAGTTTTTAACTCATTTATATCATTGATCTAAGATAACTTTTGTATAAGGACCTAGCATTCTTTTGCATGCTGATATCCAGTTGTCCCAGAGACATTTGTTTAAAAGATTGTCTTTTGCCCCACTGAATGATCATGGCCCATTTGTATAAAATCAGTTGTAAATGTTGGGATTTATTTCTGTTCTTTGAACTCTGATCTATATGTCTGTCTTATGCCAGCACCATACTGTTTTGAATACTGTAGCTTTGTAGTAAGTTTTGAAGTTAGTAAGTGTGAGTTTTCCAACTCTGTCCTTCCTTTTCAAGATTGTTTAGCTATTCTAGGTTGAATTTTCTATACATTTTAGGATCAGCCTGTCAATTTGTGCAGAGAAGCCAGCTGTGATTTACAGCTCCATTCCAACCAGGCCAAGTCTGTCATCTTACTTCTTCTAGCTACTACCTCTGTTAATGATATCCATCCTTTCAGTCACTCATGTTCAAAACTTTTCAGCCTGTTTTAGTCAGCTTTTTTTTTTTCTGCTGTGACTAAAAGACCTGACCAGAACAACTGTGGAGGAGGAAAAGTTTATTTGAGGGCTCATGGTTTCAGAGGTCTCAATCCATAGATAGCAGGCTCCATTTCTCAGGGCTTGAGGTGAGGCAGAATATCATGGTAGAAGAGTGTGGCAGAGGGAAGCAGGACACATTATGATCAGAATGAAGAGAAGGAGAGGGAGAGAGCGAGAAGAAGAGAGGGAGAAGGAGAGGGAGAGGGAGAGAGGGAGAGGGGGAGGGAGAGAGAGAGAGAGACTCCACTCTCCAGATACTAAACACATACCCCATAGCCACGCCCCCAATGAACTACTTCCTCCAGCCACACCCCACCTGCCTCCAGTCACCACTCAGTTAATCCCATCAGGAATTAATTAACTGATTAGGTCAAGGCTATAACTCAATCATTTCTTCTCCAAAACTTCTTGTATTGTTTCACATGTGAGCTTTTGGGGGACACCACATCTAAACCATAACACAGCCCTTTATGATTCCTCCCTTTCCTGGAGTCCTCTTCAATTACCAGTCTTTCTCATGTTTCTCTCCCATTCCCTCCTCTCCATTCCCACTGCAGTGCTCAAATCTAGCCTTTATAAGCTTCTTTGTAGATTACACCAATAGCTTCCTAATTAGTTTCCCTGCCTCAAGTCTCTTCCTTCTCCCATCCATCACACACACTACCATCAAATTAATCTTCCTTAAGAATAGTTTTGATCAAGTCACTTCCTTACTCAAAATACTTCATGTCCCTCCATTGTCTTTAGATATCACTTAAAATTCTTCAGCTATGATCCAAAATCCTTCATGATCTGACTCTGGCCTCGTTTTAAACCTTATTTTAAAAAAATAATTCCTTAACCCACATTATTCTATAGGCAAACTGAACTCTCCATTGTTCACTCACCTTGCCATTTTTTTTACAAGCAGGCCTTCTGTCATACTTATGACAGAATGTCACCTTTCTATGAGTCTATTATAGCCATTCTTGAAAGGGTAGCTCAAATTCCTCTCTTCTATGAAAGAAAATGATAATAATAGCAGCTAACACTTACTGAGCACTTCATTCAAAGCAGAGCACTGTTCCATGTTACTTTATATGTACCAGCACATTTAACCCTCATAACATAAGATAGGTATTATCATTAATCCTATTTTACAGATGGGGAAACTACAGCACCAAAAGGTTAAGAAATCTATAGAGCAAGCTGGGTGTGGTGCCTCCTGCCTGTAATCCCAGTGGCTCAGGAGGCTGATGCAGGAGGATCACAAGTTCAAAGCCAGCCTCAGTCACTTAGCAAGGCCCTAACCAGCTTAGCAAGACCCTGTCTCAAAATAAAAAAGAATAAAAAATGGGCTGAGATGTGGCTCAGTGATTAAGCACCCCTGGGTTCAATCCCTAGTGCCAAAAAAGAAAATAAATCTGTACAGCATCACATGGCTATTAAATGTCAGAGCTGCAGCCTGGCACCAGAGTGCATGCTCTAAACCACTGCAAATCTACCTGCTTCCCTGACTTTGTGAGTTACTGTGCATAAGGTCCTTTGCCAGCCACTTCACCCATATTATTTCACAAAACAGCAGCCACCAGTGTCATTATTTTTTTTCAGTGTTAATCTCAAGCAAGCTCTGATCTTATTTATTATTCCCTCATTCTGAAATCTTCACTGGCTTCCCACATGCTTACAAAATATGGCACAAACTTTCATGGCTTAGAATTCCAGCTCCTCCATGAGGTGGTTCCCACCCACTTTCCCAATCTTTGCAACTTCTCCCTCTCATGCACTTTACAATCCAGCCAAACTAAACCACTGCTATTCTTTGTACATATCTTAGACTCTCCTGACTTTGATCTTACCACACCCTCTGTGTAGAACATCCTTCCCTACAATTTCTGTGTATTCAAACTTGACCCAGATTTTATAAACGTGCATACACATTCACATATTTCATAAAGATATCATAATTAGGTACCCTTTAGAACCCAGATAAAATGTTACCTCCTCAAATAAGCCTTTTTCTGAAGTTTTTACTCACTTTGAATGCCCACAACATCTTAAATCTTATGGTTCTTACAACCTTCAATGTTTCATTTTATTTAAATGTATGTGAATATGAAAATCAATCGCTAAATCTGTCTATCATTTTACAATTTCCACCAACTTCCTTGAGGGTAGAATCAGTACTTTATACATAGTAGGCATTCAATAAATAGTCATTAAGTGAATAAATGAATGAAATACCACTCCAGATTGCTTTTAGGAAAGTTTCCCTAACCACTGTTGACAGTACTTTTTGTTATATTGCAAATCATTAATTTTAGGTTTTGTGAAAGCATAGAATCTCTTCCCCACAAAGGAGGTGGGGAGGACAAGCATCTCATTACACTACATTAGTTAAACTTCCCCATAAACACACAAGACATTCATTTGAAATGCAGTTTTCTTGATGAGAAACCTGATCCCTCAGTCTTCAGCAGTCTGGTTTTCCAGGGAGGCTATGCAAATGAGGAAGAGAAGCCAGGCAGCTGCTCCTTCAGGCCTTGATTTGGGGGAGGGGGGTTGGTGACTGAGGAGGATTAGAGCCAGGGGTGATGACATTCATGATGTTTTTAGGTAAGAGCAAAACACCAAACAAAATTGTGGAGATATTCTCTTTTCTTCTAGTCCAGCAGGGTGGACCACAGCTTTTGCTGTGTGCTCTTGAGATCATTCACTGGTGCCATTTTCCCCTCTAATACCAAGGGATAGATGTGTGTGTGTGTGTGTGTGTGTGTGTGTGTGTGTGTGTGTGTGCTTTTTAAAAATTAATCATTTAAATCCTAAACCGGGTGCAGTGGCACAAGCCTGTAATCCCAGCAATTGAGGCTGAGGCAGGGGGAATCCCAAGTTTGAGGCTAGCCTCAGCAAATTAGCAAAAGCCTATTTCAAATTTTTAGAAAAGGGCACAATGGATATAGCTGAGTGGCAGAGCATCCCTGGCTTCAATCCCCAATATATATATATTAAAAAATCCTAAAAGACTCATCCCAGGACACTTGGATTCCAGAGTGACATTTACAGCAGACTTAATCAGTGCTGCTGGTGGAGGGATGTCAATCCTAACTTTTTTCTCTATCCAGACCTCTGATGCTGGGAGCAGGTCCCCTCTTCTCACTTTCTAGCTTGCATTCCAGCAAGGGCCAGCTTTGCATCTTCATGCTTTCCAACAAGCAGTCTTAGCACCCTCTAGAGACTTCCTCAATAGAGATGAAAGAAAGGGGAAACTCAAAAATTGAAAAACCAAGAAGGGTAGGAGGCACAGGGAGAGCAGAGAGAAATATTTGGTACTAATGTTTTTTGAGCTCCTCATATAAGTCTGAGAAAAGTAATTGCTGGCAGCAAAACCCCTTCTGAAAATATAACATTTAATCTGTTGCAGCATTCGATGGGATTTGGGGGGGGGGTTAAGGACCCAAAGTATCACTAATCGGTCCCAAATGGGAGCCAGTTAATTTTGCATAGGGATTTTTTCCCCTAAATACCCACAATCCTATCTCAACTCAGGTACTGCTGACTCATTCTGTAACAACTCAACCTGCCAGGGGACTAGCATATGGTAAATGCCTCAGTGATTCCTGAATATCTATTACAAATGATTCTGGGAGGCAGAGAATTGGAGGGGGGCTCCCTGCAGTGAGGATGATGTGTCATTTCACAAGGGCCATGGGTGCCTCTTGAACATATCCAGAAGACATTTCATTTCCTATAAGTTCCTTTTTCTGCTTTTAGCATCAGACAAGCTTAACTGGTTTTTGCCAATGTCTAAAATAAAGCACCCAAACATATACAATAAAAAAAAAATACCTTCAACCTCCAAACCCACTCACCCGCCAACCAACAAACAACCCTGCATCCCTTTTGTTGTTTGACTTTTCAGGATGTAATCTCTTAACATTTTAAAGGGACATCTTTTCTCTCATTGCTGAGTCCATTATATAGAAACATAGATTCAAATTGGCATCTCTTTAGAACATGCCTTGTAGTAAGTAGTTCTACTCATCAATTATATGTCACCTTGGCAACAGAAAGGGCTGCACGCTATTTTTAGCGAATTATTACTTATCTCTTGCTATACCTCTTAGAAGTAAACCATTCTCATTCACACAAGGGAAAGTGAGTCATCCTGAATTAAAGAACCTTACCAGTGGTCTGGAGTGAATCGTCAGAGCTAGAATTAGAACACTAATTCTAATTCGAATCCAATGCTATCGTCACTAAATCCCAATGCTCTTTGGCTCTTTTCATTTTGAAAGGCTAGAGGCCCCAGCAAGCAGAGTGTATATTATCTGGGCAGGGGGTGGGGTGGGCGGAGAGGCAGGCTGGTCTGAGAGCTAAGCTAACAAACAGAACAAAATGGAAGAAGACTCAAAGAATAGGAGTCTTAAGGCTAGCTGTGCTAATGGCCCTTTGTGTGATCTGGGGTGGGTCATTTCATTGGTCTGCAACCACCAGGGCGGCCCAAGGTGCAGATTACATTCAGCTTTGTGTCATGTCATTGAGTTTATGTCTCATCTGTCTCTCTTTGTGACCTCCACAGCACCCAGTTCTGAGGGAATACTGGCCATGGAGTCAGACAAACTTGGATCCAGGGTTTACACGGTACCTTGGAAAAATCACTTCACTTTTCTGAACCTCAGTTTCCTTCTCTATCAAACAAGAATAACATTCCCCCCATGGGGTTATTGTGAGTATTAAATGATATAGCATTTGTGAAAATCTTCTCCCAGAACCAGGCACATGGTAAGCACTCCATAACGTCGACTGAATAAATGAATGGCCTTAAGTCAGGCCCTTGGAGTGCTATGTTAATTCTTTCAGCCCACTAGGATACTGTTGAGTTCAGCACAGCACACCACAGCAGTGACTTCCTGAATAGTACTCTAATGGTCCCCAAAGGCACAGAGAAATTTCATAGTGTCACCGCCCGGTTATACCTGTTCTGGGAATACAGTAATTCATTTTCCAGTGCTGCCAATCTAATACCTTTCACCAAACACAAAATTCACTTTAAGAAGGGGCAAAAACACAAATGTCTTTCTGTTACATAGAAGTTGGAAGAATATATTATTAAAATTGAAACCGACTTCTCTGATTTCTTAGGCAAAAAATCAGATTGGAAGCCAAACAGCTATTTGGCCTTTGTAGACCCTGGATAGTGATGCCCTTGGGGGAAAGGGGAGAGCTGGAGTCATTCCAAACCGTAGTTACAACATTTGTGTGTATATTTACTGCTTGTGCTTATGCTCTCTGCACTTAGTTTTTACTCTCTGAAGCCTTGAAGAATTCACAATTTACCTAGAGCACAGTTTAATACATGTGAGTAGAAATATAGGCCTATATCTCTGTTTCTCATTTCCTAATCATATTTTCTCCCCTCCCTATATAACTGATACCTCTTCTTTTTCAATTCAATTGTTCTGCTTTTCAAGCATAGGTGGACAATCATGATTTGTTAACAATACACATGCCCCTGGCCCTTCCCTCACCCTTCTTTACCCAGGAGGGCCTCCCTAAGATTCAAAGCCGAAATCCTGCCATATAGTTAGCACCTGGCGTAGCTCATCAAAATATAATATCCTTTCCCAGATGATTGGAAATCTCTGCAATGCCGTCACACAATGAGGTGTGCAAGAAAGAGTTTGGGGATTGATTTTCATCATTAACTTGATATTGCATGGTTTTTGTGGGACTTAAAAAGAAATGCATTTTTATTACTTTTAAGTACTGCACATAGAGTAACTCCAACTCATCATATTTTAACAGTTATTTTTCTGGGGCAGGATGTATTTTAAACATGTCTATGTTAGAGTGTCTGGTGGATCATTTAGGATCAGTGTCCTGTTGCTTGATGAAATCCAGATCACTTCGATGAAATCCAGATGGGGAAACTGGGTCTCTGGCAATGGCTGCCAGATCTTCTCCATATGAAATCTCTCTAGTCTGTATGCAAATTCAAAACTCCATATCCTGGAAATCCCAAACCAATCAAGTGGCGCTCAGCTTCTTAGTTACTGGACTAAACACAGGGAAGCGATTCATTCTTCCCTGAGGAAATAAGCATTTCTTACATACATCTATCTTGGCACAAAAAGGGCTGGCTAAGCAAATTAATAGTGTAAACAGGATTGCACTGGGGAATGTTTGTCCTACTTAGGAGAATAAAGTTTTTATGCACTTTGTGCACATCTACTTACATACAAATAATTGATATGCTAATTACAAATGATTCCTAAAGACCCTTCCCTGAGGTGCTCTACTATGCTGTTAGTCTACTTTGAATTACTAGCATGTCCAGTGCTTGAAAGTAATAAAAATGCATTTAAAAATATTCTGTGATTTAGTCTGGCTTTCCTCTAATTAGGCTGAATTAGTGAGGCTTGTCTATATTTAAATAGGATAGATATTTTTCTACTTGATCTTTAATACATTTAAGATGCCCCAACACCCCCTTCCTCCATCCCTCCCTTTCCTCTTCAGAATTGTTCCACAAGGGGCTGGCACACACACCCCCTTCCATCTCTAGTTCACTACTCAACTGCGCTTGCATCATCTCTAGGCAAACGCCGCCTTTAGTCCCTGGCACACTTCCTCCTTCACTTGTTAACTTGTTAGCCAGTTATTTGAGATGACTTTATTTTTTCTTTTGCGGAGATATTTTCTTTAGTTCTTCTTTAAGAGCCAATGGGTATGGATCTTTCTCGATTGCACACAGACAAAAGTCCAGTCAAACTTAGCATCAGGCTTTTTCATCAGGTGGTGGATAGAGGATTTGACTAAATCTCTGTACGATCCATGTCAACAGAACACAGTGAAGCAGCTCATCAGTCCTGGCAGCTGCTAGGTGTATGGCAATGTCAGGCACAGTCATTCAAAGCCATAACATATTACAGCTCAGTCTAAACAGTAATTTTTCTAGGCTAGACTAAAGGCACAGAATAGTGACTACAAAATATGGGATGGGGAGGATTGGGGCAGGGGTAGGAAGTGCCTGGTATATAGAAGCTGAGAGGAGTAATGAATTTTGATGTTACAACATACTATTAAGCACAGATAAAGTTAAGTTAGGAATTCTTTTCAGAGAAAATCTATGTTGAAGGGTGTGATTCTCAAGCTTTCCATTTAAGCAAGGTCTTCCTGCCTCTGGATAGTTTCAGAACATGTTCCAGCATCAGAATGTATTAAACTGCTGCCAAAGAATCAGGTCACTTTCTCCAGGGGGCAGAGATCAGTCAGCACTAAGAAGAGAGGAGGGAAAATGCACATCAGAATGACAGAACAAGCCCACAGAATTCCAGAACATTGTCCTCCTTGACTGAAATGGAAAAAAATACCATCTATGAAGACTTTTTCACTTGGTGTGTGTGTGGGTGTGGGGGGTGGGATGTTACGGTAAAGCTCAGGAACTGGTCATGAAAGACACCAGATGAGAGGGAAAGGAGGAGAAAATAGGCACTGTTCCTCTAACCACCTGGATTTAAATCCCTAAGGACTAGATGAAGGAAAATACCAGTACTCACTGCAACCCCAAACAATTTCTGGAGACTGGCAGGGTGAGCTCATTTAGAGTTGAGGAAAACTCAGATAATGAACCACAGTATCCCTCCCTCCAAATTATCTTACATTTTTAGGTACTTAATGTATTTTGAATTCAATATCTTAAAAGACACATCAAACTAGGAAGAATAAATGAATAGCCCACTTTGGCCTCATTTCCACCTGTGGCTAACATTAGCAGTGAATTTAATTAGTGTCTGAGTCATCTATTTTTCTAGAAACAATAGGCAATTTTACATCTGCCACACCACAAGGATAGGCAGGATAGACATTTATCAAATAGAACAAAAGCATTTATTACAAATACCTTACTTACAGAGGGCTAAGTTCCTGATGCAAGGCTTACAGAATGAATTGGCTACTTCCTTTACCTTCATCATTGGGCAAAAGTGAGCTAGTGATTACTGAGGTAGTATAACTGTGACCCAACTGAAGGGTGGTAGAATGATTGTGTAAAGAAATCCTGCCAGCTCTCCGATTGTAATAAAAATGGGGATGAAGATGAATGTAAGGGGGTGGGGAATATAATACAATTGAGGGATAGAGTGATTGCCTAGCATGTGCAAGGCCTTAGGTTTAATCCCTAGCACACATGAGCATGTACACGCTCTTGTGTGTGCACACACACACACACACACACACACGGAGACAAATAAGTCTACATAATTATTTGTTCTCAAATGCAAATTCCTAGAGAGTCCATCACTCCTTATCAAATGATAGAGAATTTTAACAATTTGTATGCTTAAAATATTTACGCATGAATATGTGAGTATGCATTGCTTTTGCCACGTCATGAAGCCAAAGGGAATGTAATTGTTGGGTTCCCTTTCACTGAAGATTTACTGCTTCTAAAACTGAATTATAAGAACTCTGGAGTCCCAAGTGGAAGATAATTTCCAGATGACTTATCATTATAATGAAAGAAAAACCTATCATCATTAAAACATCTCTTCTTTAAATATTAACATTAAAAGTCAATAGTGAAAGGAAACATTTCCCTTAAATGTCCTTTAGTGATATCCCTTGGTTCTCAT
The DNA here is from genome assembly GCF_045843805.1 of Urocitellus parryii. Taxonomy (NCBI): domain Eukaryota; kingdom Metazoa; phylum Chordata; class Mammalia; order Rodentia; family Sciuridae; genus Urocitellus; species Urocitellus parryii. The sequence goes on from NC_135547.1 coordinate 77,316,437, forward strand.
TTTATTCAATTGGTATTGCCTGAACCACTTATAGCATGGAGAATCTCCACCCTATGCGCACATGTTAACTTTTGCCAGGACTGAGAGATGGTATGAATTTTGCCTATAGTTGCAGAAATGCAAAGTTAAAAATCTTTAGCAATACTAGCTGTTAAAAACCACATGAAAAGGATGTAATTCCACGAGAAGATCTCTATAAAATGACATGTGACTCTGTTCACCTTCTAAAGCAGGAAGTCAGGATTTTCTCCTTTGAAAATGAAGGGAAAAGAGGATTTACAGAATCTCCATATTTCCAAACTTTAATTAGGAATTTAAAACCTAAGAAGTAAATTCTGGCAATATTTATTCTTATTTTCTGCCCATGAAATTACAAATTAAATCCTGAGGATTAAGAGATTCTTATTTTTGGCAAAACTCTAAATTGCACTTTCACCAACATACCCAATAGATTGTGTATACTATAGATCATGTGGTTCATTTGCATAAAGCTAAATAGTTTCTTTCTCTTTTTTAGGAGCTTTTCTGCAATCCTTGAGATAAAAATTCCCAAGAAGTATTGGGGGTGGTATTTTTCTTTGCAACAATGAAATTTCATACTTCCACGTGATACTTTGGAGACAAGGTAGTCAATGGTTAAGAAGTAGACAGATAGGGATTCAAACTCTGGCTTCACTGTTTCCTAGTTGCTTGACTTTAAGCAAGTCAATTTTTTCTCCAGTTTTATCATTTGTAGAATGAGAATAATCATACCTACTTTTAGAGGCATTACAGAATGTAGATTGTTACAAAGATCAAGAGAAGAAATGTAAAATTTTAGTGCAATTTCCTTCTTCTAGAAGCTAGACCAGGGTGCAGAAGCCTCATCTCTCGTTTAACATCACCAGTGCCTAACATAGTGTCTGTCATAAAGTAGACATTCAATACAATTTTACAGAATGAATGAATAAAATAGTTTAAAAATACACACCTAAATAAATAAAATAGTTTAAAGATACACACCTAAATTGAATAGGAAAACATGTGAAATGTTAAGGCCAGCACCAGGTACAGAGTAAACTATGTAGCCTAGTAACTCCTCCTTTGCCTTCCTTTTCTTTTTGTTAATTAATGTTTTTAAAACCCTATGAGATGATGTCAGCTGCTTGACTGTTTTGTGGGAAGGTCAGAGTGGCTCTGGAGAGGTGAATTTTGGCTCCAGACCCATAGGAACTGATTCTATGCTTAAAACACTACTGGCTTGTATTCCAGAGGCAATGTCAGAATCTGAGGAAAATTCTAATACAGTAAAGTATACTGTGAAGGTACCATGTTAAGTTTATTAGTGCTATGTTTTTTTCTCTTCCTTGTTGGGTGTGAGCGGAACTCAATACAGATGGACACAGAAATTCCACTCAAGAACAAAAACTTAGGTTTAAAAGAGCCATGTCTTTAATGACCCTGCTGTTGTTCTAGAAAACAAGTTGTTTTGAGGTTGACTACTGTGGCTAGCCCATTAATAGTAGAGCTAATGTTTAAGAAAAGCAGTTGAAGAGGTAGTAAAAACTGTTGAATTCATGCCCTTGCACCACAAAAAATAAAATAGCAGCATATAATATTTCTCTCATAAAAGGAAAAAACAAAATATTACGTTTTTTGAACTTATGATGTCTCTGAATTTTTCTTTAAGTTTTTGATGGGGACAAAAGTATTCCTTCAATTTTGAGCTATATAACTACAAGCCCTAAGACTCAAGATAAACAGACCAAGGACAATCCAGATAGATTTGTATTTAAAAAAAAAAAAATATATATATATATATATATATATATACACACATACACACACATACACATACATACACACACACACACACACACACATATATATATACACACACCCATATATATTTAGTTGTAGTTGGACACAATACCTTTATTTATTTATTTTTATGTGGTGTTGAGGATCGAACCCAGGGCCCTTCATGTACTAGGTGAGTGCTCTACTGCTGAGCCACAACCCTAGCCCCTAGATTCGTATTTTAATAGCTACTATAATGAACGCTAGTTCACTAGAATAAGGTTATTTCTCTGGTCATGTTGTTAGCACTTATTAGCAAAGTTTTGTATATGTGAATATAAAAACTGTTACTAAATGAGAACTCCAGCTCAACAGAATCTTTAAGAAGTCCTAATTATTGAGAAATCTATTTAACAATATATCTTCCTTTTGGTAAAAGATTTATACAGTGTCTGTTCATATTATCTTACAAAATTGAATAGTTGAATATTCTTTTTTTTTGGTGGGGGTACTGGGGATTGAACCCAGGGGTACTTAATCACTGAGCTACATCCCCAGCCCTATTTTGTATTTTATTTAGAGACAGGCTCTCACTGAGTTGCTTAGCACCTCACTTTTGCTGAGGCTGGCTTTGAACTTGCTATCTTCCTGTCTTACTCTCCCAAGCAGCTGGGATTATAGGCATGTGCCCCTGTGCCTGGTGAATATTCTTAATTTTTTTTCATAACATTGAACTGTTGACTTCAGTATATGCATCTGTACTTATTATAGGTACCATATGCATAGTTTTCCTATGAGACATATACTAATAATCAGATATCTAGTAAAGATTGCTTTCTGGCTACTAGTGCTGTAAGATTATGGATAGGATACATACTAAGAAGTATTAACACAACTCTGAATTTCTTCATTCAAACTTGGTATGTGTCATGGAAGTTGACAGTGAGCAAGTAGCTAGGTCATTCTGCAGGGTTTGAAGTTTCAGAGTGGTACCCTGATATTTACCAAAAACTCCCACAAACCAACAGCAAAGAAGTACTTGTTATCATCACTCTCTCTTACAAATTCTTGGGTGTAAATGTTCTGAAAATCAACAATGCATTTTAGGTAGTAGGTGAGACATAATTAAGACTATCTCACATTGCATTCAAATACTGCTCTGAGAGAAAATAGGTTAAACATAGGCAACAGTTCCTTGCTTCTTTCACACTGCCGGAGGTAGAACTCAGGGCATTTTCTATTTTAGATACCAAAACTTGGGAACTAGCAAACCCTTCCTTTGTTAGAACACCTTCCCTCTCTCACCAAACATGCATACACTTATATGTATGTATGGCCCCAGGGTAGAGTGGGGTTGGTGGGCTTTCATGCAAATCCAGATTAAAGGGGCTGGGGCTGTAGCTCAGAGGCAGAGCACTTGCCTGGCACATGTGAGGCATTGGGTTTGAGGTTTATCACCACATAAAAGTAAACAAATAAAATAAAGGCATGCTGTCCTTCTATAACTACAAAAAAATTAAAATAAATAGGTAAATCCAGATTATAATATACTTCTATCATCTCTATACTGGAGCCATAAGATTTCATTTGAAGGATGGAATAATGTTGATGTTCTTTTATGCTAGCTAAAATAGTACATTACTTGGTATACCAACTCTAGTAGCTCCCATGCAAACTATAAGAATCTTATGGGAATCATTAATTCTTCTCTTAGGATAAAATAACCTAGAAAAGTCTAATTACAAGATTGCCAATTACATAAAATGGAACCCAAGATTTTTGGTAATGTTAGAAAATGTTGATGTAAAAATGGTACAACCATTATATAAAGCAGTATGGAGATTCCTCAGAAAAGTTGGAATGGGACCACCATTTGACCCACCTATCCCATTCCTTGGTTTATAGTCACAGGACTTAAAATCAGCACACTACAGTAATGCAGCTACATCAATGTTTATAGCAGCTCAATTCACAATAGCCAAACTACTGAACCAACCTAGATGCTCTTCAACAGACAAATGGAAAAAGAAAATATGGTATACACAATGGAATATTACTCAGCCTTAAAGAAGAATGAAATTATGCATTTCCAGGTAAATGGGTGGAGCTGGAGAATATCATGCTAAGCAAATAAGCCAATCCCCCAAAAACCAAAGGCTGAATGTTTTTTTTTTTCTGATATATGGATGCTAATTTAAAATAAGTGGGGTAGGGAAGAATAGAGGTACTTTGGATTTGGCAGAATGGACTGAAGGGAGGGGAGGGAGTATGGGGGTAAGAAGGTTAGAAGAATGAATTGGACATTATTACCCTATGTGTATATATGACTATGCGACTGGTATAATTCCACATCATATGACCAGAAGAATGAGAAATTATACTCCATTTATGGATGATATGTCCAAATGCATTCTACTGTCATGTATAACTAATTAGAATAAATAAATTCCATATACAGTCTATTACAAAATGAAACTTTAAGCCATTTTTTAAAATGAAGGGGGTGTGTTCAATCTTAAAATGAAACCATTAAATTTCTGCCCGACTAGCTAGCAAAGTAAAAAGCGCTACACCAGAGGAACAACCTTAAAAAGGAATGAAGAGAAAAAGGGAGGGAGAGAGAAGGAAGAAGGGGGGGGGGAAGGAAGAATGGAAGGAAGGTGGAAGAAATGAAAGAAGAGGAAAGGGAAAAAAAACAATTTATGTGAATCCCACAGGGAGAAGCAGCTCAGGAGCAAACTAGAAATTGGGTGACAAAAATTAGAGCATCTATAAGTGAACCAGTGATAAAGATGAAAATGAAATAATAGATATACCAAATGACTTTTATAAAATAATGAGCCATTTGTATAACTAATATGCCATTTGAGGTAGGCAGATGGGTCAGACTCCATTTCCAAGACACATATTGAAAGGAGTCAAAAGCATAATTTGGGACAGAGTGAGATAATTACCAGACCTGGTAAAACTAGTTGGCAAAGATGGTTTGGTTTTGTTTGTATCACTTTTCCTGTAGTGCTCCACTACCTATTCCCTGCTCTTCCGAAAACTCAAGGAGTTCATACTCTAACCCTTTGCAAATTGGCTATCTGTGAAATAATACGCCTATGGCAATGTGGCGGTGAGGAGGCTATGTTGGGCCAAGTTTTCATTTTAAGGTCTATTTCTAACTGTAGAAACAATGTCTGTTTCCTGTTAAAGGAATTTCAGGTATTAGTCCAACAGATGGGAGGGATGTTTGGACCAGGAAGCCTTCCTGGCACCCCTGGAATCAGAGGTGACTTCACATCATGCCCTGACCAGACTTGACTTCTGAAGGAAATCAAAGGAAACAATTATTGTACCTTTAATGAAAACCTGGAACCTGTTATTCTGGGTGATCACTGTGTGAATTGCCGGACTCTGCAGGCAAAAGGGCCTTGGGATCTATAAACTGATGAGTGTCTGGTTCTCTAGTAGGCAAACTGGAAGAATCTTTAATAAACGCTAGCCTCTTGGACACAAAAGCCATCGATCTACTGGGATGCGGGTGGCAAAAGGGTTTCTGTAAAGGGAAATCATGTATAATCTTTTCCGGATCTTTTCTTTGGGGCTAAATTTACTTTTAAAATGCTTCTAATTAAGTTTGATACTAAGACTATTTTTAAACATGAATTACCATGGGATTTAAATTTTTTTAATCATGTAGTAGAAAATGGTGTATCTAAAAAAAAAAAAACTATAGGAAAGAAACAGACTTTTTTTGACTGAAGGAGAACTAGTAGACTTAGGGTGGTGGGTACTGGGAAATCCTCAAATATGCAGATAACATTCAGCTTTTGCTGGCAGTGAAATGCCAAGCTGGTGGGGGAGAAAGGAAGATCTCAGGAAGCTTTATGATTGGCAGATGAGCTTGAATAGGGACACATGTAAGGTGATATATTTAGGGAGGGCTGATATTACAAATTATACTTGCAGGATGATGGGTGGTGACCTTTCAATTAAGACCCAGGAAAGAGCTCTAGGAAACCCTGTGAATAGTGCACTACAGAGAACAATGTAGCTTCCTGCTATGCCAAAGGTGGGGGGGGGCAACAAGATGTTGGGCACTGTTAATAAGGGGATTAAAAGACAAACAAAATAATTCTCCTTTTACACAGAACCACAGGACATCTTCTTTGGTCAAGTTACATAAGCAGCTCTGATCTGTACATCTCAAGGACAGGACAGAGCCTAAGGGGAACAAAGAAGGGCAATTAAACCATCAATGGCAGGCTCAAAACAAAACAAGTCCAAAAAAAGTTGTTTTTCTTTTTTTTTTTTTTTTTCAGTCTGATAATACAGAGGTAGCCAGGGGACATGATAAAAATCATGAAGAAGCTAGTGCTGCTGAATGACTGAGTGATGCGTTGGCTGGCCAAATCTCTGGAGCTAAGAGGCACTTTTGAAGCATAAAGTTTTTATTTTTTAATAGTTCTACTTTGTTTATACAATTGCCAGTGATGACGGCCAATGCAGGCCGGCTCCTTTGGGAAGTCCCTGTTTTCCACCAGAGGTTGGGAGAAATGTGAGCTGAGGGGGGGGGGTGGGATCAAGAGTACCTCAATCCCCACTGCTTACCTTCAGAATTGTTGACTGGCTCACTTCCAGCCAGACTCACTCTCTCTGTTGCCATTGTCAGCAGTGAATTTGTACCTGACCAATCTCAATTTTTATGAATATGAGTTTAGTTTCTCCCTTTTTCCTTTCCATAGGACTTGTCAACTCCAGAGGTCTACACACTAAACTGTCCACCGATAAGTATCTGTAATTTAATCCTTAACTATAAGGGAAAAGAACAGATTTCTGAGCCAGGGGAATAGCTCAGTGAGAGAGCATATGGTTAGCATGCACAAAGCTCTGTGTTTGATACCCGGCACTACAAATACACACACAAATTTCTTATACTAATTTTAACAGATAGAACTCAAGAATGCACAATGAAGAATTATAGAGGGGATTATAGAATTGTACAGAGAAGAAGCAGAGGTTTCCATAAGAGAAAACAGAGATGTACACTGCCAAGCTAATGAAATCACACACACGCAGGTTTCTTTAGCTGAGAAAGTAGTAGAAAAAGGATTCCCAAGGACAGCTTAAAAGTTTTTCTTTTTTCTTAATCATACCAGGAAGCAGGTAATATCAAAGCTGGAGGAAGGCTCTGATCCAATCACTTGGCCATCCCTAACAGGAGATGGCTACCCAATTAAATAAGCATAAGAAACAGTGTCTAAAAGCTATGTGGACATACAATGTTTTTCTCTTTCAAACTGTTGCTTGAAAAAAAAAAATTCTGCCAGATGAGGGAACATTTCATTCTACAGAAATGCAATCCTCTTGCTCCTGGCTCGATGGTTTTGTAATACCTCTCACAGATGTGGTAGTACTTCTCATCCTGTATGCCATCCTGAAGGGGCACATTTACACTATAGTACCGTCCTTTCCCTAGGCCGACATCAGATACATCACCTGTTCCTGTAATAGAGAAGAACACTGTGTTCAGTTATTAGGAACATGTGAACTAGAAAACTTGAAGGATTGTCTGACAGGAATTTAGAAGGCCAAAACAGTCAGTTAGCAGAACAATTCTGAATTAGTAATCATTTTCTAAGGTAATGAAATTATGAAAAATAATATACAGTAGGAACAAGGATAAATAATGTTGGGGAAGCCAGGAAACTGAAAAACCTTCATTTTCATCTTACTGGATGAAATAAAAATTAAGATATTAACTCCTTTGCTTGATTCTTTGTGCTTTTGAGGTTGACATAATATCACTGTGTCACTGCAATTATCAGGATGTTAGGAATTACTTGTGGTATCTGATAGTACAGGAAGTTTAACTGATCTGCCTATTAACAGTCCATAAAAATCATCTGGAAGAAGAAACCGTGTTATTGTCATTCCTCTTATCATTGTCACCTGAAATGACCTGTGTTGAAATTTTGTGTAGAATAGCCTCCATAACATAGTAACAGGATGGAGCTATACAAATATAAGATATAGGGATGTACAGAACAATTGCAGTATCTATTCATCAAAAGTACAGGGAGCACATAAGTCACTTGCCTGGGAAAAATCCTGGGGAGAATTTGTGCAGGGACACGGTCATGACTTTGGAGGTGAAACTGAAGGCGTCTTCTACACCTACCAGAGAAAGAAATGTCAGAAGAAACACTTCATATATAGAACTTCGGTTTCTAATACCTAAAAATCTAGAAAGCAGTTGTGGGAAGAAGGGGAGAAAGGAAGGTGGCAATAACAAAACTAACAAGCCAAGGAATAAAAGTGACAAACCCCTGGTCTCTGATCTTTGTAATTACAGATGAGGTAGAACTTTGGCCTCAAGTGAAGTTTGGGGGTACCCTTTCAAATTAATGGCAAACTATAACTGGACTTCTCCTTTCAAAGCAAAGGGATGCCTGGGCTTTCTCTGACATCTGTTCTAAAATGTGGAGAAGGGAATGAGCCCAGAATTAAGACACTATCAACAGAAATGAATAGAGGACACTGGCATCAACTTTGAAGTTTTATGTTCTATTTTCTTTTCAAAGAAGTATTATGTGATAATCCCTTTAAAAATATAACCAATACAAACATTAGGCATTACATGGTGAAAGCCTAATTATAAAGTACCTCTTTATAATGCATATTTGGTTATATATGCAGGTTTCTCAAAGTCCTGTGTGTACTAACTAACTTATAGTACATCCTTCTGGCTAAAACATGGAAAGCTGAAAATAGTCACGGTCTTGTTCCTTAATAGCAGCTTTATAACAGAATTTTAAAGCCTAGAGAAACATGGGGGAGAGACTTTTCTAGAAAGGGGTCTCCTTTCCATTTAAACAGGGTCAGAAAATGATTGGATGCCTGGGAGTTAAAAGCTGGGATTTAAAGTAATTCTCAGAAGCCACTTCTTGTCCAATAACCATGGTACCCATTTCTACCCTTTTCCTCCCAGAATCATATACTGTGGTTCATATAATCAGTCTGTAAAGTGCAAGGACTATTAGCAAATTTGGGTACTATCCTCCTTTATATTTCAAACAAAGATATTGTCTCAGTGTTTACTTAATGTATTCAGTCTTCATTAGAAGCCAACAGAGACCTTAAAAAAATATTAACTCTATTTGTACATAACAGGTATGTTTGAATTTCCCAAGCTTATGTTTTGCCCTAGGGAGGCAGTTAAAATCAGTTAAGGGCTCCAGGCAGAAAGTATGAAGTAAACAAAATAAAACAAGATAAATGAAAATAGCATTTCAATTTAGAAACAAGGATAGTTCATGAAAATTCTGATTATTTATCCATCCAGAGATATATCAGCTTACTTTTCTCCTGACCATGTATATGAGTCCCTGTTTTCTCCCATGTTGACTAGCACATGACTGGCTATTATTATTCTTTTTAATCCTAGGCAGAAAGAATGGTCTTGTTCTAATTTGCATTTCTCTGAGTATTAGGGCATTGAGCACCTTTTCACATGTTTAGTAGCCATTTGTATTTCTTCTTGTAGGAAATACCATTAGGCATGGTTATAAAATCATACTTAATTTTAAAAGGACGTAATCAGATAGGTGTAGGATATGGAGTTGGTGTGAAAGAGGAGAGTGTTTAGGCAGATGAAAGGAGATGAAGACGGGGTAGGAGTGGTTAGTGAAGCCACCACAGGATGTTAGTTATGGAATCATGGGAGATTTAAAATAAACCAAATGTGTAAGAGTTTGGGGGTGGGGCAGGGGTCACTGGAAGGGAGGTGCTGAAGAGGGGAAATAAACTGAAATGAAACACACCATAAAAGTTGGCTAAAACAGGAAACTCTAAATGGTGTAGAAATAACATTGCAAATGGAAAGAACGGTTTCAGGTGACAGTCTTATTTCATTCTTATATGGTTCAATAGAGTTGGTTCTAGTCTCGAACTCTGGTACTAATACTTTGCATTTCATAATCATTCATTCATACAACAAGTATTTTACTAAACCACTACTATATACAGATACTATTAAGGCATTGTACAAGACAGAGAGAAATAAATAATTTGATCTGTGTTGTGAAGGTACTTAAAGTTTCTATGAAGAAACAAGACACAGACATGTTAAAAAATTACCTAATAATATGAGACAACATGTAAGTACATAGCAAATCAGTGCTATAAACAGTACAGGACTTGAGAGGTGGAAGACAACCCTTGGGGTAGGGTGATCAGGGAAATCTGCTACTGTTGAACCTTGAGCAAATGGATAGAACTTGGAGATGCAAAAAGGGAGGAGAAAGCAAAATTAAGTTAGGAAAAAAGGGAGGCAAAGTCAGGGAAGTAGGAATAGTGAGACATGTCATGAATATTGAGATACACTCACTGAGTAAGAGTAACCTGGACAGAAAGTAGGGAGAGATAAGACTGGAAAGATGAGGTGAGGCTTGTTTGAGGTGAGCCTTGAAAGATAGGGAAAAGACTCGACTTTACTTCGAAGACTACTGTTTTTTAAAGTGTGGCCTGCAGAACAACTATAGTGCTGTTAAATTGTACATTCTTTGGATTTATATCTGACCTACTTAACCTGAATATCTAGTGAATGTGGCCCAGCAATCTTCATGATAAAACAAACCTCCCATCCAGATGCACAGGTAAGGTTGAGAAACATTGTTCTAGGCCAGGGGTCAGAAAACTAAGTGAATAGTAGATAGTAAACATTGTAGGCTTTTCAAACTAATTACAATCTCTGCTAGGAACACACTTATGCATATATATGCACACATACAAATTTTATGTTTTTACAACCTCTAAAAATGGGGAAAAAAACATTCTTACTCTCTGACTATACAAAATGTAAGCCATGGGTCAAATGCTGCCCCTTATTATAAGGAATAAGGAGATTCTAAAGGTTTTTGAGCAAGGCTGTGTTTTGCAATGGCCAAGTATTCAGAAATTCAGTGACTGTAGTTCTCAAGGTAGTATGTCGGTTTTTCCAACCTCTCTCTCATCTGTTACATTTACTTTGTGTGTGTGTGTGGCACTGGGTATTGAACCACACAGCTACATTCCCAGCCCTATTTTATTTTTTATTTTGAGACAGGGCCTCACTAAGTTGCAGAGACTAGCCTCCAACTTGTGATCTTCCTGCCTTAGCTTCTTAAGTTGCTGGGATTACAGATGTGTACCATCATGCAAGGGTCTATTACATTTACCTTTATGTCACTGGTCCATGTTTCTAGCATCCGTTTCTAGCATCTGTGCAGGAAACACTCCCTGGGGAGCTCCCCCCACCCCACCACCACATTTCTTCATTCTTCTTTCTGTTTTGACAGAAAAGCTAACCCTAACCTTAGACACATACTTATGCATGATTATGTGAGTATGTCTTGTCTAAAAAATTCCCAGGAAATTAGGAAGTAGCAGTCACTAAAGTCGGGGACAGGGGATATACTTAATCAATCATTTAATGGATAAGTGTTCTTAGGTGAATGGAAATACTGTGTTACAGACAGGACAACTGTCACTGTAGGTCTATGTTCTAGATAGAAAATACATAGGAGGGTTGGATAAGTATTTTCAGTGGAGTCTTCTAAGAGGGGATTAATAGGTGAGCACAAAGTGTTAAGAGATTCTGCCATCACAAGTTAAGGAAGATGATCTGGGTTTGTGCAGGACTTCATATTTTAGCAACATAAAGAAAGTGGCAGCCGGGTGTGGTAGCTCATGCCTATAATCCCTGCAGCTGGGAAGGCTGAGGCAATCGGATCACAAGTTCAAAGCCAGCTTCAGCAATTTAGCAAGGCTCTAGCAACTCAGCAAGACCCTGTCTCTAAATAAAATACCAAAAGGGCTGGGGGTGTGGCTCAGTGGTTAAGCACCCCTGGGTTCAATCCCTGGTGCCTCCCAAAAAAGAAAAACAGATTTTGGTCACTACAGAAGTTGGTAGTTTATTGGTGAAAAACTTGGACTGTCTGTCCTTCATATACCTATTTTATCCTGAGAGAAGTACCACTGAGAAGAGACAAGACTGTCAGCTCTAATCACAAATTTGCCTTAGAACTGATGGAAATGGCCTGAGGTAGGTTACTGTGCACTGGAGTAAACACTAGTTAAGAGTTCCACTTCTTCCCATTCTCTACTATAAAGCTCTGCTACAGGAGGAGAGGGGAGAGGAAATGAAAGGAGGCTGGCTTAGGCAGCAAAGGAGGGATTGGCGTGGGTTAGAGGAATCTACACTACTTACTTTAGAAATCTCAATTAGGAAAATTTCAATTGCAATAGCCATTCCTCCTCTTACCAGTTGCCTAGAAGTAGCTTTACTGATCAAAACCTGCTGTCGTAGCAGCAAAGCATCTTTGAAACTGAAGGGCTTACCATCTCCATGGTGCAGATCCAAATCCACATAGAGAATACGGTCAAATTTCCGTCGCAATCGTAATATTCCCAGGACAGCATCATTGAGATAACAAAAACCAGATGCTTCATCTCTGCAAGAAAACAAGTTGCTACAGCCAACAGCCAAAAAGCAATCCAAGGGAGTCTTTACAGCCAAGGATCTAACCCTTGAGATCTAGTCCCTTAAAATTCCCCCTTCTTTGAAGAAAAACAAAAATCCAGCCACAAAGATTATATAGTAAGTGGCCTAGAATGATTAGAGAATGAAGTGTTTTGGTAAATACTCAGGTTGACTGATAACATTTTCCATTCAAGATCCCAGATTTTCAAAGCATTAGAATATAATAACTATACTGAACAAAATAAAACCTTTCTCTGATGATTTAGGAATCATGTCAAAAAATATGTAGTACCCCGGGCTCATTATGATGAACACTGATTTTCATTTCTAGAACTTTAAGAAGGCTAGACTCTAGAAGCAGCCTTAAAGACAATCCTATAGGGGATGGGGTTGTGGCTTAGTGGTAGAGTGCTCGCCTGGCATGCGTGAGGCTCTGGGTTCGATCCTCAGCACCACATAAAGTAAAATGAAGACATTATGTCCACTTATAACTAAAAAATAAATATTAAAAAAGACAAAGATGATGGAGATTAGATTTTCTGTACCGGCCCTATAACCTGGGAGTTATTTTTTTAAATAAAAAAAAAAAGTCTTGGCACTTGTTGCTCATAAAAGTTGAGTGTAGAATGTATAAATGCATAACCTCTTGGGTAGCATAACACAGTTGCCTTTCTGTAAATGTAATTATTACAATGAAAAATGAAGCAGCCTTTTCTAAAGTTTATTTTGTTTCCTTCACAAAAATTGTCCTCATTGACTTTACTAGTGTCCTTTAACTTTTTTGCTATTGTGTCACTTTATCCTCTTGTCGACAAAAACGTGTTCTTTTATTACACATTTATGTGAAATAACGTGTTCTTTTATTCCACTAAGCTTGGCTGATTAGATGTAGAAGAACATTATCTTTCATCAGAATGCATTATAATTTATTTTAAGGCCTCATCCAAAATGTTTCCATTTCTTTTGCTTCCACAAACACTACAAATATTTAGCCCATTTTTGTCTAAGCTCACCCTGAAGTTTTATTCAAAGCAGAATTCTGAGAGGAATAACAGTTAAAATGCATCTTTGCTACTATGAGAAATCTTTCTAGTGCCTACACAATGCATACACTTCTTCATGAAATCACTTTTTTTATTGCATTTCATATTCTAAACAATGCCCTGGTTCACAGGCTGAGTCAATAAGACAGTTCGATGGAGAGCAGGAAGTTGGTAAAAATATTGCTTGACACTGACTATGCTTCATTGAGGTGAACTCAACAAGCAGCTTGACAAGGAACAGCTTGGTCTTAGGTATGCAACCAGAAACAGAAAAAAAAAAAAAACAAGCAAAGAAAAGAATTTGTCCATCCATGAATTCTCTGTAAATAAGAATTAAATATGTGACTTTGAAAGTTCTTAGATGTCAGTGCTATTTTCCAGTTATGGAAAGTTTACATTTTATAAATCTATTGTCTCAGTACATCAAGACATATAATGTATTCTTCTATTAAACATCAATAACTTTGTGTAGATGGGACAGAACACTGAATGGTAGGTCAAAAGAGGAGGGAGAAGGAGGAATACAAATCAGTATAGGTAATAATTGCTTCCCTCAGAGAACATACAATGAAGTTAGGGAGAATGTCATAAGTACAGAAAAAAACAAAACCAAAAACCTAACCATCCAAACAAAAAAGGCAACCGGAAATAATATGGCATATAAAGGAGAATATAGAGAACTTCTGTAGACAAACTTGGCAAAGTACACTCATGTCATTGTCAGTATCGGGCTGTATTTAGGCTCCATGGTTCTAGAAAGCAGTGATGGCCAAGAAGCTCCCCACCTCTCTGTGTTCTGAGGGCTGATAATGGAGAATTGACCAGTTTGCTCTGACATATTCCAAAGTAAGACCCATCCTTTCTTATGACTCCCATTAAGACTCATGGATAACTACCTTGTTTACCCTTTTCTAAAAATCTCCTGGGCCTCTTCCTTTAAGATGTTCCTAATTAATGAACATTATTCCATGACAATAGCCTGAATAATGATGATGATGTCTGTAATTCAGAAAGTCCTTTATGTTTTTTTGTGTGAATGTGTAATATTTTCCTACCTCTGGATGATATTACCAAATTAGATTAGAAAATCTCATAAAGGAGCTCTGTTCTCATTGGCTTATAGAAACGAATAAGCATTTAGAACCAAGTTTGGGCATGCCTATAATCTCAGTGACTTGGGAGGCTGAGGCAGGAGGATTGTAAATTGGAGGCCAGCCTCAGCAATTTAGCAAGGCCCTAAGCAATTTAGCAAGACCCTGTTACAAAATAAAAAAGTGCTGGGAATATAGCTCAGTGCCCCTGGGATCAATCCCCACTATGAGAGAGAGAGAGAGAGAGAGAGAGAGAGAGAGAGAGAGAGAGAGAGAGAGAGAGAGAGAGCCAGGCGCACACCTGTAATCCTAGTGGCTAGGGAGGCTGAGGCAGGGGGATGGCAAGTTCAAAGCCAGCCTCAGCAAAAGCAAGGTGCTTAGCAACTCAGTGAGATCCTGTCTCTAAATAGGGCTGGGAATATGGCTCACTGGTCAAGTGCCCCTGAGTTTAATCCCTGGTACCACACCCCCCCACACCAAAAAAAGAAAGAAAAGCATTTAGATAAAAGGAATATTGCTTAAATTACCATAAAATAAAGAAATTGAACCTTCAAAACTTTCAAACTGCTAAAAAGAATATTCCTATAAAAACAATTGTAACAATTCAAGTTCACATAATTTAGATCAATTTTTGGCAAATAGGACTGATTTAGTAATTTTAGTTTACTAAAACTAGCTGTCTTTTTCTGACTTATCAGTGTTAGGTAAAATGTGCAGGTAGATTTTTGTTCTACTTAGGTGTATTCTTCCTAAACACAAACAGGCTTATCGATTGAATGAACTAATGTTACTTCTATTAAATGTTCAAGTTTATGAATAAAATAAATTCGTTTAACCAAGTTGAGTCATTCTGATAATGAACTTTATTGCAATAGTAATTATGTTTTGTAGTTGATCAGCTTGAAAATAATTTACAAGATCTTTATGTAACTGAAAACTTTGAACTGATATTAAATTAAATTAATATCAGTTAGACACCTAGACCATTTCTAAGTAAAAGAATGCTGAAGGCTGCGGTTGTAGTTCAGTGGTAGAGTGCTTGCCTAGAACATGTGAGGCACTGGGTTCGATCCTCAGCACCAAGTAAAAATAAATAAATAAAATAAAGGTATTGTGTCTAACTACAACTAAAAAAAGTTTTAAAAGAATGCTAAAACATTACTACACATAATTTTAGGTTTATATGCTTTTACTTCTTATTTTTACAAGGTACAGGGAGGCTATATATATTTGACTGTACTTTTTGTCACTTAGAAAAATTGTACTATAGGGCTGGTGTTGTGGCTCAGTGATAAAGCACTTGCCTAGCATGTGTGAGGCACTGGGTTCAGTTCTCAGCACCACATAAAAATTGATAAACAAATAAAGGTCCATCAATAACTAAAAATTTTTTAAAAGTTGTACTACAAAGGATGTGTATGGATACCAAAAATTGCAGAGGATTCACAGAAACAGAATTTTATTTGTTCAGGTCAAAGCTGGCTATGGTTTGATGAGTTTATTTATAAGATTTTCAAAAAGAACTTCATGGCTTGGGTTGTGGCTCAGTGGTAGAGCGCTTGCCAAGCATACATGAGGCACTGGGTTTAATCCTCAGCACCATATAAAATAAATAAATAAAATAAAGTACTGTGTCTATCTACAGCTAAAAAAAATTTTAAAAAGAATTTCAGTGGTTACTTTGGTAGCACTTATACCAAAAAGAACTCCAATATCAAATATACTGATGAAAAACTAGAGTTTTGCTCTCTGTTCAAATGGCAAAGGTTTTTCTTTTGGATTATTTGTCTGTCCTTAATGACAGGTTAGAAACAGTTTGCTTTACCTTCCAAATAATCTTCTTAGATAACAAAGATTCTGTGTTTTCCCAAGGTAATCTTTTATGGTTTACTACTTTTCCTCCCCTGCAGTGCTGGGGATGAAACCTGGGCCTCACACATGCTAGGCAAGCATTCTACCACTGAGCTACACTCCCCAGCCCTCTTCTATCATTTATGTTGACTTTAGTATGTCCTTGACTATCTAAGAAAACAAAGTCCTCGCACTGAGAAAGGAGCTAAGGTTCTTTACAATCATCTTACTTCCTGTGTTTATCTTTAAAATCTTTTATTGTCACTTTGGTAAAACAGTGAGCCAAGTATTGCTTTTCAATAACCCATCATCCTATCTTAAGTCCCAGAGGGCCCATGGAAAAAATCACAAAGGATTTGTTCTTTCACCTTGTAAAAAAAGCTGTGCTAGCAACCATTAGTTTGGTTTGATATGCTACTATTGAGGAGTTGCACGGCAAGAGCTGTCAAATCATATGAGATGCATTGCTTTCCCTAGGTTAGCTTGGTAAAATATTACTAATAGAAGTATTTCAGAAATTGTATGTTGTGTGGGAAGTTCCACAGATTCATCCATGTCCTCACTGGCTGCGATATGCTATTTGTCAGAGTCCACAGTGCTGCTTTGTTAAATATTAGACAACTGTGGTATAGTAACCCTCCCTTATCTGTGGGAGATACATTCCAAGACCCCCCAGGAGATGCCTAAAACTGCTGATAGTACCAAATCCGACATATACTTTGCTTTTTCCTATGCATAAATACCTATGATAAAACCTCATTTATACATTAGGCACAATAAGTGATTAACAACAATAATTAATAATAATAGAATAATTATAAAAATATACTGTAATAAAAATGATGTGAATGTGGTCTTGTTCTTTCTCAAAACATGTTAATGTACTGTTACTGGCCTCAGTTGGCCACAGATTACTGAATCTGGGAAATGTGAAACCTAGGATAAGTGGGAATAGTGTTCCCAATCATAATTTCAGTTTTTAAGAAAACTCGGGTTGGGATTGTGGCTCAGTGGTAGAGCGTTTGCCTAGCACGGGTGGGCCCCGGGTTCGATCCTCAGCACCACATAAAAATAAAGGCATTGTGTTGTGTCCATCTACACATAAAAAATTAAATATTAAAAAAGAGAAAACTGTTAACTTGATCTCAGCTTGGCTTCCTCATTTTGAATCTAGTATCTTCCTAGACATTAATTTTCAACTGGGGATTCACACCACTTACCTATGAAATTTTATTAATATACAAATATTTAAAACCTATTCTAGATTCCTGAATCTCTTTACTTAATATTCTTGGTAAACTCTGGTATATTCCAACTATATTCTTGGTATATTTGTGGTATATTATGTCAGGATTATTATATGTCATATCTGAGTCTTTTTCTCCTTAAACATTCTGTTCATACATTTTAATAAATTAGATATAATACCCTCTCTTCTGTGAAAATAAGGTTAATCATTATGTTTAAAGATACTTTGTTTAAAAATTTTTTGGGATTGGCTTTTATCTTATTTTGCATGCCACAAAAACAACTGCATTTCCTTGTCAGTTGTATTGTTATTCTTGTAATGAACTCTCATCAGATTTCTCCCTTTGGAAAATGATCAGTAATAAGGTAACCATAGCTATTGTAAGTATTTTGTCACCTACAGATTGCTTTTTTATGTTTTACTCATGTGCTTCACTAAAAGCTTTTGCAGTCAGCCACAAGCTAGAGGGTTTCACCTTCAACAAAGGACTTTCTGAGAGCCGTGTAGAAAAGGACTGCCCCAGGTACTTTTGTGTACAGGCTTCTGATGGGACAGTTTAAACAACTTTGAGGCCACATTAATGAAATGAGCCAGGACTTTGAAAACTCTAGTTTTGAAGCAGGTGGGTTAATAAGACTACTAAACCAAGGTCGAGTGGCACAAAAACTAATTACATTGGTCTGAAAGAACTGATGAGGGATGATTGGGTGGTCTTTGGAATATTGCTGATGCTTTAATATTCCGTTTTCTGCACATATGTAAGGAACTCATTTCTCTTCTCTTATGCAATCTTCAACTCATAACTATTTAGTAGAGCAGGCTTCTGTAAACAGAAATGGGACATTTTCAAATGGAAATATCTTATTCCCTTTGCCCAAGTTTCCAGGATTTGGAAACTCTCATTGAGTATTCTTATTTTCTTTTGTTTGTGGTGCTCTGGATTGAACCAAAAGCCTTGTGCATGCTAAGCACACATTCTACCACTAAGCTACATTCCCAGCCCAAGTATTCTTATTTCCATAGCAATATAATTATCTGCAGAGTTTCAATAAAAATCTGTCTTTCTTGTTACCAGAACGTAATTTAAAACATTGGTATGTAACCAAGGCCTTGCCTAGAATGTCATACTTGTGAATGATGCTCACTGTGTCAGGTATGATCTGACACTTTCAAGGAACTAAGGCTCACTTTATGAAGCCAGTGCATATAATGCCTTCTTGGAAAAACTACCCTGGTACCTGGCTTACAGAGTTCCCAGCCTTACAAGTGAGTAAGGAAGGTTACTTCCTGGCAGGCCCTGGAACCTTAGGTTATTTTGGGGATGTCCAGAAAAGAGCAATTCTCCAAATTTATAGACTGTCAGTAAAATCTTCTTAGCTTGCTTTATTAGCCTTAATAGGTTTTGATTTTTATTTTATACTATTCTCTATTGAGGTAAAATTCATGCAGTATAAAATTAAGTATCTTAAAGCATACAATTCAGTGGCATTTGCTTCTTTCACAATACTGTGCTACCTTTACCTGAATCTTGTCACCTCAAGAGAAAACCCTGTGCTCATTAAATAGTCACTCCCAATCCCTCCCTTCCCCCAGACTTACTAACCACAAATCTGCATTTTTGTCTCTATGGGTTTAACTATTTTGAATATTTCATATAAATTAAATCATACGGTATGTGAACTTTTGTGTCTGGTTTCTTGCACTTCTTTTTGAGATTCATCTATGTTGTAACATGTGCCAGGAATCCATTCCCTTTGCAGCTGAATAATATTCCACTTTCAATATGTACGCATACACACATTTCACATTTCAATAGTATCTGTGTTGTTTTTACCTTCTGTCTATTATGAACAGTGCTGCTCTGAACGTTGGTGAACACATACTTGTTTGAGCACCTGTATATAATTCTTTTGGGTATGTATACTTAGGACTGCTAGGTCATATGGTAATTCTATGTTTAATGTTTTTTTATATATTTAAAAAATTTTCTTTAGTTGTTGATGGACCTTTATTTCATTTATTTGTTTTTGTATGTGGTGCTGAGAATTGAACCCAGTGCCTCACACTAGCATTCTACCACTGAGCCACAACCATAGCCCTTTATGTTTAACTTTTGAGGAATGACCAAACTGTTTTTCACAGCAATTTCACCATTTCATATTCCCTACAGCAACATACATAGGTCCCAATTTGTCTATGTCTTCAGCAATACTTGTTATTTTCCAGGGTTTCTCCTTCCTCTTTGGAAGTGGTGATTGTTAAATTCTAGTCATTCAAGTATGTATGAAGTGGTATCTCACTGTGGTTTTGATTTGTATTTCTCTGATGACTAATGATGTCAATCAAGCATTATTTCATCTGGGCATGGTGATGCATGCCTGTCATCCCAGGGGCTCAGGAGGTTGAGGCAGGAGGATCACGAGTTCAAAGCCAGCCTCAGCAACTTAGTGAGACCCTGTCCCAGAATAAAAAATTAAAAGAGTTGGGGATGTAGTTCAGTGGTTGAGTACCTGTGGGTTCAATCACTAGTACCAAAAAAAAAAAAAAAGGGGCAGCATTATTTCATGTGCTTATTGACCATTTGTATTTTTTTGTTGTTCATTTTTTTAACTTGGGTCATTTGTGTTTTTACTGTTGAGTACTATGAGTTCTTTATATATTCTGGATACCAGATCCTTATCAGACATATAATTTGCAACTATTTTCTCATTTTGTTGATTGTCTTTTCAGGTTTTTGATTATGCTCTTTGATACAAAAAAATTTCTAATTTTGATGAACCCAAATTTATTATTTTTTATTTTATTGTTTGTAAGACAAGCCTTATTTTGAGTTCAAGAATAAGCTTTCTAAAAAAAAAAACAAGGGAGAGAATTAAACAACAGCAGATGGGGTAGAGAGGGAAGATGAGAGGGAAGGGGAGGGGGGATAGTAGGGGATAGGAAAGGTAGCAGAATACAACAGTCATTAATATGGTATTATGTAAAAATGTGGATGTGTAACCGATGTGATTCTGCAACTTGTATTTGGGGTAAAAAATGGGAGTTCATAACCCACTTGAATCAAATGTATGGAAGATGATATGTCATGAGCTTTGTAATGTTTTGAACAACCAATAAAAAAAATAAAAAATAAATAAATTCAGTCCATCCATACTAAAAAAAAAAAAAGAATAAGCTTTCTGAGCTGGGGCTGTGGTTTAGTAGTAGAGCACTCGCCTGCCACTCATGAGGCACTGGGTTTGATCCTCAGCACCACATACAAATAAAATAAAGGTATCATATTCACCTACAACTCAAAAATATATTTTAAAAAATAAGATTTCTGTTTTTCCTTGGTGAATCTCACCATCATGTACTTTCACAAGGAATTAATTTAAAAATCATGGGTAAAGGGCAGAAGGATCAGTAGAGTAGAAGGAAGGGAGCAGGATTTAGGGGGAGAGGAGGGGAAAAGAGGTATGAGGAACTGAATTTTGAGCAAACTATATTCCATGCTTGTATAATTATGTCAAAATGGATTCTACTGTCATGTATAACTAGAAAGAACCAATTAAAAAGAATAATCATTCTGGACTGGGGGTGTAGCCCAGTGGTAGATGGCTTGCCTAGCATGGGCAAGACCCTGAGTTCCATTCCTAGCATGGAAAAAAAGAACAATCTTTCTTTGAGATTCTCTTTGGTCAACGAGGGTGACTGTAGAGAGAAATTTTGTGTTTCAACCGAATACACTGTCTTGTATATAGCACAGCATTCCAGGTTATCAGAGTCGACCACAGTTCACTGTCTTTGAGTTATTTTGTACCTCTTTATAAATCACAGGTTACTGATGGGTATTCAAATTTCAACTTGTCTGTAAGAAATATAACTGACTTTCTTCCCTTCTGTGGAGAGACCAGTTTTGATACCTATTTGTAAATCAAACTCAATCCTGTTATCTTGCCCAAGTTGTCACTCCTTACTAAAATTTTAATTCTTCCAGCTTTCTTCAATATCTGGCTAATAATATCCTTCAAACAAACATTTCCTATTTTTATTCTCCCACTTGACTTGACGTCATGGAAAACTAAAACCTAACTGCCTAAATCCCTATCATGCACCTTGCCCTCTTCTCCAGGATCTTAGGCAGCCCTGAGAGCTTAAGCCTAACAATTTGATGTAAACCTAGATAAACACAGTGCTGCAACAGGCCACACATGACTGGAATGCTCCCTGACCTAGCTGCTGCCTAGACCACTATGGAAATACAAAGAAATGCTCAGGTCATGCACGCACGATCTTGTTTGAAAAGTAACCAAAACTAGGAGCAAAACAACATGGCCTAGAGCACCAAAATCCTACCTCCATGAGGGGTGTTACGAAACGTTAAGAAGTTTTTCCACTCATGTCTTAGACTCCATTGGACTGATAACTTTCAAGGTTCAATTCTCAGGTTAGCTCTTTACTATAATATAACCTTTAATTGATTAATTAATTAAAATAGTACTGGGGATTCAACCAAGGGGCACTCTGTCACTGAGCTTCATCCCCAGTCTTTTTATTTTTTATTTTGAGAGGAGGTCTTGCTAAGTTGCTGAGGTCGGCCTCAAACATGTGGTTTGTCTGCCTCCGCCTCCAGAGTAGATGGGATTACAGGTGGGCACCATATTGCCCAGCTAACATTTTTTTTTTTTTTTGGTGCTGGGGGATTTGAACCCAGGGCAGGGCCTCATGCATGCCAGGCAAGCCCTTTACCAATGAGTCACATTCCCAGTCCCCTAGCTAACATTTTATATTAGTATTTCTTTTGTTCATTTTAGTCATCTCTTTTTTTAAGATGCCCAAACTTTAGGACTCTAAAACAACTGACCTTTGTCACCATCTCTGAACTGGTTTTATAGTAATGGCACCACCAAGAGTCCTCAAGAGACTATTTCTTACACCCCTGCTTTGCCCTATTCAGGAGGTCTGTGTATACTGAGTTGCTCAGAAATGGATGATATTTTTTTGTATCAGAGATTGAACCCAGGGGCACTTGACCACAGAGCCATATCCCCAGTCCTTTTTAAAAATTTTTATTTAGAGACAGGGTCTTGCTAAATTGCTTAGGGCTTCACTACATTGCTGAGGCTGGCTCTGAACTTATCATCCCCTTGCCTCAGCTTCCAGAGCTCCTGGGATTATAGGAGTGCATCACCATGCCTAGCTATGATATTTGTTTTAAACAAATGGGAGAAATGGCAATGTTGAAGTTTATCTGAGATCTGAGCACCCTAGAAAGCAGCATTGGTTAAGAAATCCCTCCCACCTTTTATTTTCTAGGAAATGGTTAATCTCAAGGGTCTATCCTACCCTGGCATATTATCCTAAGATAAAACCCATGTCCGTTCCTTCTCATGACACTCAGAAGATTCGCAGATGGCTCCCCTATTTACCTGCCTCTATAACAACCCAGGCCCATTACTTTTCTTTGAGATGGTCCTCATTAGTGAATGTTCTCTCTATTACCATAGTGGAATGAAATAATTCCCTTAATTGTCTGGTGCATCTTGTCTTTCATATCATCAACACAAATGTGTTCAGGGAAAAGATCAAGTTCAACAAACTTATTTCTGAAAACTTTGGGGAATGAGTATGCAGCTTTGAGGCCAGGTAATTGCTTTTTTGGTTTGTTTGTTTACCAGATATGTCTAGCTTCTTAAATGCCCCGGTGAGCTGTGAATCACAAAGTCAATCTTGAAGAAAAAGCACAGGGCTCAGCCAATTGCACTTGCTCATGTGCATTTGCTGTTTTTATATCCATTAAAGGTCAGGGACTCTTGGATCGTGACATGAAGACATATATGCGAAACACCTCTCACAGGCAGACCACGTGCCCACACTGTTCAACAGCTTAATCATCACCGGCAATGACTTTGCAACAATTTTCTTTTAAATTTTCAGTCCTGGTCTCTACTGATGCACAGTTAGGTTATCCTCAATATTTTGCTTTTACAATTCAGTGCTGGATAATCGCACATAACTTCCTTTCAGTGTGTACAAATATATTTGAAAGATGTATTAGTAGATGTGCAATCCCTGGGTCAAAGGATTTCATTTATAATTTAAATATAATTGCCAAATTGCCTTCCATGAGGTCTACGACAATGTACACACTGTATTATCAAATTTTCATATTTGTAACAAATATGATGATAAAATGGAAAAAAGTTGACATTATATATTTATAGCTATGTTTTCCCATTTGGGTCTTTCTATGACTTGTTCAGTTATCTATTTGCTAATCAGGCATTAACATAACTCTTATAATTCTTTACTTTCATTACAGCTACTGTGGAACCAGCTGGTAGTACAGGTTGGCTTTCCTCTATTGTTGACATATAATAAAAATAATAGCCAATGTTTACTGAGTGATTATCCTGTGCCAGGAACTACTTAAGTGCTTTCAATATTGTTAACTCAATCAATTTTCACAACAATCCTGGAACCTGGAAGATAGGTACTATTATTACTTCCATTCTACAAATGAGGAAATGGAAGCACAGAGAAATTAAGTAACTTGTCCAAGGTCACACAGCTAGAAAGTGACTAAACTAGAATTTGAATTTTTTTTTTGTGGTGGTACTGGGGATTGAACCTAAGGCCTTATACATGATAGGCAATGTTCTACCACTGAGCTACACCTTCAACCTTTTTAAATTTTTTTTTTTTTATTTTGAGATAGGTTCTCACTATGTTGTCCAGGCTGGCCTCAAAATTTTGATCTTCCTCCCTTGGCCTCCTGAGTAGCTGGGATTATGGGGACATTCCACTGTGTCTAGCTTTTGAATTTTAAAAAGCCACTTATTAAGGTCTGACTGGCATACAAAAAGCTGTACTGTGGCTGGGGATGTGGCTCAAGCGGTAGCGCGCTCGCCTGGCATGCGTGCGGCCCGGGTTCGATCCTCAGCACCACAAACAAGCAAAGGTGTTGTGTCCGCCGAGAACTCAAAATAAATAAATATTTAAAAAAAAAAAAAAAAAAAAAAAAACAAAAAGCTGTACTGTATAATATTTCATGTATATAACTTAGACGAGTTTTGAGCTAAGTATACCCATGAAATCATCACTACAATCTGTGCCATAAACCTACCTGACACCTCCAAAAGTTTCTTCCTGTCCTCCTATTTATTAATTTATTATTAATGAAAAGAACACTTACATAAGGTCTACCCTCCTATCAAAAAATTTTAAACATACAATACAGTCTTGTTAATTATAGGCATATGTTGTATAGTAGATCTCTAAATGTCCATCAATGGATAAATGGATAAGAAAATGTGATATAAAAATAGAATGAAAACTGGGCATGGTGGCACATGCCTATAGTCCCAGAAACTTGGGAGGCTGAGGCAGGAAGATCCAAATTGAATTCCAGCCTCAGCAAGTTAACAAGGCCCTAAGCAAATTAGCAAGATCCTGTCTCAAAATAAAATATAAAACCAGCTGGGGATGTGGCTCAGTTGTTAAGCCCTTCTGGGTTTAATCCCCAGTACCCTCACAACAAGATAGAATAGAGTTTTATTCAGGCTTCAAAAAGGAGATCCAGCTATTCATGACAACGTGGATGATCCTGGAGGACATCATACTCAGTGAAATAAGCCAGACACAGAAGGACACATACTACATGATACCACTGATAAGAGGAATGAAAAATGGTCAAACTCTTAGAAGCAGAGTAGAATAATGGTTGCCAGGAATTAGGGGGAAGGAGAATGGGGAGACATTTGAATTTGCATTTGAGCAGTCTGATGCTTCAGTCCACAAGTTTAATCACCATGCTAAATAGTTTTGGTATCACTCTATCTACATCTATTTTTTCTCTTCTTTTTAATTTCTTCCACTTCTTCATGTCTATCCCACTCCGTCCATTTTAATTTTGTAATATTAGGAATTTAGTCTATTTTCTTGGTTTTCCCTTATCGCTTCACTTGCCTTTCCCCATTTTCCACTTTACTACTTTTTCTGCTTGCCTCTGTCCACATTGCCAGTGGCCAAATAGATGGATTTAAGAGCTTTCTGGTTACAAAAATGGCCAACCACAGGCCTTTTAGTAGTATCTTTTATATCTCCAGATTTCTCCTATAATAACCCACCTAATTGTAATCATTTCAACTTTGGGGTTATTTGGATTTGAGATAAATGAGTTTTAAAAATTCACCCCAAAGGCAAGTAAATGACCCAGGGCCAAATTTGCATAAGCTGACTTTGCAGTGGTACTTTTCTTTATAAACCAAATTTGTCTACTGACCTAGCATCTTTTTAGAATTTATACAGGAGTATGTGTGAAAAATGATTAGGTCAAGAAGGCCCTACTTGTTAATAGAAACAAATTCATTAACTATGTGACAAAACTGCCGAAAATGTTACCCAGGAAATAAAATAAATGTGACAGCAGCATAATTCTCTGCAATTCTCACCCTTTCTACACCATTTGGCATGATAAGCAGTCACTACTGAAGACAAATGAAGGTTTGGGAGAGTAGAAACAAGGTAATATTTGCGTGAAAATGAATCAAGAAAACTGACTCTGAATCCATTATGGTGAGAAGTGCCAGAAGGCCCTTTTTAGAATGGGGCCATATTTCCCTTTGGATAATTATACCATCCAATGTAAATGGATAGAAAAAGTGTAAACAGTTCTATTTACCACCAAGAATCTTAGACAGTTCATAAGCAGAATTTAACATTTGTACTGCAGAAGAGTCAAAGCCGTGAAAGGGTCCCTGAAAATTGCTGTAAGGTTAATTCAGTGAGGGAATGAAATGAGTAGACAGGTCATGATGAACTAAATTCACTGGTTGTTTCCTTTGGACGTGCAAGGTCTCATTTTTTTTTGGCTCTACGCTTCTTTTGCACATTTTTCTCGGATGACATAGATAGAATTTTCCTGCTCCAAAATATGTTTTTATTCTGTGAAATGTAGGTTAGCAAATCAAAGTCTTTACTTGGCTAGTGATTTTTTTTTCATGTACTCTGCTTTTAGTAAAAGGAGCAAAATAAGAAGAAACCCAACAGGTTTCCAAAAGCAGTTTCCCAGGGCAGCCCAGATTTTTGTCAATATCATCTACCTCCAATGACCTTATCCAGCAAATCTAGGGAGCAGAATTGGGTAACTCTCAGTGAGAGCAGCAAGATACAATCAGATCCTGTCTACTGCTTACTAAGGCAGAAATGCATAGTTGCGTTTTTTTCTTTTTAGTTGTTGATATACCTTTATTTTTTATTTATATATATGCAATGCTGAGGATCGAACTCGGTTCCTCACACATGCCAGGCAAGTGCTTTGCCACTGAGCCCGAGCCCCAGCCCCTAGGTGCGTTTTTTTTTTTTTTAAAGGTCAGAGAACATGGATAAAACAAAACAAAACAACAAATCAGAAACAACAGCATAAAAACTTTCAAAACTAACCAACCAACCAATCAAACAAACAAAAGTCTGACTAGTTCAACTGTTCACTAAGCCAGGAAATGCAATTAACCAGAACACCCCATTCCCTGGGCATTCTGGTTAATTGAAATGCCACTTTTTATTTTAAACTCCATTTACGGAACTCAAAAACCTCAATGGTTTAGACATCAATACTAGGTAGAGGAATTAAATGTACTCTCTTCCTCCACAAGAAAAATAACATTTTAGGTATCATTGATGGAAATTGTGCCTGCTCGACCTTTCTAGTTAGAGAAAACACAAAAGCTCTGGCAAAGCAGCTGTCCTCGGCTTAATACATATGTATTTGTATTTCTGCACCTGGTCCTGGCACACAGGACGAGCGTCTCAAGAGCCAAAGACTTTATGTGCTTCCATCCTCAACCTACGTAAGAGACCCCAGTAAATTGGCTAGAGTTTATATTAGGTGTGGATAGGAGGAAATGCCATTGTGTTCAGTTAACTGATCATAACCTCTGCGGAGTCAGAGGAGAGAGAGAGAGAGAGAGAGAGAGAGAGAGAGAGAGAGAGAGAGAGAGAGAGAGAGGTGGAGGGGCGGCTAGCTTTAAAAATGCAGGGAATGTTTTCAGACTTTCTGGCTTTAGTTGATGCAAATTTAAGGTAATTTTTGACATATAAGAACAACACGTGGAGGCTTCTCA
The DNA here is from genome assembly GCF_045843805.1 of Urocitellus parryii. Lineage (NCBI taxonomy): Eukaryota > Metazoa > Chordata > Mammalia > Rodentia > Sciuridae > Urocitellus > Urocitellus parryii. Next base: position 77,344,066 of record NC_135547.1, read on the forward strand.
AATATCCCTTTGGCCATAGGATTATGTGCTTCTCCAGTTTGACCACATATTACTGAATGTGTTCAAAACTTGGATTAAAAGCATCAAGGGTGCTAGACACCATGGCACATGCCTGTAATCCCAGCTACTCTGGTGGCTGATGCAGGAGGATCAAAATTTGAGACCAGCCTTGGCAAGTTAGCAAGACCCTGTCTCAAAATAAAAACATGAACTGGGGATGTAGCTCAATGGTAGAGTGCCCCTGTGTTCAATCCTCAGTACCATGTGTGCATACACGCATTCATCTAGAATACCATTATGTTTTATGTATATTAATTATAATACTAGGTAGAGAATAGACTTATTCAAAATGCTTAGAACCAGAATGGCTTCAGATTTCAGAGTTTTCAGATTGGAAATATCTGCATAGATTTTACAGTTGAACATTCCTAATGTGAAAATCAAAAATGGTCTCACATCTGAAACTTTTTGAACATGTCTTTGGAGAATTTTTTTCTGCAACCAACTAGCTAAATTCTGAAAGATTAGTCATACTAATGCTAGGCATATATTCTATTCAATATTTTTCACCTATAGCAAAATGGTTATTTCTCTTCAAAGAAAAGGAAATTTCATGAGTTACCTCTGTCATACCAAAGGTAGAAAATCAAGGGGCTTTGCCTGGTACTGAGGCCTGGGTGGAAAAGGCTTAAAGCCTTCTTGGCCACTACTAGAGAATGAGTCCTGAAATATGCTGCCACTACCCCCCCAACAGTACTGTGGCCTTCTCATGATGCTTACAAGGGGGCACTATGCAATCAGCCTGCAGGTAGGTATTGAGGACTCATTCCATGCTCTGCTTTTGTGCTGGGAGCTGTGTATGACACAGTACATCCAGGATTCTGTCCCTGAGGCATTTACAATTGAGTTGAATTCAGCTGAAAGATAAGACCAATATATGTTTTTTTTTAGATGATAAGATGCACATGAGTTAAGTGTTCAATTATATGGTATAGACTATACTTCTCTCAGCCTTCTACCAACTAGTGCTAACTTGGAAACGCTCTTCTCAGAGTCTCAGAGAACTTGTAATCTCATGTATTTTTATTAACTCCATGTAAAGGAGTGGGAGAAAGGCTATCCCACTTTCACAATTGAAAAACAAAAATGATTTATACCCGAGGGTTCTTAAGGGATTGGCTGAATGCTGCAGAGCCTCCAGCAGCCCTATACACATCCCACTATCCTCCCTCACGCACACATTTTACACTGTTTATTAGGACTTCCTAAAGTATGATTCTGAAAATATTACTGCCCTGCTTAAAAGTGCCCTCAAACCAGTGGGTCCTTTACCATGATATACAAGACCCTTCAAAATTTTGCTTCTGCCTACTTCTTTCAGTATTCCTTGCAAATACCCAAATCTTAACTGTACCATACTTTTTTCTGAATCCTAAATATTATAGGATGCTTCTGGACCTTTGTACATACATAATCTTGGATCTACAAGATGAGTTCCATCATCCCTCCTCACTATCTCCTACTCATCCTTTAAGACTCAGCTATGAAGACATCCCTGAAGTTCCACATTCCTTTCCCAGGCACAGAAAATTGATCTCTCCCCTTGTTTGTGTGTGTTCTAGCAGTTTATTCAAACTTCCACCATAGCGTTCCTCAAATTGACTTGCAGGGATTACTTCATGTACCTGTCTTTTTCATTGAAGTCTAAGCTGTTTGAGAACAAGGACCGTATCTTATTCATCTTTATACCTACAGGATCTAGTACAGTGCTTGGGCACTGTGCTCTGAAAAAAAAAATTAATTTAAGAAAACACAGGAATGATGAAATGTCTCAAGAAAAAAGGATTATATTACTTTCCTTAAATAAAAGAGAAAAATAGCTTTCAGTTATCCACTAACAAAGTCAAACTTGATAAACTAGAAAAACACTGGAACAGATTATTAGAAATGGATAGGTCAATATCCAAAATCAGAAAAAATTAAGGGGCCATGGCCCATTGCCCAACTGTCCTGCACAAATAGAAAAACATAGCATGGATTTATATAGAAGCTAGTCCTGGATCTAGAGCCGTGCCATGAGCTCTTTAAAAAAATGTAACAAAATAGGAAGCTTTCCATTAAATATATCCAAAAATGAAGTTAGATGTTGCAGTGCTGTTTGGTTAGACACACTGAAAATTGAAATGACTTGAAGCAACTGGCAGAGTGGGTGGCTATTACTCCGGTGAAATTTAGTATTGAAACACAGAAGATAATTCATTAATGTGAAACAACTCAGGAAGGTGGACAATATAATGTAAGGCCATAGTTAAAGGGGTTATGAGTACCATAGCATAGAAACAGACTGCTGGACTGTGCACAGACTGACTTGATGTGGAGCATCGAGATATATATACGAAATAAACAGCTTCTTCAACTTATGGCTACTGCCTACAGCTGATGGGCAGGCTTTAAATGCAGAAAGAACTGTTTGGTGGTACATTTGTCTTTGTAGTGACAGGCACAGGCGTAAATGGTGATTGCTGTCAGTAGTGTCATCTTTATATGTCAAAGACGGAGATACAAAAACAGCAAGATTAAGAGAGCAAATGCCTGTTCAGTGAGCATGTTCAGGCACAGGTGAGAGCACTTTACAAACTATGTTTCTTCAGCAGCAAAATATTTTTTCATATGAAATTTTATGTTTAATCCCAAAACATGAAATAAGCAAAATCAGCTCTGCTCTGGTTAATGTAAGGGGGGGAAAGTGAGTAGAAAGTGGACATTCGGGGGTCCATAAACCTAATGTAGTTAGCCACCCCTTTAATCCTGTATTTGTGAGGCAATTTCAAAGACCTCTTGAGACAGGTGTTATGGGAATGGTTTCTGTATGGGGGACAAGTTACAATCAGTGACTTTGAGTTATTTTTGACTCTGAGGTCTATAATATCATAATCCTCTCTCTGATCAGACCAATACAAAAATCAGAATTGTATTCCACACATAGAAGAGCTCTGGAGAGCCCATAACTTGAGGGCTCAAGTAATAATCTCTTTTTTATTAAGGCATATTTGGCAATTAAAATGTATATACATTTAAGGTTGGCAATTTGTTATTTGAAATACATACACATTGTGACATAATCACCAAAATTAAGTTAATTAACATACCCATTGCCTCAGGCAGTTGCCACTTTCTTGTGGGATGATACCACCTAGGATTTACTCACAGTATATTTCAACTATACAAGAAAGTATTGTTAATTATAGTCACAGTGTTATGAAATTACTCAGAACTCATTCATCTTGCATAAACTGAAACTTTGTGTTTCTTGACCAGCATCTCCACATTTCTCCTGTCCTTAAGCCCTGGTAACCACCTCTCTACTTGTTTTTGTGATGCCACATATAAGTGAGACCAAGTGGAATTTGTCTTTCTGTGCCTGCCTTATTTCACTCAGTATAATGTCCTCTTGGTTCATATGTGATGTTGCAAATGGCAGGATTTTCTTCTTTTTAAAGGTCGAATAGTATTCAAGTTTATACACACACACACACATATCTCAATCTCACATTTGAGAAATAATCATGAGGGCAATTGGATTTACTTAAGAGCAGAGTCCAGGTGCCAAAAGAGGCCCTTTCCTTCCTTCCTAGCTTAACATGCAAATTTGTATTGAGTACTCACTCTATTCTATACTCTGGGAACCAAAATGAATGAGACAGGACAATAACGTCTTCTTCTCAAGGATCTCACAGAATGGCTGTCTTTCCCTCTGGAGATGGTGCACATTCTCCCTTGAATATGCAGTCCTTGCTTTGTCCCAGAAGCTCTCACTTTCAAGATGACCAGCTTTTTCCTTTGCAATCTTAAGATGACCCTCATTCTCCCTTGAATGTATATTTCTTACTTTATCCCCCCCAAAATGTCTCTTCCCTGAGATAGCCTATAGCTCCCTTGAATGTGTGTCTGCTTTCCTAAATACATCTGTCTTTAAAAAAGAAAGAAAAAAGAAGAAATCTCATGGTGTAAAGGGGAAATGTGGGGCAGATGATATATAAGTTTAAACAATACATAGGTTTTTGTTTGTTTAAACAAGAAAACAGCATATTGTGACAAGCAATATTACAAAAATAACATATAGTAATGTGATGCAGAGTAATAGGGGTAGGCAGGGGCTTAGATATGTTGGCCGGGGAAAGCTACGAGGAGCTGGTGTTCAAAAAGAGACCTATAAAGTGAGAAAAATCCTCTGCTGAGATGAAGAAGTCTCCCAGTTAAAGGGACTAGCACTGCAAAGGCTCTGAGTTAGGAAAGAACTTTCCTAGTTTGAGAAGCTAAAAGAAAGCTAGTGAGGACAGAACACTGGAAATGAAGGCAAGTAGTATGTTACAAGAAGTCTCATGGGCCAAATTTCCAGAGCTTGGAGACTATCACAAGGAGTTTGGATGTTAGTGAGATAGGAAGCCACTGAGAGTTTTGATCAGAGGAGGGATAGGGTTTGGGGTAAGCTACCTTTTATTATACAAAGGGATACCACATAAGTGATCATTAGCACAAGGCAGAATGGGCTTAAGGATATCAGGAGGAATTTGGTAAGATAGAAGGGATTTGGGAGACAGAAGAATTGTAACAAGAAAGGTTGAAAAGTTTTATTGAATAATATAAAGCTAAATAAGTAGCCAGAAAGGATTCTTTAGCTCTCTGGAAGCTGTCAGCTTTGACAATTTACCCTTGGTGTCACAGTCACTGTGAGAGCTAAAGCTCATATTTAAGTCTCCTGACTCTCAATGTTCTTTTCACTGAATTAATTGCTTCTAATTGCTCACAGAAAAGCAGCAAAAAAAAAATGGCAAAAAGCAGAAAAAGATCATTTCTTTTCTTAAGAGCTTTCCAAAATTCAATTTTTCTCTGTAAGACTGTAGCAGAGTACTTATGAGTTAGTTTACTATGGTAAGCTACTTTAACCAATTTCCTTTTGCTAACCAAACTTCATATTCCAACCTTATAGTCTGACCACACATTTTCTCTGCGTCCAGAGTTAGGATGGACAAGGGCCACTGGAAAAAATACAACTATGGACCTATACTATCAACTATTTATGGTTCCCCTCACAGGTGGGCCTTCAAGGATACTCAGGAATTCCTTGACTTCTAATTGTCCCTTTCTTATTTCTTACACTGGATATCACAAACTTACTAAGACCCCAAACCCCCTCATCAAAAGCTCTCACATTTAGAATAAAACCCAAAGTCTGACCATGGTCTACAAGGCCTTGCATTACGTGTTCCCAGGCACCCACCCCCCAGTTCTGGGCATTGAATTCTGAGGTGCTTTACCAAAGAGCTATATCACCAGTCCTTCTATTTTTTATTTTGAGGCAGGGTCTCACTAAATTGCTGAGGTGGCCTCAAATTGTGATTCTCCTGCCTCAGCTTCCTGAGTCACTGGGATTCCAGGTTTATGCCACCAGCCTGGCCCCCCAGCAACTTCTCCATCCTCTTGTACCACTGTCCACATTACTCACTCTGATACAGTTGCAGTGGCCTTTTTGTTGTTCCACAGAAATGTTCAAATGAATAATGACATGCATCTGCAGTTGTATAATGGCTTTTGAGGAACTGTCAAACTGTTTTCCAAAGTGGCTGCACCATTTTAGAGTCCCACCAGCAATGCATGAAGGTTCCAATTTCTCCATGTTCTCACCTACATTTGTTATTGCATGTCCTTTTGAATCTAGCCATCCTAGTGGATGTGAAGTGGGCTCTCACTGTGGTTTTAATTTGTATTTCTGTAATGACTAATGATGTTGAGAATCTTTTCAAGTACTTACTGGCATTTATGTATTTTCTTGGGATAAACATCTATTCAAACCCTTGCCCATATTTTAATTGAGTTTTTTTTGTCTTTTTATCATTGAGTTTTAAGAACTCTTTACATATCCTGGATATATGTGTCTTATCATATATAGGATTTGCACATGTTTTCTCTCATTTTATTGGTTGTCACTTCACTTTCATTTTTTATGGTTCTGGGGATTGAATCCAAGGCTTTGGACATGTTAGGCAAATGGTCTACCTCTGAGCTATACCCCCAGCCTTTTACTTTCTTGGTGGTATTCTTTGAAGTTCAAAAACATTTAATTTTGATGAAATCTAATTTCTTTCTTTTGTGCTTTTGGTGATGGATCTCAGAAGGCTTTGCCTAATCCAAGGTATGTTTTCTTCTAAGAGTTTAAAAGTTTTAGGTCTATGACCCATTTGTAGTTCATTATTATGCATGGTATGAGACAGGGGTGTAACTTTATTCTTTTGTGTGTAGATCCAGTTGGCCTAGTACTATTTGTTGAAAAGAATATTCTTCCCCTGTTGAATTGTCTTAGTACTTTTGTTAAAAATCAATTGACCATAACTGTGAGGGTTTATTTCTGCACTCTTAATTCTGTTACATGGTCTGTATGTCTAGCTTCATGCTAGTACCACACCATTTCTGAGTACTTCAAATTTGTTCTTTTAAAAGATTTTTTGGTTGTTCTGGGTCTCCTGCATTTCCAAATGAATTTCAGCTTCAGCCTTTCAATTTGTACAACAAGCCAACTGGAATTTTGACAGGGATTGTATTAAATGTGTAGATCAAATTTGGGAATATTACTAGTTTACCAGTGTTCTTTTCTGATACATGAACATTAGATTTCACCATATCTTGTTTATATGATTCGAAGTTGTAAAGAACTGTATAACTGTATAACCGACAATTTTAAAATGTGAGATCAAATGAATTTTTATTTATTTTTTTAAAAAATATTTATTTATTTATTTTTGGTACTACGGATTGAACCCAGGGGTGCTTAGCCACTGAGCCACATCCCCAGCCCCCTTTTTTTTTTAAAAAAAATTTATTTGTGTTTTTTAGTTATACATGACACTACAATGCATTTTGACAAATCATACATACATGGAATATAACTTCCCATTTTTGTGGTTGTACATGATGTGGAGTTACACTGGTGGTGTATTTATATAAGACACAGGACTAAGTTATGTCTGATTCATTCTACTGTCTTTCCCATTCCCATCCCTCCTCCCTTCCCTTCATTTCCCCTTTATCTAATCCAATGAACTTCTATCCCTGCCCCCATTCGGCCTTTGATTTTCTGGGATTGTCCATTTAATGACAAATGGCTTAATTTCTTCTTCTTTATTCCAGACCTTTTATAATTTTTTAAAATTTTGAGACGTGGTCTCACTGAGTTGTTTGGGACCTTCCTAAATTGCCAAGGCTGGCTTTAAATTTGCCATTCTCCTGCCTCAGCCTCCTGAGCCACTGGGATTACAGGTATGTGCCACCACACCCAGCTCAAATACATTTTTAAAAGCTTTACCATAAAATTCACTCATAGTAAGTGTACAATTAATGATTTTAATAAATTTACAGAGTTGTAAAATCATCATGATAATCTAATTTAAGAACGGCTTCACTCTCCAATAAGATCCCTCATGCCTGTTTAAAATTAAACCCAGTTCTTATCCCCAGACCAAGTCAATCCCCAATATATTCTCTGTCTTTATTGATTTGTCTTTCTGAACATTTCATTTCAATGGAATTATATAATGTGGGCTTTTCTATCTGGCTTCTTTCACTTAGCATGGTTTTTTTTTTTTTAAACAGTTTTAGATTTACAGAAAAATAAGCAGATAGAACAGAATTTCCATATACCATCTCCTCACCTCACAGTTTCTCTATTATTAATACTTTGCACCAAGGTAGTATGTTTGTTACAATTTTGATGCATTATTTCTAGTTAAAGTTTATGGGTTACATTAGGGTTCTTTTTTGGGAGAGGAGGCAGGAATTGAACTCAGGGTTACTCGATCACTGAGCCACATCCCAAGCCCTATTTTGTATTTTATTTAGAGACAGGGTCTCACTGAGTTGTTTAACACCTCATGTATGTTGAGGCTGGCTTTAAACTTACTATCCTCCTGCCTCAGCCTCCCGAGCCTCTGGGATTGTAGACATGTGCCACCGCACCTGGCTAAAGTATTATATAGTTCTTCAATTTTTTGACAAATGTATGATGCCATATATTTATCATTACAGAATTATATAGAATAGTTTTACTGCCTATAAATCTCCTGTGCTTCACCTATTTATCCTCCTTCCCTTTTCCTCCCTGCCAAGTTCCTGGCAACATTTAATATTTTTTAAAAAATTTCCCACATTTTTATTGGTGCATTATAGTTGTACATAATGGTTTGTTGTCACATATTTGTACATATACACAATATAAGAATATAATTTGCTAAATATCATTCCCTAGTATTTCCCCTTTCCCTCCCCAGCTCCTTCTCACTGGTCCCTTTCCCATACCCTACTGATCTCCTTTTGATTTTCATGAATGGCCCCCATCTGTCTGTTCCTTTTTCCCTCTCTACCTTCCACATATGAGAGAAAACATATGACCCTTGACATTTTGAATTTGGCTTATTTCATTGAACATAATGTTCTCAAGTTCCATCCATTCTCTTGCAAATGACATAATTTCAATTTTCTTTATGGCTGCATAAAACTCCATTTTGTATATACACCACATTTTCTTTATCCATTCATCCATTGATGGACACTCAGGCTGGTTCCATAGTTTGGCTATTGTTAATTGAGCCACTAATCTTTTTTAAGTTTTTGTAGTTTTTTTTTTTTTTGCCTTTTTTAGAATATCAATTAGTTAGCTTCATATAGTATTTGGACTTTTCAGATTGGCTTCTTTCACATAGCAATATTTATTTATTTAAGTTTTCTTCATGTCTTTTCATGGCTCAATAAGCTCATTTTAAATTACTGAATAATATTCTGTTATTCCATTGTGGGGATTTAGGGCAGTTTGTTTATCTATTCATCTATTCATGGACATTTTGGTTGCTGCCAGATTTTGGTGACTGTGATTAAAGTTGCTATAAATATTTGTGTGTAGGTTTTTGTTTGGGCATACATTTTTAACTCAATTGGACAAACATTTAGGAGCACATTTGTTGAGTGTAAAGTTTTTGATAGTCTGTAACAGCATTTCATTCCTTTTTTTATGCCTGAACAATATTTGAATGTATGGATATACCACATCTTGTTCATCCATGTACTAGTCGGTAGATATTCATCTTATTCTACTTTTTGGCTATAAGGAATAGAGCTGCTATGAACACTTATTTGCAAGTCTTTGTGGAAAAGTATGTTTTTGTTTCTATTGGGTAGATACCTAGGAGTGGAATTGTTGGGATATATATGATAAATTTATGCTTAACTTTTAAGAAACTGTCAAATTGTTTTCCAAAGTAGCTCTACCATTCTTTATTCCCATCAGCAATGTTTAAGAGTTCTTGTTTCTCAACACCCTTGCTCTCACATTTATTATCTGTATTTTTATTATGGCCATTCCAGGGGATGTAGTGGTATCTCATGGTGGTTTTTAAATTTTTTAAAATTATTGATAGATCTTTATTTTTTTTAATTTATTTATATGTGGTGCTGAGAATCGAACCCAGTGCCTCACACATGCCAGAGGAGTGCACTACTGCTGAGCCACAGCCACAGCCCCACATGGTGGTTTTAATTGACATTTTCCTAAGATTAATAATACTGAGCATTTTCTTATGTGTTTATTAATAGTTCATATATTTTCTTTGAAGAAATATCAATTTGAATGTTTTGCCCATTTTTAAATTGGGTTGTCAGTTTTCTTATAACTGAGTTGTAATAGTTTTTGTATATTCTAGACATAAGACCTTAATCAGGTAAGTAATTTACAAATATTTTCTCAAAGTCTGTGGCTTATCTTTTCATTTTTATAATGATGTCATTTAAAATTCAAGTTTTTAATTTCAGTGAAGACCAATTTATTAAAATTTTGCTTATAGATCATACTTTTGATGTTACATCTAAAAATCTTTGACCAACCAAAGTCTCAAGGATTTTTTTCCTGTTTTCTTCTAAAAGTTTTATAGTTTTAGCTCTTACATTAGGTCTACTCCATTTTGAGCTATTTTTGTTGTTGTTGTTATGGTATTAGGTATAGGCCTAATTTCATCTTTGGTACTTAGATATCAATTGTCTTAGCATGACTCTTAAATCTTACCATTTGTTTTCATAGGCTTTAAGAGGAACTAGTTTTTCCAACTTTATTTTGAAACTTTCAAGTCTATAGAAAAGTTGAAGGAATAGTACACATACCTTTCACTTAGATTCATTATTACTAATTTCCCATGTTCTCCCTGACTTTTTGCTGAGTCATTTGAAAGTAAGCTGTAAACATGGTGTGCTTCATTTATTAATTCCTCATGAACCTCCTAGAAAAGACTTCTACATTATTACACCTAAGAAAATCAATATTGATTCAGCAATATCTAACAGTCTCTAGCCAAATTTTCCAACTTATTCTAAAACACCTTTTATAGCTGTTTATGATTTTACCCACATTCAGGATCCATTCAATTTTAACACAGTTCATTTGATGTTAGAGCTCACCATTTTCTAAAATTTAGAACAATTCCTCTACCTACTTTAGTTTTTTATGATAGGGATTTTTGGAAGAGTTATGCCAGTTGACTTATTGGCTGTCTCACACTCTAGATTTGTCTAATTGTTTCTTCATCTTTAGACTTAGGGTAAACATTTTTGGCAAGAATATTTCATAAATGATGTTCTGTACTTCTTATTACATCACATCAGGAGGCACCATGTCAGGTTGTCCTGCTATTGACAATGCTGAGTTTAATCACTTGTATAACCTACTGACTGCCAGATTTTTTCATTGTAAATGTGCATTTCCCCTTCTGTAATTAGTAAGGAATCTGTGGGGTGATAATTTGAGACTGTGTGAATATCCTGTTCCCAAGGAACTTTTTACTCATTGGTTTTAGCATCCATTTGATGATCTTTGCCAGAATCAATTATTATACCGGGGGACCCTACAAAATAGTGATTTTTCCATTCTATCTTCCTTCTATATGTATTAGCTAGTATTCAGCTCTAAAAAAAATCTTTCTCCCTTTTCTCTCTTTAGAATACTTCTATGAACTGAAATTTTAAAAAACCTGCTATAATAAATTTTCCATCCATATAATTCTTTTCAATTTATAAATACACACATATATATTTCTAAAACATATACACATATACTTCCTAGCTTGGTCTGCAGAAGTGGCCTAAAAGTAATGCATGCCAGTAGCAATGAGCATACCTAGTACCTAGATTATGGTAACAAAATACCTACCATTCTCTACTGAAAGGAATGAAGGCTTATGAGAGAAATGGTGGATTCCAGCACTGGAGTAGGAACTTCAGAGAACTGGGGTCACTATGTTCACCAGAAAGAAAATGGTCTAAGCCAGGTCAGTGGTACATACCTACAATCCCAGTGTCTCAGAAGGCTGAGGCAGGAGGATGGTGATTTTAAAGCCAGTCTCAGCAAAAGCAAGGTGCTAAGCAACTCAGTGAGACCCTGTCTCTAAATAAAATACAAAATAGGGCTGGGGATGTGGCTCAATGGTCCAGTGTTTCTGAGTTCAATCCCCTGTACCGAAGGAAGGAAGGAAGGAAGGAAGGAAGGAAGGAAGGAAGGGAGGGAGGGAGGGAGGGAGGGAGGGGAGTAACACCTATGGGTCATGTCATAAACACATAGGCGCTGGTTTGAGGGGGCTTTTGGCTAAATTTGGGATAATTTGAACATTAAGAAGCACTCTTAAAGTTATCCATATTTGGGATGGGGTTGTGGCTCAGTGGTACAGTGCTTGCCTACCATGCATGGGGCTCTGGGTTCAATCCTCAACATCATGTAAAAATGAATAAAGATATTGTGTCCATCTACAATTAAAAAAAGTTACCCATATTTTACTAGGTCTCATCTCTCTTGATCTTTCTTTCTCTTAGTCTCTTCCTTGCCTTTATTTCCTCATTGTTCATTTGCCCCTCTGTCCATTCTTTTTACATTATGGAAAATATACAAATAATCTTGCTCTTTTTTTTTGTACTGGGGATTGAACCCAGAGGTGTTTTACCACTGACCTCTATCCCCAACCCCTTTTTAAAAAACTGTTTTATTTTGAGATAGGGTCTCATTAAGTTGCTTAGGGCCTTGCTAATTTGATGGCCTTGAACTTTGATCCTCCTATCTCAGCCTCCCCAGTTGCTGGGATTACAAACATGTACCACCACTCCTGGAACTACTAGTAATCTTTTGATTGTCAAATCCAACAGACCCCTCCTCAATTCTGAATATACCAAACTTCACTGTCACTAACTAAATAACCACTTGCCCTACCATGCTAAGCTTTCTTTTCTAATCCAGTCATAGACAAACAATTCACATCCAGGTTCATAGCATGCTATGGTCTTCATAGGACAAGAAGAAAAAGAATCCAAAACCATGGGAGAGGAGGGCCCAAGTTAGAGAAGGGTTGGAGATATATATGTTACTAACCACATTTTATCCCAAAGTATTTTCAGGGCTTAATTAGTGATGGAGCCCAATAGGCACACATAAATGTGGGTTACTTTCTGTAATGTTTGGAACAAGTCATTGTACTTCTCTGAGCCTCAGGTTGCCCATATATACATAGGGAATTAATACCCACACGACGGGTTGTTTCAAGAATATTCATGTGTATGCATCCTGTGAACTCTGAAGATTACTCAAAAATAAAAAATGAAAAAGTTTATTTCCTGGGCTGGGGATGTGGCTCAGTGGTAAAGCACTTGCCTAGCAAGTGTGAGGCCCTGAGTTCTAATCTGCAGCACCATCCCCCCCCAAACACACAAAAAACAACAGTGGAAAAAATTTATTTCCTTATCTGTCTGGTATTTCTCTCCACCCCTACAATTAAATTCCCCTTGACTCTATATTACCCTCAAACAATTCCCCATTTCTTTCCTCCTTTTCATCAAGAAAAGTCTTGCTTTCTCCACTTCCTTATTCCTCATTTACTCTGCAACTCTATATTCCACTGAAACTCCTTTGACTAGGCTCATTAGTGACAGGTAATTTTGAATCTTCTTCTCACTTGATCAGCATTTGATACTTGTAAATACACCATTCTTTTTTGTTGTTGTTGTTTTAAATAGAGTTATTGCCAGTGGTGCATTAAAGTTGGCAACTGAGAGCTGATGATTAAATGTTGAAGAATTTTGTGAGCTCCTGGGAATATTTATACCACCCAAATTGGCAAATGCTATAAAGTAGGGATTTATGTTTTCAGAGAGCTGGTTCACCAGCATAAGTCTAGTCACTATTTCTATAATGTAACACATGCTCAGTAAAAAAATATTCAATAATTCAAACTTTAAAAAAATGCAATTATCTGAAATCTCACTACCCAGATAACAAAAAAAAAAACCCAACCAAACAAAAAATCCTGTTTGTTAAAAAGCAATGATTTATTTAATGGAGACAATGTTACCCTGCTATTTTATAACCTTTTCATAATATGTTAGGGGCAATTGTTCCCCATCCTGTAAGTGTAGAGCTATGCCATCTTTTTAAATGGCTGTATAGTACTCCATTGTGCCTGTCATAAATAATTCTCTTATTATTGAATATCTTAGGTTGTTTTTATTATCATGATGCTGAGACCAATGTTATTTATGTGTATTTTAAAAATAGATTTGTATGATTTTCTATCTAATTTGGGGTAAATTCCCAGAAGATTGTGGTCTCACAGAATATGCTTATTTTTAATTCTGATACATACTGCTAAACTGTCCTCTGGAAAGTCCAAAAAATTTACATTCACATCAGTAAGTACACAAGAGTGCCTATTTCCCCACAGCCTTGGCAGCATTGTGTCTATTTTTTAAAAATCTTTGCCAATCTCATACACAGACACTAGAAACACATGGTTTTATTTTCATGTTTTTGTCAGTAAAACTGAACATCTTTTAATATATTTATTGTCCATATTTATGTCTTTTGATAACTGCCTTTTCATGTCTTTTGATTATTTTCTAATGTAGAAGCTCTTTGACTCTCACCTTTGTTTGATTGTTTTTTGTACTGGGGATTGAACCCAGAGGTGCTTAACTACTGAGCCACATCCTCAGCCCTTTTTGTTTTTTATTTAGAGACAGGGTCTTATTAAGTTGCTTAGGGCCTTGCTAAGTTGCTGAGGCTGGCTTTAAACTTGCAATCCTCCTATCTCAGCCTCCCAAGCTGTTGGGATTCCAGGTGTGTGCCACTGTACCCATCTCACCCTTTTCTTTAAACAGTTTCTTTCCTTCGATTCCTGTACATGACATCTTTCTGGTTCCTCTCCTATAATATTGCCAGTTCCATCTCAGTTTCCTTCTCTCATTTCCATCTGTCTGTTTGCCCCTTAACTGTCAATACACTTTTCCTCAGTGACCTCATTCACTCTTATGATCTTGATTAAAATATATAACAACTCCAACAATCCCAATAGTGATAGTGATATTAATAATTAGCAAATATTTGTTGAGCATTTACTATGTGCCAGGTCCTATAATTACTCCTCATAATCCCATAATGAAGGTACTGCCACAAAACTCCATTTTATAGATGAGGAAATGGAGATTGGAAAGTTGAACTGAGTTCCAAGGCCACAGATTTAGTATATGAGAAGAGCTAGAACTCAAACTCAAGTGAGTCTGATGCAAAGTATACTATATCACATTCTGTGAGAGTATGCTATATACTGTCTATACCAGGCGTTGGCAAACTATGGTTTATAGGCCAAATCCAGCATGTTTATGTGTTTCTGTAAATAAAGTTTCATTGGAACACAGTCATACTCATTAATTTAAATATTGTCTATTGATGCTTTGATAATCCACAACTGAACAGATATGACACACCTTATGGCCTGCAGAATCTAAAATACTATCTGGACCATTATAGGAAGTTTGGCTACCTCTGATCTGTACACAGATAACTCTAGAATTCTATATTTTCGTTACTGACCTACCATCTAAGCTCTCCAACTATATGTTGAGTGCAAAACTCCAGACTATAAGTATTCAATCATTTTTGTGGTATTGGGATTGAAAACAGGGCCTCACATATGCTAGGCAAGTGTACTACCACTGAGCTACGCTACCAGCCTCAATACTTTTATCTTAAACACACACAAAACTGGACTCCATGGCATCAGCTCCTGCCATTCTCCACCTCATATCCTATTCCCTGGCCTAGGGATGTGACATGAAGGCTGTCATTCCTTACTTTTACACCAATGGCAGACATTACCAATCAATTTCATTATTCTTTCCCATTAAGCCCAGATGAAGCTTTTTAAACAGAGGCCTTATAAAGGCGTGGCCTGAGAAAGGCAGTGGGATGTACTGAGAAGGGTTTGAAATCAAGAACTATATAGGAAGTAGACTCTGCAGCATGTGGAGATAATGGAGACCTGTATGTCTAGCTTCTATCAGGGTAGATGGTGGCATCTGCAATTGGTAGTTACTATCAATCACATGGATTTAACACATGAGATGAAACCTATTTCCCATCCCTGTAGGTGAGTCACACCTGGCTTTTCACTGATCCTGGAACCTGATGAAGTCATTTCACAGTTCCACATCCCTGCATATGATTGTTCACCCTAGAATGCCACACTAACATTGCTCTGCCCAGCAATCCCTTTGTCCATGTCTGATGACAGTTAAAATGTCCCTACCATGAAGCCTTTCCCTACATCTCCATGTGGAGTAGTTATTTCCTATATGGTGCCCCTAACAGTTCTGAACTCTCTCATAGCACTAATGCATAATATAATATATTACATTTATCTTTTCATAGTTTGACTTATCTACCCCACTAGATGAAGGCTTCTTAAGAACAGATCAAATATCTTAATTCTCTTTGCATCCTAGGTGTCTATTAGTATTCAGGACATAACAGATGTCAGTCTGATAGTAACTGGAGGATAAAATCATCACAGGTATCACCATTGACCCAGACAAAAGCTTGATACATAGTTGTTGACTCTGACACCTTCTCTTTGCCTCACACTGCCAAATCTTCATCATGTGCTCCCTGGATTAATTCCATATCCTCTTTACCTTTACCTTTAGTCTTGGACCTTTCCATCAGTTCCCTAAATTAATTCCTTCCTTCAACAAATACCTACTAAGCATCGACTATATTCTCTGTTTTATGCACTAAGACAAAATCTTTGTCCTCACAGAGCTTACACTCTAGGAAAGGGAAACACAACTATCAGAGTGACTCATTTGTTGTATGGTGCTCTGAAACCATGCCACTCTTTAAAACCCTAACTAGCTCCCCATTATTTACAGTCCAAACTACCGAGATCTGGTACCTAAAGTCTTCCATGACCCAGCCCTTAGGTATTCTGGTTTCATCTCTGATCTTTTGGGCTCTAGCCATACCAAAATGCCTCCACCATGTCTTTTCTTACCTCCCTGACCTGACTACTGAGGTCTCCTTTCCCTGGAATGCCCTTCCCTTTCTATCTATCTCTCCTTTTTAACATGGTGAACTGCTCTATCTTCTTTAAGATTCCACGAGATTGCACTTCTTTTAGGAAGCCTTCCCTCTTCTCACCTGGATCAGGTGCTTCTTGTCCATTCTGCCATAACAATATACTGTGCACCCCTCACTACGTGTCCACATCATTTGTTCATTCTGTTTCTGTATTTGTTTTCCCTACTAGACTGTACTCTTAGAAGGTCGAAATGGTCCTATGCGTTTTTCTAACTCTGGGAGCCTCAGGTACTTGCTCCACTGTGTGGCACGTATGAGATTCAATACTACTGGTTGGATTAAGGAACACCTTAATTCTTATTCATACCCAGACCAGTCTGCTGTACTCTGCTTCCCATGTAGCTTCCAACCTCTCAGGTACCCAAGACACCAAGCAACAATGACCTCATCATCACTCCCTGAAACTTGCTCTTCATCCTTAATTCCTTCCATTACTTTTTAAGTCAGCAACCTTAGAGTCAATTTTGATTGTTTTCCTTCTTCTCCCTGATAACTCTACTTTGTAAATCCTCCCTCTGGCCCCTCCTTCCTATTTCCTCTGCTACTGTCCTCATTATCGCCCCCCTGGCTAACTGTACCAGTCTTCCTGCTTCTAGTCTCACCCCCTGGATTTCATCCTCCACACTGCTGCCAGAGTTATTTTTGTCAAAGAAAAATCTGATTGTGTCACTTCCCTGCTTAATGATCTTTTCTGGCTTCCCACTGCCTTCAGGATAAATTCCAAACACTTTAGTACAGTACACAAGGTCCTTGAGGATCTAGACCTCCTCTGAGTTTCCAACCCCCTCTCCTGCCCCTGATTCATACAAATTTTCTACCTTATCCATACTGAACTCTTGACAGCTCTTGACACAAGTCTTGTTCTCTGTGTCTCCCTACTTTTGCATGCCCACTTCTCTTTTCCTTGTCTTTCCCTCTGCATCTGCCTAAGGTTTCCTTGCCCCTTAAGACTCAGCTCAAGCACCATGACAGCTTCAATACTTCCAAACTCTGCTCTAAACTGAGCACTGCAGCTCAGGTTTTAGTGATGTGCTTCCCTAGTACCATGTATAGATGACAACCATGAATCACATTCTGCTAGAATGCTGGTTTACTTGTCAGTCTCTTTCAGTTGACCATGAGCTTCTTGAAGTCAAGGACAGTATCAGTGTGGCCTATCTCTGCATCTCCAGTGCCTTGCATCAGTGCCTGGAAGACAGTAAAAACTCACCTGAAATAAATGTTTAAGTAAGTGAATGACTGCTTGACTTTGAAACATTGATCTCTTTGCCTGGCATACATACATGGCCTGGTAAAATCCAAGGTCACTATTATATTGTCAGTGGTTAGCAGAGCACCTGGTACATAGTAGGTACTCAATAAATACTGAATGAATGAATGAATGGATGAGACCAAGCTGAAGTGCTCCCTTCTTGACCTCTTAGTTCTACGTGTAGCTGCTTGGCTTCACTTCTTGACTCCAACAGTACTTTATTTCTTACTTTCCTAGAACACTTGCTATACTACACTATCTACACAGTTGTTTCTTTGCTATTCTGAGACTTTCTTAAGGGTAGAATTTTGTCTGCTCATCTCTATTTCAAGTCCCTAGCACAGTGCTTGTGCATTGGGACACTGCTTCTCCATCCACACCACACCATTCTTAGCCAGCCTGGGCACATTTAGTTGCTCACTATTTTTCCTCAGTGCATGAGGTCACTTTAGTCAAGTACCTATCTTTAATAACGTCTGGTAGAATTACAAGATCTATTGGCTGATTTTGTACCTGACTATCTAGATGCCAAAGTCCCTTTCGTTCTCCAACTTGATAATTATTTATTGAATGAAGTTAACTTAAATTCTACTATGTGACAGGGTGTGGACCACATCATTTATTAAATATTTACTTGCTATCTATTATATAGGACAAGCAAGGCCACATGCAAGGCATTCTGAGAGAGAAAACAACATAGACCCCATCTTCTAGGAGTTTATGTGTGGCATATAGTTTATAGTGTTTATATGTGAGCCCTGAACATAAGAAGTATAGTACATAAGTTGCCTAGCACAGTGCCTGTTAGGCAGCAAGAACCTGTGGAAAGTTGAGTACTGATTCCCAAAATTGTCCACGCACGTGTGTGTGTGTGTGTGTGTGTGTGTGTGTGTGTGTGTGTAATGCTAGGGATGAAACCCATTCTAGGCAAGTGCTTTACTACTGAGCTATATCCCCAGTCCAATTTTCCCCAGATAGAAATTTGGGGACAAAGGGAGAGATATTGAGCCTTAAAGGAAGCACTTACGAACCACTGATATGCAGAAAAGCCCATGAATCACTAAAAGGAAGAAAACTCCCAAGAATCATTGAAATGCAGAAAGCACCCTTGAACCTTTCCCCACTATACACCCAGCCCTGCCTTTGGCCTGAGACCTTGACCCATGCCTCTGACCTTGATCCATGCCTTTGTCCTTGACCCATGCCTCTGTCCTTGACCCATGCTTCTGTCTGAAAAAACAAAAAGTAAGTGGAGGGGCAATGCTCAAGCACAGAGCAAATTGGCATAAAATTGTGTAACTCTGCCTTGACTTCACCTCTAGTCTAGTCCCTAGCAATCGTCCCTCTATAAATATTAACACTCCAGACCAATGGGTTGCTGCTTCTTCCTCTGAAGATGGCCTACATTCTCCCTTGAATGTGCTTCTGGTTTCCTAAATAGACCTCTATTTATGTCTCTGAATGGTGTGTACTAAAATTCATCTCCATTACAGTTGCTAAGAACCCCACTGTCCTGAGTTGAAGCCCCCCATCTCTCCAAGAACTCCTTGGACCCTTCTTTGGAGACATTCTTTCTCCCATGACATCTCTTGGTGGACCCTATGGAGATCTTGAGTGGCATCAACTTTGGTAAGTGTACTTGAATGTTTTTGCTTTCAGCCTTAGCTATAACTTATTCTGTTAGCTCCTATTCATATAATCTCTCCCTCCACTTCCTTCACTTTCAAAGACCAAAGAACATAACCTCCATCTGCCTTACTTTTCTGTGGGTCCCTGATTTGGGTGGCTGGGAAAATCTCTGAGCAGTGTAGCTTTTAGTGGCAATAAGGTCACAGCTGATTCTGTCCTGGGAATTTGGTAAATTTTTTTTTGTTGTTGTTGTTAAGAGTCTTCAAAGTCTAAAACCATGAGGGGGCTCTATGGCCTTCTTTGAAATCCTTTCCTTCTCCTCTTTTTACATACTTCAGGATTATTTATAGGTTTCTAGTTGTCTGCATGATAACTATCCATCTAAGGCCTGCTATTTCAACTGATCTAAAATGTAAACCCTGTGAGCCACAGCATAGACTCCTTGAGACAGAAGGAAAAAGGTGTCACTTTTAAAATTTAAACCATAATAGGACTTAATGGGTGATACTTCTCCCCTCTCCTCTCTTTTTCTCCCCTTCTCTCTTTTCCTTGGTACAAAAGCACCAAAGAGGAAATGCCCTTGGGCCATCAGAGGACATAGGGAACTTACATCACTAATCTGGAAAATGCAAATGAAGGATTGATCTTCATATATTTGGGGAAGTCCTTCATTTTGCCAAGTGAGAGGTTCACCTCAGACACCTCATTGGTGGGACCAGGCCTGGATATGAAAATCAAGAAAGCTACCTCCATTAATCACCACATTTGGAACTGATACACTTAGTGGTCAATCTCTCAACTCTCTAAAGTTCTCATATAAATAAAGTTCTGAGGATGAACTCTTGTCCTATCTTCCCTCATACCCTCCTCTAAACTATCTCTTTGCAATTTTTTTTCATGCTCCAGCTAAACTATTCTGTCCTATACACTCCCAGCTAGGAAACATTCTGAAACTTTTGCTTTAACTAAGATCTGGCTGATTCTTATATTTATGTTCATTTTCTCAGTACTCAATATTTTTGGAAGCAAGTTATTTCAATCTTGACCCTTGGCTTTAATAGATCTAAACCTGAAGAACAATGTCTTCCTTTCTGTCTGACCTTTTATTCAAGATAAATACCGCTCTTACAGGTACTATCTAATTGAAAGAATGAGGGCTCCACCTTGGTGGGTGGGTGGAACAATTGTTATACTTAAGATGTCTTTTGTTTTACATAAGACCTCTCCATAAAGAGACACAGTTGCCAAGAGGCATTCATCCTTCTTGGACATGTGACAAACTGTCAGCTATAAACAAATCTATTTCTATTGAAACTTACCTGACTTTGTACTATCCCCAAATGCCTCAAAACTCTTTACAAGGTTTTCATATCCTTGCTATTTAAAATGACCAAAAATTGTAAGTTCTCAAGTGCATCTAGATTACTTGAGAGTTAGGAATATTCTTTTGAGGTTACTTTCTTTCTTTTTTTTAAAGGACTTTTCTTGAAGTCTGGGAGGGCCTATCAAGCACTCTGAGAAATGCTTAACAGGGATAAGGACACTCATACCACTGGTAGTTTGTAGACAATTTGGGACAGACTTATTAAAAGTCTGATTCTGAACACTCAGTGTACCCCCATGATATAGTATGGGACAGACTTTTTAAATTAATTAATTAATTTACAGAAATTAATTTCACACATCATGGAGTTGATGTGTTTTTATAATATAATTTTTAATTTATTCTTTTTAGTTACACATGACAGTAGACTGCATTTTGACATATTATACATACATGGAGTACAACTTCCCATTCTTCTGGTTGTACATGATGTGAAGCTACATTGGTCATAAATTCATATATGAATATAGGAAAGTTATGTCTGAATCATTCTACTATCTTTCCCATTCCCATTAAAATTGTATTAATCTCTGTAAAATGTTTAAAGTAAAAGGTTCACCGATTTTAGCCCTCCCTCACACCCCTGCTGCTTTGGTAGGAAAAAGATGGCTTCAAATGTTAACCATGCTCATCTGATATCTTGGTCTTTATGGGTAATCTAAAAATAGCTGTTAAGAATGGATAAATTAGCTGGACATTGTGGCACACATCTGTAATCCCAGCAACTTGCAACCTGGGAGGCAGGAGGATCACTAGTTCAAGGACAGCCTTGAAGGGTTGAGGATGTAGCTCAGTAGTAGAATGTTTAGCTTATATACATGAGGGCTTGGGTTTAATCCCCAGTACCGCCAGAAAAAAAAAAAAGCAAATTAGGTTTGATATAATTGGGATAAACATTTATAAATATATTAGAGAAGACATCTGATTCATTTTTAAGTTAAAATACTAAAACATCCATAAATTCAAGTACTCTTAGCTTCTTTTATTTATTTATTTTTGCTGTATTGGGGATTGAACCCATGGTTTCTTGCATGCTAGGCAAGCACTCTACCACTGAGTTATATCCTCAGCCCTAGCTTTTTATTTTTATTTTTTAATTTTTTTTGAGAGAGAGAGAGAGAGAGAGAGAGAGAGAGAGAGAGAGAATTTTTTAATATTTATTTTTCAGTTTTTGGTGGACACAACATCTTTATTTTTTATTTTTATGTGGTGCTGAGGATCGAACCCAGGGCCCCGTGCATGCCAGGCGAGCGGGTTACAGCTTGAGCCACATCCCCAGCCCAGCCCTAGCTTTTCAAATTCTATAAGGTAATATACATTTATACATGTATTTGGGTCTATTAATGAAAATATTTTCATATATTGTTGATATATGGAAAAATGGCTTAAGATTCTTTCTGGGTCTTCACAAGGTTTCTAAGAGTTAAAATTCTAATTAATGGATATAATTTTGTATGCAAAGATACAAAAAATTAAGTTGTGTTTTGATTTGGAAAATCTGTAAAAAGGAAAGCATTTTATGTTATTGGAAAAAAAAGTAATTGGCAAAAAATCAGAAATTTCATTAAGTACTGTTTTAAATTGTAAACTTAAGGAAGAAAAAATCAGCAAGAATGAGAAAGAGATATGTATTAGAAGTATATTTTTGGAGACATATTTTTGGAGAGTTTTCTGAATAAAAAAGGATTTTATATGGTAAAGTAAGATTTTTGTCCTAAGTCCAAGATGGGAAAAAGAGAAAGAGGACAAATCTAACAATGTAAACATCTATAAACTGTAGTGTCTAAGTAAACTGCAGAAGGTTTATGGAAGATAAATCTTAGGAATTTTATATGTGTTGAATATGATTGAGTTATTTAAGGGTTTTCTAAGGTCGACATTTAACATATTGATATAAAACCAGAATCTGATTTTCCATGTTTTAAGCAACAAGGTTTTCTTAAAACATTAATCTGCTGTTAATAACATTTACAAAGAACTGGATTAAAGAACAAAGATTCTATTTTGTCAAGATAATCTTTTGTGTTTACTTAATAAACTGAGTTTGAGCAGAGGCAAGATTTATTCAAGTGTCTATTTGCTTTATAGCCTTTTAAGTGACTACTTGATAACTCTCATTAAATGACACAACTATTATTTTGGGTTACTATAGTATATTTAACAACTAAACATCTGAGAATACACCCTATGCTTCTGGGGGCTAAATATATTATGCATCTGAGCTTTGTCTAAATATTATACAAAAGTGTGTTAAAATTAATACAAGATCACCAATAATTGCTCTCTTTTATACATTAACTGAACCTTAAAACATAAAATGGGGGGCTGGGGTTGTGGCTCAGTGGTAGAGCACTTGCCTGGCATGTGTGAGGCACTGGGTTCGATTCTCAGCACCACAAATAAATAAATATCATTGACAACTAAAAAAATATTTAAAAAACCCAAAATGGTTGATGAAACTGTGAAACTTCCTGTCTTTTTATTTAGTACCATTCAGATAAAAAGAAAATTTCCTTACCATTTAAAACCTCACATTTGTTTGCTTTGGCTAAATAAATGTTTAACTATTATATAAATGAGATGCACTGTATACACAAAGAACTGGCTTAAAGAACTGTGATTTTGTGTTTTATCAAGATAATTTTTTGTTTCTATTATGTCTTTATTACTTAGGAAACTAATACTTAAAAGATTTTGGGTTTGTTAGTAACTATCTGTTTTAAAGTCTTTTAAATACCAGCTTCATAACTCTGGTTAAATAACTGTTATTTTAGGTTATCATAGTGTATTTGATATCCTAAATATGTGACTAGAGATATTTATACCTCTGAGGGATAAAAAGTTTATCTAAGCCTTGTCTAAAATTTATATAAAAGTTTATAAAATCAAAGCTATGTAGGTTTAACATAGGCAAGGTAACCAATGAATGCTGTCATCTATATAATATACATTGTATCTGGACCTGAAATATATAAAACAGTCAATGAAATTTTTGTCATTTTCCAATATTTGAATTTGACCTATATCCATTTGCTTTGATTAAATAGACATTTATTATTATATATAATACACTTGTATATTAGGTAATACTTACAAGAACTCTAAATCTATCCTTTGATTTTTGTTAATGAAGTTAACCTGCATAGGTCTGTAATACAATCTTACCAAGTCATGGATTCTGAATTTTTCTTTAAAAGAAAAAGGTAAGCTAATATATTAAGGACTTCTATGTAACAGTAATGATAATTAATACTGACTTCTGTGTGTTAAGTATATTTGTGCCTTCTAAAATGTAAAAGCTTATGGGTTAGGGATTAGCTCAGTGGTAGAGTACTTGTCTAGCATGTGTAAGGTCTTAGGTTCAATTTCTGGTATGGCAAATAAATTATTATTAATAATAGCTTTTTTCAGGTTAATATTTGTGTTCCTAATTGTATTATTACCATCATAATCTTTATGCAAAAATAAATATGTTCAAGCACTTGACTTTCCAAACCATGTTGCTCTGATGATTAAAAGATTGGGCATTAATAGCTAATAATACTAATAATAACCTGAAAATAAGACAAATTTAAATGTGAATTTATTTATATCATCTAATATTTTCAAAATTATTTTATAAACCAGATTTGTTTTGTTCCTAATCATTTTGTTTTTCTTGTAAAACTCTGTAACTGTTGCCTGTTAATATTTTATTTATTTATTTGGTACTGGGGAATTAAACCCAGGGGCTCCCTACCACCAAGCTATATCCCAAGTCCTTTTCATTTTTCATTTTGAGACAGGGTCTCACTAAGTTGCTGAGGATCTTGCTGAGTTGCCCAGGCTGGCCTAGAACTTGCCATCCCCTGTCTCAGCCTCTGAAATCACTGATATTACAGGTATGTCCACCAAGCCTATCTGCCTGTTAACATTTTAAAGAAGTTTAGGTTTTAGTAGAACAACCTAAATGGTATTTTTGAGGAAATAGTCATTACCTACAAGACAGGTTATACTACTGAGCTATTCACTAAAAAGGACTGGTAGAACTGATCTTTGAGGTGTTCAACAACTGAGACTGAGATCCTTCTTCAGAGACCCCTCTTCTCCCATGACACCTAGAATATATAAATATTACACTATGGTAAAAGGAATTTTGCATATGTGATTAAGTTAAGGGTCTTGAGATGAGAACATTATTCTGCATTATCTGGGTGGGCCTTAAATGTAATCACAAGTGTCCTAGTGAGGGAAGCAGAGGGTGATTTGACATGGAAGAGAAGGAGGCCATGTGATGGAAACAACAAGAGAGAGAAAAAACAAACTATGTTGCCAGCTTTGAAGAAGGAGATAGGGGCCATTAGCAAGGAACCAGACTTTCCCTTAAACTCCACAGAAAGAATGGGGTCCTGCATACACACTGATTTTAGTTCCATAAGACTTCAGACTACTGGCCTGCAGAACTGGAAGAGAGTATATCTCTATAGTTTTTTTTTTTTTTTTAATTCTTGTTGTTGTTGATGGAACTTTATTTTATTTATTTATTTTATGTGGTGCTGAGAATCGAACCCAGTGCCTCACACATGCCAGGCAAGTGCTCTACCACTGAGCCACAACACTAGCCCCTATCCCTAAAGTTTAAAGCCACTAAATTTGTTATAGCAGCAATAGGAAACTAATATATCATTCAATAAATATTTTTTAAAAAGTATATTTTTAAAAAGTTCCATAACAGAGGTAAAGATATAGGGATTTCCTATTAAGTGAAAAAGAATCTAAAAGCCTTGAAAAACATGGCATTGTTCTATTCCTTAAAAATTCTTCAAGGAGCCATGTCTCATTTTTCTCTTGACTAAGCTACCTTAGGGATCAGCAGTACCATTTACTGCTTGTCCACCATAATGCTGAGTGCTTTTAGCCTCCTATTGCTACTTTAGAAATCTACTTGGGGGGTATGTTGGGAGCTGCCAGTTGCTTGAAATGCCATGCCATGCAGCTCTAACACCTGAGATGTAGGAAGAAAGATATAGCTTCCTTGTCACTAAATTCTGATAGCAGTTAGAATCTGCTTTAAATTCTTGAGTGCTCCACTATATGCTATTTTTTTTTTAGTTATAGCACACATATTGGTCTTATCTAGGCAGGGACCACTATCTATTTGGATCTTCCATAGTACCAGACATTCCCAGAGGGGTTCAGGAAATAATCAAGCACCTGGGTAGGGGGTGTAGAAGAGTGTTTTGTAGGGGGTGTAGAAGAGTGTTTTGTAGGGGGTGTAGAAGAGTGTTTTCTTGTGCTTTCTATTCCACATCAAAACCAGGTAGCTGGCCTTATCAATCAATCAATCATTGATTGGTATCATACCATGGGCCAGGCTTATACTTAGAATAATCAGTGAATATAGAAGCATAAAAATGCATGGTTTCTGCTGTTAGTGGCCAAAGAATGATAAACTAACATACAACATGATATGCTAGAGGCCAAAACAAACACTATCAAAACAGAGGCAAGAGCAATTAATTCTGCCTATGGGGGTCAGGAAGAACACCGTGAAGGTGACAATTAAGTTGTACCTTGAAGGAGAAACAGTTTTCCAGGAGAAGAGGTGTGTGAGACATTCTAGAAATACATGGGAAGGCTCAGTAGAGTTGTGAAAAGAAGAATCAGCTAGAGCAGGGAATGACTGGTGATGAGGCCAGACAGGGGGTTTAAAGCCTATTTTTTAAGGTCATGCTCAGGAGTTTCCTAGACAAGTGTTTTGTATGTGAAGGGTAACCGATGCATCTGATTTCTACTTCATGTGAAATGAACCCCTGAATAGAAAATCTACACTGCAAAGATGTTATAATTATGAAATTACTATACAAAGTCTATACTATTTAAAGAAGTAAAACAATTATCAGAATCAGTGTTCTCAAAAGTGTGAAATTTGGAGAGATCCCTGAGCCAACTCCTCTGTCTTCCTATCCTTTTCTTCCACTGAATAGAAAAAATAGAATGTTGATGTTTCACACATACAAAAATTCTTTTCTGGTCACTAAAATGCATGACAAGTCCACTATAAAACCTGATAGCTTTGATTCTTTTTAAAATAGAAAAAAAAATAGCTTTACTGTTTATCCATCACTACAGTCAATTTTAGAACACGTTTATCATCCCAAAGAGAAACTCTACTCAACAGTAGTCACTGCTTCCAATTCTCCCCATGCCTTCCACCGTTGGGCTCTAGTAGTCACTAATCTACATTTTGTCTCTATAGATGTATTTCTTCTGAGCATTTCATACAAATAGAATATATGATGTTTGGTCTTTTGTGACTAGCTTCTTCAATTTAGCATAATGTTTTGGAGGCTCATCCATGGTGTAGCATGCATCAGTACTTCATTGCTGTTTTGTTTTTAAACAATAGCCCATTTAATGAATATACCACACTTTGCTTATCCACTCATCAGTTCATGGATATATGAGTTGTTTCCACCTTTTGGCTGCAGTGAATAATGTTGTAGTAAATACTGGCATGCAAACTTTTATGTGGACACATATTTTTAGTTCTCTTGGAAACACACACACACACACACACACACACACACACACACATACACACACACACCCTAGGAATACAAGTTGTTCTGAGTTGTATGGTAAGCCTATGTTTAACTTTTGCATTACTACCAAATTATTTCTAGACCATTTTAGAGTCCTACTAGCAATATGTGAGAGTCCCTATTTGTCCATATCCTTTTTTTTCCTGGTTCTGGGGAATGAACACAGGGCCTTAGTGCATGATAAGCAAGTACTCTACCTACTGAACCACAATCCCAGCCTTGTTAATATCCTCTTGAATACTCACTAGTGCCCATCTTTTTTTATTCTAGTGGGTGTGAAGTGGTACCTCCTGTGGTTTTGATTTGCATTTCCCTAATGACTAATAATGCCAGACATCTTCTATGTCCTCACTAGCCATCTGTAAATCTTCCTTTAAGAAATGTCTATGCAAATCCTTTGCATTTTTTAATTTGGGTTATTGTTCTTTTTGTTGTTAGGTTGTAAGAGTTTTATATATTATAGATACAATATCTTTATTAGATATAGGAGCTCTTTGCCTTTTTTCAGCCACTGGGGTGCATGCACTTGATTCAGTTCCTCACATACTCACAAGACTTTCAGGATCAAGCCATTCCTGGCCAAGAAACAAAAGCAAAATTGTCCCATTACCCAGCTGACTCACGTGAAATCTGGTAATAAAATAAGGTACAACTTCAAGAGGAGACATTATAGGAGAATCAAGCTGAGTCTATAAGGAATTACATGAAATGGCACATATATTTGTGCTGTATTGAGGTTGTGATCATGTCGTCATATCAAGCTGAAAATGTCACCACTATCTGGACAGTTGAGAATATTTAACTGGGAATGTGAACTTTCTATAGTTACAAGGATAGCATTTGCAAATATTTTCTCCTCCCCCCCCACCCTGTGGGTTTTCTTTCTATGTGCCTGAATCACAATCACCTTTTGTAGCACAAAAGGTGTTTTTTTTTTCTTTCTTTCTGTTTTTGGTAGTGGTGATTAAACTCAGGGGTGCTTGACTCCTGAGATACACTCCAAGTCCATTTTACTATTTTTTCTTTTTGAGATGGTGTCTTGCTAAATTGCCCAGGTTGGCCTCCTGCCTAAGACTCCTGAGTTGCTGGGATTACAGGTATGCACCATCACATTCAGTTTTTGGCACAAAAGTTTTTAATTTTGATAGAATCCAATTTATTTTTTCTTTTGTTACTTATGCTTTTGGAGTTATGTATAAGAAACCAGTGTTCAATCCAAGGTCATAAAGATTTACTTCTACGTTATCCTCAAAGCATCTTACAGCTTTTACTCTTACATTTAGGTTTTTGAGTTAATTTTTGTGTATGATGTGAATTAAGGGTCCAAACTTCATTCTTTTGTATGTGGATATCCAGTTATTCTAACACCATTTATTGAAAAGACTATTCGTTCCTCGTTCAGTGGTCTTGGTACCTTGACAAAAATCAATTGACCATGTTAATAATAAATGTTATAGGTTTATTTCTTTTTTCTTCCTCTGTTACCAGGGGTAGAACTCAGAGCCTCAGGCATGCAAAGCTATGCTCATCTCTTGAGTTACATCCCCAGTCCTTGTATAGGCTTATTTGTCAACTCTCAACTCCATTCCATTGATCTATATCCTTATGCCAGCAACTGACTGTTTTCATTACTGTAGTTTTTCAGTAAGTTTTGAAATAGGGAAGTGTGAATCCTTCAACTTTGTTGTTTTTCAGGATTATTTTAGCTATTCTGGTTCCCCTGCATTTCCATAAGAATGCAAGAATCATCCTGTCAATTTTTGCAAGAAAGCCCAGACCCAGATGGTTTCACTAGTGAATTCTACTAAACATACATGAAAGAAATAATACCAGTTATCTACAATGTCTTCCAGAAAACAGAAGCAGAGGGAACACTTTTCAACTCATTTTATGAGGTCAGTATTATTACCCTGACACCATAATCAAAGACATCAAATGAAAAGAAAACCACAGACCAATGTCCCTTTTGAATACAGACATAAAAGTCCTTAACCAAATACTAGCAAACCAAATAGAGCAAGGACATTGAGAGGATTATACACCATGACTGACTGGAATTTATCCCAGGAATGCAAGTTTGCATTCCTTGCAAATCAATGTAATATAACCTATTAATAGGATAAAAAACTAAAATCACATCATCTTTTCAATAGCTTCAGAAAAAGCATTTGACAAAATCTAATCCTTTTCTGTGATACAAATATTCATTGGAAGTAGGGCACTTCCTCAACCAGATAAGAGATACCTATAGAAATTCACAGCTAGCATTATAGTAAATGGTGAAAGACTGAATGCATTCCTTACAACATCAGCAACAGACAAGGACACCCACCCTCACCACTTCTCTTCAACATTGTACTGGAGGACCTAGCCAGGGCAATTAGGTAAGAAAAAGAAAATCAATTGCATTTCTATATAGTAGCAATTGATCAAATAATGAGGTAGGGGAAATCTTACTTGTCAAAAAGAATAAATACATAAGAATAAATTTACAAGGAGTACAAGACTTATATATTGAAAATTATGAAACATTGTTAAAAGAAATTAAAGGTGATCTAAATAAATGGAAAAAGTTATGATTCTTGAAATGTATATTCTGTCCTTTAGAATTAGAGATGATAGTCCTGGAACTTGATATATGCTGATTATTACATGAAAGGATGAACAAAACAGCTGATGATTTTTCTGATGTGGGAAGATGGTCTTTAGAAATTTATTCACCTCATATATTTTGGGTGTTTAACTGCAATTAGCTAGGAGCTCTGAATTTTTTTTTAATAATTCTTTCCACCATTTTCTACAGAGCTGCAGTTGTTGGAACTTCTGTAAATTTCCATGGTTATTGGCAGATCAAGACAGGGCCATTTTTCTGGCTGTAACCTGTTTTTCTAAGAGCACCTCCACTCAAGCCTGTAGATCATAAAGATCCAGGGTTGTGCTTAATAAATTGTATTCTTACTTTCAAACAAGGTACATTTTCCCCTGATTTCCAGTACTAGCTGATCAAACTCTTAAGCTGTTCCAGGAATGCAGTATTGGTACTTCTATTGTTGCTTCATTAAATGATGCTATTTGTTCCATTATGTGTAATTTCTATGTTTAAAAGCAGGAATGGTTAGAGGAGATCATCAGGGGAAAAAATTCAACTGATAGAGGTGAGAGGTATACCAGAGATGAAAAGCAAGCTGGTTTTCCCAGAAATTGGAAATGGCCAAATTTTCAGTGTTCTTTTTCTTTTTATATCTTTTATCCACCTAATTCTAATCCTCCCTTAGTGCCCTTGTGTCTCTCCTCTCTGGACAACATTTCCAATCATTTTTGTGCTTGGCCCTACAAGAAAATATACACAGCTCATATGGTACTGCAAAAAAATAAAATAAGCCAGGAAAGCAAAAGTCTCTGAAGTCTGCTCTTTACTTTATGTTGATGCATAGACTATGCATTAAAAAATATCTATATTTTACAAATAGTAATACTCAGGTAAGCTTTATAATAGAGACATTTCTGTAAAGTCATGTGATAATTAACTCTTAGTAAATCAAATCTTGAATTCACTAGGGAAGTTAATTTAAGGAACTCAGTAGGTGAATCCTGTCATAGTGAAGATTCCTTCTATAAAATGAACACTCTATCCAATATTCTTGTATCTATCAATTTGGCAACCTGCACTTTTTATTTCCTGAGTTTTCTTAAATTGGAACACACCTGTATTTGATCTTTAAGACAGTGCTGAAGTTGCTATTAGAACACATTTTCTTTCTTTTCCTCTCTGCTGGATATAATGATCTAGGGAAGGAAAAATAAGCTAACAAGTCCTAGCTTGTGCCATTGTAGCTTGTGACTGGTTAACACATTACATAATCTGACGTTTCCATGTCTAATGTCCAAACCTTGTTACAATACCGTCTGGGGGCTCCCTTTCCTAACACCCTGTTCACTACTCCTGCGGCCCAGTTTACATTGCTGTCAAATGCATAGCACTCTTGTGAGAACTGACTCAATAGCTTTTACAGATCAGGTTTGGGTGTTTATAACTGCATTGTTTCCTCTATCAATGAGGGAAACTTAAAAACCAGAAATCCTTCTGGTATTTCATTTCACAGTTATGTCAAGCAAGTCCTCTTTGAGATGTACATATTCTATAGAAGTACAGATAGAAACTGGAGTAGGAACCAGGTCATTTAGATCTCTCCGCTTCAGTTTTTTTTTTTTGTCACCAAAAAATCCAATACATTCTTCCTTTAACATTAATGTTATCATGATACATTTGAAGGCATTTATTAAAAAATCCAATGTATTAACATTCTAATTATGCATTTCAGAATTTTTCTTTCATTAAGACCCAAATTCTGATTTTACACAGCTAAATAAATCATCTCTGTGCACACCTGCTTTTTTCCACACAAAATATGCATGCACACAAAACACATGCACCTGATTGTGGGAAATCAGAAATCAGTTGCACATAATAGATTTTCTTTTAACCACCCACTCTACATTTATAGTCCACTTTAAGGGCTCTGTGCCTAGAGTTGGCAGCTCTAGGAACAGTGAGATCAGTTTGTCTACAGTTGTTCCCAACCTTTTTTGGCTCTGGTACACCTACACTTGCTTCCAAAAATATACCCCACAGTCTGGTGCTCAATGGAATGAAAATCTTTCCTGAGCTAATAGAATATAAAACGAAACAGGCATTGGACATAGTTGTGCATTTTAGGATACTCATAACAACACAGCAAAGGAAAGCAGTGGAAATGACATAATTGACACAGCATCAAGAGATGGGGCTTTGAGCTGTTTTACCAAAGGTGGGATAGATTAACATTTAGCAACCAATATCTGCCAGTTTAACCTCCTTTGTGACATGCTTTTGAAGAGATGGCTGGCCAAGGGAAACGGTGCAGCCAATAGTAGCATTAGAGTAAGGGAAAACCAATTGGTTTGTACAAGGACTAAAATAAAATCATGCATTTGGCCTTATCAGCACTATATTCTAACTACCTGAGTTAAATAGCTACAGATAATGCCTGAAAAAACCCAATCTTTAATCAGAAACAAAAGTACACTTCAGTAAGGTAACAGATAAATCATTCAGTCTCAATGACCTGCATTCAACATTGAGCATATTCCAAAGTTTGCCATTGAACAGGATGAAAAGATTATTCATTTATCTGAACAGTTCTAAAAGTTCCACAATTTATACTATTACTCTCAATCATTAATTTTATTTCTTGTGAATGAACTGAATTCCAACTATTTATATCATATTTCTATAATTAGCATGCATTTCTGAGAAATTTTTAGGAAATATTGCTATTGTTAATTATAAAATATTTTTATTTGATTTTTTTTGCCTTGAAGGGAAAAGAGAAATATCTGAAGTTAACTGGGGTTATGTTTCCTTCTTTATGAATTTATATCCATCCTATAGTAAATTCACTGATAAGGATTCCTGGTCAGACATGAATAAGAGCTTAACAACTTTCAAAATACTTCCCTAAAGGAAGCTGTAATAATCTCTTAGGTATTTTTAGTTGTTTGAAATGAAGTCCATAATTACCACTTGATTCAATCTATCCTGTGTGTTTTATTATTACTGTTATCTTAAGGTACATCAGACAAGACCAGAGATTTTTAAACTCCACTCAATTTAGGCACCACCTCAAAACCCCTCCTCCATTTCCAGAAGAATTTAAAGAGCAATTTTAATTTTAATTTTTTAAATTATTTATTTTTATTAAATTCCAAAAAGGCATAGGAAATAAAAACCCTCATAAGAAAATTTTTTCCAAATTCTAGCAAGTACCAGTTAAGAAGTGAATGTAGCTTGCTAGATTTCTAAGTAAGTTTATTAGTATTAGTTGTGTAAGAATCCATGTTAAATATTTGAAAATATGCTGAAAAAAAGAAGGCTGAGTTTTATCCTGGTGATAAGATGGTATATATTGAAGATAAGTTGGGGAGGAACATTATATTAAGATAAAGCTATGGACCAACATATAGTAACTTATTCCTTCCTCTTTTCCTCTACAGAGTTCTTGGTTTATAAATTTAAATGCTGAAAAAGAATATAAAGACTTTTACTATAGTTCAGGAATTAAAAGAAAATAGAAAGTAAAATATTCATTAGTTATAGTACATATTTTCAATTTGCACCTTTGATTTCCATTTATGTCTCCTGAGACAAGATAATATCAGCATGGGTTTGCTGACTACGGACATCAAACAGGAAGGTGTACCCCGGTGTGTACATGGTATTAGAAAAATTTACCAATGCTAGAAACACTTGTCCTCCGGTAGCAAGGACCAGCTTCAGGAAGTGTTCAGATTTATGAAAATAGATGCTGGTGAGTTCAGAAGAAAAACTATTTTAAAAATAAAAATAAGAGCTGGAAAGCACAATCAAAATGGGTTGTATTTTTCAGGCTACTTGAAAGATTCTATTAAATCAACTAAAAAAATACATAAAGCTAAGTATTATGACCAGTACTTTTAAAATTACAAAGGTCATCAAAAATGAAAAAGGTCTGAGAAACTAACTACCAAGAGGATCCTAAGGAGATGACTAAATGTAATGTTGTACCCTGGGATGGGATCCTGGGACAGAAAAAGGACATTATATAAAAACTAAGGAAATCTTCCCAGCAACTCAGGAAGCCGAAGCAGGAGGATCAAAAGTATGAGGACAGCCTCAGCAACTTAGCAAGACCCTGTCTTGAAATAAAAAAATATATATATATAAAATAAAATAAATAGCTCAGTAGTAGAGTGTCCCTGGGTTCAATCGCCAGTACCAGGAGGAAATTATTATCCTAAGGAAATCTGAATAAACTATGGACTGTAGGTAATACCGTATCAATATTGCTTCCTTAATTATGACAAATGTATCATGCCCATGTATGGTACGAACAGTAGAGGAAATTGCAGAGCATATGGAAACTCTGTACTATCTGCTCAATTTTTCTGTATATCTATGTGTTTTAATAAATCTTATGCAATTTAAAAAGTTATATATTTTTTAGATCACTTGATATTATTCCACTAACGAAAAATTCCTAATACTGAGGGCCCAGTTGAAGGGCAGTCAGAGGCATCAGCCATTAGATGACAACAGGTCAAGGACTCCACACCCCTCAGGAATCCAGCTCAGAAAGCTGAAAATCCAGAAACTGAAGTTCCTTCAGAGAATTTCAATGGGGACAATGTATTTTTAAGATAATAAAGCAAAGTCTGTTTAACTTTCCTCATCCCAAACAACCCTACAGCTCCAAAGCACATTGTAAGCAGTGGGGGTTTCTCAAGCAGCGAAATCTCCATGTGCAAAGTAGAGTTTAACAATTCCATGGGGTCAAGCAAGCCCAGGGGAGCCACATTCTTTATCAGTTGGAAGCCCCTCCTGAGGGAGGGAGGAGGAGCTGGTGTGGGGCAGAGTCCAGCCCCAGGCTTTAGGGACTTCTAGCTCAGGCACCACAATATACCGGGTTGTTTGATGCTATCATTTACACAAATAAAGCACACAAACTCTAAATCCAAGTCTCCTCTTGCCTTAAGATTCTTTAAATACCAAGGATCATGAGTGTTATATATCAGCTAGGTTATGAACACTGAAGGATGGTTTCTCAAGGGAAATACTGACCATAGTTAATTAGTAAAACAGATTTCAAGGTGAAAATCTGTTGATTTTAACATTTGTGGTTTCCATTCGAATTATAAATATTTATTGAAGACTTCATGAGGCAGATACTGGGCTGATAAAAGAAATTAGCTCAGGAGAACACTCTGAACTGATGAGACAGTTTAGATGAACACCAGATCAATAAATAGAAATGTGAATGACGTTAATAGAATTTCATTAAGTAGAGAACATTCTTGATTTAACCTTGAGCTCCCTCTAGTGGTTTCTTGGTTAAGATGCAAGGCTTATACAAGAGCCCACAGTCTATTAATGTTCAATATGCTGGGACCTACCTACTGCTTATCTGACTTAGTACCACTCTAATTTCTGTGTAATCAATAAGTCAATCTCTTTTTTCCTGGTTCTGATAATTTGATAGTACGTTAAGATATTACCATTGAGTCAGTCAAATACTTACTGAAAGCCTACCTTGAGAAGGCATGAACTAATCTTGCTAATTTCAAATGATTCATTATTTCCCCAATATTTTGACATTCAATAACTCAACTGTAAGATCATGAGACTGGTAACCCCCAAAGGATTGGAAACCAATATTTTCCACTCTTATGTCTCCGTTCCAACAACTTTCACACTTGTTCATCTCCCACATGTTTTTTTTGAAGATTAAGTATGTGTCAGGTAAAGTTATAGGTAGTGAAGCTGTAGTAATGAATAAAACAAACAATAATCCCTACCTCTATGAAGCTTATGTTCTAGTATGTGTGTATGTGGTGGGGTAAGACAGAAAATAAATATAATTGACAAATAAATTCAGTAATTTTTCAGATTGTCAATGATATGGAGAACAGTAAAACTGAAAGGGCAATGTGATACTATTTTGGGGCTAAATTTTAAAATGTGGTCAGAGAAGATCTCACTGAGAAAGTGTTACTTGAGCAAAGACTTGAAGGAGGTGAAGGGAATTCTCTTGGGGAGAAAAACATTTCAGTCAGTGGGAATAGCAAGGCATAGGCATAGAGGTAAGAAACTACCTGGTAGGTTCAAGGGACACAAGGAATCCAGTGGCTAGAGAATAGTGAGGAAATGAAGAGAATAATATTTTTACTTGCAGAGAGGAGAAAAGAGGATATTGTATAGGACCTTGGCTTTTACTCTAAGTGAAACAGGAAGCACATATAGTGTTTTGAGCTCTATATAGTGTTTGAGCACATCTAGTATTTTAAAAGAATCACTGATTACTGAGTGGAGAACAGACCAAAGATGGACAAGGCTAGAAACAAGAACACTAGCTGGGAGGCTGTTGTGATAATCCAAGAGAGAGATATGATAGTGTTTCAGATTCGAGTTGTGGTGCTGGAGACAGTGAGGCATGACAGATTATGGATATATTTTGAATATGGAATGAATGGTGTTTTAAAACGGACTAAATGTGAGGCATGAGTGAAAAGTGTCAAACATGATTCCAATATGTTTGACTTGATCAATTAGAAGAATGGGGTAGTTTGGTTTAGGACATATTAAGATCAAGATGTCAGTGAGACAACCACCAACCAATATGCTCTCTGACACTTTTTCGTATCTATTCATTTAACCACTTGTATTTCTCTCGAATCCTTTAGTATATATATAAAACTTATTTTTAGTACAAAGAATTGGCACTTTACCATAGAGCTACATCTTCAGTCCTACTTTATTTATTTATTCATTCTATTTATTTATTTATTTATTTATTTTGGGACTGGATCTCCAATCCTCCTGCCTCAGCCTCCAGAGTCCCTGGGATTATGGACATATGTCACCACACCTGGTTCTATATGTTTTGTGACATATTCCATCTTAGCTGGAAACATTTTCTACCTGTGTAGGCAAGAAACTACATTTTTGACATTTCCCTTCTCTTTACTCTCCATACCAATTAATCACTAACTTCTGCCAATGATACCTCCCAGATCACTCTTCCATGTTATTTTTTCTTTTTTCTACATCTGCTGTCACTACCTTTATTTATACTTTCATGATTTCTTTCCTAGTCATTGGATACAGCATTCTGATATTTTTCCTTTCTTAGTGAGAATGACCATAGTAGTCTAGCTGCTCTGGGGTGAAGATAGGGGGCAGGAACTAAAGAATATAATTCATTCCTAGTTTTACACCGAAATTATGACAATGCTGAGGTTGAACAGAGTAAATATACCTCTAATAGGATTACCAGATCAATGTCCCATTGGGTAGTCCATCAAACTAGCTCTTGGTGAACAACTATGCCAGGGAATCAGACAACAGGAGAACCACATGTTGCTGGAAATCCAGCACTTCTTTTAAGAAGCAACTGGTCTCTCAGTCTTAAGTTACTGGGGCTAAATGCAGGATACAAGGTAGCTGAAGCATGCCAGGGGGCAGTGAAAGATTGAATGAGTGATCATGGAGAAGGAAGGGCATGAAGTTCAAGGAGCTTCTGAGGTAGGATGTCTGTGGGTGGACAGCTGAATTTCACTTCAAAGGTTTCTAGGTAAGAGTTCTCCAATTTTTGGTCTGAGCAAATGGATCTGGGCCAAATGGCAATCTAACTGGTATCACATACCTGAATAATCCAGTTATAAATAATATACAACTTAACAGCAGACACTTTTGGTGCTTAGTATGTGCCAGGCACTATTCTATGTGTTTAGCTCATTAGCAGTTCTTACAATACTCCCAACTGCTTTATGAGGTAGGTACTATTATTATCCCCATTTTATAGGTGATGAATTGAGGAAAATAAAGTTTAAATAAGTTCTTCAAGGTCATATAGTTACAAAGTGATGGTGCTGGGATTTACACTCAGGCAGTGTGGCTTAAGAGTCCTCACTCTTCACCCCTATGTTATTACATGATGAAAGCTAAGTGGATGTGCTCCCGGGGAAGTCCAGATTTGGGTGGCCCAAGTATTGAACAGATTCTAGGGTGTTGATGGTTCCAGCAACTAGCTGGGGCAATAGTGGTCTGGCAAAGACAAGATACCATAAAGGGGTGAGGTCTGGGAGGAAGGATGTAGCAAGTTGTTATAAATGAATCCTGAGGAGTTTAACCAGTCAGGTCATACATTGGAGCAGCAATAGCACTGCACCCCCCCCCCCATACCTGGCTAATCCATGTGGTGATGGCTGCAGAGTAGATGGCTGTGGCACTTTTGAAAGGGTTAAATCTTCAAGATGAAGAAGACAGCAGTTGATGGGTTAATAGGGTAAGAGGGATCCACCACCAGTTTGAAGGTGTTATAGATGTAGAAGGACAGAAAATCTGCAAGGAAGTTCATTGGGACAATGTCTCAAGGGTCTGAAGGTTATCTTGGACTGTCTTTGCTTCAATTGTAGGAAAAATAGAGGGACCTTAGAGGTTATATCAGATGTGGGGCAAACAGAAGGCCCTTTAGACCAGGAGCATGAACTAGCTGTGTACTGGAATCACTTAGGAGGCACGAGTTAGAAATAAATATGCTTAGGCTATATCCCTAGAGGGTCTGATTTAGAAATCTTCACTTTAGGATTAAGATGCAGATAGTTGGGGCTGGGTTGTGGCTCAGTGGCAAAGCACTTGCCTTGCACACGTGAGGCACTGGGTTCGATCCTCAGTACCACATAAAATAAACAAAATAAAGATATTGTGTCCCTCTATAACTAAAAATAAATAAATAATTTTTTTTAAAGATGCAGGTAATCTGCAGGCCACATTATGAAACATGCTCCATCAGATTACATGCAAAGTTTGAATTAGCAATAATCGTGCCTTGGATAAACCTCATTGGCTATGATACTGCCACTGCGCAAAGCTAGATTACATGCAAAGTTTGAATAGGATGTGTTGGCCTGCTGCAATGGTACCCATGGGCACAGACAACCCCCAATTCTAATAGCATGGTGCATCTTCGAACATAAGCCTATGGGCTGCCCTCTAATGGACTTGGATCTTTATGTCCTACAACATCTGCCTGCTCTCCATGCTATGGCTGGGGGTAAATGGTTGTGACATTCTCAGGCTGCTACCACTTCCACTCCCCCCTTGGTATTCTGAGTTCTGCAAGTCTTCCCAGGCTGCTTTAGGCTACAATGGTTTGAGCTCATGATCACAAGCTGCCGGTCTTTCTTAAAGGAAGTGTCTCACTATCTTAAAAGTGGCCTTGATCACTAAGAATGCTTATTCCCTCTTGGGGTAATTGACCTTGGTTAGGATCAACTTCCAGGGGAATTGGTGCAAGGACGGTGATCAAAGTGCCTAGGTCCTCCTGCAATAGGACAATACTCCCACCCCCATCCTACATTTGCAAGGTGATGACCCTATTCAAGGGTACAGGCCAGAGCTGGGGTAAACAAAGCCCTAACCTACTAGAAGGTCATTTTTGTGTCTGGGAACCAAATTCCTTTCTCTTAAGAAGAATGGATACTGGGGTAGTGAAGATGCAGATGTGGTAGATGACT
The DNA here is from genome assembly GCF_045843805.1 of Urocitellus parryii. Lineage (NCBI taxonomy): Eukaryota > Metazoa > Chordata > Mammalia > Rodentia > Sciuridae > Urocitellus > Urocitellus parryii. Next base: position 77,383,491 of record NC_135547.1, read on the forward strand.
GCTGATAACTTTAATCATCCTAGGGGAATTCATTTCAGAAAGCCTTATGACTTATACAGCACTATGTAAACTCTGGCAGAATAGAATATAGTGCAAATGCATCATTTTCATATTTGGGGGCTTGGCCTAGAGTTGATGCTAATGTAATCACTCAATTACCATCTAGCCCACAGAATCTATCATCACAGTATGTGAATGTATGAAAATATTTCCCAGGTAATTTTACTTTCTGGTGTTTGTGGGGGTCAAGATCTCATTCACTGGATAGAGGCAGGAGTGCTGTATAGGAATCTTCTGTGAAGGCCAGAGCCTTATAGAATTGGTTTTGGAGGTTCTTTTGATCAGGAGAAAGGAATTCAGATAATCACTACACTAAGGATGGGATAGTCTTGATAAGGAAGAACTCCCTGAATTTTATTTTTAGAAAGTATCAAGGCTAATGTGAGGAGATGGAGGATCTGATGAAAACTGCTCCAAGATGCTGTCTAAAAGCTTTGCTTTATAGGTCTTGATTTAGATTCAGAGAGCATCTGCTCTTTTGGTAGTAGGACAAGTTCTGGGTATTCAGGGGTACCTCAAAGTCACCATTATCAATTAGGGAAGTCTTTGTCTCAGACAGTATTTGTATTTGCATTATGGTTATGAGTTGTTTCCTAGCAGCATGAGGGGCCAGCTGAACGGGGGCTTTGCCTAGAAATGGAATTCTCTGTGATATTAGAGGGTAGAGTAGGAGGTACTGAGAGGCTGGCAGAAAAACTGACAAAGCAAAAGATGTGAATTTTAAGGGCAACAGTGAGTAGTGTACTCTCAGCCAGAAGTGGCATATGGAAAAAAGGGAAGTGTAAGTGTCGTGGGTGGTGATACCAGGCCTAACTTCAGCTGGACAGGGAGTTAGAGAGGTTGTCTAGGACCCCTTGAGTATGAACCAGTCTTGGACATAGTGACTTTTAGCAAACACTTACTATATGCCAGACTCTTTGCAAAGCTCTTTAATGCAGTCATCACATTTAATCCTTATAACTCTATAAGGTAGGTACTAGTCTTATCTCCAATTTATAAATGAGGACCCTGAGGCACAGAGAAGTCATAATTGTTGGAGCTAGTAAAAAATGGAATTATAATTTCTGTATGACACTGAACCAGTGATATATTATCTTCCCAGTTCAGTAAGAACAACAGGAACACATCTTATCCCTTAAAGAATGAGGGTGGAGTACCACAGGGACAAAGTATGTCTTAGCGGATTCCTATTCTGGTGGCCAGCTGAACAATTTTTTGATGGAGAGGCTCTGTGCCTTATGGGTTGTAGATGAATTAAGAGAATGATCTGGGCTATTTGCTAATGGCCTGTTGATTCCATGTAGTGATGTTCCTGTTCTGCAAGTGCCAGCATGGAATGCATATGAGTAGCACGCAACAGGGACATGCTCTCCCTGGATGAAGGCAGGATCATCCTTGCTGGTGAGGTAATGCAGCTGACTTGGAATCCAGGCCTCCTTTCCATGCAGGTATCTACCTGAAAAGGCTGAAACTGGGGTAGAAGGGGTACAGGAAGAGGTCACTTGAGTTATATTGTGCATAGAGTTCTTTGGGGAATTGGAACTCTAGTGCAATTCACTTCCATTCACATTCCATCTGATGCATAAGGTGGTGAAGCTGTTAGGACTATAGATCCAGTAGCTTTGGTCTTAACTGCCAAGTGGACAGTAACTAAGAGCTGGAGGTCTCATTCTACATTCTTGTAGAGCTTGCCAAGACACAGTATAGAGCTTTATGACTCTATCATTCACTGCCCCCAAGTGGACATCCCAGAAACCAACCACATTCCAGGACTACATTGTCTTCCTTTTCTAGCAGAGATGCAGGAAAGGGAGCCTAGCTGGCAAAGATCCCATGCTGCCAGATTAAAGGCTGCAATGTCTTGGGACAAGAGGATAAATAAAAGAACTGGGAGGAAGAAGGATGTAGCTGAGTTAGAAATATAGGTCTTACCTGTATTGTCAGGAGATACAGGGATATATTGGGAGTTGAGATGCTGAACTAAAAAGGGTAAGGGTCACCAGAAGTGGGTGGTAGAAGGATGATGAATAGTCCCTCAATGTGAACAAACAAGATGTCATCTAGACAAATTCTGAAGGTTGGGAGTCACTGTCGTGTGCTGGGTTTTAATAATCTCCTGGCACATGTTTACATGGATAAGGCGAGTTCTTTTAAGGGAATCTGGATGGGACAAGATGAATTTCTAAGAAACTCACTACAGAAGGCAAGATCCAAGGATCCAAAGAGGTTTGTGAACAAGTGACATGAGAAGGCAAGAGCTGTTTTACAGAGAAATAGAGGCCATCAGCCAGTCATTTCACTACTTTGCTAGCAGGCACCCCCACACGCCTGTCACACCCTTCCCTGATTTCTTTCACTCTGGTTTCACAGGAGGTGGTTTTTCTCTGACAGCCGCTCACCCTGTTCTCTCTTGCCTGCTCTGAGGCTTAGCTCCATTGCTTATTCTTCTCATATTTTTGGTATGTTCCTTTCTGCCTGTAAATGTTCTTAATATTTTAAAATAAAACAAACCAACAAGCTATCCTTCAACTTTTACTTTCCCTTGGCTACTCTCCTTTTTATTTCTTTCTTACTCAAACTCACCCCTCAATATTTTGGGGTGAACTCTCATTACTCTCTAAGTTCCTGATCAAGGTCATTCATGAACACCTTGATTGCCAAAAATGACTGACATTTTATTACCTACCTAGATTGGCCCTTTTACAGGGCATGCCATTGCTGAGAGCTCTTTTCTTTTTTCAATTTTTTTTGCGCCCTTGGGATTCCATGACCATTTCCTATTTTGATCATCTGGTTACCCCTCTTTGTTTCACTTTTCAGCTGATCTGACTGGAACCTCTTCTTTCACTTTCCCATTACAAATTGGGGCTTCTTGGGATTCTGGGCTCTACTTTCTTTTTCTCCTCAGTCTTTATTTTTTCCCTAAGTAACTTACTATTTCCGTGGTGTGCACAACTATTTGATATACTGGCAACACATCTCTTTCTCCAGTTTAACCTTCTACTCCCATCTTCAAATCTGGATGTGCAATTTCCCTGGGTATTACCTTTGCTGCACACCACCTTTTTCCTGTTTATTGAGGTAGTATAATGTAATAGTTAAGTATCCAGTTGGAAGAATCAGACTGTCTTGGTTTGATGTTCAACTTGGCCACTTACTAAACTCAAATAAGTCATTTAACCTCTTTGTACTTGCAGAAAAGTACCTATTTCCTAATATTGTTGTAAGGAGACATGAGAAAATGCATGTAAGGTAGTGACTAGCATGTAGTTCAATGTGTTAGTTATTGTTATTAATATTATCCTATCTTGTTTGGGACTTCAATCAAACAAGCTTAAAACCTGAATTATCTTCTTCAACAGTCATCTCCTCCCATATCCACTCAATCATTAATACTTGATTCTTTGGGGGAGGGGCACTGGGGATTGAACCCAGGAGCACTTAACCACTGAGCCATGTTCCCAGCCCTTTTTTATATTTTATTTAGAGACAGGGTCTTGCTGAGTTGCTTAGGGCCTCACTAAGTTGCTGAGGCTGGCTTTGAACTCGAGATCCTCCTGCCTCAGCCTCTCAAGCCACCGGGATTTTAAGCATGTGCCACCGTGCCTGGCTAATACTTGATTTTTAAAAGCTTCCCCATGCCAGCCTTTATCTTTCTCTATTCCTTAGTCTCTTTGCTCTGCCTCAGTTCAGGTCTTCATTCCTTTTCAATGGGATTGCTATTTCCTGAATTGGTCTCTTTATCTCTGCCTCCTTCAATCCACGCTCTATAACTCTGGTCAAAGTTGTCGCCATACAACACAAATATAACCATGTTACCTTCTAATTTAGTTTTACATTTTTCAGTGGCTCCCCATTTCCAACAGGTTTTCTCAAAGTGTGAGAGTCACCTCTAGAGTTATAAAGTGCAGAGTCCTATGCATCATATCAAACCTAGCAAGTCAAGACCTCTGAGAGAGACCTGGAAACCTACATTTTTCAATTGGGTGGTTCTGATATATATGAAGCTCTTCATGATCCATTTCTGATGTTTTTACCTCATTTTATATCATTATCCACTTTATACCTTCCTTACCCTTCCAGCAATATGAAGTTACAGGTAGTTCCCTAAATCCACCAAGCTATATTTCATTGCTCCACTTTTTATTTTACATTGCTTTTTCTTATTTACTATTTTTAAAAATTTCCATTGCCCTGCTTTTATAAATGCTATTGTGGCCTTCTGAAATATTCCCCCACCTTCTTATCTCCTTGGCATACCCCCATTTCACCTTTTTTTCTATTTAGAAAAGCCTTTATTAATGGGCTATTACAGTAAAACAAATATTTTTTTTCTAAAAACTGGTTGGACATTTATGAACATTTATCCTGTATATTTATAATCCCAGCCCTATATTTATTTATTTATTTTTGGTATCAAGGATTAAACCCAGAGGTGCTTAACCACTGAGACACATACCCAGCACCCCCCCCCCCCTCTCTCTCTCTCTCTCTCTCTCTATATATATATATATATATATATATATATATATATAATTTTGAGACAGGGTCTCTCTTGCTAAGCTGCTCAGAGCTTTACTAGGTTGCTGAGGCTGGCTTTGAACATGCAATTCTCCTGCCTCAGCCTCTGGAGCCACTGGATATATGCCACCACATCTTTTTTGTTTGTTTTTGATACAAGTTCTCACTAAGTTGTTTAGGGCATTTCTATGTTGCCCAGGCTGGCCTTAGATTTGTGATCTTTCTGCCTCAGTCTCCCCAGTTACTAGGATTAAAAGTACACACTACTGCACCCAATCCCAAGGAGTCTTTTTAGACAGCTTTTTCTAACTAAATCCCCCATCAAGAAATTTTGATATCACAGATATTATGTATATTTGTTTATGTACTGTGGTCCTTTGGAGGCCTGTAAACCACTGTAACATCAAAGTTGTTTCACCCTCAACAATCAGTTTTTACTCCCTTTGGAGGCAACATCTCCCCTGTTGAGATTAAATGCTGTACAGTGTCACTCATTCAAATATGTTTTCTTGAAATTCACCCTCTGTTTCTGTGATAAAAAATCTTTGTGGATTCTCTTCCTAATCTCTCTGATCATCCTTCTCAAGATTCTTTGTAGCCTTTTCTTTTACTACCTGCCTTTATAAATTTGTTTGTGTGTTGCTGGGGTTGGAACGCAGATCCTCACACATGCTAAGTATAAGCTCTACACTAAGCTACATACCTGTCCATTAAACACTGGCATTCCACAAGGCTCACTATTTTTTTTTTGTTTCCCTTATTATTCTATACAGCTTTTTAAGGTGATTTGGTCTATTTCCTTAATTACCACCTATAGTGTTATTAACTCCCAATCCTGTGTTTTCAGTGAAGATTCTCCTGAGCCCCAGCCTCTTGTTGTTCCAAGTATAGTCTACAGGTTGGCAATGGATAGTATCACCTGGGAACTTATTATAAATGCAGACTCCCAGGTTCCACCTCATATCTTCTGAATCTGTATTTTTAACAAGATCTCCAGAAATTTCACATGCGTGTTTAAGGTGGAGACTCCCTGGGATGGAACCTATTATCAGCACTCTAACAGACACCTTCAATGCAATATTACATAAGCACAGCAATCCTTACCCCTGTCTTCTTGGTTAATGGTAACATGATTGACTCAGCCATCTGCACATAAGGTCTAGAAACTTCCACCTTATCACGTGTGTCTAATTAGTCACCATTCCTACCTGTTCTATCTACTAACAGACTCCTGAATTTTTCCCTCTTCTGTGCTCATCACTACTGCTTCCATCTGATCTTGGATAGATTATCACAGCAAGGTCCTAACAGATTTCTCTATCAATAATCTCTCTTCCTGATTTATTAGCCGACTATTGTTAGAGTTATGTTTCTGAAATGCAAATCTGACAGTATTACTTCCTCCCAGCCAAAAATTCCTTCAGTGACTCCTTATTGCCTAAAGATAAGGTTCTTAACCTGGGACCCATGCATAGGCTTTGGGAAATCTTTAGACTTTTTGAAATTATAAAGAAAAAAACTTGTACATTTACTAGAGAAGATATAAACTGGTTTTATCAGCTATTTGAAGGGGTCCATGACCAAAAAGGTTAACAACTACTGATCTAAAGGATCAAGTCTGAGCTATTTAGCTTGATGTAAAAGAACCCTTCATTCTGCTCCAACCTTACCTCTGGCCACTTGCCTACACAAGCCTGTGATTCCAGCTTCTTCTTCTTCTTCTTCTTCTTCTTCTTATTATTATTATTATTATTATTATTATTATAGTTAGACACAATAACTTTATTTTATTTATTTTTATATGGAGCTGAGGATTGAACCCAGGGCCTTACACATACTAGGCGAGCGCTCTACCACTGAGCCACAACCCCAGCTTTTGTGATTCCAGCTTTAATGGCAGACTTGGAAGCACTGCCCCTCCCCCCCATTTTCATAAATCTGTGCTTCTGCATATGCTCTTCTTGAAACAATCCTGTGCTACACATACAACTAATTAAGTAGTAGAGATTGGATTCATATCTGGGTCTTCAAAATTTACAGTCATTGTACTCTACCAGGCTCATACACACAAATACACACCACTCCATCCTGAAAGTTCATGCAACCCATGTTCACATCAAAAAAATGATGACTGTATCACCATAAGCTGATATAATGCACCATTAATGAGCCACAGCCCTTGGTGTGAAAAACACTGCATTAGACCTTTGCTGATACAGGGAGTTCTTATTACTGAGCATTTATTCTTTATCCTAGCAGTACCAAGCTTTTAAGGTTCCCTACAAATACCAAAGCTCTTCTAACATGAAAATATTTGCCAATGAATTGACTACTTATATCAGTCTCAGCTCAAACAACCCACTCCTTTAAACGCTAGCACCTAGCCCATCCATCTGTTTATTTTATCTTATGTGGGTTGTCAGATATATTAGCTAGCAAGTCAATGTAAATTTGTCACAAAGTGAAACTGTAAATCTTAGAAAATGATGCAGGATATCATGAAGCCAGCACACAAAACTCACAACAAGGACCTTTTAGACAAGTTCACAATTAAAGAGGAGAAAAATAAATATGGGTAATAATTTTTAAAAAAGACAGTGATTTGAATACCAAGTTGATTTAGGAGAAGCCCTCAGGAAAACTGATGAAATCGTTGAATGTTTTGGCAAAATCAAACCTCTTAATGATCAAGCTGCAAAAGTTTTTCAGGAAGAAAATAATAACCAGAATCCCTTCTATCAGAGGGCTTTTGCAAAGGTAAAAAAAAAAAGTTTCTCAGGAAATAAAACATACCATCTTGAAGTATCATGTAATTTTGTTTGAAATATTGGGCCCCAAACAAAAAATATCAATCTTTGATACACTCTTTGTCTGTTGTAATGATTAGCACATAGTTGTACATAGTACTCAATTTTATGAAATAAGATTAAAGAACATTGTTTATAGTTTTTAGTTATTCAAGCTAGCATCCCAAACAAAACCTGCCACTTTTACTATTTACTTTAAAATGCTGGTCCAATTTTTAAATGGATTCAACAAGTGATATTTTTGTCTGGTACCAGCTGCCCTCAAATAATAACCTTATATACACCTCTTTGTTTCCTTAGCATCTGACATATAGTGGGATTCTCACTTCCCTCTAATGTAATTAGCACATTGAATCCCTTCCTAAAGACAGTGAATCCCCACCAATCCCTGAAAAAAATGTCCAAATCTTTAGTATTGGCTTACAAAACCTTTGTAATCTGGTCTTATTTTATTTGCCCTCACATTCTGGCCACATTTCACTACTTGTGGTTCTCCAAATATCCTTTACTCTTGCTGTGATGATGCCATCATTTCCTTTGCTTAGATTTCTCCATCCCCACCAATAGGAAAACAAAGGCTTACTCCTTCTTTTATACACACTACCATGTACGTGAATGCTAGTATATGCTCACAACATTGTGTTGTCACTATTTCCTGTATTGACATAAGAGTTTGTATCATAAAAGTTTTATTCATAAAAGTAATATAATCACATTGGAGAAAATATAGGAAATGGAAAAATACAGCGTATATGTGTACATATACAAAACATATTTCATATTTTATAATCTCCATTATCACCATCTTCACAAAGCCACTGTTATTCTTTTGTTGTATTTCCTTCTAAATTTTTTCATTTGTCTATATTTTTACTAGAGTCTGAGTGAATGTATGATATAGCCACTTGCCCTTTAAAACCAAAAGCAGCATTATAAGATGGGCATTTTTTCTACTTATGTAGTAGTTACCCTAACCATTATTTTAATGTCTATAAAATATCCCATCGAGTGAGTATGTTACAGCATATTATCTAACCATTCCACTATTGTTGAATGTTTATCTCCCTTCCATCACCCTTTTATTGGCTATTATAAGTAAGAGAGACAGTACCATCTTCAGGTACACATTTACCATATTTTGGATTGGTTTATTTTCTTAGACTAGATTGCCAAGAGTCATCTCAAATTTGGTAGAAAAGAATATTGTTTTGATTTCTCAAAGCATTTATAATGCAAAATATTTTTCCTACTCATTATTTGTCTCAGCTTCTGTGAATTGTCTATGTCTTTTGATCATTTAATCTAAATATTCATGCTAAACTAATTAGAAAAGATTTTTTAAACTTTTTGTTGTATTTGCTATGACTATTTTTGCCTCTTTATTTTGCTAAAATTTTTAGCTGTAAAAGTAATAAAATATCATTGCATAAATTTTGAAAATAGAGAAAAATTTTTTTTAAATCATGAAAAATCTTGCCATCATAAGATTATCATCATCATTCCCAGTGTTTTTTTCTCTTACGTGTGTTTTACAAAGTGATAACTTCAATGTACACACAATTTTAAGACCTAGTTTTTTATTAACACACATCAAATATTTCTCTGAAATACCTTATAATCTTAATAGTCATCATTAAAAGTAATAGTACAGGGTTGAGGGTGTACCTCAGTGGTAGTGTGTACTTAGCATGCATGGGGCCTTAGGTTCAATTCCCAGTACCCAAATACACATGCACATAAAAACAAAACAAAAATGATAGCACAATATTCCATGGATTAGATTCACCATTTGCTTATTGCTAAACATTAATGTTATTTCATTTTTTAAAAAAAAAATATTTTAGGGAATCCAACATGGCGGCCGGCGAGCAAGCAGCATTTCTATACCTCCGCAGTAACAGGATCAGAGAGACACATAAATACACTTGCATGGGACCTGCTGAAGATCTTCTAACAATATTCCACGGGAAGGAGACCTGCCGATAACTAGTAAGTCTGTGTGAGGGGTCAGTTTGTCCCAGGCGACTGAATCTCGGCAACGCGGATCAGGAACACAATCCCGCCGGTCACGGCAGCGGCTGATCTGGGCCCTGCAGGGCTGAGTCTGGGATCGGCCTCAGGTGGTTCAGCGCTAGGATCCACACTCCTACCACCCCACCCCCCTCCAGCCGGTTCGGAGCGACGCGGATCAGGGACACAATCCCGCCGGTCACGGCGGCGGCTGATCTGGGCCCAGGGACACAATCCCGCTGGTCACGGCGGCGGCTGATCTGGGCCCAGGGACACAATCCCGCCGGTCACGGCGGCGGCTGACCTGGGCCCTGCAGGGCTGAGTCTGGGATCGGCCTCAGGCGGTTCAGCGCTAGGATCCACACTCCTACCACCCCATCCCCCTCCAGCCGGTTCGGAGCAACGCGGATCAGGGACACAATCCCGCCGGTCACTGCGGCGGCTGATCTGGGCCCTGCAGGGCTGAGTCTGTGAACGGCCTCTGGCGGTTCAGCGCTAGAATCCACACTCCTGCCACCCCACCCCCCTCCAGCCGGTTCGGAACGGCCTCTAGCGGTTTGGCACTAGGACTTTGGCAGCGCTTAGGGCTGAGTTTCAGCTTTGAGACAGAGGAGAGAAGCGGTCCAGTTTGGTTCCAGACACTGGTCGGACCACAGAGGAGGACAGCAGCCGCCATTTCAAAGAGATGATGTAATCATCCCCATGTTCTACTGATCACAGCTCATTCAGTTACGGAAGAGGTGATTTCAGGCTAGTAAATTTCAAAAACACAACAGTTGCACCAAGCAGAAAGAAGCGCGTGCAGTATGAAAAGACAAGGAAAGAAAGGATCACAAGCAATGCAGGTCAACTCAACTTTAGAAGAGGTAATAGCTGCAACAGATGGAATATCAGATAAAGAGTTCAGGATATATATGCTTCAGATGATCTGGAGTCTCAAGGAAGACATGAGACAGCAAAATCAGACAATGAAAGATCACATTGACAAACAAATCCAGGAAGTAAAAGATCAATTTCACAGGGAGATAGAGGTAATAAAAAACAAACAAATAGAAATACTGGAAATGCAGGAAACAATAAACCAACTTAAAAACTCAATTGAGAATACTACCAGCAGAGTGGATCACTTAGAAGATAGAACATCAGACAATGAAGACAGAGTATTTCAACTTGAAAAGAACATAGATAGCTCAGCAAGTCTACTAAGAAACCATGAGCAGAACATTCAAGAGCTATGGGATAATATCAAAAGACCAAACTTAAGAGTTATTGGGATACAGGAAGACACAGAGCTCCAAACCAAAGGATTAAGCAATCTATTCAGTGAAATAATACAAGAAAACTTCCCAGACATGAAGAATGTGACAGAATCCCAAATCCTAGAAGCCTACAGGACGCCGATGGTGCAAAATCATAAGAGATCCACACCTAGACACATTATAATGAAGATGTCCAACATACAGAATAAGGAGAGAATTTTAAAAGCTGCAAGAGAAAGAAAGCAGATTACATTTAGGGGTAAACCAATCAGGATAACAGCTGATCTCTCAACACAGACTCTGAAAGCTAGAAGATCCTGGAATAACATATTTCAAACACTGAAAGAAAATGGGTTCCAACCAAGAATCATGTATCCGGCGAAATTAAGCTTCAGGATAGAAGATGAATTTAAAACCTTCCATGATAAACAAAAGTTAAAAGAATTCGCAGCTAGAAAACCATCTCTTCAAAAAATCCTTGGCAAAACATTACAGGAAGAAGAAATGGAAAATAACATTGAAAACCAACAATGGGAGGTAGGACAGTAAAGGGGGGAAAGTAGTCAAAGAGGATAACAAATCAGGTTTAGTAACATCAATAAACAAATATGGCTGGAAGAACAAATCATATCTCAATAATAACCTTAAATGTTAATGGCTTAAACTCACCAATTAAGAGACACAGGCTAGTAGAATGGATCACAAAACAAGACCCAACAATATGCTGCCTACAGGAGACGCATCTGATAGGAAAAGATATTCATAGACTGAAGGTGAAAGGGTGGGAAAAATCATACCACTCATATGGACTGCGGAAACAAGCAGGAGTGTCCATACTCATATCTAATAAAATAGATTTCAAGCCAAAGTTAATCAAAAGGGATAAAGAAGGACACTTCATACTGCTCAAGGGAACCATACACCAACAAGACATAACAATCATAAATATATATGCCCCAAACAACGGTGCTGCTATGTTCATCAAGCAAACGCTTCTCAAGTTCAAGAGTCTAATAGACCACCATACAATAATCATGGGAGACTTTAATACACCTCTCTCACCACTGGACAGATCTTCCAAACAAAAGTTAAATAAGGAAACTATAGAACTCAATAACATAATTAATAACCTAGACTTAATTGACATATATAGACTATACCACCCAACATCAAGTAATTACACTTTTTTCTCAGCAGCACATGGAACCTTCTCAAAAATAGACCATATATTATGTCACAGGGCAACTCTTAGACAATATAAAGGGGTAGAGATAATACCATGCATCTTATCTGATCATAATGGAATGAAACTGAAAATCAATGATAAAAGAAGGAAGGAAAAATCAAGCATCACCTGGAGAATGAACAATAGGTTGCTTAATGATCAATGGGTTCTAGAAGACATTAAGGAGGAAATTAAAAAATTCCTAGAGTCAAATGAAAACACAGACACAACATATCGGAATCTATGGGACACACTGAAAGCAGTTCTAAGAGGAAAATTCATTGCTTGGAGTTCATTCCTCAAAAAAAGAAAAAACCAACAAATAAATGATCTCATACTTCATCTCAAAATCCTAGAAAAAGAAGAGCAAAACAACAGCAAAAGAAGTAGAAGGCAAGAAATAATTAAAATCAGAGCTGAAATTAATGAAATTGAAACAAAAGAAACAATTGAAAAAATCGACAAAACTAAAAGTTGGTTTTTTGAAAAAATAAATAAAATTGACAGACCCTTAGCCATGCTAACGAAGAGAAGAAGAGAGAGAACCCAAATTACTAGCATACGGGATGAAAAAGGCAATATCACAACAGACACTTCAGAAATACAGATGATAATCAGAAATTATTTTGAATCCTTATACTCCAATAAAATAGAAGATAGTGAAGGCATAGATAAATTCCTTAAGTCTTATGATCTGCCCAGATTGAGTCAGGAGGACATAGACAACCTAAACAGACCAATAACATTAGAGGAAATAGAAGAAACCATCAAAAGACTACCAACTAAGAAAAGCCCAGGACCGGATGGGTATACAGCAGAGTTTTACAAAACCTTTAAAGAGGAACTAACACCAATACTTTTCAAGCTATTTCAGGAAATAGAAAAAGAGGGAGAACTTCCAAATTCGTTCTACGAGGCCAACATCACCCTGATTCCGAAACCAGACAAAGACACTTCAAAGAAAGAAAACTACAGACCAATATCTCTAATGAACCTTGATGCAAAAATCCTCAATAAAATTCTGGCGAATCGGATTCAAATACATATCAAAAAAATTATACACCATGATCAAGTAGGATTCATCCCTGGTATGCAAGGTTGGTTCAATATACGGAAATCAATAAATGTTATCCACCACATCAATAGACTTAAAAATAAGAACCATATGATCATCTCGATAGATGCAGAAAAAGCTTTCGACAAAGTACAGCATCCCTTTATGTTCAAAACTCTAGAAAAATTAGGGATAACTGGATCATACCTCAACATTGTAAAAGCAATCTATGATAAGCCACAGGCCAGCATCATTCTGAATGGAGAAAAATTGAAGGCATTCCCTCTAAGATCTGGTACAAGACAGGGATGCCCTCTCTCACCACTTCTGTTCAACATAGTCCTCGAAACACTTGCCAGAGCAATTAGGCAGACGAAAGAAATTAAAGGCATAAAAATAGGAAAAGAAGAACTTAAATTATCACTATTTGCAGATGATATGATTCTATACCTAGCAGACCCAAAAGGGTCTACAAAGAAGCTATTAGAGCTAATAAATGAATTCAGCAAAGTGGCAGGATATAAGATCAACACGCATAAATCAAAGGCATTCCTGTATATCAGCGACAAATCCTCTGAAACGGAAATGAGGACAACTACTCCATTCACAATATCCCCCCCAAAAATAAAATACTTGGGAATCAACCTAACAAAAGAGGTGAAAGATTTATACAATGAAAATTACAGAACCCTAAAGAAAGACATAGAAGAAGACCTTAGAAGATGGAAAAATATACCCTGCTCATGGATAGGCAGAACTAACATCATCAAAATGGCGATATTACCAAAAGTCCTATATAAGTTCAATGCAATGCCAATCAAAATCCCAACAGCATATCTTGTAGAAATCGATAAAAGAATCATGAAATTCATATGGAATAATAAAAGACCCAGAATAGCAAAAACAATACTAAGCAGGAAGTGTGAATCAGGCGGTATAGCGATACCAGACTTCAAACTATACTACAGAGCAATAGTTACAAAAACAGCATGGTACTGGTACCAAAACAGGCGGGTGGACCAATGGTACAGAATAGAGGACACAGTAACCAATCCACAAAACTACAACTATCTTATTTTTGATAAAGGGGCTAAAAGCATGCAATGGAGGAAGGATAGCATCTTCAACAAATGGTGCTGGGAAAACTGGAAATCCATTTGCACCAAAATGAATCTGAATCCCTATCTCTCGCCGTGCACAAAAGTTAACTCAAAATGGATCAAGGAGCTTGATATTAAATCAGAGACATGGCATCTGATAGAAGAAAAAGTTGGTTATGATCTACACGCTGTGGGATCGGGCTCCAAATTCCTCAATAGGACACCCATAGCGCTAGAGTTAACAAATAGAATCAACAAATGGGACTTACTCAAACTAAAAAGTTTTTTCTCAGCAAAAGAAACAATAAGAGAGATAAACAGGGAGCCTACATCCTGGGAACAAATCTTTACTCCACACACTTCAGATAGAGCCCTAATAACCAGAATATACAAAGAACTCAAAAAATTAGACAATAAGATAACAAATAACCCAATCAATAAATGGGCCAAGGACCTGAACAGACACTTCTCAGAGGAGGACATACAATCAATCAATAAGTACATGAAAAAATGCTCACCATCGCTAGCAGTCAGAGAAATGCAAATCAAAACTACCCTAAGATACCATCTCACTCCAGTAAGACTGGCAGCCATTAGGAAGTCAAACAACAATAAGTGCTGGAGAGGATGCGGGGAAAAGGGCACTCTTGTTCATTGCTGGTGGGACTGCAAATTGGTGCAGCCAATTTGGAAAGCAGTATGGAGATTTCTTGGAAAGCTGGGAATGGAACCACCATTTGACCCAGCTATTCCCCTTCTCGGTCTATTCCCTAAAGCCCTAACAAGAGCATGCTACAGGGACACTGCTACATCGATGTTCATAGCAGCTCAATTCACAATAGCAAGACTGTGGAACCAGCCTAGATGCCCTTCAATAGATGAATGGATAAAAAAAATGTGGCATTTATATACTATGGAGTATTACTCTGCATTAAAAAATGACAAAATCATAGAATTTGGAGGGAAATGGATGGCATTAGAGCAGATTATGCTAAGTGAAGCTAGTCAATCTTTAAAAAACAAATACCAAATGACTCCTTTGATATAAGGGGAGTAAACAAGGACAGGGTAGGGACGAAGAGCTTGAGAAGAAGATTTACATTAAATAGGGATGAGAGGTGGGAGGGAAAGGGAGTGAGAAGGGAAATTGCATGGAAATGGAAGGCGATCCTCAGGGATATACAAAATGTCATATAAGAGGAAAGGAGGGGTAAGACAAGATAATACAAATGGAAGAAATGATTTACAGTAGAAGGGGTAGAGAGAGAAAAGGGGAGGGGAGGGGAGGGGAGGGGAGGGGGGATAGTAGAGAATAGGACAGACAGCAGAATACATCAGACACTAGAAAGGCAATATGTCAATCAATGGAAGGGTAACTGATGTGATACAGCAATCTGTATACGGGGTAAAAGCGGGAGTTCATAATCCACGTGAATCAACCGTGTAATATGATGTATTAAGAACTATGTAATGTTATGAACGACCAATAAAAAAAAAAAAGAAAAAAAAATATTTTAGTTGTTGATGGACCTTTATTTTATTCATTTATATGTGGTGCTGAGAATTGAACCCAGTTCCTCACATATGCTATGCAAGCACTCTATCACTGAGCTATAACCACAGCCCCAATGTTATTTCAATTTAAATTTTTTATGTTATCCTATATGAAAATATTTTTCCATATTTTGAATTATTATCTTTAGGAATATTCCCAGAAGTAGGATTACTAGATCAAAGGACATTAATACATGTTGGCTGCCAAAATGCTTTCTTAAGAGGTTGATCAAACCATAATTAACCAGTAGACTGAGTACCATCTTTTTCATTTCTGTTTAATTCAGACTAAAAAAGAGGCTTAACTAGTTGTTTTAATTTGCATTTCTTTGATTAGTAGTGATGAATATTTTCCCATGTTTTCCAGTTGTACTTAAACTTTTCTGTAAATTATCTATTCATATTTTTTGTTCATATTTTTTCTTATACATTATACTGTGTTGAAGGCCCTAGATAATATAAACCCCATGCTTTGTCACATTTATGTCACAGAGACTTTTTCAGTCTGTTTAGATTTTATTTTTAAAATGGTCCAAAAACTTTAAAAAGTAATACTGGTTTTAAAATTTTATATAGTCAGCTTGGATCTTTTCCTTTGAGAATATTCTCCATTACTTCCTAAGCTTAGAAAACGAGTCCCTGTTAGAAGCTTGATAAATATTCATTCATTTCAGTTTTTATAATCAGCTTTTTTATATTTAACTCTTCAATCCAACTGCCACTTATGTTAGTTTATTATGGGGATGAGGGTATAAATTCTTCAAGCTGTCACAATATTATTTATGAACAATCATTTCTATTCTCATTCACTTGCAATTCATCTTTTATAATAAACTCTTACATATTACCTGTCTAATCTAATATTAGTGGTATCAATGTTTTCGTTATTCTAGTTGTATATGTTTAATATCTACTAGCATTCATTCTTTATTACTCTCCTTTTACAGAATTTTCTTTGAAAATCACTTATTTAATTTTCAAATAAAATCATTTGCTGTCTTATCTCTAAGATATGAATTTCTTGAGGGCAGGATTTTTTATTTCCTTAGAACATATTGCCAAGAATCTTGTTACTAGGTCAACAGTTAAAAACATTTTTTTTCTACACTTAACACTTCCAAAGTTTCCCAAAGGGTTGAGCCACTTTCCTTATAATTCTACTAGCACCTGGATATATTCGTTACAAAGTTTTTTTCAAACTTGGTAGGGGAAAAATATATGTTGCTTCAGTTTCTACATATTTGCTTATTAGCAATGATAAACATATGCTTAAAATATAGTAAGATTTTAATCAATGCTTATTCAATGAATAAATGGCATATACAAATTTGTACCTGTATTTGAGGACGAAGAGGTTTAAACAAATATTGTGATTATAATAGGGAAGTGCTGGTTAAATGTAAGCTTGTTGGCCTGTAGTCCATCTTCAGAGATGTTCTAGAGGTGTCAAGAACACCCTGGAATTCAGACCTGAACTGAGGCAATCCCTAGAAACTCAGTAATTTACATTCATTGCAGGCATGTTTCCAGGCAGGATCAGCTGAAAGGACCGGTCAGAAGATGCCTGAAACAGTTAAGATAATGATATGTGGGTATGCTCAAACGTGCACACAGCTCAGACAGACATGAGTGGCTCAAGATAGTGTGTGTCGTTTGGCAGCAAAACAGTAGTAAGAAGTGGCAGGTGTCTGAGACTCCACTGCACACTCCAGGTCCTAGCAGGCCTTCTGTCATGTATTTAAATATATGAGAAACTAGATCTGATTTGAGGTGCATGTGTTTTCTATGATACCACACCATTCTTATTCCCCATCACTAAGCCCAAGAGGACATTAAAGTCCTTAATTCAGAGAAACTTGGGTTTCTCCTTTCACTGTGCAACATGAAGGAGAAGAGAGTCATTTTTTTTTCTCCTAGGGATCATCATCTTTATTTTGAACTTGAAAAAAATAAAACTAAAGCTAACAAATTGGAGGCTGTTTTTCTTTGTTTTTAAGACCATGTAAAATGTATTATTAATCATGGGTCCTCTCTTTTGCCTCAGTAGTACATTCTAGTACTGAACTTTTTCAAGGTCTTCCTTTGTCATGAAATCTGTCAATTTGATCAAAATAATAGCATATTACTATCTTAACCTGTATATGCTAAAATTGTGCCATGTTTTCTTCTGGAAAAACAAATGCTATTTGCTTTTGACTCCGTTGTACCTAAGAGTAACAAGGCCATGGTTGGTTGCATGAACAATTGATTTGTGAATGACACATTGGCAGTCACTACCACAGCTGCTTCCTTTTACTCAGCAGATTGATACATTCAGTTTTAAAAGTCCTTCTCCCCCAATGTGTACTAAGTACTACTGAGAAAGCAAACAAGACACCAAATGCTGGAGGCCCAGCAGTTCTCATCAGACACAGTATCACTATCTGAATTGCTAACAGAAAACTCCAAAAAGACTTTTCCTCTAACCCCAAGGAGCACCTAAGAAGAGTCATTTCACAAGCCTTTTCTCCTTAGAGAAACATCTAACTGTACATTGACTCTTACTTTAGAGTTGGCAACCATAAGCCTCCTTCTAGGTTCTTCAGCTCTTTGTTCTAAATCTATTCTCATCAATTCTTTACCTATTCAAAAATCTATTTGCCATGCCTATAAAGAATTAGTTCTAAAATGCATCTCTCTCAAGACCTCCATGATTAATTTTCCCCTGCTAAGTCTCTTCAACTCATACATATTATCCATTGGTACCATAATTTCTGGTGTTCTGTGATTATTCTAATTTTGTTAATTTTTTTCTAGAGAATAAGACAGTTGACACAGGGAATTTCTAGAAAGCTGAAGAGGAATTTAGAGACTATCCAATTATATCCTTTGCCCTGCCTGTTTTATTGAGGAAGAAACTGAGGCCTAGGGGAGGTTAATTTGTCCCACTTAGTCAGCCAAAGTAGCAGAAAAAACTAGGTGTAGGGTCAAGGTGACCTGACTTTTGATAGTGTACTTTCCATTACATTAGGTCATCTTCTATTTTACTTGCATCTGTTCAGAGTTCCTTGTAAAGTACTAGATATACACATTTCTCAGTAAACATCAATATGATAATCATAAGAGTTTACATAACTGAGAAATTGACTCAAGGAAAGGGTGAGAGAGCAGAAAGATAATTTCCTTACTTCTTTGCATGATGCCATCCACCAGACCAGTTAATGGCTACTTTGCACATCCCATCAATCAGGCACTGGGCAGCTGTCATTGTAGCCCCTCCTACAGCTGCTGCATAGTCAAATATCCCTTCAGTGGCTGGACAGTCATAACCTGAGAGCAAATATCAGAAGAATTAATTAAAGATGAACTGGAGGAAGAGGGGGAATAGGTTGAGGTGTGATAACAAGAGTCTTCTAAAAAACTACTGTGCTAACACTAGCTCCAACTCAGATAGCAACATTTCCAGTATTGGGAAGAAAAGAGCTTAAGATGTGAGAGCTAGAAAGGATAAACCTTCATCTTACAGATGGTGAAACCAAGATCTGAGAGATGATATACTTTGCCAGTGTTCACAGAGAACAGGCCTAGGACTCAGGTCTTTTGTTCATGAATTCAGTATCTTACTAACCCAAGCTGTTTTCTTTAGATTATTCCATTGACTGCTTACAGTTTTAAAAATGAGGGGTAGAGTGGAAAACTTAACCAGAACTTCAGTCTGTACTCAAAATATAAGGTTGTGGGGCAACTAAATTGGTATATATACAGCCAAACTAAGATCTGAGTGCTGCCAGTAGGGCCACAGCAACTGAAAGATTTCTCCTCCAAGTGACCCATCATTCAGTTTGTTTGTTTTGGTAACTGAGGATTGAACTCAGGGGCATGTAACCACTGAGCAACATCACCAGTCCTATTTTGTATTTTATTTAGAGACAGGGTCTCACTGAGTTGCTTAGCGCCTCGCTTTTGCTGAGGCTGGCTTTCAACTTGTGATCCTCCTGCCTCAGCCTCCTGAGCCACTGGGATTACTTACATGTGTGCATTCAACTTGTATGGTTTGCATGGTTAGTGAGTTTTATGAGGGCGAAACCAAAAGAATAAAATAGACAGCTGGGGTTGGGTGTGTAGCTCAGTGGCAGATCACTTGCCTAGCATGCTCAAGGACCTGAGTTTAATACCCAGAATTGGAAAAAAAGGGCAGTTACATTATTTCTTAATTAAAAAGTATTAGAACCATTAAGTAAATTAAAAATTAGGTAATACAATCTACAGATGGAAGCTATAAATCTCCCATCATTGCATGATAGGGACTTTACCTAGCCCATATTCTATGGAGTCCGGATGATCCTCATCTCCTTCTTGGCTCACTTTCTGGAGATGCTGCAGATAGGCATCAGTGTGGAATGTAGCCATCTCCTCCATGGAGGCCACTTTGGGTTTCACTATCCTAATAATAACAGATAGAACAAAGAGAGGTGAATGAGTCAGACCCAGAGTTATGCCAAAAGCTGGAAACAGGAGCCAGCAGTCTGAGTAAAAGTACAACTCCCAGGTTCTATTTCCAGTGGGCTGAAGTAATAAATATATTCTGCTCCTCCACTGCACTGTACAGTCTACACTTCCTCACCTCTATAGTGATGGCTCCATCAATAAGGGGCGAGAGGACAGATCTTTCCCCCTTGAGTTTATATGTAGGAAAAAATAAGGAAATAAGTTATTTGAATAAAAAAATATTTAGGTTAAGCAAATAATCAGGGATCAAACTTTACTCTGTGAGTTACAACTTTCATGCAAACCAGTTGGCAGAGATATTTTCATTTGAATCAGTTGCTAATTGGGCTATATAGTCCCCTCAGTCAGAGATTTATTTTATTTATTTATATTGGTTTTGGTGCTGGGTATGAAACCCATGGTCCTGCATATACTAACCACATGCTCTACCACTGAGCTACACCACCAGCCCTATATATTTATTTTAATATGCAACTGCATCATCATGCATTTTGAATTTGGACTCTGAGAACTGGGTTCATGTTCTAACTCTGTATTTACTACCTCTATATCCTTGGGTAACTTTCTGTTCCACACCTCAGTTTCCTCATTTGTGAAAAAGGGAGCCTTACAGGGTTTATGTGAAGATGAAATAACATGCAAAAGTTCTTTTGGATAACTCATCAATATTATGGGATAAAAAATAGGGAACTCAAAATATATATTTTTTCTATACTAGGTCTCTCATATCTGCTTCTGAGAGGAAAATGTGGGAAGGGGCAAAATGATTAGAACTGGGCTTCATGCAAAACCTCTCAACCTCCTCCTCACAGGAAGTAACAAACAGGAGTGAATGGGAGAATAATGGGAGCTAGTCTGGCAATGGGATTTACCTGTAACCACTAGCTGTCCATTTCCCATTTCCTCTTCATGACCCTACTTGCTGCTAAATTCTCTAGCCCTTCCCACCAAAAGGGTGCTCTGTGAACTACCAATATCAACAGCCCCTGGGAGCTTATGAGGAATGCAGAACTTCAGTCTCACCCCAGACCTAGTGAATCAGAATTTGTATTTTAGCAAGATGATATATCTTAACAAGGTGACTCATGTGAACATTCAAGTTGAAGGAGTAGTGACTTGAATCAGAGAGAAGCAGTCATGGCTTTTTATGTTTGTTGAATGGAAGCAGGGCCATGAGCTCATCATGAATTCATATGACTAGTACTAGTCAAGCTACTAGTATAATCACGTATGGCCAAGAGAAATCCTATGATCTTGCCTTAAAAATTAAATATATTACCAAAATCCAAGGGTTCTTGCTTGTTCTTCAAGAAAATATGTCTATACCATCAGAGATAAAAATTTGCCCAATAAAATAAATTATTTTTGTAATTTCTTTGACCACGTTTTTCATCCCTAATAGCTCCCTCTTATAGCACCCCTCCAATTTATTTTGTTAAATATTAAAGTATAAAACTACTTACTGGAAGCCTCACAAGTTAAAAGGAAATTAGATAGCTTTGCTTTGCTATGTTGCTTGTAATAAAATCATTTTTGAAATGTTAAATAATTTTAATGAAAAGGCTATAGCTATTTACCAAACATGTACTAAATGATGGTTGAAAAACATTCCCAAAACAGGTATGCAAGAAATTATTTTGTTGTCAGGCATGGTGGTGTATATCTGTAATTCCAATGACTTGGGAGGCTGAGGCAAGAGGATCAAAAGTTTGAGGCCAGCCTCAGCAACTTAGCAAGGCCCTAAGCAACTTAGTGAGACCTATCTTGAAAAAAAAAATTAAAAAGGTTTGGAAATGTGGTTCAGTAGTAAAGCATCCCTGGGTTCAATCTCCAGTACCCTTCCCCTCAAAAGAGAAATAATTAAAACTAAAATCCTACCACACTACCTTCTGGGAGATAGATGAAGTACAGCACACTGGATATAGATACCGATTTGGCCATAAAATGTCATAAATAATCCTACATGTGGCAGGTCCCTAATAGTTACACTTGCAATGACATCAAATGTAGAACTGGCAATAAGCATCAAGCTTTTTTTTTTTTTTTTTTTTTTTCCCCCAAAGAAGCTTGTAGCTCTCTTCTGAGTTCTGGCCTGGTCTCAGCAGTTCTGGCTGTGTGTTCACTTTGTCTCCAAGTTCACCCATTAAAGTTTGATGGTGGCAGCTGCATGCCTAAAACTTATAAGTTGAACCCACATCCTCAGATTTGGTGTAGGGAAAAACAAAATAAATAAACTAAAAACCAAAACAAAACAAAATCAGAACACCTTCCAGCTGAACACATTTTTCTTTATCTTTTCTCCTCTCCCACCAGCCCCCTCTCTCAGTAGTAGGGATTGAACCTAGGGGCACTCTATCTCTGAACTATATATCTCCAATCCTTTCTTCTCTTTTTTTTCTTTTTAATCTTGAGACAGAGTCTCTTTAAGTTGCCCAGGCTGGCCTTCAGCTTGCAAACCTCCTGTTTCAGCATCCTGAGCCATTGGAATTACAAACCTGTGTGGCCACATCCAGTTGGTTCCTTTTTCTGTTAGACATGTTTTAGTAGCCAAATGTACTCATCTCAAACTCCACAAAGCACCTATCACACCCAGCAATAAAGTCCTATTTCTAATGAGTCTTAACTACTTCCAAGCATTTTTTTTCAAAATTTCTTAACTCTTCATGAACTTTTCCAAGGTTGTAGGGGGATTACACACACATATTCATTCTCTCTCTCTCTCTCTCTCACACACACACACACACACACACACACACACACACAACTTTAAAAAAGCACCATTTTCTACCTAATTACCTCTATGGTGAAGCAGGGCATTAAGGGTATGATCACATAGCTTCAGGGATGAGGATGTTCGAGAAGGACAACTTACCTCATTTGCTTATGCAGTGCATATGCTTCAATCAGAGAATGTACCATACTGGCCTAAAAATATCAGCATAAAAAAAAGGCATAAAACAGTCTCTTAAAAATTTAATTCAGTGAAATCCCATCAACTCTCTTTCTTTGTGTTTGGCTCTCTTTCTTTCTGTTACTTAACAGTTACGATACACTTTAGACAATACAGTTAGAATACACTGTAGACAATACAGATACAAAGTATCAAATTGCCAAGACGGAAGCTGTTGGGCCTTATGCAAGTGATAGAACACTTTTCTCCATCAGCTTCTTTTCCAAGACTTAAGGGAATCCCATTGTAATTCAAACTCCATCTCCTCAGTCCCCTCCCCCCGACCCTCACCCCACCCCCACCAGTGTCTGTTGGATGCCCCGCAGAGACACGCTGCGCTCTTAGAAACCATACAGGATCACTTCCTCTTTATAGCTTTAGGTACCCGACACAAAATCTCTATAAAGATATTCCCCAGTTCAGTATCCTTTGCTTCCTAATGCCCTCTCGTCCAAACCCCTATCCTCTGCTCCCCAAACCCATGGTCTTTCAGTCTGACTTCTCTTACCCGTTTGGGGACCTTGGCCAGGGAGTCACACAAGCTGACATACTCCGGACTGTAGATGTAAACTGGAGGTAGCGACTGCCCACCATCTGCCGGCTCCTCTGGCTCCTCCATCTTCCACTTCCAACCGTTTTGGAGCCACGGTCCGGATCCGGCTTTTTTGGGACTCAGCCCGGGCTCTGGTTCCTGCTCCTCTGAACGGCCGCAGTGGTGTTCCCTAGTCAACATTCCCTCCTATTCTTGAGATCACAGGAGACACTGTCCCCGCTACCCATCCAATTGAGGGAATAGATAGACTCTCTCAGACCAGAAGCCCTTCATTTAGTGACCACAGCTCAAAAAAGGAGGTTTGGTAGATATAAAAGCCCAAATAGTTGTTAAATAGGATCGATTGTTTTTTTATGGCACAAATAAATACTGTCAAAACTAACCACCCTTGTTGCCCTACGGAACCATTTGAGATGAGGTCAGACTCGTTTCAGAGCATGCTGGGAGGTGTAGTTTTCAGGGGGTTGAGCAGCGGAAGAGCTGGGGCTAATCCTTAAAAGAGCCGCGTATTTGAGTTTTAGCGCTTAAAAAAAAATGCAGCCTCAACTCTTTATGAGTCGTTTCAATCTGAAAATATAGCTGTTTAAATATATCTAAAGATAGATAGAGTGTGACCACCTAGAGCCCACCATCAACCACCTATTCTAAAGATGGGCTTTTGGATGGGGGATTAATGGTATAAATGGTCTGAAAAGTTTACATAGTAAATTCTGTGAAGCAATTTTAGTTTCATTGCTTTTCATAATTGTCCATGTAAGAATAACAGTTTCAATAATTTATCCTGGCAAATCTGTTAGCACTTTCCCAAGAGACTAGCTGGTACTGTGGAAATTGCTTAGTAGATTCCAATCAAGCAATAATGTCAAATGTACTCCTTGAACATTCATGTGATAGGAAGGATGCACGAAGATGCTTTCAGTGATGCTTGGAAATTGCACCTCTTCTTCCCTGCCTCCTTTGACTTCTATAGTTAAATAAAGGTTAGAAAAATATTTTAGATTTGGTGTGTGGGTTCAGTTAGATATGCTGAGGCAGTGTTAGAATTGCCATTGGCATTTTCAGGTTCCTGAATGTCCCCATGATCTGATACAAGGTGGCCAATGCTCAAGCCTCCAATTCTTAGTGAAATGACCTACTAATACCCCAGAGACCATCCAATATCCATACCTTCTTTAAAAGTCTAGATTGAGGGGCTACAGTTGTAGCTCAGTGGGTAGAGCCTAGAATTATACCTCTAATTAATATACCTCTAATTAACTAATTAATTAGAGGTATAAGAATACAGCAATGTTAAAAAATCTAGCTTGCTCTTTACTCTTTAAACATTTATAGAACATTGTGATATGTACTTTGTGGAAATATTATCACCTTTTATCCTTGAAACAGTCCTCTAAAGGAGGTTGTAATATGCCCACTTTACAGATTCAGTTTGAAGAGAGAAAAATCACTGTTCAAAGTCACACTTAATGAGTAGAAAACCAGGAATTCAAAACCAGAATTACCTTACACTGAAACTTTGAACATTCCTTATACTATATGAACTTGATTCCTCTGGGATAACTTTGTGTTACATATAACTTTGTTCAACTCTCCCATTTTGTATCCCCTCAATATTTAGTACTCTGGAAAATGTGTGTGTGTGTGTGTGTGTGTGTGTGTGTGTGTGTGTGTGTGTGAGAGAGAGAGAGAGAGAGAGAGAGAGAGAGAGAGAGAGAGAGAGATGTATTACCCTCTAACTAGAATGTAAGCTCTTATGCCTCTTTTATATCTTCCTATAGCAACTATTTCAAAGTTTGTAATCATTCATTCATCAAATATTTGCCCACATCAATTAATTGTACAGTGCAGCTGTGGATTCAAAGATGAATTACAATCTGCTTTCCACTCTCAATAAATCTGCATTCTTATAGAAAAGATGAGACAATGTCCAAGAAACCATATGCCATATGATCAGATAATGAATGTAGGATGTTTAGCTTAATAAATAAGTACTTAATAATTGGCATTCACTAAATTACAAGTGAGATTCTTACTCAGTGGAATTTGAGAAGGTTTTAGAGGTCTTAGAAGACTTTGCTCAGTGAAGACAGGAGCCAGAGGAGAGCATGCTGACTAGAAATGACCAACATACACAAAAATACAAAGGAAAAGTGTGAATTTAGTTAAGTGGCCAAATCATGAAGGGCTAAAGAATACAAACTTCATTCTGTTGGAAATGGGGAGCAATTTAGACAGAATTTTTTTTCAGTGCTGGAATCAAATCCAGGGCCTTGTGCATGCCAGGCAAATGCTCTACTAACAAGCTATACACCCAACCCCTTAGATAGAAATCTTAAAAATATTTCTACAGAAGAAGTGCATAGGGCAGATTAGTCATTGAAAGACTAGAGGAGTGAGTGTCCCAACTTTCCTGATAAGAAGTGATAATGATTTAAACTGGGAGGGGCAGCAATAGAAACAGGGAGAGATAATGCACAAGGTAGGTTCAATAGGACTTCCTTACTACTTGGATATTGGTGAGAGGGAGGAAGATTAAAAGACAGTCACTGGAAAATTAGAGTCTGAGTGAAGAGAAGTCTAATAGTACCAATAAATGAAAGGGCTTAGGGCTGGGGCTGTAGCTCAGTGAAAGAACATATGCTTAGCATAAATGAAACCCTGGGTTCTATCCCTAGCACATACAAAAATATGTAAAAAAACAAAAACAAGACAAACACACACATACACACACATATCAAAACAAAACACCAAGCAGAACAGACATTAGTGTGATTTTATAATTATTAAAAAGTTTTGATGGGGCTGTGATTGTGGCTCAGCAGTAGAGCGCTCACCTAGCACATGCGAGGCCCTGGGTTTGATCCTCAGCACCACATAAAAATAAAGATATTGTGTTCAACTACAACTAAAAAATAAATATATAAAAATATAGCAAAGCTGCAGATTAGCCACCAATATTGGCTAATATATACACTATAGCCACAACACATTAAAAAAAAGTTTTGAGTTTCACAAATCAATGGGTTAAACAGTTGCAGTGACACACCACACATATTTTTTTCACATAAATAGGAGATAGAGGAATTAATAAGAGTATCTGACATACCAAGATAATATGGCTTCCTTCACTGGGATGCATATAGTTATAAATATACAATTTAACATTTTTAAAACCAGACCCCTGATTTCCCCATTCTAGTCCTCTCTACCCCTTTCCTATTTTGCATGACTCAATAAAAATACCAACCTCTACCCAATTGCCTAAGCAGGAAATACAGGAGTTATTTGTGTTCCTTCCTTTTCCTTCACCTGTAGATCCAGTCTATCAGCAATTTTTCAGTTCTACTTATAAGGTATGCCTTAAATACACCCACTTTCCTCACTCTGCACAGCCACTATCCTAGTCTGGGTACTATGATGTCACCACTGAATTTTCTTCAACATCCATCTGGTCTCCACTTTTACTCTTTTGGCCCTACCATCTGTGTAGCCACCAAGAGTGTGCTTCTCTCTCTCTTAAAAAAGAGTAAACTGTATCATGTCATTAAAACCTGTCTCAAGCCATGGTGAGAATCTTTGAGCTAAGAAGGAATTTTTGAAGATTCCTATTTGTGAGGATTCTGAGGAGGAAAAAAAATGCTAGAAAGGAGACTAAAAAGAATTAGTCAAGTAAGAACAAATGTAGTACAGTTTCACATAAATCACAGGATGAGAGGGTTTCAAGAAGGAAGAGAAATAACAATATCTCATGTATTGAACAAGGGTTGAAGATGCCGCCAGAAGCTCATCGGTGCCCTGTGGGTGTGGAGGGAAGAATCAAAAAACAGAAAACAAAATAAGAAACAACAAGAAAAAAAAAAAGAAAGAAAAGAAAGAAACACAGACAGTAGAAGAGGAAGCCAGATCATAAGAGGTTAAGAGATGAAGCCAACTTGGTAAAGTGCAGCTTCCTTTTCAAAGAAATGTGATTGTGAAAGAAATTAGTCTATCCACCTAAGGGGTTATTAGAGCCCAGGATTTTTTTTTTTTTTTTTTTA
The DNA here is from genome assembly GCF_045843805.1 of Urocitellus parryii. Classification (NCBI taxonomy): domain Eukaryota; kingdom Metazoa; phylum Chordata; class Mammalia; order Rodentia; family Sciuridae; genus Urocitellus; species Urocitellus parryii. The sequence goes on from NC_135547.1 coordinate 77,411,109, forward strand.
GGCTGAGAGAACTGCACGTGTTTGTAGTCAGAGGAGAAGGTGTCTAAGTGGCTGTAACAGTTGATTGAAAGGTGAAATCATGACAGTCTGGCAGTGTAAGGAGGAAATGGAACTTATCCTGAGCCTTTAGGGATAAGCAGTGGAGGGAACAGGATGGGATACAGACTGACTGACATCCTTAATTCTGAATTCTAATCAGATGACATGGAAATGGACTGTTTTGAGTGTTCTTTCAGATCTAGCAACAGATAGCCAAACACTTCAACACATGAGCATTGCTTCTAAACTGGAAACAGTATCCTTATATAGAACACAATGTGGCAAAATGATTCAATTCTAGAGAAAGATAAATTGTTGCACAATGCTCTGGAATTGGCAGCTTATTCCTGTAGCAAATCTATCCTTGTTTATAATTAAGACAGAACCCATATAATGCCACGGATCTCTAGCCTCAATTTTTGACATGATTACCACCCCTATTGTCCTTGAATTGGGAAGAAAACCCTTCCCAAAGCATTGGATTTGCAGTTGGAGGATGAGGTCAGAGGAAGTAGGTGAATCTTGGCTTCAAAGTTTGCTCTGGTGATAACCCTGTGTAAGCTACTTCATTCACTTTCTTCAAGCATTATTGTTAAAGGTAATGTTTAAAACCAGCAAGGATAGGAGCTGGGGTTGTGGCTTAGTGGTAGAGTGCTCGCCTCGCACATGCAACACCCTGGGTTTGATCCTCAACACCACATATGAATAAATAAATAAATAAATGTATTGTGTTAACTACAACTAAAAACAAACAAACAAACAAACAAAAAAAAAAACCACAAAAAACCCAGCAAGGATAGGTGAGGCTGTGGCACTTCTTTTGGCACTCTCCCCTGCCTTCACTAGCTGGCATAAGCAGGCAGAAGGGAAAGCACACACATTAGGGTGCTATCCCTTTGGCCAACTTCTTTAATCATTTCACAATTTGTCCACTGATACTTCAACACACTGACCCCTTTTTTCACACCACCTCCTAAAGTCTTTGCTTGGATAGTATAGTTCTTAAAAATGTGAACTCTAGAGTCTGACTGCAGGGGTTCAAATTCCAGTTCTACCACCCATTAGCTGACTGACCTTGGACAATTTGCTTCAACTCTCAGAGTCTCTGTTCCCTTATTTGTAAGATAGGAACAGCATAATATTTACCTTTCATGGTGATTGGGAAGGCAAGATCAGTACCTATATAGCAATGTTGGGCATTTGGTAAGCACTCAAACATTGGTAAGAATCATGTCATATATTTTTGGAAAGTTTCCTCCCACTGTTATGTTTACATCCATGCCACTACTGAAAGAGTACTACTACTACTGGTTTCAGAAAGTACTACTGGTTTGAGAATGGGTCCTTGGCTTTGAAATCAGACTTCTGCTAAATATAGGGTGAACATATTATCCAAACTGGGAAACTTTTAAAGGTGACAGATAATACTAATGCTAATTATGCCAGGAAAACAGGGATAAATAGATGATATACTGGACAAACCAAGACCTGAGATCACTCAAGTTAAATAAAAAATGAAGACCAGCCATGAAAATACTGTATTTATATCCACTGCATTAGTACAGACACCAGGTACTGGGTAAGCAAAAATATGGTTGGGAGAGGTGTTATGAACCATGACAACTTTTGTCCCACCAGTTGTATAAAATTCCCAGAATGTAGCAAAACCTAATTAACCAGAATGGAACTGTACAGACAATACTCATCCTTGCTGAATAAACCCCTCTTCTTATAGAAATGGCTAATGAATATCATAAATTATATTATGCCAAATGTTTATAATACTTAGAAGAACAAACTGTTCTAAGTACCCTCCAGTATTGCAGAAGCACCATTTGTACACAATTGAAATGCTGAGTAATTATCTGTCTTATTTCTTCACCAGAACAGATTCCCTAGAAACCTGTTTGAATGTAGTAAGCCTAGTTTGAGTGTGTATTTGAACAACAAAACCGTGTTTCTTTACATATATTATCTAACATATATGTATTAGTATTAATATTATTCTAATTTGACCCAATTAATGAGTTTAGATTGTATTGTATAATTAAAATATGTAAAATAAAACCATGAAATAATCTCCAATCACAAAAACACATATCAAGTTTTGTGCATTGATATCAGATATTATTTAATTGGAAATTCTTATTCTATTTTCAAAACACAAGTGCTTTTAAAAAAAAAGTCTAACATGTCTTTTTTTAGTATCACACACCTAAAATGAACAAAACATCAGAAGAGTTTTCTGAAATTTTCCTTTAAAAGTTAAATGCATCTGTCTGGGGATCATAATGATATACAACTTAGAAAACCAAGAGAAATGCAGCCATCAGTGTTCATTCAGAGAAATGAGTGCAAGAAGGAGTGGTGGCTTTTGCCTCTGACACTCTAGATGTACTTCCTGTGACTGGGGTACACTTTCAGCTAGTGAAAAGACAAATGATTTCAGAACAGGTTGTACTTTTCTTTAAAGGTAACCAGAAAAATAAAAAAGCTACTAACTGTGTGTTTCCATTTGTTGGGAGAGAGGCACTGAAAAGTGGACCATAGTCTCTTTGTTTCCACCATCTGTTTTCTATTACTCTACTGTGCTCACTTATTCCATATACTTACAAAATGAAGTGTTTAGAATCTCCCATCCCCACCCTCCCCATTCATGTTCTTGGAGAAAACTCTTAAAATATGAGGGAATGAAGGGGATTGAAGTAGGGAATTGTCTGAATACAAATGGAAATTAGTAGGGTTTTGCCAGCAAATCAGAAGGAAAATTATGAGAAATCTTTATCAAGCTAGGCTAACTACACATAGGCTCAGACAAAAGGATTGAAGTTGTTTTTAATCTACTGAGTTTTGTCATCGTGAGAACAGTCATGCCCACTCTCAAATGTGACATTCATACATACATACTTACTTGGTCTGCTAAATGTAGATATAGGATAAGATGTACAGGTATATCAAACTATTTCCATACTATTTTACTAATTATACATATATACATGCACACATACATACAGAGAGATGTTCATAAGAAACAGATATATGCCCATAGATACCAAGATATATAGGGACATGAGCACTTTAATTAGAAAGTAAAATTATAAGTGAAAGATTTTAAGAATGGATGCAGGGCAGGGAGTTGAGAGGGGCTAGTTGGATGTGGCAAATGTGAGTAGACAAGTGAGGCAGAGACTAAGAACACAAGAGGAGGATGCTTGGAAAAACAGCTATAGATTGGACTGTTGGATTTCTCTTTGCTGAAGACAGGCTCAATTACTCTCTTGGCCCCCTCTTCAGAGGCAAGGATTTGGTGCACAAGGATGTCTGTAGGGAACCAACCCACATCTGATGTCCTCTCAACTCCCCATTTATAAGACACTGCCCAGGTGTCTTCCCTCCTTTCCCTTCTCTTTGGAATTGGGGTACCGATTCCATTTGTCTGGGTTATTCCACATGTTCTGCTACAAGCACATCTCTGAGTAACAGCAATCTCCATAAAATGTGGTTTCAAGTGTTAATACAGAAATCCTTAAATGTACATTCTGTGCATGCTTTTTAAAAATATTTTACCAATGTGAGAATGTGTACAGGCTATGTGTACAGGTACCAACAGGACAACAGGAGAGACAATAATTCTATGCAGAATACTTCATCAGTGTGAGGAAACATGTGAGTGAAAAAGAACCCAACTGATCTAGTACTCTATTTTCCTAATAAAAGGCACTTAGAATAGATATTTTCAATTTACAGCAGTGTAAAATCTAACAATTTAGTCTACTCACTGGAAAGAATGTCCCAAAGCATCCACCATTCATATATACAATAAAACCACACATAAGAAAAAACAAACTTTAGGAATAAGTTATTATTAATATCTGCTCCCCAAACAGGAGTTAGAAAACTAAGCTGGCAATAGATCTATAGAATAAAAACACATGCAACTTTTATGAACCATGAAAGAATTGACAATAATTGAAAGGCTTTGTTGAGCAGATGCACTGGAGGTGAGTCTCCAGGTAAGGGTTCACTTCTTCTAAAGCAGTTAGTTTATCAGCAAAGTTCTCTCTTCTTGGGAGGATGGGACAGGAAGGGGAAGGGGGGAGTGATCAGGCATTAACATTTCAGTTCCATGCACAATCAACTGAGACAGGGACCAGCTGTCAAAAGACTCCTAGTAGCCAGGACCCAAAGCCCTCACTGCATGGCACAGATGCTGTGGGGCAGGAACTCTTGCACGTAGGTGGCGGCTGCCTTGGAGAGGTAGGTCATTGTGCCAAACCTGCCACTGGGTGCACTGTCATACAGAAGAGTACAGATGCCAGATGCAGGATCCTTTGCCAACATGTTATCATCTGCGCCGAGAGTTTTCTGTTTGGTTTTTAAGGGTAAGAAAACATAGGGGAAAGGAAAAATTACTAATCCTACTAAGTGAAATCCTGAGTAGTATAACTCAGAGCCTCCTCCCCATCACCAATTAGTTGGTTCCTAAGTTGTTCAGCCAGGAAGGGATCAGGGTTATACATAGAAGAATGAATATCAGTTTTTGTAGATGCGTTTTCACTAGATCTCCAAATTATGGAAGTTATTTAAAATTATTGATTAGAATTTTCCCTATTACAGTGTAGTTTTGAAAGTAATATAGTAATAATCAACTATACGAGTCAGACCTGTTAGTTACAGAGACAAATGTTAACATTCACAAAACACCCTAGTGAGATTTTGGTCTGACACTCTTTAATACTACTAGTATTCTTTTATCTTGTGTTTAATCATTATTTCTTTCTAAGCCAACTTAATTCAAATAGACCATAAGCTTTCCAAGGTTAGAATCTATTATTAAAAAGGATCACATTTTCTAACACATCGATTGACATCAATCTAGAATATTTAAAATTAGGACAGTCCTAGAAAATCTTATATTCTTCTGTATCTTCTCACAGTAAGAGAATGAAATACCTATTATGTTTTAGAGATTTCCTGTTGACAATAATCATACCCTTTCACCTTAGGTGCTTCTACTCTTAATCCAGGCAACCTTTGAAATACCTTCAATAAATAGTTTTTATTTTTTACTGTGCTTAATTTCATGGAAGATTTATTAAGAAAATAAGAAAATGTATAAATAAAAGTTTCACTTTAAAGCTTTCCTACAGATAAATAGTAAAAGAAAAAGCAAAGTAAAACCAAAATCAAATTTTCTCTTTTCCTTAATAGCCCGGAAAGGATTTCTAACAACTCTAACAATTTTAAGCTGCAAAAAGCACTGTGATCAAGAGTTTGAAATATGATGCTAATGCTATGCTTCAGGCTTTTCAGGGAAAAGCATATTATCTCCTGAGTTCCAGGTAACTTGACCATAAAAAACAAACCACAAAACACATGGGTGAGAAAGGCAGATAAAGAGAGGCTGGAATTGATTGGTACACACTGTATGCATGTGTGGAAATATCATATTGAACCTGATTAATATGTATAATTAACATATGTTAATAAAAATCAAATAAAATGGGCTGGGGTTGTAGCTCATTGGTAAAGCACCTGTTTATCATATGGGGCCCCAGGTTCCATACCCAATACCACTAAATAAATAAATAGGAAATCTTAAAATAATCTTGAAAGAAAGGAAGAAAGAAACATGACCAAAGACAGAGGTCATCCTGTGGCCCATTTCCTTTGCATACGCAGTTCAGAGCCATTGAAGGGAACCGAGGAAAAAGCTATGTGGAAGAAGGCACAACCAAGTGATCTTGGCTTTCTGAGGAACTTGGAATGCAGTCAGCTTAAGGTCAAAATTCTCCTCTGAGAAAACAACCAGTTTACCTACCTGTTCTTGAAGGAACAAGTCATTGGCAATGTGCACTATTTTTTCCACAGCAATGATGCTTCCGATGCTATGAATTTCAATATCTGCTAGCATGGTGAGGACAAGGATGGCTTCAACCAGAAGCTGGCGATACTCTGGCTGAGGTACACGATTCAGGACAGACTCCACATGGACAGAGAATTTAATCTCACCTGGAGTCATCTGTGACAGAGAAAAAGAAAATTACTTCCGAGGCTCTCACTGCTCAGGTGCCATCAATCACCTGCTTTGAAAGGCAGTAAAAACCCTTTAGCCATGAGCATGGCTTCAGCCCCTTTAATGTAATGGAGTGAGTAAATTGGTTCAATCTTTTTGGGAGGCAATCTGGCAATGCATAAGGAGAGTCATAAAAGTGTCAATGCCCTCTAACCCATAATCCTATTTCTGGGAGTTCATCCCAAGAAAATAATTCAAAAGAGGAAAAAAGCTCTATGTGCAAGAGTGTTTATAGCAGCATTAGTCACAAGGGTAAAACTAGAAGTAACACAAACATGGAAATGGTTGTATAAATAATGGCATGTCATGGCTTAGAAATGTCATGAGTTTTATGGAGCCACTTAAATGTGATGATTATGGATAAAGGATAAAGTCGAGCTTAAAACTGCATATATGTGATGATTGGAATTATGTAGAACATTCTATATATTGTTAGAATGAAGTGGGCATCAAGAAGTACAAAATTATTTTAGGTGAAGGAGATTCAGGGATAATTTTTGGTAAAATTGTACTGAGTTTGTGATATAGGAAGGCAATATGCCTGAGTTTAAACTCCTGTCTCTGTCTAAAGACTTGGGTTCAATAAAAAATCTTAACACTAAAAAAATCAATAAATAGGCAAAGAAACCAAACAGAACTTATCAAAAGAAGAGATACAAATGGCCAACAAATATATGAAAAAAATGTTCAACATCTCTAGCAATAAAATACAAATTAAAATTACAGAGATTTCACCTCATGCTAGTCAGAATGGCAATTATTAAGAATACAAGTAACAATAAATGGTGGTAAGGATGTGGGGAAAATGGTACACTCATACATTGTTGGTGGGACTGCAAATTGGTATAACCACTCTGGAAAGCAGAATGGAGATTTCTCAAAAAACTAGGATTGGGACCACCATATGACCCAGCTAACCCACTCCTTGGTATATAACCAAAAGAGTTAAAATCAGCATACTACAATGACACAGCCACATCAATGTTTATAGCACCACAATTCACTATAGCCAAGCAATGGAGCCAACCTAGGTGTCCCTCAATAGATGAATGGATAAAGAAAATGTGTTATATTAACACAACAGAATATTACGCAGCCAGAATGATTTTATGACATTTGCCAGTTAAATGGATAGAACTAGAGACTGTCATGCTAAGTGAAATAAGATAGTCCCTCAAAGCCAAATGTGGAAATGTTTTCTCTGATATGTGGAAGCTAATCCAAAATAAGGAGGAAGGAAGATAAAAAGAATAGAAGGCCAGTGGAGTAGACAAAGGGGAATGAAGTGAAGGGAGGAGTGGCAGTAATAAGAAAGACAGTGAAATGAATCTGCTACAACTTTCCCAAGTACATATATGAATATACCATAGCGAATCTCACCACCATGTTTATCCACAAGAAACTAATTTAAAACAAAACTATAAGTTAATAGTAAAAATATCAGTAGAGTAGAAGATAAGGAATGAGGGAGGGAGAAGGGGAGAGAAAGGGGAAGTACTAGGAACTGAATTAGAACAAATTATATTCCATGTTTTTATGATTTCATCAAAATGAATTCTAATATCATGTATAACTAGAAAGAACCAATAAAGAAAAAAAAGACTTGTGTGCAAGTCCTGTCTTGGTCAGTTATGAGTTACATGACCTGAGATTATTAATTTCTCTAATTTATTTTTCTTATTTGTACATTTGGAGTGACCATCCCTTCTTTGGCTATCTTTTGTAGTTGTGTTGAAGATTAAATAATGAGAAAGTGCTTTGAAAACTCTTAAAGGTACTATTCAGCTATGTATTATTAATAATACTATTAACACTTTAATATTGCTTAAATTCAAAGAAATGGCAAATAGGAAATATGGTGTTCTTTATTATAGAAAGCCCTTTAGGCAATAGTAAAGGCCTGAAGCATTACATTTTTAGTACCAGTGTCCCTAGCTGCTGTTTGCAATAACTCCAGTGTTTTTGAGAATTTCCTAGTGTCTGACTGATTATTTCTAGCTTATTAATATGATTTTGTATAAAAGTTCTTTATCATTTTTTGGTGATTTGAACAAAAAAGAAAATACAAAAGCATTTAATAATGTATATCTGTGATCAGTGCAATATTCTCCAACTATGGTTATATATCAGCATCGTTCTATGGATTTAGAAAAATACATATACTCAGGATCTCTCCCTGGAGACTCTAATCCATAAATTGGAGATGGGAGCCCAGGTTACTCCAACATACACTTTGAGCTCAAGACTACTAATTGTCTACAAGCATCCTACTAGAGAAAGGTGGGGACAAGAAGACTGGGGGTATATGAGAAGTTACTCATTCTTAGATTTCTATCCCTTCTGACCTCTCCAACTCTCATATAGCCTAAAATAGTTACCATTATGAGAAGTTTTCTTAGATAATTAAAATAATACATAATTATTCTCTAATATTCCTATTCAATTTTTAAAAAATTCTTTCATTTCTTCAAATGCTTTTTGTATTCATATGACTCATAAAAAGACATAGGTCTGCTACTTTGAAAACTGATCACTAAAATACTTTAGCCAGCAAAATCACTGAAATGCTTCACCATTACACATGCAAAAGTCATAGAATCTTACCTCTCTAGTAGTTGAAGAAGGAAGAACAAAACCTTCCACAGAAAGTCCATGACACTGCAAAGCAGAAAACACATGCCATGAGGGATGGGCAAAAAAATGGGAGGCTGTAAGAAGACACTTTGTATTTCTAAGTGCGTTACAAGGGTTTTTGCTGTGCGATCACAGGTCAGCAAGAGGTCCCGCAGCCCCACATGGCCTTGTTGTGGGATCATGAGTACTAGGTACCAAGATGCAGGACTGGGCTACAAAAGACCAAGGTTCATCCTCTACTTAGGGATGCAAGATGGGTAGAGAAGATCTGCATTCTGGGAAACACTAGCAACCTCCCTACCCACCAAATATTGAGAGACTACCTGGGAGTATATCAAGCTACATCCCAGAACCATCACAAAGAGACCTTTAGAAAGATTTTTAGGTTGCAGAATAAACTTAAGATATGCATTTATCGAACAGGTTACATTACTACGTGTTCTAGTTAGGCATCCTATATCCCAATCAGTACTCTTATCCTGCCCTTTTTTCCATAGTACTTATATCTTTCAACATTCTAGGTACTAATTTACTGTATTTATTATTTATTGTTTCTTTCTAGAACAATGTAAATTCTATAAGGACAATGATTGTTGTCTTTTTTTGTATGAACACATAGAACAGTGTCTGTTAAAGATAAAATATCATTACTATAATATTTACAAATATTATAAAAATATATAATAAATATTTATCATGTATTATTATATTTCTAACAATAAATATTATATTTATCATTATATTATATTAATTATATTTGTTATAGAAAACATAATGAATATAATAACATAATAAATATATTATATATTTAAATAAATATAAATTATTACATTTATTATGTATTTTATAATTTTATAAATATCATATTAATTATATTTTATCTTTTCTATCACCTATAACTATCAATTTTAAGTATTAAAAAGTAATGGAGATTAATGATTTACAATTATAGTCTCTAGATAATTGAAAATGCCATATGTGAAACAACCACAGAAAAAGATTCCAAACCAAGAGATTTGCTGACTCCAGTAGACACATCCATCTTTTATTTCATATACCAAATAATACTGTTTGTACAGAGAATTGTTGCCCTTAAAACATGTATGCAAAATTATTTTGTTACATTCAGATTCTTAAAGGGATGGATCTGAAAAACAGGATATGTCTTTTGCCTCCTTTGTTGGGATCCCAAGTTCAGATTTTCATTTTGCTGTAAAATTCCCAACATCCCCAACCCTATTTAAGTGTTCTTTCTTTTCTAATTCTTATAGGCTTGTAGTTAGGCATCTTTATTAGAAACTTCTTTTGCCTTGCATCATAGCTGCTTTTTAAGATACCTATAGATTCAACTACTCAATGACAATGGACAGATAATTTACATGATTATTACATGGTATCTGGGGCAGAATTGTACCTAATACATGTCTGCTAAGTTGAATTGCCATAATCCACGCATAATTGGAGAGAGAAAATACATATCTGTCATCGCTGTGTGAAAGGAATAAGGCGGAAAGAGAACAAGTTCTATGTATTCTTTGAAAAGGAGATTGCCAGAGCCAATAATCTGAGGAATCAGCTTTCACCTTTTCAAAAAAAAAAAAAATCACCTTGTCTTGTCTCTGGAAAAATAACAGTGTGCTGAGGAGAAAGACACCACTGAAGGTTTTGAAGTTCTGGATAAAGTATTCTTCAGGGCAATGAAGCAAAAAGTGGCACCTGAGACACTTGAATAAAAACTATGAATTAGTATAGTAGTCTTTCTGGCCTTCTAAAATTGTCACCATCAAAATGGTGTGATGTACAACTATATATCTTCGGTAAATGGACCTCTGAAAGAAAAACAAATATTGATCACACCAAGAGTCTTTGGACTACTAACATCTTTATAATTTTGTATTTGTTTGGTAGTTTTTATTCAAGAAAAAATGTAGGTAAGCGATCCTTACACAAACTCCCCTGATGCAGTATTTGTTTTACCACAGTGATATGTACTTACAAAAGAACACACAGTTGTAAATACCATTTTCAGTTCACCATAGCTACAAAGTAAGTGAGCTCTTTATTATTAAAACATTTGGCTAGCAGCAAATATATCACAACGTCCCATATAACATGCTACTAGAGCCCAAAGCAGAAAAGTCATGATTTTAAAAACTACTTTAGAAACAACATCATTGCAACAATAATATAAAGAGACTAAATTTTTATAATGCCACAGTATAAATTCAACTGTTGCATTTTTATCTTTTCTCTGTTTTGTCCATCTGAACATATGATATTCACATAATTACAGTGACATTATAGTTATGTCATATCTTAGTCAATAAGACCAAGGATTTCAAGAGGGAAAATAAGGAGACATCAGCAATGTATTATGCTTACCTTCTGTAAAATTTTCCAAACTTTTTGATAAAATCCAACTGGGACTCTATTCAGGGCTCCATCCAACCTTCTCCGGCGTTGCCATTGACCTTGACGACTATCTCTAGTTGTCTGCTGACCAAATGCACTAGGAAAGGACCCACTATTTGGAGTATTACAGGTCCCAGGGGACTTGGAAGAAGAGAAAGAAAAAACATAAATCAGAAGTGATCTCTATTTCTCTGATAAAGTATTACAACACAGTGAACAATAAAAAAATCTGCCAAATTTTATGCCACATATTATGTAATGTAGCCATGATAAAGAGGTAACAGGGAAGCTAATAGACATCCATATAGTTAGTAGTTGAAGAATCCTTTTAGAAGACAATCTGATGTTATTTACAAAAAAGAAGAACCTTACAAATACTGATGAATAGAACATTGTTAGCTATCTCTTTACCTGGTTATCTCTTAAATTTCCAACTGGTCTATTGTCTTGTTTATTGCTCTTATGAGCCATAACACAAGCCTCAGTAAATTTAAAAGGATTAAAATCCAAGTACCACAATATAATTTAATTAGAAATCAGTTAAAGGAAGAAATTCAGGAAATTAACAAATATATTTAAATTAAAGAACATACTCCTGAGTAACCAATTTATTAAGGAAAAAAATCAGAAGAAAAATTGGAAGATGAATGAAAACAAAAACACAACATATGAAAACTTATGTGGTATAGTTAAAATGGTGCTTAAAGAGATATTTATGTTTTAAATGATTGTATTAAAAAGAACAGAATCTCACATCAATAACCAAACCTATCTTCAGAAAAAAATTGAACAGAAGGAAAGCAGAAGGAAGGACATAGTAAAGATTCAAGTGAAAAGAAATGAAGTAGAGAATAAAAAAAATGAAAGAAAAAATAATGAAATCCAATTTTGTTTCTATGAGAATATCAATGAATAGAAAAATCATTAGGTAATATGTCAATCAATGGAAGGGTAACTGATGTGATGCAGCAATCTGTATACGGGAGAAAATTGGGAGTTCATAACTCATTTGAATCAAACTGTGAAATATGATGTATGAGGAACTATGTAATGTTTTGAACGACCAACAATAATAAAAAAAAAAAGAACTTAAAAAAAAAAAAAAGAAAAATCATTAGGTAGATGAACTGAAAAAGAGGAAATAGAGAACATCAATTCCAACCTCACATAAATGAAAAGAATCATAAGAACATATTATAGCAGCCATGTGCTAACAATTAATCACATAACCTAGATGAAATGGACAAATTCCTAGAAAGACACAAACTACCTAAACTGCTTTAAAAAAAATCTGAATCAATTTACAAGATCAGATTAATAAGACCAAAAATTCCTACAAAGAAAAGCCCTAGTACAGATAGCTTCACTGATTAATCTATAAAACATTTAAAGACAAATCAATACCTGTCCTTTTTCTTTCTTCCTAGTATCTGGGGTTGAACCCTGGGCATTTTTTAATGCTATGCAAGTGTTCTGTTATTGAGCTATAACTGTGCCCTTTTAATTTTTATTTTGAGACTGGGTCTTGCTAAACTGCCCAAGCTTTGAACTTTGAAATTTTTTTGACTCTCCTGCCTCAGCATCTCAAGCAGCTGGGATTACAGGTATGTGAAACCATGTCTGGCTTAGCACTTGTTCTTTTTTTCATTTGAAATTTTTAAATCATGCATTATAGTTATACATAATAGTGGGTTTCATTTTGACATAATCATACATGCTTGGAATATAATTCATTCCATTTCATTCTTCAGTACTTTACTTCTTCTTTCTCTCCCCTCTCCCATACCTCCTCCCCATTGCCATTTCTACTGGTCTTCCTTCTATGTGTTTATTGTTTCTTTAATTGATGCTTTATAGGTATTCAGAAAGGTCAAATTCATTGTAATATATTCATATATGTACATAGCTTAATTTGGTCAATTTCATTCTGCAGTTCCTCCCTTTTCCCATCCCTCCTCCCTCCCTCTTTATCCCCTTTACTTCATTGAAATCCCTTCTATTTTCATGGGATTTTCCTCCCCAGCCCTGCCTTTTCACCCCTTTATTTTGGTCTAGCTTCTTCATATGAGAGAAAACATTTAATCCTTGACTTTCTGAGTCTGGCTTATTTCACTTAGCTCAATGTTCTCCACTTCTATCCATTTACCAGCAAATGCCATAATTTCATTATTCTTTATGGCTAAGGGAAACTTCATTATTAATATCAGTTCTTTATAATCACTTCCAAAAAAGAGGAAGGAACACATCCCAACTAATTCTATGAGACTAGTATTATCCCAATACCAAAACCAGCCAAAGACATCACAAATAAAGAAAACTGCAGTCTGATACCCTTTACAAATATAGATAAAAGAATCTTCAACAAGCTGGGTATGGTGGTATCCTCCTATGATCCCAGCTATTTGGAGAGATGAGGCAGGAGGAATGCAAGTTAGAGGCCAGCCTTAGCAAATAAAAGATAAAAAGAGCCAGGGATGTAGAACACCCTTGTATTCAATCCCCAGTACTGCAAAAAAACTAACAAACACCTCAACAAATGCTAGCAAACTGAGTTTTGTGATGTATTAAAAGGATTGCATACTATAATGAAGTAGGATTTATTCTATCAGTTCAAGGTTTTTAAAATATCTAAACATTAATAAAAAAACACCATCTGAACAGATGAATAAAAAGCATTTGACAAAATTTGATATGCCTTCCTGGAAAAAAAAAACACTTAACAAACTAGGAAAAGAAAGAAATTTCCTCAATCTAACAAAATGTTACATTTTGTATTCTCTGAAAATGAACACTAATAAAGACTGATACTTTCCCCTCTTAAGATAAGGATGCCAAATCTCACCACTACTATTCAGCATTGTAGTGGAGGTTCTAGACAGGACAATTAAGCAAGAAAAGAAGTAACATTATTTCTATTTACAGATAACATAATCTTGTATCTAGAAAATACTAAGTAACTCCTTAAATATAACTACAACTAATAAATAATTTCAGTAAAGTTGTATGATTTCAGATCAACAAAAATCAATTATATTTTACTTGAATAGATGTTCCATTAAAGAATATATGTAAATGGTCCACAGGTATATCAAAAGATACCCAACACAGAAAAATCATTAGAGTAGAGGGAAGAGAATGGGGGAGAGAAGAGGAGGGGAGGAAAAGGGAAAGTACCAGGGACTGAAATAGAGAAAATTATATTCTATGTTTTTATAATCATGTCAAAATGAATCCTAATATTTATGTAACTAAAAAGAATAATAAAATAAATAAGAAATTTGAAGAACTAAATTGTAAATTTAGTTTTTAAATGATAAAAAGGTGCTAAACATCACTTATTATCATGGAAATGCAAATCAACCCACAATCCACCCCTTGTGTTCAAAACACTAGGCAAACTAGGGAGAGTAGGAACATACCTCAACATTGTAAAAGCTATCTATGCTAAATCTAAGGTCAACATCATTCTAAATGGAGAAAAAAAGAAAGTATTCCCTCTGAGAACTGGAATAAAACAAGGATGTCCTCTTTCACCACTTTTATTCAACACCATCCTTGAAACTCTAGCCAGAGCAATTAGAGAGAAGAAAGAAGTTAAAGGGATATAAATTGGAAAAGAAGAACTCAAACTATCACTATTTGCTTACAACATGATTCTATATTTAGAAGATCCAAAAAATTCCACCAGAAAACTTATAGAACTAATAAATGAATTCATCAATGTAGCAGGATATAAAATTAACACCCATAAATCAAATGTGTTCCTATATATCAGTAATGAATCCACTGGAAGAGAAATTAGAAAAACCACCCCATTCACAATAGCCTCAAAAAATAAAATACTTGGGAATCAACCTAACAAAAGAGGTGAAAGACCTCTACAATGAAAACTATAGAACACTAAAGAAAGAAATTGAAGAAGACCTTAGAAGATGGAAAAATTGCCCATGCTCTTGGATAGGCAGAATTAACATTGTCAAAATATCCATACTACCAAAAGCATTATACAGATTTAATGTAATTCCTATTAAAATCTCAATGACATTCTACATAGAAATAGAAAGAACAATCATGAAATTCATTTGGAAAAATAGGAGACCCAGAATAGACAAAGAAATCCTTAGCAAGAAGAGTGAAGTATGAGCCATCACAATACCAGACCTTAAATTATTCTAAAGAGCCATAGTAACAAAAACAATATGGTATTGGCACCAAAACAGACACATAGACCAATGGTACAGAATAGAAGACACAGAGACAAACCCAGATACATAGAGTTATCTCATACTAGAAAAAGGAACCATAAACATATACTGGAGAAAAGATATCCTCTTCAACAAATGGTGCTGGGAAAACTGGAAATCATATGCATCAAAATGAAATTAAACCCCTATCTCTCACCCTGCACAAAACTCAACTCAAAGTGGATCAAAGACTTAAGCACTAGAACACAGACCCTCCGACTAATAAAAGAAAAGTAGGCCCAAATCTCCATGTCAGCTTAGGAAGTGACTTCTTAACAAGACTCCTAAAGCACAAGAAGTAAAATCAAGAATCAATAAATGGGATAGAATCAAACTAAAAAGTTTCTTCTCAGCAAACAAGACAATCAATAACATGAAAAAGAGCCTAGGAATTGGAGAAAAATCATTGTCACATGCACCTCAGAGAGCATTAATCTCCAGGATCTGTAAAAACTCAACACCAAAAACCAATTAATCTAATCAATAAGTTGGCTAAGGAACTAAACAGACACTTCACAGAGAAAAAAATACAATCAATCCACAAATATATGAAAAAAGTGTTCACTATCTTTACATATTAGAAAAATGCAAATCAAAACTACACTGAAATTCCACCTCACTCAAGTCAGAATGCAATTATCAAGAATAAATGTTGGGAAGGATGTGGGGAATAATAAATGCAACAATAAATGTTGGGAATGGTGTGGGGACTAAGATACACTCATACATTGTAAAAGCTATCTATGCTAAATCTAAGGTCAACATCATTCTAAATGGAGAAAAAAGAAAGCATTCCCCCCTGAGAACTGGAATAAAACAAGCATGTCCTCTTTCACCACTTTTATTCAACATCATCATCATACATTGCTGGTGGGACTGCAAACTGGTGCAACCACTATGGAAAGAAGTATGGAGATTCCTCAGAAAACTTGGAATGGAACCACCATTTGACCCAATTATCCCACTCCTTGGTTATACCCAAAGGACTTAAAATCAGCATACTACAGTGACACAGCCACATCAATGTTTACAGCAGATCAATTCACTATAGCTAAACTATGGAACCAACAGAGGTGCCATTCAACAGATGAATGGAATAAACTGTGAATATTATTCAGCCTTAAAGAAGAATGAAATTGTGTTTTCCAGTAAATGGATAGCACTGGAGAATACCCTGCTAAGTGAAATCCCCCCCAAAACAAGGCAGAATGTTTTCTCTGATATGTGGATGCTAATTCACAATAAGGGTGTGTGGGGGGGCTAAGGAAGAACAGAGGTAATTTGGATTAGGCAGAGGGGACTGCAGGGAGGGGAGGGGGTATGGGAGTAGGAAGGATAGTAGAATGAATTGGACATTATTACCCTATGTGCATATATGATTACACGACTGGTGTAACTCTTCATTGTGTACAACTAGAAGAATGAGAAGTTATACCCCATTTATGTATGATATGTCAAAATGCATTCTACTGTTATGTATACTTAAATACAACAAATTTTCTAAAAAGGCTTATTTACAATGCACATTTTTTAAAACTTTTTTTACTAGTTGTTGATGAATTTATTTTATTTATTTACTTGTATGTTGTGCTGAGAATTGAACCCAGTGCTTCACACATGCTAGGCAAGCACTCTACCACTGAGCCATAATCCCAGCCCCTAGGGTGGATATTTTTTATAAGAGAAAAGATTACAAATATTGGTGTGAATGTGAATAAACTGGAACTCTGTATACAATTGTGAGCCACTATGGAAAAGAGTATTGAAATTCCTCAAAAAAATTAAAAATAGAACTCTAATTCTGCTTCTGGGTATTTATCCAAAAGAACTGAAATCAGAATTTTTTAAAAAAATAAGAGAATATCCTTATTTTGGCAGTGCTGGGGATCAAACCCAGGGCCTTACACATACCAGGAAAGCACTCAACCACTGAGTCACATCCCCAGCCTGAAATTAGGATCTTGAAAATATACTTGTAGGGCTGGGGATGTGGCTCAAGTGGTAGTGCGCTCACCTGGCATGCGTGTGGCCCGGGTTCGATCCTCAGCACCACATACAAACAAAGATGTTGTGTCCGCCAAAAACTGAAAAATAAATATTAAAAAAGAAAATACACTTGTATTCCTATGTGCAATGTAGCATTCATTATTCACATAGCCAAGATATAAAAAAATCTATATGTCTATCACAGATGAATGGTGGAAATATGTGTTATATGTTAGCCTTATAAAAAAGAACATCTTACAGTATAAAGAGGACACTATGCTAAATCAAATAAGATATCCACAAAAGGACAAATACTGTATGATTTTAGTTACATAAACTATCTAAGATAGCCAGACTCATAGAAGCAGAGAGTAGTATGATGGTTGCCAGGTAGTGGGGAAAATAGGAACTTGCTATTCAATAAGCATAAAGTTTTCATTTATACAATTGAATGAATTAACAGAGATGTACTGTACACCATCATGACTACAATCAATGATAGCATATTACATAGTTACATTTTTAAAGGATAAATCTCATGTTTAATATTCTTATTTTAATTACAACAATCAACTATATTCCTAAATAGTAGCTATCAGCAATCCAAAAATAAAATTAACAATTCCATTTAAAATGGCATCAAAAAATAAAATACTTGGAAGTAAATTTAACAAAGGAAGTGCAATATTTACCATGAAAGCTATAAAATATGTTGAAAGAAATTAGGCATTTAAATAAATGGAAAAAATACATGTTCATGGATCAGAACACTTAACACTTTCAAGATGTCAATTCTCCCAAAATTGATCTAAAGATTAAACACAACTCCTATCAAAGTCACAGCGTATTTCTTTGTAGAAATTAATTAACTGCTCTAACATTCATATATAAATCCAAGGGACCTAGGATAGTTAAAACAATCTTTAAGACTGAAGTCAGAGGACTCATACTTCTCAATTTCAAAGCTGTGTCATACTGGTATAGGATATACTAGTATATTCCATACTACAGACGAATGGAATAGAATTTGGAATTCAGAAGTCAGTCATTATAGTATGGTAAATAAATTTTCAACAAAGGTGCCAAGAGAATTAAATGGGAGAAGACAGTCTTTTCAATAAGATGTGCTGGAACAATTGAATATCCATATGCCAAAGAATGAATGGACCCTTACCTCACACCATACACAGAAATAAATCCAATTGCATCATTGAGCTGTAAAAGAGTTAACAGAGCAGGGGCTGAGGTTGTGGCTTAGTGGTAGAGTGCTTGCCTAGCACATGTGAGGCACTGGGTTTGATCCTCAGCACCATATAAAAATAAATAAATTTTAAAAAGTTATTGTGTCCATCTACAGCTAAAAATTAAAAAAAGAGTTAACACCATAGGCCAAAACTACTACTTGGGGAAAGGCCTGCTTATAAGATTGGGCCTTGGCTGGCATCCGGAAATGGACTTTGGGGACTATCCTATCATCCCCAGAGTTGATAGCAGTGGCTTTCTGTGCCTAACTGTGCAAACATTATAGTTTATGTTGAATACCTGCTTTCCTTCTGGAAGTACCAGACAGAGGCTATTTTATATGACCAGCCTCCAATAAAGACCCTGGGTACATTCTTTAATGAGCTTCTTTGGCTGGGAACATTTCACACATGCTGTCAAAATCTGATGCAGAGGGAATTAAGTGCATCCTGTATGACTCTACTGAGAGAATATTCTGGAAGCTGTGCCTGTTTTCCCTGGACTTTACCCAGTGTACCTTCTTTCTTTGCTGACTTTTCTTTGCACTATTTTTCTGTAATAAATCATACTTATGAGTATATGCTGATTCCTGAGTTCTCCTAGTAAATCACCAAACCTGGGGGTGGTCTTGGGGAGTCCCGTATCTCAATATAATCACAGACCTAAATGTAAGAGCTAAAATAATAAAACTATTAGAACAAAAAAGTAGAACTAAATTTTTGTAACCTTGGATTAGTTAAAACCTTCTCAGATATGACACCAAAATCAAAGAAACAAAAGAAAAAAAATAGATAAATTGAACTTTGTCAATATTAAAAAGAACATCATTAAGAGAGGCAATCCTCAAAGTGGGAGCAAATACTTACAAATCACATATGATATAAGGGAACTGTATCCAGAATACATAAAAAATATTTGTAAACCGACAATAAAAGAAATAACCCAATTAAAAATGGGCAAAGGGAAATGGATGGCACTAGAGCAGATTATGCTTAGTGAAGCTAGCCAATCCCTAAAAAACAAATACCAAATGTCTTCTTTGATATAATGAGAGCAACTATGAACAGAGCAGGGAGGAAGAGCAAGAAGAAAAGATTAACATGAGATGGAAGGGAAAGGGAGAGAAAAGGGAAATTGCATGGAAATGAAGGGAGACCCTCATTGCTATACAAAATTACATATAAGAGGTTGTGAGGGGAATGGGAAAATAAACAAGGAGAGAAATGAATTACAGTAGATGGGGTAGAGAGAGAAGATGTGAGGGAAGGGGAGGGGGGATAGTAGGGGATAGGAAAGGTAGCAGAATACAACAGTTACTAATAGGGCATTATGTAAAACAGTGGATGTGTAACCGACGTGATTCTGCAATCTGCATTTGGGGTAAAAATTGGGAGTTCATAACCCACTTCAATCTAATGTATGAAATATGATGTCAAGAGCTTTGTAATGTTGTGAACAACCAATAAAAAAAAGAAAAAAAGAAAAAAATGGGCAAAGGATTTGAACAGTCATTCTTCCAAAGCAGATAATCAAACAGCCAATAGGTTCATGAAAAAGTGCTCTGTATTACTAGCCACCAGGGAAATGCAAGTCAAAACCACAATGAGATACTGCTTCATACACTAAGATGGCTATAATAAAAAAGACAGTTATAAGGGTTAGTGAGGATGTCATGAAGTTAGAACCCTAAACATTGCTAATGGGAGTGAAAAATAGTACAGCCCCTTTAGAAAAGTTTGCCAGTTCCCCGGAATGCCAAACATATTTACCATATGATCCAGCACTTATATTCCTAAATATATATTCAAGAGAAATGAAAATATGTCTGCATTAACTGTACATGAAGATTCAGAGCAGCAATATTCATTTGTGTTTATTTATTTATGTTTGCAGTGTTGGGGATTGTTATGGTTTAGATGTGGTGTCTCCCAAAAACTCATGTGTAAGACAATGAAAGGTTTGGAAGATAGATGATTGGGTTACAGCCTTATCCTAGTCAGTGTATTAATCCCTAATGGGATTAACTGAGTGGTAACTGGAGACAGGTGGGGTGTGGTGGGAAGTGGTTTGTTGGGGGCGTGGCTGGCGAGTGGAGTCTCTGGCTAGTGGAGTCTTTCTCATGATTTGAGCTGATTCCCTCTGTCACACTCTCTCACCTGATGTTCAGCCTCACCTTGAGCCCAGAGGAATGGAGCCAGCCTTCTGTGGACTAAGACCTCTGAAACCATGAGCCCTCAAATAACTTTTTTCTCCTCTACAATTATTTTGGTCAGATCCTTTAGTCACAGCAGCAAAAAAGCTGACTAAAACAGGGATCAAACCCAGGGCCTCTCCTATGCCAGGCAAGTTCTCTACCAATGAGCCACATCCCTAGTATAGCCCTATTCATAATATCCAAAAAGTGGAAACAATTCAGATGTCTATCAACTGATGAATGAATAAACAAATTGTGGTGTATCAGTACTATAAGATATTATTTTGTAATAAAAAGGAATGAATTGTTGATAGGTACTACAACATGAAGAGTTTTGAAAAAAAAGATACCAAATAAAGGATGAAATACACTGGCAAAAGTGGTTGACAGTTTAGATTCAGAAATATAGAATAAAAGATAACAGATATTCCCTGAGAAAAGAACTTCTCACATTTTAATTGTCTAAATCACCAACTATTGCTATGTAAAAAAGAAATGTGCTCTGAAACATTTCTATTGACAAGTGACTATCACACAAATCTGTCAAGTAGATGAACTACCATTTAATTAGTTTTCATTGTATTATCTCTACCACCAAATCCTAGGCTGAATATAGTGGGGTCAAACCAGGATATGTATCTGATACAGTAAAATTCAGACTGTCAATAGTTTGAGTTTTTAAATAAAATTATCTTCTATGTCTCTGTCCTCTATTAATATGGATATGACAGAGTTGGCTAATTCATTATAGGCTATTTGGTTGAGGTAAACTGAAATATTGTTTCCAAAAATTTTCCACTTTTTGTTTGGCTGTCATCTGGTCTAAATATCTTTAGTCTGTGAGATCTGAAATCATAGCCCTTTAGGAAGCACTGCTTTAAATAGAAGAAATTGAATTAAAGATCAGTCTTCCTAAACTATAAGCTTCATGAAGGCAAGGACCACATCCATTTTGTTTACTATCAAATATCTAGTGGTTGAGACACAATTTGCACTCAAATAACATTTACTAAATGAATTAATGCTTAGAAGAACACAAAACTAGCCAGGTGGTTTTGAGATTGAAAAGTGCATCAGAGTCACCTACAGAGCTTATTAAAATGCAAAGTGCTAGGCCTCACCTCCAGCACTTTCAGTCTTTCTGGTTCATTAAGTGTGGGATGGAGACAAAGAATTGACATTTCAAGTGAGTTTCTAGGTGATGCTGATGCTGCCTAGTATGCTGCCTGGTGCATAGTAAGCATGTAATAGGTTACATTAGTTGAAAGAATAAATTAATAAATATTTAACAAATACTTTAAAATTTTCATTTGTTTTCAGTAGTGGAAAAGAAGTTGAAATTGAACTTTCTTTCCTGCCTTATTGGGAAAGAATCAGAACCCCTGCTAATATGAAGTTGCTTTATACTTATTTTAGTTCTTGAGCATTTTTTTCTTTTTCATACAATGTGTATGTCATGATTTATATAACAGATATTCAAAGCACTTGTGAATGGAATATAATATAATAGCAGTTACCAGAAAAGACGGTGACATCATATCTATACCCGAGAGATGACCACCATTGGGCTACGAAAAAAAAAATTAAGAAAATAAAATTTTTAAAAGAATGAGGTAAGGCAACCAGTACTTGTGTTTTTAGAAGATTTTAGTAGAGTAAAAGTATGAGTCATTCAAGTAACTAGCCAGCCATATTATCATTAAAAAGCTGATGAAATACCTTTATTCTAAATGTCATAGTAAAGGGTGAAATAAATAAAACTACCTTAAAAATGTTTTTTTTTTCCCCAGAAGAGGGCATTAGTGAGCCCAGAGGAAAGGACTTAGAACAATACTAATAGGCAGGTGAAGATGGAAATCATTATTTAGAAATAAGAAAGTAATGAAAATTTAGGGCTCTCCGTCCTCCAAAATTTTAGTTCCAATGATTTTGACTCAATTAAAGTCCTATAGATAGTGGATATGTAGGTTTAAAAAAATAAATGAAGTTGCTGAGTAGACCAAGTCTTAATATCATATTAATCTAGCTGGGAACATGGACTTCAAGTTCTAAATATAAGTTGAACTTGTAAGTAATATTATGTGACTATGAACAACTATACAAATTTTAGCCAATCACTCAAACAAAATAAGGATCATTAACCACCAACATCAGTCTAGCTATTCAGTATTGAATGTTATTCTTTCCTCTTTCAAATAGGAAAATGCTCAGATTACCCATATTATCTGGGAAAAATTATGTAATTTTAAACACAAAGCTCTTTCATATTTCATTCTTGCCCTGGCATAAATATGAATGTCTAAGGGCATTTGATAAGTCTACTCAAATTAAGTTATTTGAAATTAAACTTCAGGCATTGCTTCATTCTCCTCTTAAATGGTTTCCGATTACCTTTTTAAAAGAAAACAAACAAAATCTCCATTTCACCTCTCCTCTTCTGGGTGTGTTTTAATGCAGTAAGTTATCATAATTCTACTTTGAAAGCAGGAGTAGTAAGTTTTAAGCTTTTCATAACAAGTGCTTCTAGAAGGGACCAAATCAGTACCATTTCAACTTCTAGATCTTGAAATCAAATGATTTCCCAAAGTTTTAAAAACAAGCTATGGAAGCCCATGTTAATTATTTCTTTGTAGAATATAATAGCTCATCTATTATCACCTGCTAGGAAAAGTGAGAGGCTACAATATGGTGTATTGTGACTCCCACTAATTCCCAGATGGATTTAGATGATTTTCCTCTATATATCTAGAGTACCCTTCATATACCTCTGTTGGGGCAGTGGTAAAGGTCTGATTTGGGGATAAAAACCTGAAAATTATTTATATATTTATTCATTTTTTGTGGTGCTCGGCATTGAACACAGGGCCTTGCACGTGCTAGGCCTAAAGATAATTTTTTTTAAAAATAAAGTCTTTACTTAATCTGATGTTCTAATATCTATTCTTAGAAGTAAGACATCCAAGTCTAGCTTTATAAAGAAAATTAATTCCAAATCACTCCTAATAAGAGGAACTTGGAATTTCAATTTCTTGCTTTTCAATGCAACTTATTTTCCTCCTAAAGTTAGAGAAGTAGTTTGGTTCAGAAAAAGGAAAAAAAAACTACTTATAAATTATTGTTATAAAGGAGATTCAAACAACCAACTCCATGGCTTGTTATTATTTGTAAAAAGGCCATGAGCTCATGCATGTTATACAGAACTAAAGACAAGTTAAAGTATGTTAAAGGATCCCTAGTTGTTTCACCTGACTCTCAGTTGAGATAGACAGTCTACGAAATTCCACCTGAAAAATAAATGTCTCAAATTATACTTAGGATATAAAACATCATAAATGATTCCAACAAAGTCTGATTCCAAAAGATTGTTCTTGACAACATCCCACCTAATCTCCCAGGTAGTATCTCACCTGTTTTATCTCACTTTTTAACTGCATGATCCCAGTTCGTTCTGTTTTGGTTGCTCCAACAGCACCAATCTCGTGGATAGAAATAGCAGGACTGACATTTGAATCAGTGGGACGAACTATATAGAATAAGGAATTAGAAATAAAGAATGATCAGGTTCATTTTCTCCTATCCCATGTTAAAAAGGCTTAGATGTATGTCCTTCTTTTATTTTTAACTTAATTTTTAAAAAACTCAACGAGTATAACCTTGCTACTTAAATTGTGGTCCATGGACCGGCAGCATCAGTATTATTTAGGAGCTTGGTAGAAGACTCTCTGGTCCACTTCAGATCCACTGAATCAGAATCCACATTAAAGTAAGAGCCCTATCTTGACATACACTGCTTTCTTTCTTTTGCCACTCTAAATCCTGGCCATCCATTTATCTGATTTTATATATATATATATATTTTATCCTAAGCTTAAGCGCTGAACATGAGAGGTAACCCATTTCATTAGCTCTGCTTCTTTACATATGCAACACCAAATAATGTTGCTGAAACCAAAAGTGCAGGCTGGGTTTAGTGCTTGCTGTAGGCATGCACTAAAATACCACATCAAAACCTATTTCATATACAATTAAAATACATTAATCACAAACTTAAAAAGTGCAGGAAGAAGACTAGTTTTTGATGGACTCCTAGACATATTAGAATTTAAGGTTGAAAAGGACACATTTAGATATACTGTAGCAGCTATCCACATACATACACACTCCAAACACTGTAAGTGCTACTGAATTATTGGCAATTAGAATACAAAAAAAGTTTCAGATAATGTGGATTGTTAGTTGTCCTAGAGACTCAGGATAATGTAAGGGAATGGTCAAAGTAGTTAAAATGAAACATGATAGTAATGAATCCACTTAGTCAATATATCATTTAAGGGAAAAATTGAGACAAAGTGTTTTTCAACTATTATTGCAAAGGATAGCTTTGCTTTTAATTGTTTTATAAGTGGAGTTCTATTTATTTGGGGCAAAATGGGAGAACTGGAAATTCATATTCAGCAAAATGAAAATGAACCTCTATCTCTCACCATGCACAAAACTCAACTCAAAGTAGATCAAGAACCTAGGAATTAGTCCAGAGACCCTGTGCCTAATAGAGGAAAAAGTAGACCCAAATCTTTATTATGTTAGATTAGGCCCAACTTCCTTAACAAGACTCCTAAAATGCAAGAAATAAAATCAAGAATTAACAAATGGGATGGATTCAAACTAAAAAGCTTCTTCTCAGCAAAAGAAATGATCAATGAGGTAAACAGAGAGCCTACATTTTGGGAGCAAATTTTGCCAAACACGTCAGTAGAGCCCTAATCTCCAGGAAATAAAAAGAACTCCAAAAACTTAACACCAAAAAACCAAACAACCCAATCAATAAATGGGCTAAAGTGCTGAACAGACACTTCTCAGAAGAAGGTATACATTTGATCAACAAATATATGAAAAAATGTTCAACATCTCTAGTAATTAGAGAAATGCAAATCAAAACTACTCTAAGATTTCATCTCACTAAGGTCAGAATGACAGTTATCAAATGAAAAACATTTTAATAATAATGAGACATTTAAACTAACCACTCTGAGATGGAAATGTAGTTATTTAATCTTACCACTTCGTTCCACACCAAACTCCTTGCCACTGAGAATGTGATGTAGGAGGTTCTTCATGGCTGAAGGACTGAGATTCATTAGGCCCTCTGTGGCTTCTTCAGCTAGCAGAATCATAGGACAGAGAAAAAAGGAATTCTAATTTGTCTATAATATTCTCCCTATTTTTCTCCATTTCCCTCCTTTCCTTTTCCCTCCTTCTCTCACCCTTCCTTCCTTCCTCCCCAACTCCTTTCTCTTTTTCTTTGGTGCTGGGGATTGGAAGCAGGACCTTGCACATGCTCAACAGCCCAGTACCACTGAGCTATATACCTTCAACTCCTCTAATTCCTTTCTTGCTTAGAATTTCTTCTTTTTTTTTTTTCCTTCTTTTTTTTTTTTGGTACAGAGGATTGAGCCCAGGGGCACTTTACCACTGAGCCACATCCCCAAGCGATTTTTATATTTTATTTAGAGACAGAATGTCACTGAGTACCTTAGTTCCTTACTAAGTTGCTAAGGCTGGCTTTGAACTCATGTCCTCCTGCCTCAGCCTCCCTAGCTGCTGGGATTACAGGCATGTGCCACTGTGCTAGGCCTTTTGCTTAGAATTTCTGAGTCACTTGTCTGGAAGGTGAGAATTACAGAATATATTTCTAGAACCACACACTTAACTATTCATACTTCGATAGACTCTTAATTATTTAGGGACTGACAAACCAGTTTATGGATTAGCCAGGCCATAAATTTTGCTGTCACCCCACTTCCACACCATTAGGGTACTTGGTAGAATCTTTATTTGAAAGTGAGAAGAATGAAAGAAAAATTGAACTGGAGGACATTCAGAGAAAGTCAAGGAATGCATATATATATATGCAAATAAAATACTGAAAACTTCTCAACCTAGAAATAGAGAGTTAAAAGAGAATAGGTATGAATCCATGAAGTTATAAAAGAATACTGAGAGGGTAACTTGAAGTTGTTCATCAACATCAGAACTAGTTAAGAGTTTACTACATGAAGGTCATTATTTTAAACAATGTTAGTGAAAACAGGTATGGCATGTTGTTTTACCTTGAGAGGCTGATCATTTGGGAGAGATGGAACATGCAAACAAGATAAACAACAATAAAACACTGTATATATTACATGTCAAAAGAGAGGCATAGATAAGAAGTGCTTTGAAAATCAGAGGAGATATATTGATCTCCAAGGAAGGGGATTTATAAAAATAGTGGGAAGTACTATTGAAATAGTAGGTAAAAGGAAGACTATTGAGGGTCTTATATATCAAACCTGGAGATCATGACTTAGTTCTATAAAGAACTAAAGAGCCATGGTCTTGATGAATCCACAGGGTAATAAATCCATTACGGGCGATTAAGGAAAAGCAAAGAATGGGAGGTTATCCCTTGCTGAGGTTTACTATGGAACAGCTACAACCTCTCATAAAACATCCCTTGATACCACAGCTGGAGAATACTATATAATACATTTATTTTTAAGAATGAAATCTGAACTGGATATCATTTAAAGTAAGACATACTTGAACTCAAATTATACTATTTACTAGCTATATTACTTTGAACAAGTTACTTAACCTCTTTGAATTTCCTTTTCCTTATTGGCAAAAGTGGGATTACATTCCTTACAGAATTGTTATAAGGATTAAATATCAAAAGGTGTGTAGATATAAAGCAAAAAGTACAATGACTGGCATATGATACGTATAAAATAGTTATTCGCTCTCTTTTTTTGAAGGGCTATTTAAATGTAAATTATTTCATATGTTTGATTTAGGCTTCATTAAAACCAATCAAATTAGATAACCATTAACACCTCAATTAAAAGTATTTTGGGCAAATTTAACCAAAACAATGAGCTTCGGTTGTGAGTTTTTTCAATTGTGATTTTATTTTTCTGCGCCATCCCTGTCTCTATTTTTTGCGATTCTTGTTGAAATCAAACAAATATCAATGGAAAACAGAGTCATGGCTGGGAATTCTGCCTCCACTTTATACAATTATCTATAGCTTCCACAGGCCCCAAATACTTTTCCAACTAAAACTTATCTTGACAAATACAACTATTATTAATTTCAAAGAGAGTATTTTTAGACAAATATTAATAAAAATATTGTCTTCCTTTATCAATCATGATGTTGACTAGAGAGATAGGATACTGATCCTATATCTACTGATATAGTGACTTAACTTTGGTGTTCTGAAGCTCCACTGCCTGAATCAGAACCAAACCCAGTATGTCACACTCCAGTATTCTCCAACACACTCTGAGGAGTTGGGAGGAATGAAGTTAGCAGATAAGAAGAATTTCGAGTGCAGAGCCCCTAAGATGTGGCATTTTGAAGTTACAGAACCAATATACAAAAGTGTTACCAAATCAGTCCTTTCACTTGCATAGTAGTGATTAAGACATGAGAACAAGATTGCCTTACACAGCTTCTGAGATATAGGTAAAAATGTTTTAGCTTTCTTTCCCTCCTGATGCCAAACTCCATTGATCTACATGAAAAGTGAATTCTGCCTAAAAATATTACTGAATTGAGTACCTGAGCATCGAAGGGAGTGGGCCAGTTCTGTTGCCATAACTTGTATGATCAGACCAATTCGAAGTCGAAACATTTCTGCAAAGAGGCCAGGCTGGGTTCGCATATACATGGCTAGATATACCATTATTTCCTGTGCACAGATGGATATAGACAAAAAATTATGCATGAGGCCTCACAATGCCTATTTTGTTGTCTTTACAAATTGCTATCCTAATTGAAAACTAATTTTTAAATATTAATCAGCATATTAGGCATTATAATTCTGCTTACCTGTGTAAGGATTGAAATACTCATGTCCCCTTCACTGGCTTCATCTATCAGCTGAGTAAGTGCCTCATAGGGCAGAGGTCTGAGGAAGAAAAAAGTAAAAAAAAAAAAATGTACACCCATTTAAACATAAATATACTGAAAAAAATTTTAAAAACCTCTTACTAAGTCCAGGTTATTGCCTCAATACCTCATTATTACCAGTAGCATTTTGGTTCTTTTCATTTCCAAAGTTCATTCATTGCCTCCCTAAACTACTCTGGCCTATATCAACTCAGAGGAGCTTGCTTTTTCCTCTATACACCTAGATTTTCCTTCTCCTAAACATTTTTATTTAAAAGTTATCCATGATATCCTTCCAGAACTAGTCTTTCATGGTTAGTCAATAACATTAGAAAGGTTAACTATTATGGCTATAAAGAAATACACTAAGTTGTGCTTTTTGGAAACCATTTGTGTTTGCAGTCACATATTCATTTTCAAGTTTCATTAGTTCACATATATATACAGACACACACTAAATTAAATATAAATATTGTGTATTTCTTTATAGCCATAATGGTTACCTTTCTAATGTTAATGGCTAATTAACACACTGGTGACTCTCTTATTGACACTAAGTACTCTGGGAATATGCCATCTTTTTTGGATTATTTATAGTGTAACAAAACTGATCTGTTTTGTCATAAAAGGTGGTTTTCCAGGAGCAAAGTGTTATGGGCTGAATTGTATTGCCCCCAAATTCATAAGTTGAAATCCAACACTTGTACTGGAGAGTGTAACCTTATTTGCTCATATGATCTTTAGAGGTGGCTATGTTATGTCACTGGAGTTCACCCTAATCCAATATGACTAGTATCTTTATAAAAAAGGGAAATTTAGACATGAAAATGTGCGGAGGGAAGAAATGTGAAGAGACATAAGAAATAAGATGGCCACCCACAAGAAAAGATCCCTGGAAAAAAGTCCTTCACAGCCTTCAGAATGAACCAACCCCACTGAACTTCTAGCCTCCAGAAATGTGAGAGAATACATTTCTTTTCTGTTGATTAAACCACCCCATCTGTGGTATTGTACTATGACTTCCTAAGCACATTAACACTCAAGGATAGGGATATTTTCCTAAAGCATAACTAGGATTTTACACATGGAACCTGATGCATGGTCCTAGGACATGTCCCCAAGTCTTCATCAGGAGTTTAAACTGGATATTACAGGCAACAGAAACCATGGGCATGGAATAGGAAGAAGGTAGAATGTAGACATCAGCAAAGGCATCCCTGATCACTTATCTCTCATTTATTCCTGATTCAACTCTATATCTAGAACATATTTTGTTTACAAAATGAACTTTTCACTATACTGGCTACTGAAGTAGACTGACAGTCAGGATAAACATCCTGTTTTAAATTACTCCCTCATAGAAAAATGGATTTTGCAGATCAGTTATGAATGAAGTTAGAAACCTTCTAAAAATATTTCTTGGAAATACAACCTGCTTGCAGATTTATATATTGGCACTGGCAGGACATGAAATTAGACAGATTTAGTGCAGATGAGTTTTACTGGCATGGCTTGTGACAAATGGAAAACTTGTGTAAGAAATAAAATGTTTCATTCTAGCCTTTCACCCTTCTTCCCACCCTCTCCAGTCCTAGGCTATCTGAGGGTACTGCTGCCAAGTGTGGCAGAACTAAGGCAGGAGTAGTTTGATGATACTGTTCTTCCAAGGTTGCCACCTCACTCTGCTCTAAAAGTACCCATTTCCCCACTTTGGCCTTGACTTCTACCACTTTTATCACTTATTAAGCAGCATAGAGTTGCATCATCAGCCCTGTACTCTAGCCAGACACCTTCTTCTACTTCCTCTCTCAGAGGACGGTTGGTTGACTATGGGTGCCAATTTACAGTGACCTGCATGTTTTGTTGTGCTTTTTTTGAAGAGAGGTTTAGGAAATACTAATAAGAAAAGAAAAGTTTAAACACTATTCCATGTTAGTTGTTCTCTTTAATTTACCCATGCCCTGTTATTCCCAATATTTTCTTGCTGAATGTCTTGGACAGAAGTGTGTATGGAGGATGTTGTCATCAATAGACAGATTAAGGCAATAGAATTGTATAAATTCACACAGTTCCTTAAATGCTCAGAGAAACTTATCAAACCTAACCAAATGCCATACTCACGCAGAGATGGTCTTTTCTCGAGGTTCTGGAGGGAGTCCCACTGTCAAATGTTTCTGGTGGGATAAAAGGTCTGTACAGGCCTAAGAAGAGACAGCATGACATTATCCTTTCCATAAAACCTCATATTTCCACAAACTTTTCTCTTCTTAGCCTAGAAACCTTTGAGTCCTCCTAACCTAATAACACACCAAACTCTCTTCCTCAGGAAATACAATGATTATCAGAAAAGAGGGATTTCTAGGAAGGAACAAAGGGGTCTTACTCTTTGGAGGTAGGTACTTTTAGTTTAGTGTAAATTCATGCTTAGGATGTAGAATTCTTATAGTTTATAGCACCTCAAAAGTCTACAGTTATTATGGTTCAGTAATATACATTTGTCACTAACAGAAATGTAAGTGAATATCAGAAACTGTATATGTGAAAAAAAACCATATATAATAATTAGAGAATGTGGTTGCCTTAAAAACAATTAAGGAAACCAATTTTTTTTCCAGTAGTCAGAATGGAATCTGGGGCTTTATGTATGCTAGGCAAGCACTCTACCACTGAGCTACACCTCCATCCCTGAAACTAACTTTTAAAAAGCACACCCATTTGTTGGTAAATGGATGAAACTGGAGATTATCATGTTAATTGAAATAAGCCAGATCCAGAAAGTCAAAGGTCAAATGTTTTCTTTGATGTGCAGAAGCTAGTACAATAAAAGAAAAAGCAAGCGTAGGAGGGATTTCATCAAAATAAAAGAAAGATCAAAGGAGTTGATGAAGGGGATTGAGGGGGAGGGAGGAGGGATGGGATAAGGGGACAATAATGGAATGAATCTAACTTTCCTTCATACATATATAAATATGCCACAGTGAATCTTACCATTATATACATCCACAAGACAGTAATTTTAAAAAACTGTAAGTAAATAGCAGAAAGATCAGTAGAGGGAAGGGAACAGGGGGAGGGAGGAGAGGAGGGAAAAGGAAGTAACAGGGACTGAATTAAAGCAAATTATATTCCATGCTTTTATAATTGAACCCTATATTACATATATGTAACCCTATGTTACTTATAACTAAAAAGAACCAAGAAAAAAAAGCAAAAAAGCATGCCCATTTAGACATGACATAAATTCAAGAGTTTATAGTACTTCATCAAGTGCTTCCACTTTCTTCCTTAATATCCCAGAGATGTATCTAATCAGGCCCCAATGACGAATTTCTCCAACTTTGCCATATAGTTCAGTAAGAAGCTCTCTGACTGTAGCACCCCCTTCTTCATACAATTCAGTGTCCCAGTCAGGTCCTCTGGAATTTTAAAGACAGAAGTATATTAATTAAAAGTAAAGTATCCAACAACAATCTTATCTTTCAGTGTTATAATGGACATACCTATTGTTTTAAATTCTTTTTTGTAGTTGTATTTGGACAGCATGCCTTTATTTTATTTGTTTTGTGGTGCTAAGGATAGAATCCAGTGCCTCACACGTGCTAGGCAAGTGCTCTACCACTGAGCCACAACCCCCACCAGGATATACCTATTTTTGACAGGCCTCCCTTAATCAGGAAACTAATACTATTTACTAGAAATCCTTATAAAACTATGATGAACAGTCACCCTAAAAGGCAAATACCTAGCCAATAATGTCTTAGTTTCATTTATACTTGGACAAAATGCATTATTTTACTCTCTTTACAGGCCTCAACAGGGATGACACTAAAGACAGATTTAGTTTACCTACTGGAAGTTCAGAAAGTATGATTGTACTTCAGGAACTAATGAAGAAATAAGAAGGATGTGTGTTTATTTTTAAAGGATACATATACATTATTGGCACAAAATTACTATAACACAATCAACTATGAGGGGCCATAAAAGACATACAAAGTTCTCTGAAATTTGGAATTTAATATGTGATAAAGGCAGATTATTTATTACATGATGTTAAGACATCAAGTAGCCATCTTGAAAAAGGTTGGATCTATACTTTACACTGTATATACCATAATTCAAAATGTATCAAAGATCTAAATATAAAGAAACTAGAAAAATATGGGAGAATTTGTTTATAACTTTGGAGGGAAGAGGAATTTTAAACTATGGAACACATGTTTGAAGCCATAAAAACGTTAATACATTTGTACACATAAAACAACAAAAAAACCTTTGATCTCAAAAACCACTGTATGCAAAGTATAGGACAAATTACAAAATGGGAAAATATTGGCACTTCATAGGGCCAATTCTCTTTACATACATAAAGACCTCTGGTAAATAGATCAGAAAATAAGAAACAACAAAAGAAAACCTGACAAAATAAATACTGGCAGGTATTAAATATAGGAAAGGTTGCTCTACCTCACCCATAATAATAAAAATTAAAATTAACATTATACCAAGATAATATTTTTAATATATCAAGTTGTCAAAAGTTTCCAAATTTGATAACACTGCATTGGTTAAAACAGGCACTTTCCATATGTTCCTGGTAGGTATAAAAATTGGGGTGACCCATCTGGAAGGCTTTCTGGAAATATATATTAATATCAAAAATACTGGAAAACAGCTTTGTAGTGCCTACAATGGTTAAACATAGTTACCATGATTTAGCATTTCTACTCAGATCCAAGAGAAATGAAAGCATATGTCCACATTAATTTGTATGTGAATGTTTATAATAGCATTATTAAATTTGCCAAAAAAGTGGAAATAATTCAAATGTCCATGAACTGATAAATAGATAAATAAAATGTGGCAGAGTCCTACAGGTAATAATATTTGCAAATAAATGAAGAATTGATACATGCTACAACAGAAGTAAACCTTGAAAATACTTTGCTAAATGAAAGATAATTGTTACAAAGGACTACATACTGTATGACTCCATTTATATAAAGTGTCCAAAATAGGCAAATTTG
This sequence comes from Urocitellus parryii, assembly GCF_045843805.1. NCBI lineage: Eukaryota > Metazoa > Chordata > Mammalia > Rodentia > Sciuridae > Urocitellus > Urocitellus parryii. The sequence goes on from NC_135547.1 coordinate 77,444,898, forward strand.
TAGAAGCAAGAAATAGATTAATGGTTGGTTGCCAAGGGCTAGGGGATGGAGGGATTGGAAGTTAATGGATAAAAGGAATAGGAATTCTCTTTGGGATAATGAAAAAAACTCTAAAATGGATGGTGAAAGAGATATGTATGATACAGAGAGTATACAAAAAGCCATTATACACTTAAAAATACCTATATTCTTTAACCTATCAGTCCAATTTCTGGTTTTCTGGAAGATAAATTCCTTCCACACATGTGAAATGATATATGATTAAAGGTTATTCACTATAAACATTGTGATGGTGAATAAATGGATAATACACAAATGTCCATCAATAGAAGATTGACTTAATAAATTATAGTACAGTGAAATAATAGAATTCAATACAGCTACTAAGAAAATATAAAGTAGATTTAGCCAGGTGTGGTGGCCCACACCTGTAATCTCAGCAACTCAGGAGGCTGAGGCAGGAGGATCATAAGTTCGAAACCATCCTCAGCAACATAGGAAGATCATCTCAAAATGAAAAATAAAAAAGGATTTGAGATGTAGCTTAGTTAGTAGAAAACTTGCCTAGTAGTGAGAGGACCTAGGTATGATATCTAGTACTGCAAATGAATGAATGGTTAAACAAATTAATTAAAAAATAAAAGAAGTGGGGTCTGTATTCCCCCTACTTGAGTCCAGGCATACTTTTGACTAAGGTAAAAGTGACACCATATGATTTCTGAGGCTGTCATAAAAAGCAACACAGCTTCTACCTGGTCTTCTCTGGGACACACACTCTTAGAACCCAGTATTCATGCTGTCAGAAAATAGAGACACACATGGGAAGGTTATTTGCTGTTATTCCACCTGTAGGTAATGAGATTCTAGCCAATAGCCAGCCAGTCAGTATCAATCCCCTGACATATGGATGAGCAATCTGTGTCATGATACAAAGTTTCAGTGAAAAAAAGCATGGTATACAGCAGTGTATACATTATACTAAATTTGGGCAAAATAGGGATAAAGTACAGATGTCTGCATTTACATAATAAGCATAAAATATCCCTGGAGGTTGCACACACACACACACACAAATATACTGGTTGCCTGTGAAGTGGGGAACTGGGTATCTAGAGGTGGGAAAAGACCTTTTACCCATTCATTATATTTTCTTTTGTATTTAAAAAATTTCGATCATGAGAATGTATTGTCTATTTAATATATCAAATTTTTTTAAAAAACATGAAATACTACAAGAGGTTAGCCAGGTGCAGTGGTGCACATCTATAATCCCAGCAGCTCGGGAGGCTGAGGCAGGAGGATTTCAAGCTTAAAGCCAGCCTCAGCAACAGCCAGATGCTAAGCAACTCGGTGAGACCCTGCCTCTAAATAAAATACTAAATAGAGCTGGGGATGTGGCTCAGTGGTCACGTGCCTGAGTTCAATCCCCGGTACCAAAAGAAGAAATAAATACTATAGGAGGTCATCAACGGATACAAATCAAGTGAGTTAAAGTTTGAAAAAATAATAACATATTTACATAGTCCCAAGGTATAGCTCTACAAGATTTATTTTTTATTTCAAAAGATAATAACTTTTCAGTGAAGGAATCTTGAAGCTACTGTCTTAACCAACTGATCAAACCAAGTGATCAAAGTTAACACTACTAGCAATTGGACTAGTCAACATTATGTGCCTCCTGACATGACACACAGAGAACTTGGCATCACTCAGGGGTATTCCTGAAAAAATAAAAGCATAACCTGAATTTACTTATGATAAAGCATCACAGAAATCAAGACTGAGCAGGGCGTAGTGGTGCACACCTGTAATCCCAGCGGATTGGGAGGCTAAGATAGGAAGATCGTGAGTTCAAAGCCAGCCTCAGCAACTGCAAAGTGGTAAGCAACTCAGAGAGACCCTGTCTCTAAATAAAATACAAAATAGGGTATGGAAGTGGCTCAGTGGTTGAGTGCCTCTGAGTTCAATCCTCAGTACCAGAAAAAAACAAGACAAAAAACTCAAGACTGCGGGGGATTCTACAGGATAAATGATCTTTATTGTTCTAAAAATATCAATAACATGAAAAATGAGACTCAAACTATTTTAGATCAATGGAGATTCAAGATACACAAGAACTGAACGAAATACATGATTTTAGATTTTCTTTTGCAGTAAATACATTAATGGTCTGACAAATCTTAATAGGGTCTGCAGATAGATACAAGTATTGTTTCAAAGTTATTTTTCTGATTTTTGTGATTATAGTATGCTTATGTAAGAGAGTTCCTAATTTTTAGGAAATACACACTGAATATTTTAGACGTGATCCCCATCTACTCTATCACTCCCAAATGGTTCAAAAAATAATGTGTGTGTGTGTGTGTGTGTGTGTGTGTGTGTGAGAGAGAGAGAGAGAGAGAGAGAGAGAGAGAGAGAGAGAGAGAGAGAGTATAGATGGTGGTTGTGGTGGTATAAGAGAGAAATAGAGACAGCGAGAAAAGAGAGATATTAAAGCTCAGTGGAAACACTAGAGGAATCAGAATAAAGGATACTAGAACATTTTTGTGTTATCTTTAAAACTTTTCTTTAAATCTGAAATTATCCAAATTTACTATAAAAGTATGAAAAAGTGCTATAAGATCTCAGAATCAGGAAAGATTATTATTAACCTCTGATCTCTTTATTATTAGAGATCAGAGAATACTTTGTGGAGGTGACAGATGAACTAGACTTTGATGGATAGAGAGAATTGCAAGTATAAATAGAGATGTGGTAGCAAAGGAGAATATTCTAGGCAGAGGAAAAAACATGAATCAAGGTATGAAGGTAGACATGCAGAGGCTGAGCTTTGGTGAGAGCACTCACATTGTGAGTGGAAGCAATAGTAGATAAATTAGGTTGAAAGGTCTTAGAAGGTGTAGATTTGGCCAGTGATTCCCTATGGAACTTGGTGATGTGGGGAGAGGCGGGGAAAAGGAGGAGTTGAAGATGATACAATTTCTGGTGATCTGAAAGAATGATGGTATCAGAAACAGAGTAAAGAAAGACAAGCAGTATGTTCTGGTACAGTGAATCTGATTTTAGACAATATTGAGCAGGAAGACATACATAAAAATAAATTCCAGGTAGGTTAAAGACCTAAAGCATTAAAAAATTTATCAAAGGTATTTAAAGCATTTTTTAAATTCTGGAAGGGGAGAAGATCCCTGATACATGCAAGAAATCCTGAAGCCAAAAGAGGAAAATATCAGGTTGGGGGTATTACTCAGTTGAAGAGTGTTTGCCTAGCATGTGCAAGGTTCTGGGCTCAATCTCCAGTACCACAAAGTAAAGAGAAAAATAAAAAGATCAAAAGGTTTGCCTACATAAAAACTGAAGTTTTAATGTAGAGAAAGGCACATAAAGTTAAAAGGCAAATTCCTTGGAAAAATACATGAAACATGTATAACAAAAGGGTAATCTAATATTGATAAGAAAAATAAAAAATAACGCAAGGTTATAAACATACAATTCACAGAAGGAATATCTGTCAATAAACATAGGAAAATGCATCTGTTATTCTCCTTATCTACACAGGGAAACTGGATAGAGTTCCAAGTGTATCACATAGCCACATGGCATGATCATACACAATCTAGTCAAGTTTTTGTGTGTGCATGTGTATATGTGTGTTGCTGGATGGACCCAGTGCATTGTGTTATGCCCACAACCTAAGCTATGCCCACAACCCCTATTGAAGTGATCTGATATTATATAGAATATTAGTTTCAAGGAGATTATAGGGTTCACTCAGATGTCATGGTCAAGTTAGGATGCAATGTAGGAGCAGAAGAGGTGATCAACCATGGATCATATGAATTGGTGTGAGCATGAGCTTCTGTGTACAACGTTTTGCCTGCCCATCTCAATTACCCCTCTGAATCTTCAAGTTCTATTCAAGCTACAGTTATTCTGTCCTTATCCTTTATCTCCTTTCACTCTCTCTATCTTTCCATTCCCCTGCATTTAGCATGTGCTGGTACCTAATAAGTACACGACACATACCTGAATAAAGTGCTATACCACAAAAGAAAAAAAAGAAAGAAACAAAGATACCAAAATAAGACCCAGGCTTTTAAGAAAAATAGTAACACACAATAAGCTTTACTGGGTGGCACTTTGATAGGTTGCATAAGAAGGGAAGTCTCTCAAAACATGAAATCATTCAGAAGACCTTGGCCCAGATTCTGTCACTCAGAAAAGGAGAAGGACAAGGGAACTGTCAGAGGGAAAGGAGAAGCTGGGGTAAGGGTTAAATGTCTAGGTGATGTCCTTCTGCAGCACTGTGTGGGATGTCTAGGTTAGTGAATTCTGAAGGGGTGCAGTGGTTTAGAGTATTCATGGCTGATGTTTAATTATTATGAACAAGTCTGAGGTGAAGCATATACAAAAACTCAGGCCCCATATAGCTAAAAATCTATTTGAATTATTTTTATTCTAATTTTTGATATGTCTTGCTATGTTACCCAGATTGGCTTTGAACTCATACAATCGGTGATCCTTCTACCTCAGCCACTGAGTAGCTGGGACAACAGGTATGTGCCACCATGTCTGGCTTCTTTGGGTTATTTATTTATTTATTTTGGTACTAGGGATTGAACCCAGGAGTGATTTACCACTGAGCTAAATGCCCAACCCTTTTATGTTTTATTTTGAGACAGGGTCTCACTAAGTTGCTTAGAGCCTCACTAAGTTGCTGAGGCTGGCCTCAAACTTGCTATCTTCCTGCCTCAGTCTCCAGAGTTGCTAGAATTACAGGCATGTGCCACCACACCCAGAAGGTTATTTTTTTAAACAACTGAGTATGTAAAACTTTTACTTTGGTGTTCAATGGCTTTTCAGCTAACAGAAGACCTGTGTCTTTTTCATTTGCTCATTAAATAGGATAGTTTGATGAAAATAGCATGAACTTTGGAGTCAGAGAACAAGGTTTTTCATCTCATCTCTTCCCCTAACTGTGTGACCTTCAGAAAGTTGATCAACCTTTCTGAGTTGGTCCTCCCATCTGCAATAAATGTAGGTACCAATCATCTCATGGAAAAAGTATAAGGATTAAATTAAGAAGTTCATTTGTTTGACCAGCCTATACTGAGAACATATTATAAGGCAAGCACTAGGTTGTTTTCAGACTACAATAAAACAGTCAATGTCCTTGAAGAGCTTAGTGTAATGGAGGTGATAGGCACGCACACACACACACACACACACACACACACACAATAACATGGCAATAAAGTATTAGTTGTCTGTACTGCATTACAAGGAATGCTTAAGGAGCAAGGATTAGGAAAGTCAAAGGTTTCAAGCTGACTCCTTGGACGATATGAGAAGAGCTGAGTATAAGTCAGACTGAAGAGGAAGGAGAGAGTCCTTGCAAAGAGAGGAACATGAGCAAAGACACAGAAATGAGACAACATAGTGTTGATGAAAAACTATGAGCACTTTGGTGTTGCTGGAATACCAATTACAGGACACGAAGTGGTGAAAGCGGAATCTGGAAGGAGGCAGGAACTTTATCACAGAGGTTCCTATGTGCCATATTAAGGCTCTTGAACTTTCCCCCTGCTTAAGTGAAGCAAAAAAAAATTAAGGGAGGGGATGAGCATATTAAAGAGATCATTGTGTAGAATTAGAAGACCAGGATTTGGCAAACCTTTAATGAAATAGTAGATCTGGGCAATCACCACTGATACTTGCTAAAATCGTTAGGAAAAAAGCTAATGAGGAATTGTATAATGGCAACAACAGGCTAATTAGATCTTATTAATATTCACATGACAAAAAGAGCAACTTCATAGGCAATGCTCTGTACTTAAGTAACATCAGGAGGCACATGATATCTAGTTGTTGCCCATTTTATTTTTTTATTTTTTTGCAATTCTGGGAGTCAAACCCAGGGTCTTGCACATGCTAGGCAAGTAAACTAACACCAAGCTACATCAACAGCCCCTTTTTCCAAATTTAGAAGGGGGTATAAATCCTGCCTCTTTATATTCTATTCACTATAACAAGAAAAGAGGAGAAAGAGCAGGTTTTTTTGTGTAGAGGTAGGCAAGAAAGAGGAAATCAATTTGGACATATTGAGTTTAAGATACAAAGTACTAAGGGGGTACATAACACATAAGAATACATTTGAAAATATTAGTTTCTTTTTCCTATAAGCCTCTGTATTCTTCTTTCTCTTGTGTTAAGAATATATCTGTAGGTTTTACCAAATAATGGAGGCTTAATAAGAACCATAATTCTGGGGCTGGGGTTGTGGCTCAGCGGTAGAGCACTCACCTAGCACGTGTGAGGCCCTGGGTTCGATCCTCACCACCACATAAAAATAAATAAATAAAATAAAGATGTTGTAACTAACTAAAATGAATAAATAAATAAATATTTTAAAAAGAACCACAATACTGATAATAATCCTTGGCAATTATTGATTACTGATGATGTGCCAGGCATTAGGAACTTTATAGATTTTTATAATAATTCTATGAGGTATGTATAATCCAAATTTTGTAAATGAGGAAAATTGAGGCTTTAAGTTGTGGAATGAGTAGGTTGCAAACCTGTATTCAAAACCAAATCAGTGAAACTCCAAAGCTGTGTTCATTTCCTATATGCTATGATCTGGATCTGGAATATTGTCCCAAAGGCCCATGTGTTAAAAGTTTAGTCCCAGCCCATGACACTATTGGGAGATGGTGGAAACTTTAAGGGGTGAGACCTTGTGGGAGGTCTTAGGTCACTGGGGGAATGCCCTTGAAGGTGATTATGTGATCCTGGTCTCTTTTCTCTCTCCCTCTCTTTCTCTCTCTTTTCTGCATCCTGTCCATGAGGTGAATGGTTTTGCCACATGCAGCTGCCATGGTATGCTGACTCACCACAGAACCAAAAGAAATAACTCATGAACTGAAGCCTTCAAAACTGTAAGCTAAAAAAACCTTTTCTTTTAATAAGTGGATTATCTCAGATATTTGTTATAGAATAAAATGACTATGTTATACTTCCTCTCTATATGAACATTAAAATATGCTAATAATATCCATCACTTACTTCATAGTATACAACATGTAGAGAATATCAGCTTGTTCCTGTAAGCTTGTGGTCTCCTTTAATTGTGAAACCAGTGCTTCAAAGTCTACCTCCCCAGATTGGTCTCTAGGAAGATGCATTTCTACACGAACAGAGGGAACCTTTAGTTTGAGAAATGTTGAAAAGAAATTAAGTCCACAAGTGCTCCACTTAATATGCCCTAGAATGAGTCATCTTTCTATCTTTAAAACTTTTCCATAAGAATTCTCTAAATGTTGATGAAAAGCAAAGCAAAAACAGTGAAACCATCAAGACATATGATACAGCAAAGTAGTTTTCTTGAAATGTACTTAGGAAAACTTGTCCACTTTAAGACGGAGCTGAAAAGGACATGTATCTTCATCAGGATAGTATTTTGCCTACTATCAGCTACTAACAGGAACCATAATGGCTAGTTCTATAATTTTCTATAAAGATGGCTTTTTTGCACACACAAATAGAAATAACTCAAGCTCACATTTACCTGGTCATCTTGTGGGGACTGAGGCGAGTCAAGTAAGTTGAATGAAGGCCGAGAAGGCTGAAATAACTTTGTAGGAAGATACATGTGAACATCTGCAAGAGGTTAACATTTATTAGGAAGGTTAGCTAACTAAGAGACCAATAAAGATACACAGCTGACCTCAGGAATGAGGTCATATATCAGTCAATTCTTTATAAAACAAAAATGGCAAATTTTTTCTTCCTTGTTGATACCAAAAAAAGAGAAATGTGAATATTAGATAATTTAAAGACTGTCTAATTAATCAATAAACATATTTTAATTTGATTTTCTAGAATTATACCATCAGGTGGTCATGTAAGATATTAAATTTACTAAGTGCAATGAATTCCATGATGGTGCTATCACTGAAACTTTGGCAGAATGCCACAAGTAACACAAAGGGTTCAGTTACATTTTATATTTTCTGGACATTCCTAATAAAATACTTGATGGCTAGTGGTTGGATTTCCCTGAGAATAGGTGATTGGATGAACTTATCTAGGGAATCAAAACAATCTAGTGGCTGACCAACTTTGAGATATTCTTAAGATTTCTTACTTACAGTACATTGTTGAAATACTTACCCATAATCACTAAGAAGAGACTCTCTTGTCATTTTCACCATTTTACGTATACAAAGAGTTACAGAGCTCAGATAACTGCTCAAGCAAGTAAGTAGCAGAGCTAGGAATTAAGCTCAAGTTTTCCTGATTCACAATCGAGAAATATGACAATAAACTTCATCTTACATAAGCCCATTCTCCAGTGAGTATACCCAAAGGGCATGCTAAGCTTTTCTCCTTTATACATGTTAAATGAATCCCTAGAGTTCATATTTAATATCTTTGGTTAGTAATGGTCAATAAAGTTTTAGACAGCAAGAGCATGCATCTCAAGCATCCTCATTATTTAAATAATGTTAACATTTAGGTTTTCTAGGTGTGGCCAAGGAGCCCTTCTCTCCCTTCATTTGTGGCTACTACACAGAAACAATGAATACTTTTAGGAACCATGGCAACTCCTAATAATGTGTAGTAGAAGACATCCTCCACTGTAAATATTACTGAAAGAGGAAAGGGGTCATGGGGAAGAGTATGCAGTGAAGGATGAGTACCATATTCGACAATTACAGATCTACATGGCTAGAATGACCAACTATAAAAATTATAACTGGCCTAATGGAACCAATTGTAACTTAAGACTATCTCCCTTTCCATTGCATAGCTGACCTGTAATCGTCTTGCAATGCTTTATCTATAAACAAAACTACTTCCAAAGGAGGATTTTTTCTAAACTTTTCCTTCTTCTATCATTTTACAGTGATGTTAGAACTGAATATGCTCCACGTCTATTGTTCTGACTCTCCTTACCATGTCCCTGGTTAAACCAGACTCTATAGCATTATGGATAGCAAAACTGTATTTGATTTATTGTTTTACAAATATTTGAGTGTCTGATATGTTCCAGGTGCTGTCCAAGATGCTGGGGATAAAGCAGTGAACAAAACAAAGTTCCTGCTTATGTGTAATCAATATCCCGCCCCCATCCTGGGCTTTATGTCATCCTGTGCCTTACTCTAGTGAGTCATGGCATTACTCACTCTGTACATGGAGTTCCTTGGCCTTGGTCACCAAGGACATTAAGTCGCAGGTTGTTTGCACAGCAGCTCGGAACCGATCTAGCCCTCCCTTCTGTGAGGTAGGGGCTAGTTTAGGATGGGGAGCAGTGTGCGCCAAAAGGTGATCTAAATAACGAGCAACTTCATCACCACAGCGAGCTGCAGGATTAGTGGGAGGAGGGAGAGAGAAAAGAATGAACAGTTTAGTTACTTCAAAGTCTACCCCAGCAATCAGAATGATGGGCTCCCGTACTCATAACGCAGCACCGGAAGTAGGCTGTTTTTTTGATCATGGAGGGGCTACAAAGCTTGTGATCATTATACAACCTCATAGATTTAAGATTTAGAGAATATAGCCACCAACCAGGACCCACCTGTTCTTCAGGTTTCCCGGGACAATGTTAAGGTTCCCTGAAGCAGTATGAGCTTATTCTAAGATAGGTAGAGCAAGTGTTTCATAATTTGTGTAGGTAGGTGTGAGCGATGGGATGGTGGCAGAGGTAAGGAAGAAGGAGCAGAGCAAGGCCTTTCAAGTCCCACTAGTAGGAGACTTTTGTGAGAAAGGGTCAGGGAACGACAAAAATCTTCCAAAAAACATTGAGCCTGGTGATAAACAGAATCTATGAATAAAAACTACAATTACTACTAATACAAAAAATCTCCATGTGGCATTCATGAAGAAAGCACTATGAGACTCTTGTGGCCTTTTAGTCACCTCATATATTTATTTGCCAAATATATATTGGCTACTATGTACCAGGCAGTGTACTATGTGCTATGTTTTGGTGAAGTAGATATGGTCCATATCCTTTTGGGCTCCCCCTCCACCATACAACTTCTATAATATTATTATTTTTTTAAAGTTAATTGATCTTTATTTGCATGCCAGCATATAATATTAGATAATGAAATACAGATAATTGAAATAAAAATATACATATACTCTGTGGATGCTTAATATTTTAAACTTTACATAAATATTCATACTGTTTACAGTTGAAAAGTACACTCTCTGGATCAGTAGAGAAGTCAGCTAAGTCAGTCAACATTATCTAGTTTTGGATGATCTTAAGTTGAGAATTACAAGAATATGAAGAGAATCTTTCTACCTAAGCAATCAACATACCCACTGTGAGACCACTAATGAGCACACCCAAATGTGGGAAAGTGACTCAGAATGCTATAAGAACAAATGTAGTGATACAAATCATAAAAAAGATGTATTTTAGCACATCTTCAATCCCAGCTACTTGGGAGGCTGAGGTAGGAGGACTGCAAATTCAGTACCATCCTGAGAAACTTAATGAGATCATATCTCAATATAAAAAATAAAAATGTGGCAGTCCTGAAGAACACAAAAATAATAAATGCTGGTGGGGATGTGGAGAAAAAGGAACATTCCTACACTGTTGATGGGATTGTAAATTAGTACAACCACTATGGAAATCAGTACAGCAGTTCCTCAAAAGGCTAGTCGTGGAACCACCATATATGACCTAGCTATACCACTCCTCAGTATTTATTCAAAATAATTAAAGTCACTGTACTACAGTGATACGTTCATACTCCTGTTTATAGCAGCATGATTCACAATAACCAAACTATGGAACCAGCCTAGGTGTCTGTCAATGGATGAATGGATAAAGAAAACACACACACACACACACACACACACACACACACACAATGGAGTTTATTCAGCCATAAAGAAAAATGAAATTGTCAATTGCAGGAAAATGGATGGAACTACAGACCACTGTTAATGGAAATAAGTCAATCTCAGACATTAAGGGTCATGTGTTCTCTTTCATATGCAGAAGCTCAAGAGGAAAAAGGAAAACAAAGGTGGGGTTGGATCTGCTAAAAATCAAAGAGAGATCAGTAAAGGAATGGGACCAAAGGGTGGGAGGTGGGGAGGGAGGAGTGGAATGCTGGGAAATGATATTGGCCAAATTATATTGTGTGTATGGATGCATATGTAACAACAAATCCCATCAAATACAACTATAACATACATATGAAAAATTTTTTTTAAAAATTCAGGCTAACAGTCAAATATCCAGACAATAAAAGTAGGCAACCCAAGTTTTAGATGGCTAGAAGGATAATTACTTTTTAAGGGCCCTTCTTTCTTTAAGATTCAAACAATATAACAGCTTGTCTGGCATAAGTCAGTGTTTTTACACTACAGGTAAGGATTTCTCAGTCATTTTTAATTTAAGCCCCCACAATGCTTACTTACTACATCCTAGTAGCCAGTTATATTTTGGTTTTACTGTGTATTATTTGTGTAGTTTGTAATATGAAAGCAATAGGCATTTTAAACAGGCTTTTTTTGAATTAACATATCTCCCCAGAGATTCTGATATAGCCCTCAAATGTTATATAAAAAGCACTCTAAATTAAATTTTATATTTTATAATTTTAAAGTAAAATGCAGTAATGTATATGTATTTTTTTACACAATATCACTATTTATTTATTTTTATGTGGTGCTGAGGATTGAACCCAGGGCCTCTCATGTGCTAGGTGAGCGCTCTACTGCTAAGCCACAATCCCAGCCCTGTATATGTATTTTTAAAAAACGTTTTAGTTGTCAATGGACCTTTATTTTACTTATTTATATTCAGTACTGAGAATTGAACCCAGTGCCTTACACATGCTAGGCAAGCATTCTACCACTGAGCCACAACCCCAGCCCTGTATATGTATTTTTAAACTGTGCACTTGATTAAATATCTCTTACTCACCACTGCTTCTTCCCATTTCAAAATCACCAGGCACTTCAAATGCCCCAGAAGAGAAATCTTCCCTAACCTTAGTAAGGAACAGTCTAACTCCACAATCACCGCAGGGATATTAGACCAGAAACCAAAGGTAAGTAAAGGGATGAAAAGTGAAGCCAAACAAAAGTAGAAATCTAGGTGTATTAAAGAGGAGTGAGGTTGGTACACTGTGAGATTGCTGGCAGCGTGAATTATTAAAGACAATGCTGAACAATATTACATATTCTTATCCAGCTAGCCAGTGCTTTATGAAGCCTCCTTACCATTATTGATTGAATCAAAGCCATCCATCCAGTTGCCAGATTCAAGCTCATCATAGGTTTCGTCATCATAATCTTCACTGTACAGCTTACCCTCAGGTCCAGGATCCATGAAGCTCAAATGCGAGCAGCAGGATGTGGTCAAAAACTCTGACAATTTACCTGTTTGAATCCTGACAATTAGAGGGTAGATACAAAACAGGAAATCAGGGGCAATCCTTTTTTTTAATTTTTATTTTTAGGGGCAATCCTTTTAACACCACAAAATCTTTGTGATAAAAGAATACTTATTATGATTTGTTGGAGGATTACTAAAATTCATCATTAGTATACATTTTGTAAACGTGAAATTTCTCTGCACTCCTAGGCATAATGCTCAGCTTAAATGGTCAGAGGGTTCTCTTAATAAAGTCTACAATTATGGGTTCACAATCTACCAGCACATCAATTTTGTTCTCTTCCATTGCCATATGTTAATTTGATAACTATGTCAGATGTCCAATTTGCATTGGCTACTTAGATAAGCCAGGATAGAATGAATATAAATCAAAACAAACCCATCACATCATTTAAAAACTAGCCCCTGCTGAACATTTGGAACATAAAATATGGTATTTGAAAATTTTATACATTACAGTAGCCTGTAAGGCATATTTTCCCTTACTTATAAAGCCAATTACAAAACTCAAAAGGAAAGTGAGTAGTAATAATTTTCTAAAAAATCCAGCTTGAAGGAGCTGCTTATTCCCAAACCTTGGATAATGTGTTCATTGAAATAAATGATGACAGGAATGGATCATGACATATTGAAATAAAATAAGAGCCTATGAATCTATGCTGATACTAAATGACAAAATATAGGGGAAGACAAAGCTCCCTTTTATATATAGCATTGTCAACTAATGAATGAACACAGAATGACAGAAACACAGAAATGCCCTTTTACAACTCTATTAGTAATAATTAATTCATGGAAGAATCAACGGAAGCTAATTATTTGGTTGAAGACTGTTGGGAAAACAGATGGAGAAACTTGGCAGATACCACTTTAAACAAGTGATCAAAGTTAACATCACTAAGGTAAGAAACCAATCTCATGTGCCTCCTGATACAATGTTCTGAGAAGGACTATAGTGATTTCTTATTTTAGGTGACTTCAGCATCTATTTTGAATATGTTTAATAACTTTCTCAGAACACAGGAAGGGCTCAGTCATCCTTGACAGTTTCCAGTTCTGCACCTGCTCTAGTTACTTAGGATTGATCAAGATATCTGTCTTATACAATTTCCTTCTGGTAATCACATTCCTAAGTACAGCTAGATACAACCTATTTGACTGGTCCTTATGACCCCCAAATCCTGCATAGACAGTGTAGATATGCTTAGTGATCTCTTCTGAGCCATAGTATGACCCACTAGAATTCATATTTGCTTACTTTAAATTACGTTACCCCTTAGAATTTCCTATTGGAAACCTGTTTTTATAATGCCTTGGATCCCAATACAGGAGATGGCCCATGGGTCTCTGTCTTTGGGCTCCTGGCCTCTGTGTGTGGTTTCTGGGCATGCAATTCACTCCTTCCTTGGTCAGTAAGTAATAAAATCTATATTCCCATCGTGTATCTCTCCTAATCATTTAAAGGATTCTTTCCATCTTGAAGATCCTAAATTAAAACAAGGATTCAACATCACACAGGTAGTCCTCCTGCCAAACATATAACCTGACAAATCCAAATTGAGAGACATCCTGCAAAATAACTGACCCACATTATTCAAAAGTTAATGAGATTATCAAGAAAGATTATCAAAATTATCAAAATGGATAATGCTGGAAAACTGTTCTAGATTAAAAGATACCAAAGAGATATAATAATTTAATGCTAATGTTTACTTCTTTGGAAGTAAGTACTCCTTTGGTTGGATCCTGGATAGGGAAAAAAGCTATGGGAAAACATTACTGGGGCAATTGGGCAATTTTAAACAAGGATGTTATTAGATGTTAGATATGGTATTCCCTTCTTATCTGTGGGTTGGCATTCCATTGTTTCAGTTACTCAAGGTCTATGGTTGTCCAAAAATATTAAATAGAAAATATAAAAACAAATAATTCATAAATTTTCTATAACTTATCACAGTATACTGATACAATTGTTTTACTTTTAGTTATTGTTATTCATCTCTTACTGTGCCTAATTCACAGCTATCTGTGGTTTCAGGCATCCACCACGTTTATCTAGGTATAGTATCCCTGAGAGATAAGAGGGGAATATTGTAGTGTATTAATATGAAATTCCCTACATGTGATGATTATATTGTGTTTACTTATGATACTATTTTTGTTCTTAGATGATAGAAACTGAAGTATTAAAGGCTGAAGAGTCATGATGTCTATAGCTAACCTTCTTAGCAAAAAAGTATGTGTATATATATGTTTATATATATAAACACACATATATATACACCCTCACCCATATGTGTGTGTGTGTGTGTGTGTGTGTGTGTATGCACATATGTTTGAGTGAGAGAAGTGACAGGGAGGAACAGAGGAAGAGAGAGAAGAAGGGAGAGAGAAAACACACATTGAAACAAACGTCAACAATAGGTGAATACTGAGAAAGGGTACATGGGTGTTTCATACTATGCTTACAAATTTTTGTAAGCTGGAAACTTTGGAAAAATAAATATTTGGGAGAAAAAAAAGCAGCCAGAATTGGGTAAATTCAGTAAACTTCTTTTTCTAAAGAATACGTTTTGTGGTCCCCTGAGATCTAGAAAAATAACAGGGTGTGGAAATCTTCTAAACTTTTTCTATTACATTGAATTCCTTGATTCATTCAATCAAATTCTAGTTCCTCTGAGTATGATGGGATTGTGTTGTTGAAGACACACAGAGAGGCAACACAAGTCTGCCATTACTCTTCTCAACTCAAAAGTTTCAATTAATTTCACTAACAGGAATATATAGATCACTTACCTTGCCCCACCAAAATAGCCATCCTGCATTTTTCGGAGTGCTGCCAGGATACTTGAATTCAAGCTCGTTCCATCTTCATCTTGAAATGGAGAGAATTTTAGCACAATATTTATGGCTTTAATTTTAAAGTAGGGGGAAATATTTCAAACCAACATTCTGGTAGTGATGGTACAAATAATCACCTTATATTTCAATAATTCACCTGAGAAGCAACACTGCTGAATGGGCACATGGTAAGGCGTTATGACTAATAGAAAGAGTTCTTCAAAGGCATTATTTTATTTATCCTAAGTACTTAATACAGTATCTGATGGCAGAGTGTTTAATCACTCCTGAATGCTGACATAATTATGCAGCAGTAACTATTTGCTGACTGTTATGTGCCAAGCACTATAATAAATGTTTTATATACATTATTTCATTCATATATCTTAAGCAACACATCCTTAGTGCTTTTTATATGAGATTGATTTAAAATTTCATGTTTTGTTTGTCATTTTTTTTTCTTTTTGTGTCTTACAAAGGACAACTTTCCTCAGCCTTGATTTATATGTGTGTGCATAAGCATAAAAATATCTAAAAGGCTAATAATTATCTGATTTTGTGTGAAAGTGTTCATACTGCACATAATCATTTGTGATCCACTTTTTCTGATCCATCCTTTGCAATAGCTAAAAATGACTCCATAGAAGACATTTAAAGTTATAATCAACTCTGTACTGAAGATCATTGTACCTAATCTTTATGGATTTATTCTATTATTTCCTTAGGTTAAATTTCTACAAGTAGAACTTGTAGGACAAAGGGAGCACATATTAAAATAATTATAGAGACTGCAAATCACCACTAAAATCATTGTGCCAATTATATTTCTGCCAACAGTATAGAAAGTGACTGCATTTCTATACTTTTAACAAGAATGGGAATTAGCAATCTTTTTAATCTTTGTTTATCTGATAGATAAAATAAGAAGACACTGTTTTAATTTTATTGCCAGTAAATGGAGCATGTTTTCATGTATTTACTGGTCATTTGCATTTCATGAATTGCCTATCAAGGATCATTTTTCCATTAAAGTAGTTTACATTTCTTTTTTTCAATTGACTTTCAAGAGCTTTTTATGTTTTGAATATTAATATTTTCTCTATAGAAACATGGCAAATACTTTTTTTATTTTATTATTGGTCATTCAAAACATTACATAGTTCTTAATACATCATATTACACGGTTTGATTCAAGTGGGTTATGAACTCCCACTTTTACCCCGTATACAGATTGCTGTATCACATCAGTTACCCTTCCATTGATTGACAAATTGCCTTTCTAGTGTCTGATGCATTCTGCTGTCTGTCCTATTCTCTACTATCCCCCCTCCCCTCCCCTCCCCTCCCCTTTTCTCTCTCTACCCCTTCTACTGTAAATCATTTCTTCCATTTGTATTATCTTGTCTTACCCCTCCTTTCCTCTTATATGTCCTTTTGTATAACCCTGAGGATCGCCTTCCATTTCCATGCAATTTCCCTTCTCACTCCCTTTCCCTCCCACCTCTCATCCCTGTTTACTGTAAATCTTCTTCTCAAGCTCTTTGTCCCTACCCTGTCCTTGTTTACTCCCCTTATATCAAAGGAGTCATTTGGTATTTGTTTTTTAAAGATTGACTAGCTTCACTTAGCATAATCTGCTCTAATGCCATCCATTTCCCTCCAAATTCTATGATTTTGTCATTTTTTAATGCAGAGTAATACTCCATAGTGTATAAATGCCACATTTTTTTTATCCATTCATCTATTGAAGGGCATCTAGGCTGATTCCACAGTCTTGCTATCGTGAATTGAGCTGCTATGAACATCGATGTAGCAGTGTCCCTGTAGCATGCTCTTATTAGGTCTTTAGGGAATAGACCGAGAAGGGGAATAGCTGGGTCAAATGGTGGTTCCATTCCCAGCTTTCCAAGAAATCTCCATACTGCTTTCCAAATTGGCTGCACCAATTTGCAGTCCCACCAGCAATGTACAAGTGTAAACTTTTCCCCACATCCTCTCCAGCACTTATTGTTGTTTGACTTCATAATGGCTGCCAATCTTACTGGAGTGAGATGGTATCTTAGGGTAGTTTTGATTTGCATTTCTCTGACTGCTAGCGATGGTGAGCATTTTTTCATGTACTTGTTGATTGATTGTATGTCCTCCTCTGAGAAGTGTCTGTTCAGGTCCTTGGCCCATTTATTGATTGGGTTACTTGTTGTCTTATTGTCTAATTTTTTGAGTTCTTTATATATTCTGGTTATTAGGGCTCTATCTGAAGTGTGTGGAGTAAAGATTTGTTCCCAGGATGTAGGCTCCCTGTTTATCTCTCTTATTGTTTCTTTTGCTGAGAAAAAACTTTTTAGTTTGAGTAAGTCCCATTTGTTGATTCTAGTTGTTAACTCTTGCGCTATGGGTGTCCTATTGAGGAATTTGGAGCCTGATCCCACAGTATGTAGATCATAACCAACTTTTTCTTCTATCAGATGCCGTGTCTCTGATTTAATATCAAGCTCCTTGATACATGGCAAATACTTTATATAACTTTATTATTTGTCTTTCAACCTCATTCTTGGTGCTTTTATGTATTTTGTGTTGTTACATTTGTCATTTTTTTTCTTTTTTGTATATTTCAAAGGACAGATTTCGTCAGTCTAAGATTACAAAAAATATTCTACCATATTTGCTTCCATATTTGCCTCGCACATGCTACGTTAGTGCTCTACCGCTGAGGCACAGTCCCAGCCCTTCAAGGGTTTATTTTGTGTGTGTGTGTGTGTAGCTTTTTTATTAATTTAGAATTTGTTTTTTACAAAAAGTAAAGTAGTAAGCCTAAATTTATTATCATCTAAATGTATTTATTTATAGTCTCTTGCCTCTATTTGAAATGCTGTCTTTATCTTCTTTTGCCACAACCTCCTTACTGATAGATCTTACTTCACATCTCTATAGCAGGGTTCCTCAATGATTCTTTTTTCATTATTATGCCTCACCTATCACCTCCAAGAAGCCTTTTATTTTTTTGGTACTGGAGACTGAACCCAGGAGCTACTACTGAGTGATAATCCCAACACTTTTATTTATTTATTTTATTTTTATTTTGAGACAAATACTTGCTAAGTTGCTAAGGTTGGCCTCAAATTTGGAATTCTCCTGCCTCAGCCTCCTGAGTCACTGGAATTACAGGTACAGGCCACCACACCCAGCTGTTTGTTGGAAACAAAACGTTGTCCAGGCTGGCCTTAAACTGCTATATACTTAAGTGAACTTTCTGACTCAGTCTCTTGATTAGCTGGGACTACAGGCACAGATCACCACTCATTTCCACTCTATTTCTAATACCACCCATTCAGTGTGTCTTTTCTTCACCTCATATGTAAATTAGCTTCCTTCAGATCAGTCTCTCCTCATTACAATGTGTATTGTCACAACCAATATTTCCTAAACATCACTTTGATCATGTCACTCCCTACTGAAAACCTTTTGATGGTTGACATAGTCTGATCCTACTTAACTTCTCCAGTTTTGTTTATAATTATCCTCCAGTATGCAAAATCCATTCTATTAAGGTTAGTCTCTTCATTGGCCTCACAAGTCAAGCTCATTCCTGCCTTCAGGCTGCACTCATGGTATTTCCCCCCTCAAAGTACCCTTTCTTCATGCCTCCTCCTATATTTATATGAACAATTCCAAAAACCTGCTTAAGTCTCACCTCAGTTGAGAATTTTTTTTTTATAATCTGATATCCTTCACTGTGAAATACTAACTTATTGATTGATTTCTGTTATTTTTATGTATTAATTTTGCCCCTCCAATTAGACTTTCTACTTTCTAAAGACAATTCTGGGAACAAAGTAGTTATTAAATGGGTACTTGTTAATTACCCTAATTAAATAAAGAGAAAAAGAAGAAAGACTACTCTACTTTCTCAACTCCTATGATTCTGAAGCACTTTTAAGATGTGACTAAAATTCCTGACAGTCTATCTGGATTTTAAATGACTTATGGTACAATATTCTTCTTTAGTGAAAAGGAACTCTATGTACTTTGGCAATATAAACAAACCTTTGGAAGCAACAACAGAAGCACAGAAAGAAAGCAGTGGCTTCAGTATTGGCTCTAGTCTTCCAGGAACTGAGAGAACAATAAAGCCTTTCACCCAGTTTCAACTAAGCAATGGCAGGAAGCCCAGCCAAAAGAGAAAAAAAATACACCAAAAGCCTTTTCACTTTTTCTCTGCTAAATTTTACTGTTTCCACCAGTCAGGCTTTGGAAGGAGAAGCCTGGGAATTTTTCTATAAAATATTGTTCCACTGGAATAAGATAGATGCAGAATGTAGTATTACTGTTTTGTTGTTTGTTTTTCTGTAGAACTGGCAATTTAACCTAGGGGTTGACTGCCACTGAGCTACACCCAGGTCCCTTTTTATTTTAATTTTGAGGCAGGGTCTTACTAAGTCACCAAGGCTGTCTTTGAACTTGAAATCCTCCTGCCTCAGTTTCCTAAGACACTGGGATTACAGGTGTGTACCACCACACCCAACTGATATTACTGTCTCTAAAAAGAATGTGTATCTATAAAGCCCTAATTTAAAAATCACTATCAATAAATAGAAGGAAGACCAATAGAATAGAGGAGAGGAAACAGGGAGGGGGGAGAGGAGATGAGGGAAAGAGAAAGTATTGTGGACCAAAGTGAAACAAATTATATTCCATGCGTGTATGATTATGTTAAAATGAACCCCAATATTATGTATAACTAT
Organism: Urocitellus parryii; assembly: GCF_045843805.1. Classification (NCBI taxonomy): domain Eukaryota; kingdom Metazoa; phylum Chordata; class Mammalia; order Rodentia; family Sciuridae; genus Urocitellus; species Urocitellus parryii. Next base: position 77,464,914 of record NC_135547.1, read on the forward strand.
AATGCACTAATCAAAACATTTTAAAAAGTACTGCATGAATATGGCTTCTATAAATTGACTTAGAAATAAATTATCTAAAGTAGCCCCCAACCAAGGTATTCTCTGGTACATTTTTAAAAATCATGGCTCTTAAATCATTTTAAATATTCTGTGTATTTGTTTTATACTTATTGTGTCTTAGCTTTCTAAAACATATGTCCCCAATTCTTAGAAAACAAAAGAGGAGCTAATGAAAACTGCTGAAAGAATAAAATCATAAGAAGTAGCTAGCTCTCCATTACATCTAGGATATTGAAGGACTAAATATCAGACATATTTTTATTTTTTTTTTTTTAAGAGAGAGTGAGAGAGGAGAGAGAGAGAGAGAGAGAGAGAGAGAGAGAGAGAGAGAGAGAGAATTTTTTTTTAATATTTATTTTTTAGTTCTCGGCGGACACAACATCTTTGTTGGTATGTGGTGCTGAGGATCGAACCCGGGCCGCACGCATGCCAGGCGAGCGCGCTACCGCTGAGCCACATCTCCAGCCCCAGACATATTTTTAAAAGTACACTCATTCCTTGGCTCTTAGAGCCCTTACCAAGCATGGTGTGTGAGATGGGGAAGGTGATGGTGGGCTGGCCTGTCATCCTCCAGCGGCTACAGAGGTAGGAAAGATCTGTTCTGAGCATTTCCACTATCATCTTGTTGTCCAGAGCCAGGTAGAACTGTTGCTGGTCTATAAACTGAGGGAAAAAAATAATACTTCAGAACAATTTGGTCTCGTAACTATGAAATAATATTTTAAAAATACATATTCAGAAGGCTATATGTCATTGAAGCAATGATATTCCCAAATTTAATGCCTAATAAGTCCCGAACAAAGTATGTGGTGGTCAATCAGCAAATACAAGTTTCTTTTTTTTTAAAGAAAGAGGAGAGGGAGGGAGGGAGGGAGGGAGGGAGGGAGGGAGAGAGAGAGAGAGAGAGAGAGAGAGAGAGAGAGGGAGAGGGAGAGAGAGAGAGGGAATTTTTTTTAATATTTATTTTTCAGTTCTCAGCAGACACAACATCTTTGTATGTGGTGCACCGCACGCATGCCAGGCGAGCGCGCTACCACTTGAGCCACATCCCCAGCCCAGTTTCTGACACTTTTAAAGTGCTCCTGTTTAGAAAGTTTTTTCAAATATATATTTTTATTTAAACCTATAACCACCTGAAAAGTGTTTTTCTTTCTTTAATAAATACAAAATAAAGCCAAGAAACAATATATGGAATAGCAAAGTCATATGGCTAGCAAATCACAAATTCAGAAACAGTGCAGGATCCTCTACTTTTGTGTCTGTATGCATCTCAGCTATACTATTTCACAAGATGAGAAATGGGAAGTCTATACTTTCCAGAAAAATTTTCTCCTCCCCAGACATGCAACTAGGGCTTACTATTGTGATGTAGTTAATAAACATCATGCTAACAATATATATATATATACTCACAGCTTAACAATATTGATATTTTTGTTTAGAAGATTAAAATTTCCATGCACATAAAAAGATCCCTCCCCCAAATAAAGGAAACACATTAATTTAGTAGCTGAATAAAAAACATTGTATTTTATTTATAAAGGACAAATACAACCTTATTTTAACTTTTAAAAATAAGGGGAACTTTGCAAGTAACCTTTGTAAAATCCTGCAACACCCAGGACTACTCTTGGTAATCACAATCACTTGGATCACTTGGCATAACCATGGTGCAAGTTTGATTTAGTTAAACTCAACAAATATTTATCAAGCAATTTAATATATGCAAGGCCTTGTGGAACTCTTTTGATACTTATCCCAGTTCCAGTAAATACTTTATTTCTGCAATGTTTGTTTCTTTTTCAACATTTTATTAGTTGTTGATGAACCTTTATTTTATTTATTTATTTACATGTTGTGCTGAGAATTGAACCCAGTGCCTCAGGTGCTGGGCCAGCACTCTACAACTGAAGCACAACCCCATATCCATTGTTTCTTTCTTAATTTCTATTCATCTCAATGCACATTCCCACTTATTTCACCCACCTGGGGAGTGAAAGTAAAGATAGTTTTCCGAATGTCATAGAGTTTTGAAGTTCCGAGTACTCCCATGAGTCTATAGGGTCGTCCGCTGAGTTTCATTCTACTGTTGCATCCTGACATAAAATTAAGAAATGGTCAAGATATTTCAGTGCACAAATTAAAGCAGCAAGCCTGTTTAAAAACACACATCTTTGAGTTGAAGATGTCTTCCTTTTACAATTTAGCATTCTGAAATCAAAATTAATCTCATAATTGATGTTTATGTCAAATATATTCAAATTTCTTTAGTCCTCCAAAAGGCTGTCATTAAATCAATACTTCTTACAAAGAGGAAATTATTAAATTTTTCATGCAGATTTTCCTGTATAACACAGGATAATACTATACACATTACTCTTAAATTTCTTTCCCCCAAAATACATAGTGAATATATTGTCATGTCAGTACTGACAAAATTTCCAATACTTTTTTATTTTTTGAACTTTTTTTTTTGAGTCTTTGATATTTGCCCTTACTTTATCCTAAGTACTATACTACAAAAATATGCTACAGTTTAGAGTTCATTTATTCTTTGGAGGCCAGTATCAAAGAATTGTCAATGTCTTGATCATATTCCAGGGCCTGCTCAGTAAATCACACAATTTACCTGAATGTGGTTTTGCAACTAGATTTAGCCACTTCTCCCTTCTTTTTCATTACAGTAAAGTATACATAGCATAAAATTTATAATTTTAATAATTTTTGTTGAACTGGGGATCAAAAGCAGGGGATCTCTACCCCTGAGCTACATCTCCAGCCTTCTTTTATCTTTATTTTAAGACAGGGTCTTACTAAATTGCTAACATTGGCCTCAACTTCCCATGCAGATGGGATTATACACAAGCACCACTGCACCCAGCCCATTTTAATATTTAAATGTACAATTCAGTGGCATTAAATATATTAACATAATTGTTAACTAACTTCCATCTCTAGAACTTTTCATCTTCCCAAACTGAAATTCTATACCCATTAAACAGTAACTTCTCATGTCCTCTTCCTCCCAAGCTCTGAGAACTACCATTCTACCATGTGTTCATGAATTTCAATATTCTAGGTTTGTAATTGCCTGATTTGACTTAGCATAATGTCCTCAAGGTTCATCTATGTTATAGCACATGCCAGAATTTCCTTCCTTCTTCATTCCATGTATATACCACATTTTGTTTATCTATCTATCTACTGATGGACATGGAAATATAAAACAATGGTTTTAATTTCTCTAAATCCACACCAACACTCATTGTTTTTTTTTTTAGCAAGTCATCATAATGGGTATGTATCTCATTGTGGTTTTGATTTATATTTGTCTAATGATTAGTGTTGTTGAGCATTTTTTATTTCCTTATTGGCCATTTCTATGTCTTTTTTTTTTTAAGAAATGTCTATTCGGGCTGGGGATGTGGCTCAAGCGGTAGCGTGCTCGCCTGGCATGCGTGCAGCCCGGGTTCGATCCTCAGCACCACATACCAACAAGGATGTTGTGTCCGCCGAGAACTAAAATAAATAAATAAATAAATTCTCTCTCTCTCTCTCTCTCTCTCTCTCTCTCTCTCTCTCTCTCTCTCTCTCTCTCTCCCCTCTCATCTCTCTTTAAAAAAAAAAAAAAGAAATGTCTATTCAAGTTCTTTGTTGATTTTTAAAAATCTGGTTGTTATTGTTGAATTGTAGTTCTTCTTAACTTTCTTAACATTTTTGGATAAATTCCCTTATCAGATATATGATTTATAAATATTTTCTCTTATTTTGTTGATTGCCTTTTCACTTTGTTGATGGTTTCCTTTGAGCCACAAAAGTTTTATTTTGATGAAGTTCAATTTCTCTATTCTTCTTTTGTTGACTATGCTTTCAGTATCATATTCATCTAAGAAATTCCTGCTAAATTGAATGTCAAGAAGCATTTCTCCTGTTTCTTCTAAGAATATCATAGTTTTGGGTTTTACATTTGGTCTTTAATACATTTTGAGTTAATTGTACATGGTGTTAGGTTGGGATCTAACTTAATTCTTTTCAAGTGGAATGTAGTTTTCCCAGAACCATTTGTTGAAAAGACTGTCCTTTCTCCATTAAATGATCTTGGCACCCTCGTTGAAAATAATCTGATCATTTAGGCAAAGGTTTATTTATGTGCTCTCTATTCTATTCCATTGTTCTGTATGTCTGTCTGTATGCTAATACTACATTGTTTTGATTACTGTAGCATGGTAGTATGTTTTGAAGTTAAGAAGCACCAAGTCCTTCAATTTCTTCTTGTTCAAAATGGTCTTGGCCATTTTGGGGGTCCCTTGAGTTTCCATATGAAATTTTTTGGGGGGTACCTTGGATTAAACCCAGGGACGCTTAACCACTAAGCCACATCCCCAGACTTTCTAAAAATAGTTTATTAGAGACAAGGTCTCACTGAGTTGCTTAGGGCCTTACTAAGTTGCTGAGGCTGGCTTTGAACTCACAATCCTCCTGCCTCAGCCTCCTGAGCTGCTGGTCCACATGAATTTTAGTATGAATTTTTCTATTTTTGCAAAAAAAAAAAATCTCGTGGCCCTTTTATTTTGGCTTTTTTTTTTTGTACTGGGGATGGAACCCAGAGGTACTTTACCACTGAGATACATCTCCAGCCCTTTTCATTTTTTAAAATTTGAGATAGGGTCTTAGTAAGTTGCTTAGGACCTCACTAAATTGCAGAGGCTGGCCTTGAACTTGGATCCTCCTGCCTCAGCTTTAAGCTGCTGGCACTATAGGCTTGTATGATCACACTCAGCTTCTTCTTGTGGCCTTTTAATAGGTATTATATTCAATCTGTTGATAAGTTTGGGTTGTACTGATATCTTAACAATGTTACATGTTCAAATCTATAAATATGAGATGTCTTTCCATTTATTTCTGTATTCTTTAATTTTTTTTCATCAAGGTCTTGTCATTTTCAGTGTACAGATCTTTTACTTCTTTAGTTAATATTTATTTAAAATATTTTATTCTTTTTGACACTATTGTAAATGGAAGTGTTTTCTTAATTTCCCATTTGAATTGTTTATTGTTAATGTATAGACATGACTTGTGTTGATTTTTGTCTTATAACTACTAAGTTTATTAGTTCAATCAATATTTTTGTGTATATGAAAACTTTCAAGTTTTCTTCATATAAGATCACAGATGAATAGAGATCATTTTAATTCTTCCTTGATTATTTGGATGTGATTTATTTATTTTTCTTGCCTACTTGCTCAAACTGGACCTTTGAATACTATATAGAATAGAAATCTATTTTGTCTGTTTTGACTGTATTTTTTTTTAACTTTTATTCACTTGGTTTACTGGTATGTCTTCTTATACTTTTTCAATGTTAAATACAATGTAAAAAGAATTGTAGGGGCTGGGATGAAGCTCAGTGGCAAAGCATCTGCCTTGCATTTGCAAAGCCCTGGGTTCAATTTCTGGATGGTATTATTTTTCTCCACAGACAACTTACTTTATTTTGGCAGTCAGATCATCTCAAGCAGATTACCTTAGTCTAATCAGGGGTTCAAAAGGTTTTGTTTAAGGCTTTGTGTTTAAGACCTTCTAAGAATTGGTCTATTTGTGATTTTTCCTTACCCCAGTGTACTGCCCTCTCCTCAAAGCTTTCACCCAGAATCCAGAGGTGTTCATCCCAGTCCCTTCCACATAAGACGATCATGAATTGCAATTTTCCTCCCTTCCATAAACTCTCTGCATATTTTCTTGGCTCCTTATTTCAGTCTTAAACAAAGCTTAAGAATTAGTATATGCCTAAAAGGGAAATTGCACGAGGAATGGTAAATTTATTTCTTTGAGGTCGACAGTTTTGGCTTCTCAAATCCTGGCTTTCATAATTATGCTCTGAAGCTTTCTTCACCTTTATTTTTAAAATTCAGACATTGTATTAATTCTCAGTAAGAGGATTAACCCAATACAAGCTATTTCATTATAGCTGGAAGCTGAAAGTCTCCTTTTACTTGTGGCATACTGTATTATAATTCTACCATTCTTGTTCATACATAATATGTTCCTTTTAATTTTTCTGTCAAACAAATTGTGCTATAAAGAACACTTCTAGGGCTGGGGATGTGGCTCAAGCGGTAGCACGCTCGCCTGGCATGCGTGCGGCCCGGGTTCGATCCTCAGCACCACATACAAACAAAGATGTTGTGTCCGCCAAAAACTAAAAAATAAACATTAAAAATTCTCTCTCTCTCTCTCTAAAAAAAAAAAAGAACACTTCTATAAATGTCATGTAGGATAGATTCCTAGAAGTAAGGATTGTTGACTAAAGGTAGCTATATTAAACTATTTTATAGTTAATGCTAATCTGCCTCTGATTTGTACTACTACCAAGAATGTTGGGAATGTCCATGCTGCCACACAGTCATTATAACTGGATATTACCAATGTTAACTTTTATAAAACTGATGGCAACAAATAATAGTGTTTTTTTGTTTTATTTTAAATTTTCCAAATCATTAGTGAGATTGAAGCTGTGATAACTTTAAAAATCTTTAAAAATATAAGTACTAGGAAAGGAGAAACAGTGATTGAGAGATAAAATGTAAGATCAGGAGGATAAACAAATACACACAGAGTAAATGAAAGTCATGGCATTTATAAATATTGTATATGTGAACTATTCAATAAATAGTGCTGTAATAAATGGTTAATTATTTTTTGGGGGGGTACCAGGCATTGAACAAGTTAAAACTCTAGCCTAAGAGTTAAATGTAAAATTGTAATCAAACCATAACTAAGAGAAAATGTAGTGAAAATGTAGCTGACTTAGTGAGAAGCTGATCTCTAAGTGTAAAAGGAAAGAAAGAAAACAAAAAGAAGAAAATTTTAATACATAAAAACATAAAATTTTATATTTCAAAAGCAAACACAAAATTAAAAGGCAAATGATAAAAGAACAAAATACAGTGATAACATGTGGAAGACAGTGTCTGCATCTCTAGTATGTACATGTATTTGTGTGTGTGTTCCTATATATATAAAATGCATAGAAATCAGAAACTGACAGTTGTACAGTAGAAAAAAGCCAAAAGAATATAAATAGACAATTTTCAAAATAAATCAAAAAAAGACTAATTTATGAAAACATGTTAATCCACCATAGGTCCAGAAATTTAAAGAAATTATGCTAACACAAGTAGGAAACTGGAGTACAGGTACTTCCCAAAATGTTAACAGGGTTTGTCATATATTGTTATATTGTAAAAACAGAAGGCAAAATCTATTTTTATGTCAAAATTTTTCTAAAAGCAAGTGTGCTTTATTTTATAAAAGCATATTGGAATCAGGTAAGGTGACACATGCCTGTAATCCGAATAGCTTGGGAGGCTGAAGCAGGAGGATTGTGAGTTCAAAGCCAGCCTCACCATCATAGCAAGGCCCTAAGCAACTCAGCAAGATCCTATCTCTAAATATATATATATATATATGGATGGGGATGTAGTTCAGTGGTTAAGCACCCCTGGGTTCAATCCCCAGTACTCCCCCCACTAAAAAAAAACTTATTGGAAACTAGTACACCAAAATAAAACAGCAACTTCCTTAGAGTAGTGTAATAATAAGTGGAATAAGTGGTTTTTATCTCTTTCCTTTGTGCTTTTCTCCAGTTTTTTCCCCAGTTTCCAGATGTACATATCATTTCTCTATTCCCCAGTTTCCAGATGTACATATCATCTGGAAATTAGATAGCTTACAACTTATGAAAATGAACAGAACCAGAATACCATATCTATTCTGATGAAACTAGGAGATACATTCGTAATTCTAGAAGGAGTGGAAAATATATCTGATAAAATCGATGTATTTGAATTTAAAGATTTGCAAAAAAAGGCAAGAAAATAAAAGGAAAGTAACAAACTAGGAAATATATATGTTACAAATCTCACTGATATTTGGGCTGGGAATGTAGCTCAGTGGTAGAGTGTTTGTTTTTCATGTGGGAGGTCCTAGGTTCAATCCCTAGCTCCACAATAGATCAACAAACAAACAATCTCAATGTTCAAAATGAGTATTATGGGGCTAAAACCAAAATCAAGGTTTTACCAGGGCTGATTCCTTTTGGAGATTCTAGGGAAAAAACCATTCCTTGCCTCTTCCAACTTCTAAAGGATGTGGGAATGTACATGTATTTATCTTTGGGTTATAGCCTTATCACACTAATCTCTTGCTCTGTAGTCACATCTCATACTTCTGTAGTCTGATAGCCCTCTGAATGTGTCTTATAAGGACATTGTGATTACACTTAAGGTTCAACTGAGTAATCCAGAATAATATTTCCATCTGGAGCTGTTTAATTTAATTATGCCTGCAAAGTTCCTTTTGCCATATTAGGTAATGTACATAGGTCCTAGGGATCAGTACCTGGATATCTTTGAGGGTCATTCTGTAGTCTTCCACAAATGTAGTTTAGAAATTTTTATATCCTTTTTATTGGTGCTAGACATTGGACATATTAGATATTCACTCTGCTACTGAGGTATCCCCCTAACTTCCATATATTTTAAAAACTAACAATATAGTAGTTTATTGAATTTGAAAAGTAAGTCACTATGTTTAATATTTAAATTAAATAAAAATAAGTACCAATAAAAAGTAAGTATCAGATTAGGGAATTTTAAAAATATTATCAACTAGTTCATTACATAACAAAGTATAAAAGACCTAAAAATAATTTTCTTAGTTATTCTTCTTATGAAATTCATATGTATTTGAAACAGAAATATAGATACCAGGAAAGAGAACAGGTTAATTGAATACACACTTGGAATAAAGATATAATGTTGTCTGAAAGCAGTCATGCCCTACATACCAAAGGATATCTAAAATTATCACACCTGCTCAAAAAAGAATTAGAAACTCGGACTCCAGATACTTTAAATTCTTCCTCAGATCCAGTTTAATAAAGCAGTACAAGGTCAAGATTGGAAAAAAAACAGAAGGAAATAAGCCTGTATTGAGTAATGCTTTGGTTCTGGCAGGTTGGTCAATATCCTTACCTAGACTGGAATAAATATGGCTGAGAATACGAGCTGGTTGTACTCTGATGGGGTACACCTCAGCAATGGTCTCCACATCAATTCCGTTGTCCTTCAAAATGGCCTTGATTTCTTCTGTTTCAGCGAGAATGGAGACTATAGAAAAGAAAGATGAGATCAATAGACAGTTTCATTTCAATAGGAATGTAAAAATCCCCATGGCACATAATTTCTTTTGGAGGTAAAAAAAGGAAGGAGAGTAAATTAACAGTTATGGAGGAAATAGGTGAAGCAGGTATCATCCTAGGTACTTTAGCAATATTACCTAAATAGGAAAGGGAAAAGATGACTAGAGTATTAGATTGTGCTTTTTGGCTAACTACCCAAGTGCTTAGAGAACGACACACTTTGTATTCAAATGGGAAAAATTCATCATGGGGGTTTTTCTTTATAGCTTTGGTAAAAATTGATTCCCCACACTACCCACACTCTTTTGTATCAGTACACTTAAGGTCAGAGCCAGGAATGTGAGGGTTATAAAGAACATCCTGATAACAAGTTTTCCTATAGCTATAGAATGAAAGAAAGCTATATGAATTGGGGATAAAGACTTAGTCATCAACATACAGGAGGTATTATAGTTGTGGATTTGTGGGAGGAGGGGTTAGTAATGATAGCAATGACATTTCTCTAGACCCAGAGCCTGCCAAGCCTGGAAAATTCCCTTTTTTTTCCATTAACACCAATGTCCCTGAAGTAGTAAGCCTATCCACAAGGCAAGAGGCCAGGTCAACTCCCTGATTCTTCCCAACTTGAAGTGAAGTGAAGCTTCAGCTGGCTTGAAACATGCCCTCTTCTTCTGCTCCCCTAGTACTGTTAGATGTGTTCCACTTAGTTCACAGGGGAAAAACATACCAGTTGGTGAATTCCAGCTTAATAATATTTTCTTTTGAGCTTTGGGCAAATGCCTGGTAAACAAAATGCTACTTTGTTTTCCTTTGCCATTATCCTTTGTGTATTTTTGTATCTTGGCAACCTCATGCTAATAGGTTGCTGAGATCTGGGCTAGGATATGTAGGACATGGTGATTAAAGAGTCCCTTGAACATAACATCATCTTGATCACTTCTAAATGGAAAACATAAAAATGAAAGAGAAACATGTACAGAGGAAAATGATAACAGCTAATAACAGTCTAGGAAAATACATGTATTCAAATATTTGTTCATTAAAAAATACTTACTAACTACCTAAATGAATGAGGTGTGGAGCTGGTGATATAGCTCAGTTGGTAGAGTGCTTGCCTAACATGCACAAGGCCCTGGGTTCAATCCCTAGCACCAGAGAGAGAGAGAGAGAGAGAGAGAGAGAGAGAGAGATGACATGGGAGGATATATAGAGAAGAGGACCCAGAATATAAACTTGAGAGATTCTGACATATATAAAGAATGGAAGGATAGAAAATCCTGGGATGGTTGGGCATGATGGCATACAGCTGTAATTCCAGCTACTTGGGAGCCTGAGGCAGGAGGATTATGAGTTCAAAGCCAGCCTCAGCAAAAGTGAGGTGCTAAGCAACTCAGTGAGATCCTGTCTCTAAATAAAATACAAAATATGGCTGGGGATGTGGCTCAGTGGTTAAACACCCCTGGGTTCAATACATGGTACCAAGGAAGGAAGGAAGGAAGGAAGGAAGGAAGGAAGTAAAGTCTGGAGTGGGGGATTCTCATCTCATGGCTTGTATTTTCTCAGTGGCATAGCAGGTAAGGTCATCTTCTGAAAATGAGGGAAGAAGTAAGGAGGTGAAAAAGGGGAAAAGTTTGGAATAGGAAGAAGCTGAGAGACAGGAACAAATATTAAGAGTAAGAAGATCAGTACCCTGATGACAGACTCAAGAATGCCAATAGTTAAAGGGCAAGTATAGGAGCAGGAAAACTTGAATGGACAGAAAAGCACTTAATATAGCTTAAAGAAAATCCAAGAGACCATGACATCATAGAAGAGATGAAAATCCAGCATTTCCAGAAATACAAATAATAAATGAAACTGGAAGATCCATTAAGATATGGATTAAAAATATTCCCAAAATTGGCAACACAAAGGTCACTGGTATCTTAAGCAAGAACATGTTCAGAATAAACTAGTCTATAAAGTACTGCAGAATGAATGGAATATAAAAAGGAATAAGTGCAGATGAGAAAGGAAGAAACTAGAGGGAGATAAAACACATCAAATGACTGAAAAACAGAAGAAACAGTGGGAGAGTTTGAAGATACTGGAAAATAGTAAGTTTCTTGAGGATGCTGGGGAAGAGGATAAAATCAAGCATCAGAAGGGGGCCTTGGCTTTGAATAGAAGAATAACACCTTTTTTCTGAGATTAGAGAAAAGGAAGCAAGGATGGGTAAAATTGTTGAGGTGGGGAGGGTTGGAGGACTGACAAAGATCAGAATATTAAGTATCTGGAGACATTTAAAGGGAGGTTCACAGCAGTACTCAATACCATATTAATGCATAGTGATGTTGGAAAGTCAAGAATCACCTCAAGCTTTCTACCCTAGGAAATGAGGACATTGGTAATGTCATTGAAAGTGATAAGGAAAATAGAAAGATTTGTTTTTCTTGGGAGAGGTAAAAGGATGGGATAAAAACAGAAGATATCAGTTTTGTATTTGAAGTGTAAGTGATAGAGAAGTTTTTTAGGTACTGGAACATAAATTTTTTAATATGTTTATAACTTAGCTCAGTGTTTTGTATGAAATAGATACCTACAAATTTAAGTTGATTTATTTAGCAGTAAAAATAAAAGTTAGGCGTACCCTCCAAGGAGGTAATGGTCAGAAGCAACCTTATTATGAAGTAGGTAGTCCCAGCAAATTAACACACAGTATATGTACACATAGAAAGATGAGAGTATGAGATTAAGTACAGAAACAATAGGAGAACATGAAAAGAAAGGAGTATTAGCAGATAAAGCACAGAGAAGGTAATTAGAAAGGAAGCAGAGATAAATAGGAGGCTGAAATATTGTGACAATGAAAAGAGTTTCCAGAAATAAAAAAGCATCAAATAATATTTTGAGTCCTCTGACATCACACATTATTCATTTAGGATTAATATTAACAGTAAGTTTTGAACCAATCAGAACCAAGATCATCATATACTTTTTGAAATCTAACAAATGCAAGATGAAGAAAAAAGTCATAATTTACTGGCCCCAAGGTCTCTGTCCCTAACCACACCTTGAATATAAAGTTTTGCTATTGGGAATAGGAATACACACCTTGAACCACAACATCTGGCTTTGGTACAGTAGAAAATCTACGATTCAGGGGATCAATTTCTCCAGGAGCTAAAAATCCCTAAAAAAATCAGAAAGATTATTAGAATGTCTCTAAATCAAAAACAAATAAGCTAATGTTTTAGGGAAAACAACATCATCAGAAATAAAATAAATAAACTTCTTGTATGAATATGTTTGAACTCCCATAATTCACATCCAAATTAATTTTATTTGAAGTTTATTCCTAGTGGTGCCCACAAATCCTTCTCTTGGAAGTAGGCAGGGTATAAATTCTAAATGAACAGAAAGTTTCAGATTACTCCTCTTCTTTCTCTAGATATACATATAATGACACATATTTAGATGATCAGACTCCAGTGTTTATTATGAATATTTTAGTCATTAGTCCTGCTGTTTCTGCACTTTTTTTCCTGCTTTCTGCTCATTGGAAATCTCGTTTTCCAGTTCTGGGGATCAAACCTAGGACCTCTACAACTGACCTACATCCTCAGACTTTTAAAATTTTTATTTTATGTTTTTGTGGTGCTGGGGATTTGAACCTAGGGTCTTGTGCATATGAGGCAAGCACTCTACCAGCTGAGCTATATCCCCAACCCTAAAATTTTATTTTGAGTCAGAGTCTCACTAAATTGTTCAGGCTGGCTCAAATTTATGACCCTCCTGCCTCAGCCTCCCAAGTCGCTGGGATCACAGCTATGCTGCACTGTGTCTGAGTATCAGAAATCGTTTGACTTAACTTGAGTTTCTGTCCTTTATGAACTGTGATGAACTCACCTATTTTATTCTTAAGCATACCACTTATCTCCTCCTGTTTTCATTACATATAATTTATTCTAATTGAATGATAAGTTTACCAGGCATGGATTACTTTAAACAAAACATTCTTCCCATTATTTGCTCTATTCATGTTCATGTCAACTAAAGATAATCAAACAGCCATGGTCACCAAAAAAAAAACACAAACAAACAAAAACATCTCAGAAAAGAAATAATCATATATAAATAGGTCAAAGAGTCTGGCTCAGAAAGGACAGCTTAGGGGGATGGGGTTGTGGCTCAGTGGTAGACCGCTCACCTAGCATGCTTGAGGCACTGGGTTCAATCCTCAGCACCACATAAAAATGAAATAAAGATATTGTATGTCCACCTACAACTAAAAAATAAATATTAAAAAAAGAAAGGACAGCTAAGTCCCAGAGCAGATTCTCTAGGAGCCTGGTTATATATCACATCAAAATAACCTACAATGGGGAAATATATTTGCTAGTAAATCTGGAAAACTTTGGAGAAAGAAATCCCTTTGTGTAGGTTCAAAATGCTACAAAGAAGCTGAATACAAAGTCAGAAGTGCTTCATTAAAGGCTGCCTCAATAGAATTTGATGTGCGGAACATTTCAAGAGTCCCTTACAAAAAAAAAAAAAAAAAAAAACAGAAAACTGAAAACAACCAAACAAAAAGTCCATAGTGTTCTACCCAGTTGTCAGGGTGCTAAAATGATTAGTTCAATTAAAGAAAGAAACATTATGTTGCTTAGAAAGGTTAGCACTTAATCCACTGTCAGTAATTACTATCTAAGGACAATTGCATTTATTAGTCACCAGGCAAGGCACCTAGGAGTTCTGAATAGAAAAAATCCTGGGCTTGATCCTTTAGCATCTCCAAGTACAATGCCAAAGTAGAAAGCCCTGGGTGGCATAAGGAAAATGGTTGCCAAGGAGTACAAGATTTTCATCAAGGGCTGACTGTGCTTCTTACTCTGAAAACTTGGAAGAAAAACTATAATTAAGGCACACTATAAAAGGCAAGACATCCTTCAGATTTAATGAGCCACTCACAAATCTGATTATTAAGGTGACTAAGGCAGAAAAAGCCTGAGTAGCTTAAAGTTTCCCCTTACCTCTGCCATCAAGCTTCCTAAAATGTATAAAGACTGACCCCACATATGAGGCAACTTCCCCATGGGTACTCGGTCCACAGTGTGAGGATTTTGATATTCTTCATCAACCTAAATGAAAACACAAAGAGGCCAGATGAGAGGTAATACAACGCTTATGCTACTAGACCATAAAAGGCTGAGTCTCGATTTTGGTTTTACATAGTAACATAGGCAATGCACTGATAAGTGAAGCATTATAACAACAGTCTAGGGCAGTGCTTGCTCCACAAACTGTAATTACCAGAAGAGCTAATTCAAATGGAGATTCTGGTTGAGGTGTGAGGGAGGGAATGACATCTATTTTTGAAAAGACTCAGGTGATGCTGCTGATATTGCTAGGAGCTTATTCTTCCTTCCAATCCCAACAGAATGCAAGGTTGTATATCTCTTACAATCAGGGCTCTTTAACAAAGAGGAACAATGGTATACCTGATTTGTTTTTTGGGAAAATGAAGATAGGACATACTTTGTTATCCAAGCCTGATCTACTCAAATGATCCTGGATTATTGGTCTCAAAGTGGAGAATATCAAAACCTGAGAGTGCACACAGAACATCACGCTAGTCCTACCTACTGATCTCTATGTCATCCTCAGCATTACGGTTTGGTCTCATCCTATCTCCCTGTATAGTAGTGCCATGATTGAGACTCCTTTACCAATTTATTTCTAAAGGAATAAAATCATATTTCTATTGTCTTATACCTAAAGAAAAACTTATTGAACATTAAAATCAGAAGATAAGCAATTATTTGATGCAAATGAAGCAGTCCTATTGAATTATGCTTCCTCTTCAATCAGTGTTATAGCATTTTCCAACTCACCCTGTCAGGAGGAACACTGTACAGCTCTGGCAGAAGTGGGACTCCATTTTTGCCCTTGATGAGGACTGCTTCAAGAGCCTCTCTATACTCTTGAACCTACAGAGAAAAGAAAGGCAGACAGTTCTTGTAGGTACTATTTTAAAGCAGCTTATTTAACCAGGTAAAAGGGAAACAAAGGGGAATGGTAGTAGATACTTGTTATAGGCCAAATATTATTTTAGGACTTTGTATACTTTAATGTATTTAATTTCAATAATAGTAGGCATGTGTGATTGAAGCCATCTTACAGGGAAATGCAGGCTCAGAGAGGTTCTGAATTTGTGGAAGATCACAGGGCATGAAAATGGTTGAGTCCAGAGTTCAACCCTAGTCAGCCTTCTTCCAAAGTCCTGCTTGATTCCATGTGTAGTACTTCAAGTACACCTCCTTGATTTTAGGATGGGTTGGACTTTAAAACTGCATTTTCCTGTGTCAAATTTGTTTTCTAGTATGATTAGTTTTATTCCTTTGCTTAGTAATTTGTTGAAGCCTAGCAATACATAAGATGTAAAAAATAAAAACAAATACAAACAAACAAATAAGGGCTGGGGGTATAGCTCAGTGACAGAGCACATGCCTAGCATGCATAAGGCCCTGGGTTTGATTCCTGGTACTGAAAAATAAAGTTAGAAAACCCTATAATTTATGATAGAAAAATGTACAATCAGTTATTCTATAACATTTGTTTTGAAAACAAATTTGTTCTGATGAATTGGATAATTTAGCAGAACATAAATTTCATGTTTGCTTATATATGATTTCATCCCAAGAATGCATTCAGCTGCTTAAGAATACACAAAACACACACAGGCACATACCTCAGGAGGACAGTGAACTGTATCCATCCAGATATGCTGTTATAAATTTCTATCCCATTTCAGATAACCCTTCTTTTACCACTTCATAACTTACAAACTGTAACCCTCTGATGGTCAACCTGGCCACATGGCTGTGGGTATTCCCTACTCTTCTCTCTTTTTAAATTTTTCTTCTTTGTTCTATGTTCTTTTTCTCTAATTTCTCTCATTATTTTCTTGTATTTTTGCATCTCAATTATACAGAATGATAGGTTTCATTGTGGTATATTTGCACATATACTAAAACACAATCTAATCAATTTTACTCCCCAATACTGCTTCCACCATCTTTTTCTTCTTCCCCTCTAGATCTCCTCTCTCCACTCTACTGTTCACCCTCTACTTTCATGGCATCCCCCTTTTCCACTCCAGTCCATTTCTGTTTTTATCTCTGAGAAAAACTGATTGTACCTTGAATTTACAACATGTCTCTATCTGTGAAATTCAAAGAACTCCAGGGATATCTTTTTTAAAAAAATATTATTTGATCTGGGCATGGTGGCATACACCTATAGTCTCAGCAACTTGAGAGGCTAAGGGAGGAGGATTGCAAGTGTAGCCCAGCCTGGGCAAATCAGGGAGACTCTGTGTCAAAGAAAACTTTTTAAAAGGTTAGAGATGAACAGATTGGAAAAAAAAGGCTGGAGATGAAGCTCAGTGGTGGAGCATGTATATACAGTGTGCAAAATCCTGGGTTTAATCCCTAGTAGTATAAAATCATAATCTTAATTGTACATATTTATGGGATTCAGTGTAGTAATTTGATCCATAGACACAGTGTGTAAGAATCAATTTGATTAGTTAATCAATTAGGATAGTTACATTTCCATCTTTTTAATAATTTATTATGAGAGAAAAACTGTTCTGATGTACAGAGAAATGAAAGAAGTCAATAACAATATTTGGGCTATTCAGTGGTCAAAATTGAGGCAAAACAAATAGAATTTAGGTCTCCCAATTCTTATCTTAGTACCCTCAGCTACTAGTCTGTAGGGGACATCTCTGTCTCCTTTGAAGACTTCAATTTGAACACAAAATTGGTATAACCATTAACTGAAAGAGCAAGATATAACAAGACCAGTTTGCTGAAAACTCCTTCCCCAAACTCATTACCTGTTCAGTATTTCCACTGAAGACCCCATCAAGGATAAAATATGTCCAGAACAATGGCCATTCACACTCAATGTTTTCAAACAACTTCAGCTCAGCTGGTTCATAGTACAAACGATTGGGATCCTGGTAAAAATACAATAAACATTCTGTCTTATCACTCAGAGATTAGATGTACATCTTTTGTTCAGAGGTATTATTATTATTATGGCCTTTCCCTACATATAGTTTTATTCAGAAAAGTCAGTCAGTATTTAGTACTGTATGAGGTGATTATAACTAGTGAAAGTGGGATAATAAGGACTTCACAGGAGGGTATATGAAGAAGTAAGTTTAGCTTGCAATGAAGTTTCATTTGGTTTTATTCTTGCTAAATTTGAGTTAGTAATAGGATGTACAAATAGGAATGCTTACCAGGGCAGCTAGAGATGAGGGTTTGGGAATCATCCTCATAGAAATGATACATGAATTACCAGTTATAGATGAACTTAGTGAAAAAGTACTATATAAAATGAGCAAACTGCCCCCAAATGGAATCCTCACAAATCTTCAGAGTGGGGTGACAGAAGGACAGAAAGAAGACTCAGGAGAGTATAGTGTGAAAATTAAAATAGGAAAAGAATTTCAAGAAAATGTAGGAGTAGGTAATAGTGATACAAAATGAAGAAGTCAAGGAGAATAAGGATTGAGAAAAAGCTATTGGATCAGTCACTTAGAAGCTTATGATGATGTTTTAGGGCATAATTTTAGTATACTGGTGGGGGCAACAGTCAAATTCAATGCTAAGGAATAAAGTGAAAAAGAGGAAGTAAGCCAGAAAAGTTTGAGCTTGATTTAAAAGATCACAATGGCCCTTGACCATCTCACCTAAGTCTTAAACAATATTTGCATTACCAATGAAAATGTTTATTATTGACCATTAATTCTCTTTAGTAGTCAGGTGTAGTGATAAATGCCTGTAACCCTAGTTATTTGGAAGACTGAGGTGGGAGGATTACAAATTCCAGATTAGCCTGGGCAAATTAGCTAGACTGTCTTCAATAAATAAATAAGGGCTGGAGATGTAGCCCAGTGGTAAAGCACCTTTGGGTTCAATCTCCAGGAACAAAAAACACTTTTTATTTATTTAATTTTCCCCGTGGATATTTCCAAGAAAAAATTTGTCTATGAGGAAAAAAAAGGAATTTAACCTTTTCAAGATTGAGTACTGTTTAGAACTAACCAACTAAAAAAACTTGCAAAGGGTTGCTATAATTTGGATTTGGTTTGAGTATGTTCCCCAAGGGTCCATGTGTTGAAATTTAATCTGCACTGTTAGCTATTAAGAGGGCAGAAACTTAATCCAACTATGGTGTTTAGAGGTGAGGCCTGGGAGAGGGGATTGGGATTCAATAAGATTATTAGGGTGGAGGCCTCATGAATGAATACTGATGGCTTTATTAAAAGAGAGAGAGAGAGTGACCAGAAGAGACACACAGACATGCTCATGCTCCCTAGCTTTTGCCACATGATGCCCTGTACCACCTTAGGACTCTACCAACAAGAAGGCCATCACTAGGTATGAACCCTTGAACTCATATCTCCAGAACTGTGAGCCAAAATAAATAAAACACTTTTCTATATAACTCACCCATTCTGTGTATTATGTTATTGGCAGCAGAAAATGGATGAAGACAAGGGACCAGAAAGATGTACCGATGGCAAGATTTTTTTCTTTGTAATTTTAAAATATCGGGGGGGGGGAGATACTCATGAGATTATGCAAATTTTCTGGTTTTGCTTAAACTTTTGCCCACTGATTTTTAACATTCATCAGTAATTCTTTCCTGAAATTAACTAACTGCAAGAGTTTTCTTTCTTTTTATCTAATCCAGAATGGCTCCCAAACTGAGAACATAGCAGTGAAGCCCAACAAATACAGCAAACACCAGGTATTATTTTCCTATTTAGTGATTTACGTAAGCACCAACAATGACATAAATATTCTCTCTGAATGATGTTGCAGATAGCAGTGACCCTTTTCCCATATGTTCATTTGTGGGAAAAGAAACCTACTTCTTTAGGAGTTTTATATCCATCTCGTAGGAATCGACAGCAACCATAACGACCCTGGGGAGATAGATCAAAAATCTCAGAAGCTTATACATTGGTACATCAATATAAATAGTCAGAAATATATATTTGGTAAAATCTATCTGTGCAGTTTCTCACCAATACAGACCTGATAGCTAAAAACAAAAACAAAAAACCTGAAATCTGCTCAGCAGCAGAAACTGATTTCCAGCAATGTGATTTCAAGTGAGGGCTAAGTTACAGGTTCTTCCTTAGATCAGCATTACTAACAATATCCACCTTAGGGTAAGTCTGACAGCCTAATTACTAATCTATATGGTCCTGCCAATATCTCACAGAGCTTATGAGAGACCACAGGGTTTAAAAAACATATTTTTAAATTTGAGAAGTTACAAATACTGTACAGTGTACCAATATATCCATCAATCACCATAATCTTATATTAACATCTTACATAATCATAGAACATTTATCAGAACTAAAACATTAACTTTGGTACAATACTATTAACCAAAGTACAGAAGTTAAATGGTTTTCACCAGTTATTCTACTAATGCTCTTTTTGTGTGTGTGTTTGTTCCAGAACCAAATTCTGAATCCCACACTGCTTTTAGTTGCCCTGCGTCCTTAGTCTCTTCCACTCTATGACAGTTCTTCAGCCTTTCTTTGTTTTTTATGACCTTGATACTTTTAAAGAGTATTCATGAGTTATTTTGTATAATGTCCCACATTTAGTTTTGTCTGCTTTTTCTCATAATGCAATTTAGGTTATTTATTACTGGAGGATACCACACAATTGATGTGCCCTTTTCAGTGCATTATAGAAGGGGGCATGTGATGTCAATATGTCCTATTAGTGGTGAAGTTCCCCTAGTGGTATCTGCTAGGTTTCTTCACTATAGTTTTCCCATTGTAAATATTAGATATTAGATATTTGGAGGGAGACACTTTGAGACTATACAAATATTCTCTCTCTGCTTAATCTTTCATCCACAGATTTTAGCACCCATCAGTGGGTCACTCCTGAAACAATTATATTTTAGTGTTTACCTAATGGTAATTTTATATTTCCTTTATTTCTTCAATATGTTTTTGTGTGTACAGTAAACATTTACTTAATATTTGATAATGAATTATTCTTAGTTGCTTAAACATTTCATATAAGCTATGACCCCTTGGCATTAATACTATTTAAAAATAATTTTAAAAATTTTTATTGGTGAATAATAATTATACAGAACAGCAGATTTTATTGTGGCACATTTGTACATGCATATAACATGATTAATAACATTCCCCAATATGTCCACTGCTCTCTCTCTTGATCCCCCTGCCTCCCTACCTATACACTAATGGTTTCATATAGAGTCATGTTTCTACTAGCATAGTCTATAAAGAACCATTCCATCATCCTCAAAATAATGCAGAGCTCCTCCCCCACCTTTCTTTTTCTTTTTTCTCCATAACTTCCACATATGACAGGTGGGTATCTCATGAAAATCAAAGGGAAACTAGAAGAGTAGAGGAAAGGGACCACAGAGGGAAATGGGAAATACTACAGGATGATATTGACTGCTATGGTTTGGATGTGAGGTGTGCCCCAAAAGCTCACGTGTGAAACAATGTAAGAAGGTTTAGAGATTACATGATTTGATTCTGAAAGCCTTAACCTGATCAGTGTGTTAATTTCCTAATAGGACTGAGTGTTAACTGAATGTGGGTAGGGTATGCCTGGAGGAGATGGGGCATTGGGGGTATGCCTTTGGGGTATAGATATTGTATCTGGCGAGTGGAGTCTCTTTGCTTCCTGATCAGCATGTGAGCTGTTTCCCTCTGACACACTCTTCCACCACTATGTTCTGCCTCACCTGAAGCCCTGGAAAATGGAGCTGACTGTCTATGGACTGAGACCTCTGAAAACATGAGCCCTCAAATAAATTTTTCCTCCCTTACAACTGTTCTGGTCAGGGTCTTTTAGTCACAGCAGTGAAAAAGCTGACTAAAACATTGACCAAATTATATTGTTATATTGTGTGTATGTATGAATATGTAACAACAAACCCACCATTATGTATAATTATAAGGTATAAATTTAAAAATCTTATTGTTAAAATTAAACAAAATTCCAGAGCTATATCTTTTTAAATTTTTTTTAGTTGTATTTGGAAACAATACCATTATTTTATTTATTTATTTTTATGTGGTGCTGAGGATCGAACCTAGAGCCTTGCATGTGCTAGGCAAGGGGTCTACTGCTAAGTCACAACCCAGCCCCTTTAGACTATATCTTTATAGACAACCTGTACCTCCAACTTCTGGCAACCACTAATGTTTTTTTTTCCTGTTCATTTTTCTTTTCCAGAGTACCATGTAAGTGGAATCATATAAAACATAGTCTTTGGGGTCTGGTATTTATTTCACTTAGCAAAATGCACTTAAGAATCATCCATATTGTTACATAGATCAGTATTGTTGAACAGTATTACATTGGGAGGAATTATAATTTTTTATTGCATTGAAGGTTGTTTCTAGTTCTTTTTTTGCAATTATCAGTAACACTGTTATAAACATCTGTGTGCAGATTTTTGTTAGAGAATAAATAAAATATAAAATAAAAACAAATTTTTATTTTTGTAGGGTAGCTATATAGGAAAGAAGTCATTGGATCACATGGTAGGTATATGTTTAAATTTGTAAGAAACTGCCAAACTGTTTCCCAAAGTGGATGTACCCATTCTGTATTTCCACTAGCAATAACTATAGAAACTAAAAAGCTTTTAAAGGAAACTATTAGAACAGGACAACTAAAAAAAAAATAAAAGATTCCTTAAAATCACTGACACAGATCATGTTCAAGGCCTCCAGATGCACTATCCCCCTCAAAGTCACAGCCTCAAAAAGAAGAAAGGCAAATGTGGACATACCTGAAGCTTGGTGATTATCTCCTGTTTTGTGAGCTCCACCAACTGGCTGTCCTCGACAGCAAAGGCTGGGAAAGAAATCACTGACAACAGACTAGCATCAACTTCTTTGGATGTTGAAGCCCGGGGCAGTAGTGAATTAAGGATAGACTAAGAGGAAGAAATTCAAATATGGTACATTAGTAAATACCTTGGCATTATAAAACAGTTTTAGTTTCAAGAGATTAATGTGGAAGATCTTTCAGAAAATAACCCCAACATTATTCAATAGAGAGAGTTTAGAAAACTAGCTACTTTGGTTAAGTCATCCCTTCTCTTAATCCTGTTCTTAATAAGTCCCCATTCTATTCTTTTTTTTTTTTTTTGAGAGAGAGAGAGAGAGAGAGAGAATTTTTTAATATTTATTTTTTAGTTATTGGCGGACACAACATCTTTGTTTGTATGTGGTGCTGAGGATCAAACCTGGGCCGCACGCATGCCAGGTGAGCGCGCTACCGCTTGAGCCACATCCCCAGCCCCCCATTCTATTCTTAAGGAGCTGCTTGTGTATAGAGATCACTCTAACATCCCATCCATTGTCCTATTGGTCCATTAGTAGCTATTTAAGGATAAAGTTAAGGCAAAATATAGCTGCTGAAACGCAAGATAAGGAAGGGTCAGGTCTTATGCCTCTGACATATATTTTTCCCCATGGAAAAGTTTTGTTTTTAAAATTAGAAGGCAAGCTTATATTTATTAGAACACATGAACATCTAATCAGACTTTGAAAAAAAGGATAAAATTCATCACTCCAATGAGAAAAAAACATCTAAATCTTTATTTATAATAAACTCTTTCTTTATATCCATTTGTTTCAGATGGGGCCTCACAATGTTGCCCATGTTCATCTCAAATTCATGAGTTCGCCATGAGCTCAAGTGATCCTCCCATTTCAGGTTCCTCAGTAGCTGGGAATATAGGCATGTGCCACCACACCCAGGTAAAACTTAATATTTAAAAAATGATAATAATCATACCCAAAACTGAAGATATATATTTACAACATTAACATTCTGATCTCCAAATTATCTAACCCTGGAGGTTACCAAACAAAAGACTGTTTCAGGGACACTGTGAAAAATACCCCAAAACTATTATCTCTTGTTCTCTTTATATATTTAGAAAAGGAAATTTTCAGGAATATTATAGCCTCTTGATATGATGGCAATGGAGAATTTTGTATACTAAGATAGGATCCTTTCAAAACCTTTTATAACAGAACAGGAATATTATACATTTTATAGACCATGCTATATTTGACTTATCTCAGTACACTATGCTTGATAAAGACATTTCTTGACACATGGTAATAAATCAGATGATGTACTATCCATCTGCTCTTCTTAATCTATAGCTCATGCTAAATGTGAGTCTAGGCAAGAATAAAATTTTCTATAACATGGTCCATTATTCTCTTACCTGGCAGTGTTGTACTTCATCAGCTAGGACATGAATAACAGATTGGGGCCCACCTTTTCCACCAAATAGGTCCAGTTCATCTAGTGCTTCCAGCGCTGCCTGTGCAAAGCAATGGAAGAAAGGAAACCTTCAGGGTTAGAAAGATAAATACTTCTGGGCTGGAAATATAGCTCAGTGATTCAGCACTAGCCTAGCATATGCAAAGCGCTGGGTTCAATTCCTAATACCACTATCACCAAAAACAAACAAACAAATCCCAAAAGGTTTATATTTATATTCCCTGTATCCTAGTATCTTACCAATGCATATGATGTCACTTTTAAATATGTTTGATAGAGCAGAAAATACAATAATATTTATTTTTCTTTTTCTCCCATATGGTCCCAGAGAAAGTTACAATGGAGTCTATAGCACTATCAAGTCAAGCAGCACACCAAAATAATTTGACATCATTATGTACAACTATAATGCTCAAAAAAAGTGAAAAAATAATTTGAACATAGAACATGAATTTGTAGTAAACCATTATTTTTTGGGGCAAGGATGCTCCAAGTATGATACCAGCACATAAGAAATGTTAGAAGTTGTGTGGTGTAAGATAACATAACCACCATACATATTGCTACACAGCTGAGTTTCCACACAGAAGTAACTTCCTTAGAAACATACTATAGTTGACTTTAAAATAAACATTCTTAGTCACCAAACAAAGAAGGAATTCCCATGGTTTTAATTTTTTAAGAATATTTTATTTTTTACTTATAGTTGGACACAATACCTTTATTTTATTTATTTATTTATATGTGTTGCTGAGGATCGAACCCAGTGGCTTACATGTGCTAGGCGAGTGCTCTACCACTGAGCCACAACCCCAGCCCCCCCCATGGTTTTAATTTTATACTCTCTCTCTCTCTCTCTCTCTCTCTCTCTCTCTCTCTCTCTCTCTCACACACACACACACACACACACACAATTTATTGATTATAGTCAACCTAATGAGCAACAGATAAAATTTATTTCTTCTATCTGAAACTTTCTAACCATTGATCAACAATTCTGCATTCCTTCCCTTCTCCATTGCTCCAGCCTTGGTGATCATCATTCAATTCTCTACTTCTCTGTTTGACTTGTTTTTCTTTTCCCTTTGGTACTGGGGAGTGATCCCAGGGACACTCTACCACCAAACTACAATCCCAGCCCTTTTTTATTTTTTGAGATGGTGTCTTGCTAAATTGCCCAAGTTGGCCTTGAACTTTTGACTCCTCTACCTCAGGCTCCCAAGTTACTGGGATTACAGTTGTGTGCCAGCATGCCAGGCTTTGACTTTTTAAGATTCCACACAAATGTGAGATCAACATTTTAAAATAATTTATTAATTTCTTGCATTTCTAAATATGCTTTCAGATCATAAAAGTAAAGTATACTCCTTATAGAATTTTTAAAAACATAGTAAAGTATAAAGAGGGAGAAATCATTCCAAACAGCCACTAGTTTTTCCTATGCATATATATATATATATACTTGAGATTACATTTGGTATCTTTTTACAATTCATTTGCAGCATAAGTGTTTTCCACGTTATGAAAAACTACTTTGCCAGATATTCATCTGATAGAAGATTAATATTCAGAATATATGAAGAACTAAAAAAACTAACAAAAGAACAAGTAATCTAATCAATACATGGGCAAAAGATCTGAATGGACACTTCTCAAAAGAAGTACAAACAGCCAATTAGTATATGAAAAAAATATTCAACATCAAGGAAACGCAAATAAAAAAATTCCCAAACTACCCCATTCAGAATAGTCAATATTAAAAAAATGCAAAATAACAAATGCTGAGGAAGATGTGGAAAAAAGGAACTGGTGGTAGAAATGTAAATTACTACAGTCACTATGGAAAACAGCATGGAAGTTCCTTAAAAAGCCTAAAAACAGATCTACTGTATAATCCAGCTGTACCACTCTTGGGTATATATCCAAAGAAAAAAAGTCAACATACAAAAGACAGACATACATATCCATGTTTACTACAGCACCATTTACAACAGCCAAGTTATGTAATCAGCCTAGGTGCCTGTCAACAGATAAACCAATAACAAAAATATAGTATATATACACAGTAGAGTATATGTCCACATTCCATAAAGAAGTGTTTATTACTTCAGCCATGAAGAAGAATGAAATAGCCAGGCACCATGGTGCATGCCTGTAATCCCAGTGACTGGGGAGGCTGAGACAGGAGGATCATGAATTCAAAGCCAGCCTCAGCAGAAGTGAGGTACTAAGCAATTCAGTGAGACCTGTCTCTAAATAAAATACAAAATAGGGCTGGGGATGTGGCTCAGTGGTCGAGTGAGTTCAATCCCTGGTATCCCCTCAAAAAAGAATGAAATCATGTCATCTGTAAAAAAAAATGGATGTATCAGAGGTCATCATGTTAAGCAAAATATGCCAGACATTGAAAGACTAGTATTTTCTCTCATATGTGGAAACTCAAACAAACAAACATACAAACAAACAAAGGATGACCTGAAACTAGAAGAGGGACTATTAGGGAAGGGGAAATGCACCAGGAGAAAGGGGGAGAGAGAGAATGGCAAAGGAAGGTAATAGGAAGGATGAATATAATTATGGCACAATATATGAATATATGGCCATGTCACAATCAAAACCATTATTTTGTACAATGAACATGCATTAATAATTATAATTTTAAAAAAGAAGGCAAGAGAAGGCTGATAAAGTTGTTTAGGCTATCAAATCCTTAAGACAGGTACTTAAACTAGATTATATTATTTCAATATTTCTGGTCAATAGTCAAACTTATAATCAATCTTATTATCCTCATAAATAATATAACTGGGTGAGCTGGGCCTGGTGGTGCACACACCTGTAATTCCAACAACACTGGAGGCTGAGGCAGGAGGATTGAAAGTTTGAGGCTAACCTTAGCAACTTAGTGAAGCCCTAAGCAAACTTAGTGAGACCCTTCTCAAAATAAATAATAATAATAATAATAATAATAATAATAATAAAGAGCTGGGGATGTATCTCAGTGGTAAAATGTCCCTGGTTTCAATTGCCAATGCCTAAAGAAAAAAAATAATAACAAATAACACAACTGAGTGATAGATGAAAACTGTGTCAGAGTTATGGATTTATTTTTCCATATAGGCTACATCTCCTGAAAAAGTGATATTTGCCAGTTTTAAGGCAAAATGGCTGGCCAATTCATATTTTTTTATGTAAACTTAAATTCAAAATACCAGTCATGCCAAGTAAATGACTTAAGTTTCATTTCCTATTTCATCTCTTGCTAAATTAAAAATTCCTTGAGGTCAGGGTTGTGTTTTTACTAATATCTAGAGTACATAGCAGGGTATATAGTAGGCTTGTTGTTGAGCTAACAATTATGTGTTTTCATTTTGAGTTGTTTTGTAAGCATTATTTTCCTGAAGTAGAATTATTTGGTCAATGGGTATGATCAATTTTTGAGATATAATGCTAAATTGTTTTTAATGCATGTCATACCAATATAACTACCAGGAGGGTATTTGAGGGCTGAGGTTGTGGCTCAGTGATAGAGCACTTTCATAGCACATATGAGGCACTGGGTTTGATCCTCAGCACCAAATAAAAATAAATAAGTAAAATAAAGGAAAGTATTTGACAATACCTTCCTTTGTACAAAAAAAAGTGTCTTGAGGGCTGGGGATGTGGCTCAAGCGGTAGCACGCTCGCCTGGCATGCGTGCGGCCTGGGTTCGATCCTCAGCACCACATACAAACAAAGATGTTGTGTCCGCCAAAAACTAAAAAATAAAAATATTAAAAAATTCTCTCTCTCTCTCTCTCTCTCCTCTCTCACTCTCTCTTTAAAAAAAAAAGTGTCTTGATTTTTCCCTGATTTGATAAAAAAGGTTTATCTGTTGCATTCACTTGCATTAAATTGTGAGCAAGATTGAATATAATTTCCTCAATTATAGGCAGGACTGATCTAGTCTTAGGGCTAAAAGGCAGTTTCAAAGATGCTTCCCTAAAGAAATGATACTCAAAACAAAAGTAAGGGTAAGTGGAAGTAGACCAGGCACAAAATACTCATTAATAACAAAGGGGAAAATAGCAAATTCATAGCAGAGGTTTCTGGCAAAAGCCAACTTAATTAAGTGATTAAAGATAACCTTAACAGTAATGGGACAAACTTACATTATGCACTTCTTGATGATACAGAATCACCTCTGTGGTATTCTTGCCAAAAACATAACTTGAATCTAATCATAAAGGAATAGCACACCAAATCAAATTAAGGGACATTCTATAAATAACTGATCCGAGGCTGGGTAATCAAGTGAGGGGAAGCTCAGTGGTACAGTACGTGCTTAGCATGTTTAAGATCCTGGATTCTATTCCCAGGATCAAACTAGGCCAAACAAAACAAACAAAAAAACCAGCCTGTATTCTTCAAAACTTCCAGGGTCATGAAAGATAAGTAAAGACTGAAGTAGTGTTCCAGATTGAAGGAGCCTAAAGAGACATTATAACTAAATGTAATATGTTATTCTAGATTGGATCCTATATCACAAAGATTTTTTTGCCATAAATGCCATTATTGAGACAATGAAAAAAATTTGGATGAGATATGAGAATTGGATGGTAGGATAATGCCAATGTTCATTTCCTGATTTTAATGACTGTATTATAGTTATGGAAGAGTCTTTGAGGAAATTCACAACGAAGTAGTTGAGGAGTAGTGGGGCTTCATTTCTGTAGTGTACTCTCAACTGGCTCAGAAAAAAAATTGTGTGTGTGTGTGTGTGAACGTGCACTTAAACAGCTAGAGAAAAATGTAAAGTAAATGTCACCAAGTGAGAAACTTAGATGAAAAATGTATGAGAATTATTTGTACCATTCTTACAATGTTCTCCAGTCTGAAATTATTTCAAAATAGAAAAAAAAAATAGTTTCAGTGGTTAAAACTTTTTGGGTCCAATATACAAAAATAAAGGTTTGAAGAAAATGGTCATATATGACATATAATGTCATATACCTTTCATATATTGATGGGAAAAAGGAAACTAGTAAAAAAATTTTGGAGGGCAGTTTTAAAGTATATATCCCTTAACTCAGTGTTTCCACTTTAAAAAAAATCTATTCTATAAAAAATATTTGTGCAAGTTCATCAAGATATATGTATAAGAATACTAATTAAACATTATTTGAAATAGTAAAAAATGAACATAATTTCATTAATAGAGTTATTATTAAATGCTATACAACAACTGAAAAGACCAAATTAATCTTAAAAGAAATGACACAGTAGCATGTTTAGTTATGCTCTTCAGTGACACGAGATTTACTGAATGAAAAAATCAGGTTACAAAGAAGTAGGTGTAGTATGACCTCATTTTAAAATATAAATTTAATATCCGTACTATTTTTTCATTTTAAAATACATTAAAAAGAAAGAGCTTACCCAGTAGATAAATATTTATAAATACAAAGTTCCACATATATTTATTAACTCTACTGCATCAATTATATAATTCAAATTTTCTATGATCTCAGTTTTGGTTTATTGCATGTATCATAGCCTGACCATATTTTTTGTTCAATTACTACATTATAACTATTTCTGTTAGCCTTATATATCTAATATATTTACTGTGTACTAATTGAAACTACATTTCAGATTAGACTTTCTTATTATAGGTTGTGACTCTTAAAAGTCTATCATGGCTGGGCATGGTGGTGCATGCCTATAATCCAACAGCTGTAGAGGCTGAGGTAGGAGGATCATGAGTTCAAAGCCAGCCTTAGCAATTTAGCAAGGCACTTAGCAATTCAGTAAGACCCTGTCTCCAAGTAAAATATTAAAAAAGGTTAAAAAGGTTGGGGGTATAGCTCAATGATTAAGCACCCATGAGTTCAATCCTTGGTACCAAAAAAAAAAAAGTTTATCATGATCCTCTTTGTGTTCTTTATCCAATGTAATATTTTTTCTTTGAAGTCTATTTCATTTGATATTCATATAGAGTCATGCCTGCACTTTTTTCTTTCTTTCCTTCTTTTTTTTTTTTTTTTTTTTTTTGGTTCTGGTGATTGAGCCAAATGGTGCTTTTTCAACTATTCTATATCCCCAGCTCTTTTTTTTTTTTTGAGATGGGGTTCTCACTAAGTTGCTTATGATCTTGATAAATTGCTGAGGCTGGTCTCAAAGTTGTGATCCTCCTGTCTCAGCCTCCTGAGTCATTGGGATTACAGGCATGCACCATTATGCCCAGCTCCACTGATATTTTTCATGTATTTCAGACTTTCCTTATCCTTTTGTCTTTAATCTTCTGTATCACCTTTGTTATTTAGCCAATATAGATTGGATTTCTTTTTTTCTTTTTTAAAATCAATCTGTTGGGGCTGGGGTTATGGCTCAGGGGTAGAGCACTTAACTAGTATGGGTCAAGCACTGGGTTTGATCCTCAGCATGGCATTAAAAATAAATAAATAAATAAATAAATAAATGTATTGTGTCCATCTACAACTAATATATATAAAATTCGAAAAATCAATCTGTGTCTTTGCCTTTTAGTAGAAAAATCATATTATACATATTTATCATGATGGATATATTAAATTCTATTCCTGCTATACTATTTTATGCAGTCTTACTGTTTTCAGAGAAAATAAAAGCTGATAGGATGAAAAGACAGAGCTAAGCAGAAAGTGGTGGTGGTGATGATGATGATGATGATGTGGGGGACAGAGGAGAGTAAGGGAATGGAGGATTGAGAGATGGTTCTCTGATATCAAGCTTGGTCAACTGCTCCATGGAAGAACAAAAAGTTTCCTTTGTTTTTGTAATGGTAGAGATAATGGGTTTAAAGTATTTTGAAATCCTTGTGAGACATTTAAGTATAGGCATACCAGAAAAGCAGTTGGCTATCAAATCTGGAGCTTGTAAAAGTTTTTATCTACATACCCATAGTTCCATGGGAGAATCTGAATTTTGTCTGTGGTTTAAAAGAATAATTAATCTGATGATGGTCCACATGCTCATTAATTTTTTTCTATGGCAAAGGTACACCAGACTTCCTTACCCCATACTTTGTGTAAACAAGAAAGCAAAATTACCTTTGCCATTCCAACTGAACTGGCATTCAGTTCTGAGATCCCTTGGTTGGTCTTGTCTCCACGTTCCCATATCCCGAAGTCCTGGCATAACAATAATCGATACACCATCAGCAAGTCATAACTACTAAACACTAACTAGATGCACAATTCTTGAATAAAAAACATTGATAGTAACTAATCTGCCATACATATACATAACCACAATGCCAGTGAGTTGGTGGCTCTGGTAGCTACTTTCCCTATAGCTTTAAATTCTACTGAAGCCTACAAAAAGTTGGAAGACTTCATAACAGTTAATCAGAAGGGCTAAGAACTATAACTTAGTCCATCTGCAGACATGCTTCTCAAAAATTTTCACCACAGCAGGTACCCAGAGGATCTAGGAGTTGGAGCCCAGTACTTTATCTTAAATATCCAATTTAATTTTACCCTCTTTGGGCACTGATAATGTACCACACACTAACTGATGCATGTTATATATTATTCTTCCTTAATCCTTACATTTTATAGATGATGAAACTGAGATGAAAAGAGAGATTAAGTGACTCACTCTAGTTCACAGAGCTAATAAGTGACAGAACCAGGATTAATGTTTAAGTCGTCTTACTCAAGGCCTATTCTTAATAATAGTTCTATATATGTCCCCTTGATAATATAAATAATATTCAAAATCACCTTTTAAACTCTTACTTTGAAATAACTTCAGACTTATAGAAGTTGCAAAAATAGTACAGTGAGTTCCCATATGACTTTCACTTGTCTTTTTCCAATTTTAATATCTAACATAAATATAGTACAATTGTTAAAGTCAAGAAATTAACAGCAGTACAATACTATTAACCAAATTGTGTATTTTATTTGGATTTCATTAGTTTCTCACTAATAGCCTTTCTGACATTCCGTAATCTAATCCAGAATTCCATGTCACATTTGTAATGTTTCCTCAGTTTCTTCCAATCAATGATGGTTCCTCTAGTCTTATCTTTCATGACCTTGACACTTTTCGAAGATTAGTGATCATATATTTTATAGATTTTTCCAAATTTGGATTTTCATGATGTTTACTCATAACTAGACTGAGGTTATGCATTTTTGGCAGGAATATTATTGCAGCTATTATGCTGTGTCCTTCTCAGTACATTATATCAGAGGTATAAGATGCTGGATATATTATTACTGGTGAATGTTAACCTTCACTTTCTTAAGGTACTATCTGCTGAGTTTCTGCATTCTTCTGTTACTATTTTCCCTTTTGTAATTAATACATTATCTTGAAAAACACACTTTGAGAACACGCAAAGATCCTATTTATCCTCAAACATCCACCCACTAATTCATTATCCATTGGTGGATCTTGCCTACAACAATTATTACAGTGATGTTTTAGTGGAGATTTTCTAGTTTCTTCATTACTTCTATAATCATTAATTGCATTTCTCTACTGAAGAGCTGTCCCTTCTCCCTCATTTATTTATTTAGTCAGTTTTTTATATTGGTATGAGTTTCAGGATAGTTATATTTTTCCTTGACTTAAAATTCTATTACTATTTTGTTATCCAGATTGTTAACTGTTCAAGGTTAGGTCATCAGGTGTTTTTTCAGGTTGACTCCTGTGTTTTCTTTTCATTTTACTTATTAATGATTTTTTCCTGTGCCTTTTTGATATGCCCTATTCTTTTTTTGAACACTTCTTTACTTTTTGGCATTATAAGGTGCTCATCTTGTATTTTAATTAATCCCAGCCCTGGAATCAATTTCTCTACAAAGGAGCCCTTATTTATTTCATTAGAAAATTATAGAATCCAAGGCCTGGGCACTGGGTGTATTCATTGTCACAGGGATGTCATGACAGAACTTAGAATAAGATGTATACACACATGTATGTGCTTGTACATGCATACATACATGCACACGCATGCTCCCCCACATCTCTACTTATTTCTATATTCACATTTAATTGCTTTTATTTCTTCCTTCTTTTCTGGTATTGGGGAATGAACCCAGAGACTCTTTACCACTGAGCCACATCTCCAGCCTTTTTTTTCCAGTTTTGAACAGGGTCTCATTAAATTGCTGAGGCCTTGCTAAGTTGCTGAGGCTGGCCTCAAACATGTGGTCTTCTTGTCTCAGCCTCCCAAGTCATGGGGATTAAATGTGTGCATCACTGCACCTGGCCTTTTTCTAATGTCAAATCTCTGAGTTAAAGTGATGTTTCAGGAATATAAGTCCTATTTTACCCATGGCTTGCTAACCTGCCCCCAAACTCAGATATGCCCTAGTTTGTATAGCAAAGATTAAAATATAAGAAGACACAAATATCATTAAGTCTACCATTACAACTAAACCCCTGGATGCAACAGAGAGGCCAAAGAATCCTGACTTCTACCACAGCAAGCCTGTGGTCTCAGAAGGCATAGTGATCAATTGACAAATAATGTCTACTTCCATAAAAAAGTCTAACATTTATACTTGTGTTTCTGGAAAATATGGAGAAAGGGATTCCAGATTCACCCTCCTGCCAGAAACAACTTTAAAAAAAACTGTACAATTTATCATACAGTGGTTTTCCCTTCCTTCCTTCTTTTTTTCCCTTTTCTTTCTTCTTTTTTTCTTTTTTTGTGTGGTTCTAGGAATTGAACCTAGGAGCTCATTCATGCAGTGCAAGCACTCTAGCACTGAGCCATATTCCAAGCCCAAGACAGTGATTTTCAATATAATGAAGTTTCTGCAATGAAGGGCTGTGATTCCTGAGAGGTAGTAACAAACAGGACAAGTCCTATGATTGCTCCAGACTACTGTTTGTAAGCATTCCCTGACTATAGTACAGAAAGGCCAAAGAATAAAAAACAAGCAGAGTTTGGCAGATTCCCTAAATTGAGTAAATGGAGCTCAGAGTACAAAGAGACCAAGGTACATATAATTTTCAGGACAGTATTGGAGAAGAGAGAGGGGGGGGGAGAGAGAGAGAGAGAGAGAGAGAGAGAGAGAGAGAGAGAGAGAGAGAGAGAGAGAGAGAATGAGAATATGAACCTCAGAATTCTGCAGAGGTCCCTTCTCTCTAATATTCATCAGAAAAATGGCCGATGTATGTATGCAAGAAAACTACTTGAGGCTGGGGGAAGAATTGCCCAAAAGAATTAAGAGGGAAAAATACCTGGTGCTCAAATAGGATCAGAAATGGTGCTTGTTCCAACCATTTTGTGGGGGTAATGGCTAGAATATTCAAGGATCTAGGTTAAGTAGTGGGGAATAATTAGCCTTAGACTAAACATGATTCTTGACCCACATAACACCTTTAAAGAAATAAAGGATCAAGGCTGGGGTTTTGGCTCAGTGGTAGAATGTGAGCCTAGCATGCATGAGGCACTGGGTTTGATCCTCAGCACCACATAAAAATAAAATAAATGTATTGTGTCCACCTACAACTAAAATTTTATAAAAAAGAAATAAAGGATCAAACTATTTCCAACTAACTTAAGTAGATCTTAAAACAAAAATCAAGAGTATGTATGGAAGAACAAAAACATTCAGAATGCAGCAAGGTAAGATATATGATATCTGGCATCCAGTAAAAAATTATTAGGCAAGCAAAGAAGCAGGAAAATACAACCAATTAATGAGAGAAATGTCATCAACTGAAAACAACCTGGAACTGACAGACTTTAGAATTCTTAGACAAAGACATTAAAATATTTAGTATAATCATATTCCATGAGTTTAAAGAGTTAAGTGGACATGTGGAAGATACAAGAAGGACCAAAATGAACTTCTAGAAATGAAACATTTTTTTTTAGTACCAGGGATTTAACCCATAGGCACTTAAACACTAAGCCACATTCCCAATCCTGTTTTAAAATTTTTTAAGTTGTCAATGGATCTTTTGTTTTATTTATTTATCCGTGGTGCTAAGGATCAAACCCAGGGCCTCACACAGGCCAGGCAAGTGCTCTACCATTGAGCCACAACTCCAGCCCTCCCCAGCCTTTTTAAAATATTTTACTTAGAGACAGGGTCTCGCTGAGTTGCTTAGGGCCTTGCTATGTTGCTGAGGCCGGCTCTGAACTCCCAATCCTCCTGCCTCAGCCTCCCCAGCTGTTGAGGTTATGGGCATGCACCCTGTGTCTGGCTAGAAATGAAACTTTTTAAGATGAAAAATACACTGGATAGAATTCATGACAAATTAGACATTGTGAATGAAAAGATTAGTGAAGTTGAGACACAGCAATAGAAACTATCCAAAATGAGAAACAGAAAGCAAAAAAAAATAATTTAAAAAATAAACAGTGTATCAGTGAGCTGTGGATCAACATCATGTGGTCCAATACATATGTAACTGGAGTCCCTATAAATAGGGGGCAAAAAAAGTATACAAAGAAGTATTTGCTGAAAATTTTTGGTGAAAAGTATATATCCAAGAAACATGAAGAAAACTAAAGCAAGGAACACTATAATCAGAATGCTTAATGTCAGAAATAAGAAGGAACTCTATTTTTTAGATCTTTTTTACCGGATCATTATAATTATACATTATTATATATTCATACATGAAGAAGAAACTCTTAAAAAGCAGCAGAGGTATAGGAAGGCTCATTATGTAGTGAGCACAAAAGACAAGGATAACAAAGTCCTCATGAGAAACAATACAAATAAGAAGATAAAGAAGCAAATTTTTTCAGTGCTGAAAGACAAAAACACTGTCAACAGAAAATTCTATATCTAGTAACAATATCTGTCAAAAGTAAAGGTAAAATTAAAGGCATATAAAAGCTGAAATAATTAATCACCATCAGACACAAGAAATGTTAAAGGAAATTCTTTAGGCAAAAGGAATAGTACCAGTTTGAAATTTGAATGTACATGAAGGAATAAAGAGCACCAGAAATTATAAACACTTTCATTTTTAATTAAATTTCTTAGAAGGGTAATGGAACAGTTAACAAAAATTTTTAAAAATGATGTGGTGGCTGATGGTGTAACTCAGTGGCAGAGCACTTGCCTAGCATGTATGAGGCCCTGGGTTCTATCCCCAGCTCCACTAAAGAAAAAAATGTGTTGGCCACAAAGGAGGAGGGTGGTTAGTAAGAAACTGAAAGAGCAAAGGGGAGGTCAGAAAATGACTGGCAGTGTCTTTAGCATGGTCCTACAGCAATTACACTTATGCATTCTTCAAATACTAATAACTTCATATATCCTTTTTGAGGTATTATACAAAAAAACTACACACTTAAACTGTAAAATTTGGTTTTATCCTACGTTTAAATGTCTGAAACTGTCATCATAAAAATGATCATTTGCAAAATCCCCAGTCTCTTTAAAAATTTTTGTTGTTATTGTTGTAGATGCACACAATGACCTTAATTTATTCATTTTTTTATGTGGTGCTGAAGATTGAACCCAGTGCCTCACACGTGCTAGGCAAGTGCTCTACCACTGGGCCACAAGCCCATCCCTCTCCCAGGCTCTTCATACCCACTGTAATTCATCTCTCCCTCTGCCCTTGCTTTCTATCGCTATACATATCTGCTTTCTATCACTATAGATTTCCAGAATTTTGTATTAGTGTAATCATAGAGTATATAAATTTGTGTCTAACTTCTTTCACTAAGCATAATTTTATTAAGATTCATTCATATTGTTCATGAATGTCATAGTTCATTCCTTTTTATTGCTGAACAATATTCCATTTTATGGGTAAACTGTAATTTGTTTACCTATTTATCTGTTGATGATCATTTACATTATTTCCAGTTTGGGAGATTATAAATAAAGCTTCAATAAACAATAACAAGAACAACAAACTGTTTATGTTAGATCAAAGGAGGAAAAAAAACCCACATTCCTGTATAGTGTCTAATGTAACATTTTATACAGATAGTATGTTATATATAATGAATTAATATGAAGTTACCTCATATGGTAGGTGTAAGGAAAAAACCTTTTTGTATGCTAAATTAATACCTACAGATAACATTAAACACATGAGCAAATTTTATTTCTACATAGCTAACGGGTTCATCATTCTCCCTAGACATCTTGCTCCCATTTATGACTTTAAACCATTAAAATAAGATCATAATTTAGCCCCAGATTTACCAACACATGCTATAAGATATCAGAAAGTTTGAGATTATAGTATCTGAACCCTCTGGAAAGAGACTGAATACAATTTCTGCCAGAAGTCTTTTTAGATTAGTTCACTATGAGGGACAGCATTAAGAGAACGGATGGATTGTCTAGTATTTTAAAAACAAAACCATCATGTGTTTAAAACCCACTCCAAAATGAGCTACTTACAGCAGTTTTATATGCAGCTTCAATGTAAAACACAAGGTTCTGTATGAAATTGACTTCATCTAGGCTGTGGATGATATGAAGTCCTAAGAAAAAAAGAGAAAAATGATATATAGCTAGTCAATTAGCACTACAAGTTTGATAGGCAGCCATACAGGTGAAATGCTCACTGCTCCCAGGTAATCCACTCTGGCTTAGGAAAAAATAGAAGACATTTTGATTTGTAACCATAAAAAAGAAAAGATCACAAATCAATCCTAGGCTAGTCTCCAATTAAATGAGATGTGAGTATATTTTAATAGGAAACAGGAAACATTTTAACTATTATTTATAGGTTTTTATAGAAACTCTGATTCCTGATACTTTAGGTATCTAATTTATAATGTACTTAAATATATAAAATGATAAAGACAATTATTTCAAAACAGAGTGTGAAGGAGTCTAAACACTAAGCAAAACATAAAGTGGATAAAATGATGATATTAATAACTTTAAGCTGTATTTTGAGTAAAAATTACAGTTATTCTAAATGTAAGATACTCAAAGACAATTATAGATTACATATGGAATGTTTGCATGAATAATTTTTATAGCAACCTTAACAGATGGGTACCTCTATTTTCTCCATTAAATTTAAAGTGATTAACTATTTCACATAACTAATAAATAGTGGAACAATGACTCAGTTGACTGTAGACTTCTGTTTCACTTTAGAGATTGAATTCCTAACCCAGATGCTATACTACCTCCTAATATGAAAAATGTGATCCACTTTTTTTTTGTCTAAAAAATCTTTTTCTCCCCAATTTCACCACCAAAACAGAACTAAAACTAAAAAAAAAAACTAGAGAGATGTTTATAGTCATTTTCTTTGGTGTCAAGATTCAAAATAGCCTTATTTTCTTCTTGTTTAGACAGCTTTGTAATTTTATAGTATTCTATAATAAATAGGTACTACTTATGTAATTTAAAAAGTTGTATATAAAAGCAAAGTCATTAAATAAGGTAGAAAATGGGAGGATATATTTCATAAAATTTTATAGAAAACTATCAAATCCTGAGTGCTAAAAATGTTTATATGTATAAAATAAACAATTAAATTTTAAATACACCATTTGTAACAAAAATATTACTGCATGCATATTGTCTAAAGCTCTATTTAGACTAAGAAAGTATGTCAGAATTGAAGAATAAGGATGCTTGCTTTTCCCTTTCTGGTCTTTAAATAAGCAGGAAGAAGATGTGAAAATTGTGTTAATTGTAGATGCTGAATGTTAAAGTTTCTCATATTTTCCTGATAGAAAAATATTATATTTCAACAAGGATTTTATATCCACTTTTGTAGCAAAATTAGGTTGGTTCAGTGGAAATGATTATATCTACCAGCTGTGTCATGTTATACCAAGTTCAGAATTTGCAGTTTTCTGAGTAATGGGTGTATCTACAGTGAGTAGGTCTAGGGGAAAAATACATTTTTAAAAGTGCTTGAGAGCCAGGCATGGTGGTGCACACCTAAAACCCCAGTGACTTAGGAGGCTGGGGCAGGAGGATCACAAGTTCAAAGCCAGGCTCAGCAACATAGTGAGGCCCTAAGCAATTCAGTGAGACCCTGTCTCAAAATAACAAATAAATAAATAAATAAATAGAGCTGGGGATATGGCCCAGTGGTTAAGTGTCTCTGGGTTCAATTGCTCCTACCAAAAAAAAAAAAAAAAAAAAAAAAAAAACTAAAAAGGGTGGGGAGGAGGGGGCAGCTTGGGAATGGAAAAGAAAAAAATTCTTCTAACATTCTTAGAAGCATGATGTAAAAAGGTTGTCAAATATTTCATTCTCCTTTCTCTTTTTTTCAGGTACTGGGAACTAAATCAAGAGCATTGTGCATAGTGGGCAAGAGCTATACCATTGAACTATATGTCCAGCCTTTTAACAAAAAATAAAAGATCAGTAGAGGAGAGGAAGTGGAACAGGGGGAGGGAGGAGGAAAAGGAAAGGGGAAGTACTGGGGACTGAAGTGGAACAAATTATACTCCATGCTTGTACAATTATGTCAAAATGAATCCCAATAGTATGCATAACTATAAAACACTAATAAAACATTTCCTTTTTTGAGACAGGGTCTAGATGGCATCAAACTTTTTATCTTCTTGCCTCAGTCTCAGGAGTAGATAGGGTTACAGGGGAAAATCCAAAATGTTCTACCAGAAAACTTCTAGAACTAATAAATGAATTCAGCAATGTAGCAGGATATAAAATCAACACCTATAAATCAAATGCATTTCTGTATATCAGTGACAAATCCTCAGAAAGGGAAATGAGGAAAACTACCCCATTTACAATAGCCTCAATAAAATACTTGGGAATCAATGAAAGAGGTGAAAGATCTATATATTGAAAACTATAGAACCCTAAAGAAATAAATCAAAGAAGACCTTAGAAGATGGAAAGATCTATCTTGCTCTTGGATAGGCAGAATTTTTTAAAATTTTCTCTAGTTATACATGAACACAATATCTTTATTTTGTGAATTTATTTTTAATGTGGTGCTGAGGATCAAACCCAGTGACTTATATGTGGGAGGCAAGTGCTCTGCCACTGAGCCACAACCTCAGCCCCAGATAGGCAGAGTTAATATTATCAAAATGACCATACTACCAAAAACACTATACAGATTTAATGCAATGCAAATCAAAATCCCAATGGCATTCCTCAAAGAAATAGAAAAAGCAGTCATGAAATTCACCTGGAAAAATAAGAGACCCAGAATAGCTACAGCAATAGCAGGAAGAGTGAAGCAGGTGGTATCACTAAATTAGACCTTAAACTATATTGCAGAGCAATAGTAACAAAAACAGCATGGTATTGGCACCAAAACAGACTGGTAGACCAATGGTACAGAATAGAAGACACAGAGACTAACCTACAAAATTACAATTATCTTATATTAGACAAAGGTGCAAAAAACCCATATATTGGAGAAAAGATAGCCTCTTCAACAAATGTTGCTGGGAAAACTGGAAATCCATATGCAACAAAATGAAATTAAAACCCTATCTCTCACTATGCACAAAATTCAACTAAAAGTGGATCAAGGACCTAGGAATAAAACTAGAGACCCTGCATCTAGTAGAAGAAAAAGTAGGCCCTAATCTCCATCATTTCGGATAAGGCCCCAACTTCCTTAATAGGACTCCTACAGTGCAAGAATGAAAATTAAGAATCAATAAATGGGATGGACTCAAACTAAAAAATTTCTTCTCAGCAAAAGAAACAATCTGTGAGGTGAATAGAGAGCATACTTCTTGGAAGCAAATTTTTACCCCTCACACATCAGATAGAGCACTAATCTCTAGGATATGTAAAGAACTCAAAAAGCTAAACACCAAAAAAACAAATAACTCAATCAACAAATGGGCCAAGGACCTAAACAGACACCTCTCAGAAAATGATATACAATCAATCAACAAATATATGAAAAAAAAATGCTCATCATCTCTAGCGATTACAGAAATGCAAATCAAAACTATTGTAAGATTTCATCTCACTCCAGTCAGAATGGCAGCTATTATGAATACAAACAACAATGTGTTGGTGAGGATGTGGGGGAAAAGGTACACTCATACACTACTGGTGGGACTGCAAATTGGTGCAGCCAATATGGAAAGTAGTTTGGAGATTCCTTGGAAAACTGGGAATGGAACCACCATTTGACCCAGCTATTCCTCTCCTCGGTCTATACCCAAAGGACTTAAAAACAGCATACTACAGGGACACAGCCACATCAATGTTTATAGCAGCACAATTCACAATAGCTAAACTTTGGAACCAACCTAGATGCCATTCAGTAGAGGAATGGATAAAAAAAAATGTGGTATATGTACACAATGGAATATTGCTCAGCAATAAAAGAGAATAAAATCATGGCATTTGCAAGTAAATGGATGAATCTGGAGAAAATAATGCTAAATGAAGTTAGCCAATCCCAAAAAACAAATGCAGAATGTTCCCTCTGATATAAAGAGCCTGATTCATAGTGGGGTAGGGAGGGGGAACAAAGGAGGAATAGATGAACTCTAGATAGGGCAGAGGGGTGAGAGGGAAAAGGAGGGGTAAGGGGGTTAGAAATGATGGTGGAATGAGATGGACATCATTATCCAAAGTACATGTATAAAGACATGAATTAGTATGAAAATACTTTGTATACAACTAGAGATATGAAAAAATTGTGCTTTATATATGTAATATGAATTATAATGCATTCCACTGTCATATATAAATTTAAAATATAAAATAAAATATTGAAAAAAAGAAAAAACAAAAAATTAAAATGGCAAAAAAAGATTTTGAACTTTGCCCTATTCTAAAAAATACAAAACAGAATATTCCTTTAGTTTAATTTTGCAGTTCTTTTATTATGAGTAAGATACTGAATCTTTTAGTATAAGCCATTCATTTTTCTTTTCCAAAGAACTGTTTGGGCATAATCTTCATGGAATTCCACTGAATTACTGGTCCTTCTGGTTTATTGATATATACAGCTTAACACAGAACTACAGTTTCTATTCTTTTTTGTTTCTGTCACTGATATTTTAATGAATATTAAGGAAATTAATCTTTTTCCCATCATATATATTCCAAGTATCTTGTTTGAATTTTGATTTTTTTAGGTTGAGTACCACTTTATCTGAAATGCTTTGGACCAGAAGTGTTTCATATTTCATATTTTGGAATATTTGCACATACATAATGAAATATCTCAGGGAAGGGACACAAGTTTGAACACAATATTCATTTGTTTCATATATGCCTTTCACATTTGTTTCATGTACCTTATATACAGAGCCTGAATGTAATTTTATACAATATTTAGCAGCCTACATTTTGATTGCCACCTGTTTTTCACAGGAGGTTAAGTGTGAACTTTTCCATTTGTTGCATTATGTTGACACTCAAAAAGTTCTGGACTTTGGAGCATATTAGATTTTGAATTTTTCATATTAGAAATGCTCACCCTGTAGTATATTTTCCTTCTCAGAAAATTTTATAAAATAATTTTATCCTATGAATATTTCTGGCAATTTTATGCTTTCACATTTTTTATATAAACATTTTATCTACTGACAGATATTTTAAATCGGAGCTACATAACTTTAGAACTAAAAAGGACTATATGATTTAGTACCATCAAAATGTAAACTTCTCCTGATTCATGGTTCTGTCAAAATAGCAACCACAGTACAGGGTAGCTGCAGCAGTAAACATCTTTCTTGTAGCAATAATAACCTTAACTTATTGAATAGAAGGATACAACAAAAAGAGAGAGTGGCATTGGACATCAGCTTCACAGTTTCATCTTGTCATTTTTCATATACCAACATGATTGAACAGAGACTGTGAGAAGGCAAATGTGAAACAGGTCTTGATCATCTCTTAGTATCACAGCTAACAAATCACTATACTGTATAAAGTCCACACATTTCTCCCATCTGTCCCTTTGCTCATGATATTCTCTGATTAAATAGCCTTTCCCTCCTTTCCACATCTTGAAACCCAACTGTATTTTTAAGCCTCGGTTCAACTGCTATTTCCTCTGTGATTCCATCATTCATTCCCTTCTTTTGTACTTTATAGAGCTGCATTTTTCTTGCTCTTAAGAACTTATTTTCTACTCTGTATTATAAATGTGTACCTGAATTTTAGGAAAAGAACCATATCTTAGCATTCTTAAACATATCTTACAAAGTACAGTGAACAGTATTAGAGTACTGAACTGCAGATGTTCAAAATATGTTAAACAATTTTGTTAACCAAGGAAGAAATCCAATCTCTTGAAACAAGACGCTAAGCACAAGCCCTCTGGATCCTATCCCTTCTGTAGATCTAAGGCACAACTTATTGAATCCAGAGTGCAGAGGTGAGTACACACGAACTGAGGTAGGCTGGATTGGGCCAAGGCAACTATGCTACATAAAGCATTCTAAAGCATGTGGGCCTCCAAGAACACAGTTTGTTCTATGGATTAAACTTAAATCTACTCAATTTATAGATTGACCTGCATTTACCTAACATTATGCCTCTTTCTCCTTCATTTTTTCCAGTACTGGGGATTAGACCCAGGGCCTCTTGCATGTTAGGCAAAAGCTCAATCACTGAGCTATATTCCCAGTCCTTTTTTGTTTTGAGACATTTTCACTAAATTGCCCAGGCTGGTCTCCAACTTGAGATCCTCCTGACTTGGCCTTCTAAGTAGCTGGGATTACAGTTGTGCACTACTGTGCCTAGTTTCTCCTTCATTTTTTAAAAAAAACAGCTTGAGGCCGGGTGCAGTGGTGCATGCCTGTAATCCCAGTGACTCTGGAGGCTCATTCAAGAGAATCATAAGTTCAAAGCCAGCCTCAGCAATTTAGTGAGGCTCTAAGTAACTTAGTGAGACTTTGTTTCAAAATAAAAACAAAAAGGGCTGGGGATGTAACTCAGTGGTAAAGCACCCCTGGGTTCAATCCATGGTACAAAACAAAACAAAACCCACCACTACAACCAAACCAAACCAAACCAAACAAACAGAAATTCAGCTTAAGAAATAATTCAAATACCAAGTAACTTACCCATTCTAAGTATATATAATTTAATGAATTTTCTTGTATGCACACTTGTGCAAATCATCAGCACGATTAATTTTAGAACATTTTCATCACCCGCAAAAGAAACCCTGTACCCCTTAGCAGTTTTTCCCCATTTACTTTCAATACTTGCCTCATAGCAAGTAGTCACTAATTTACTTTCTGTCTCTATAGATTTGCGTCATTGAACACTTACGTAAATGGAAGCATGTAATTGGTGGCCTTTTTGTCTGGGTTCTTTCATTGAGCAAAACATTTTCAAGGTTTATCTGTTTTGGCATGTATCAGTATTTTATTTTGTATGCTAAAACTTATTCTGTTGTGTAGATGAATCACATTTTATTTATCCAATCATTAGTTAATAGGCCTTTGGGATGTTTCTAATTTTTGGCTATCATAAATAATGTTGTTATGAATATTCATGTATAAACTTTTTGCATGAACATATGTTTTCTTTTTCCTTTTTCATTTTTCTTCAGTACTAGGAATTGAACCCAGGGCTTTGAGTATGTTAGGCAAGAACTACCACTGTGTTACATTCCCAGCTCTGAAGTCTTAATTTCTCTGGGGTATCCATGAACTTAGAAGCAAAATTACTGGATCACATGGTAATTCTTTTTAACTTTTTGAGGAACTATTAGATTGTTTTCCAAAGGGGCTATACCATTGTAAATTTTTGTCAGCAGTGTATGAGGGCTCCCACTTCTGTGTACCCCCAGCAACACTTGATATTATCTGTGTTTTTGGCCACAGTAATTCTAGTGGGTGTGCAGTAGTATCTCATTGTAGTATCAATCTGCATTTTTCTAATGACTAATGATGTTCAGTGTCTTTTTGTGTATTTATTGGTTATTTGAAAATCTTCTTTGGAGAAATGTCAATTCAGATATCTTGGCCATTTTGAATTAGGTTATTAATCTTTTTAATAGTTGTCAAGTTCTTTTTTCTAGATATAAGTACCTTATCAGATATATTTGTAATTATTTTCTCCTGTCATGGATTATTTTTTTTTACTTCCTGAAGGAGTCCTTTGAAGCATAAAAAGTTCTTAACTTCAACAAATACCAATTTATCAATTTTTTTCTTTAGTTTAACTATTTATGCTTTTGTGTCATATCTATGAGAACTTTGTCTAACTCAAGATCAGAAAGATTTACTCCTATATTTTCTTTAAGTGTTTATCATGGACTGAATTATGTCACCCCCTCACAAATCATATATTGAGCCCTAAGTGACAATGTGACTGTATTTGGCAGTAGGGTATTTAAAGAGATAAATATGGCCATTTTGGTGTATTGTCCTAATCTAATATGACCTGTATCATTATAAGA
Organism: Urocitellus parryii; assembly: GCF_045843805.1. Classification (NCBI taxonomy): domain Eukaryota; kingdom Metazoa; phylum Chordata; class Mammalia; order Rodentia; family Sciuridae; genus Urocitellus; species Urocitellus parryii. The sequence goes on from NC_135547.1 coordinate 77,509,875, forward strand.
AGAGGAAGACACCAGGAATGCTCACACAGAAAATCCTATGTGGGGGCACATAATCCTAGCAACTCAGGATTTTGAGACTGAAGGATTGCAATATTGAGGCCAGCCTTAGCAAGCTAGTGAGACCATGTCTCAAAATTGAAAAAACAAAAGAAAAAGAAAAAGGACAGGAAATGTAGCTCAGTGATAGAGCACCACTGAGTTCAATTCCCAGTATGGGACTAGACTGAGAGAAAAGGCCATGTGAGGACATAGCGAGAAGGCAGTCATCTGCAACCCAAGAAGAGAGGTCTTACCAGAATCCAACTCTGCCATCCTTGAACTTGGACTTTGAAACTCCAAAACTGAGAGGAAATAAGTTCTTGTTGCTTATGCCACTTATTCTGTGGGATTCTGTTATGGCAGACTAATATAGTGTTTTACAGTTTTAATAGCTAATTTTGCTTGTTGACCTGACAGTACTGAGGGATGCCTACAAAATTGGTAAAGCTTACTTCATGGTTTTTCCATGTTCTACACTTCTCTGAGGTTCTATTCATTTTTAAAAAAATTATTTTAGTTGTTGTTGGACCTTTATTTTATTTATTTTTATGCGATGCTGAGAATGGAACCCAGTGCTTCACACATGCAAGGCAAGTGCTCTACCACTGTGTCACAACCCCAGTCTTCTATTCATTTTTTAAATGATTTTTTCTCTGTCCTTGAGATTGAATCTCTGTTGGTCTATTGATTTTTCCTCAAGCATGGTTTTCTTCAGATTTGTAAATATTTTATGAGTATTTTGAAATCTTTGTCTCCTAGATCCAACATATGTGTCCTTTCAAAGGTAATTTCTATTATCTGTTTTTTCTTGTGGATGACTAATACTTTCTTATTGCTTTGCCTGTCTCATTAATTTTTGTTGAAAATGGATATTTTTAGATAATATGTTGTGAGAACTCTAGATACTGATACATTATTCTCTCTTATTTTTGTTTATTTATTTAGTTTCCTGGATGGACTATTTCAGTGAAATCTATTATCTCCATAGTATGCAGCCTCTCATAATCCTCAGAGAGGAATTGGGCAGGTGCACTATCACAGGGAAGATGGTGTTTTAGCAGGTGACTCATTGACTGTCTCTTAATCTGTTATGCTTCTGCCTCCAATGATTCCAACTGATTTCTGTACTCTTTGGTACAATATCCTATAAATTGCATCACAGTCTCATCCAATTAAATTCAGGCCCCTCTTCAGGTAATCTTTGAGTCAAGTCTTTGAGACTTGTTCCAACACTAGGAAGACTCCTACCTTGGTTCTATTAAAACCTGGTTCTATTAAAACTTTCAGCTACTCTTTGGTTTAGCTTATTACTCTTAATGAGCAACTAGTCTTCTCTATTGCTTAGAATCAAATTCTACATTGTTTTTTGAAATCACCCTTAGGCTTGAACTTTCTCACACTTGTTCCAAAAAAGTCAGTTCTCTTTGGAAGAGCTAAGATGTTTGGTACTTACAGTTTGCCTTTCCCCCTAAGCCAGTGGTCCAGAACTGTTGGTGATAACAGTAGTCCATACCTTTTGGAGTGATATTTCTTCTTTACAAACTGAGTACTAAGCACGAGTGGTAGCCTATGAGCTTCTCAGCTTTTCTCTCCCAGTGTTAAACATCTGTCCTAATAGAGAGGTGGACTGAAGGCAATCAGAGATTAGTATTCTCCCCTTACCCTGCCTAGGGAAAAGATTCCATTCTACAAGGGGCTAGGAGTGAAGAGGAGGTGAGCTCCAGACTTCTAAACAAGGACATTGCTTGGACTAGAGCTTCTAAAACATGAGTGAGGAGGATGAGAAATTATGGCAATCTACCTCTCTTAAAGACATACAGTAGCACTGATCTGGAGCTGAGAGTAGAGGAGGATTTGGATTTTGGCTATACCTACCTTGAATAATAATTCTGTCATGATGATGTGGAGTGGAGGAGGGAGTAGATTGAGACTCAGAAGCCACAGTTCCTCACTGCTTTTACCAAGATTTAGGACGTTTGCTGGAGAGTTTCTCCACTTGTTCTATGTCCTTTGGACAATTTCCATTTACTTAAAAGGGTTAGTTTTCTGAAAATAATTTTTAGCATTTGTGATTGCTTTGCTGGGGGAAGATCCATGAAGCTCTTTATACTACCATTATGTAAGTTGCAGTCAGATTCTGTCTTAACCAAGGTTCAGATTAAGTATTCAGAAACATGCATAGTATTACTAAATAGTCTATGAAGAACTTTCATACTCTACCAATTATATCTCACTTAAGCACTTTCCATTTTCAAGGCAACTGCCTAACAAAGGTTCTGTAATCACTTCTTGCTAAAAGTATTTCACTAACTTCCTCTCAAGCTTTCCATCTTAATTTTATTCCCCAACCCAATCTATCCTTCTTGCTACTAGAGTGAATCATTTGAAACTTCCTTTATCTATATTGAATGTTTTTCCACTGATTGCAGACTAAAGTCAGAACTATTTACCTGTCCTCAGATAGCTAGGCCCAACTTTCTAGCTTCATATTTTGCCATTTTCCAGACATGATTTACACCCTAAACATAGAACAGACCTAGCCTTACTTTGATGGCCTGAACCTTTCAAATTTCTATGTGGTACTCGTACTATTCCTTTACTTGTGAATTTCTTACTCCTATTTATTTATCAAAGACCTGATCAAATAACATCCACCTTATTCCAAGAATCTATCAAGTGAGCTGAGTGCATTGAAAATCAAATGTTAAACCAGGAATCAACAAACTTTCTTATAAGCCTTTTCAGTATGTTTCTGTTTTTATTCTGAGCTCAAAATGAAAAACCACAGCTGGGTGCAGTGGCACATGCCTGTAATCCCAGTGGCTCTGGAGGCTGAGGCAGGAGGATCATGAGTTCAAAGCCAGCCTCAGTAACTTACAGAGGCACTAAGCAATTCAGTGAGACCCTGTCTCTAAATAAAATACAAAATAGGGCTGGGGATGTGGCTCAGTGGCGGAGTGCCTCTGAGTTCAATCCCTGGTACCAGAAAAAAAAAAAAAAAAGAAAGAAAAAAAGAAAAACCACCTGTTTGCTTTGCAAAAAACAACAAAACAAAACATAACTCCAGAGTTGGTATTAAAATAATACTAGAGCTGGGCATGGGGGTACACACTTGTTATCACAGCCCCTGGGGAGGCTGAGTCAGGAGGATCACAAATTCAAAGCCAGCCTCAGCAATTTAGTGAGTTTCTAAACAATTTAATGAAACCCTGTCTCAAAATAAATAATAAAAAGTGCTGGAGATGTAGTTAGTGGAATAGCACCCCTGGGTTAAATCTCCATTACCAAATTAAAAAATAAATATAAAAATAGAAATTATAGCATTTCTATTAAAAGAAATAAAACTAGCTAGATGCAGTGGTGCATGCCTATAATCCCAGAGGCTCAGGAAGCTGAGTCAGGAGGATAACAAATTCAAAGCCAGCCTCAGCAAAAGTGAGGCACTAAACAACTCATTGAGACCCTGTCTCTAAATAAAATACAAAAGTAGGGCTAGGGATGTGGCTCATTGAGACCCTGTCTCTAAATAAAATACAAAAGTAGGGCTAGGGATGTGGCTCATTGAGACCCTGTCTCTAAATAAAATACAAAAGTAGGGCTAGGGATGTGGCTCAGTGGTCAGGTGTCCCTGAGTGCAATCTCAGTAACAACAACAACAACAAAAACCTAAATATTTTATATTTATCCAAGAAAAAAATTTCCCTCCAAAAGGATAGACTATGTGGGTAACAAATTCATAATTTTGAGAAAAGTTTAATCAGGCTCTGGGATATATGTTCTAGAGTAAAAGAAGAAGGGTTTATCACCAGAGATGTGTTTCTGCAAGAAAAGGAGAAGAGAATTCTGAGGGCATTCCTACCTTGGATGACCTTAGTATTAGAGATCTCTGTAATCAGATAAGAAGAAATGTCAAAAATGTGGTATTTCTAGGGTTATAGTTCAGTGCTTGCTTAGTACCTGCAGGGCTCTTAGTTCCATCCCACACACCACAAATACAAAAATATGGTATTGTGAGAAGTACATTAACTGACTCACTATCATCCGTCAAATGTCTCATTAAATTCATATACTTGATATAATGAGATTCCTTGCTCCTCCAAATGTAGGATAAATTAAGGGAATTATATTATTCATTACATTTTCCATTTCCATGTCAAGTAACTAAATCTAACAGCAAAATCACCTGAAAAGAGTGTATAATTCAATAAAAAATGGATTCTGATCCCTAAGGCAATTCTGTAAATATAAATCAGATCCCTAAAGATAGATGTATTTCATAACATTCATAAAGAGTATTACAGTAGGTGCTTATCCATACAATATGAGAACAACAAATAAACCTAGCCCTTCCTTTCCATTTCCTGGTATCTAAGAATTAATAAATAATAAAAGTAACTATCTAAAGAAGATCTACCTCAAACTTCTTGGTTCTCATTTTAAAAGAATATTAATTAGTACCCCAGACTTATTATATCTCAATATAATAAAACATTAACTAGTCCTCAAAGAATCTGTATAAAATTTGCAAACTGTCATTTGTTTCCAATATGCTTCTTTGAGCAATGTCAACAGCTATGTTATTTTTTTGGTCAATACCTTTGGAGAAGCCAAGTGTGCCAGAGCAAGTGCTCCAAGCTCAGGGAGTTACACTACTTCTCTCCTTGTACTGACCTGAGGCAGTCATTTGTGCTAAGAAGAGCAGGTATACAGAGGTAGCATCCAACTGCAGGTGTCCCCACTGGTCATCACCCACTACAGTAGCACAGGTTTTGGTATTGTACTTGGCATGAAGGCTATCCTTAGTACTCTGACTATACTTGAAGGACTCTACTTTATCCACCTGAAATAAAACAAAAACAGTAAAAGAATATTCAGAAAAATGAACCTATATGCCACACTTCTGTAATACTCTAACATACATTATTGTACTCAGTCTTTGGGCAATTATGAATATTTAAAATACACTGTTACTTCTTTTTCCATAATTGGGGAAGTCCGTTATTGTTATTTTTCAATGTAGGCAATTTAATTTTTCAATTTTAGGCAATTTAGTAAACAATGCCAAATAGTCAAAAACACCTATTTCCTGTTTACTGCCTCTCAGTCTTCAGATGGTTGCTTTGCTACATTATAGATATAAAATGAGATTCAAAATGTTCTGATTAAGAACAGCTTAGTAAGAGATAACTCAGTTTACACATTTGTTCCTGATGGGACACCTGGTGTGAGGAAGTGGGAGGGTATTGATTTTGAGGAAAAATAGGTCAAGGGGACATGTTTTGAAGTAGTAATGAAAAGAACTGGTCAGAGAAAGAGTGACAGGTATGACAGAAGCTGAAACTAGAGATCAGAAGGGAAACATGGGGATCAGGGAGGTAGTTCAGTGGTAGAGTATGTGATTAGCATACATGAGACCCTGGGTTCAATCCAAGCTCACAATCCCCCCCCACACACACACAGACACACACAAAGTTCAGATGAGAAACACTGGGCAAGGGACAACTGAAAGACTTAGTTCTTGAAACTTAGATTTGAATATTTATGCTTATGACATATGATACTACTTATTATACCTTAAATATGGTTTGGAAATTAGAGACATTAAAACTATTTATTAGAGTAGAAAGTTCAAATATTTAAAGTATAAAAAAGTAGTAAAGAAGGGTCAGGGTTGTGGCTCAGCAGCAGAGCGCTTGCCTTGTATGTGTGAGGCACTAGGTTCGATCCTCGCACCACATAAAAATAAATAAAATATTGTGTCCATATTTTAAAAACAGTAGTAAAGATAGGGAAAGAGAAAATAATAACTATCCAATAAACAGAGTACTGAAAAGAAAGTTCAGAAATATGGAATAAATTTCTTTCTACTTTAGATTTGTTGTGTGTCTACGAGCAATTACTTTATCCATCTAGATCTCCATTATTCTTCTAACGAAACATAACTTTGATCTTCAGAAAATTAAGTCAGGTTCAATGTCTGCAACATTTTTAAGATCTAAAATGAAACAATTTTAAGTAAAGTACTTTTGTACAAAGAAAATATCATAAACTCAAAAGACAAATAGTAGATTGTTAAAATGTTTGCAATGCATGTGACAAAGGATGTCCATAATGTACAAAAACTCCTCAGTAGGCAATAAAGAGGCAATCTAAAAGAAAGATAGGCAAAGGACCTATAGGGAAGGAATTGCAAATTTTCCATCTAAACATGAAAGGATGCTCAACTTCACTCAAGGTCGGGAATTATAAATTATTGAAGTCCAAAATTCTTTATATCCATTTCTAAAATCTAAAACACTTTGAAAGGCTATCTCACTTAAGTTTTGCATCAAAGTTCATTTGGTGCAGGTTTAGACTGACATAAAGCTATTTTTGGACTTTATTCCAATTGATGTGAAAAGGCATTTTTCCCTTCAGAGGTATGTTTTTGATTAAACAGTGCTGTCCTGAATCCACTGGAGGAATAAAATAAATATATGGTATATGTATTGCACTATCTTTTAAAGATCTGAAAAAAATCTTAACTCTAAAATTGATAGGGCCCCAAGAGTTCAGATGAGGGATTTTAGGCTTATACTATCTTCTACCAAGTATATGTAATTGCATGAACGGTAATGATGGAACACATTTTTAAAAATCCCTTGTAGAAGGGAGAAAAAAAAAAGATTGGAATGAAATATCTCGGAGGGAGTCTGGTGATGGGATTATGGATGACATTTTCTCATTGATTTTCCAAATTTTCTAAAATTAGAGTATACTACTTGTGAAGTTGAAAAAAAGCCATATACATTCCCTAAGGGGTAGAGATATTGTTACAATGTGCTTTTATTAGGGAGCAAGTTGTTCACAACTTCTTACCTGTCTGATCATGCAGTGCAGCAGTCCCCTCATCAGCTTCACTACACTCTGCAGAAATAAATGGAAACAAGACTGTTATAAACATGCCTAGATGAGAAAAACACTTGCTCAGCAACTGCAGTTGGTACATGACCTTTTGAGAACAAGTAACCCTATCCTGGGTTCCTATTCACATGGCATTTACTTTATAGGTACACAGAAAGGCAGATTGCAGCTAAAAATGGAATCAAAAGCTACAGTTTCTGATGCCTTCAAGTTAAAAAATAATAGTCTATGCTATGACAGATTTATGTAAAAGTAAGTCAACTATCCTAGTAGAGGACATTCCTTCCACCTGGAGAAAAAGGCAAGTCAACTAAAAAGAAATCATAAAGCTCTGGAGATATTCTAAAACATCTTATAACCTAGAAAGGCTTCACATGACATGACTTTTCTAAACCAGCCAAAACTTAAAATTCTATAGAAATGTTTATCGGAACATGTTACCTAAAAAAGTGAATGAATTGTAATTCAGAGTAAGCATAAAGGGAAATTGTTAGTATGACTCAACTCCTTCTCCATGAAAAAAAAGTCATAGGCTTCTTAAGTCCTCTTTTGGTGGGGGGGGGAGTGTGGAACTGAGGATTGAACCCAGGGGTGCTCTGCTACTGAGCTACATCCCCAGCATTTTTTAATTTTGAGACTGGGTCTCACTAAGTTGCTCATGCTGAACCTCAAACTTGTGATCTTCCTGCCATAGGCATGTGCCACTGTGACTGGCTATGAACTCCTCATCATCAGTATCTCTTACTAAACCTTGACAATTTCTAAAATAGTTTGTTTTCCAATCACAACATCCCTAAATTCTGTCAACAACTGTATACTACATGAAAACAGAAGGGCCCATGAGTAGCAGCATGGGTAGGCAATATGTTTTAGAACACAGCACTGAACAGCTTCTCCATTTCTCTAAGAAGTTTTATGGTTTGCAGTCCAGAAGAAATTGAACCAGGTTACCTCAGGGAATGCTGGCTCAGAGGTGACTTCAGGACATCTCTGAAAACTAATCTACTAGCTGGGCATGATGGTACATGCCTGTAATCCCAGTTAATTGGGAGGCTGAGGCAGGAGGTACACAGGTTCAAGACCAGCCAAGACAACTTGGACTTTACTTGTAGGGAAAAAAAAGAGTTACAGAAGGACTGTTAAGGATGGAAATAGCATAATGTAAGTATGGTTTTCACAACACTATTAGGTGATAGGGTTTAGGTTAGGGTTGAAGCAGAAGGGAAAGAGAATGGACTCTATAGAGAAATTGAAAAAATCAACTATCTTTCATTTGCATGTATCAAACAAGCAAGAGCAACAACTCAAAAATCACCCTACAGGAACTGAGCAGGCACTTTACAGAAGAAACGCAATCGGTCAAGAAATATATGAAAAAAATGTTCAACATCTCTACATATTAGAGAAATGCAAATTAAAACTACACTGAGAATTCATCTCACTCCAGTCAAAATGGCAATTATCAAGAATACAAGTAGCAATAATTGTTGTCGAGGATGTGGGGATAAAGTTTCACTCATACCTTGTTGGTGGGACTGCAAATTGGTGCAGCCACTCTGGAAAGCAATATGGAGATTCCTCAGAAAACTAGGATTGAAATCTCCATTTCCCATTCATCAGTATACACCCAAAGGAATTAAAATCAGCATACTGTATTAATGCAGCCATATCAATGTTTATAGCAGCTCAACTCACAATAGCTAAACTATGGAACCAACCTAAAAAAATGTGGCATATCTGGAATATTACTCAGTCATAAAAAGAATGATTTCATGACTTTTGCCAGTAAATAGATGGATCTGAAGACTATCATGCTAAATGAGATAAGCCAATCCCATAAAACCAAAGGCTGAATGTTGTCTCTGATATGCAGATGCTAACACACCATAAGCAGAGGGAAGAATGGAAATTCAGTGGATTAGACAAAGGGGGATGGGAATAGGAAAGACAGTAGGATGAATTGGACATAAAATTCCTATGTTTATATATGAATATACCACCAATGAAACTCCATATTATGTACAACCACAAGAATGGGATTGTAAGTAGAAAAAGTTATACTCCATGTACATATAATATGACAAAATACACTCTACTGTCATGTATATCTGGAAAGAACAAATTAAAAATCACCTTACAGGTAGTACTTATTAAGCACTGTATTATAGAACATTAGTCCAAGAAATTCTAGAAAGACTATAAAATTCACTACCACCTTAGATTCAAAACACACATAAGTACATCAAAGGCTCTGAGAAATTAAGGAGTATAGAAACCTATTTTTTAACATAGCCTCAACCTTAGTTAGTTGGCCTAGTATTCAATGGAACATACTATGAGAAATACTCCAAATAATGCTGCCAGGTTGATTGGCAAAATGAAGACACTATTAAGAGAAAAAGGGAATTTTGGTGAGGTGCTATTGCTTGGTATTTTATTTTCTTTGGTTTTAGTGGGGAAGGTGAGATTTTGGACACATTCAGTTTAAGGAGCCACAGGATATACAGGCAAAAATAATGAGCAGATAATTGAAAAAGGGGGCTTGAAATTAAAGGGAGGTCAGAGTTAAAGATGAAGTTTTGGAAGTGATTGTCATAAAGGTGAGTGTTAATGAGAAAAAAGATAATAGACTACACAAAGAACAGAAACCTTGAGGCAACCAAATAGAAACCTTTATTTATATAATTTTTTATGGCTATAGATTTATCTATGTGCCAAGAGAAAGGGACATTTGTAAAAATATACATGTCCACCAGACCTGGTGGTGCACATCAGTATTTCCAGTGACTCCAAAGGCTGAGGCAGGAGGACCACAAGTTGAAAGCCAGTCTCAACAATTTATCAAGGTCTTAACAATCTTAATGAGACCACGTCTCAAATTAAAAATAAATGGGGGGGGGGCTTGGGTTGTGGCTCAGCGGTAGAGTACTTGCCTAGCATGTGTGAGGCACTGGGTTCAATCCTCAGCACCACATAAAAATAAATAAAATAAAGGACCATCAACAACTAAAAAAAATTTAAATAAATAAAAATAAAGAGTGCTGGGGATATGGCTCAGTGGTTAAGAGCAGCTAGGTTCAATTCCCAGCACAAAAAATAACAACAAATAACATGGAAGTCCATAATTCTATTCTCAATCTAGAATACGGAAGTTGCTTAAACACTTTTCTTAGAATTCTCTTCAGTTCTTGACATTATTTATCAGAAAAAAAACCAAGGTGAGAGTCAGAATGGCATAAATGGTTAACAATCATCATTTTGGTAAAATCCACACCATAACAAAAAGTTGGCTTTAGGTGGGAATTTAACCTATGGATTTATTGGATTTAATTTATGTTTATTTATTGCCCATAGTAAAGTCATTATCTGATTTATCTACATTAGATCTGTCTATACATTAGAATTGCCTGGGTGATTTAAAAATTTTATGTCTATAATCTCTACTTACAGAGTTTTAAAAAAATTGTTCTAAGATGGGATCTAGTAAAAGTATTTCCAAAAAGCTTCCCAAATAATTCCAATGTATATTCAAAGTTCAGAACCACTCATCTAGATCAAGGACAAATCCAACCCATAGCTAGTTTTGTAAATAAAAAGTTATTAGAACATAACCATGTTCATTGTTTGTATATGATCTCTGGCTCTTTTGTGTTAAAAAATACACAGTTGAGTTAATCAGACAATGAGTGACCTATAATGCTGAAAATGTTTGCTATCCGTGGTTCTACAGAGATGGTCTAGATTGATGCTGAATCAAGTTTGAAAAAAATAATGATATAATAATAAAATCTGTTTTGATCTACAATGTAAATTCATAGAAATTTTAGAATTCTGCCAGGTGCAGTGGCACATGCCTGTAATCCCAGAAGTTTGGGAGGCTGAGGCCGGAGGATTGGAAGTTAAAAGCCAGCCTCAGCAACTTAGTGAGGCCCTAAGCAACTCAGTGAGACCATATTTCTAAATAAAATACAAAATAGGGCTGGGGATGTGGCTCAGTGGTCTAGTGTCCCTGAGTTTAATCCCTGGTACCAAAAAAAAGAAAAAAAGAAAGAAAGAAAAAAAGAATTCTACAATTCCCACAGAAACTTTTTTTTAAATTTGATTCCTATTTCCATAATTTTTTGAAACATTCTAAAGTTATTATTGGGGTGATGTGAAAAATATTTTCAGCTATGTGAAAAGTTACATAATGTGGGGAGGGAAGTACTGGCGAATTAAATGGAGCAAATTATGTTATTTGCATATATGAATATAACAATGAACCCTACTATTATGTATAACTATAATACACTAATAAAACTCTAAAAAGTTACAGAATGGATCATGAAAATTTCAGAATGAGCAATTTAATGTTTCCCTACTTTTCCTCTCTTCCTCTGTAAAATTCTTTCTACTTGGGCCCAGTAAGGATAAATGTCAACTCTGCATAATGATTGTTCAACAGAGAGAAAACACATCTCTTTTTTTAAAGCATTGAAAAGAGTTGGTCAAATTGTACCAGGCATGTCATTTCAGTTCTGCTCATATTAATTTCTAGCAAAACAAAACAATAAAGAAACAAAGTATTGCAATCAAAATAGCAAATATTCAGAATAGGATATAAGGTTTGAGGTGGGGTAATTTGCATGTGATTTTTTTAAATACTCTCCTGTATTTTCCAAATTTCCACAATGGTATTAATTCTGTAAAGGTCATAGAAATATTGATCTTTACCTCCTAGCTTTGGGGGGCATGGATATAAGTATCTTTCAATAGTGGCTTGAAGGAATAACAAATGCCTGCTGTTGCTGAGGACAACAGTGAGACTTTTCTTATTGCCGAGAATTGCAACTCCATGATATGTTGGTGCTCTTAAAAAAAACAAATATCAATATTCTGATTTATAAATGAATACTTAAGCTCAGATTGCCTAAATCTGAGGGAGACCATGGTAAAAAATGGTTGGTGTAGAAAGAACCTCACTATATCTTACAACTGGCAGCAGAGGACCTCAACATTAAAAGTTTCCTGTAGGGCTGGGGTTGTGGCTCAGTGGTAAAGTGCTTGCCTAGCACGCACAAGGTGCTGGGTTCAATCCTCAGCATCATATAAAAATAAATAAGATAAAGGGATTAAAAAAAGTTTTCTGTAGCCCAGATTACTGTTTTTTTGGTCATTCAAGAGGATGCACTTCCCCGAGTGTATAAATTATTCTATAAAAGGATGCTAATTTACTGTGAGGAAGTACCTTAAAAGTTGGCATAAAAGCATTTGCTGGCTCTGACCTCATTTTGCCCGCTGGGGTCGGGGGCAGGGAGGAAGCAGGCCACAGATTTTTTATAAAAAATCAACAAATAGTGTACTTGTGTTTAGTACAAAAAGTCTACTGATGTGTCAGATACCCTCATAAAAATACCATCAATACTTTTCAAAAATGAAGTAAAGTACTATATATCTGCCCCCAAACATTCTTGTCCATGAGAATAAAATGGTGGAAACTGCAAAATACATTTACTTAGAAAGAAGATTATTAATTTTAAGATCCCAGGGTAGGATTTTCCATGGTAATAGAACAGACTGTGCCCTCGTTCCCTGAATCAACAAGTGTCAAGTCTCCACTGCCAAGAAACAGTTTAGTACAATATAGGAAAACTTTTTGGAATGTAATTTCAAGGATGTGAAGAAAGGGCTACATTTTCTTCAATCCTTGCTCTCCCTCACCCAACCGTATACAGCTTTGGATCACTTTGTATTTTTGTTTCCTGTACCTGCTCCAGTTCATATGCCTTTGCCTTATCCTCATCTCGGTCTGCGTTCTTCCGATAGGCCAGGCCCAAACCCCACACAGCCAGGATGCTATATACATTATCTCGGACCCAAGCATCTTTCTGATCATAGCTGGCTGGAAGCAAGCCAGTCACTGGATTCTGTAAGACCAAGAAAAAGAGGTCAGGTAGGTGTTCATATTAGGGAACAAAATTAGGGAATGAATTATTGGGCATTTTTTATCTTTCTCCTATTTCCCCATTCAAGTTTTGAAACGTCTTCTGACTATTGCAGACAAATGCTATCTCTCCCCACCCCATTTTTATTGAGTTATAATTAACAATAAAAATTGTATATATTTACTATGTACAATAGGATAATTTGATATCTGGATTCACATATTACCACAATCAAGTTAATTACTACATACATCACCTCACTTAGTTATCTTTCTTTGGTGTGGTGAGAATACTGAAGATCTACTTTCTTAGCACATTTCAAGTATAAAATATTAATAACTCCAGTTATCATGCTGCTGTTCATTAGCTCCCCAGAACATAGTTATCTTGTAATGGAAAGTTTGCACTATTTCCAAATGCTATCTTGAGTATGGGGAAAGAACTGGCTGAAGACTTACTTATAAGCCTGAAATGAGGTTATTGTTAAAGTACTTAAATAATATTAATAAATTTATTAAAAGCATCATTAAATGCATTATTAAAGGGCATTATTAAGAGTTTTAACTTTTCTAGTTTGAAAGAATTAACTATCACCAACAAAAATACAGTAGTAATTACAGAAGTAGAAAAAATACAATTAAAAGTATACATACTCACAAAGTGCCTTGACCTTCACAATATTCTAGTCTTAAAATGGCTAAATGTTCCCTATCTCTTTTCTGACGGGGGTGGTAGGGTAGAAGGGAAGGAAGTGAGGCCCAAACCCGGGATAGGGGGCGTCAATAAACAAGCATCAACACATCTTGCAACTCTACTCCTGGATTCCAGCTGTGGCTTGGGGGTGCAGGACTATGAAATCATCATGGGGGAGGGGGCAGAGGGGGTCCTGGCTATGGGTGCCTGACTCTGGTTCTGTTCCAGGCCCAACACGTACCTTTCCTTAAGGGTCCTTTTTTGGCCTTCCCAGCTAGGGGTCACGAGAACCTGCTAAAGATACTCACATGCACACACACGAAGGTTCACCCCGGGTCTCTGTCTGGTCTATCACACTCCACATGCTCAGTGATCCCAGGAGTAGTGTAGTAGTAAGTGTAGGAGACACCCGGACACTTACCTGATGGCATAGGATGGTCTGATGCACCAGTCGAGCATAGCCGTCCAGTCGGACCCCCGAGTTACTCCGGCTCCTCATCGCGCCACGTTTCGAATCCCCTCAGAGAAATGACTGGAGTGCTGCTGACTACTAACGAAGGAGGCTCCAGCGCTGATGCACCCTCGCTGTGGGAAGCACGAGTGCCAGGCCCGGCAGAGCCTTCCCACCGCTCCGGCCTGGGGCCGGCCGGTCCGGTGTAGCACTCCGGGCTCCGGCGGCCTTCAGAGCCCACGACACGCCAAGGCCAGTCAAACCTCCGCAATCTACAGCTCCGCCACAACTTCCCCGAAGACGCTCGCTACCACCCTAGTCCCGTGTGGCCTCCGCTCGTGGCTCTGGCATCCTCCACCCAATTCCTGGAGACCTCGGCGGCCCTGAGCCTCCAGCGCGGTCACAGACAGCAGGTCGCTGGCCACGGCGCCGCCTACGCTTTGCTGGAGACGCGAGCCGGAGGCGGGGCGGGTGCTGCGGGTCCTGGCAGCTGCGCGCTGCAGCCCCAGGGCTCGGCCGCCAGCCCCGCGGCGGAGAATGTGTCATAGTAGGCAATGTGCTCTCTCAGGTTTATTTTCGAAACCCTACAAGTGACTATTTTAATTTAACACACTTGCTGTACACACAGGATGTTGAGGAAGCTGTTTTTTTCTTTCTTCTGCAGGATAGGTTTAGGAACTTCAAAACTGAAAGACACGTTTGCGCTCAAGGTCTTAAAAGAATTGGATTTCCGGGTCTTTATTGTATCTTAGATTTTTACCAAAGGTTCAGACTAAACTCCGCACTCCAACTGAAACCAAACAAGAAAGAACTCCCTAAGATACTTTATTTCTTAAAAAACAAAACAAAACAAAACAAAACGGGGAGTCTGCGAGTTTGGCAAAGGAGGCATCAGTGGTGCGCTGGGAAGAAGCGAATGCCACAGGCAGGGAACCGGGATGGGAAGGAGCAGCGCCGTAGGGCGGCCTTGGCAGGACTGGGCTGGAGATCATATAACTGCTTTGGTGGCCCCACTGCCCACGTAGGTCACAAGGCTGAGGCAACAAAGACTCAGCTGAAAATAAAGGGGGAGAGAGAGGCTGGGAAAGAAGGCTGCAGGTAACGCAGATTACTGGCTTCTGGGGATTCCTTCACAACCCTTCAGGCAGCAGGGCCCCCCCAGACTTTGCTTCCTCGGTCTACTGTTCCCACCCCCACTCCTTGCTCCCTGCTTATCCAAACCCTACTTGCCTCTCCAGGCTCAGCTTAAGTACCACCTGCTCTCTCAATCTCAGGGTAAAAGATTTAGAATGACTGACCTTGCAAATTCTAAACCTTCCCTAGTCACCGCCCCCAGGCCACAGTGATTTTGCATTTTCTTTTCATTTCCTCAACTTTGCTTTCTCCTTATAAATTCCCTCTTTTCTACTATCAACACCACCTCTCCCCTGTCCAATTTAGCGTATAGCCAGGGAATTTGAAAAGAAACCAGCAAATATTTGATAAGGATACTGAAGAAGGAGGGAAGACTCAAGAACTCAGATCTGGGCCTGGAGTGGAGGCACATGCCTGTAATCCCAGCAGCTCAGGAGGCTGAGACAGGGAGATCACAAGTTCAAAGCCAGCCTCAGCAATTTAGCAAGGCCCTAAGCAACTTAGTGAGACCTTGTCTCTAAATTTAAATATATATATATATATGGGGGGGGGTCTGAGGATGTGGTTCAGTGGTTAAGCGCCCCTGGGTTCAATCCCCAGTACCAAAAACAAAACAAACAAACAAGACCCCTTAGATCTGGGACTTCAGATTAAGCAGCCAGTCAGTCAGTCAGTGATACAATTAGATACAGTGACACAGAATTCTCAGGCAAATATTTTCCATTACATTCACTACCTACGCAAATGGAATGACTGGCCTGTAAGGCACCACTTCAAGTCTTCAGTGCACAGGAATAGCAAGTACATATTGGATGAAAGATCATCCCTGAAATGCCCCCAACTCCCTGACATCCTCCCCTCAGTCTGGGGCCCCAGAATCCTTTTCTACTCTTGCCCCCTTCAAGCACCTACTCTTTTTTTCTTCTCCTCACCATCATTTAATCATGCTTACAAAATATTAAAGCATAATTCCTTTGCACACCACCTATTAATATTTTAAGGAACTTTTTCTAGTCTTTTTATTCCTTCTGCATAGACCTGCCCCCAAGTTGTTTAGAAGTATGAATAGATTATGCCAGAAGTGGGGTGTCACTAAAAAGGCAGTTGGCTGGCTATCAGAGATCTTGTTAGATTTCATTGTCTTGATGCTTTCAACCTCAGTTCAGTTTGGACCTTCAGTCTTACAGTCTGAGAAACTTGATCTACTCAGAGTTCCAGAACTGGTCAGACTCAAGAGGCTGACTCATGCTGACTACTTCATAACAACTTGATATGTGTAGACCAGGATACTGGTTGATGAGAAATAGAAAGAACTATGGCACAGTTTACACTGACCTGACCATTACATTTCCTCCCTCTAGTAATATGTAAGTCTCATTACATACCAGGTACTGTTTTGTTTTATACAATGACCCTATTAAGTATACTATTATTTAACCCATTTTAGAGGTGAAAAATCTAAGGCATATAAAGATTAAGTAGTTGACCAGTGTGCTCTTCCATTCTGATTTCACTGACTCTGCCTTATCAACAATTTCATGGCTCACTGACACATTCTTAATCTTTAAGTATGTCAAAATTGTCATCAAGTTTTAGTCAAGTCTTATCAGTCTAGAAGCCATTATGTTTCTTTATTATTATTATTTCATTATTTTAACTTTTTTATTTGTTCTAATTATACATGACAGTGGAATGCATTTTGATACATCATGCATAAATGAACTATAACTTCTCATTTTTCTGGTTGTACATGATGTTAAAATAACACTGGCCATGTAATCATGTATGTACATAAAGTAATTATGTCCAATTCATTGCACTATCCTTCACACCCCCATACCCCCTCCCCTCCCATCATTTCCCTCTGCCTAATTCAAAGTACCCCTATTCTTCCCTAGTGCACCCCCTCTTACTGTGAATTAGCATCCAGATATCAGAGAAAACATTTGGCCTTTCTATTTTGGGGGATTGGCTTATTTCACTTAGCATGATATTCTCTGCTTCATCCAATTACCAGCTAATACCATAATTTCATTCTTCTTAAGGCCAATAATATTCCATTGTGTTTATATACCACAATTTCTTTATCAATTCATCTGTTGAAGGGCCTCTAGATTGGTTCTGTAG
Source organism: Urocitellus parryii (assembly GCF_045843805.1). NCBI lineage: Eukaryota > Metazoa > Chordata > Mammalia > Rodentia > Sciuridae > Urocitellus > Urocitellus parryii. The sequence continues at coordinate 77,527,146 of NC_135547.1, forward strand.
TTTAGCTATTGTGAGTTGAGCTGCTATAAACCTTGATTATTTTCATAAAAATTATACATATTTATGGGATCCTATGTGATGTTTCTATATGTGTATAATTTGTTTAATATTCAAATCAGGGTAAGCATATCTGTCTCTTCAAACATTTCTCATTTCTTTGTGGGGAAAACATTCAAAATCCTCACTTTTAGCTTTTTGATATAGGAAATAAATTATTGTTATATATATTCACCCTACTGTGAAATAGAACATCAGGACTTCTTTCTTCTGATGTTCTAAGTAACTTAAGAACCATTGGCCAAACTTTCCTTATCCTTCAGAACTTCTCCCCTACTCGCCTCAGCCTCTGGTAACCACTATTCTACCCTCAATTTTGGTGAGATCAACTTTTCTGTACTCCATGTGTGAGATCACATAGTACTTGTCTTTCTGGGCCTCACTTATTTTACTTAATGTCCTCCAGTACTATCCATGCTATCACAAATAATAGAATTTCATCCTTTCTCATAGCTGAATAGTATTTTAGTGTGTACACATTTTTTTAGATTGATATGATTTTTTTATACCTTTGTTTTATTTATTTATTTTCATGTGGTGCTGAGGATTGAACCCAGGGCCTCGAACATGTTAGGCAAGTGCTCTACCACTAAGCCACAGCCCCAGCCCCACACCACATTTTCTTTATTCATTCATCAGCTGATGGAGATATGTTATTTCCATTTGGGGGCTATTGTGAATAGCGTTGCAAAAAACATAGGAATGCAGATGTTTCTTTGATATACTGATTTCATTTCCCTTGAATATAAACCCATTAATGAGATTGCTGGATCATATAATAGTTTAAAGGAAGCTATATACTGTTTTCTGTACTAATTGTACATTCCTACCAACATTGTACAAAGGTTCCCTTTTATCTACATTCTTGCCATGCCATTATGCTTTGTGTCTTTGTTTGTGTTTGCAGTGAAAATTGAACAGTGTACTGAAAAATACAAAAATGTTGTTGAGAGGAATAAAATAAGACCTAAATAATAGAGTTTCCATGTCCACATATGGTAAGATTCAATAAAATCATACACAAATCCCCCCAAATTAATCTACAGAATCAATGAACAAATTCCATTGAAAATTCTAGCAGAGTACTTTGTTGAATTGAATAAGCTGATTCTAAAAGTTACCTGAAAATGTAAATAACCTGAATCATTCAAAAGATACTGAAAATGAGTCAAATTTAGAGACATATACTACTTGAAATCAAAGCATACTATACAGCTACTGAATTTACAAAAATGGGTCTTGCCAGGTAAAACCAGGAATCAACAAATGGGTCAAATTCAAACTAAAAAGTTTTTTTCTCAGCAAGAGAAATAATATGCAAGGTGAATAGGGAGCCTACATCCTGGGAACAAATTTTTACCCCTCAAACATCAGATAGAGCTCTAATCTCCAGAGTATACAAAGAACTCAAAAAGTTAAACAACAAAAAAGCAAATAACCCAATCAACAAATGGGCCAAGGACTTGAACAGAAACTTCTCAGAAGAGGATATACAATCAATCAACAAATACATGAAAAAATGCTCACCATCTCTAGCAGTCAGAGGAATGCAAATTAAAACTACTCTAACATACCATCTCACTCCAATAAGAATGATAGCCATTATGAAGTCAGACAACAATAAGTGCTGGTGAGGATGGGGGGGGGAGGTACACTCATACATTGCTAGTGGGACTGCAAATTGGTGCAGCCAATTTGGAAAACAGTATGGAGATTCCTTGGAAAACTGGGAATGGAACCACCATTTGACCCAGCTATTCCCCTTCTCGGACTATACCTAAAAGACCTAAAAAGAGCATACTACAGGGACACAGCCACATCAATGTTTATAGCAGCACAATTCACAATAGCTAGAATATGGAACCAACCTAGATGCCCTTCAATAGATGAATGGATTAAAAAATGTGGCATTTATACACGATGGAATATTACTCAGCACTAAAAAATAACAAGATCATGAAATTTGCAGGCAAATGGATGGCATTAGAGCAGATAATGCTAAGTGAAGTTAGCTAATCCCTAAAAAACAAATGCCAAATGTCTTCTCTGATATAAGGGGGGTGACTCAAAATGGGATAGGGAGGAAGAGCATGAGAAGAAGACTACCACTAAATAGGGAAGAGGTGGGAAGGGATGGGAGGGAGAAGGGGAGTTGCACAGAAGATGGAAGGAGAACCTCATTGTTATACAGAATACATATATGATGTTGTAATGAGAAAAAAAAGTGTGTCACATTAGATTGGGTAGAGAGAAAGGATGGGAGAGGAGGGGAGGAGTAGGGAAGATAGGAAGGGCAGCAGAATAGAATTGACAATATGATTGATGTATGTACATTCCATGTAAGTATTATATGTCAAAATACATTCTGCTGTCATGTATGACTAAAAAAATTAAAATTAAAATTTAAAAAAATGGGTCTTGTCTATGGAAATAATTGAAAATAACTGGGGGGCTTGGGTTGTGGGTCAGCGGTAAAGTGCTCGCCTAACAAGTGCAAGGTGCTGGGTTCAATCCTCAGCACCACATAAAAATAAATAAATAAAATAAAGGTATTGTGTCCAACTAGAGCTAAACAAGAAAAAGAGAAATAAAATAAGGTGGATAATATAGGAAGCTCAGAAATAGGCCAACAAATAAGTTCTTTATCAGGAATGATATCAGGATAATTAAAAAGGGGAAAGATTAATTATTTAAATAAATATTCTTAGGAAAATTTGACAGCTATATGCAAATGTGTGATTATTGACGTTTCTTCAAAGCATACCTTAAAAATTTACTTGAAATGGAACTGAGATCTAAATGGCAGAAATAAAATTCTAAATCTTCTAGAAGAAAAGAATAAGATAAATTCACTGTGACCTTGGGATAGACAATGATAACTAGGACACAAGCAAGAAATAAAATTAAATTTTATTTAATTAAAAATTTTGTCTCTACAGCACAGTTTTAAAAAATATTTTAGCACATTACATGGAATAGTGGGGTTCATTGTGGCATAATCATACATGCTTGGAATATAATTTGGTCCATTTCATTACTCAGTACTTTACTTCCTCTTTTTTCTCCTGCTCTCTCCTCATTTGCCTTCCTCTACTTTACTGGTCTTCCTTTTATTTATTTATTGTTTTTTTAAATTGGTGTTTTATAAATACACATAAAGGTTGCTGCAGTCTGGCTGGGCACAAATATCCGAGCCACCCCAAAGCCTTGCAGGTTCAAACAGCAACTCTTGGGGGCTGGGGATGTGGCTCAAGCGGTAGCGCGCTCGCCTGGCATGCGTGCGGCCCCGGTTCGATCCTCAGCACCACATACAAACAAAGATGTTGTGTCTGCTGAAAACTAAAAAATAAATATTAAAAAATTAAAAAAAACCAAACAAACCACAAACAGCAACTCTTTATTCCTGAACTCTCACCGGCACTCTACACACACTTCCCGGGAACACAGTCCCTCCACCGGGCTCCACGCGCCAATTCTCCCTGAACCCTGCAAGAACTCCACGGAAACTCCAAAGTAGTGGGCGCCCAAGGCAGCAGGATCCGCCCTAATTCCAGCAGGATCCACCCTAATCCCGGGCCACCCTATCCCCCCACCATCTTCCCTAATTCCAGAGCAGGGTCACCTTTCAACCATTCTCTCTAGCAAAATGCCAGGCGTCATTCTGACTAAACTGTGGCTCTCAACAAAAGGTGAAATTCACTTTGGTATATTCATATGTGTACATAGCATAAGTTGGTCAGTTTTATTCTGCAGTTCCTCCCTTTTCCCTCCTCCTTTCTCCCTTTTCTCCACTGTACTCACCTCCCTTCTCTTTTCATGGGAATATCTCCACTTTTTTTCCTTATTTTTCTCTAGCTTCTGTATGTGAGAGAAAATAATCAATACATGACTTTCTGAGTTTGGCCTATTACAGTTAGCATAATTTCTTCAATTCCATTCATTAACTGGCAAATGACATCATTTCATTCTTATTTATAACAGTAAAACCTCCACTGTGTGTGTGTATATGTATGTGTGTGTGTGTGTGTGTCTGTACACACACACACACACACACACACCACATTTTCTTAATCCACTCATCTTTCTATGGGCACCTGGGCTGGTTCCATAACTTGGTTATTGTGATTTGCACTGCTAAAAACATTGATTTGCCTCTATCACTATCATATGTTGATTTTTTGTTTTTTTGTTTTTGGATAAATACTGAGGAAGAGAATAGGTAGGTCATATGGTGTTTATATTCTTTTTAGGAATCTCCATGCTGTTTTTCAAAGTGGTTGTAATAATTTGTAGTCCTACCAACAATGTATGAGCATACTTTTTTGCCTGCATCCTCACCAGCATTTATTTTTATTTATATCCTTCATGATTGCTATTCTAACTGGAGTGAAAATGAATCTCAATATAGTTTTGAATTGCACTCCCCTAATTCTCAGGAATGTTGAATATTTTTCATATATTTGTTGGCCATTTGTATTTCTTCTTTTGCAAAATGTTTTTTGAATCCCTTTGCCCAATTATTGTCTTAATTTTTAGTGTTGATTTTTTTGTGTTCTTTATATATGCTGCATATTAATCCACTGTAAGAGGAGTAGGTGGCAAAGATTTTCTCCCATGCTATAGGCTCTCTCTCCATACTGTTAATTGTTTTGTTTGCTGTGGAAACACTTTTTAATTTGATGCTATCCCACTTATTTTTTTTTTATTTTTTGAGAAAAAGAAAAAAGAGAGTTTATTTCTTTGCTAGCAAAGGAGAAACACAAGGGAACTCCTGTCCTAAAGACTATGATTCTTCCCATCAGCAGGAACAGGATACTTTTAAAGAGGAGATTCAAAGGCTACATTCCATGTGTTCTCTGATGCAATTGTAATTAGCTTATTCATTTGGGAGATGGTTATTGCTGAGATTTTTTGGTACTGATACCACCGATTACCGGTGATGAGTTCTGCTCCCTCACAGGTTGAAGTTATAATATTAGAGAAGCATGCCAAGGCAGGCATATTAAACAGGGTTTATTTAAAACGGGGGTGAGATAGACTTCTCCAGGGAGGGAGAAGGGGGCCATAACTGGTATCCTGGTATCCCAAGAAGTGAGAGGTTTTGCCTTTTTATATGTCCTAGGTCCTTTGTTCACCTGCTCTCTTCTCCTTATTTTTCTCCTTCCTGAATGCATGCCTAGGCCCAGGAAATACTTGGTGGGATGGTCAAAAGGTGGGAAACAGGTGGGCTGAAGGGGCCAGGGAGGAGTGATTCAGGCAGGAAGGGGGCATAATTAACAACTCCCTGTAGGGAGTGATAATCACTGGGATAGGTTATCATAGCATCAGGTTGGAGCAGGGTCAGGTTCTTGATAAGGATGAAGGAAGGGCTCTGAAGGAGTTAACATTTCAATCCCTCCTCTCTGGATCTGACCCTTGCCTATCTGCCTGTCTAATTCTGGCTTTAGGACCATACCCAAAGTCTGGATTACTTCATTCCTCTGATTTGTAGGTACTCAAGTACAGAAGACTCTGCCTAAAATGGGGAAGAATGGTAATCCTGTTTCCTCTGAGATTAGGGAGGGGGAAAGATTAGGGAAGAGCAGGGAGAGAGGAAGATATAGAAACATGTTCATTTAAAAATAAGTTGCAATAGCAGAGAAGCAAGGGCTATATTCAAAGCATAAAGTGGAACATTTCCCCACTGTCAATCTCCACATTCCATTTCTATGGAAAAATGGGCAATAACATCTCCAAGCTGCTTCCTGCTGAAAGAGGTGTAGTTTGGGGAAAGTAACCCAAAGTTCTTGTTTTCTACTTGGGCAGTAGGCATAGACAGTTAAGGGTATTCAGCATCCAAGCAGTCCACATGTCCACAGTGGCAGATGGCAGGTGATTAGACAAGGTATACTTAGGGCAGTGATCATGCTAAGACAACAATAAACAAGACAGAAAAGCATCACTTTTTTCACAAACAATTATCACAAAATCAATTAACATTTAAGCCAGTCTATGAAAACCATGAAGACTGTAACTCATGATCATATCAGTGAAAAGTAGATTGAGTTTATCAATGTAGGAAGTTAGGAAGGTTTGTAAGTCTATGAGATCAGGCTCAAATTAACTCAGGAGAAACTTGAGTCCTTTGTGATCATTATTATTAGGCATTCCCACATAAGAACCCCTCCTTTATAGCCTCCAGCTTTACTTACTTTTAGTAGGGCTGACACTAATATACATCTTAGTTTACATTAAAAAAAAAACATTGTTTTTACTTTTAAATGTCCATGTAAGACTGTGCATAGGCTATACTCTCCTGTTAGATGTTTAAGATCAAGTTGGTCAAAACTGACCTTGTTCCTATCTACTCTTAAGTGTCAGCTAAGATTCCTCAAAGATCACTCTTGGGAGCATGTGTGAAGCCTCCTGTCTCCTTTAGCTTTCCTCTACTGGTGGTGCCATTTGCCAGGATGCATCAGAGTCCTGCTGACCATACATGGCTTCTCTTGGACGCATCAGGGACATTTCCCTCACCATATGACCCTCCTCTTTGCAGAATATGGTCTGGTTGCCTTCGTGTTCTTTTTTTATTTTAATGTTTGAGTTGTAGATGGACACAATGACTTTATTTATTTATTTTTATGTGGTGCTGAGGATTGAACCCAGTGCCTCACATGTTCCAGGCAAGCACTCTACCACTGAGTCACAACCCTAGCCCTGGCTTCATGTTCTTTAAGGTCCTCTGGCTCTCCCTGATCAGTAGATTGTATGACTTACTGGAGTCACAGGACCCCAGAGAGGGGTCCCATCATTCTCTGGGTCCTGGCTGACCTTAGAGGGCAAAGACCAAAGTGGTGGCTGCTTTTACTTTGGCCCTTTTACTTCCTTGACTTTGATATCCAAGTTTTTGGTTTTTAAATACACAGCAGGCCAGTGTTACCAGTCTTAAAGAAGGAGTAGCAGGTTATAACTTCACTTAATTGGGGTTAGTATTATTGTTGGAAGCCAACATTATATACTATATGTCCTATAGGTGATGGCTTATTATCTCAAATTAACTCAAGTTGTTTCATTGAAAGCAGTACCTCTGCAAAATACTAATAAGCAACAATTATAAAGTTTACAAGGAAAATACAAAATGAAATTAACAAAGCAAAACTTATTCAATTTCTGTAATTAGTATAAACCAAGAAAATTATTTTTATAATCTTAAACCTTTACTTAGTTATATATTATATCCCCTGTTTATTTTGAGATCACAGTGACTTTTATAACAAAAATCAATCTTTTGAACACAAATTTGAATAAGTTGAAGTCTAGCCTATTTTGGAGCCATTTTAACATGGATTAAGGTGAGAAGCAGAGCCTTATATCAGGTAAAGTGGGGGTCTTGACAAATGACATATTATATCTGAACCCATGAATCAAAAAAGGCTAAGAGAGCTTTTAACTTTAACTTTCTTTTGTGGAAAAAGTGGCAAAATGCTATCATGTTTCATAATGTCACCTTTAAACAGACCAGGCTCTTATTACCTTTTAAAATACATTTAAATTCCAATTCCAGTATGAAGAGTAACACAAAATTGTACATATAACTTATTGGCACCAGGTTACTTTATCCAGCCATAATTCATCAAATGGCATGAATAAATACCAACCTAATTTGTTTTATCTATGCAAATCTGAGACTACTGCTACAGATAATTTTAGTTTAAAGAACAACAACTTGGCAAAGTGCCCACCTAAATTTTACATTTAACTAAGTTGAACTTTAAAAGTACAATTTAGAATGTATAGCAACAATAATCAGAGGTCTGCATGAGTTAGCAAAAATCAAAGGATAGCCTTATATTTTTATGAAACAGTGTTAATGATCAGAAATTGTCTAAGCCAAAGCAAACAGATATAAGACAGGCCTTCTAATAATAGTGTGGCCCTTCTATGTCAGTTACAATGTGTAAAAGCATTTATTGGTTATTTTGCTAGTAAGTTTATATAAACTTTCATTTTATAAACTTTTACATAACACTTGATAGGCTTAGACATATATAGTTCTCAGATGTGTACATATACCTAGTCACATATATTTTGGGTGTCAACTATATCATTATAACCTAAATAACAGTTGTTTAACCAGTTACGAAGTAATCATTTAAGACTATAAAAACAGATACAAACCCTAATTTCTTTAAGACTTAGCTTCCAAAGTAATAAAACCTAACAAGTACAATAAAATCATATTGATATATAGCAGATCAATGTTTCATATCAGTACATTAAAGTTCAAATAACTTTAACTGACTACTAATTACAGCTAACTTAATCACAAACACAAACATTTTGAGATTTACCTTCCGCAAACCTCTTTTAATTACTTAAACATTTACTACTTCTTTATATCCTTAGTTTTGTCCTCTTTCGTCTTGGATTTTAGCACAAGTGTATTACTTTGCCAGATAAAATATTTTCTCATCCAGAAACATTTCTTTTACCTTCGAATTTCCATACTAAACTATTTCCATACCTATAACTTTCTTTTATATTTTTTAGTTTCAGACCCTTTGTTAACTTCATATTATGAAACAATATTTATGAATGTTATCTATCATGTAATTTACACAATGAATTTCATCCCAGGAGAGGGATCAGACAATTTGGCACATACAAAAACTGCCTTAATCTTTTTTCTTCCAAGTTGCATTCAAGGGGTTGGAACACAGGATATTTTTGAGCCTGACCTATCTCTGCTATCATTTTCACAAGGCCATCAACTTTAAGTGAGTTCCCCACTGTCAATTGTACCCATAGGATCCTTTTGGGCCTTTTTCTTATACTAGGCATATTGATATGCAATGGAGGAGGCCCTTTCCATCCTTTTCATTAGGCTTCCTTAAAGATTGCTTTGCAGACACTGCCTACAAAACAGAGGTTGGCCTTAGTTTCTGTCTTTTTCTTTCCTGGGTGCAGTTATTTATTCTGTTCCTAAGAATTTTAGTTTGATGGCATACTGTTATAGCAAGAACTGCTTTGCCCCAGTGATGGATATCCCCAGGCCAAATGAGGTGTCCCATTAGATCTTAAAAGGGGAGACTATTCCTGTCCCCAGGTCATAAACTAATAGTGCTGAAACCTCCTGACACATCCTTTGTGGCCAGTAATCTCCACCATCCATGGACAAAAGGGGCTGGAAGGCAGGTCATAAGCCAGGTTCTCTTTGGCCATTTTTCTACTGCCCAGGCAGCTTTTCTGGATTTTTTTCCCAGTGTAGAGCTAATGTCCTTGACCACAGTAAGATGATCTGTGGCTGCCTGGGGCCAGGCTGAGAAATAGTGCTGAGAGTGCCAGCACTGGCACTCCCCCATTTGAAATATTGAAATCTTTTTAACCCTTTCTTCTAGTGTCCTGCTATCTTTGCACATTAGAGGCAGTGACTTTTGGCACCTTCAACTCAGTTCCTCACATTTCAGACCCCTTATCTTGCAACTGTATAAATGCCTGTACATATAAAATTTCTTTCATATACTTTACCCCTGACAGACCAACTTCAACATCAAGATTGTATAACCAGAAAAACCATTCAAGGGCCAGATTGTGTAATAGCAAACCCTCTTTCTCTTAGACAGGCAAATCCCTACCTGTGATCCATTCAGTCAAGATCTCTCTACTCAAGAGACTACTGATAAGATCAAGGCAGTATGACCCATGTCTTAAAGGGCCAGTAATGGATAAACACACACACACACACACACACACACACACACACACACACAATCACTGAAACCAGGGCTGACAGACAGGAACCTTTTAAACAGATAAACCTGCATGTAGAAATTTATTCCACTTACTTTACCTTTGACAGACTAACTCCAACTGCGAGATTGTATAAATCCATAAAGCTATTTAAAAAACAGATCATTACAATAAAACATTATCTTAGACAGGCTTAGGTGTGGCCCTTCCAATTACTTTACTTCTGACATACCAACTCCAAATACAAGATTGTACAAAAAAAGAAACAGAGAGAGACAACCAAAGAGGAGCCCCGAAACCATGGCGGACACATGGGAACATTTAATTTAACAAGCCACGATCTTTCCTTATAGGATAAATGCAGTATTGATCATATTTTAAAAGGGACAGAGATACAAATAAACAAAACAAAAACAAAAACACAGACAACCACAGGGAATTCCCAAACCCAAGACCCCCAAACAGATGAGAACCTAGAGCAGAAATATCCCTAGTTTCTCTAGTCTGGTTTAACCATGACTCCTACACCATTGGCACTAGAATGTCCCCATAAAGAGGGACCAGATGTTCCCATGAAGAGAAACCAGATGTGTGGAATCAGGGGTTTCAGCATGCACACCGGGGGACTTACCAGATGGCTATGTTACAACTTTACTAAGTTCAGTTTCCTTTTTCCTTAAGTGGACCATAATGGAGCAACCTGTACCATTCAGGAAGAGAAGTTGGAAGTTCTCCAAAGCAAAAGGAGCCTCAGCAGCTGCTGGGATGGTTAATTAGTCCCTCCCTTTACTCACAGGAATAGCTCCTCCAGTTGGATCCAAAGCAAACTCACCTGTCTCCTACACTTGGCTCTCAACAAGTTCCCCAGCATCTTGCATCCTCAGCATGAAAATAGGGTTCTGGTCAGTACCCACATATGTTTAAAACACTAGAGAAACCAGGGATATAAGGAACTTACCTCAACATTATAAAAGCTATATATGACAAACCCAAGGTCAACAACATACTGAATTCAGAAAAACTGAAAGCATTTCCTCTAAAGTCAGGAACTAGATAAGGGTGTCCACCACTCCTATTCAATACAGTTCTTGAAAAAGAGAAATCAAGCAAGAGAAGAAAAAGAAGAATTCAATTTATCTCTGTTTTCCAATCACAAGATCCTATAACTAAATGACCCCCCCCCCAAAAAAAAAACAACTCTACCAGAGGACTTCTAGAGCTGATAAACAAATTCAGCAATGTAGCAGAAGACAAGGTCAACATACAAAAATCAATAGCTTTCCTCTAGTCCAATAATAAATCTGCTGAGACAGAAATCAGGAAACTATCCCATTTGAAACCCATTTGAAACCCACTTGATCATGGTGTACTATCTTCTCAGTGTGTTTTGAATGTACTTTGCTAATTTTTATTAGGGACTTTTGCATCTATGTTCTTCTGGGATATTGGTCTGTAGTTTTTTCCTTTGTGTGTCTTTGTCAGGTTTTGGTATCAGGGTGATTCGGGTTTCATAGAATGCATTTGGCAATATTCCTTCCCTTTTTATTTCATGGAATATGTGGAAGAGTGTTGGTGTTATTTCTTCTGTAAGGGTCTGATTGAATTCAGCTGAGATTCCATCTGGTCCTGGACTTTTCTTTCTTAAAGGCTTTTAATGCTGCTTTAATCTCATTTGGGCATGTTGAGGGCAGGGGGCTGAAGGATTGAACACAGAGATGATTTACCACTAAACTATATTTCCAGCCCTTTTAATTTTCAATTTTAAGTCAGGTCTCAGAGTTACTTAAGGCTTTGCAAAGTTGCTGAGGCTGAGTTTGAATCTATGACCCTCCTTCCTCAATCTCCTGAGCTGCTTAGATTACACGTGTCCACCACCTTGCCCAGCTACTGCTTTAATCTCATTGCTGGATATTGGTCTCTTTAGTTTTTCTACACCCTCATGAATCAATTTGGTTATACCATATATGTCCAGAAATTTGTCAAATTGTTGTAAATTTTCCATTTTATTGAAGTATAAGTTTTCAAACTGGTTTCTATAATTCCTTCAGATTTCAGAAGTATCTATGATAATATCTTCTTTTTTGTTTTTTTTAATTGGTTGTTCAAAACATTACAAAGCTCATGATATATCATCTTTCATACATTTGACTCAATTGGAATATCTTCTTTTTTAACTCTAATTGTATTGATTTGTATCTTCTCTCTTTCTTTTGGTTAGTGTGGCTAATAGTATTTTTTTTAAAAACCCCGATTCTTTGTTGTATTGATCTTTATCATGTTCTTTTATTCTCAATTTCATTAATTTTGGCTCTGATCTTAATTATTTCCTATTTTCTAGTGACTGGGGAATTAGTTTGTGCTTTCTTTTCTAGGGTCTTAAGGTGAAACATTAGATTATTTGGGATTTTTTTGGGGGGGGCTGGCTTGTGTTTTTTTTTCATTTATTTATTTTTCCATTATAATTCTTAATACATCATTATATCATAATTTATCATATCTCTGATTATATATAATGTATGTTGACACCAAATTCACATCTCCATACATGTATTTTGTATAATTATGAGGGTCTCCTTTCATCATCCATGCTATTCCCCTTCTCCCTCCCTTTCCCTCCCACCCCTATTCCCTATCTAGAGGTAATCTTCCTCCCTTGCTCTTCCTCCCAACCCCATTTTGAGTCACTCCCCTTATATCAGAGAAGACATTCGGCATTTGTTTTTTGGCATTGGCTAACTGGCTTGTTTGTTTTTTGATTGAACTCAGGGGCACTTAACTACTGAGTCACATTCCCAGTCCCTCTACATATTTTATTTATTTACTTTGGTGGTGCTGAGGATTGAACCCAGGGCCTTGTGTATCTGAGGCAAACATTCTACCAACTGAGCTATATCCCTGGACCTATATTTTATTTAGAGACAGGGTCTCACTGAATTGAGTTGCTTCTTGCCTCACTAATTTGCTGAGGTTGGCTTTGAACTCATAATCCTCCTGCTTCAGCCTCCTGAGCCACTGGGATTGCAGGTGTTTACTACGCCTGGCTTTTTTTTTTTTAAATTGTAGACATTAAATGCAATAAAGTTTCCTTTTAGAACCTTCCCAGAGAGTTTGATATATTTCTGTTCTCATTTGTTTCTAAGAGCTTTGCTTTTTCTATTTCTCCCCAATTTTCTATGATCTATTCTTCATTCAAAAGTGTATTATTTAATATACAGAAGTTAAATTGGTTTGTTTTCATCTTGTTATCAACTTCTAATTTCATTCCATTATGATCTGTCTTAACATGTTTTCTTTATTGACAGCTTTATTTTCAAGATCATATACTTTGAGGTTTGAGAATCTGACTTCTATGTGGTCTCATCTATTGGTGATGCTTTCAACTGAATTTTTCATTTTATTTATTGAGTCTTTCTTTGTTCAGATTTAGTATAATATTTTATAATAGAAAGCTGCTGATTACATGCTAAGACAGACAATATGATACACAACCTGGGGGTGGGGTTGGTGGGAAGAGCAGGGCAGAGGCCACAGGTTTAGACTAAGAGCCTTTCAATAGACTGCTGAATGGACTGGATCTGCTGCTTTAGTTGAGAGCCTTCTTTGATGATGACAGAACAGGCAATGACAGGCCTGGAGACCCCACAGGCCAGCCCTAGGGCCTGCTTGGAATGCACAAACACATAGGGCACATTCTTGTCTTCACATAGCAGTGGGAGGTGCAGGATGATCTCCAGAGGTTCAGCATCTGCAGCCATCACAATGAATTCAGAGATGCCTCTGTTGAGGGTTTTGGTGGCCTCATTGGCTCCTTTCTGAAGTTTCTAGTAGTTACATGACTGATGAACGAGGTCCAACAGTTTCTTGGTGAGATGGGCATCATGGATGCCGTCCTGTTGGCTCACCACTCTCCAACAGCAGCCAAAGTCCACGGAGTCGGAAAGCCGCACTGATGGAGGAGTGCAAATGGCCATGCCTATTGAGTCTTTCATTTCCAGGATTTCTGTTTTGTTTTTTTTTCCCCCAGAATCTTTCTCTTTTTATTGAATTGATCTTTCATTTCCTGCATTTCCTCTCTTTGTTCATTCCTTATATAATCTTTTAGTTCATTGAACATTTTATCTCTGAACTTCCTAAATTTTAATGATATTTCCTATATTGTGGTGTCAACAGAATTTTGAAGTGCTGTAGAATATTTTGAGTGGTTTGTTCCCTTGCTTTTTCATATTTTTTGTATATAAACCCATCTTCTGGGATGATTATATCTTCTACTTTTATGTAAGGGACTATTTAATGACCTTCCATTTTTTAAGTGCCCCAGGTTGAGCAAATACCCATGTACTGATACTCTCACTCAACCTCTATCTTCTGTTCTGCCTAATATCAGCATCACTTTGAGAGAGAATATGAAACCTGTTAACTGCCATCACTTCAGAGCAAAGCCATGTACTAATAAACCTTAGAGGAAAACAGTCATTGCAAATGGTTTCCACAGCTCCTGTAATCTGAGTATACAATCAGTAATGTTCTAGAATAGTTTGAGGACTTAGTTATTAAAGATAGTAAAATTACTATTACACTATATATGTGTTGAAAAGGGGAAGAAGAGAAAGATGGGCAAAGAAAAATGGAAGGAAAGAGAAAAGATAGAAAAAAATAATGCAAACTAAGATAAAAGGAGAAAGAGAGAGTTGAAGCAGGAACAGGTAATGTAAGAGTTTGGAAAAGACAGACTGAAAGTATAAACCTGATATAGGAAAGGAAAACAAAGACAGAAAGAATGATTCCAGTTAATGATTTAAAACATTAGAAGAAATACAGCAAATGAATTGAGGGCTATAATATTGAATAATAATGGAATATCTATCAATCCAAAACAAAAAATAATATTGGTAAGATCAAAATTAACATTAGAGCTATTTATGATATTTCATGCTGAGGTGGGAGATTTCTTATTAAGTCTTTTTTATTTGGATTTCATCAGGATTTGGGACCTTTAAAGGGTGCCCTCCACTCCTTGGCTTTACCTCTAAGTTTCCCTGTGTATAGAGGTAATGATCATACCAGTTGACCTCTGAAACAATTCTAGGAAGGCTCTTTCTTTCCTTGGTATGTATACTAGGTTTCTGTTGGTTTAGCTGAGATGGTCCTTAATTGTCTGTGACTTAGTTCCCAGGTTACTCCTTGTTAGGGGGTGTAGTCTTATGTGCCCTACAAAGAAAACTTCACGTATCCAGCACTGTTGATCCAGTTTGGGCTGGGCATGGTGGCTCATGCCTGTAATTCCAGCAGCTTGAGAGGCTGAGATAAGAGGATCACAAGCTTTATGTTAACCTCAGAATTTAGTGAGGCCCTAAGCAACTTAGCAAGACCCTGTCTCAAAATTAAAAACAAAAAGGAAAGGGATATAGCATAATGGTAAAATGTCCCTAGGTTAAATCTCTAGTACTTAAATAAATAAATCTACTTTGGATTCTCCCACATACAATTCAGATTATGGGGGCATGGTGGTCAAAAGTAGAAGTATTGTAACCATTCAGACACATAAAGACATGTATCACATGTTTTCTCTTATATGTGGAATCAAAGAAAAGGAAAGAAAACATCACCTTAAAGTAGAAGAGGGACTATTAGGGACTGAGAAGGGGACGGGGGTGGGGGGAAGAAGGGGAGGTTGGGGGAATATAGAAAAAGGGAAGATTATAGATGTGCAATATATTCCTTATGAAAATATTGAATTCTAATGATTTGAATAATTTGCATTAATAATTATAATTAAAATCCGTTTTCTTCCACTAATAAGTTGAATTAATAATTCAATCAATCCACAGACTTTAAAACAAAAAGTAGAGGTATTGTATTCTGGTTGATGTGGAGCTGGGTGGCCTGCAGTGGGGGTTGTAGGACTGCTGCCTGCTCTGGAGTACACAGGTAGGCAGGTTTGTATCTGGGTACACTGGACAGTGGCTAGTGTCTCTGGGACACTCTTCTGTAAGCCTCTTTGTGGGGTGTACTGCCATTGTGTATGTGCTGAGGTTCTCTGTTTACTGCTTGTGGTTATCCTCCAGAATTGTGTTCTGTGGGTCCACAGAACACGACCCATGTGATATTTACTCAGTTTCCCCCAACTTGGGTGGTGAGTCACATTAGGAATATTAAAGGTATGAGGAATTTAAGAAATAAAGACAAGACACAGAAATAAATGAAAAGTGGAGCAAGGTGTGATGATCCATCTCTGATACAGACTGGATCTAACAACAAAATGAAGCCTGTGTGCTTTATTTAAATGGGTAGGAACACCAGTGGGATTCAGAGTGAAAGTCTTTCTGAGGAAAACAGGAAGAAGATGATAAGGACAACTCGGTTGGAACTTAGGAGGGTAAGCCCACCTCCTCTACTTTCAGTCTGCTATGTTTGAACCTAGGCTTCCTGAGTCGATGGGCCTTGGTGTCAGTATAACCTAAGCAGTCTCAAATCAGTGAAATTTCACCAAGAGTTCTCAGAAAAGCAACCCCCTGCCTTGAGACAGCTCAAACAAACACATAATTCATTCACGGCCCCGATGTCCACATGTCTGAGGAGCAACTTAGTTAACTGTCAACTCTGGGACTCAGCTATGTACCCTCTTAGAGGTGCTGAGGCACAAGAGCTATTTTCCTAGCTGCTATGGTTCTATCACTAGCAGGTGCTTGCTAGTCAGCCCAGCTTCCCAAGTCTGCATGTCTAGAGGGTACTGCATCTTCTGCTTATTTCTGTTGGGTGTGGGGTACAGGAGTACAGGGCTCAGGGTTATTGCTTACTGCTATAGAATGCAGAGTGCTCGCACCCCTGCAAAGAAGCTTCTTCATAGTGGCATAGAACTTGGTGGCCCTCTGCAACTGTGGAGGCTCTCTGTGGGTCTGTGGCAAGAAGCTTCCATCCTGGCTGATGTACAATCACCATGGTACAATCCCTATAACTAGAGTAGAGTGTCAGTTGGCCCGCCTTTATTTGAGCTCCTATGGTTGGAGGTCATGAGTCACTGAGCATTCACTTTGCTCCACTGGGGCTTTTATGTAGTGGCACTAAAGTTTTGGTGGCTGTCTACAACTTTGAGGCCTGTGGGTTCAGGCTATCTGTGGGTGCTTTCTGGCACAGGCTGCTGCAAATCATTGGGTTTTACTCTTGTCACTGTGACAGGTATATGGTCTCAGTTGATCTGTCTTTGCTTGAGCTCTTGGGGAGATTGTGGGGAATGCTGGATTGCGGTCAACACTACCCAGGGATGACTTCTTCTTGGGTCAGCTTTACCCGACTCCCCTTGACCACAGCAAGGAGGAGGAACTTTCAGTAGCTTTCAGCTAACAGGGATCCATCAAAAAGCTCCTTCTAGATGGATTACTGGGACAACCCATTTCAGAGTTACTCCCTCTGATTCTATTTGTTGCTAACTGAAGATGGAGAGAAACTGTGTTTATTTAATTTCTTCCAGGGAGGCTGGCCAGCTGTGGACTCTACAAAATAACTGCTCTGCCTGACATAGTTTTTAGCCCACAATTTGTGTTGTGTATAATACCCAACTCCCATTTCAACTTGTTCTGCTTTTCTCTCCAACTGTTGTTAAGGATGTAAAATTATGGGCTTCTCTTTCTTTCTCTTTTTGTTATCCCTCCCCTCTGTTCCTGTTGCTGGTCAGGGTTCTAGGTCTTAGAATTCTTTCTTTATTTTCTGCTCTGGCAACCAAATCCCAAGTCTTAAGTCTGAAGTCTATATAAATCTTCCCTCCAGTATGAGCTTTAGAATATGTATTCTGTCACTCACCCTTCTGGTCAGCTGTTTTTTCACTGTTTCATTTCCAGGCTGTGGAGGAGTCTAGATCATCTCTGCCATCTTCTCTGATAATTTATAATAACATTTCCTAATTTTCAGAGTGCCTGGCATTTTCCCTATGATTCTTCCACCACCTGCAAGGCAGAGCAACCTGGGTCTTTTGAGAAAAGGAGAAGGAGACTAGAGATGGATCCCATTGTGATTTTTGAAGGTGATCATTCTATTTAATTCATTCTACATTTACTTTATAATTTAACTCCCAAATTAAATTTTATTCCCAAGTTTCCAAGTGCATTTTATTGTTGCTCCTTTAAACTACTTAGAAGTTTTAATCATAGTAATTTACTTTACATTCCATAAGTATTCCTCATGGTTTTAGATTTTCCATTTATGTCTGTATTAATCTTCCCTCCAGTATGTATTCCATAGTTTGTTTACCTTTTTGCAGGGGGGTACTAGGGATTGAACACAGGGGCTCTTAACTACTGAGCCACATTGTCAGCACTTTTTAGTTTTTATTTTGAGACAGGGTCTTGCTAAGTTGCTTAGGGCCTCACTAATTTGCTGAGGCTTTATTTTAACTTGCAATCCTCCTGTCTCAGTCTCCCAAGCCACTGGGATTATAGGCATGCATCACTGCACCCAGCTCTTTTATTACCGATTAATAACTTTTATTATTAAATTTCTTTATGAAAAAAACCATATAATGACTCATTTCTACAATTTACAATTCAATCTTTAGAATTATTTTAAAAAATATACGCAGCCCTAGCCCTTCTAATATTTTTATTCATGTGTTTTAATCTGTAACTTTTAAAAAATTTGTTTGTTTTTCAATTGTAGTTGGAAACAATACCTTTATTTTATTTATTTTTATATAGTGCGCAGGACAGAACTCAGGGCCTCGCATGTGCTAGGAGAGTGCTCTACCACTGACCCACAACCCCAGCCCTATCTGTAACTTTTAATTATACTTTTACAAATGAGTTTTGGGCTGGGATTGTGGCTCAGCTGTAGAGCGCCCCTCTAGCAAGGGCAGGACCCGGGTTTGATTCTCAGCAGTACATAAAAAAAGGCATTGTGTTGTGTCCATCTACAAAAAAGATTCTCTCTCTTAAAAAATGAGTTTAGACAGAAACTGAACTCAATATTTTCCAAAATGGTTAGCCACTTGTGCTAACACCATTTACAGAGTTATTCTTTCCCCACTGATTTGAAATGCTACTTTGAGCATATTCATGGGACAGTTACATTACTCTATTTCTTCTTCCTTTATCAATGTCGTACTGCCTATGAATTTTGGAGTCATCTGCTCAGGTTATAAGTAAAATTCTGTTTTTTTGTGTGATTGCATTGAATTTATAGATTCATTGGGGAGAATTGATATTTTGACAGTATTTCATTTTCCTGTGTACAAAATATATTTATTTATTTATTAGAACCTTTATTTATTTCTTTCAATAAACTTATAATTTTCTCCATGAAATGTTTGCACTATTTTTGATAGGTTTACTTCTGGGCAAAAGGAAATTTCTTTTTTTTTTTTTTTTGGCAGTACTGGAACTCAGATCCCAAGGTTTCACACATCCAAGGCAAGTGCACCACCATTGAGCTACATCTCTAGTCCAGATTTACTTCTCGGTATTTTATAACTTTATTATACTATAAATGTATCCTTTTTATTTTAATAGATTATTATTTTGCATAATAAAATTAATTTTGCATGTTTATCTTCCACCCATTCTATGTTAAACTCTAATTGGATCCAAGGGTATGAAGGTTTTGTTTTTAGGTTTTTTAGCCAGATAGTCACATCTTTTTCAAAAAGTAAAAATTTTGTCTTTATCTTCCAAATATTAATGACTCCTACAGTGGGGTATCATTTCTCGCTCCTGACTTTAATGGAACAGGGCCTAATGTTTCACCATTAAATATGTCTGTGGTTGGTTTCTGGAAGATATTATTAGATGGCTATTACTATAAAATAGTTTATTTCTCTCCTTGTTTCCCTAAGACTTTATTATTACTATGAATGAATGTTGAATTTTACTGAATTCTTCTTCTGCATGTACTCAAAAAATCATGTGGTTTTATTCCTTTACTTGGGTCATGGGTGAATTACATGGATAGCTTTCCTATGGTGAAAGAAACTTTTATTCTTAAAATAAATCACACTTAATACTCAGACATAGAGAAGAATTAAATTATGGCATTTGGAAGTAAATGGATAGAACTGGAGAGTATCATGCTAAGTGAAATAAGACAATCCCCCAAAACCAAAGGCAGAATGTTCTGTCTGATATGTCGATGCTGACTGACAATAGGCATGGGGGAAGGAAGAGTGGAGGTTCAGCAAACCGGACAGGGGGAAGTGGGAGGAAGGTAAGGAGGGTGTGAGTGGGAAAGACAGTAAATTGAATGGGACTTAATTTTCCTATGTTCACATATGAATACATAACCAGTGTAACTCCACATCATGTACATCCACAAGAATGGGGAGTTATACTCTATGTATGTATCACATGTCAAAATACATTGTACTGTCATGTATAACTAAAAAGAACAAATAAAAAATCTTGAAAAAACCACACTTGATTACGATGACCCATTCTTTAATATACACTCAATTTGATTTACTAATACTTTATCCAGGGATTTTGGTCTTTAATAAATTACATTGGCCTATAGCCTTCTACTTTTATGGTGTCTTTGGTTTCAGTATCAAGGTTATGCTTTGCTAATAAATGAGATTCATGGATTCTCATCTTTTTCTATTCTCTAAAACTGTTTAGATGAAATGAAAATTATGCATTACTTGAAGTGTTGGTAGAACTCACCTGGTAGAATTTACTTGCCTTGTACTTTGGGGGAATAGGAAGATTCATGGAAAATGATTCAATATCTTCTCTGGTTATTGCATTATCCAGATTTTCAGCTTCTTCTGAGGCCAATTTCTCTTATTAAAGTTTTCCTAGAAGCCTGTCAACCAGTTCAGAATTTTTCAATCTCAGTGTTATTGACATTTCATTCTGGATGCTTCTTGGTTGTGGGAAGCTGTCCTGTGTGTTGTCGGATGTGCAGCAGCAGCCGCAGCAGCAGCACTGCTTTCTACCAACTGTGTCAGTAGCAACCTCCCCCAGTGCACACATTTGTGACAATTAAAATATCTCCAGGAATTGCACAATATCCTCAGGAGGTCAAAATTTACCAACACGGATTAAGGCAAATGTTTTCAGACTCCTTCATATCTGATCTGAATCAGAATTATTCGCCTTTTATATTCTTTATGGACTTTATTTGTGCCTTGTCTCTTTTTTTTAATAAGATGAACATGCCAAGAAATATCTCTATTTTATTAGTCTTTTACCAGACCAGCTCTTAGTTCTATAGATCAATTATACTTTTACTTTTGCATACCTTTTTAACTTAATAAGTGTTAAAATTTTAAGAAATTTTATTACAGAAAAGAGTATGAAATACAATGAAACTCACCACCTAACTAAAACAATTATTACCTCTTAGCTAATCTTGTTTCTTTGGTCTACACAGGTTCTCCTTCCTATCATTCTTACACAAACCCCAAATTTAATATCCTTTCATCCATAAATATCAAGAACCTGTAAAAGATAAGACAACAATTTTATTAAACAGAACACACTACCCTTACTACACCTAAAATAAAATTCCTTAATATTATCAAATATCTCTTCATAGATGTGTTTGTCTCTGGGTGGCAGAGAGAGACAGAAAGAGAAGAATCAGAATTTAATAAGGTCTGTGCACTGCATTCAATTGATATGTTCTCTAGCTCTTGAAGTCTCTTTTTAAAAAAATTTTTAGTTGTAGCTGGACACAACGCCTTTATTTTATCTATTTATTTTTATGTGGTCCAGAGAATCAAACCCAGTGCCTCGCTTGTGCTAGGCAAGCACTCCACCACCGAGCTACATACAACTCCAGCCCTTGAAGTCTCTTTTGAGCCATAGATTTCCTGTCTTTTCTTTCCTTTTTTCCTTGCAGTTTGTTGAAGAAATCAGGTTAGTCGTCCTGTAGAATTTCCTCATTTAGACTTTGTGATTGCTTTCCCATGGTATCATTTACTGCATTTTTGTCTTCTAAACTTCCTACAAATTGATACTTCCCTTTAGAGGCTTAATCACATTCAGGTTCAGGTTTATCAGCTTCACGGCCCATAGCTTGTGTGGAGTTCTGTCCAGGAGGGATGTGGTGTTTGGTGGTCTCTCAGTAGCCATACACCTTAATTCATGAAGGACTGCAAAACAGTAGTATCCCATCATTCTATGTTCATTTATTAGTTGTCAGTCTTTTATAAAGAAAATCCCTTTCATTTACTATTTGGCACCTGGGGCACAGATTCTGCAGGATGGGCAAGATAAATGCTTTTCTTTCCCTTAATTTATTGCTTTTCAAAACAATGGATTTGTTTCCTATCACCTTTAAAGTGTGATCATATTTGGAATATTATCATAAAAATGTGTTTAAACGTTTGAAACATTTCGGTGCATTACAATATTCTCCCTGTTGGTGCTGGTTCTAGTGGTGTGTGAAAGCCTCCTTGCTTTGTGAGAATGCAAGTGCTGGAGGATCTGCTAGCACATTTCCAGCCCCAGACTAGAACTCAGCCATTTCTCCTAGGTGTCCTTGTTGCTTTTAGTGTGAAATGGTATTTGGGAATAAAAATCTGGGCAGCATGATCCTTTCACTTCAAAGTCATGAACACAGGATTCTTACTTAATCTCAACAACCAGTAACTCCTTTCCCCCACAGCTAAAATCCTGGTTCCCAAGGCAACAAACAAACCACTCATTTATCCCACCATTATACAGATAATAATCTCAGAATACCAACCAGGCTTACAGTACCAAAAATATGGTTACTATGAAGAATGTAAGATTCTTCTGCAGATATTGCAGGTTATTATCCTTATCTTTGGAGGTATCCTATTACCATATCCATTAATGTTGCTGTGTTTTAAAGTTATTTTCTGGGTGAAAACCTGGATACATAGGCTTATCTGTTTCATTTTGCTTTGGAAATTTAACTGTTTTTTTTTAAAAATGATTTCATAATTGTGAAATATATTTATGTGGTTCCAATACAAATGTGCAGAAAAAAGCATATGTAAAGAAGTGCAACTATTACCACTGTACTTCATGCCATTCTTCCTATTCCCATAGGTAATGATTTCTCTTAGGCTTCCCTTTGCTTTTGAACATAAAAATATACACACACTTATATTTCTAGCTTTTCCCTTCTTACATATGTGGTATCATACATACTTTTCTCCACTTTCCTGTGTGTGTTTTTTTTTTTTTTGTTTTGCAGTAGTGGAGTTGAACCCAGGGCCTTGCACATCTGTGGCAAGCACTTAGCTGCAAGTCCAGTCCATTTTTAAAATTATATAATGAGACGGGCTCTCACTAAGTTGCCTTAGTGAGACTTTGAACTTCTAATCTTCCTGCCTCAGCCTCCTGAGTGCTCAGTTTGCAGGCATGAACAACATGCCTGACCACGTTGCTTTTATTAAATGAACAGTACATCCTGGGGATCATTCCATTACAGTATTAGGAAATATTCTACATTCTTTTTTTTTTTCTCTCTGTCTCTCTGTAAATAGGGATTGAACCCAGGAGCCCTTTACCACTGAGCTACATCCCCAGTGCTTTTCCTTTTTTAATTTTTTAATTTGGAAACAGGGTCTTACTGAGTTGCTGAGGCTGGGATTGAACCTGCAATTCTCCAGCCTCAGCCTCTGGAGTCACTGGGATTACAGGGGTGCACCACTGTGCCTGGCTACATTCATTTTCAAAGCTGCACAGTACTTCACTCTGAGGCTGTACTAATCCTTTGTTTATGGAATATTCAGTTTGTTTCTAGTCTTATACTATCAATTAAGAATCCTGCAAAATATAGCCTTGAACATATCTCTAGTGTATTCTGATATCTTTCTTTTTAACTGATGCATTACATCTGTTTAAATATGTTATTATTATGGTTTGGATCTTTGGTGTCTCCCAGGAGCTCATATGTAAGACAGAATGCAAGAACGTTTAGAGGTAAAATGATTGGATTAAGAAAGCTGTAACCTAAACAGTGCATTAATCCTCTGCTGGGGATTAATTGGATGGTAACTTGCAGGAAGCCATCTGTGAATTACTTGAGGGTCATCTCTGTATGATCGCCAGGGAGATTTGGGTTTGTAATTGTGAAATATCTGTGGCTCTTCCGTGACAATAGATTGCCCAATGCATGTGACATTTATCTCCGCTCTGCTAAGAAGATACCTCATAGTAGCTCCAGAGATGGATGTAACCTGTTTGGAGCTGGACAGACCACTTTCAACATTTTTTGGTGAAGAACATTCCTTGGAAGGCCTTTGATGTTTTGCGATATAAATATAGCAGGCCAGGGCTCCATTTTGTCATTAATCTAGAAGCTAGATCCATCTTATCAGCTTGCCCGGCCCGCCCCTGCTTTTGAAATCATTTTCTGTGTCCTGTGGTTTTTTTCACCCTATTTTTCCTAGCTTTTATTCCTCAGCCAGCCCATTCCACCGAGGGGAACCCCATTTCCACCACCTGCATGGATGCAGGTAAGAGTAACTGCAGGCCAGAAGGGTGTGTCTGGAGAAGTTTGGTCACTGGGGACATGTGTTTAGGACATATATTTTGTACCTTGTGAGTGGAGTTGTTCTCTCTGTTCCTGGTGGCCATGTCCTGAGACCCTTCCCTCCATCACACTCTTCCACCATGGTGTTCTGCCACACCTCTGGCACAGAGCAATGGATTAGGACACCTATGGACTGAGACCTCTGAAGCCATGAGACCCAAATAAACTTTTCCTCCTCTAAAATTGTTCTTGTCAGGATCTTGTCAGAGTGGCAAATACTCTAAGACCATTATGATTGCCACTTTTGGAGGATTGTTTGGTGTTTTCTTTTAATCAATCTTCCCCTTCCTTCCTTCTTAAGTTGATAATGCTCTTTATTTGGCTTTTTATTCCTTGTCCTCACTTAGAATATAGTTTGCATTTCTGCTCTCTTGCAGGTTGCCATTAGGGTATTTCTTTTTGTTTTGTATTGGGGATAGAACCCACGACAGAGTCTCTCTAAGTTGCCCAGTCTGGTCTCCAGCTTGAGATCCTCCTGCCTCAGCCTCCCAAGTTTCTTCTCCACTCTGCCCAGCCTGACCCTAGATTTTAATGTGTATACATAGCTATAAGGTGTTTTAACACTTGAGAAACAATCTAGTATTTCTTATTGTTCTTTCAGACATGAAAAGTTTTATGATGTGTTTTTCAACTCACTAAACAATCTTTCCTCATCCTGCTCTTCTTTCCTGGAATTTTAATTTTAGTGTATGATTTTTCCTTGAATTGATCATGTATTTATGTTTGTCCAAATCCAGAGTTGTGTAATTCAAAAACCCAATAAAAATAAAAGATGTATAATGAACTTCATGCCCCTAACCCTTTCTCATCTTTCTCATCGGTTCATATTAATAAATGCATGATATTCTAGAGGTCTGTTTTGAACTCTAGATTGAACCCAGGGAATCTTAACCACTGAACCATATCCCCAGCCCTTTTATTTATCTATTTATTTTGAGACAGGGTCTCACTGAGTTTCTTAGGGCCATGCTAAGTTGCTGAGACTGGTTTTGAACTTGCAATCTTCCTACCTTAGCCTCCAAAGCTGCTGGGAATAGTGACACTCTTTGTGGCCATGGATCTGCTTTCATCAACACTATCCCAATCTCACATGGCATAGCATAGAGCAAGACTCTATTTCCTGTAGTAGAGAGAGGGAAGTAAGCTCAGGATTTGGCCCTGGAACTCACTCAGTGCTCAGCTGGTGGACACTAACACTGGGCAGATCCTAATGGTCCCCATCCCTAGGCCTGCTTGTGGACAGAGATTCTGGAACAGCCCCAGTAACAGGTAAAGACACACAGCTCCAGTCTCTTGAAATTCCATTCCATCTAGCATCACCTGTGGCTGGTTGCAGCTGTCTTGAGCCATGAGACCCTCTCAGCAATAGGCAGACCATAGTAATGTGGGCCTTGGATCTTCCCCAGGGCTGTGATGGTCTTGATGGACTGTGAGTTAGGGTATGGTGCCAATGGACCGCATTGGTGGCCACAGGCATGGCCTAGGGGCCTGGGTCTGGTTCATCCAGGTTGACTCTGTGCAGAGCCAGGTAGAAGCATGTAGTACCTGACCAAGGTGTGGATGAGGTATGTGGGTGTACCTGGCCCCACTCCACAGAGAAGCTTGAAGGGATGCACTACTCTTCTATGTACTGCTGGTTCTTTCTGAACGACACAACTCTGGATTTGGAAAAACCTGGCCTTGGACCTCTCTCTACTGCAGAAATGGTGATAATGCACCAAGGGCACACTCTTACCAAGCATGACCCACATGCCATCCAGCCCCCAAATAGTGGAAGTGCCTACAGGCTCAGAAATAGGCAGCCTGGTTAGAACTTCTGGAGAGAAAGGCACAAAGCCAGATTAGGAATAGTGGGAAAAATATCTAATCTCTTGATGCCCAGAGGATGTTGGCTACCAGTAAGAATTAAGAGCCTTCAGGGATTCATGGTCTAACCTAACAGTCGAAGTAGGTGCCAGAGAGTATTAGTACAAGAACATCTCAGATGAGAATTTGTATCATTTAAAGGAAATTCAATGAGATTAAAGAAAACACAGGGAAATGCTACAATACTCTGAGATACTTAACAAAGTGATAAATGGATAAGTAAAATATGGTTCATATACACAAAGGAGTACCATTCAGTCATGAAAAGGATGAAATCCTGTTGAGTGCCATGTGACCACACTGGTGAAATTTTAAAGAAGTTGAGCATAGAATTGGGAGACTAGAGGGAGGAGGATAGAGAAAGGATGACTAATGACTACGTTACAGTTAGATGGACATGAGAAGTTCTGGTGTGCTGTTATACAGCGATTGTAGTTAACAACATACTGTACTTTCCAAAAAGAAGGAAGATTTTGTAAAGTTTTCAACATGATACATTTTGAGGAGATAGGTATGCTTGGTCAGATTGAAGCATTATACACTATATAGGTGCACAAAGACATCAAACTTGTGCGATTTTTATGATTCTGTGTAACCATGTGATCGTAAATTTAATTTTTAAAATGTTAGATTTGGTCTGACCCTTCCAGTTTCATATGAATTTGCATACATGGAAACAAACGTTATGATAATAACCATAGGGAGTATTATTAGATTTCATACAAGAATTTCGAGACAACTCCAGTGTCATCTCCTGCAAACATGTTCTTACACTTCCCCTCAATCATGGCAGTTAGTACACTGTGTTGATGGACTAATTATTTGTCTATCTCCCTTACTAGACTCTGAGCTCCCCGAGAATTGGAGTCATGTGTGTGTTTTGAATCTTTGTATCCCCAGGGATGGTCCATAGTGGTACAAAATAAAAGGGTAGATACTTGAATGAATGAGTGACTCCTGGTCTGGGAAAATGATAATTTCTTATTGTCAATACTATAGTCCTTTAATATAGAGCTTGGTCTTGCTCCAAGCAAGTTGAATACAGAAAATATAAGGAAACTCAGCTTTACTGAAAAGATATAAGTTTGCTTTAAAACCATCAAGTGGCTAATCGGTGGAATTACTCACAAGAGGGGTTTTCTACACAGCATGGGCCTTTAGTGCAGATGAACAGAAGGTTGGGAGATAGCAAGGCAAGCCCATCCCCCTCTCCTCTCAGGATGGGTGCTTGGCAGAGGAATGAATATTAGTGTGTCTGGAGGAAAGTTTACACCCTTGATGTCATCCTCAGAATGTTAGAAATGCAAGCTAAACCTCCCCACACATCCCAGTTTACTTTGGTACCATGTAATTGAGAAGGAGAAGATAACTCTTTCCTAGATTCTCTCATGTACTAGATGTGTTCCCTGTTACAGTCTTAACACTAATGAAATGGACTTCTGTAGGAAGATGGTGCTACTCCTATCTTAGGGAAGACAAGGTTGAGTGGTGCCTTTCCTCCCGTCGCGTGCAGAGCCAAGGTAAAGGCAAAACATGTGCTTCATATTAAGTGTCTTTGCCTGAGTCAATTACCATCATTTAGACACTGACCAAATGGTATTGCCAAGCTGGGGATACACTGCTAAGTGACCTCTTCTAGACCATAGATTGGCCAGTAAAATAGGGGCATAAATGTAGGCAGATGATTTTCACTAGGGCTATCATTTGTGAGAAACATCCAGCATACCAGCAGGGCGGGGAAGAGAGGTTGATAGGGTAATGTTGTAACCAAGAAAGTAGTAAAGGAGGGAGAGAGGAAAAGTGGACGCTGACTCAGAGGCAACTGGAAAATGTCTTCTGCCAATTGTCGATGATTAATGGGTTTAGGGTTTCCCAGAACTATCCTGGATTCCATTTATGATGTTCTTAAAGATGGGGGCAAGGGTGGGATACCCCAAGAATGTACCTCCTGTAGTCCTGGATTTCTTCCTTTCTGTTTTCCTTCTGGATTTGAGATTTTCACCGTGGTAAAATGGATATGCCATAGAGTATGCCAGGTTTCATAGTTCAAGTGTAAAATTCAGTGCCAAAATTCCATCCAGAATGAAATTATGGCACTGGATTTGTTGTGAGCCCATCATGGCAATCTATTGCTAGAATGTTTCATCACGTCATATACAGAAACCATGTATCAAAGAAGATTCCAAGATGGCGGGCCAGAGGGAGGCAGCATTCTGTTTCAGGCCCTGACCCAGATCTCACCTAGTCAGAATCCTGCATCTCAGAGAGGAACCTTATACAGCTGATTTCCACAGAAATCACCAGCGCTGTGACCCCCACGCAGGGCTCAGAACCTTAGCGTTTGAGTAGGACTCCAGAAACTGTGCACCCACTAATCAGAAATAAAGTGTGATACCAATTGCATGAAGTGTATAGGGGGTGAGGAATGAAAATGTGGAGTGTTGTATGTGAAATCAAATTATTGTGATGCTAAAATAGAATATTAAAACTATAAGGTGCTTTATGCAAACTCCATGTTAACCACAAATGAAAAACCACTAGTAGATTCACAAAAGAGAAAGGAGGAATGACATGACTATAAAATTTTATATATATATATATATATATATATATATATATATATATATATATAATGAGAAAGAAACTCCCAAAAAAACTAAGAAAAAATAAACAAAAAAGCAATAGTAAGGGCTTACCTATTGATATTTACTTTAAATGTAAGTAGACAACATTCTCCAATCACAAGACATGGGGTGGCTCAATAGATTAAAAGAAGAAAAGCAAGACTGAACTCCATGCAGCCTACAACAAACTCCTGTTGCCATTAAGGACACATGGAGACCAAGAATGAAGAGATGGAAAAGGTAACCCATGCAAATTGAAGCCAAAAGAGCACAAGTGAAGCTGTATTAACATCAGACAAAATAGACTGTAAATGAAAATCTGTCACAGGAGGTAAAGAAGGTCATCATATAATGATAAAGGGGTCATTTCATCAAGAAGATATAACAGCTGTCCACATCTATTTATATCTCCAACATCAGGACACCTCTATAAGCAAATATTATCAGAAGTGAAGAGAGAGACAAATAGCAGTGACTTAAGAGCAGGGAACTTTGTCTTATTCTGTTAGTCTGCATAACAAAATACCTTGGCCTCAGTAATGTATAAAGGAGAGAAATTGATTTCTCACAGTGGTACAAGCTGGAAAGCCTAAAGTGAGAGCATTGGGAGACTTGGTGTCTGGGGAAGGCTCTCTCTGCTTCATAGATGATACACTACAGGTGCATCCTCACATAGCAAAAGAGACAAGCAGGCTCCCTCAAGCCCTCTTATAGGGCACTAATCCCATCTGTGATGGTGGAGTTCTCATGATTCAATGTCCTGAAGACTTTACCTCTTTTTTTTTTTTTTTGGTCACCTCTGAAACTATTTTACATGGATTCCATTTCAACATGAGATTTGGAAGGTCATAAACATTCCAATCATAGCCGACCTCAACAATCTTACTTTCAACAACTACAGATCATCCAAACCCAGCACCAATATGGAAACCTTGGACTGGAACTGTGCTTTAAACAAAATGTACTTTAAACAAAATGTGCTTTAAGCAAAATGTGTCTAACAGACATAGTCAGGAAGGACATTCTATTCAAATGTAATGGAACACACAACTCCTTTCAATCACACACAGACCATTCTCAGGGATAGATCATATGTTAAGCCACAAAAAAAGTCTTAACAAGTTTGAGAAGACAGAAGTTGTATTAAGCCTCAATTCCAACCATGGTGGAATAAAACTGGATATCACAAACAGGAGTAATTGGGAAGAATTCACAAATATAAGCAACTTAAAAAAAATATGCTCCCAATAAAACATTGGTCAAAGTAGAAATTAAAAGAGACGTTCCTGGGTATGGAGGGGCACACTTGTAATCCCAGAGGCTTGGAAGGCTGAGGCTGGAGGATAGCAAGTTCAAACCCAGCCTCAGCAACTTGGCAAGGCCCTCAGCAACTCAGTGAGACACTACTTCAAATTTTAAAATAAAAGTGATAGGGATGTGGCTGAATTATTGAATCCCCCTGGGTTCTATCCCTGAACAAAAAACAATTGTTAAAAATACCTTTGGATATATAGAAACACAACATAAGAAACCCTACGTGTTGTAGCAGTTCTATGAGGGAAGTTCATAGCAATAAACACCCACATCATAAAAGAGGAGAGATCTCAAATCAGCACCCTAACACTGCAACTCAAGAAACCTGAGAAAGAATAACAAACCAAACTCAAAGATAGTTGAAGGAAGGATTCAATTAAGATCACAGCAGAAAACAATGAAATCAAAATAGAAAATCATGCAAAAGATCCACAAAGATAAGAATTGGTCTACTGACTAGAATTTTTTTAAAAAAGATTGAGCTTTAGCTAGACTAACCCAGAAAACATAAAAGACTCAAAGAAAATCAGAAAGGAAAACATCGCATTACAACTAATATCACAAAAATAACAATTATAAGCTTCAAAACTTGAAATATTTGAGTAAAGTCCTAGAATCATAGAACCTACTTTGACCGAATCCTGAATAAAAGTAGAATAGTTGAGCAGACCAATCACAAGTAATGACATGGGATCAGTAATAAAATCTCCTATCATTGGTAAGGAAGTGCACGTCTGTAATGCCAGCTACTCAGGAGGCTGAGACAGGAGGATCATAAGTTTGAGATCAGCCTCGGTAACTTAGTAAGATCCTGTCTCAACAATAAAAATGGCTAGGAAAGTAGCAAAATGATAGAGTGTCCATGGGTTCAATCACCAATACTGAAAAAACAAATAACTAAAAACATGTTCTCCTATCAAAGAAAAGCCCAGAAACACAAGTCAAAACCAAAATGAGGTCACCCACAATGGAGGGCTAGAGGGAGGCTGCATTGTGTGTGGCTCTGAGAGCTGGGATTCAAGTAGTGGGAATACTGTTCCTCTGAGAGTTATTCAAGGACCCCCGACAGCTGCTCCTACACAAGACCTCCGGCTGCCATGCCCTAGCACGACCACCAGCATCAGCACCCATGCAGGACTTCTTACGACCTTGCCTGCATGAACACCCATTTACCAACAAGGGGCTCCCCCGGTTGCCTCCATGTTCGGACACTGCAAACACTGCCATAGTCCCCTACCCATGGTATCCTGCACCTGGGGGTCACTAGACAGGGTCTGGAGACAACTTCTAGCCATAACACTGCACACCACAGAGCTGCTTCTCTGAACACATCTCCCAAAGCCTTTACCTGGCCTGACCCAACCCAACACCCCATCTCTGCAACCAGCCACTTCCATCCTGAGATACCTTTGGTACCAACTCCCAGCTTTGGACACTGGCTGGGGCCTAGAAGCAATATCAAGGTATTTATAGTCCCCAACTCCACAGCCACTAACCCGGCACAGTGCTTGTAGCTATGTGGACAGCCAATCAATAGGTCACTATGCCTGCTCCTGAACTGCCCAATACAAAACAGCTCTCCTTGATAGGTGTGCGGCCCCCAGAGCTCAGCCCACAAGACCACTGGAGAGAGAGGTTCCTGACTGGGAAGCAGAAAGGGAGGGGGTGAGTGACATAGAGTTTAGAGACTGAATTAGAGACCAGGAATTGTGAGGTCTATAGGTGAGATAAGGAGATAAGCCCAGGCACCCACATCACACAAGAGGGCATCAAAGGAGATCCTTGGGGTGTCGTTTCCCATTGGGACTGGTGAGTGCTATACCCCACTTCCAGGTTCTCTGCCCCCAAGGCCAACCCTCCCACCCTAATAAACTTCAGCATCCTGAGGGTAGAGAAACCAGCCAACAACAGACATCCTCACCTATTGGGTGAGAAGGGAAGCAGGAAAGACACTGAACTCCAACAAAAACTATCCTTGTATTTTCCTTTGATTTTTTTCTTTTCTCTTTATTTTTCTTTTCTCTCTGTCTTTTCCCACCTTCACATCCCCAACATTTGTGAAACCAAGTACTTTTCATGGATTATGCTACTGAGGACTGGGATGTCTGAATAGTATATTGCAGTTGTGTTGTATATTCTCTTATCTCCTAGTTTTATATTTTCTATTCTTCTTAATTCTTATGTTTGTTTTTTGTACTCTGTCTATTGTCTTCCACTTACTTGACTCCTCAAAATCACACACTCTCCTTTCTCCTGCTAGTAGACAACTTCTTTAGATTCCTCTTTCACACTTTCTAAGATATAGTACCTCTATATCCTCACCTCCTATGTCCTTAACATCTCATCCCACACCCCACCATCAGAAACTTAGACCGTTTTGCAAACCTACTGTTTATATTGTAGATAATAATTGAACACACAATTTCTGACAAAACCATGAGCATTTTAGTAATAGGAACTATTTAGTTTAAGGCTGTATATTGTTTGAATTGGGATTTGTGAACATTGTTCTCCCCCTCAAAGGAGAGGTATTGAAAACCTGCAGGGACACTATAAGCCTATAGCATAAAAACTGTAATCCCTCAGATCGAAAGTGCTAGAAGGGAAGACACACAAACAACATGAAAAAAAAGGGAAGAAAGTGCCTCAAATAAACCAAAATACTACATTATTAGAATCCATGGCCAGCACAACAGAAGAAATTATAGAGAAGGAGTTCAGAATGTACATAATTAAAATGTTCTGTGAATTAAAGGATGATATAAGAGAGCAAATACAGACAGCAAAAGATCATTTTGATAAAGAGCTACATAAGCAAATACAGGAAGCAAAAGATTACTTGAAGAAAGAGATAGAGGTTCTGAAAAAATTAAACACAGAAATGCTTGAAATGAAGGAAATAATAACCCAAAGTAGAAAGCACCACCAACAGACTAGATCACGTGGAAGACAGGATCTCAGAAAATGAAGACAAAATATATAATGTTAAAAATAACGTTGACCACACAGTGAGATGATGAGAAACCATGATCAGAACATTCAAGAGTAATGAGACAACATAAAAAGACTAGATTTAAAAGTTATTGGGATGAAGGAGGGCATAGAGTTACAAACCAAAGGAATGAACAATCCATTCAATGAAATAATATCAGAAAATTTTCCAAGCATGAAGAATGAATTGGAAAGTCAAATAAAAGAGGCTTACAGGACACCAAATGTACAAAATATCAACAGATCTATACCAAGGCATATTATAATGAAAATGCCCAGCATACTGAATAAGGAGAGAATTTCAACAGCCACAAGAGAGGGAGACTAATTAGGATCTGTGTGGATCACTGAACCCAGACCCTTGAAGCTAGAAGATCCTGGAATAACATATATCAAGCTCTGACAGAAAATGGATGTTGACCAAGAATCTTAGATATCCAGCAAAATTAAGCTTTAGATTTGATGTCAAAGTTAAAAAAAATTATAACTATTTATAATTTATAACTATTTCTACACTACACCACATCCTCCTTAAAATATTCCATGAGGAGGAAATAAAAAACAACAATGAAAATCAGCAAAGGGAGATATTACACTAAAGGAAAAACCAATGAAAGGAGAAAATAAGCCAAGTTAAAATACCAAAAATTAACAGAAAAGACTGGGAATACAAGTCATGTCTCAATAATAACCCTGATTGTTAATGGCCTAAACTCATCCATCAAAAGACATAGACTGGCAGATTAGATTTTTTAAAAAAGACCCAACAATATGATGCCTTCAAGAGACTCATCTCATAGAAAAAGACATCCACAGACTGAAGGTGAAAGGTTGGGAAAAAACATACCACTCACATGGACTGCAGAAAGAAGCAGGAGTTTCCATCCTCATATCAGGTAAAGTAGACTGCAAGGTAAAGTTAATCAAAGGGGGTAAAGAAGGATATTTCATACTGCTTAAGGGAACCATACATCAACAAGACATGATATACAATCACTAACTTAAACTTAACAGACATATATAGAATATTCCATCCATCAACGAGTGAATACACTTTCTTCTCAACAGCACATGGATCCTTCTCTAAAATAGACCATATATTATGCCACAAGGCAACTCTTAGCAAATACAAAATAGTAGAGATACTACTCTGCATTTTACCAGATCATGATGGAATGGAATTAGAAATCAAAGATAAAATAAAAACTAGAAGCTACTCCAACACCTGCAGACTAAACAATATGCTATTGAATGAACAGTGGATTGCAGAGGGTATCAAATAGGAGTTTAAAAATTCTTAGAGGTAGGGGCTGGGGATGTGGCTCAAGTGGTAGTGCGCTCCCCTGGCATGTGTGTGGCACGGGTTCGATCCTCAGCACCACATACAAACAAAGATGTTGTGTCTGCCAAGAACTAAAATAAATAAATAAATATTTTTAAAAATTCTCTCTCTCTCTTTAAAAAAAGTTATTAGAGGTAAATGATACACTGATACAACATATCAAAATCTCTGGGACACTAGGAAGGCAATACTAAGAGGAAAGTTCATGGGATGGAATTCATTCCTTTAAAGAAGAAAAAGTCAACACATAAATGACCTAACCATTATATCTGAAAGCCGTATAAAAAGAAGAACAAATCAACACCAAAGCAGTAGAAGACAGGAAATCATTAAACACAGAGCTGAAATTAATGAAATTGAAACAATTGAAAAAAATGACAAAACAAAAAGTTGGTTGTTTGAAAAAATGAATAAGACTGATAAACCCTTAGCCATTCTAATGAAGAGAAGGAGAGAGAAAACTCAAATTACTAATATCCAGATGAAAAAGGAAATATCAAGATGGATACTTCAGAAATACAGAAGATAATTAGAAATTAATTGAAAACTTGTACTCCAATAAAATAGAAAATATAGAAGACATCAACAAATTTGTAGAATCATATGATTTACCAAACTAATTCAGGATGACATGCACAAGTTAAACAGATTAATTTGAAGTAATGAAATAGAATGTGTCAACAAAAGCCTACCAACCAAGAAAAGTGTAGGGCTAGATGAATTCACAGCTGAGTTCTACAAGACCTTCAGAGAAAAAATTATAGCAATACTCCTCAAGTTATTCTATGACATAGAAAAAGAGGGAATACTTCCAAATTCATTCTATGAGGCCAATATCTGATTCTAAAACAAAGACACATCAAAGAAAGAAAACTTCAGACCATTATCTCTAATGTAAACATAGATGCAAAAATTCTCAATAACATTCTGGCAAACTGAACACAAAAACATATCAAAAAGATCGTGCACCACCATCAAGTGGGGATTCACCCCAGGGATGCAAGGTTGGTTCAACATACAGAAATCAAAAAATGTAACTCATCACATCCATAGACTCAAAAGATAAAAATTATATGATCATCTCAATAGATGCAGAAAAAGCATTGGACAAAATACAGCACCCCATTCATGTTTAAAACACTATCAAATCTATGGATCATAGGAGCATACCTCAACATCATAAAGGCTATCTATGCTAAGCCAAGGCCAACATCATTCTAAATGGAGAAAAATTGAAAGCATTCCCTCTAAAAACTGCAACAAGAGAGGGATGACGTCTTTCACCACATCTATTTCACATAGTCCTTGAAAATCTTGCCAGAGC
Source organism: Urocitellus parryii (assembly GCF_045843805.1). Taxonomy (NCBI): domain Eukaryota; kingdom Metazoa; phylum Chordata; class Mammalia; order Rodentia; family Sciuridae; genus Urocitellus; species Urocitellus parryii. The sequence goes on from NC_135547.1 coordinate 77,562,889, forward strand.
AATTAGACAGACAAAAGAAATTAAAGGGATATGGATAGAAAAAGAAGAACTCCAACTATCGCTATTTGCCAATGACATGATTCTATACCTAGAGGATCCAAAAAAATTCCACCAGAAAACTTCTAGCACTAATAAATGAATTGAGCAAAGTAGCAGAATATAAAATCAACACCAGTAAATCAAAGGCATTTCTGTGCTTCAGTGACAAATTCTCTGAAAGAAAAATGAGGAAAAATACCCTGTCTACAATAGCCTCAAATAGATAGCTAGATAGATAGATAGATAGAATACTTCAGAATCAACCTAAAGAACGAGGTGAAAGACCTCTACAATGAAAACTACAGAACACTAAAGAAAGAAATTAAAGAAGACCTTAGAAGATGGAAAGAGCTTCCTTGTTGTTGGATAGGCAGAGTTAATATTGACAAAATGACCATACTACCAAAAGCACTATACAGATTTAATGCAATGCCAATCAAAATCCCAATGACGTTCCTCATAGAAATAGAAAAAGCAGTCATGAAATTCATCTGGAAAAATAAGAGACCCAGAATAGCTAATGCAATCCTTAGCAGGAAGTGTGAAGCTAGGTGGCATCACTATACCAGACGTTACAGAGCAATAGTAACAAAAATGATTGTATGGTATTGGCACCAAAACAGACCGGTAGACCAATGGTACAGAATAGAGGACACAGAGACTTACCCACATAAAAACAGTTATCTCATACTAGACAAAGGTGCCGAAAACATTCACTGGAGAAAAGACAGCCTGTTCAACAAATTGTGCTGGGAAAACTGGAAATCTATATGCAGTAAAATGAAATTAAGCCCCTATCTCTCAGCATGCACAAAATTCAACTCAAAATGGATCAAGAACCTAGGAATTAGACCAGACCAACTGCATCTAATAAAAGAAAAATAGACCCAAATCTTCATCATGTTGGATTTGGCACCAATTTCCTTAATAAGACTCCTATAGTGTAAGAATCAAAACCAAGAATCAATAAATGGGATGGATTCAAACTGCAAACCTTCTTCTCAACAAAAGAAACAGTGAGGTGAAGAGAGAGCCTACAGAATGGGAGCAAATTTTTACCACACACACATCAGATAAAACACTAATCTCTAGGATATGTAAGAACTCAAAAAAGTGAACACCAAAAAAAAAAAAAAACCTATCAATGAATGGACCAAGGAACTGAACACACACTTCTCAGAAGATGATATACAATCAACCAACAAATATTTTAAAAAGTTCAACATCTCTAGCAATTAGAGAAATGCAAATCAAAACTACTCTAAGACTTTATCTCTCTCCAGTCAGAATGACAGCTATTAAGAATACAAATAACAATAAGAGTTGGCGAAGACAGGGCGGGGGAAAAAGCATACTCATACATTGCTATTGGGACTGCAAATTGGTGCAAAGAGTCTGGAAAGTAATATGGAGATTCCTTGGAAAGCTTGGAATGGAACCACCATTTGGCCCAGCTATTTCACTCCTTGGTTTATACCCAAAGGGCTGAAAAACAACATACTACAGGGACACAGCCATATCAATATTTTTGTTTGTTTGTTTTAATTTGATTTTGTTTTTTTTTTTGGGGGGGGGTATTTTCACCTTTTTTTAGTTGTTGATAGAACTTTATTTATTTATACGTGGTGCTGAGAATCGAACCCAGTGCCTCACACATGCCAGGCAAGTGTACTACTGCTGAGCCACAGCCACAGCCCCACACCCATGTTTATAGCAGCACAATTAACAATAGCTAAATTGTGGAGCCAAACTAGATGCCCTTAAATAGAAGAGTGGATGAAGAAACTGTGGTATATATACACAATGGAATATTACTCAGCAATGAAAGAGAATAAAATCATGGCATTTGCAGGTAAATGGAAGGAGTTGGATAATATCATGCTAAGAAAAGTAAGCCAATCCCCCAAAGCCAAAGACCAAATGTTTTCTCTGATAAGTGGATGCTGATACATAATGGGGAGGGCGGGACCATGGGAGGAATGAAGGAAGTTTGGATAGGGCAAAAGGGAGGGAGGGAAAGGGAGGGGGCATGGGGGTAGAAAACCAGTGGTGTGATTGTATACTTTGTGTACAGTCAGAGAAATGAAAATTTGTGCTCCATTTGTGGACTATGAAGCGAAATGCATTCTGCTGTCATGTATAACAAATTAGAAAAAATAAGTAAAGAAATTTAGAAAAAAAAATGTGACAGTTGAGGTGTAGCTCAATGGTAGAATGTTTGCACAGCATGCACATCGCCCTGGGTTCAATCAGGAACCTCTCTCTCTGGAGGTCTTGTGGGCTGTGCTCTGGGGCCTGGTCACCTGCACCTGTTGGACCTGCACAGGTCAGGACCACTCTTTGCAAGCTACTGACTGGCCACATAGCTGCACTGAGCTGGGTTAGTGACTGCAGGGGAGGGGGGAGTTGGTGGACTGTAGTTACTTTGATATTGCATCTAGGCCCCAACCGGTGTCCAGAGCTGGGAGTTTCCCCAAATAAAGATGGTGACAAACGTGCCCAAAGATGGAGGTGGCTATTTTCAGAGATGGGGTGTCGGGTCAGGATGGTTGGTGGTGTTGGGTAATGTGTTCCCAGATGCAGCTCTGTGGCATGCAGTGTTGTGGCTGGTAGAGGTCTCCGGATCCTGCCCAGTGTCTCTAAGAGCAGGTGAATATGGCAGTGATGGCAGTGTCCCAAGATGGAGGTGACCTGGAGAGCCTCACGCTGGTAGACGGGGATCGGGGATCCACATGGGAGCGGTAGCCAGTGATCCTGCACAGGAGTGGAGACTGGGGGTCCTGTGCAGACGGTGATGCCCAGAGACTTGTGGGGAGATGTTGGCCTGGATTCCTACCCGGGAGCAGCTGTCGGGGGTCCTCTAGTAACTCACAGAGAAACAGTTTTCATACTGCTTGAATCCCAGGTCACGGAGCAACAGGGAGTGCAGCCTCCCTCTAGCCCACCATCTTGGATCTCCTCAACTGTAACATTTCTGTTTCCTTATTTGTAAATAAGGACAAAAAACCTGTTTTACTGCAGCTGTTGAAAGGACCGAGCTTCAGTGAAGTAATGTGCAGAGTCCAACACAGATGGCAACCCTCCACAGGCATATCACCTTGTTCTTATGGTTGTGACTTTCAGTTGATGAGTCCTCCACCCACACAGAGAATCCTCTCCTCCTCCGAGGCACATGACTCATGACAGCTGCCAGAGCCTATGGAGAACACATCCAAGGAACTGTAGTAAATATGCTAAGATACATTGGTCCTTTATTCACAAAGGAACCTAAGAAAGTTATAAAAGGAAAAGAAGGTCCAAGATTCCCTCTGCTTGAGCGCCCCCATGTGGTCCAACTAGAAACGTAGGACTGCAGCTTTGGGAAGAGGCTGTGGATCCAGGAAGAGACTGGGAGGCATCTGCTGAAAGCTGGGAGGCTCCCTGAGCAAGAGAAGACAAACAAGGGAGAAAGACTAGAAAAACAAGCGTGGAGGCAGAAAATTGGTTGAAGAGGAGTTGAGACTGCCTTCAAACATCATGTCACCTTAGCAGGCATCCAGTGACAGAATCCCATAGGAAATAATGTACAAAATAAGTGGGCATGCACCGGAGCCAAGGAATATAGCTGGAAGTCCTGAGTCACTCCTTCCTCCTTCCCTCCCTCTCTGGTCCTCTCTCCCTCTACTATTTTTCCTTTCACTTCTGTATGTTCCTTTCTCCCTCATTTATCAACCCATCCATCCATTCACCCATCCATCTTGCATTCACTCACCACCTGCACTGGGGAGAAAAGACAAATTAAACTGCGTCTAGTCCACTTGACCTGAAGAAGCTCAAAGGCTGGGGCATGGGAGAGAATGAATGGGTGACAAGCCAACAGGTGTTCATAACACATCCATGCCCACCAACTAACAATCACCAGGAACATGTTTGTAGTTGAACAAATTTGGATTTGTTGCTGGTGGTATTGAGGGAAAATGTACCCCCAAGGGGACAATATGGAGCAAGTCAGCAACAAGGCTTTAGAGCTGTGGGGGCTTCTGCATCGGACATTATGCCATCTGTGACATCTAGTAGGCCAGAGAAGTGTTTGGGACCACCTTCCCCCTTTGTTTTGTGTCTGCTGTGGGAATTATAGCCAGCAGAGGGGCCAAAAGCGGTAGGCAGTTTCCCTTGGCAATTCTCACAAGCATCTATACTTGGGGGGTTTCTGGGAGTTTTCCCCAGGAAAACATGCGAAGGCAGGGGATCAACTATTTCAAAGACTCTGCCAGTTTTGCAGAATCCCCAGGCTCAGGGGCAGAAGAGGGTCACCCTGATGTCCATACAAGTGGTAACCCGCTGGGGTCCAGAATATCTTAGGAGTCTGAGCATGACTTCCCACAGCTGGACTGAGTGAATATTTTGTGTCCTGAGGTGGGCAGATTCTTTGAGATCAGCCAGATGTTTCTCACAAAGCAGCTGCAGTGACTGTGGATAGAACAAATGCTTCTTCCCATTCTTGAGGGTCTACGCTTTGCTGCCAAGACTGTATTGAACTCAGCAGGAGCATTTTGTTGATGTGTAGTCCAGGTCCATTGTACAAGACTGAAGCTCACGGAGAACAACATTTACACAGGGAAGCAGGAGTGTGTAAAAGGAATCCTGCCTTCTGAACGGTTTCAAGAAATGGCTACACATTTTGGCTATTAAGAAAAGAAAGGAGCTATAAATCCAGTAATCAGATATCTTAAGAGTGATAGTGACAGTTTGGCAAAAAGGTACAAAAAGTGTTTTTTTTTCCTTCTGGGTCAGAAATAGGATAAATTGAAAGAAAGGAGAATGTATGAGTATTGTGAGGGTGACCAAATTGAATAGGTAACACTGAGAGCAGGGTAAATGGACAGAAAAAGAGTGGAGAAAAATGAGAAATTAACCTAGCTTGGGGCAGATGCTGCCACTTCTGAAGTAGATTGCTTATTCTGCACTCTTTGGCATACAGAATCTGTCCATTTCTGACATGAGCTGCTTCTGGAGAATCCTTCAAATGGTCAGTTTGAGGTTCCCACATGGAGTAGACGTCTAGTCCTCTGGGCACAATGATACATGACTTTTTCCCCCCTTTTTAAAATGTTTTATTCTAATTTGTTACATTTGGTAGCAGAATGTATTACAACTCATATTTCACATATAGAGCACAATTTTCATATCTCTGGTTATACACAAAGTACATTCCACCATTCATGTTTTCATACCTGTATTTAGGGTAATGATGTCCATTTCATTCCACCAACTTTTCTATCCCCATGGCCCCTCCCACCCCTTTGCCCTATCTATCTAGAGTTCATCTAATCCTCCCATGCCCTCCCTCCCTACCTTACTATGAATCAACCTCCTTATATCAGAGAAAACATTCAGCATTTGGTTTTTTGGGGATTGGCTAGCTCCATTTACCATTAGATTCTCCAACTCCATCCATTTACCTGCAAATGCCAACATTTTATTCTCTTATATTGCTGAGTAATATTCCATTGTGCATATATACCACACTTCTTTATCCATTCATCTATGGAAGGACATCTAGGTTGGTTTCACAGTTTAGCTATTGTGAATCATGCTACTATAAACATCGATGTGGCTGTGTCCCTGTAGTATGCTGTTTTTAAGTCCTTTGGGTAGACCAAGGAGTGGTATAAGGTGGATCAAATGATGGCTCCATTCCCAGTTTTCCAAGGAATCTCCATACTGCTTTCCATATTGGCTGCACCAATTTGCAGTCCCACCAGCAATGTATGAGTGTGCCTTTTCTCCCACATCCTCACCAATTTATTGTTGTTTGTATTCTTAATAGCTGTCATTCTGACTGGAATGAGATGAAATCTTAGAGTAGTTTTGATTTGCATTTCTCTAATTGCTAGAGATGTTAAACATGTTTCTGTATATTTGTTGATTGTATACCCTCTTCTGAGATATCTGTGTACAGGTCCTTGGCCATTTATTGATTGGGTTATTTGTCTTTTTGGTTTTTAACTTTTTGAGTTCTTTATATACCCTAGAGATTAGTGCTCTATCTGATGTGTGAGTCATAAGAATTTGTTCCCAAGGTGTAGGCTCTCTATTCACCTCACCAATTGTTTCTTTTGCTAAGAAGAAGCTTTTTAGTTTGAATCCAACCCATATATGGATTCTTTATTTTAATTCTTGTGCTATAGGAGTCTCATTAAGGAAGTTGGGCCTAATCCGACATGAGGAATATTTGGGCTACTTTTACTTTCTTTAGGCACAAGTTCTCTGGTTTAATTCCTAGGTCCTTGATCCACTTTGAGTTCAGTTTTGGCATGGTGAGAGATAAGGGCTTAATTTCATTTTTGTGGCATATGAATTTTCAGTTTTCCCATCACCATTTGTTGAACAGGCTATCTTTTCTCCAATGTATGTATTCCGCACCTTTGTCTAATATGAGATAACTGTAATTATGTGGGTTAGTCTCTGTGTCCTCTATTCTGTACCATTGGTCTGCAGGTCTATTTTGATGCCAATACCATGCCATTTTTGTTACTGTTACTCTGTAGTATAGTTTAAGGTCTGGTATAGTGATGCCACATGTTTCACTCTTCTTGCTAAGGATTGCTGTAGCTATTCTGGGTTTCTTATTTTTCCAGATGAATTTCATGACTGCTTTGTCTATTTCTATGAGGAATATCATTGGAATCTTGATTGGAATGGCATTAAATCTGTATAGCACTTTTGGTAGTATGGTCATTTTGATAATATCAATTCTGCCTATCCAAGAATAAGGAAGCTCTTTCCATCTTCTAAAGTCTTCTTTAATTTTTTTCTTTAGTGTTCTATAGTTTCATTGTGGAATGAAACTATCAGTCAACCTCTTTCGTTAGGTTGATTCCCAAGTATTTTATTTTATTATTTTTTGAGGGTATTGTAAACAGGGCAGTTTTCCTCATTTCCCTTCCAGAGGATTTGTCATTGAAATACAGAAACAATGATGCATGTCTTTCTAATTGGATCAAAAATCTCTGTTTTATTTTTGTGCTCATTATGTGCAGTAGCACATGAGGTCTTTTTCTTTGATGTTCAAGGGCAGTTTTTCTCTTGTGTCATTTCCAAAAGACTCAGATACCATGTTTCTAGACTGTGTAGAAACGGTTTAAGAGGGCTTTGGAAACAAAGACCATAATGTGTGATACATCTGGAAGCATCACATGATGTCTGGTATTCAGATACATTAGCCTGTACTATGTTTGAAATCAGGGCTGGAAGTAATTTCCCAGTGCATGGACAGTGTGATGTTAACTCAGGAGCAAGCACCTTGTGCCACCTGGGGGAATTGAGGGTACCATCCTATCCTCACTAGGGCCAATGTCAATAGCTTGGTTCTTGGAAGTTTGAGGATTTCTCTGAGCTTTGATCACTTAGAGTTGAGAATTCCATTTGCTCTATCTTCCTCAAATCTGTATACAATGACAGTGAAATTCTCAGGCATGGGGGTTAAATTGCTTTTTTTAATAATAGTACCAGTGATGTATGTGTCCATGTTTGCGATTCTCCAAATTTGGAGAAGATAAAATTGTTCAGAATATCTTAAGAGCCATAGTTTTCCAGTGAGGAAAAAGCACTCATCCTAAGAATGAAAAACAATAACCATATTTATGGGTTGTTGCCAGAAGCAGTTGTATAAAATCCATGTGCAGCTGTTCTGAGGGGCCTCCAGGGTTTGGTTTCTGTCTGTCTTACCTTTCTAGTCCGGCTGAGATTGTGTCTTTGGCAGGTAGCATATACTTTGGAACTATCCTCATCAGTGTAATTAAATTACTTGATCCACATTAGTTCAGTATGTTGTGAGACATATCACGAAGAAATTTTTTGGTCACACTCAGCTTTGGTTCTGGCCTCCTCTCTAGGCAAGAGCAAAGCATTTCAAGATTCACACCCATTTAGTAGGGGTTCTGGCCCAATGAGGAAAACACGTTTAGACATGGAGAAAGGTTTTGATAAACACGCTGTCATGAGAATGGCAGCACTGGGACTCCAGGCTTTGCTAATTGCATCACAGCCTATGAATTCAAAAGCCAATATAGAATAAGCTCCCAAGGGATAGAGACAGAGAAGGGATGCCTCATCTATTACAGAAAATCATCTCCATTTTAGAAATAGGAAAAAGCATCTGCAAGTGGGGATTTACTCACTTCTTGTTTTGAAGTATCTCTGAAATGAAAAATTTATTTCATGTCAAAATATCCCTCAAGTGGCCACAGCAATTTAAAATTGTCCTTCAGGAGAATGTGTCAGTCTGGGACCAGTACACATGTCCTCACTGTGATGAGTAAACATGAAGGAAACAGGCGTTTGGCTTGGAAGAAGGGCAGTTTTGATTAAGATGACCCCCTGAGAACAAGTAACCCGTGCAAATAGTACTTCTGCAACTCGGTGTCTGTGGAATTTGGCGAAAGACCAGTTATCACCAATCAGGAAACAGACAAAACCAGCAGATTCTGGGCTAGTAAAACTAAACAAAGCCCTGTTCAAGGACACAAATAAAAGCCTGAAGAAGTCCTTTGAACATTTTGGTATGGTGACTGAACCACATATGTCTAAAAGACACTGGTCTCAGGATCCTTTTGAGCTCCTTGGTCCCATGGCACAGCTGGAGGACTGACTTTTGGAGGGCCAGTGTCCCCCCTCATTGACTGGCCATCTCACAGACAAATGACACCAAAGACTCTACAAGAGCAGACTGGTCATAAGAACAACTGTTAGAAGGCCAGAAAATAAATTCACCGAGGAAGAACACAAATCTGATGATTAATCAAATAATTCCCAAGTGTTTTTGGATACCTATGAAACTGCTATGACTAAAAGACCCGACAGGAACAATTTTCAAGGAGGCAAACTTGATCTGGGGGCTCATGGTTTCAGAGGTCTCAGTCCATGGACAGCTGGCTCCATTCCCCAGGGCTCGAGGCAAGGCAGAGCATCATGGCAGAAGGGTGTGGTGGAAGAATGCAGCTCACATGATGATCAAGAAACAGAGAGACAGAGACTCCTCTCACCAGATACAAATGGATACTCAAAGGCACACCCCCAATGCCTACCTCCTCCAGCCAACCCTCCTGCCTTCAGTTACCACTCAGTTAATCCTGATTAGGGGATTAACTCATTGATTGTGTTAAGGATCTCCTAACCCGATCCTTTTGCCTCTGAAGGTTCATGCATTGTCTCACATATGACAATTTGGGGGAATTCCTAATATCTAAACCATAAAACTAAAGGACTCAATTCCAAAAACAAAATGCAACCAATGAGGAATGTTTCAACAGAATATCAGAGTGGAATTCAGCTTGAATTTTCTACCAAATTTTCATGTACCATCTATATGAGTTAGATGACACCCTTAAGAATTTCATTAGCCTCGTATCAGGTGACTTTGGCTCTTGATTGGCGAGACAGAGGGAGTCTCAGATGTACACACTGTTACTGACTTGAGTCAAACACAGTGGATTCAGCTGAATCCTGGTCGAAATCCCATTCCTGTGACCACCTTCCAGACAAGCGTCAGCAGATGGATTCCTGTAGTTCTAAACAAAGTTGGTCTACTCCTGGTTGTAACAAAGGTTCCACTGTGGGAAAATGTGAGGCATGTCAGTGAGAGGTCATTTCTCGTTTTTGGCCCTTAAAATTTTAGAGATACCAAAATGCCACAAGAAATCAAGCATGTGCTCAAAGTGGGAGGGGAGGAGTAGGCCAACTTTTTATTATGACAGAAGGGTGTACTACAGAACCTGGCTAGCAAGCACACCTGGATGGGCAGTCTGCCTGTTTGCATACCTGATGCAGCACTGCCCTTCACCCTGATTGGAGATTCAGTAGTACAATCTATGGGATTGGCTAATTTTGAAATTAGGGTGGGCAAAGGGAAGGACTGTAATTAAAATGGCTACAATTAGATCCAACTAAGTCTGAATACTGTATGTGAAAATGAACCACTGGACATTATTTCTCAGAACAAATAAGGCAGCTATGAGCATTCCCAAATCACTCATTGCATACATATGTGCCATCATATTTCTTGGACAAAAGCCTAGGAGAAAATGGTTGAATCGTATGGTGATGTGTGCACAATTTTTAAGGATCTTCTCCAGTCAACCAGGGGTGATGGTGTGCATGTCTAGTCCCACCTACTCAGGAGGCTGGATCCCAGCAGTTCCAAGCCAGCCTGAACAACATAGTGTGTCTCCGCCCACCCCCAATCAAAAAAGAAAAATAACCGGAAAACTGTTTTCTAAAGTGGTTGTACCATTTTACATCCCCACCAGCAATACATGAGAACTTTAACTTCCTCTGCATCCTAGAAGGTCATTGCTGTTTGAATTAGCATTTACTTAATGAGCATCTTGGAGTATGCTTACCTGACATTTTTATATTTTCTTTAGTCAAGTGTCTCTTTAAATAATTTGCACACTTTCTCATTGGGGTGCTTCTTTTCTTAGTTTCAGCTTTAATAGAGGCTTTGCCAGGATTTCCCCCCAGTCTTTTCATTGTCCTCTCAGGGTCTTGCTAAGAGCGACAGATTTTAATTTTGACAAAGCCTCATTTAACACATTTTGAGTTTGATAAGTGGTTTTTTTTTTTTTTTTTTTTTTTTTTTTTTTTTTTTTTGTAAATGGCCTTTATCAGCTTGAGAAAGTTCCCTTACGTTCTTAAGGTTGTTGAGTTTATTTATGCATACATAAATATTGAATTTTGTCAGATACTCATGTAACATTGATTGACACAATCACTTAGTTTTTCTGCTTCACTTTGTGAATTTGGTGGATTACATTGACTGATTTACACAGTAAGCACACACACAGCCATGACTCAAGGGCAAGACACAGAGGGGATGGGAGAGGGTGGACAATGGGTACCAAAATAGAGTTATGTGGGGGGGATGAATTGTAATGTTCTTCCACACAGTAGGGTGACTACAGTTCACAATACTACCTTACCTGGTTAATAAAGAAGTAAATTAGACGAGTTTGAAGTTTCCCAAGATAAAGAAACGTTAAGTGCTTAAGAGATGGAAATGGTTTTTACTGTATTTTTCACCTTCATACAATGTATACATGAGGCAAACTCCTATACTGTACCCCATAAATTTGGACAATTATTTTGGTTGGATTTTTAAAATATTGGAAAAAATGAACTTCAAGATCTTAATTGCAATTTGAAGTTTTAATGTAGGATTCCAAGGAGCCAGATGACGAAAGGGGTCTGACTGAGCTGAATTTGTTCCATCCTGAGGTCCATCAAATTGCATTTCATGGGACTTCTCAATTTATAACTAGTTGAAGATCCTGCCTGACCTCTTAAAAGGGCTCTCTGAGAATGGAATATTCTCCAAAGAAGGACCCTATACTTGTCCTTCCTACATTTAATTTTATGGGTGTGGGGACCTTATCATTGTGGTACTTAATGATAGGGCCTTTGGCAGCTGGGCCTCATTTGAAGAGGAAAGTCAAGAATTGTGCAAGATTCTTATAATTCCAATTGATCTAATAATACTTCAGTATGCATCTGGAAGGAAAGAATGTCCTTCTTAGCTCTGGGCATGCCCCTTAGATGTAGATACAAAGCACCTATTTCTTAGAGCCATTCCTTAAAGAACAGGGCATCTCTAAGTCTTTCCCTGTTGGAATAATAGCTACTGTGAAAGAGGGTCTGGAAGGATCACATTTACTGGCCAGCCACGAGGCCACCTGGATTCCATAGTCGACCACATGTAAGCACAAAATAAAGGCTTTAAGCAAAATGCCTCCCATGAGATTAATTATAAAACCTCCTGAAATTCAAATCATCCAAGACCCAGAAGAGACTCTCAGGTACTAGAAACATGTAGATTCTGGCTTCTGCAATGACGTCATATCAGGCAAAGTGTCTCAGAACTAGAAGGCATCTAAGAACGGACTATTCAAATGACCCACAAGTGCCCCTTCCTGGGGCAAACCCGGGCCATTACCTCCCAGTGTTGCTCCCAATATATATCCTTTCTAGCTCTCCCCAATTTTCTCAATCAGAACTTGTAGCTCAACATCAAAAACAGGCACTTGCTTCTACTTTGGTGCCCCTTTCACCCTCCAGGGTCATGGCCAAATGGAAACTTGGTGGTTCATTGGTGCCCTCATAACACTCAACGCATTGTGGCCTGAATCAAGATAGGTTCTCAGGATGCTTGAGTCCCTCGGGATCCGTCCAAATTCACACAGGGATTCCTTTCCACTAAGAGGGATTACAGCCTATATAAGGAAGGACATTCACCTTCTCCGATCTACCCCATTGAGCCCATTATTCTACTTGATTTCATTGTGGTCATAGCCCCCACTAAACTGGCTACTCCAATAAGTGGTCAGTGGATGCCCTGATCCAAAGATTGACAAGTTAACTCAAACTAAAAATGATCATGGTGAATACTGGACAAGCCAAATGGACACCAGTGGAATTTCCCATATTGGCAAAGGATGTCATATGGACACATTTGGGCTCCAAGTCGCAAGGGCCCAACAATGACCCCCAACTCCAGAGCCGCCCCCTATATTCCATTCCTCTGTGCTTGCTGGGTACATGCAAAATCCACCTGGACCAATTGCAGATAATGAAATGGAACCCACTGTCCATAGATGGAACAGCTTAATATGTAACATTACTTTCCCACTTTTCTGGAAATCAGGTACTACTAACCCCTAAAGCTTTCCCCAGTCACGGTAGAATGTCAGGCTCTTCCTGAGAGGAAAAAGAGGTACTGGCATACAGACCAGTACCTATCACCGTGCAGATCTTGCAGGAAGGCAAAGAAGATCCCAAGGTGGCCCCTGATGCCAATATTTTATTTTTTAAAAATATTTTTCAGTTGTAGTTGGACACAATATCTATTTATTTTTATGTGGTGCTGAGGATCGAACCCAGTGCCTCACACATGTGAGGCAGGCTCTCTATCAATGAGCTACAGCCCCAGCCCCAGATGCCAATATTTTAAAATCTCATACCTGAGTCTGCCTTGTAATCACCATGCAAAGCTGAAATCTGGGTAGCCTGTCCAGGTCCTGGAACATTGCTATGAACAGACAGATTCCAATGTCCAGAACACACCCTAAAACCTTGAAAATGTTTCTGTGGAACTTTTGTATCATGACTGACCTGTTGATGCTCGATAGTGGCTGTTGTCTTGGATCTGGGACAGATTCCTCGTCATGATGCTAGGCCACCTGAGCCATACTGCACCTACGGTATCATCCCTACCTGTAGTGTTCAGTCATTCCCCTACAACACCATGGACCATGACTTTAAGCTGAATAGCCATCAAGATGAATGAGAGATCATGTGTCCCCGGCTTGTAGCATACCCTTGAATCATCATTAGCACAGTTATGATGATAGACTTTCTGAACTTGACCAGTGTCCTCCATGTCCTGGATCTGTCTCAAAGTCAACCTGGCCCTGGGAGGCCATCATCACAGCCCAAATGATGACTACCTCCCATCCAACCCCCATATCCTGAAGGCTGGCCACAGCCCAGACAACATCCATGTTCTAGGCTTTTATCCTTCTCCTCATTTGTGCCCCACTCTGTGCACCATAAACCCCACTTTTTTGATGATCCTCACCTGAAATTCCCACACCCACCCTAGGAGGACAAATTCCATTCCCACGGGGGCTAAAACATGCTGTCTAGTGCTCCCTGAGGCAAGATTACTGCTGAAGGATCCTCTCTCTGCTGATAGGTATGCACAGGGCCGCAACTATATTTTGACAGCTGGGCCTGACAAGCGCCAGGCCTGCATTCTGCACCAAGGAACACACTACCGCTTATTGGCCACATGATAGCTGAACTGAAGCTCATGAGACATACTTGAAAAATCATCCACACCAAACCCTATTGGTTTAAGCCCTCCAGTTTTGCCCCATGCAATTCAGGGCCAGATTGGTGTGACATTGACATCATCAGGTCTGGCACCAGGCACATGAGCTCAGATCAGGCCCCTATTCAAAAGCATGCACCTGTGTTAGGCTTCCTGTGCCCACATAATATAACCAGCTACCTCCTCTCTGTCAGATATTAAAGGAACTTGAACGTTTAGAAGACCTGATGGGAAATACCTCACACGAGACCTTCTCTCTCCATTTAATGTCACACCTTCCTAAACGCACTGTTAGCTACCTCACCTTCACCCAACCCCTCCTCTGCCTCTGTGCCACACTCCAAGAGACAACGGAAATGAGGACTTCCCTCAGCACTGGTCAAAAATCTTACAGGTGTTCCTCCCACTCGCTTATTTCCAAGAGCTGCCCCCAACTCTCCCTCCTCCAGGGACTCTCCTCACTTTGAATATACCTGAGTGAGTAACAAAACTTGGAATGACTTGTGATAATTGACAGTAGTGAGTTTCGGCATAGATCCATACCTTTCAATGGGAAGCAGCGCGGAAAGAGACAGCTGCTCAGGTCAAATGCACCATGGCTAATCAGAGACTGAACCAAATGTGATGTATTCTTCCGCTGGGATACCACTCAACAATGAGAAAAAATACTACAAATTCCCATGTGAAGATGGATGAGTCTCAAAAACATCATGTTGAGGAAAAGAATCCAGAAAAAAAAAAAAAGAGCTCATCCATCTGGTGGCTCAATTGAGGTAAAGTTGCAGAACAGGCAAAATGAATCTGTAGTGATAGAGATAAAACTGTGGCTAGTTCTGGGGGAGAGGTGGATATTGATCAGAAAGGAACACCAGGGAACATGCTGGGGTGATTGAGGTCATGGCTATCCTGATCTGTGTAAAATATGCACAGGTGGATGTATTTCATAAGATCAGCCATCCCCACTCTTACCATCTAGATTTGTGCATTTTATTGTATGTAATTTATAATGTAAGTGCCAAAAAGTATACCCATTGCAAACAAAATGTTACAGATTATATATGGTTTGACACCCTGTTAATTCTCATGCTTAAGCTTATGATAAAGATGTACTGATTAGAACAGCATTGTATTTGCTCAAGATAAGATGAGTACATCAACAAAAAAAAGATCACAAAGTCCCAAGACAGGCTCAGGCATTTATATAATTTGGTAAGGTTAAAACTTGCCTGCAATGGGAGTCACACTTGAAATGATGAATATTCCATAGGAAGTGCATGCTCCAACCCCCCAGTTCAAAGCATTACTCCAAAGGTGGTCACTCTTGACAGGCTAATGAGTATCCGTTTAGACCTAGTTCTATGCATTTATGTGAAGGAATTTTTCCTACATAAATGTATAATTCATTTTGTGTTTAGCTTTTAGAAGTCATATCAAATTATAGAAATTGCTCCACCACATGCTGAAACACAAAAGAAATTTTTTTAAAAATCTTAGTTATTTCTTAGTTGTAGGTGAACACAATAACATTTATTTTATTTTATTTTTTATTTTTTTTAAAGAGAGAGTGAGAGAGGGGAGAGAGAGAGAAAGAGAGAGAGAGAGAGAGAGAGAGAGAGAGAGAGAATTTTTAATATTTATTTTTTAGTTCTCGGTGGACACAACATCTTTGTTGGTATGTGGTGCTGAGGATCAAACCCAGTGCCCCACGCATGCTAGGTGAGTGCTCCTCAGCTGACAACCCCAGCCCAAGACTAAATTCTTTTAATATCAGTAAATATAATGAGGCCCCAATATTTTAACATATGGTGGTATTCAGTCACAGTGCTCTTCCTTGTGAATATTTGTATCATTTTCACTATGGTTTGTTGTCAAAAAAGACATGTCAATGAGAATTCGCATGCACATCTTCTTGTGCATGGCATGGGGTGGGTCTCTAGGATTCAGGTTGCCAGAGTGAGCAAATAAAAGTAGAGGCTGTCTAGTTAAATTTGAATTTCACATAAAGCCCGAGTAATTATTTGAAATTTAGTAATGGCTTTGCTGTCAGAATGTGTCAAATATTGCATAGGAACATTTACACAAAGAAAATTCTTATTATTGATCCCAAATCCAAGTTTTCCTGGCTGTCCTGTATTATTTCTGGAAACCGTATTCTGGAAACCATACTCAGGGTGAACGTCCACAAATGAATGGTTTTTGTCAAGGGGTTCTGGCCCAGGTCTGGAATGTCTTCCACAGGCTCATGTGTTGAAGGCTTGTTCTCCAGTTCAGCAATGTTCACAGGTGGGGCTCTGGGGGAACGATTGCTCATGAGGGCTTTCACCTCATCAGGGTATTAATCTGTTGGAGGTGTGACCCAGAGTGCCTCCCTGGTCAGTGGCTTTTCTCTCTGCTCTGCTTTGGAGTAGCCAAGTGGGGAGCAGCTTTGCTTCACCACACCTGCCCCACCATGGTGTTCTGCTTCATTACAGGACCAGAATCAGTGGGGCCAAGTGACCATGGACTGTCGCCTCTGAAGCCATGAGCCAACATAAATCTTCCTTCTTGAAGGTCTTTTCCTCCGGTGTTTTATCACAGAGACAGAAAACAAACAAAAGGGAGTTTCAAATTTTAACAAATGTGGCTTGCCTGTTTCCAGTCTCTTAGCATGTTTAATATTAATCTATTGAAATAATTTTGGCCAACATGTGGGGTACAAACTCTGTCTCTTTGTTGTTTAATTGACTTGTCGTGAATTGTTAGTGGGGATGAACAGTTGAAGAAGGGTTTACTTGCTGTTTGAATTTCTGACCGCGGGGAGTGTGTTCATGATTTGCCCTTTACCTGATTTCTTTGCTCTTCTAGCTCAGGCCAGCATGGGCAGTCGAGTGGGTTGGTAGAGGACTATGTCTCCTAGGCACAGAGAGGCAGTGAGCAGGAATGCAAGCGTGACTGCATGGCACCCTCTGAATCTGCCTAGTGTCAGATTGAGCTCAGACATGGTTATGGTCTGGTGATTCCTCTTCTGACATGGGAAACGTTTGGGCCTGATATTTTCCCCCGCTTGCCCTGGAGAGCCTGGTCTGGCTGTGCACAGAGTTTTGGCTTGGGCAGCTTTTTGGAAAGGTTATGTCTGGAGGCTAGCAAAGGAGGACTGAGAGTGAGTTCCATCTTGGAGGTGGGGAGTGTTTCAGGGAATAGAGTTCTCCTCCAACTCACTGACTAAACCCTCCACATGGCCAATGGCCTGAGTGTAGTGGGTGACACAGAGAGCGACCCATGGTACTTGGAGTACCTTAATGAGAGTGTGCAGTGATAGATTCACCAAGGGCTTAAAAGAAAGTTGCCCTGTCCCTCCTCTTGCAAAGGTTTCTAACGCCTCTCTCTTTGTCCATGCTTTCTGTGTTTTCCTAGGCTTCTTTACCCTTAGAAAGCTGTTATGGGAGAAAAGTCATGTGAATAATTTGACCGAAGATGGAGAGCCTTTGGATGGAACTTTAAATGTACGTCCCAGTTGAAAAAGAAACCCCTGGAAGGTTTGGTTTAAAGGACAATATAATACGTCTAGGTTGATAATTGGTATGTGTGCCAGGGTCCCACCAGGAGGCAGCAACTATGCTGGTTATCTGGATGGAGAGCACTGGATGCAAAGAATGGCTATAGCAACAAGAGGCAGACACTGCTAAATGGAGTATAAGAGTATTTTTAAGGGTCCAGAAATAGTGGGTACAAAAAGGACTTCCTTCTTGCAGGTTGAGAACAAGCAGCCAAGAGAGGAGTACAGATGCCCACACTTCCTTCCCAGCTGAGAATCAGACCTGTTGAAGAAGGCATGGCTGGCAAGTGAAAGAACAGGTAGTCGGCCAGTGGGTGACAGGGGCTGCGGACTTGAGCTCCTCTGGAGAAGATGGCAGCCGTGGTTGGGAGAGAGCACAGACGGAGGGGGTGCCGGAGCTTGTCTGTTTTGGCCTCTAACCTCCTACAGTGAGTCACCTCAATTGGGAGACAGCAGTTAGACAGGAAGTACTTTCCTGCTGGGATCTGTCAGGTCCTCCAGTGCTCTGGACAAAGTCTGATGCTCAGTTAGCTGGCATGGGAGAAAGGTTAACAGAGGTCAGCTTGAGCATGCACTAAAAGGCAGGGCAAAGAAGGATTGATTTGGGTCTGACAGACAATGAGTTGATAACTGGCAAGGGTGGCAGCAGAAACCAACAGCACACAGTAATTATCCCCAATAGGGTCCTTTCCACTAAAAGCAGAAATTCTCAAAAAGCAAGTTTCAAATGACGGCTGTTAGTGCGTGTGGTACCATGGTCCCAGGCAATGGAATAAGAAAGAGGAAAGTGAGGACTTCCATTGTAATATGCAATGTGGTTGTCTACCAAGAATGTGCAAAAGAATCTCCACTGAAACAGCATTGTTAATTATGGAGACTTGTTATTAAAGATGGCCATATACCCGATAAAATGTGCAAAAACCACTAGGCTTCCTAGACAGCAGAAATAATTAGACAATACAATGGGAAACTCTCTAATTCATAGCAACAATGAAATTAAAAGTTCTGTTGAGAAATGAAACAAAGATATGCAAGGCAAATTACAAAAGAGAAACTAAAGAATTCCGATAACCAACCGGAATCAATGAAAGAAGATGTTGCGTTTTGGATGAGAAGCCTCCTTACTTTAACAATGTTAATTCTGCTCATAGTCAACAGTACACCCTAAACAATTCTAGTTAATATTCAAAGAAGGATTTTCTTTAACTTGAAATAGTGATCCTGACCTGACCTTCCTATAGAGAAAATATCTGAAGAATTTCACAACGTGTGTGTGTGTGTGTGTGTGTGTGTGTGTGTGTGCACGTGCATACACGCACGCGGGCCTGGGTTAGCAGGGTTGTGTGGGTGCTGAGCATCGGGACCAGGGGCTCCTTGCTACTGAGCTATATCCCCAGTCCTTTTTTATATTTTATTGAGACAGGGCCTCACTAACTCCTTCAGGCTGCTTTTTCTTGAACTTGCCAGTGTCCTGTCTCAGCCTCCAGAGTCACTGGGATTACTGGAGTGAGTCACCACAGGGTTTGAAGAACCTTTGAAAGGGAAGAATAATGAGGGGGGACTTAAAGTGAGAACAATTCTGAATCTCTATGTTGAAATGAACAGCAATGGAATTTTGAGCAATGAAAGAAAATCTGAAAGCCCTGAAGCAATAGCATGGAAATTGAGTAAATGTTGTAGTGAGGTATAAAAAGTGCTGCCGTAAAAGAGACGGACTGGTCAGGGATGTGGAAGGAGGCTCCACCAGATACTGCCTAGAAAGGGTCGGGTGAAAACCAGGAGTGCCGAATCGTGCTGCACGACAGCACAATGAATGGATGCACTTGCGGGGCTGGAGACATCTTCTTGTTATTGATGGGATTCCTAGGGGCTGACCTCAGGGCCAGGGGTTTCCTGGGTGACCCTCAGATGAAAGGCAAAGCGGAAGAAAGCAGTTTGTTGAGGAAGAATGAGGCCTAGTAAGATGGGAGTAAGAGGAGCAAGGCACAAGTTAGAAGGCGTCTTGAAGAATGGTGATTGACTGGGAAAGTGAGATTATAATTAACAACCACTGTCTGCCCCGGCTAGGAGAGAAATAGTACACAAAAGAACTGCCAATTCCCCCCACCCCAGAGTCACCGCTCACCAAGAACAAGAACTATGCCCGCCTGCAGTTCTCCGCCAAGGTCGCTTGTTGCCCAGGTCCTTGCTCTACACCTGGGTGACGGTGGTGACCCCAGTGTACAGGCCAAGACACGGGGTAGGCTCAAATAATGAAAGGCACGCAAAGGAAGGATGTTAAATGCTTCCTAGGGGCCAGGCGCCCAACAACGCCTGGGACTTCAGGTGGGGTACCTGGAGCTGAAGCGGCAGGGGCCACTGCTAGAGAAAAGGCTACTGTGGGGACCAGAGGCGACTCCAAAGGAGCCTTCTCCACAAGGGGAAGAGGGAGGCGATGATCCTCCAGAAGGATCCGACTCTTCCCAGTAACCGTGACCAGTTCCCGGGGGTGGGGGGCGGGGGGGGGGTGTTTCCCCTGGGCCTGGCCCTGAGGCTTGTGGCCCCCTGCAAGCCTCCCAGCAGCCAGCCCAGCTCTGGCAGCAGCGCCCCCGCATCCCTCTGGCCCCAGCCTGCAGTACCGTCCCCTATCGGCAGGGGCACTGCGGGGCGGCGGCCGCGCGTTCCCACAGCTCCTGGAAGACCCGGGCAGAGGAGGCTTAGCCCCCTCCCCTCCCCGCCGCCTGGTCCTGGGGTCTGAGGGCGGCGGCCTCCGTCCGGCTCCAGACCCTGGGGCTCCGGGTCTTCTCGGCGGCGGCCGCAGCATCTGCGGCGACGTCACAGCCCTCGCGGCCTCACACACAGCGCTCCGGCCGGCCGCCGAATGCCCGTGGACGCGCATCTCTTCCCAGAGTTCCTGCTTCCTGGGCCAGCCAAAGCCGCAGGTGAGAACGTCCGCGGTAGAGGTGACACCCAGGGCCTGCGGGTCTCAGAGGCCCCCTGGCCTCCTCCTCCTCCTCCTCCTCCTCTCCTCCTTGCCCGAGAGATCCCCACGGGGGCGCCTGCCGCGGGGCCGCTAAGTGCTCTGCTCCGCGCAGCCCCGAGAGCACTTCTTCGGAGGCACATAGCCCCCGCCCAGGTGCTTCTGCAAGTTGCTTTTGTGGACCCCAGCAACCCCTAGGGCCCCCAGCGCCGAGTACCCCGCGGGCCCCAACATCCCTGATGCGCATGCCCAGAGACCCCGGGAGCTAGAAAGTAGCTGAGCTGCTGGTGCAGTACCTGCTGGTTAAGAACGCGAAGACGGTGCTGATCAAAAGGGCAGACATGCTGAAGTGTGTCATCCAGAGGTACAGGAGCTTCTTCCCCGAGATTGTCGATTTTCAAGAGAGCCTCTGACCTCCCCGAGTTAGTCTTTGGGTCCTAGGTGAAGGAACTTGATGCGACAGAGCACTCCTATGTCCTGATCAGAAAAACCGATGTGGCCCTGCTTTGGGGCCTGACAGGCGACCAGGGCCCGCCAGAGACTGGGCTTCCGATGATTACCCTGGACTCGATCTTCATGCAGGCCAGAAACAGTGTCCCTGAGGAGGTGTTCTGGGAGGTGTTGAGGGTGTTGCAGGTATATCCGCCTAAAAAGCATTTCATCTGTGGGGAGCCGTCGCCAAAGCTCGTCACCAAAGCGTGTGTGCAACACGAGTACGTGGTGCGCCAGTAGGTGTGCAACAGCAGGCCCCTGTGCTCGGTGTGCTTGTGGGGCTCTCAAAGGAAGCAAGACAGATGGAAATCCCGGAGTTTGTGGCCAAGGTGAATGACACCTACCCCAGATCCTTCCCGTGGCAGTAAATGAGGCATTGAAAGAAGAGGAGGAGATACCTGGTGCCCGAGACACAGCTGCTGTTGGTGATGTGACAAGTGCCAGTGTTAGCGCCAGTTCCAGATCCAGGGCCTATGCCATGGCTGAAGCAAGCAAGCGTCAGCACCAGTACCCGTGCAAGCAAATGCCAGTGCCAGGGCTAGAGCCATGGTGGGAGAAATGATCAGTACCGGGGACAGTGCCAGTAAAGGTCCCCATCTCGGGTTAGAATCAGGGGCTTCTGCTGCCAGCAGGGGAGGCCGAGGCCGAGTCTTCACTTTGTTTTCTTGTGGGTAGAAAAAGAGGCCCTGGAGCAGAGAAGGAGCCAGGCTCTGACCTGTGAAGAGTCCAGGGGCAGAGTGGGCTTAGGGAGAACAAACTGCCCATGACAGTCGTGTTCCAGTGCTATTTGCGGTTCTTGGTGACTGAGCTCTCAGTTTGCACATTTCAAAGTTCTGCTTGCTTTAGCCCCCCGGCCCCCTGCCCCCTCTTCTAGAGACAAATATCGGATAGACACGAATTGGTTTCAGGTTAAATGATATAGGCTGGGGATGTAGCTCCGCGGTGAAGCACTTTGCTAGCATGTGCCAGGCCCTGGGTACCTTCCCCACCCCCACCCCACCCCCACTGCAAAAGCTAAAACACCAAGAAAGGACGGCATCATTAGACCTCAGTTGAAATGAAAGTCAGACATAACCAATCTTTCAAACTCCTTGGTTTTCTGGACATTCCATGGAGCATTTAAGTTGAGCATCTGGGTTCCAATGTTTTCCTCTTCTTCGTTTCCGTTTTAGGAGAGATGTGCTGTTGTGTGAAAGACAGTGGGAGACTATAATCATTGTATGTCTGGAACATATTAGAGGATTGGAATAAGTCATAGTTTGAAAGTTGGAAGGACTTGACAGTGCAATGATTCCCCGTCCAAATATAAAGATAAAATAAAGAGCTGGTCAGCGTCTGACGTCCCCAAAACGATGGATATTTACATGTATCTGCACAGTTTTCTGGAATGTAGGGGAAAATAAAAATTTCATGAATGAGACACCTTGCTCATGGACTCCTTTATTCAACGTACACTTACTGACCTCCTGTGATAGGTGAGGCACTTTGCTGGGCACCTGAGATACAAGAATTCACCGGTCTCGTCCTGTGGCCCCCATCTGAGAGTCTAGATGGGGCTGTCATGGAAGTGAAGCAGCCAGATGCGGCAGTTTGGTGTGTTAAATGCTGGGATGAGGTGGCGAGGGAGCCTAGAGGAGAGACATTTAACTCCGGGAGGTGGGCACTGGGAGCCAGGAGGCTTCCTTGTCATGAGGTGCCTGCCGTGTGAGATCTGAAACACTCAAGGAGTAGTAAGTACAAAGTCCCTGAGGCCGGGTATTGCAGGCACCGGGAGGATTCCATGTTCTTCAGTGGGAGTGGAAGGTTAGAATTTGTGGAAACCTGAGAGACATGCTCTGGGAATGAGGACATGTGCGGGAGCCAGGAGCCTCCGTTGGTGGACATTAGGGCCGAGGAAAGAACTCAGAGTGGAAAAAGACTTGTTGGAAAGCAGCTGCTTTTGGCTCTGAGATGAGCCGGGAGAAGACTCCAGCTGCAGCAGGTCTGAAAGCTGTCCTGGACTCCGGTCCCTGTGTAGGTTGGACACTGCACACACCAAGTGCTTTTGATTTCTCATCTCTAGGGAGCGACAGGTGAGGGGTGAGGGTCCACTCATGAGAGCTGTTTCCCAGAAACTGCTGAACTTAGACATTCTCCCCTCTCTTTTGGAAGAGCATAATGAAGGTGCTGGCATGATTACAGCTATGTTTCTAAAACACCAAAGGCCTGGGCGTGTGGGTGCAATAAGCGATCCCATTGATGTCCCAGGAAAACCGTTGGGAGGGGCAAGGGAAGATTCTGCACTAGCCTGCAGTGCAGGCAGGAAGAGCCCTGAGGGCCAGACCCAGGAACTTAAACCCCATTTGGTTGGCCCTGGACGCCACAGAGGGCTTTTGAGCAGGTGGGAGGGTGTGTGTGTGTGTGTGTGTGATGAAAGCAGGAGCCTGCCAAGCTCACAGTGGCCAGCATAGCATGGTGTGTCAAGGATGGGTGTTTTCCATGCCTTAGAACGGCCCCTGTTGGTACAACGATCCTACTCTTTGGCCTTGTGTTATCTTTGTTCCTTGAGGTGGATGTGCACATTCTACAAACCCCCAGTAGGCCTTGGGAAGCCGTTTGCCTGATTGATACGCAGGGCTTGGGATCTGGCACCGGTAACC